>NC_137151.1:21184777-22607050 GCF_951394435.1 Stenella coeruleoalba
GGCCTGTGTGCGAGTACAGGTCACTCTCCACACCCCTCCTCCGCGGAGCCTGTGCAGCCCGCCACTGCCGGGTTCCCGGGATCCAGAGACAACTTCCCCGGGAGAGCGCACAGCGCGCCTCAGGCTGGTGCAAAGTCACGCCGGCCTTTGCCACCGCAGGCCCGCTCCGCACTCTGTGCCCCTCCGTCCCCGCCGGCCTGAGTGCGCCGGAGCCCCCAATCAGCGGCTCTTTTAACCCCATCCTGTCTGAGCAAAAAACAGACGCCCTCCAGCGATCTACACGCAGTGGCAGGGCCAAATCCAAAGCTTAGCCCTGGGAGCTGTGAGAACAAAGAAGAGAAAGGGAAATCTCTCCCAGCAGCCTCAGAAGCAGCGGATTAAAGCTCCACAATCAACTTGATGTACCCTGCATCTGTGGAATATCTGAATAGACAACCAATCATCCCAAATTAAGGAAGTGGACTTTAGGAGCAAGATCTATGATTTTTTCCCCTTTCCTCTTTTTGTGAATGTGTATGTGTATGCTTCTGTGTGAGATCTTGTCTGTATAGTCTTGCTTCCACCATTTGTCCTAGGGTTCTATCCGTCCATGTTTTTTTTTTTTAATTTTTTTTCTTAATAATTAATTTTAATAACCTTATTATACTTTACCTTCGTTCTTTCTTTCTTTCTTTCCGTCCTTCCTTCCCTCCTTTAGACAACGAATCATCCCAAATTGAGGAAGTGGTCTCTGACAGCAAGATTTAGGATTCTTCCCCATTTACCTCTTTTAGTGAGGGTGTATGTGTATGCTTCTGTGTAAGATTTTGTCTGTATAGCTTTGCTTCCAACATTTGTCCTAAGGTTCTTTCCGTCCCTTTTTTTTTTTTCTAAATAAGAAGTTTTTAATTCAATAACTTTATTATACTTTATTTTATTTTTACTGTATCTTCTTTCTTTCTGTCTTTTTTCCTTCTTTCCCTCCTTCCTTCCTTCCTCCCTCCCTCCCTCCCTCCTTTCTTTCCTTCTTGCCTTCTTTCCTTCTTTGCTTCTTTCTTTCTTTCTTCCTTCCTTCCTACCCTCCTTTCCTTCTTTCTTTCCTCATACTTCTACTAATTCCCTCTACTTTTTCTCCCTTTTATCCTGAGCCTGTGGATGAAAAGCTTTTGGTGCTCCAGCCAGGAGGCAGGGCTGTGCCTCTGAGGTAGGACAGCCAACTTCAGGACACTGATCAACAAGAGACCTCCCAGCTCCACATAATATCAAATGGCGAAAATCTCCCAGAGACCTCCATCTTAACACCAGCACCCAGCTTCACTCAACGACCAGCAAGCCACAGGGCTGGAAAACCTATGCCAAACAACTAGCAAAACAGGAACACAACCCCACCCATTAGCAGAGAGGCTGCCTAAAATCATAATAAGGCCACAGACACCCCCAAACACACCACCAGACGTGAACCTGCCTACTAGAGAGACAAGATCCAGCCTCATCCACCACAACGCAGGCACTAGCCCCCTCCACCAGGAAGCCTACACAACCCACTGAACCAACCTTAGCCACTGGAGACAGACATCAAAAACAGGAGGAACTACAAACCTGCAGCCTGCAAAAACGAGACCCCAAACACAGTAAGATAAGCAAAATGAGAAGACAGAAAAACACACAGCAGATGAAGGAGCAAGATAAAAACCCACCAGACCTAACAAATGAAGAGGAAATAGGCAGTCTACCTGAAAGAGAATTCAGAATAATGATAGTAAGGTTGATCCGAAATCTTGGAGATAGAATGGACAATAGATTGGACAAAATGCAAGAATCAGTTAACAAGGACCTAGAAGAACTAAAGATGAAACAAGCAACGATGAACAACACAATAAATGAAATTAAAAGTACTCTAGATGGGATCAATAGCAGAATAACTGAGGCAGAAGAACGGATAAGTGACCTGGAAGATAAAATAGTGGAAATAACTACTGCAGAGCAGAATAAAGAAAAAAGAATGAAAAGAACTGAGGACAGTCTCAGAGACCTCTGGGACAACATTAAACGCACCAACATTCGAATTATAGGGGTTCCAGAAGAAGAAGAGAAAAAGAAAGGGACTGAGAAAATATTTGAAGAGATTATAGTTGAAAACTTCCCTAATATGGGAAAGGAAATAGTTAATCAAGTCCAGGAAGCACAGAGAGTCCCATACAAGATAAATACAAGGAGAAATACGCCAAGACACATATTAATCAAACTGTCAAAAATTAAATACAAAGAAAGCATATTAAAAGCAGCAAGGGAAAAACAACAAATAACACATAAGGGAATCCCCATAAGGTTAACAGCTGATCTCTCAGCAGAAACCCTACAAGCCAGAAGGGAGTGGCAGGACATACTGAAAGTGATGAAGGAGAAAAACATGCAGCCAAGACTACTCTACCCAGCAAGGATCTCATTCAGATTTGATGGAGAAATTAAAACCTTTACAGACAAGCAAAAGCTGAGAGAGTTCAGCACCACCAAACCAGCTTTACAACAAATGCTAAAGGATCTTCTCTAGGCAAGAAACACAAGAGAAGGAAAAGACCTATAATAACGAACCCAAAACAATTTAGAAAATGGGAATAGGAACATACATATCGATAATTACCTTAAATGTAAATGGACTAAATGCTCCCACCAAAAGACACAGATTAGCTGAATGGATACAAAAACAAGACCCTTATATATGCTGTCTACAAGAGACCCACTTCAGACCTAGAGACACATACAGACTGAAAGTAAGGGGATGGAAAAAGATATTCCATGCAAATGGAAGCCAAAAGAAAGCTGGAGTAGCAATTCTCATATCAGACAAAATAGACTTTAAAATAAGGACTATTAAAAGAGACAAAGAAGGACACTACATAATGATCAAGGGATCGATCCAAGAAGAAGATATAACAATTGTAAATATTTATGCACCCAACATAGGAGCACCTCAATACATAAGGCAAATACTAACAGCCATAAAAGGGGAAATCGACAGTAACACATTCATAGTAGGGGACTTAAACACCCCACTTTCACCCATGGACAGATCATCCAAAATGAAAATAAATAAGGAAACACAAGCTTTAAATGATACATTAAACAAGATGGACTTAATTGATATTTATAGGACACTCCATCCAAAAACAACAGAATACACATTTTTCTCAAGTGCTCATGGAACATTCTCCAGGATAGATCATATCTTAGGTCACAAATCAAGCCTTGGTAAATTTAAGAAAATTGAAATTGTATCAAGTATCTTTTCCGACCACAACGCCATGAGACTAGATATCAATTACAGGAAAAGATCTGTAAAAAATACAAACACATGGAGGCTAAACAATACACTACTTAATAATGAAGAGATCACTGAAGAAATCAAAGAGGAAATCAAAAAATACCTAGAAACAAATGACAATGGAGACACAACGACCCAAAACCTGTGGGATGCAGCAAAAGCAGTTCTAAGGGGGAAGTTTATAGCAATACAAGCCCACCTTAAGAAGCAGGAAACATCTCGAATAAACAACCTAACCTTGCACCTCAAGCAATTAGAGAAAGAAGAACAAAAAAACCCCAAAGCTAGCAGAAGGAAAGAAATCATAAAAATCAGATCAGAAATAAATGAAAAAGAAATGAAGGAAACAATAGCAAAGATCAATAAAACTAAAAGCTGGTTCTTTGAGAAGATAAACAAAATAGATAAACCACTAGCCAGACTCATCAAGAAAAAAAGGGAGAAGACTCAAATCAATAGAATTAGAAATGAAAAAGGAGAGGTAACAACTGACACTGCAGAGATAAAAGAGATCATGAGAGATTACTACAAGCAACTCTATGCCAATAAAATGGACAATCTGGAAGAAATGGACAAATTCTTAGAAATGCACAACCTGCCAAGACTGAATCAGGAAGAAATAGAAAATATGAACAGACCAATCACAAGCACTGAAATTGAAACTGTGATTAAAAATCTTCCAACAAAGAAAAGCCCAGGACCAGATGGCTTCACAGGCGAATTCTATCAAACATTTAGAGAAGAGCTAACACCTATCCTTCTCAAACTCTTCCAAAATATAGCAGAGGGAGGACCACTCCCTAACTCCTTCTACGAGGCCACCATCACCTTGATACCAAAACCAGACAAGGATGTCACAAAGAAAGAAAACTACAGGCCAATATCACTGATGAACATAGATGCAAAAATCCTCAACAAAATACTAGCAAACAGAATCCAACAGCACATTAAACGGATCATACACCATGATCAAGTGGGGTTTATTCCAGGAATGCAAGGATTCTTCAATATACGCAAATCTATCAATGTGATAAACCATATTAACAAATTGAAGGAGAAAAACCATATGATCATCTCAATAGATGCAGAGAAAGCTTTTGACAAAATTCAACACCCATTTATGATAAAAACCCTGCAGAAAGTAGGCATAGAGGGAACTTTCCTCAACATAATAAAGGCCATATATGACAAGCCCACAGCAAACATCATCCTCAATGGTGAAAAACTGAAAGCATTTCCACTAAGATCAGGAACAAGACAAGGTTGCCCACTCTCACCACTATTATTCAACATTGTTTTGGAAGTTTTAGCCACAGCAATCAGAGAAGAAAAGGAAATAAAAGTAATCCAAATTGGAAAAGAAGAAGTAAAGCTGTCACTGTTTGCAGATGACATGATCCTATACATAGAGAACCCTAAAGATGCTACCAGAAAACTACTAGAGCTAATCAATGAATTTGGTAAAGTGGCAGGATACAAAATTAATGCACAGAAATCTCTGGCATTCCTATATACTAATGATGAAAAATCTGAAAGTGAAATCAAGAAAACACTCCCATTTACCATTGCAACAAAAAGAATAAAATATCTAGGAATAAACCTACCTAAGGAGACAAAAGACCTGTATGCAGAAAATTATAAGACACTGATGAAAGAAATTAAAGATGATATAAATAGATGGAGAGATATACCATGTTCTTGGATTGGAAGAATCAACATTGTGAAAATGACTCTACTACCCAAAGCAATCTATAGATTCAATGCAATCCCTATCAAACTACCACTGGCATTTTTCACAGAACTAGAACAAAAAATTTCACAATTTGTATGGAAACACAAAAGACCCCGAATAGCCAAAGCAATCTTGAGAACGAAAGAAGGAACTGGAGGAATCAGGCTCCCTGACTTCAGACTATACTACAAAGCTACAGTCATCAAGACGGTATGGTACTGGCACAAAAACAGAAAGATAGATCAATGGAACAGGATAGAAAGCCCAGAGATAAACCCATGCACATATGGACACCTTATCTTTGATAAAGGTGGCAGTAATGTACAATGGAGAAAGGACAGCCTCTTCAATAAGTGGTGCTGGGAAAACTGGACAGGTACATGTAAAAGTATGAGATTAGATCACTCCCTAACACCATACACAAAAATAAGCTCAAAATGGATTAAAGACCTAAATGTAAGGCCAGAAACTATCAAACTCTTAGAGGAAAACATAGGCAGAACACTCTATGACATAAATCAAAGCAAGATCCTTTCTGACCCACCTCCTAGAGTAATGGAAATAAAAACAAAAATAAACAAATGGGACCTAATGAAACTTCAAAGCTTTTGCACAGCAAAGGAAACCATAAACAAGACCAAAAGACAACCCTCAGAATGGGAGAAAATTTTTGCAAATGAAGCAACCGACAAAGGATTAATCTCCAAAATTTACAAGCAGCTCATGCAGCTCAATAACAAGAAAACAAACAACCCAATCCAAAAATGGGCAGAAGACCTAAATAGACATTTCTCCAAAGAAGATATACAGACTGCCAACAAACACATGAAAGAATGCTCAACATCATTAATCATTAGAGAAATGCAAATCAAAACTACAATGAGATATCATCTCACACCAGTCAGAATGGCCATCATCAAAAAATCTAGAAACAATAAATGCTGGAGAGGGTGTGGAGAAAAGGGAACACTCTTGCACTGCTGGTGGGAATGTGAATTGGTTCAGCCACTATGGAGAACAGTATGGAGGTTCCTTAAAAAACTACAAATAGAACTACCATATGACCCAGCAATCCCACTACTGGGCATATACCCTGAGAAAACCAAAATTCAAAAAGAGTCATGTACCAAAATGTTCATTGCAGCTCTATTTACAATAGCCCGGAGATGGAAACAACCTAAGTGCCCATCATCAGATGAATGGATAAAGAAGATGTGGCACATATATACAATGGAATATTACTCAGCCATAAAAAGAAACGAAATTGAGCTATTTGTAATGAGGTGGATAGACCTAGAGTCTGTCATACAGAGTGAAGTAAGTCAGAAAGAAAAAGACAAATACCGTATGCTAACACATATATATGGAATTTAAGAAAAAAATGTCATGAAGAACCTAGGGGTAAAGCAGGACTAAAGACGCAGACCTCTTAGAGAACGGACTTGAGGTTATGGGGAGGGAGAAGGGTGAGCTGTGACAGGGCGAGAGAGAGTCATGGGCATATACACAGTAACAAATGCAGTAAGGTAGACAGCTAGTGGGAAGCAGCCGCATGGCACAGGGATATTGGCTCGGTGCTTTGTGACAGCCTGGAGGGGTGGAATGGGGAGGGTGGGAGGGAGGGAGACGCAACAGGGAAGACATATGGGAACATATGTTTATGTATGACTGATTCACTTTGTTATAAAGCAGAAACTAACACACCATTGTAAAGCAATTATACCCCAATAAAGATGTTAAAAAAAAAAAAAAAAAAAAAGACACAGCCACCGAAAGTTTGGGACGCCTCTGTTTACAAGAACCTCGTTTACTGTAAAAGTTCAATATCGCAGAAAGTGAAAAATGGATAAAGAAGTTGTGGTACTTACGTACAATGCAGTATCACTCAGCAATGAAATCTTTGTCATCAGGACCGTAGCAGCATAATGAGTGGATTCAGGTACGATGTTTCTAACTGAAATAAGTCACACAGAAAAAGAAACATCATCAGATATCAGTAATACACGGAATGTAAACTTGGCTACACAGGAACTGAATTACAGAACAGAACAGGGTCTCAAATTTAGAAAACCAACTTCTGCTTGCTTCAGGGGAAAGGTGAGATGGGGTGCTCCATAAAACCAGAGATTGAAATGAGCACAGATAAAGTTCCTTAAGCCAAATATGGAATAGACAAGAGCTACTCCTTGCTCAACGAAATGGACTCAACACCCCATATTAAACGCCTAAGAATATACCTGACTAGTAAGTACCTTAAAACCTATGGATTGCTATGTCTCCGAAAGAGAATCAAGCGTGTGTACTGGGGCATAAATGCAGCAGTGATAGGATTGGAGAGGTTCGGTGAGCAAATGAAGACCCTTTGAAGTCATACTGCATGGTACCCATTCCACGGGTCTCAACTCTCCAGGTTTAATGTATTCTTCCTTCAGCTAAAACATGCATGTGGAACCCAGAGTATGATCAACCGCGTGATCGGGAGACGTGTTCAAATATGTCTCAGTTTTCCTCCCCTGGTACTCGGGTGCAACATTCCAGACGCTTTACTAACACTCTACCGACTTGGACAGTCAGTGCCTTTAACCTCCTGTTTGGCCCAGTTTGCAATTTCTGCGGAGGATGAACAGGAATAGCGAGAACCAATGAGAGGCTAGCTGGAGGTGTCTGGACGGGCAAATTTAACTCTCATTTCCCACCAGGAAGAGGAAATAACCAAAGGCTCAGCGTGCAGTACCGGAACCAGATTAGGGCCTGAAGCCATCCTGCGGTGTTGCGGCCAGCTCAAAATAAAGCGAGTTGAAGAAAGGAGCTCAGGGGCACTGTAATTCACGAACCTGCAGAGTTATAAATGACAGCTATCGTCCAAAAATAGACTGAAGTAAGGCTGCCAAGAGGACTTGAAAGCGGGGCAGAATTGCAGGATACCGATTTCAGGAGGTAGACTGGAATTGCATTGAAAGCATAGGAAAAGAGGCAGAACGTCCACAATGATGCACTTGGCCAAAAAGGGTGTATGCGTTTTTTCCTGAATATATTCAGGAAAAAACGCATACGCCTTTTTTGGCCAACCAAGCAAGCTTGCAAAGGAAATCTGCACTACAATGAAGTCTCACTTCCCCCCGGTCAAAAGGGACATCTGAAAAAAGTGTAAAATCCAGAAAGGCAGGACAGGCCATGGAGAACTGGGAGCCTTGTTATGCTGATGGGCGGGATGTAAATTGCCAACAGACACTCGGGAGAAGTGTATGGTGTTTCCTGAAACATCTAAAAAACAAAGCAACAGAGCCTAGGGCACTTCCACTTATGGTCCTATAGCTTAGGGAAATTAAAATCAAAAAGACACAGCCACCCCAAAGTTTGGAACGGCTCTGTTTACAAGAACCTCGTTTACAGTACAAGTTCAACATCGCAGAAAGTGAAAAATGGATAAAGAAGTTGTGGTATTTACTTACAAAGCAATATCACTCAGCAATGAAATCTGTGTCATCAGGCCCTTAGCAGCACAATGAGTGGATTCAGGTATGATGATTCTAACTGAAATAAGTCACACAGAAAAAGAAACATCATAAGATATCAGTAATACACGGAATGTAAACTTGGCTACACAGGAACTGAATTACAGAACAGAACAGGGTCTCAAGTTTAGAAAACCAACTTATGCCTGCTTAAGGGGGAAGGTGAGTTGGGGTGCTGCATAAAACCAGAGATTGAAATGAGCACAGATACCTTTCCATAAGCCAAATATGTAATAGACAAGAGCTACCCCTTGCTCAACGAAATGGATTCAACAATGAGGTATCACCTCACACCTGGTAGAATAGGCATCATTGAAAATCTACAAACAAAAAATGCTGGAAAGGGTGTGGAGAAAAGGAACCCTCTCCCACTATTGTTGGGAATATAAATTGATACAGTCATTATGGAGAACAATATGGAATTTCTTAAGAAACTAACAATAGAATTACCATATGATACAGCAATCCCAGTACTGGACATATACCCAGACAAAACCATAAATCAAAAAGAGTCATTCACCGCAATGTTCATTGCATCACTATTTACAATATCGAGGTAATGGAAGCAACCTAAATGCCCACAGACAGACGAATGCATAAAGCTGTGGTACATATATAAAATGGAATATTACTAAGCCATGAAAAGGAATGAAATTGGGTCATTTGTAGAGACGTCGATGGATTTAGAGACTGTCATACAGAGTGAAGTAAGTCAGAAAGAGAAAAACAAGTCTTGTATATTCATGCATATATGTGGAACCTAGAAAAACTGTACAGATTAACCATTTTGCAAGGCATAAATAGAGCAACAGATGTAGACAACAAACGTATGGACAACAAGGGGGGAAAGCTGTTGGGGGGTGGTGGTGGGAGGAGTTGAGAGACTGGGATTGGCATGTATACATTTATATGTATAAAATAGATAACCAATAAGAACCTGCTGTATAAAAATATAAAATAAAATTCAAAATTAAAAAGAAATAAAATTTAAAAAATAAAACAGAAAAAACAATTATTCCCTGCACATACATGTATTTATATGAATAAATTATTTCCATGCTTATATCTGTAAATACAAAAAAGAGGAATAAAATCTACCTTGAACCAAAAACGAAAAAGAGAAAAAAAACACAGAACCCACCAGTTACACAGAGGAAAACCGTATCAGGGCACTTGCTCCAGTTGTAAACAATTCTGAAGTTGGTCAGTGGTGGGGAATCGTCTCCCATTCAGCCAGCAGCCCCCACGCAACAAGCGTCCTCATTGCAAAGCTGGGGCACCGTGCCGAGGCATCTGTGAGTAAACGTGAGCTGAGCCCCAGGCCAGTTGCTGCTGAACTATTCCCACCCGTCCCAGGTAAAACACCTGAATATATACAAGGACTTGAAAGCCTAGAGGAAGGGCCATAGAGCCACACGAGTGACAGCATGCCGGCCGACTTGGTGCCTGCAGGCCAGCCAGGATGGTCCTGGCCCTGGGTGCTCTTCTGGAAGATTTCCATTTCCCTGCCTGAGATACCCGTCCTGTCCCTGCCCCCACTGCTTTTTTCCTTCCTCACCTCTGCCCAGGGAGAAATTCCAGCAGCAGGTATGGGTGACACATCCTCTTCTTTAGCAGGTGGCAGCCTGGCAACTGCTGCAGAAAGTCCAGCAGAGCCCCACTCACACTGGGCCACCCACAAAGCCGTGGCCTCTCACTCCCTCCCACCAGCCCAGCCCCGAGACTGCTGACAGGGCAGAGAAAATGGCGTCAGGCACGGCTGCAGGGGCTCTTGCTGCCTGGAGTGGTATTTATATTGATCTCAACCCAGGCACACCTGGGGAGGGCTGGCCGGCACGGTAAGGCTGCCCAGGTCAGCCAATCATCACCCCTCAGGGGCTCACAGTTGCAGAAAATGGAACTTGCTGAACCGGCCAGGTCCAAGGAACAGGTGTGGGCTCCTGAGAGTCAGGATAGACAAGGGGCTGCAGCTTTGGCTTGTTTTCTAATCATTTTATCTGGCCCATGAGTGGGAGACAACTTCAAGAAAACCCTCTCCTAATGAGAGGAACCCAGGAGTCAGGGAGAGGAGGGGTGGGTGGTGGTTGGAGACAGAGGCCTGGTGCCCCGGGTGCAGTGGAAGTCTCTGGAAGACCAGGTGGAGGGAGGCCTCACGGAGTGATGCCCAGGGTCACAGAGCTGTCGCAGCTGCTGTTTGTTAGTTCAAGTCCTGCTCTGAGGTGCTCTGTGTCAGCTCTGAGCGACAGGTGAGCTGGGGGTGCTCTGCAATGAGGGCTATGTGCACGGTTCCTGTGTGCCCAGCCCTGCCACGGTACCTGCAAGGGTAGCTCTGTATCCTGGGAGGGGCCTGACCACGAGAGCCCCGTGGGCTGGGGTGGGGGTGGGGTACCTGCCCAGGTGAGCTCCATATTCTGGGATTGGTCTGACCACGAGAACCCCATGGGCTGCTGGGGACCTGGTAAAGGATGTCAGGACAGTCAGTGAAGCCACCGAGGATATACCTCCAGTTGCTCCTAATTCCTACACCCTGCTGGTCATTCTACCAACCACCAGGACATGGTATTCTGTATTAGTCTTCAATGATGCCTTCTTTTGTATTCCATTAGTCCCAGAGTCACAAGAAATTTTGGCTTGTGAGTGGCAGGACTCAACATACAACTAAAACAATACTTCCGGGCCGTCTGGCCCCAAGGGTGCAAAAATTCCCACACCATCTTTGGGGAAAGCTTAGCTAAAGACCTAAAAGTTCTACCTCTGGAAAAGGAAACCCTCCTTCAATATGCAGACGACATTCTGATCACCAGCCCTACTAAGGAGGCCTCTGAACTACCAAGCCAATAAAGGATAGAAGTTGTCCAAGAAAAAGCTCAAATATCACAGACTGCGGTGACCTGCCTGGGCTTCATTCTCACAGAAGGTCAGAGAAGCCCATCCCAGGAAAGGGAAGAAACCATTTTCAGCCTTACCCCTTTCTAAAACTAGAAGACAGCTTAGGGGTTCCTGGGGAGGCCAGGGTTTGCTGCTTCTGGATCCCTAGCTACAGTCTACTAGCTGGGCCTCTATATGAAACACTGAAAGGAAAAGATGATGATCCTTTTGAATAGAATCCAGAAGTGGCCTTTCAAGAATGGAAAGAGCAGTCAATTCAGACCCTTGCCCTGGAACTCCCTAATTTAGCTAAACCCTTTGACCTTTACATTCCCGGTGAAAGGTGAATCGCCATTGGAGAATTAGTGCAAAAACTGGGACCACTTGAAATGGAACAATGCAAGAATGCCATCCAGGTAGGATAAACTACGGTCACTAAGGGGCTTGGCCCACTGCCACATCTGGCCAAGATACTGGCGGTATCTAAAAACCTGGAAATCAGCAGCCCAAAAGGCCACCTCCCTCCTAAGGGAAAAGGACCCCACGTGGTGATCCTAACCACCAACCATGCCCTGAAGTTGCAGGGTTCGCTCCGTGGGCACACCGACCTCGAGTGAGGAGGCCCTCCAACTCCAACATCCAGAGAGATAACCGGGGGCAACAGGGCACCATGACGACTCGTGTGAACATCACTTGACCTGGAGTTTCTCTCATAAAACAACAAGAGTGTGTCCCAAAAGAGTAGACTACTGCTTGCAGGACTTACTGCACCCAGAGGGGAGCTAATAATCTTGGCGGGGGAACAGTATACCACACTGTCACCATAGAAAAGCCTACAGACACCGTGATGATGGTGGCCAATAAGACCGGCTGGACTCCTGTTTACTTCAAAAGGCTGTTGACTCAGTAGCCATCATGGTCCTTGATCACCACTGACCCTGGACTGTCTGGGATTTGAGCGGGCAGGGCTCTGACACCTGGTGCTGTTTGTACGTTAATTCAGGGGCCTAATTGAAGAAAGCGCAGACTACTGGTCAGAGCATCTAGGCTGGCAGAGACGGTCAGCCTAAGGTGGCCGAACAAATGTGGGGCGGGGTGAAACCGGCCCCCACAGCGTCTCTGCACATCTCTTTCCTGGACCCTTAAAGGTCATTAGAATCTATAACACTTCCAATGCTGGTGCTCAGGTGGACGAGCAGGGAGGCAGGGGTCCCGGGGACAATCAACGTCACCGGGAGGCTGCTGGGGAGAAGCTCTGACCCTCGCCCCAGGGTATGAGGGCTCCCAACTCAGCACTCAGCAGTTACAGAAGAAGGGTCTGCACCCTCAGCACTCCAAGAATGAGGAACGGGACAAAAGGCAGAGGAGGGGTTTGTCCCCAGCAAAGCCCATTAAAAATCCCTGGGAGATAAAAATAGAATCTGGGCAATAAAGTCAAGTCTAACCTTTTTTATCCTTTGTGCTTTGTCTAATTTCACGTGCTCCTAGGGTCCCGCATGCAGAGGTTCCACACCCGGCACTTCAGACCAGATTTCCTAGTGCAGAATGGCTGGGTCGACACCTCAGCTCCTGGGGCCCAGTGCAGACTCCACGATATAGAGCCTGAGCTACAGCCAACCCGGCCCTCGAGAGCTCCGCCGCCTCCCTCCCTCCCACTGACTCTGACAGGATCTCTACACAGCAGCCCAGCCCACAGCCCACGGGGTAGTGCATGCTCTCACCTCTCCATTCTCTGATCAAAATATAAAGTTTCCTTTGCTTGTGAACCAAACTCAGTCTCGATCTGTTGGCCCCAATGACACTGGGCAGGGGGACACTTGTTGGGGTCCACTCTGGAGGATCAGTAACAGAAATTGAGACTATTGTAACCTCAATGAACAGATGTGTGAGCCAAACTGTAGTTAACATAGAACAGTGTATAAGGCTCGGGTAAAATAAGATGTTTTTAACACTTCCATTTGATATTTCCATCACTTTTTATAAGCAAGTTCAGTGAAAAGGTTTGTCTTATTTGTCAGGTCAATATTAGAGAAACGAAGTGATTTCTTTCCAAGGATGTACATCTAATAATCTTGGTTAAACCTTCAATCTTGTTTTAAATGCTTTTCCATTGAAAATGATACCTCTCTTTCAGCTCCCCCATTTCTGAGAAGTATAAAATCTTATAATTTATTATTACCAAAGGGGAAAGGTGGGAGGAGGGATAAATTAACAGTTTGGAATGAACACATACACACTGCTATGTATAAAATAGATCATCAACAAGGAACTACTGTATAGCACAGGGAACTACACTCAACATTTTGCAATAACCTATAAGGGGAAATAATCTGAAAAAGAATAGATATTTTTATTGACATCATCTATCAATGACAGTTAAAGTGTAGCCTAAGGGAAGCTGGTGGTGAGTGCTTCTGACCCTGAAGACTTCAATCATCTAAAGTTTGGACTCTGCCTACTTCCCAAGGCCCTTAATGAACATATGTGTAGCCGTAGCTTAAAAACTTCCCCAGTTTGGGTTTCGGGGAGACACTGATTTTGAAAAAGCCCTGGTGTTCTCCTTACATGAATGGGACTCTTCCTACTGCTAAAACATGTCTGTCACACCCAGAGGATGGTATACCGTCTGATCGGGAAGAGTTTGGAAAAGGCATCTCATCTCCTCATCTCCTGGTGCTCGGGTTCACCCCTCCAGCGTCTTTACTAACAGTCTCCCCACTTGGAGATGTCAGCACTGTCAACATCCTGTTGCGTACAGTTTGGAATTTGTCCAGAGGATGAAGCGGAAGGATGAGGAACAATGAGAGACAAGTCCTAGGTGTTCAGACAGGCACATGTCACTCTAATTTCCAATCAGGAAGACGAATTGACCAAAAGCTAGGGTTGCCCATGGAAACAGTATAGGGCTTGAGGAAATCCCGCTGCTTTGTGGCCAGTTCCCATAAACACGAGTTGAACAATGGAACTCAGGGGCAGTAAAATTCACAAAACTGCAGAGTTGAAACTATCCATCACTGAAAAATGTCTTGAGGAAAGTCAGAGAAAAGGACTTGTAAGCAAGGGAGAATGGCAGGAAAGGGATTTGAGGAGGTAGAAAGGACTCGCCATTAAGCACAAGAAAAGGAGCTGAACATTGCCAACATTGCAGTTGGCCAAAAAGGGTGTATGCGTTCTTTTCTGTATATATTCAAGAAAAGGGCATACACTTTTTTAGCCAACCAAACAGGTGGGCACTGGAAGTCAATACTACAAAAGATATCACTTCGTATCAGTCAGAAGAGCCATCCTCATAAAGCGTAAACAACAGAAATGCAGGACAGGGCAACGAGAAGAGGGAGCCCTGTGAGACTTATAGTGGAAATGTATATTGCCAACGGCCATTCTGGAGAAGTGTATTGTGTTTACTAAAGCATCTAAAAAATGAGCTACAGAGCATAGGGCACTTGCACTCATGGGCGTATATCTTGGGAAAAACAAAAATCGAGAGGACACAGGCACCCCAATGTTTACCCCCTCTCTGTTTAAAAGATCCTCGACTAGGATATAACTTAAATGTCTCTGGAGGGAAAAAATGGATAGAGATGTGGTACTTAGGTAGAGTGGAATATTATTCAGCCTGGAAATCAATGAAATATGGCCAGTTGTAACAACTCCGGAGGAGTTACGTATGATCATTCTAAGTGACAGAATTCAAAAAGAAAAAGACACATATCATAAGATATCACTTAAAGGTGGAATCCAAAATGGCTACACATGAAATAAATTACAAAACAAAAACATAGTCAAATATGTAGAAAACACGCATAAGGCTGCTAAACGGGAAAGGTGGGGAGGGGTGAGGCATCATCCAGGAGGTTGAAATTAGCAAAGATACCATTCCAAATACCAAACTGATAATCAACAAGGCCTACACGGTAGCTAAAAGAACTGCACTCAGCACACTCAAGTCACCGGAAAAGAATATATACGACTGGTAAGAATCTGAAAAAGAATTTATTGATGTCTCTCTGTACGTGAATCAAGTGGATGTACAGCAGCAAGAAACAGAGCTTTGAAAATCAGCTGTAACCAATATAGTAATAAATTGAAAAAAATAAACGACAGAGAGACAGAGAAAACCTCTTACAACTTTTCCTCAGGGACGGTGATGCAACATGGATTGAACACATCTAGACCCACAGCAGGATGAGACATAAGGCTGGAAACTGTTTGCGCTAAGAGAAATGTGAGGTTGGGTGAGGAAATGCACACCCTTTAAAGTAATACTACCTGGTACCCATTCAATGGGTCCCAAATCTGCAGGTTCAAGGGATCTTCCTACAGCTAAAACATGCATGGAAAACCCAGAGGACTGTACACCATGTGATCGGGAGATGTGTCTAAAATGCACCTCATTTATCCTCTCCTGGTGCTCCTGTTCACCATTCCAGCCACGCTACTTAGAATCTCCCCACTTGGAGAATCAGCACATTTAAACTTCTGTTTCACACATTTTGCAAATTGTGAGGAGGATGAACGGGAAGAGGGGGAACCAATGAGAGAAGAGTTGTTGGGGTTTGGACGGGCACATATCACTCTAATTTCCCATTAAGAATAAGAATTAAAGAAAGGCTCAGCCTGCCTCGCCGGAGCCAAAATAGGGCCTGAAGCAATCCTGCGGGTTTGAGGCCAGCTCACAAAAGAGCAACTTAAAAAATGGAGCTCAGGGTCACTGCAATTCACAAACCTGCAGAGTTATAAATGAAAACTAACGTCCAAAAATATGTTGAGGTAAGGCAAAGAAGAGGATCTGAATGCAAGACAGAATTGCAAGAAACAGATTTCAAGAGATAGATTGGACTCGTCTTTAACGCACATGAAAAGCGGCAGAATTTCGACAATGATGCAGTTGGCCCAAAAGGGCGTATGCGTTTTTTCCTGATTATATCCAGGAAAAAACGCATACACACTTTATGGGCAACGAAGCAAGCAAGCAATGCAAATGTGCACAACAAAGAAGTCTCACTTCCCCCCGGTCAAAAGGGCCATCCTAAAAAATTGTAAAAACCAGAAATGCAGGACAGGCCATGGAGAACAGGGAGCCTTTATACGCTGATGGGCAGTGTGTGAACTGCCGAGAGCCACTCTGGAGAAGTGTATGGTGGTTCCTAAATCATCTAAAAAACAGAGCTACAGAGCATAGGACACTTCCAATCATGGGAGTATATCTAGGGAAGTCTAAAAATCAACAAGACACAAGCACACCACAGTTTAGGGCTACTCTGTTTACAAGAACCTCAACTTCAGTACACCTTAAATACCCCAGGAAAGAGAACAATGGATAAAGAAGATGTGGTACTTATGTACAATGGAATATCTCTTCACCATGAAATCAATGTAATAAGGCTAGTAGAAGGATAAAGAGTGGATTTAGGTCCGATAATACTACTTGAAATAAGTCAAACAGAAAAAGAAACATATCATAAGATATCACTTATAGAGGGAGGGTAAATATGGCTGCACAAGAAATGAATTACAGAACAGAACAGTGTCTCACATTTAGAAAACACACTTATGTCAGCTTAAGGGGAAAGGAGAGGTGGGGTGATGCATAAAACCAGAGTTTGAAATTAGCACAGATACCGTTCAATAAACCAAATAGGTATTAGACAAGATCTACACCTTGCTCAAC
This sequence comes from Stenella coeruleoalba, assembly GCF_951394435.1. Taxonomy (NCBI): domain Eukaryota; kingdom Metazoa; phylum Chordata; class Mammalia; order Artiodactyla; family Delphinidae; genus Stenella; species Stenella coeruleoalba. The sequence goes on from NC_137151.1 coordinate 21,201,865, forward strand.
GAACAGGCCTCAACACACCCTATACACCGCAGAGAAATATATCTGAGGAATAAGAATCTTAAAACCCATGTATTGATATATCTCCATAAGGGAATCAAGTGTGTGCAGAGCGGCACAAACACAGCAGTGAAAAGGAGCTAAACCCCATTATAGAAATAAATTTTAAAAACAAAACGCTGAAACAATGAAAGAGAGAAAAATTCTTACAAAATTCGCTCAGGGGCTGTGATGCAACCTGGATTGACCACATATAAACCCACAGCTGGATAAGACATAAGGCTGGACACTTGGGGATGACAGGATTGGTGAGCTTTGGTGAGCAACTGCCGAAAGTTTAATGCAATACTTCATGCTACTCAGTCCAAGGGTCCCAACACTCCAGGTTGAAGGGAATCTTCCTACAGCTAAACCATGCTTGGGAAACCCAACGACTGGTATACCATATGATCGGGAAAGGTTTCTAAAACGCACCTCATTTTTCCTCTCCTGGGGCTCCGGATCGACATTCCAGCCGCTTTACTAACAACATCCCCACATGGAGTCAATGCCTTTAAGTTCTGGTATCGCACAGTCTGCAGTTAGTGCAGAGGATGAATGGGAATAGGGGGAACCAGTGAGAAACTAGCTGTAGCGGTTTCAATGGGCACATGTCACTCTAATATCACATCAGTAAGAAGAATTAACCAAAAGCACAGCAAGGTGCCCCGGAAGAAAACAGGGCTTCAAGGAATCCTGTGGTTATGGGGCAAGACCACAAAAATAAGAGCTAAAAAATGGAGCTAAGGGCCACTGCAATTCAAAAACCTGCAGAGTTATAAAGGCCAACTATTTTTAAAAAATATATTGAGGTAAGGCTATGAAGAGGCATTGAAAGCAAGGCAGAATTGCAGGAAACCAATTTCAGGAGGTAGACTGGAATTGCATTGAAAACATATGAAGAGAGTCAGAAACTCGACAATGATGCACTTGGCCAAAAAGGGCGTCTGCGTTTTTTCCTGAATATATTCAGGAAAAAACGCAGACGCCCTTTTTGGCCAACCAAGCAAGCTTGCAAAGGAAATCTGCACTACAATGAAGTCTCACTTCCACCTGGTCAAAAGGGCCATCTGAAAAAAGTGTAAAATCCATAAAGGCACGACAGACCATGGAGAACTGGGAGCCTTCTTATGCTGATGGGTGGGATGTAAATTGCCAACAGCCACTCTGGAGAAGTGTATGGTGTTTCCTGAAACATCTAAAAAACAAAGCAACAGAGCCTAGGGCACTTCCACTTATGGTCCTATAGCTTAGGGAAATTAAAATCAAAAAGACACAGCCACCCCAAAGTTTGGGACGCCTCTGTTTACAAGAACCTCGTTTACGGTACAAGTTCAATATCACAGAAAGTGAAAAATGGATAAAGAACTTGTGGTACTTACGTACAATGCAATATCACTCAGCAATGAAATCTATGTCATCAGGCCCGTAGCAGCATAATGAGTGGATTCAGGTATGATTATTCGAACTGAAATAAGTCACACAGAAAAGAAACATCATAAGGTATCACTAATACACAGAATGTGAACTTGGCTACACATGAACTGAATTACAAAACAGAACAGTGTCTCAAGTTTAGAAAACCAACTTATGCTTGCTTAAGGGGGAAGGTGAGTTGGGGTGCTGCATAAAACCAGAGATTGAAATGAGCACAGATAAAGTTCCTTAAGCCAAATATGGAATAGACAAGAGCTACTCCTTGCTCAACGAAATGGACTCAACACCGCATATTAAACGTCTAAGAATGTACCTGACTAGTAAATATCTTAAAACCTATTGATTGCTATGTCTCCAAAAGAGAATCAAGCGTGTGTACAGGGGCATAAACGCAGCAGTGATAGGATTGGAGAGGTTCGGTGAGCAAATGAAGACCCTATGAAGTCATATTGCATGGTACCCATTCCACGGGTTTAAACTACCCAGGTTTAAGGTATTCTTCCTTCAGCTAAAACATGCATGTGGAACCTAGAGTATGATCAACCATGTGAACGGGAGACGTGTTCAAATATGTCTCAGTTGTCCTCCCCTGGTACTCGGGTGCAACATTCCAGACGCTTTATTAACACTCTCCCCACTTGGAGAGTCAGCGCCTTTAACCTCCTGTTTGGCCCCGTTTGCAATTTCTGCGGAAGATGAACAGGAATAGCGAGAACCAATGAGAGACTAGCTGGAGGTGTCTGGACGGGCAAATTTAACTCTCATTTCCCACCAGAAAGAGGAAATAACCAAAGGCTCAGCATGCCGTGCCAGAACCAGATTAGGGCCTGAAGCCATCCAGCCGTGTTGCAGCCAGCTCACAAGAAAACGAGTTGAAGAAAGGAGCTCAGGGGCACTGTAATTCACAAACCTGCAGAGTTATAAATGACAGCTATCGTCCAAAAATAGACTGAAGTAAGGCTGCCAAGAGGACTTGAAAATAGGGCAGAATTGCAGGAAACCGATTTCAGGAGGTAGACTGGAATTGCATTCAAAGCATAGGAAAAGAGGCAGAACGTCCACAATGATGCACTTGGCCAAAAAGGGCGTATGCGTTTTTTCCTGAATATATTCAGGAAAAAACGCATACGCCCTTTTTGGCCAACCAAGCAAGCTTGCAAAGGAAATCTGCACTAAAATGAAGTCTCACTTCCCCCCGGTCAAAAGGGCCATCTGAAAAAAGTGTAAAATCCAGAAAGGCAGGACAGGCCATGGAGAACTGGGAGCCTTGTTATGCTGATGGGCGGGATGTCAATTGCCAACAGACACTCGGGATAAGTGTATGGTGTTTCCTGAAACATCGAAAAAACAAAGCAACAGAGCCTAGGGAACTTCCACTTATGGTCCTATAGCTTAGGGAAATTAAAATCAAAAAGACACAGCCACCCCAAAGTTTGGGACGCCTCTGTTTACAAGAACCTCGTTTACAGTACACGTTCAACATCGCAGAAAGTGAAAAATGGATAAAGAAGTTGTGGTATTTACTTACAAAGCAATATCACTCAGCAATGAAATCTATGTCATCAGGCCCTTAGCAACACAATGAGTGGATTCAGGTATGATGATTCTAACTGAAATAAGTCACACAGAAAAAGAAACATCATAAGATATCAGTAATACACGGAATGGAAACTTGGCTACACAGGAACTGAGATACAGAACAGAACAGGGTCTCAAATTTAGAAAACCAACTTATGCTTGCTTAAGGGTAAAGGTGAGTTGGGGTGCTGCATAAAACCAGAGATTGAAATGAGCACAGATAAAGTTCCTTAAGCCAAATATGGAATAGACAAGAGCTACTCCTTGCTCAACGAAATGGACTCAACACCGCATATTAAACGCCTAAGAATGTACCTGACTAGTAAGTATCTTAAAACCTATGGATTGCTATGTCTCCGAAAGAGAATCAAGCATGTGTACAGGGGCATAAACGCAGCAGTGATAGGATTGGAGAGGTTCGGTGAGCAAATGAAGACCCTTTGAAGTCATATTGCATGGTACCCATTCCACGGGTTTCAACTACCCAGGTTTTAGGTATTCTTCCTTCAGCTAAAACATGCATGTGGAACCCAGAGTATGATCAACCATGTGATCGGGAGACGTGTTCAAATATGTCTCAGTTTTCGTACCCTGGTACTCGGGTGCAACATTCCAGACGCTTTACTAACACTCTCCCGACTTGGAGAGTCAGTCCCTTTAACCTCCTGTTTGGCCCAGTTTGCAATTTCTGCGGAAGATGAACAGGAATAGCGAGAACCAATGAGAGACTAGCTGGAGGTGTCTGGACGGGCAAATTTAACTCTCATTTCCCACCAGGAAGAGGAATTAACCAAAGGCTCAGCGTGCCGTGCCGGAACCAGATTAGGGCCTGAAGCCATCCTGCGGTGTTGCGGCCAGGTCACAAGAAAGCGAGTTGAAGAAAGGAGCTCAGGGGCACTGTAATTCACAAACCTGCAGAGTTATAAATGACAGCTATCGTCCAAAAATATACTGAAGTAAGGCTGCCAAGAGGACTTGAAAGCGGGGCAGAATTGCAGGAAACCGATTTCAGGAGGTAGACTGGAATTGCATTGAAAGCATAGGAAAAGAGGCAGAACGTCCACAATGATGCACTTGGCCAAAAAGGGCGTATGCGTTTTTTCCTGAATATATTCAGGAAAAAACGCATACGCCCTTTTTGGCCAACCAAGCAAGCTTGCAAAGGAAATCTGCACTACAATGAAGTCTCACTTCCCCCCGGTCAAAAGGGCCATCTGAAAAAAGTGTAAAATCCAGAAAGGCAGGACAGGCCATGGAGAACTGGGAGCCTTGTTATGCTGATGGGCGGGATGTAAATTGCCAACAGCCACTCGGGAGAAGTGTATGGTGTTTCCTGAAACATCGAAAAAACAAAGCAACAGAGCCTAGGGCACTGCCACTTATGGTCCTATAGCTTAGGGAAATTAAAATCAAAAAGACACAGCCACCCCAAAGTTTGGGACGCCTCTGTTTACAAGAACCTCGTTTACAGTACACGTTCAACATCGCAGAAAGTGAAAAATGGATAAAGAAGTTGTGGTATTTACTTACAAAGCAATATCACTCAGCAATGAAATCTATGTCATCAGGCCCTTAGCAGCACAATGAGTGGATTCAGGTATGATGATTCTAACTGAAATAAGTCACACAGAAAAAGAAACATCATAAGATATCAGTAATACACGGAATGTAAAATTGGCTACACAGGAACTGAATTACAGAACAGAACAGGGTCTCAAATTTAGAAAACCAACTTATGCTTGCTTAAGGGTAAAGGTGAGTTGGGGTGCTGCATAAAACCAGAGATTGAAATGAGCACAGATAAAGTTCCTTAAGCCAAATATGGAATAGACAAGAGCTACTCCTTGCTCAATGAAATGGACTCAACACCGCATATTAAACGCATAAGAATGTACCTGACTAGTAAGTATCTTAAAACCTATGGATTGCTATGTCTCCGAAAGAGAATCAAGCATGTGTACAGGGGAATAAACGCAGCAGTGATAAGATTGGAGATGTTCGGTGAGCAAATGAAGACCCTTTGAAGTCATATTGCATGGTACCCATTCCACGGGTTTCAACTACCCAGGTTTAAGGTATTCTTCCTTCAGCTAAAACATGCATGTGGAACCTAGAGTATGATCAACCATGTGATCGGGAGACGTGTTCAAATATGTCTCAGTTTTCGTACCCTGGTACTCGGGTGCAACATTCCAGACGCTTTACTAACACTCTCCCGACTTGGAGAGTCAGTCCCTTTAACCTCCTGTTTGGCCCAGTTTGCAATTTCTGCGGAAGATGAACAGGAATAGCGAGAACCAATGAGAGACTAGCTGGAGGTGTCTGGACGGGCAAATTTAACTCTCATTTCCCACCAGGAAGAGGAATTAACCAAAGGCTCAGCATGCCGTGCCGGAACCAGATTAGGGCCTGAAGCCATCCTGCGGTGTTGCGGCCAGCTCACAAGAAAGCGAGTTGAAGAAAGGAGCTCAGGGGCACTGTAATTCACAAACCTGCAGAGTTATAAATGACAGCTATCGTCCAAAAATAGACTGAAGTAAGGCTGCCAAGAGGACTTGAAAGCGGGGCAGAATTGCAGGAAACCGATTTCAGGAGGTAGACTGGAATTGCATTGAAAGCATAGGAAAAGAGACAGAACGTCCACAATGATGCACTTGGCCAAAAAGGGCGTATGCGTTTTTTCCTGAATATATTCAGGAAAAAACGCATACGCCCTTTTTGGCCAACCAAGCAAGCTTGCAAAGGAAATCTGCACTACAATGAAGTCTCACTTCCCCCCGGTCAAAAGGGCCATCTGAAAAAAGTGTAAAATCCAGAAAGGCAGGACAGGCCATGGAGAACTGGGAGCCTTGTTATGCTGATGGGCGGGATGTAAATTGCCAACAACCACTCGGGAGAAGTGTATGGTGTTTCCTGAAACATCTAAAAAACAAAGCAACAGAACCTAGGGCACTTCCACTTATGGTCCTATAGCTTAGGGAAATTAAAATCAAAAAGACACAGCCACCCCAAAGTTTGGAACGGCTCTGTTTACAAGAACCTCGTTTACAGTACAAGTTCAACATCGCAGAAAGTGAAAAATGGAGAAAGAAGTTGTGGTATTTACTTACAAAGCAATATCACTCAGCAATGAAATCTGTGTCATCAGGCCCTTAGCAGCACAATGAGTGGATTCAGGTATGATGATTCTAACTGAAATAAGTCACACAGAAAAAGAAACATCATAAGATATCAGTAATACACGGAATGTAAACTTGGCTACACAGGAACTGAGTTACAGAACAGAACAGGGTCTCAAATTTAGAAAACCAACTTATGCTTGCTTAAGGGGAAAGGTGAGTTGGGGTGCTGCATAAAACCAGAGATTGAAATGAGCACAGATAAAGTTCCTTAAGCCAAATATGGAATAGACAAGAGCTACTCCTTGCTCAACGAAATGGACTCAACACCGCATATTAAACGCCTAAGAATGTACCTGACTAGTAAGTATCTTAAAACCTATGGATTGCTATGTCTCCGAAAGAGAATCAAGCATGTGTACAGGGGCATAAACGCAGCAGTGATAGGATTGGAGAGGTTCGGTGAGCAAATGAAGACCCTTTGAAGTCATATTGCATGGTACCCATTCCACGGGTTTCAACTACCCAGGTTTAAGGTATTCTTCCTTCAGCTAAAACATGCATGTGGAACCCAAGTATGATCAACCATGTGAACGGGAGACGTGTTCAAATATGTCTCAGTTTTCGTACCCTGGTACTCGGGTGCAACATTCCAGACGCTTTACTAACACTCTCCCCACTTGGAGAGTCAGCGCCTTTAACCTCCTGTTTGGCCCAGTTTGCAATTTCTGCGGAAGATGAACAGGAATAGCGAGAACCAATGAGAGACTAGCTGGAGGTGTCTGGACGGGCAAATTTAACTCTCATTTCCCACCAGGAAGAGGAAATAACCAAAGGCTCAGCGTGCCGTGCCGGAACCAGATTAGGGCCTGAAGCCATCCTGCGGTGTTGCGGCCAGGTCACAAGAAAGCGAGTTGAAGAAAGGAGCTCAGGGGCACTGTAATTCACAAACCTGCAGAGTTATAAATGACAGCTATCGTCCAAAAATATACTGAAGTAAGGCTGCCAAGAGGACTTGAAAGCGGGGCAGAATTGCAGGAAACTGATTTCAGGAGGTAGACTGGAATTGCATTGAAAGCATAGGAAAAGAGGCAGAACGTCCACAATGATGCACTTGGCCAAAAAGGGCGTATGCGTTTTTTCCTGAATATATTCCGGAAAAAACGCATACGCCCTTTTTGGCCAACCAAGCAAGCTTGCAAAGGAAATCTGCACTACAATGAAGTCTCACTTGCCCCCGGTCACAAGGGCCATCTGAAAAAAGTGTAAAATCCAGAAAGGCAGGACAGGCCATGGAGAACTGGGAGCTTTGTTATGCTGATGGGCGGGATGTAAATTGCCAACAACCACTCGGGAGAAGTGTATGGTGTTTCCTGAAACATCTAAAAAACAAAGCAACAGAACCCAGGGCACTTCCACTTATGGTCCTATAGCATAGGGAATTTAAAATCAAAAAGACACAGCCACCCCAAAGTTTGGAACGGCTCTGTTTACAAGAACCTTGTTTACAGTACAAGTTCAACATCGCAGAAAGTGAAAAATGGATAAAGAAGTTGTGGTATTTACTTACAAAGCAATATCACTCAGCAATGAAATCTGTGTCATCAGGCCCTTAGCAGCACAATGAGTGGATTCAGGTATGATGATTCTAACTGAAATAAGTCACACAGAAAAAGAAACATCATAAGATATCAGTAATACACGGAATGTAAACTTGGCTACACAGGAACTGAATTACAGAACAGAACAGGGTCTCAAATTTAGAAAACCAACTTATGCTTGCTTAAGGGTAAAGGTGAGTTGGGGTGCTGCATAAAACCAGAGATTGAAATGAGCACAGATAAAGTTCCTTAAGTCAAATATGGAATAGACAAGAGCTACTCCTTGCTCAACGAAATGGACTCAACACCGCATATTAAACGCCTAAGAATGTACCTGACTAGTAATTATCTTAAAACCTATGGATTGCTATGTCTCCGAAAGAGAATCAAGCATGTGTACAGGGGCATAAACGCAGCAGTGATAGGATTGGAGATGTTCGGTGAGCAAATGAAGACCCTTTGAAGTCATATTGCATGGTACCCATTCCACGGGTTTCAACTACCCAGGTTTAAGGTATTCTTCCTTCAGCTAAAACATGCATGTGGAACCCAAGTATGATCAACCATGTGAACGGGAGACGTGTTCAAATATGTCTCAGTTTTCGTACCCTGGTACTCGGGTGCAACATTCCAGACGCTTTACTAACACTCTCCCCACTTGGAGAGTCAGCGCCTTTAACCTCCTGTTTGGCCCAGTTTGCAATTTCTGCGGAAGATGAACAGGAATAGCGAGAACCAATGAGAGACTAGCTGGAGGTGTCTGGACGGGCAAATTTAACTCTCATTTCCCACCAGGAAGAGGAAATAACCAAAGGCTCAGCGTGCCGTGCCGGAACCAGATTAGGGCCTGAAGCCATCCTGCGGTGTTGCGGCCAGGTCACAAGAAAGCGAGTTGAAGAAAGGAGCTCAGGGGCACTGTAATTCACAAACCTGCAGAGTTATAAATGACAGCTATCGTCCAAAAATATACTGAAGTAAGGCTGCCAAGAGGACTTGAAAGCGGGGCAGAATTGCAGGAAACCGATTTCAGGAGGTAGACTGGAATTGCATTGAAAGCATAGGAAAAGAGGCAGAACGTCCACAATGATGCACTTGGCCAAAAAGGGCGTATGCGTTTTTTCCTGAATATATTCCGGAAAAAACGCATACGCCCTTTTTGGCCAACCAAGCAAGCTTGCAAAGGAAATCTGCACTACAATGAAGTCTCACTTCCCCCTGGTCAAAAGGGCCATCTGAAAAAAGTGTAAAATCCAGAAAGGCAGGACAGGCCATGGAGAACTGGGAGCCTTGTTATGCTGATGGGTGGGATGTAAATTGCCAACAACCACTCGGGAGAAGTGTATGGTGTTTCCTGAAACATCTAAAAAACAAAGCAACAGAGCCTAGGGCACTTCCACTTATGGTCCTATAGCTTAGGGAAATTAAAATCAAAAAGACACAGCCACCCCAAAGTTTGGAACGGCTCTGCTTACAAGAACCTCGTTTACAGTACAAGTTCAACGTCGCAGAAAGTGAAAAATGGATAAAGAAGTTGTGGTATTTACTTACAAAGCAATATCACTCAGCAATGAAATCTGTGTCATCAGGCCCTTAGCAGCACAATGAGTGGATTCAGGTATGATGATTCTAACTGAAATAAGTCACACAGAAAAAGAAACATCATAAGATATCAGTAATACACGGAATGTAAACTTGGCTACACAGGAACTGAATTACAGAACAGAACAGGGTCTCAAATTTAGAAAACCAACTTATGCTTGCTTAAGGGTAAAGGTGAGTTGGGGTGCTGCATAAAACCAGAGATTGAAATGAGCACAGATAAAGTTCCTTAAGTCAAATATGGAATAGACAAGAGCTACTCCTTGCTCAACGAAATGGACTCAACACCCCATATTAAACGCCTAAGAATGTACCTGACTAGTAAGTATCTTAAAACCTATAGATTGCTATGTCTCCAAAAGAGAATCAAGCAAGTGTACAGGGGCATAAACGCAGCAGTGATAGGATTGGAGAGGTTCGGTGAGCAAATGAAGACCCTTTGAAGTCATATTGCATGGTACCCATTACACGGGTCTTAACTCTCCAGGTTTAAGGTATTCTTCCTTCAGCTAAAACATGCATGTGGAACCCAAGTATGATCAACCATGTGAACGGGAGACGTGTTCAAATATGTCTCAGTTTTCCTCCCCTGGTACTTGGGTGCAACATTCCAGACGCTTTACTAACACTCTCCCCACTTGGAGAGTCAGCGCCTTCAACCTCCTGTTTGGCCCAGTTTGCAATTTCTGCGGAAGATGAACAGGAATAGCGAGAACCAATGAGAGACTAGCTGGAGGTGTCTGGACGGGCAAATTTAACTCTCATTTCCCACCAGGAAGAGGAAATAACCAAAGGCTCAGCGTGCCGTGCCGGAACCAGATTAGGGCCTGAAGCCATCCTGCGGTGTTGCGGCCAGGTCACAAGAAAGCGAGTTGAAGAAAGGAGCTCAGGGGCACTGTAATTCACAAACATGCAGAGTTATAAATGACAGCTATCGTCCAAAAATAGACTGAAGTAAGGCTGCCAAGAGGACTTGAAAGCGGGGCAGAATTGCAGGAAACCGATTTCAGGAGGTAGACTGGAATTGCATTGAAAGCATAGGAAAAGAGGCAGAACGTCCACAATGATGCACTTGGCCAAAAAGGGCGTATGCGTTTTTTCCTGAATATATTCAGGAAAAAACGCATACGCCCTTTTTGGCCAACCAAGCAAGCTTGCAAAGGAAATCTGCACTACAATGAAGTCTCACTTCCCCCCGGTCAAAAGGGCCATCTGAAAAAAGTGTAAAATCCAGAAAGGCAGGACAGGCCATGGAGAACTGGGAGCCTTGTTATGCTGAAGGGCGGGATGTAAATTGCCAACAACCACTGGGGAGAAGTGTACGGTGTTTCCTGAAACATCTAAAAATCAAAGCAACAGAGCCTAGGGCACTTCCACTTATGGTCCTATAGCTTAGGGAATTTAAAATCAAAAAGACACAGCCACCCCAAAGTTTGGAACGGCTCTGTTTACAAGAACCTCGTTTACAGTACAAGTTCAACATCGCAGAAAGTGAAAAATGGATAAAAAAGTTGTGGTATTTACTTACAAAGCAATATTACTCAGCAATGAAATCTGTGTCATCAGGCCCTTAGCAGCACAATGAGTGGATTCAGGTATGATGATTCTAACTGAAATAAGTCACACAGGAAAAGAAACATCATAAGATATCAGTAATACACGGAATGGAAACTTGGCTACACAGGAACTGAATTACAGAACAGAACATGGTCTCAAATTCAGAAAAACAACTTATGCTTGCTTAAGGGTAAAGGTGAGTTGGGGTGCTGCATAAAACCAGAGATTGAAATGAGCACAGATAAAGTTCCTTAAGTCAAATATGGAATAGACAAGAGCTACTCCTTGCTCAACGAAATGGACTCAACACCGCATATTAAACGCCTAAGAATGTACCTGACTAGTAATTATCTTAAAACCTATGGATTGCTATGTCTCCGAAAGAGAATCAAGCATGTGTACAGGGGCATAAACGCAGCAGTGATAGGATTGGAGATGTTCGGTGAGCAAATGAAGACCCTTTGAAGTCATATTGCATGGTACCCATTCCACGGGTTTCAACTACCCAGGTTTAAGGTATTCTTCCTTCAGCTAAAACATGCATGTGGAACCCAAGTATGATCAACCATGTGAACGGGAGACGTGTTCAAATATGTCTCAGTTTTCGTACCCTGGTACTCGGGTGCAACATTCCAGACGCTTTACTAACACTCTCCCCACTTGGAGAGTCAGCGCCTTTAACCTCCTGTTTGGCCCAGTTTGCAATTTCTGCGGAAGATGAACAGGAATAGCGAGAACCAATGAGAGACTAGCTGGAGGTGTCTGGACGGGCAAATTTAACTCTCATTTCCCACCAGGAAGAGGAAATAACCAAAGGCTCAGCGTGCCGTGCCGGAACCAGATTAGGGCCTGAAGCCATCCTGCGGTGTTGCGGCCAGGTCACAAGAAAGCGAGTTGAAGAAAGGAGCTCAGGGGCACTGTAATTCACAAACCTGCAGAGTTATAAATGACAGCTATCGTCCAAAAATATACTGAAGTAAGGCTGCCAAGAGGACTTGAAAGCGGGGCAGAATTGCAGGAAACCGATTTCAGGAGGTAGACTGGAATTGCATTGAAAGCATAGGAAAAGAGGCAGAACGTCCACAATGATGCACTTGGCCAAAAAGGGCGTATGCGTTTTTTCCTGAATATATTCCGGAAAAAACGCATACGCCCTTTTTGGCCAACCAAGCAAGCTTGCAAAGGAAATCTGCACTACAATGAAGTCTCACTTCCCCCTGGTCAAAAGGGCCATCTGAAAAAAGTGTAAAATCCAGAAAGGCAGGACAGGCCATGGAGAACTGGGAGCCTTGTTATGCTGATGGGTGGGATGTAAATTGCCAACAACCACTCGGGAGAAGTGTATGGTGTTTCCTGAAACATCTAAAAAACAAAGCAACAGAGCCTAGGGCACTTCCACTTATGGTCCTATAGCTTAGGGAAATTAAAATCAAAAAGACACAGCCACCCCAAAGTTTGGAACGGCTCTGCTTACAAGAACCTCGTTTACAGTACAAGTTCAACGTCGCAGAAAGTGAAAAATGGATAAAGAAGTTGTGGTATTTACTTACAAAGCAATATCACTCAGCAATGAAATCTGTGTCATCAGGCCCTTAACAGCACAATGAGTGGATTCAGGTATGATGATTCTAACTGAAATAAGTCACACAGAAAAAGAAACATCATAAGATATCAGTAATACACGGAATGTAAACTTGGCTACACAGGAACTGAATTACAGAACAGAACAGGGTCTCAAATTTAGAAAACCAACTTATGCTTGCTTAAGGGTAAAGGGGAGTTGGGGTGCTGCATAAAACCAGAGATTGAAATGAGCACAGATAAAGTTCCTTAAGTCAAATATGGAATAGACAAGAGCTACTCCTTGCTCAACGAAATGGACTCAACACCGCATATTAAACGCCTAAGAATGTACCTGACTAGTAAGTATCTTAAAACCTATGGATTGCTATGTCTCCGAAAGAGAATCAAGCATGTGTAGAGGGGCATAAACGCAGCAGTGATAGGATTGGAGAGGTTCGGTGAGCAAATGAAGACCCTTTGAAGTCATATTGCATGGTACCCATTACACGGGTCTTAACTCTCCAGGTTTAAGGTATTCTTCCTTCAGCTAAAACATGCATGTGGAACCTAGAGTATGATCAACCATGTGATCGGGAGACGTGTTCAAATATGTCTCAGTTTTCGTACCCTGGTACTCGGGTGCAACATTCCAGACGCTTTACTAACACTCTCCCCACTTGGAGAGTCAGCGCCTTTAACCTCCTGTTTGGCCCAGTTTGCAATTTCTGCGGAAGATGAACAGGAATAGCGAGAACCAATGAGAGGCTAGCTGGAGGTGTCTGGACGGGCAAATTTAACTCTCATTTCCCACCAGGAAGAGGAAATAACCAAAGGCTCAGCATGCCGTACCGGAACCAGATTAGGGCCTGAAGCCATCCTGCGGTGTTGCGGCCAGGTCACAAGAAAGCGAGTTGAAGAAAGGAGCTCAGGGGCACTGTAATTCACAAACCTGCAGAGTTATAAATGACAGCTATCGTCCAAAAATATACTGAAGTAAGGCTGCCAAGAGGACTTGAAAGCGGGGCAGAATTGCAGGAAACCGATTTCAGGAGGTAGACTGGAATTGCATTTCAAGCATAGGAAAAGAGGCAGAACGTCCACAATGATGCACTTGGCCAAAAAGGGCGTATGCGTTTTTTCCTGAATATATTCAGGAAAAAACGCATACGCCCTTTTTGGCCAACCAAGCAAGCTTGCAAAGGAAATCTCCACTACAATGAAGTCTCACTTCCCCCCGGTCAAAAGGGCCATCTGAAAACAGTGTAAAATCCAGAAAGGCAACAGGCCATGGAGAACTGGGAGCCTTGTTATGCTGATGGGCGGGATGTAAATTGCCAACAGACACTAGGGAGAAGTGTATGGTGTTTCCTGAAACATCTAAAAAACAAAGCAACAGAGCCTAGGGCACTTCCACTTATGGTCCTATAGCTTAGGGAAATTAAAATCAAAAAGACACAGCCACCCCAAAGTTTGGAACGGCTCTGTTTACAAGAACCTCGTTTACAGTACAAGTTCAACATCGCAGAAAGTGAAAAATGGATAAAGAAGTTGTGGTATTCACTTACAAAGCAATATCACTCAGCAATGAATTCTATGTCATCAGGCCCTTAGCAGCACAATGAGTGGATTCAGGTATGATGATTCTAACTGAAATAAGTCACACAGAAAAAGAAACATCATAAGATATCAGTAATACACGGAATGTAAACTTGGCTACACAGGAACTGAATTACAGAACAGAACAGGGTCTCAGATTTAGAAAACCAACTTATGCTTGCTTAAGGGTAAAGGTGAGTTGGGGTGCTGCATAAAACCAGAGATTGAAATGAGCACAGATAAAGTTCCTTAAGCCAAATATGGAATAGACAAGAGCTACTCCTTGCTCAATGAAATGGACTCAACACCGCATATTAAACGCCTAAGAATGTACCTGACTAGTAAGTATCTTAAAACCTATGGATTGCTATGTCTCCGAAAGAGAATCAAGCATGTGTACAGGGGCATAAACGCAGCAGTGATAGGATTGGAGAGGTTCGGTGAGCAAATGAAGACCCTTTGAAGTCATATTGCATGGTACCCATTCCACGGGTTTCAAATACCCAGGTTTTAGGTATTCTTCCTTCAGCTAAAACATGCATGTGGAACCTAGAGTATGATCAACCATGTGATCGGGAGACGTGTTCAAATATGTCTCAGTTTTCGTACCCTGGTACTCGGGTGCAACATTCCAGACGCTTTACTAACACTCTCCCGACTTGGAGAGTCAGTCCCTTTAACCTCCTGTTTGGCCCAGTTTGCAATTTCTGCGGAAGATGAACAGGAATAGCGAGAACCAATGAGAGACTAGCTGGAGGTGTCTGGACGGGCAAATTTAACTCTCATTTCCCACCAGGAAGAGGAATTAACCAAAGGCTCAGCGTGCCGTGCCAGAACCAGATTAGGGCCTGAAGCCATCCTGCGGTGTTGCGGCCAGCTCAAAAGAAAGCGAATTGAAGAAAGGAGCTCAGGGGCACTGTAATTCACAACCTGCAGAGTTATAAATGACAGCTATCGTCCAAAAATAGACTGAAGTAAGGCTGCCAAGAGGACTTGAGAGCGGGGCAGAATTGCAGGAAACCGATTTCAGGAGGTAGACTGGAATTGCATTTCAAGCATAGGAAAAGAGGCAGAACGTCCACAATGATGCACTTGGCCAAAAAGGGCGTATGTGTTTTTTCCTGAATATATTCAGGAAAAAACGCATACGCCCTTTTTGGCCAACCAAGCAGGCTGAAAAGGTAATCTGCACTACAATGAAGTCTCAATTCCCCCTGCTCAAAGGGGCCAACTGAAAAAAGTGTAAAATCCAGAAAGGCAGGACAGGCCATGAAGAACTGGGAGCCTTCTTATGCTGATGGGCGGGATGTAAATTGCCAACAGCCACTCGGGAGAAGTGTATGGTGTTTCCTGAAACATCTAAAAAACAAAGCAACAGAGCCTAGGGCACTTCCACCTATGGTCCTATAGCTTAGGGAAATTAAAATCAAAAAGACACAGCCACCCCAAAGTTTGGGACGTGTCTGCTTACAAAAACCTCGTTTACCGTACAAGTTCAATATCGCAGAAAGTGAAAAATGGATAAAGAAGTTGTGGTTCTTACGTACAATGCAGTATCAATCAGCAATGAAATCTATGTCATCAGGCCCGTAGCGGCATAATGAGGGGATTCAGGTACGATGATTCTAACTGAAATAAGTCACACAGAAAAAGAAACATCATAAGATATCACTAATACACGGAATGTAAACTGGCTACACAGGAACTGAATTCCAAAACAAAACAGGGTCTCAAATTTAGAAAACCAACTTATGCTTGCTTAAGGGGAAAGGTGAGTTGGGGTGCTGCATAAAACCAGAGATTGAAATGAGCACAGATAAAGTTCCTTAAGCCAAATATGGAATAGACAAGAGCTACTCCTTGCTCAACGAAATGGACTCAACACCCCATATTAAACGCCTAAGTATATACCTGACTAGTAAGTATCTTAAAACCTATGGATTGCTATGTCTCCAAAAGAGAATCAAGCGTGTGTACAAGGGTCATAAACGCAGCAGTGATAGGATTGGAGAGGTTCGGTGAGCAAATGAAGACCCTTTGAAGTCATATTGCATGGTACCCATTCCACGGGTCTCAACTCTCCAGGTTTAAGGTATTCTTTCTTCAGCTAAAACATGCATGTGGAACCCAGAGTATGATCAACCGTGTGATTGGGAGACGTGTTCAAATATGTCTCAGTTTTCGTCCCCTGGTACTTCGGTGCAACATTCCAGACGCTTTACTAACACTCTCCCCACTTGGAGAGTCAGTCCCTTTAACCTCCTGTTTCGCCCAGTTTGCAATTTCTGCAGAAGATGAACAGGAATAGTGAGAACCAATGAGAGGCTAGCTGGAGGTGTCTGGATGGGCAAATTTAACTCTAATTTCCCACCAGGAAGAGGAAATAACCAAAGGCTCAGCGTGCCGTACCGGAACCAGATTAGGGCCTGAAGCAATCCTGCGGTGTGGCGGCCAGCTCACAAGAAAGCGAGTTGAAGAAAGGAGCTCAGGGGCACTGTAATTCACAAACCTGCAGAGTTATAAATGACAGCTATCGTCCAAAAATAGACTGAAGTAAGGCTGCCAAGAGGACTTGAAAATAGGGCAGAATTGCAGGAAACCGATTTCAGGAGGTAGACTGGAATTGCATTGAAAGCATAGGAAAAGAGGCAGAACGTCCACAATGATGCACTTGGCCAAAAAGGGCG
Organism: Stenella coeruleoalba; assembly: GCF_951394435.1. Lineage (NCBI taxonomy): Eukaryota > Metazoa > Chordata > Mammalia > Artiodactyla > Delphinidae > Stenella > Stenella coeruleoalba. The sequence goes on from NC_137151.1 coordinate 21,218,638, forward strand.
TATGCGTTTTTTCCTGAATATATTCAGGAAAAAACGCATACGCCCTTTTTGGCCAACCAAGCAAGCTTGCAAAGGAAATCTGCACTACAATGAAGTCTCACTTCCCCCCGGTCAAAAGGGCCATCTGAAAAAAGTGTAAAATCCAGAAAGGCAACAGGCCATTGAGAACTGGGAGCCTTGTTATGCTGATGGGCGGGATGTAAATTGCCAACAGACACTAGGGAAAAGTGTATGGTGTTTCCTGAAACATCTAAAAAACAAAGCAACAGAGCCTAGGGCACTTCCACTTATGGTCCTATAGCTTAGGGAAATTAAAATCAAAAAGACACAGCCACCCCAAAGTTTGGAACGGCTCTGTTTACAAGAACCTCGTTTACAGTACAAGTTCAACATCGCAGAAAGTGAAAAATGGATAAAGAAGTTGTGGTATTCACTTACAAAGCAATATCACTCAGCAATGAATTCTATGTCATCAGGCCCTTAGCAGCACAATGAGTGGATTCAGGTATGATGATTCTAACTGAAATAAGTCACACAGAAAAAGAAACATCATAAGATATCAGTAATACACGGAATGTAAACTTGGCTACACAGGAACTGAATTACAGAACAGAACAGGGTCTCAGATTTAGAAAACCAACTTATGCTTGCTTAAGGGTAAAGGTGAGTTGGGGTGCTGCATAAAACCAGAGATTGAAATGAGCACAGATAAAGTTCCTTAAGCCAAATATGGAATAGACAAGAGCTACTCCTTGCTCAACGAAATGGACTCAACACCGCATATTAAACGCCTAAGAATGTACCTGACTAGTAAGTATCTTAAAACCTATGGATTGCTATGTCTCCGAAAGAGAATCAAGCATGTGTACAGGGGCATAAACGCAGCAGTGATAGGATTGGAGAGGTTCGGTGAGCAAATGAAGACCCTTTGAAGTCATATTGCATGGTACCCATTCCACGGGTTTCAACTACCCAGGTTTTAGGTATTCTTCCTTCAGCTAAAACATGCATGTGGAACCTAGAGTATGATCAACCATGTGATCGGGAGACGTGTTCAAATATGTCTCAGTTTTCGTACCCTGGTACTCGGGTACAACATTCCAGACGCTTTACTAACACTCTCCCGACTTGGAGAGTCAGTCCCTTTAACCTCCTGTTTGGCCCAGTTTGCAATTTCTGCGGAAGATGAACAGGAATAGCGAGAACCAATGAGAGACTAGCTGGAGGTGTCTGGACGGGCAAATTTAACTCTCATTTCCCACCAGGAAGAGGAATTAACCAAAGGCTCAGCGTGCCGTGCCAGAACCAGATTAGGGCCTGAAGCCATCCTGCGGTGTTGCGGCCAGCTCAAAAGAAAGCGAATTGAAGAAAGGAGCTCAGGGGCACTGTAATTCACAACCTGCAGAGTTATAAATGACAGCTATCGTCCAAAAATAGACTGAAGTAAGGCTGCCAAGAGGACTTGAGAGTGGGGCAGAATTGCGGGAAACCGATTTCAGGAGGTAGACTGGAATTGCATTGAAAGCATAGGAAAAGAGGCAGAACGTCCACAATGATGCACTTGGCCAAAAAGGGCGTATGCGTTTTTTCCTGAATATATTCAGGAAAAAAAGCATACGCCCTTTTTGGCCAACCAAGCAAGCTTGCAAAGGAAATCTGCACTACAATGAAGTCTCACTTCCCCCCGGTCAAAAGAGCCATCTGAAATAAGTGTAAAATCCAGAAAGGCAGGACAGGCCATGGAGAACTGGGAGCCTTGTTATGCTGATGGGCGGGATGTAAATTGCCAACAACCACTCGGGAGAAGTGTATGGTGTTTCCTGAAACATCTAAAAAACAAAGCAACAGAGCCTAGGGCACTTCCACTTATGGTCCTATAGCTTAGGGAAATTAAAATCAAAAAGACACAGCCACCCCAAAGTTTGGAACGGCTCTGTTTACAAGAACCTCGTTTACAGTACAAGTTCAACATCTCAGAAAGTGTAAAATGGATAAAGAAGTTGTGGTATTTACTTACAAAGCAATATCACTCAGCAATGAAATCTATGTCATCAGGCCCTTAGCAGCACAATGAGTGCATTCAGGTATGATGATTCTAACTGAAATAAGTCACACAGAAAAAGAAACATCATAAGATATCAGTAATACACGGAATGTAAACTTGGCTACACAGGAACTGAATTACAGAACAAAACAGGGTCTCAAATTTAGAAAACCAACTTATGCTTGCTTAAGGGTAAAGGTGAGTTGGGGTGCTGCATAAAACCAGAGATTGAAATGAGCACAGATAAAGTTCCTTAAGCCAAATATGGAATAGACAAGAGCTACTCCTTGCTCAACGAAATGGACTCAACATCGCATATTAAACGCCTAAGAATGTACCTGACTAGTAAGTAACTTAAAACCTATGGATTGCTATGTCTCCGAAAGAGAATCAAGCATGTGTACAGGGGCATAAACACAGCAGTGATAGGATTGCAGACGTTCGGTGAGCAAATGAAGTCCCTTTGAAGTCATATTGCATGGTACGCATTCCACGGGTTTCAACTACCCAGGTTTAAGGTATTCTTCCTTCAGCTAAAACATGCATGTGGAACCCAGAGTATGATCAACCGTGTGAACGGGAGACGTGTTCAAATATGTCTCAGTTTTCGTACGCTGGTACTCGGGTGCAACATTCCAGATGCTTTACTAACACTCTCCCGACTTGGACAGTCAGTCCCTTTAACCTCCTGTTTGGCCCAGTTTGCAATTTCTGCAGAAGATGAACAGGAATAGCGAGAACCAATGAGAGACTAGTTGGAGGTGTCTGGACGGGCAAATTTAACTCTCATTTCCCACCAGGAAGAGGAATTAACCAAAGGCTCAGCGTGCCATGCCGGAACCAGATTAGGGCCTGAAGCCATCCTGCGGTGTTGCGGCCAGGTCACAAGAAAGCAAGTTGAAGAAAGGAGCTCAGGGGCACTGTAATTCTCAAACATGCAGAGTTATAAATGACAGCTATCGTCCAAAAATAGACTGAAGTAAGGCTGCCAAGAGAACTAGAAAGCGGGGCAGAATTGCAGGAAACCGATTTCAGGAGGTAGACTGGAAATGCATTGAAAGCATAGGAAAAGAGGCAGAACGTCCACAATGATGCACTTGGCCAAAAAGGGCGTATGCGTTTTTTCCTGAATATATTCAGGAAAAAACGCATACGCCCTTTTTGGCCAACCAAGCAAACTTGCAAAGGAAATCTGCACTACAATGAAGTCTCACTTCCCCCCGGTCAAAAGGGCCATCTGAAAAAAGTGTAAAATCCAGAAAGGCAGGACAGGCAATGGAGAACTGGGAGCCTTGTTATGCTGATGGGCGGGATGTAAATTGCCAACAGCCACTCGGGAGAAGTGTATGGTGTTTCCTGAAACATCTAAAAAACAAAGCAACAGAGCCTAGGGCACTTCCACTTATGGTCCTATAGCTTAGGGAAATTAAAATCAAAAAGACACAGCCGGAGGAAGGCGTAAGATGGCGGAAGAGTAAGACGCGGAGATCACCTTCCTCCCCACAGATACACCAGAAATACAACTACACGTGGAACAACTCCTACAGAACACCTACTGAAGGCTGGCAGAAGACCTCAGACCTCCCAAAAGGCAAGAAACTCCCCACGTACCTGGGTAGGGCAAAAGAAAAAACAGGGACAAAAGAATAGGGACGGCACCTGCACCAGTGGGAGGGAGCTGTGAAGGAGGAAAAGTTTCCACACTCTAGGAAGCCCCTTCGCGGGCGGAGACTGCGGGAGGCGGAGGGGGGAGCTTCGAAGCTGCGGAGGAGTGCACAGCAACGGGTGCGGAGGGCAAAGCGGGGAGATTCCCACACAGAGGATCGGTGCCGACCGGCACTCACCAGCCCGAGAGGCTTGTCTGCTCACCCGCCGGGGCGGGCGGGGCTGCGAGCTGAGGCCGGAGCGCAGGGAGAGGACTGGGGTTGGCGGCTTGAACATAGCCTGAAGGGGTTAGTGCACCACAGCTAGCCGGGAGGGAGTCCGGGGAAAAGCCTGCACCTGCAGAAGAGGCAGGAGACTTTTCCTCCCCTCTTTGTTTCCTGGTGCGTGAGGAGAGGGGTTTAAGAACGCTGCTTAAAGGAACTCCAGAGACGGGTGCGAGCCGCGGCTAAAAGCGCGAACCCCAGAGACGGGCGCGAGCCGCGGCTGAAAGCGCGGAATCCAGAGACGGGTGCAAGCCGCGGCTAAAAGCGCGGACCCCAGAGGCGGACGGGAGACGTTAAGGCTGCTGCTGCCGCCACCGAGGGGCCTGTGTGCGAGTACAGGTCACTCTCCACACCCCTCCTCCGCGGAGCCTGTGCAGCCCGCCACTGCCGGGTTCCCGGGATCCAGAGACAACTTCCCCGGGAGAGCGCACAGCGCGCCTCAGGCTGGTGCAAAGTCACGCCGGCCTTTGCCACCGCAGGCCCGCTCCGCACTCTGTGCCCCTCCGTCCCCGCCGGCCTGAGTGCGCCGGAGCCCCCAATCAGCGGCTCTTTTAACCCCATCCTGTCTGAGCAAAAAACAGACGCCCTCCAGCGATCTACACGCAGTGGCAGGGCCAAATCCAAAGCTTAGCCCTGGGAGCTGTGAGAACAAAGAAGAGAAAGGGAAATCTCTCCCAGCAGCCTCAGAAGCAGCGGATTAAAGCTCCACAATCAACTTGATGTACCCTGCATCTGTGGAATATCTGAATAGACAACCAATCATCCCAAATTAAGGAAGTGGACTTTAGGAGCAAGATCTATGATTTTTTCCCCTTTCCTCTTTTTGTGAATGTGTATGTGTATGCTTCTGTGTGAGATCTTGTCTGTATAGTCTTGCTTCCACCATTTGTCCTAGGGTTCTATCCGTCCATGTTTTTTTTTTTTAATTTTTTTTCTTAATAATTAATTTTAATAACCTTATTATACTTTACCTTCGTTCTTTCTTTCTTTCTTTCCGTCCTTCCTTCCCTCCTTTAGACAACGAATCATCCCAAATTGAGGAAGTGGTCTCTGACAGCAAGATTTAGGATTCTTCCCCATTTACCTCTTTTAGTGAGGGTGTATGTGTATGCTTCTGTGTAAGATTTTGTCTGTATAGCTTTGCTTCCAACATTTGTCCTAAGGTTCTTTCCGTCCCTTTTTTTTTTTTCTAAATAAGAAGTTTTTAATTCAATAACTTTATTATACTTTATTTTATTTTTACTGTATCTTCTTTCTTTCTGTCTTTTTTCCTTCTTTCCCTCCTTCCTTCCTTCCTCCCTCCCTCCCTCCCTCCTTTCTTTCCTTCTTGCCTTCTTTCCTTCTTTGCTTCTTTCTTTCTTTCTTCCTTCCTTCCTACCCTCCTTTCCTTCTTTCTTTCCTCATACTTCTACTAATTCCCTCTACTTTTTCTCCCTTTTATCCTGAGCCTGTGGATGAAAAGCTTTTGGTGCTCCAGCCAGGAGGCAGGGCTGTGCCTCTGAGGTAGGACAGCCAACTTCAGGACACTGATCAACAAGAGACCTCCCAGCTCCACATAATATCAAATGGCGAAAATCTCCCAGAGACCTCCATCTTAACACCAGCACCCAGCTTCACTCAACGACCAGCAAGCCACAGGGCTGGAAAACCTATGCCAAACAACTAGCAAAACAGGAACACAACCCCACCCATTAGCAGAGAGGCTGCCTAAAATCATAATAAGGCCACAGACACCCCCAAACACACCACCAGACGTGAACCTGCCTACTAGAGAGACAAGATCCAGCCTCATCCACCACAACGCAGGCACTAGCCCCCTCCACCAGGAAGCCTACACAACCCACTGAACCAACCTTAGCCACTGGAGACAGACATCAAAAACAGGAGGAACTACAAACCTGCAGCCTGCAAAAACGAGACCCCAAACACAGTAAGATAAGCAAAATGAGAAGACAGAAAAACACACAGCAGATGAAGGAGCAAGATAAAAACCCACCAGACCTAACAAATGAAGAGGAAATAGGCAGTCTACCTGAAAGAGAATTCAGAATAATGATAGTAAGGTTGATCCGAAATCTTGGAGATAGAATGGACAATAGATTGGACAAAATGCAAGAATCAGTTAACAAGGACCTAGAAGAACTAAAGATGAAACAAGCAACGATGAACAACACAATAAATGAAATTAAAAGTACTCTAGATGGGATCAATAGCAGAATAACTGAGGCAGAAGAACGGATAAGTGACCTGGAAGATAAAATAGTGGAAATAACTACTGCAGAGCAGAATAAAGAAAAAAGAATGAAAAGAACTGAGGACAGTCTCAGAGACCTCTGGGACAACATTAAACGCACCAACATTCGAATTATAGGGGTTCCAGAAGAAGAAGAGAAAAAGAAAGGGACTGAGAAAATATTTGAAGAGATTATAGTTGAAAACTTCCCTAATATGGGAAAGGAAATAGTTAATCAAGTCCAGGAAGCACAGAGAGTCCCATACAAGATAAATACAAGGAGAAATACGCCAAGACACATATTAATCAAACTGTCAAAAATTAAATACAAAGAAAGCATATTAAAAGCAGCAAGGGAAAAACAACAAATAACACATAAGGGAATCCCCATAAGGTTAACAGCTGATCTCTCAGCAGAAACCCTACAAGCCAGAAGGGAGTGGCAGGACATACTGAAAGTGATGAAGGAGAAAAACATGCAGCCAAGACTACTCTACCCAGCAAGGATCTCATTCAGATTTGATGGAGAAATTAAAACCTTTACAGACAAGCAAAAGCTGAGAGAGTTCAGCACCACCAAACCAGCTTTACAACAAATGCTAAAGGATCTTCTCTAGGCAAGAAACACAAGAGAAGGAAAAGACCTATAATAACGAACCCAAAACAATTTAGAAAATGGGAATAGGAACATACATATCGATAATTACCTTAAATGTAAATGGACTAAATGCTCCCACCAAAAGACACAGATTAGCTGAATGGATACAAAAACAAGACCCTTATATATGCTGTCTACAAGAGACCCACTTCAGACCTAGAGACACATACAGACTGAAAGTAAGGGGATGGAAAAAGATATTCCATGCAAATGGAAGCCAAAAGAAAGCTGGAGTAGCAATTCTCATATCAGACAAAATAGACTTTAAAATAAGGACTATTAAAAGAGACAAAGAAGGACACTACATAATGATCAAGGGATCGATCCAAGAAGAAGATATAACAATTGTAAATATTTATGCACCCAACATAGGAGCACCTCAATACATAAGGCAAATACTAACAGCCATAAAAGGGGAAATCGACAGTAACACATTCATAGTAGGGGACTTAAACACCCCACTTTCACCCATGGACAGATCATCCAAAATGAAAATAAATAAGGAAACACAAGCTTTAAATGATACATTAAACAAGATGGACTTAATTGATATTTATAGGACACTCCATCCAAAAACAACAGAATACACATTTTTCTCAAGTGCTCATGGAACATTCTCCAGGATAGATCATATCTTAGGTCACAAATCAAGCCTTGGTAAATTTAAGAAAATTGAAATTGTATCAAGTATCTTTTCCGACCACAACGCCATGAGACTAGATATCAATTACAGGAAAAGATCTGTAAAAAATACAAACACATGGAGGCTAAACAATACACTACTTAATAATGAAGAGATCACTGAAGAAATCAAAGAGGAAATCAAAAAATACCTAGAAACAAATGACAATGGAGACACAACGACCCAAAACCTGTGGGATGCAGCAAAAGCAGTTCTAAGGGGGAAGTTTATAGCAATACAAGCCCACCTTAAGAAGCAGGAAACATCTCGAATAAACAACCTAACCTTGCACCTCAAGCAATTAGAGAAAGAAGAACAAAAAAACCCCAAAGCTAGCAGAAGGAAAGAAATCATAAAAATCAGATCAGAAATAAATGAAAAAGAAATGAAGGAAACAATAGCAAAGATCAATAAAACTAAAAGCTGGTTCTTTGAGAAGATAAACAAAATAGATAAACCACTAGCCAGACTCATCAAGAAAAAAAGGGAGAAGACTCAAATCAATAGAATTAGAAATGAAAAAGGAGAGGTAACAACTGACACTGCAGAGATAAAAGAGATCATGAGAGATTACTACAAGCAACTCTATGCCAATAAAATGGACAATCTGGAAGAAATGGACAAATTCTTAGAAATGCACAACCTGCCAAGACTGAATCAGGAAGAAATAGAAAATATGAACAGACCAATCACAAGCACTGAAATTGAAACTGTGATTAAAAATCTTCCAACAAAGAAAAGCCCAGGACCAGATGGCTTCACAGGCGAATTCTATCAAACATTTAGAGAAGAGCTAACACCTATCCTTCTCAAACTCTTCCAAAATATAGCAGAGGGAGGACCACTCCCTAACTCCTTCTACGAGGCCACCATCACCTTGATACCAAAACCAGACAAGGATGTCACAAAGAAAGAAAACTACAGGCCAATATCACTGATGAACATAGATGCAAAAATCCTCAACAAAATACTAGCAAACAGAATCCAACAGCACATTAAACGGATCATACACCATGATCAAGTGGGGTTTATTCCAGGAATGCAAGGATTCTTCAATATACGCAAATCTATCAATGTGATAAACCATATTAACAAATTGAAGGAGAAAAACCATATGATCATCTCAATAGATGCAGAGAAAGCTTTTGACAAAATTCAACACCGATTTATGATAAAAACCCTGCAGAAAGTAGGCATAGAGGGAACTTTCCTCAACATAATAAAGGCCATATATGACAAGCCCACAGCAAACATCATCCTCAATGGTGAAAAACTGAAAGCATTTCCACTAAGATCAGGAACAAGACAAGGTTGCCCACTCTCACCACTATTATTCAACATTGTTTTGGAAGTTTTAGCCACAGCAATCAGAGAAGAAAAGGAAATAAAAGGAATCCAAATTGGAAAAGAAGAAGTAAAGCTGTCACTGTTTGCAGATGACATGATCCTATACATAGAGAACCCTAAAGATGCTACCAGAAAACTACTAGAGCTAATCAATGAATTTGGTAAAGTGGCAGGATACAAAATTAATGCACAGAAATCTCTGGCATTCCTATATACTAATGATGAAAAATCTGAAAGTGAAATCAAGAAAACACTCCCATTTACCATTGCAACAAAAAGAATAAAATATCTAGGAATAAACCTACCTAAGGAGACAAAAGACCTGTATGCAGAAAATTATAAGACACTGATGAAAGAAATTAAAGATGATATAAATAGATGGAGAGATATACCATGTTCTTGGATTGGAAGAATCAACATTGTGAAAATGACTCTACTACCCAAAGCAATCTATAGATTCAATGCAATCCCTATCAAACTACCACTGGCATTTTTCACAGAACTAGAACAAAAAATTTCACAATTTGTATGGAAACACAAAAGACCCCGAATAGCCAAAGCAATCTTGAGAACGAAAGAAGGAACTGGAGGAATCAGGCTCCCTGACTTCAGACTATACTACAAAGCTACAGTCATCAAGACGGTATGGTACTGGCACAAAAACAGAAAGATAGATCAATGGAACAGGATAGAAAGCCCAGAGATAAACCCATGCACATATGGACACCTTATCTTTGATAAAGGTGGCAGTAATGTACAATGGAGAAAGGACAGCCTCTTCAATAAGTGGTGCTGGGAAAACTGGACAGGTACATGTAAAAGTATGAGATTAGATCACTCCCTAACACCATACACAAAAATAAGCTCAAAATGGATTAAAGACCTAAATGTAAGGCCAGAAACTATCAAACTCTTAGAGGAAAACATAGGCAGAACACTCTATGACATAAATCAAAGCAAGATCCTTTCTGACCCACCTCCTAGAGTAATGGAAATAAAAACAAAAATAAACAAATGGGACCTAATGAAACTTCAAAGCTTTTGCACAGCAAAGGAAACCATAAACAAGACCAAAAGACAACCCTCAGAATGGGAGAAAATTTTTGCAAATGAAGCAACCGACAAAGGATTAATCTCCAAAATTTACAAGCAGCTCATGCAGCTCAATAACAAGAAAACAAACAACCCAATCCAAAAATGGGCAGAAGACCTAAATAGACATTTCTCCAAAGAAGATATACAGACTGCCAACAAACACATGAAAGAATGCTCAACATCATTAATCATTAGAGAAATGCAAATCAAAACTACAATGAGATATCATCTCACACCAGTCAGAATGGCCATCATCAAAAAATCTAGAAACAATAAATGCTGGAGAGGGTGTGGAGAAAAGGGAACACTCTTGCACTGCTGGTGGGAATGTGAATTGGTTCAGCCACTATGGAGAACAGTATGGAGGTTCCTTAAAAAACTACAAATAGAACTACCATATGACCCAGCAATCCCACTACTGGGCATATACCCTGAGAAAACCAAAATTCAAAAAGAGTCATGTACCAAAATGTTCATTGCAGCTCTATTTACAATAGCCCGGAGATGGAAACAACCTAAGTGCCCATCATCAGATGAATGGATAAAGAAGATGTGGCACATATATACAATGGAATATTACTCAGCCATAAAAAGAAACGAAATTGAGCTATTTGTAATGAGGTGGATAGACCTAGAGTCTGTCATACAGAGTGAAGTAAGTCAGAAAGAAAAAGACAAATACCGTATGCTAACACATATATATGGAATTTAAGAAAAAAATGTCATGAAGAACCTAGGGGTAAAGCAGGACTAAAGACGCAGACCTCTTAGAGAACGGACTTGAGGTTATGGGGAGGGAGAAGGGTGAGCTGTGACAGGGCGAGAGAGAGTCATGGGCATATACACAGTAACAAACGCAGTAAGGTAGACAGCTAGTGGGAAGCAGCCGCATGGCACAGGGATATTGGCTCGGTGCTTTGTGACAGCCTGGAGGGGTGGAATGGGGAGGGTGGGAGGGAGGGAGACGCAACAGGGAAGACATATGGGAACATATGTTTATGTATGACTGATTCACTTTGTTATAAAGCAGAAACTAACACACCATTGTAAAGCAATTATACCCCAATAAAGATGTTAAAAAAAAAAAAAAAAAAAAAGACACAGCCACCGAAAGTTTGGGACGCCTCTGTTTACAAGAACCTCGTTTACTGTAAAAGTTCAATATCGCAGAAAGTGAAAAATGGATAAAGAAGTTGTGGTACTTACGTACAATGCAGTATCACTCAGCAATGAAATCTTTGTCATCAGGACCGTAGCAGCATAATGAGTGGATTCAGGTACGATGTTTCTAACTGAAATAAGTCACACAGAAAAAGAAACATCATCAGATATCAGTAATACACGGAATGTAAACTTGGCTACACAGGAACTGAATTACAGAACAGAACAGGGTCTCAAATTTAGAAAACCAACTTCTGCTTGCTTCAGGGGAAAGGTGAGATGGGGTGCTCCATAAAACCAGAGATTGAAATGAGCACAGATAAAGTTCCTTAAGCCAAATATGGAATAGACAAGAGCTACTCCTTGCTCAACGAAATGGACTCAACACCCCATATTAAACGCCTAAGAATATACCTGACTAGTAAGTACCTTAAAACCTATGGATTGCTATGTCTCCGAAAGAGAATCAAGCGTGTGTACTGGGGCATAAATGCAGCAGTGATAGGATTGGAGAGGTTCGGTGAGCAAATGAAGACCCTTTGAAGTCATACTGCATGGTACCCATTCCACGGGTCTCAACTCTCCAGGTTTAATGTATTCTTCCTTCAGCTAAAACATGCATGTGGAACCCAGAGTATGATCAACCGTGTGATCGGGAGACGTGTTCAAATATGTCTCAGTTTTCCTCCCCTGGTACTCGGGTGCAACATTCCAGACGCTTTACTAACACTCTACCGACTTGGACAGTCAGTGCCTTTAACCTCCTGTTTGGCCCAGTTTGCAATTTCTGCGGAGGATGAACAGGAATAGCGAGAACCAATGAGAGGCTAGCTGGAGGTGTCTGGACGGGCAAATTTAACTCTCATTTCCCACCAGGAAGAGGAAATAACCAAAGGCTCAGCGTGCAGTACCGGAACCAGATTAGGGCCTGAAGCCATCCTGCGGTGTTGCGGCCAGCTCAAAATAAAGCGAGTTGAAGAAAGGAGCTCAGGGGCACTGTAATTCACGAACCTGCAGAGTTATAAATGACAGCTATCGTCCAAAAATAGACTGAAGTAAGGCTGCCAAGAGGACTTGAAAGCGGGGCAGAATTGCAGGATACCGATTTCAGGAGGTAGACTGGAATTGCATTGAAAGCATAGGAAAAGAGGCAGAACGTCCACAATGATGCACTTGGCCAAAAAGGGTGTATGCGTTTTTTCCTGAATATATTCAGGAAAAAACGCATACGCCTTTTTTGGCCAACCAAGCAAGCTTGCAAAGGAAATCTGCACTACAATGAAGTCTCACTTCCCCCCGGTCAAAAGGGACATCTGAAAAAAGTGTAAAATCCAGAAAGGCAGGACAGGCCATGGAGAACTGGGAGCCTTGTTATGCTGATGGGCGGGATGTAAATTGCCAACAGACACTCGGGAGAAGTGTATGGTGTTTCCTGAAACATCTAAAAAACAAAGCAACAGAGCCTAGGGCACTTCCACTTATGGTCCTATAGCTTAGGGAAATTAAAATCAAAAAGACACAGCCACCCCAAAGTTTGGAACGGCTCTGTTTACAAGAACCTCGTTTACAGTACAAGTTCAACATCGCAGAAAGTGAAAAATGGATAAAGAAGTTGTGGTATTTACTTACAAAGCAATATCACTCAGCAATGAAATCTGTGTCATCAGGCCCTTAGCAGCACAATGAGTGGATTCAGGTATGATGATTCTAACTGAAATAAGTCACACAGAAAAAGAAACATCATAAGATATCAGTAATACACGGAATGTAAACTTGGCTACACAGGAACTGAATTACAGAACAGAACAGTGTCTCAAGTTTAGAAAACCAACTTATGCCTGCTTAAGGGGGAAGGTGAGTTGGGGTGCTGCATAAAACCAGAGATTGAAATGAGCACAGATACCTTTCCATAAGCCAAATATGTAATAGACAAGAGCTACCCCTTGCTCAACGAAATGGATTCAACAATGAGGTATCACCTCACACCTGGTAGAATAGGCATCATTGAAAATCTACAAACAAAAAATGCTGGAAAGGGTGTGGAGAAAAGGAACCCTCTCCCACTATTGTTGGGAATATAAATTGATACAGTCATTATGGAGAACAATATGGAATTTCTTAAGAAACTAACAATAGAATTACCATATGATACAGCAATCCCAGTACTGGACATATACCCAGACAAAACCATAAATCAAAAAGAGTCATTCACCGCAATGTTCATTGCATCACTATTTACAATATCGAGGTAATGGAAGCAACCTAAATGCCCACAGACAGACGAATGCATAAAGCTGTGGTACATATATAAAATGGAATATTACTAAGCCATGAAAAGGAATGAAATTGGGTCATTTGTAGAGACGTCGATGGATTTAGAGACTGTCATACAGAGTGAAGTAAGTCAGAAAGAGAAAAACAAGTCTTGTATATTCATGCATATATGTGGAACCTAGAAAAACTGTACAGATTAACCATTTTGCAAGGCATAAATAGAGCAACAGATGTAGACAACAAACGTATGGACAACAAGGGGGGAAAGCTGTTGGGGGGTGGTGGTGGGAGGAGTTGAGAGACTGGGATTGGCATGTATACATTTATATGTATAAAATAGATAACCAATAAGAACCTGCTGTATAAAAATATAAAATAAAATTCAAAATTAAAAAGAAATAAAATTTAAAAAATAAAACAGAAAAAACAATTATTCCCTGCACATACATGTATTTATATGAATAAATTATTTCCATGCTTATATCTGTAAATACAAAAAAGAGGAATAAAATCTACCTTGAACCAAAAACGAAAAAGAGAAAAAAAACACAGAACCCACCAGTTACACAGAGGAAAACCGTATCAGGGCACTTGCTCCAGTTGTAAACAATTCTGAAGTTGGTCAGTGGTGGGGAATCGTCTCCCATTCAGCCAGCAGCCCCCACGCAACAAGCGTCCTCATTGCAAAGCTGGGGCACCGTGCCGAGGCATCTGTGAGTAAACGTGAGCTGAGCCCCAGGCCAGTTGCTGCTGAACTATTCCCACCCGTCCCAGGTAAAACACCTGAATATATACAAGGACTTGAAAGCCTAGAGGAAGGGCCATAGAGCCACACGAGTGACAGCATGCCGGCCGACTTGGTGCCTGCAGGCCAGCCAGGATGGTCCTGGCCCTGGGTGCTCTTCTGGAAGATTTCCATTTCCCTGCCTGAGATACCCGTCCTGTCCCTGCCCCCACTGCTTTTTTCCTTCCTCACCTCTGCCCAGGGAGAAATTCCAGCAGCAGGTATGGGTGACACATCCTCTTCTTTAGCAGGTGGCAGCCTGGCAACTGCTGCAGAAAGTCCAGCAGAGCCCCACTCACACTGGGCCACCCACAAAGCCGTGGCCTCTCACTCCCTCCCACCAGCCCAGCCCCGAGACTGCTGACAGGGCAGAGAAAATGGCGTCAGGCACGGCTGCAGGGGCTCTTGCTGCCTGGAGTGGTATTTATATTGATCTCAACCCAGGCACACCTGGGGAGGGCTGGCCGGCACGGTAAGGCTGCCCAGGTCAGCCAATCATCACCCCTCAGGGGCTCACAGTTGCAGAAAATGGAACTTGCTGAACCGGCCAGGTCCAAGGAACAGGTGTGGGCTCCTGAGAGTCAGGATAGACAAGGGGCTGCAGCTTTGGCTTGTTTTCTAATCATTTTATCTGGCCCATGAGTGGGAGACAACTTCAAGAAAACCCTCTCCTAATGAGAGGAACCCAGGAGTCAGGGAGAGGAGGGGTGGGTGGTGGTTGGAGACAGAGGCCTGGTGCCCCGGGTGCAGTGGAAGTCTCTGGAAGACCAGGTGGAGGGAGGCCTCACGGAGTGATGCCCAGGGTCACAGAGCTGTCGCAGCTGCTGTTTGTTAGTTCAAGTCCTGCTCTGAGGTGCTCTGTGTCAGCTCTGAGCGACAGGTGAGCTGGGGGTGCTCTGCAATGAGGGCTATGTGCACGGTTCCTGTGTGCCCAGCCCTGCCACGGTACCTGCAAGGGTAGCTCTGTATCCTGGGAGGGGCCTGACCACGAGAGCCCCGTGGGCTGGGGTGGGGGTGGGGTACCTGCCCAGGTGAGCTCCATATTCTGGGATTGGTCTGACCACGAGAACCCCATGGGCTGCTGGGGACCTGGTAAAGGATGTCAGGACAGTCAGTGAAGCCACCGAGGATATACCTCCAGTTGCTCCTAATTCCTACACCCTGCTGGTCATTCTACCAACCACCAGGACATGGTATTCTGTATTAGTCTTCAATGATGCCTTCTTTTGTATTCCATTAGTCCCAGAGTCACAAGAAATTTTGGCTTGTGAGTGGCAGGACTCAACATACAACTAAAACAATACTTCCGGGCCGTCTGGCCCCAAGGGTGCAAAAATTCCCACACCATCTTTGGGGAAAGCTTAGCTAAAGACCTAAAAGTTCTACCTCTGGAAAAGGAAACCCTCCTTCAATATGCAGACGACATTCTGATCACCAGCCCTACTAAGGAGGCCTCTGAACTACCAAGCCAATAAAGGATAGAAGTTGTCCAAGAAAAAGCTCAAATATCACAGACTGCGGTGACCTGCCTGGGCTTCATTCTCACAGAAGGTCAGAGAAGCCCATCCCAGGAAAGGGAAGAAACCATTTTCAGCCTTACCCCTTTCTAAAACTAGAAGACAGCTTAGGGGTTCCTGGGGAGGCCAGGGTTTGCTGCTTCTGGATCCCTAGCTACAGTCTACTAGCTGGGCCTCTATATGAAACACTGAAAGGAAAAGATGATGATCCTTTTGAATAGAATCCAGAAGTGGCCTTTCAAGAATGGAAAGAGCAGTCAATTCAGACCCTTGCCCTGGAACTCCCTAATTTAGCTAAACCCTTTGACCTTTACATTCCCGGTGAAAGGTGAATCGCCATTGGAGAATTAGTGCAAAAACTGGGACCACTTGAAATGGAACAATGCAAGAATGCCATCCAGGTAGGATAAACTACGGTCACTAAGGGGCTTGGCCCACTGCCACATCTGGCCAAGATACTGGCGGTATCTAAAAACCTGGAAATCAGCAGCCCAAAAGGCCACCTCCCTCCTAAGGGAAAAGGACCCCACGTGGTGATCCTAACCACCAACCATGCCCTGAAGTTGCAGGGTTCGCTCCGTGGGCACACCGACCTCGAGTGAGGAGGCCCTCCAACTCCAACATCCAGAGAGATAACCGGGGGCAACAGGGCACCATGACGACTCGTGTGAACATCACTTGACCTGGAGTTTCTCTCATAAAACAACAAGAGTGTGTCCCAAAAGAGTAGACTACTGCTTGCAGGACTTACTGCACCCAGAGGGGAGCTAATAATCTTGGCGGGGGAACAGTATACCACACTGTCACCATAGAAAAGCCTACAGACACCGTGATGATGGTGGCCAATAAGACCGGCTGGACTCCTGTTTACTTCAAAAGGCTGTTGACTCAGTAGCCATCATGGTCCTTGATCACCACTGACCCTGGACTGTCTGGGATTTGAGCGGGCAGGGCTCTGACACCTGGTGCTGTTTGTACGTTAATTCAGGGGCCTAATTGAAGAAAGCGCAGACTACTGGTCAGAGCATCTAGGCTGGCAGAGACGGTCAGCCTAAGGTGGCCGAACAAATGTGGGGCGGGGTGAAACCGGCCCCCACAGCGTCTCTGCACATCTCTTTCCTGGACCCTTAAAGGTCATTAGAATCTATAACACTTCCAATGCTGGTGCTCAGGTGGACGAGCAGGGAGGCAGGGGTCCCGGGGACAATCAACGTCACCGGGAGGCTGCTGGGGAGAAGCTCTGACCCTCGCCCCAGGGTATGAGGGCTCCCAACTCAGCACTCAGCAGTTACAGAAGAAGGGTCTGCACCCTCAGCACTCCAAGAATGAGGAACGGGACAAAAGGCAGAGGAGGGGTTTGTCCCCAGCAAAGCCCATTAAAAATCCCTGGGAGATAAAAATAGAATCTGGGCAATAAAGTCAAGTCTAACCTTTTTTATCCTTTGTGCTTTGTCTAATTTCACGTGCTCCTAGGGTCCCGCATGCAGAGGTTCCACACCCGGCACTTCAGACCAGATTTCCTAGTGCAGAATGGCTGGGTCGACACCTCAGCTCCTGGGGCCCAGTGCAGACTCCACGATATAGAGCCTGAGCTACAGCCAACCCGGCCCTCGAGAGCTCCGCCGCCTCCCTCCCTCCCACTGACTCTGACAGGATCTCTACACAGCAGCCCAGCCCACAGCCCACGGGGTAGTGCATGCTCTCACCTCTCCATTCTCTGATCAAAATATAAAGTTTCCTTTGCTTGTGAACCAAACTCAGTCTCGATCTGTTGGCCCCAATGACACTGGGCAGGGGGACACTTGTTGGGGTCCACTCTGGAGGATCAGTAACAGAAATTGAGACTATTGTAACCTCAATGAACAGATGTGTGAGCCAAACTGTAGTTAACATAGAACAGTGTATAAGGCTCGGGTAAAATAAGATGTTTTTAACACTTCCATTTGATATTTCCATCACTTTTTATAAGCAAGTTCAGTGAAAAGGTTTGTCTTATTTGTCAGGTCAATATTAGAGAAACGAAGTGATTTCTTTCCAAGGATGTACATCTAATAATCTTGGTTAAACCTTCAATCTTGTTTTAAATGCTTTTCCATTGAAAATGATACCTCTCTTTCAGCTCCCCCATTTCTGAGAAGTATAAAATCTTATAATTTATTATTACCAAAGGGGAAAGGTGGGAGGAGGGATAAATTAACAGTTTGGAATGAACACATACACACTGCTATGTATAAAATAGATCATCAACAAGGAACTACTGTATAGCACAGGGAACTACACTCAACATTTTGCAATAACCTATAAGGGGAAATAATCTGAAAAAGAATAGATATTTTTATTGACATCATCTATCAATGACAGTTAAAGTGTAGCCTAAGGGAAGCTGGTGGTGAGTGCTTCTGACCCTGAAGACTTCAATCATCTAAAGTTTGGACTCTGCCTACTTCCCAAGGCCCTTAATGAACATATGTGTAGCCGTAGCTTAAAAACTTCCCCAGTTTGGGTTTCGGGGAGACACTGATTTTGAAAAAGCCCTGGTGTTCTCCTTACATGAATGGGACTCTTCCTACTGCTAAAACATGTCTGTCACACCCAGAGGATGGTATACCGTCTGATCGGGAAGAGTTTGGAAAAGGCATCTCATCTCCTCATCTCCTGGTGCTCGGGTTCACCCCTCCAGCGTCTTTACTAACAGTCTCCCCACTTGGAGATGTCAGCACTGTCAACATCCTGTTGCGTACAGTTTGGAATTTGTCCAGAGGATGAAGCGGAAGGATGAGGAACAATGAGAGACAAGTCCTAGGTGTTCAGACAGGCACATGTCACTCTAATTTCCAATCAGGAAGACGAATTGACCAAAAGCTAGGGTTGCCCATGGAAACAGTATAGGGCTTGAGGAAATCCCGCTGCTTTGTGGCCAGTTCCCATAAACACGAGTTGAACAATGGAACTCAGGGGCAGTAAAATTCACAAAACTGCAGAGTTGAAACTATCCATCACTGAAAAATGTCTTGAGGAAAGTCAGAGAAAAGGACTTGTAAGCAAGGGAGAATGGCAGGAAAGGGATTTGAGGAGGTAGAAAGGACTCGCCATTAAGCACAAGAAAAGGAGCTGAACATTGCCAACATTGCAGTTGGCCAAAAAGGGTGTATGCGTTCTTTTCTGTATATATTCAAGAAAAGGGCATACACTTTTTTAGCCAACCAAACAGGTGGGCACTGGAAGTCAATACTACAAAAGATATCACTTCGCATCAGTCAGAAGAGCCATCCTCATAAAGCGTAAACAACAGAAATGCAGGACAGGGCAACGAGAAGAGGGAGCCCTGTGAGACTTATAGTGGAAATGTATATTGCCAACGGCCATTCTGGAGAAGTGTATTGTGTTTACTAAAGCATCTAAAAAATGAGCTACAGAGCATAGGGCACTTGCACTCATGGGCGTATATCTTGGGAAAAACAAAAATCGAGAGGACACAGGCACCCCAATGTTTACCCCCTCTCTGTTTAAAAGATCCTCGACTAGGATATAACTTAAATGTCTCTGGAGGGAAAAAATGGATAGAGATGTGGTACTTAGGTAGAGTGGAATATTATTCAGCCTGGAAATCAATGAAATATGGCCAGTTGTAACAACTCCGGAGGAGTTACGTATGATCATTCTAAGTGACAGAATTCAAAAAGAAAAAGACACATATCATAAGATATCACTTAAAGGTGGAATCCAAAATGGCTACACATGAAATAAATTACAAAACAAAAACATAGTCAAATATGTAGAAAACACGCATAAGGCTGCTAAACGGGAAAGGTGGGGAGGGGTGAGGCATCATCCAGGAGGTTGAAATTAGCAAAGATACCATTCCAAATACCAAACTGATAATCAACAAGGCCTACACGGTAGCTAAAAGAACTGCACTCAGCACACTCAAGTCACCGGAAAAGAATATATACGACTGGTAAGAATCTGAAAAAGAATTTATTGATGTCTCTCTGTACGTGAATCAAGTGGATGTACAGCAGCAAGAAACAGAGCTTTGAAAATCAGCTGTAACCAATATAGTAATAAATTGAAAAAAATAAACGACAGAGAGACAGAGAAAACCTCTTACAACTTTTCCTCAGGGACGGTGATGCAACATGGATTGAACACATCTAGACCCACAGCAGGATGAGACATAAGGCTGGAAACTGTTTGCGCTAAGAGAAATGTGAGGTTGGGTGAGGAAATGCACACCCTTTAAAGTAATACTACCTGGTACCCATTCAATGGGTCCCAAATCTGCAGGTTCAAGGGATCTTCCTACAGCTAAAACATGCATGGAAAACCCAGAGGACTGTACACCATGTGATCGGGAGATGTGTCTAAAATGCACCTCATTTATCCTCTCCTGGTGCTCCTGTTCACCATTCCAGCCACGCTACTTAGAATCTCCCCACTTGGAGAATCAGCACATTTAAACTTCTGTTTCACACATTTTGCAAATTGTGAGGAGGATGAACGGGAAGAGGGGGAACCAATGAGAGAAGAGTTGTTGGGGTTTGGACGGGCACATATCACTCTAATTTCCCATTAAGAATAAGAATTAAAGAAAGGCTCAGCCTGCCTCGCCGGAGCCAAAATAGGGCCTGAAGCAATCCTGCGGGTTTGAGGCCAGCTCACAAAAGAGCAACTTAAAAAATGGAGCTCAGGGTCACTGCAATTCACAAACCTGCAGAGTTATAAATGAAAACTAACGTCCAAAAATATGTTGAGGTAAGGCAAAGAAGAGGATCTGAATGCAAGACAGAATTGCAAGAAACAGATTTCAAGAGATAGATTGGACTCGTCTTTAACGCACATGAAAAGCGGCAGAATTTCGACAATGATGCAGTTGGCCCAAAAGGGCGTATGCGTTTTTTCCTGATTATATCCAGGAAAAAACGCATACACACTTTATGGGCAACGAAGCAAGCAAGCAATGCAAATGTGCACAACAAAGAAGTCTCACTTCCCCCCGGTCAAAAGGGCCATCCTAAAAAATTGTAAAAACCAGAAATGCAGGACAGGCCATGGAGAACAGGGAGCCTTTATACGCTGATGGGCAGTGTGTGAACTGCCGAGAGCCACTCTGGAGAAGTGTATGGTGGTTCCTAAATCATCTAAAAAACAGAGCTACAGAGCATAGGACACTTCCAATCATGGGAGTATATCTAGGGAAGTCTAAAAATCAACAAGACACAAGCACACCACAGTTTAGGGCTACTCTGTTTACAAGAACCTCAACTTCAGTACACCTTAAATACCCCAGGAAAGAGAACAATGGATAAAGAAGATGTGGTACTTATGTACAATGGAATATCTCTTCACCATGAAATCAATGTAATAAGGCTAGTAGAAGGATAAAGAGTGGATTTAGGTCCGATAATACTACTTGAAATAAGTCAAACAGAAAAAGAAACATATCATAAGATATCACTTATAGAGGGAGGGTAAATATGGCTGCACAAGAAATGAATTACAGAACAGAACAGTGTCTCACATTTAGAAAACACACTTATGTCAGCTTAAGGGGAAAGGAGAGGTGGGGTGATGCATAAAACCAGAGTTTGAAATTAGCACAGATACCGTTCAATAAACCAAATAGGTATTAGACAAGATCTACACCTTGCTCAATGAACAGGCCTCAACACACCCTATACACCGCAGAGAAATATATCTGAGGAATAAGAATCTTAAAACCCATGTATTGATATATCTCCATAAGGGAATCAAGTGTGTGCAGAGCGGCACAAACACAGCAGTGAAAAGGAGCTAAACCCCATTATAGAAATAAATTTTAAAAACAAAACGCTGAAACAATGAAAGAGAGAAAAATTCTTACAAAATTCGCTCAGGGGCTGTGATGCAACCTGGATTGACCACATATAAACCCACAGCTGGATAAGACATAAGGCTGGACACTTGGGGATGACAGGATTGGTGAGCTTTGGTGAGCAACTGCCGAAAGTTTAATGCAATACTTCATGCTACTCAGTCCAAGGGTCCCAACACTCCAGGTTGAAGGGAATCTTCCTACAGCTAAACCATGCTTGGGAAACCCAACGACTGGTATACCATATGATCGGGAAAGGTTTCTAAAACGCACCTCATTTTTCCTCTCCTGGGGCTCCGGATCGACATTCCAGCCGCTTTACTAACAACATCCCCACATGGAGTCAATGCCTTTAAGTTCTGGTATCGCACAGTCTGCAGTTAGTGCAGAGGATGAATGGGAATAGGGGGAACCAGTGAGAAACTAGCTGTAGCGGTTTCAATGGGCACATGTCACTCTAATATCATATCAGTAAGAAGAATTAACCAAAAGCACAGCAAGGTGCCCCGGAAGAAAACAGGGCTTCAAGGAATCCTGTGGTTATGGGGCAAGACCACAAAAATAAGAGCTAAAAAATGGAGCTAAGGGCCACTGCAATTCAAAAACCTGCAGAGTTATAAAGGCCAACTATTTTTAAAAAATATATTGAGGTAAGGCTATGAAGAGGCATTGAAAGCAAGGCAGAATTGCAGGAAACCAATTTCAGGAGGTAGACTGGAATTGCATTGAAAACATATGAAGAGAGTCAGAAACTCGACAATGATGCACTTGGCCAAAAAGGGCGTCTGCGTTTTTTCCTGAATATATTCAGGAAAAAACGCAGACGCCCTTTTTGGCCAACCAAGCAAGCTTGCAAAGGAAATCTGCACTACAATGAAGTCTCACTTCCACCTGGTCAAAAGGGCCATCTGAAAAAAGTGTAAAATCCATAAAGGCACGACAGACCATGGAGAACTGGGAGCCTTCTTATGCTGATGGGTGGGATGTAAATTGCCAACAGCCACTCTGGAGAAGTGTATGGTGTTTCCTGAAACATCTAAAAAACAAAGCAACAGAGCCTAGGGCACTTCCACTTATGGTCCTATAGCTTAGGGAAATTAAAATCAAAAAGACACAGCCACCCCAAAGTTAGGGACGCCTCTGTTTAAAAGAACCTCGTTTACGGTACAAGTTCAATATCGCAGAAAGTGAAAAATGGATAAAGAACTTGTGGTACTTACGTACAATGCAATATCACTCAGCAATGAAATCTATGTCATCAGGCCCGTAGCAGCATAATGAGTGGATTCAGGTATGATTATTCGAACTGAAATAAGTCACACAGAAAAGAAACATCATAAGGTATCACTAATACACAGAATGTGAACTTGGCTACACATGAACTGAATTACAAAACAGAACAGTGTCTCAAGTTTAGAAAACCAACTTATGCTTGCTTAAGGGGGAAGGTGAGTTGGGGTGCTGCATAAAACCAGAGATTGAAATGAGCACAGATAAAGTTCCTTAAGCCAAATATGGAATAGACAAGAGCTACTCCTTGCTCAACGAAATGGACTCAACACCGCATATTAAACGTCTAAGAATGTACCTGACTAGTAAATATCTTAAAACCTATTGATTGCTATGTCTCCAAAAGAGAATCAAGCGTGTGTACAGGGGCATAAACGCAGCAGTGATAGGATTGGAGAGGTTCGGTGAGCAAATGAAGACCCTTTGAAGTCATATTGCATGGTACCCATTCCACGGGTTTAAACTACCCAGGTTTAAGGTATTCTTCCTTCAGCTAAAACATGCATGTGGAACCTAGAGTATGATCAACCATGTGAACGGGAGACATGTTCAAATATGTCTCAGTTGTCCTCCCCTGGTACTCGGGTGCAACATTCCAGACGCTTTATTAACACTCTCCCCACTTGGAGAGTCAGCGCCTTTAACCTCCTGTTTGGCCCCGTTTGCAATTTCTGCGGAAGATGAACAGGAATAGCGAGAACCAATGAGAGACTAGCTGGAGGTGTCTGGACGGGCAAATTTAACTCTCATTTCCCACCAGAAAGAGGAAATAACCAAAGGCTCAGCATGCCGTGCCAGAACCAGATTAGGGCCTGAAGCCATCCAGCGGTGTTGCAGCCAGCTCACAAGAAAACGAGTTGAAGAAAGGAGCTCAGGGGCACTGTAATTCACAAACCTGCAGAGTTATAAATGACAGCTATCGTCCAAAAATAGACTGAAGTAAGGCTGCCAAGAGGACTTGAAAATAGGGCAGAATTGCAGGAAACCGATTTCAGGAGGTAGACTGGAATTGCATTCAAAGCATAGGAAAAGAGGCAGAACGTCCACAATGATGCACTTGGCCAAAAAGGGCGTATGCGTTTTTTCCTGAATATATTCAGGAAAAAACGCATACGCCCTTTTTGGCCAACCAAGCAAGCTTGCAAAGGAAATCTGCACTAAAATGAAGTCTCACTTCCCCCCGGTCAAAAGGGCCATCTGAAAAAAGTGTAAAATCCAGAAAGGCAGGACAGGCCATGGAGAACTGGGAGCCTTGTTATGCTGATGGGCGGGATGTCAATTGCCAACAGACACTCGGGATAAGTGTATGGTGTTTCCTGAAACATCGAAAAAACAAAGCAACAGAGCCTAGGGAACTTCCACTTATGGTCCTATAGCTTAGGGAAATTAAAATCAAAAAGACACAGCCACCCCAAAGTTTGGGACGCCTCTGTTTACAAGAACCTCGTTTACAGTACACGTTCAACATCGCAGAAAGTGAAAAATGGATAAAGAAGTTGTGGTATTTACTTACAAAGCAATATCACTCAGCAATGAAATCTATGTCATCAGGCCCTTAGCAACACAATGAGTGGATTCAGGTATGATGATTCTAACTGAAATAAGTCACACAGAAAAAGAAACATCATAAGATATCAGTAATACACGGAATGGAAACTTGGCTACACAGGAACTGAGATACAGAACAGAACAGGGTCTCAAATTTAGAAAACCAACTTATGCTTGCTTAAGGGTAAAGGTGAGTTGGGGTGCTGCATAAAACCAGAGATTGAAATGAGCACAGATAAAGTTCCTTAAGCCAAATATGGAATAGACAAGAGCTACTCCTTGCTCAACGAAATGGACTCAACACCGCATATTAAACGCCTAAGAATGTACCTGACTAGTAAGTATCTTAAAACCTATGGATTGCTATGTATCCGAAAGAGAATCAAGCATGTGTACAGGGGCATAAACGCAGCAGTGATAGGATTGGAGAGGTTCGGTGAGCAAATGAAGACCCTTTGAAGTCATATTGCATGGTACCCATTCCACGGGTTTCAACTACCCAGGTTTAAGGTATTCTTCCTTCAGCTAAAACATGCATGTGGAACCCAGAGTATGATCAACCATGTGATCGGGAGACGTGTTCAAATATGTCTCAGTTTTCGTACCCTGGTACTCGGGTGCAACATTCCAGACGCTTTACTAACACTCTCCCGACTTGGAAAGTCAGTCCCTTTAACCTCCTGTTTGGCCCAGTTTGCAATTTCTGCGGAAGATGAACAGGAATAGCGAGAACCAATGAGAGACTAGCTGGAGGTGTCTGGACGGGCAAATTTAACTCTCATTTCCCACCAGGAAGAGGAATTAACCAAAGGCTCAGCGTGCCGTGCCGGAACCAGATTAGGGCCTGAAGCCATCCTGCGGTGTTGCGGCCAGGTCACAAGAAAGCGAGTTGAAGAAAGGAGCTCAGGGGCACTGTAATTCACAAACCTGCAGAGTTATAAATGACAGCTATCGTCCAAAAATATACTGAAGTAAGGCTGCCAAGAGGACTTGAAAGCGGGGCAGAATTGCAGGAAACCGATTTCAGGAGGTAGACTGGAATTGCATTGAAAGCATAGGAAAAGAGGCAGAACGTCCACAATGATGCACTTGGCCAAAAAGGGCGTATGCGTTTTTTCCTGAATATATTCAGGAAAAAACGCATACGCCCTTTTTGGCCAACCAAGCAAGCTTGCAAAGGAAATCTGCACTACAATGAAGTCTCACTTCCCCCCGGTCAAAAGGGCCATCTGAAAAAAGTGTAAAATCCAGAAAGGCAGGACAGGCCATGGAGAACTGGGAGCCTTGTTATGCTGATGGGCGGGATGTAAATTGCCAACAGCCACTCGGGAGAAGTGTATGGTGTTTCCTGAAACATCGAAAAAACAAAGCAACAGAGCCTAGGGCACTGCCACTTATGGTCCTATAGCTTAGGGAAATTAAAATCAAAAAGACACAGCCACCCCAAAGTTTGGGACGCCTCTGTTTACAAGAACCTCGTTTACAGTACACGTTCAACATCGCAGAAAGTGAAAAATGGATAAAGAAGTTGTGGTATTTACTTACAAAGCAATATCACTCAGCAATGAAATCTATGTCATCAGGCCCTTAGCAGCACAATGAGTGGATTCAGGTATGATGATTCTAACTGAAATAAGTCACACAGAAAAAGAAACATCATAAGATATCAGTAATACACGGAATGTAAAATTGGCTACACAGGAACTGAATTACAGAACAGAACAGGGTCTCAAATTTAGAAAACCAACTTATGCTTGCTTAAGGGTAAAGGTGAGTTGGGGTGCTGCATAAAACCAGAGATTGAAATGAGCACAGATAAAGTTCCTTAAGCCAAATATGGAATAGACAAGAGCTACTCCTTGCTCAATGAAATGGACTCAACACCGCATATTAAACGCATAAGAATGTACCTGACTAGTAAGTATCTTAAAACCTATGGATTGCTATGTCTCCGAAAGAGAATCAAGCATGTGTACAGGGGAATAAACGCAGCAGTGATAGGATTGGAGATGTTCGGTGAGCAAATGAAGACCCTTTGAAGTCATATTGCATGGTACCCATTCCACGGGTTTCAACTACCCAGGTTTAAGGTATTCTTCCTTCAGCTAAAACATGCATGTGGAACCTAGAGTATGATCAACCATGTGATCGGGAGACGTGTTCAAATATGTCTCAGTTTTTGTACCCTGGTACTCGGGTGCAACATTCCAGACGCTTTACTAACACTCTCCCGACTTGGAGAGTCAGTCCCTTTAACCTCCTGTTTGGCCCAGTTTGCAATTTCTGCGGAAGATGAACAGGAATAGCGAGAACCAATGAGAGACTAGCTGGAGGTGTCTGGACGGGCAAATTTAACTCTCATTTCCCACCAGGAAGAGGAAATAACCAAAGGCTCAGCGTGCCGTGCCGGAACCAGATTAGGGCCTGAAGCCATCCTGCGGTGTTGCGGCCAGGTCACAAGAAAGCGAGTTGAAGAAAGGAGCTCAGGGGCACTGTAATTCACAAACCTGCAGAGTTATAAATGACAGCTATCGTCCAAAAATATACTGAAGTAAGGCTGCCAAGAGGACTTGAAAGCGGGGCAGAATTGCAGGAAACCGATTTCAGGAGGTAGACTGGAATTGCATTGAAAGCATAGGAAAAGAGGCAGAACGTCCACAATGATGCACTTGGCCAAAAAGGGCGTATGCGTTTTTTCCTGAATATATTCCGGAAAAAACGCATACGCCCTTTTTGGCCAACCAAGCAAGCTTGCAAAGGAAATCTGCACTACAATGAAGTCTCACTTGCCCCCGGTCACAAGGGCCATCTGAAAAAAGTGTAAAATCCAGAAAGGCAGGACAGGCCATGGAGAACTGGGAGCTTTGTTATGCTGATGGGCGGGATGTAAATTGCCAACAACCACTCGGGAGAAGTGTATGGTGTTTCCTGAAACATCTAAAAAACAAAGCAACAGAACCCAGGGCACTTCCACTTATGGTCCTATAGCATAGGGAATTTAAAATCAAAAAGACACAGCCACCCCAAAGTTTGGAACGGCTCTGTTTACAAGAACCTTGTTTACAGTACAAGTTCAACATCGCAGAAAGTGAAAAATGGATAAAGAAGTTGTGGTATTTACTTACAAAGCAATATCACTCAGCAATGAAATCTGTGTCATCAGGCCCTTAGCAGCACAATGAGTGGATTCAGGTATGATGATTCTAACTGAAATAAGTCACACAGAAAAAGAAACATCATAAGATATCAGTAATACACGGAATGTAAACTTGGCTACACAGGAACTGAATTACAGAACAGAACAGGGTCTCAAATTTAGAAAACCAACTTATGCTTGCTTAAGGGTAAAGGTGAGTTGGGGTGCTGCATAAAACCAGAGATTGAAATGAGCACAGATAAAGTTCCTTAAGTCAAATATGGAATAGACAAGAGCTACTCCTTGCTCAACGAAATGGACTCAACACCCCATATTAAACGCCTAAGAATGTACCTGACTAGTAAGTATCTTAAAACCTATAGATTGCTATGTCTCCAAAAGAGAATCAAGCAAGTGTACAGGGGCATAAACGCAGCAGTGATAGGATTGGAGAGGTTCGGTGAGCAAATGAAGACCCTTTGAAGTCATATTGCATGGTACCCATTACACGGGTCTTAACTCTCCAGGTTTAAGGTATTCTTCCTTCAGCTAAAACATGCATGTGGAACCCAAGTATGATCAACCATGTGAACGGGAGACGTGTTCAAATATGTCTCAGTTTTCCTCCCCTGGTACTTGGGTGCAACATTCCAGACGCTTTACTAACACTCTCCCCACTTGGAGAGTCAGCGCCTTCAACCTCCTGTTTGGCCCAGTTTGCAATTTCTGCGGAAGATGAACAGGAATAGCGAGAACCAATGAGAGACTAGCTGGAGGTGTCTGGACGGGCAAATTTAACTCTCATTTCCCACCAGAAAGAGGAAATAACCAAAGGCTCAGCATGCCGTGCCAGAACCAGATTAGGGCCTGAAGCCATCCAGCGGTGTTGCAGCCAGCTCACAAGAAAACGAGTTGAAGAAAGGAGCTCAGGGGCACTGTAATTCACAAACCTGCAGAGTTATAAATGACAGCTATCGTCCAAAAATAGACTGAAGTAAGGCTGCCAAGAGGACTTGAAAATAGGGCAGAATTGCAGGAAACCGATTTCAGGAGGTAGACTGGAATTGCATTCAAAGCATAGGAAAAGAGGCAGAACGTCCACAATGATGCACTTGGCCAAAAAGGGCGTATGCGTTTTTTCCTGAATATATTCAGGAAAAAACGCATACGCCCTTTTTGGCCAACCAAGCAAGCTTGCAAAGGAAATCTGCACTAAAATGAAGTCTCACTTCCCCCCGGTCAAAAGGGCCATCTGAAAAAAGTGTAAAATCCAGAAAGGCAGGACAGGCCATGGAGAACTGGGAGCCTTGTTATGCTGATGGGCGGGATGTCAATTGCCAACAGACACTCGGGATAAGTGTATGGTGTTTCCTGAAACATCGAAAAAACAAAGCAACAGAGCCTAGGGAACTTCCACTTATGGTCCTATAGCTTAGGGAAATTAAAATCAAAAAGACACAGCCACCCCAAAGTTTGGGACGCCTCTGTTTACAAGAACCTCGTTTACAGTACACGTTCAACATCGCAGAAAGTGAAAAATGGATAAAGAAGTTGTGGTATTTACTTACAAAGCAATATCACTCAGCAATGAAATCTATGTCATCAGGCCCTTAGCAACACAATGAGTGGATTCAGGTATGATGATTCTAACTGAAATAAGTCACACAGAAAAAGAAACATCATAAGATATCAGTAATACACGGAATGGAAACTTGGCTACACAGGAACTGAGATACAGAACAGAACAGGGTCTCAAATTTAGAAAACCAACTTATGCTTGCTTAAGGGTAAAGGTGAGTTGGGGTGCTGCATAAAACCAGAGATTGAAATGAGCACAGATAAAGTTCCTTAAGCCAAATATGGAATAGACAAGAGCTACTCCTTGCTCAACGAAATGGACTCAACACCGCATATTAAACGCCTAAGAATGTACCTGACTAGTAAGTATCTTAAAACCTATGGATTGCTATGTATCCGAAAGAGAATCAAGCATGTGTACAGGGGCATAAACGCAGCAGTGATAGGATTGGAGAGGTTCGGTGAGCAAATGAAGACCCTTTGAAGTCATATTGCATGGTACCCATTCCACGGGTTTCAACTACCCAGGTTTAAGGTATTCTTCCTTCAGCTAAAACATGCATGTGGAACCCAGAGTATGATCAACCATGTGATCGGGAGACGTGTTCAAATATGTCTCAGTTTTCGTACCCTGGTACTCGGGTGCAACATTCCAGACGCTTTACTAACACTCTCCCGACTTGGAAAGTCAGTCCCTTTAACCTCCTGTTTGGCCCAGTTTGCAATTTCTGCGGAAGATGAACAGGAATAGCGAGAACCAATGAGAGACTAGCTGGAGGTGTCTGGACGGGCAAATTTAACTCTCATTTCCCACCAGGAAGAGGAATTAACCAAAGGCTCAGCGTGCCGTGCCGGAACCAGATTAGGGCCTGAAGCCATCCTGCGGTGTTGCGGCCAGGTCACAAGAAAGCGAGTTGAAGAAAGGAGCTCAGGGGCACTGTAATTCACAAACCTGCAGAGTTATAAATGACAGCTATCGTCCAAAAATATACTGAAGTAAGGCTGCCAAGAGGACTTGAAAGCGGGGCAGAATTGCAGGAAACCGATTTCAGGAGGTAGACTGGAATTGCATTGAAAGCATAGGAAAAGAGGCAGAACGTCCACAATGATGCACTTGGCCAAAAAGGGCGTATGCGTTTTTTCCTGAATATATTCAGGAAAAAACGCATACGCCCTTTTTGGCCAACCAAGCAAGCTTGCAAAGGAAATCTGCACTACAATGAAGTCTCACTTCCCCCCGGTCAAAAGGGCCATCTGAAAAAAGTGTAAAATCCAGAAAGGCAGGACAGGCCATGGAGAACTGGGAGCCTTGTTATGCTGATGGGCGGGATGTAAATTGCCAACAGCCACTCGGGAGAAGTGTATGGTGTTTCCTGAAACATCGAAAAAACAAAGCAACAGAGCCTAGGGCACTGCCACTTATGGTCCTATAGCTTAGGGAAATTAAAATCAAAAAGACACAGCCACCCCAAAGTTTGGGACGCCTCTGTTTACAAGAACCTCGTTTACAGTACACGTTCAACATCGCAGAAAGTGAAAAATGGATAAAGAAGTTGTGGTATTTACTTACAAAGCAATATCACTCAGCAATGAAATCTATGTCATCAGGCCCTTAGCAGCACAATGAGTGGATTCAGGTATGATGATTCTAACTGAAATAAGTCACACAGAAAAAGAAACATCATAAGATATCAGTAATACACGGAATGTAAACTTGGCTACACAGGAACTGAATTACAGAACAGAACAGGGTCTCAAATTTAGAAAACCAACTTATGCTTGCTTAAGGGTAAAGGTGAGTTGGGGTGCTGCATAAAACCAGAGATTGAAATGAGCACAGATAAAGTTCCTTAAGCCAAATATGGAATAGACAAGAGCTACTCCTTGCTCAATGAAATGGACTCAACACCGCATATTAAACGCATAAGAATGTACCTGACTAGTAAGTATCTTAAAACCTATGGATTGCTATGTCTCCGAAAGAGAATCAAGCATGTGTACAGGGGAATAAACGCAGCAGTGATAGGATTGGAGATGTTCGGTGAGCAAATGAAGACCCTTTGAAGTCATATTGCATGGTACCCATTCCACGGGTTTCAACTACCCAGGTTTAAGGTATTCTTCCTTCAGCTAAAACATGCATGTGGAACCTAGAGTATGATCAACCATGTGATCGGGAGACGTGTTCAAATATGTCTCAGTTTTTGTACCCTGGTACTCGGGTGCAACATTCCAGACGCTTTACTAACACTCTCCCGACTTGGAGAGTCAGTCCCTTTAACCTCCTGTTTGGCCCAGTTTGCAATTTCTGCGGAAGATGAACAGGAATAGCGAGAACCAATGAGAGACTAGCTGGAGGTGTCTGGACGGGCAAATTTAACTCTCATTTCCCACCAGGAAGAGGAAATAACCAAAGGCTCAGCGTGCCGTGCCGGAACCAGATTAGGGCCTGAAGCCATCCTGCGGTGTTGCGGCCAGGTCACAAGAAAGCGAGTTGAAGAAAGGAGCTCAGGGGCACTGTAATTCACAAACCTGCAGAGTTATAAATGACAGCTATCGTCCAAAAATATACTGAAGTAAGGCTGCCAAGAGGACTTGAAAGCGGGGCAGAATTGCAGGAAACCGATTTCAGGAGGTAGACTGGAATTGCATTGAAAGCATAGGAAAAGAGGCAGAACGTCCACAATGATGCACTTGGCCAAAAAGGGCGTATGCGTTTTTTCCTGAATATATTCCGGAAAAAACGCATACGCCCTTTTTGGCCAACCAAGCAAGCTTGCAAAGGAAATCTGCACTACAATGAAGTCTCACTTGCCCCCGGTCACAAGGGCCATCTGAAAAAAGTGTAAAATCCAGAAAGGCAGGACAGGCCATGGAGAACTGGGAGCTTTGTTATGCTGATGGGCGGGATGTAAATTGCCAACAACCACTCGGGAGAAGTGTATGGTGTTTCCTGAAACATCTAAAAAACAAAGCAACAGAACCCAGGGCACTTCCACTTATGGTCCTATAGCATAGGGAATTTAAAATCAAAAAGACACAGCCACCCCAAAGTTTGGAACGGCTCTGTTTACAAGAACCTTGTTTACAGTACAAGTTCAACATCGCAGAAAGTGAAAAATGGATAAAGAAGTTGTGGTATTTACTTACAAAGCAATATCACTCAGCAATGAAATCTGTGTCATCAGGCCCTTAGCAGCACAATGAGTGGATTCAGGTATGATGATTCTAACTGAAATAAGTCACACAGAAAAAGAAACATCATAAGATATCAGTAATACACGGAATGTAAACTTGGCTACACAGGAACTGAATTACAGAACAGAACAGGGTCTCAAATTTAGAAAACCAACTTATGCTTGCTTAAGGGTAAAGGTGAGTTGGGGTGCTGCATAAAACCAGAGATTGAAATGAGCACAGATAAAGTTCCTTAAGTCAAATATGGAATAGACAAGAGCTACTCCTTGCTCAACGAAATGGACTCAACACCCCATATTAAACGCCTAAGAATGTACCTGACTAGTAAGTATCTTAAAACCTATAGATTGCTATGTCTCCAAAAGAGAATCAAGCAAGTGTACAGGGGCATAAACGCAGCAGTGATAGGATTGGAGAGGTTCGGTGAGCAAATGAAGACCCTTTGAAGTCATATTGCATGGTACCCATTACACGGGTCTTAACTCTCCAGGTTTAAGGTATTCTTCCTTCAGCTAAAACATGCATGTGGAACCCAAGTATGATCAACCATGTGAACGGGAGACGTGTTCAAATATGTCTCAGTTTTCCTCCCCTGGTACTTGGGTGCAACATTCCAGACGCTTTACTAACACTCTCCCCACTTGGAGAGTCAGCGCCTTCAACCTCCTGTTTGGCCCAGTTTGCAATTTCTGCGGAAGATGAACAGGAATAGCGAGAACCAATGAGAGACTAGCTGGAGGTGTCTGGACGGGCAAATTTAACTCTCATTTCCCACCAGGAAGAGGAAATAACCAAAGGCTCAGCGTGCCGTGCCGGAACCAGATTAGGGCCTGAAGCCATCCTGCGGTGTTGCGGCCAGGTCACAAGAAAGCGAGTTGAAGAAAGGAGCTCAGGGGCACTGTAATTCACAAACATGCAGAGTTATAAATGACAGCTATCGTCCAAAAATAGACTGAAGTAAGGCTGCCAAGAGGACTTGAAAGCGGGGCAGAATTGCAGGAAACCGATTTCAGGAGGTAGACTGGAATTGCATTGAAAGCATAGGAAAAGAGGCAGAACGTCCACAATGATGCACTTGGCCAAAAAGGGCGTATGCGTTTTTTCCTGAATATATTCAGGAAAAAACGCATACGCCCTTTTTGGCCAACCAAGCAAGCTTGCAAAGGAAATCTGCACTACAATGAAGTCTCACTTCCCCCCGGTCAAAAGGGCCATCTGAAAAAAGTGTAAAATCCAGAAAGGCAGGACAGGCCATGGAGAACTGGGAGCCTTGTTATGCTGAAGGGCGGGATGTAAATTGCCAACAACCACTGGGGAGAAGTGTACGGTGTTTCCTGAAACATCTAAAAACCAAAGCAACAGAGCCTAGGGCACTTCCACTTATGGTCCTATAGCTTAGGGAATTTAAAATCAAAAAGACACAGCCACCCCAAAGTTTGGAACGGCTCTGTTTACAAGAACCTCGTTTACAGTACAAGTTCAACATCGCAGAAAGTGAAAAATGGATAAAAAAGTTGTGGTATTTACTTACAAAGCAATATTACTCAGCAATGAAATCTGTGTCATCAGGCCCTTAGCAGCACAATGAGTGGATTCAGGTATGATGATTCTAACTGAAATAAGTCACACAGGAAAAGAAACATCATAAGATATCAGTAATACACGGAATGGAAACTTGGCTACACAGGAACTGAATTACAGAACAGAACATGGTCTCAAATTCAGAAAAACAACTTATGCTTGCTTAAGGGTAAAGGTGAGTTGGGGTGCTGCATAAAACCAGAGATTGAAATGAGCACAGATAAAGTTCCTTAAGTCAAATATGGAATAGACAAGAGCTACTCCTTGCTCAACGAAATGGACTCAACACCGCATATTAAACGCCTAAGAATGTACCTGACTAGTAATTATCTTAAAACCTATGGATTGCTATGTCTCCGAAAGAGAATCAAGCATGTGTACAGGGGCATAAACGCAGCAGTGATAGGATTGGAGATGTTCGGTGAGCAAATGAAGACCCTTTGAAGTCATATTGCATGGTACCCATTACACGGGTCTTAACTCTCCAGGTTTAAGGTATTCTTCCTTCAGCTAAAACATGCATGTGGAACCCAAGTATGATCAACCATGTGAACGGGAGACGTGTTCAAATATGTCTCAGTTTTCCTCCCCTGGTACTTGGGTGCAACATTCCAGACGCTTTACTAACACTCTCCCCACTTGGAGAGTCAGCGCCTTCAACCTCCTGTTTGGCCCAGTTTGCAATTTCTGCGGAAGATGAACAGGAATAGCGAGAACCAATGAGAGACTAGCTGGAGGTGTCTGGACGGGCAAATTTAACTCTCATTTCCCACCAGGAAGAGGAAATAACCAAAGGCTCAGCGTGCCGTGCCGGAACCAGATTAGGGCCTGAAGCCATCCTGCGGTGTTGCGGCCAGGTCACAAGAAAGCGAGTTGAAGAAAGGAGCTCAGGGGCACTGTAATTCACAAACATGCAGAGTTATAAATGACAGCTATCGTCCAAAAATAGACTGAAGTAAGGCTGCCAAGAGGACTTGAAAGCGGGGCAGAATTGCAGGAAACCGATTTCAGGAGGTAGACTGGAATTGCATTGAAAGCATAGGAAAAGAGGCAGAACGTCCACAATGATGCACTTGGCCAAAAAGGGCGTATGCGTTTTTTCCTGAATATATTCAGGAAAAAACGCATACGCCCTTTTTGGCCAACCAAGCAAGCTTGCAAAGGAAATCTGCACTACAATGAAGTCTCACTTCCCCCCGGTCAAAAGGGCCATCTGAAAAAAGTGTAAAATCCAGAAAGGCAGGACAGGCCATGGAGAACTGGGAGCCTTGTTATGCTGAAGGGCGGGATGTAAATTGCCAACAACCACTGGGGAGAAGTGTACGGTGTTTCCTGAAACATCTAAAAACCAAAGCAACAGAGCCTAGGGCACTTCCACTTATGGTCCTATAGCTTAGGGAATTTAAAATCAAAAAGACACAGCCACCCCAAAGTTTGGAACGGCTCTGTTTACAAGAACCTCGTTTACAGTACAAGTTCAACATCGCAGAAAGTGAAAAATGGATAAAAAAGTTGTGGTATTTACTTACAAAGCAATATTACTCAGCAATGAAATCTGTGTCATCAGGCCCTTAGCAGCACAATGAGTGGATTCAGGTATGATGATTCTAACTGAAATAAGTCACACAGGAAAAGAAACATCATAAGATATCAGTAATACACGGAATGGAAACTTGGCTACACAGGAACTGAATTACAGAACAGAACATGGTCTCAAATTCAGAAAAACAACTTATGCTTGCTTAAGGGTAAAGGTGAGTTGGGGTGCTGCATAAAACCAGAGATTGAAATGAGCACAGATAAAGTTCCTTAAGTCAAATATGGAATAGACAAGAGCTACTCCTTGCTCAACGAAATGGACTCAACACCGCATATTAAACGCCTAAGAATGTACCTGACTAGTAATTATCTTAAAACCTATGGATTGCTATGTCTCCGAAAGAGAATCAAGCATGTGTACAGGGGCATAAACGCAGCAGTGATAGGATTGGAGATGTTCGGTGAGCAAATGAAGACCCTTTGAAGTCATATTGCATGGTACCCATTCCACGGGTTTCAACTACCCAGGTTTAAGGTATTCTTCCTTCAGCTAAAACATGCATGTGGAACCCAAGTATGATCAACCATGTGAACGGGAGACGTGTTCAAATATGTCTCAGTTTTCGTACCCTGGTACTCGGGTGCAACATTCCAGACGCTTTACTAACACTCTCCCCACTTGGAGAGTCAGCGCCTTTAACCTCCTGTTTGGCCCAGTTTGCAATTTCTGCGGAAGATGAACAGGAATAGCGAGAACCAATGAGAGACTAGCTGGAGGTGTCTGGACGGGCAAATTTAACTCTCATTTCCCACCAGGAAGAGGAAATAACCAAAGGCTCAGCGTGCCGTGCCGGAACCAGATTAGGGCCTGAAGCCATCCTGCGGTGTTGCGGCCAGGTCACAAGAAAGCGAGTTGAAGAAAGGAGCTCAGGGGCACTGTAATTCACAAACCTGCAGAGTTATAAATGACAGCTATCGTCCAAAAATATACTGAAGTAAGGCTGCCAAGAGGACTTGAAAGCGGGGCAGAATTGCAGGAAACCGATTTCAGGAGGTAGACTGGAATTGCATTGAAAGCATAGGAAAAGAGGCAGAACGTCCACAATGATGCACTTGGCCAAAAAGGGCGTATGCGTTTTTTCCTGAATATATTCCGGAAAAAACGCATACGCCCTTTTTGGCCAACCAAGCAAGCTTGCAAAGGAAATCTGCACTACAATGAAGTCTCACTTCCCCCTGGTCAAAAGGGCCATCTGAAAAAAGTGTAAAATCCAGAAAGGCAGGACAGGCCATGGAGAACTGGGAGCCTTGTTATGCTGATGGGTGGGATGTAAATTGCCAACAGCCACTCGGGAGAAGTGTATGGTGTTTCCTGAAACATCTAAAAAACAAAGCAACAGAGCCTAGGGCACTTCCACTTATGGTCCTATAGCTTAGGGAAATTAAAATCAAAAAGACACAGCCACCCCAAAGTTTGGAACGGCTCTGCTTACAAGAACCTCGTTTACAGTACAAGTTCAACGTCGCAGAAAGTGAAAAATGGATAAAGAAGTTGTGGTATTTACTTACAAAGCAATATCACTCAGCAATGAAATCTGTGTCATCAGGCCCTTAACAGCACAATGAGTGGATTCAGGTATGATGATTCTAACTGAAATAAGTCACACAGAAAAAGAAACATCATAAGATATCAGTAATACACGGAATGTAAACTTGGCTACACAGGAACTGAATTACAGAACAGAACAGGGTCTCAAATTTAGAAAACCAACTTATGCTTGCTTAAGGGTAAAGGGGAGTTGGGGTGCTGCATAAAACCAGAGATTGAAATGAGCACAGATAAAGTTCCTTAAGTCAAATATGGAATAGACAAGAGCTACTCCTTGCTCAACGAAATGGACTCAACACCGCATATTAAACGCCTAAGAATGTACCTGACTAGTAAGTATCTTAAAACCTATGGATTGCTATGTCTCCGAAAGAGAATCAAGCATGTGTAGAGGGGCATAAACGCAGCAGTGATAGGATTGGAGAGGTTCGGTGAGCAAATGAAGACCCTTTGAAGTCATATTGCATGGTACCCATTACACGGGTCTTAACTCTCCAGGTTTAAGGTATTCTTCCTTCAGCTAAAACATGCATGTGGAACCTAGAGTATGATCAACCATGTGATCGGGAGACGTGTTCAAATATGTCTCAGTTTTCGTACCCTGGTACTCGGGTGCAACATTCCAGACGCTTTACTAACACTCTCCCGACTTGGAGAGTCATTCCCTTTAACCTCCTGTATGGCCCAGTTTTCAATTTCTGCGGAAGATGAACAGGAATAGCGAGAACCAATGAGAGGCTAGCTGGAGGTGTCTGGACGGGCAAATTTAACTCTCATTTCCCACCAGGAAGAGGAATTAACCAAAGGCTCAGCGTGCCGTGCCAGAACCAGATTAGGGCCTGAAGCCATCCTGCGGTGTTGCGGCCAGCTCAAAAGAAAGCGAGTTGAAGAAAGGAGCTCAGGGGCACTGTAATTCACAAACCTGCAGAGTTATAAATGACAGCTATCGTCCAAAAATAGACTGAAGTAAGGCTGCCACAGGACTTGAAAGCAGGGCAGAATTGCAGGAAACCGATTTCAGGAGGTAGACTGGAATTGCATTGAAAGCATAGGAAAAGAGGCAGAACGTCCACAATGATGCACTTGGCCAAAAAGGGCGTATGCGTTTTTTCCTGAATATATTCAGGAAAAAACGCATACGCCCTTTTTGGCCAACCAAGGAAACTTGCAAAGGAAATCTGCACTACAATGAAGTCTCACTTCTCCCCGGTCAAAAGGGCCATCTGAAAAAAGTGTAAAATCCAGAAAGGCAGGACAGGCCATGGAGAACTGGGAGCCTTGTTATGCTGATGGGCGGGATGTAAATTGTCAACAGACACTCGGGAGAAGTGTATGGTGTTTCCTGAAACATCTAAAAAACAAAGCAACAGAGCCTAGGGCACTTCCACTTATGGTTCTATAGTTTAGGGAAATTAAAATCAAAAAGACACAGCCACCCCAAAGTTTGGAACGGCTCTGTTTACAAGAACCTCGTTTACAGTACAAGTTCAACATCGCAGAAAGTGAAAAATGGATAAAGAAGTTGTGGTATTTACTTACAAAGCAATATCACTCAGCAATGAAATCTGTGTCATCAGGCCCTTAGCAGCGCAATGAGTGGATTCAGGTATGATGATTCTAACTGAAATAAGTCACACAGAAAAAGAAACATCATAAGATATCAGTAATACACGGAATGTAAACTTGGGTACACAGGAACTGAGTTACAGAACAGAACAGGGTCTCAAATATAGAAAACCAACTTATGCTTGCTTAAGGGTAAAGGTGAGTTGGGGTGCTGCATAAAACCAGAGATTGAAATGAGCACAGATAAAGCTCCTTAAGCCAAATATGGAATAGACAAGAGCTACTCCTTGCTCAACGAAATGGACTCAACACCGCATATTAAACGCCTAAGAATGTACCTGACTAGTAAGTATCTTAAAACCTATGGATTGCTATGTCTCCAAAAGAGAATCAAGCATGTGTGCAGGGGCATAAACGCAGCAGTGATAGGATTGGAGAGGTTTGGTGAGCAAATAAAGACCCTTTGAAGTCATATTGCATGGTACCCATTACACGGGTCTCAACTCTCCAGGTTTAAGGTATTCTTCCTTCAGCTAAAACCTGCATGTGGAACCCAGAGTATGATCAACCATGTGATCGGGAGACGTGTTCAAATATGTCTCAGTTTTCCTCCCCTGGTACCCGGGTGCAACATTCCAGATGATTTACTAACACTCTCCCGACTTGGAGAGTCAGTCCCTTTAACCTCCTGTTTGGCACAGTTTGCAATTTCTGCGGAAGATGAACAGGAATAGCGAGAACCAATGAGAGACTAGCTGGAGGTGACTGGACGGGCAAATTTAACTCTCATTTCCCACCAGGAAGAGGAAATAACCAAAGGCTCAGCGTGCCATGCCGGAACCAGATTAGGGCCTGAAGCCATCCTGT
The DNA here is from genome assembly GCF_951394435.1 of Stenella coeruleoalba. Taxonomy (NCBI): domain Eukaryota; kingdom Metazoa; phylum Chordata; class Mammalia; order Artiodactyla; family Delphinidae; genus Stenella; species Stenella coeruleoalba. The sequence continues at coordinate 21,258,127 of NC_137151.1, forward strand.
GGTGTTGCGGCCAGGTCACAAGAAAGCGAGTTGAAGAAAGGAGCTCAGGGGCACTGTAATTCACAAACCTGCAGAGTTATCAATGACAGCTATCGTCCAAAAATATACTGAAGTAAGGCTGCCAAGAGGACTTGAAAGCGGGGCAGAATTGCAGGAAACCGATTTCAGGAGGTAGACTGGAATTGCATTGGAAGCATAGGAAAAGAGGCAGAACGTCCACAATGATGCACTTGGCCAAAAAGGGCGTATGCGTTTTTTCCTGAATATATTCAGGAAAAAACGCATACGCCCTTTTTGGCCAACCAAGCAAGCTTGCAAAGGAAATCTCCACTACAATGAAGTCTCAATTCCCCCCGGTCAAAAGGGCCATCAGAAAAAAGTGTAAAATCCAGAAAGGCAGGACAGGCCATGGAGAACTGGGAGCCTTGTTATGCTGATGGGCGGGATGTAAATTGCCAACAACCACTCGGGAGAAGTGTATGGTGTTTCCTGAAACATCTAAAAAACAAAGCAACAGAGCCTAGGGCACTGCCACTTATGGTCCTATAGCTTAGGGAAATTAAAATCAAAAAGACACAGCCACCCCAAAGTTTGGGACGACTCTGTTTACAAGAACCTCGTTTACAGTACAAGTTCAACATCGCAGAAAGTGAAAAATGGATAAAGAAGTTGTGGTATTTACTTACAAAGCAATATCACTCAGCAATGAAATCTGTGTCATCAGGCCCTTAGCAGCACAATGAGTGGATTCAGGTATGATGATTCTAACTGAAATAAGTCACACAGAAAAAGAAACATCATAAGATATCAGTAATACACGGAATGGAAACTTGGCTACACAGGAACTGAATTACAGAACAGAACAGGGTCTCAAATTTAGAAAACCAACTTATGCTTGCTTAAGGGTAAAGGGGAGTTGGGGTGCTGCATAAAACCAGAGATTGAAATGAGCACAGATAAAGTTCCTTAAGCCAAATATGGAATAGACAAGAGCTACTCCTTGCTCAACGAAATGGACTCAACACCGCATATTAAACGCCTAAGAATGTACCTGACTAGTAAGTATCTTAAAACCTATGGATTGCTATGTCTCCGAAAGAGAATCAAGCATGTGTACAGGGGCATAAACGCAGCAGTGATAGGATTGGAGAGGTTCGGTGAGCAAATGAAGACCCTTTGAAGTCATATTGCATGGTACCCATTACACGGGTCTTAACTCTCCAGGTTTAAGGTATTCTTCCTTCAGCTAAAACCTGCATGTGGAACCCAGAGTATGATCAACCATGTGATCGGGAGACGTGTTCAAATATGTCTCAGTTTTCCTCCCCTGGTACTCGGGTGCAACATTCCAGACGCTTTACTAACACTCCCCCGACTTGGAGAGTCAGCGCCTTTAACCTCCTGTTTGGCCCAGTTTGCAATTTCTGCAGAAGATGAACAGGAATAGCGAGAACCAATGAGAGACTAGCTGGAGGTGTGTGAACGGGCAAATTTAACTCTCATTTCCCACCAGGAAGAGGAATTAACCAAAGGCTCAGCGTGCCGTGCCAGAACCAGATTAGGGCCTGAAGCCATCCTGCGGTGTTGCGGCCAGGTCACAAGAAAGCGAGTTGAAGAATGGAGCTCAGGGGCACTGTAATTCACAAACCTGCAGAGTTATAAATGACAGCTATCGTCCAAAAATAGACTGAAGTAAGGCTGCCAAGAGGACTTGAAAGCGGGGCAGAATTGCAGGAACCGATTTCAGGAGGTAGACTGGAATTGCATTGAAAGCATAGGAAAAGAGGCAGAACGTCCACAATGATGCACTTGGCCAAAAAGTGCGTATGCGATTTTTCCCTGAATATATTCAGGAAAAAACGCATACGCCCTTTTTGGCCAACCAAGCAAGCTTGCAAAGGAAATCTGCACTACAATGAAGTCTCACTTCCCCCCGGTCAAAAGGGCCATCAGAAAAAAGTGTAAAATCCAGAAAGGCAGGACAGGCCATGGAGAACTGGGAGCCTTGTTATGCTGATGGGCGGGATGTAAATTGCCAACAACCACTCGGGAGAAGTGTATGGTGTTTCCTGAAACATCTAAAAAACAAAGCAACAGAGCCTAGGGCACTTCCACTTATGGTCCTATAGCTTAGGGAATTTAAAATCAAAAAGACACAGCCACCCCAAAGTTTGGAACGGCTCTGTTTACAAGAACCTCGTTTACAGTACAAGTTCAACATCGCAGAAAGTGAAAAATGGATAAAGAAGTTGTGGTATTTACTTACAAAGCAATATCACTCAGCAATGAAATCTGTGTCATCAGGCCCTTAACAGCACAATGAGTGGATTCAGGTATGATGATTCTATCTGAAATAAGTCACACAGAAAAAGAAACATCATAAGATATCAGTAATACACGGAATGTAAACTTGGCTACACAGAAACTGAATTACAGAACAGAACAGGGTCTCAAATTTAGAAAAACAACTTATGCTTGCTTAAGGGTAAAGGGGAGTTGGGGTGCTGCATAAAACCAGAGATTGAAATGAGCACAGATAAAGTTCCTTAAGCCAAATATGGAATAGACAAGAGCTACTCCTTGCTCAACGAAATGGACTCAACACCACATATTAAACGCCTAAGAATGTACCTGAGTTGTAAGTATCTTAAAACCTATGGATTGCTATGTCTCCGAAAGAGAATCAAGCATGTGTACAGGGGCATAAACGCAGCAGTGATAGGATTGGAGATATTAGGTGAGCAAATGAAGACCCTTTGAAGTCATATTGCATGGTACCCATTCCACGGGTTTCAACTACCCAGGTTTTAGGTATTCTTCCTTCAGCTAAAACATGCATGTGGAACCTAGAGTATGATCAACCATGTGATCGGGAGACGTGTTCAAATATGTCTCAGTTTTCGTACCCTGGTACTCGGGTGCAACATTCCAGACGCTTTACTAGCACTCTCCCGACTTGGAGAGTCATTCCCTTTAACCTCCTGTATGGCCCAGTTTTCAATTTCTGCGGAAGATGAACAGGAATAGCGAGAACCAATGAGAGGCTAGCTGGAGGTGTCTGGACGGGCAAATTTAACTCTCATTTCCCACCAGGAAGAGGAATTAACCAAAGGCTCAGCGTGCCGTGCCAGAACCAGATTAGGGCCTGAAGCCATCCTGCGGTGTTGCGGCCAGCTCAAAAGAAAGCGAGTTGAAGAAAGGAGCTCAGGGGCACTGTAATTCACAAACCTGCAGAGTTATAAATGACAGCTATCGTCCAAAAATAGACTGAAGTAAGGCTGCCACAGGACTTGAAAGCAGGGCAGAATTGCAGGAAACCGATTTCAGGAGGTAGACTGGAATTGCATTGAAAGCATAGGAAAAGAGGCAGAACGTCCACAATGATGCACTTGGCCAAAAAGGGCGTATGCGTTTTTTCCTGAATATATTCAGGAAAAAACGCATACGCCCTTTTTGGCCAACCAAGGAAACTTGCAAAGGAAATCTGCACTACAATGAAGTCTCACTTCTCCCCGGTCAAAAGGGCCATCTGAAAAAAGTGTAAAATCCAGAAAGGCAGGACAGGCCATGGAGAACTGGGAGCCTTGTTATGCTGATGGGCGGGATGTAAATTGTCAACAGACACTGGGGAGAAGTGTATGGTGTTTCCTGAAACATCTAAAAAACAAAGCAACAGAGCCTAGGGCACTTCCACTTATGGTTCTATAGCTTAGGGAAATTAAAATCAAAAAGACACAGCCACCCCAAAGTTTGGAACGGCTCTGTTTACAAGAACCTCGTTTACAGTACAAGTTCAACATCGCAGAAAGTGAAAAATGGATAAAGAAGTTGTGGTATTTACTTACAAAGCAATATCACTCAGCAATGAAATCTGTGTCATCAGGCCCTTAGCAGCGCAATGAGTGGATTCAGGTATGATGATTCTAACTGAAATAAGTCACACAGAAAAAGAAACATCATAAGATATCAGTAATACACGGAATGTAAACTTGGGTACACAGGAACTGAGTTACAGAACAGAACAGGGTCTCAAATATAGAAAACCAACTTATGCTTGCTTAAGGGTAAAGGTGAGTTGGGGTGCTGCATAAAACCAGAGATTGAAATGAGCACAGATAAAGCTCCTTAAGCCAAATATGGAATAGACAAGAGCTACTCCTTGCTCAACGAAATGGACTCAACACCGCATATTAAACGCCTAAGAATGTACCTGACTAGTAAGTATCTTAAAACCTATGGATTGCTATGTCTCCAAAAGAGAATCAAGCATGTGTGCAGGGGCATAAACGCAGCAGTGATAGGATTGGAGAGGTTTGGTGAGCAAATAAAGACCCTTTGAAGTCATATTGCATGGTACCCATTACACGGGTCTCAACTCTCCAGGTTTAAGGTATTCTTCCTTCAGCTAAAACCTGCATGTGGAACCCAGAGTATGATCAACCATGTGATCGGGAGACGTGTTCAAATATGTCTCAGTTTTCCTCCCCTGGTACCCGGGTGCAACATTCCAGATGATTTACTAACACTCTCCCGACTTGGAGAGTCAGTCCCTTTAACCTCCTGTTTGGCACAGTTTGCAATTTCTGCGGAAGATGAACAGGAATAGCGAGAACCAATGAGAGACTAGCTGGAGGTGACTGGACGGGCAAATTTAACTCTCATTTCCCACCAGGAAGAGGAAATAACCAAAGGCTCAGCGTGCCATGCCGGAACCAGATTAGGGCCTGAAGCCATCCTGTGGTGTTGCGGCCAGGTCACAAGAAAGCGAGTTGAAGAAAGGAGCTCAGGGGCACTGTAATTCACAAACCTGCAGAGTTATCAATGACAGCTATCGTCCAAAAATATACTGAAGTAAGGCTGCCAAGAGGACTTGAAAGCGGGGCAGAATTGCAGGAAACCGATTTCAGGAGGTAGACTGGAATTGCATTGGAAGCATAGGAAAAGAGGCAGAACGTCCACAATGATGCACTTGGCCAAAAAGGGCGTATGCGTTTTTTCCTGAATATATTCAGGAAAAAACGCATACGCCCTTTTTGGCCAACCAAGCAAGCTTGCAAAGGAAATCTCCACTACAATGAAGTCTCAATTCCCCCCGGTCAAAAGGGCCATCAGAAAAAAGTGTAAAATCCAGAAAGGCAGGACAGGCCATGGAGAACTGGGAGCCTTGTTATGCTGATGGGCGGGATGTAAATTGCCAACAACCACTCGGGAGAAGTGTATGGTGTTTCCTGAAACATCTAAAAAACAAAGCAACAGAGCCTAGGGCACTGCCACTTATGGTCCTATAGCTTAGGGAAATTAAAATCAAAAAGACACAGCCACCCCAAAGTTTGGGACGACTCTGTTTACAAGAACCTCGTTTAGAGTACAAGTTCAACATCGCAGAAAGTGAAAAATGGATAAAGAAGTTGTGGTATTTACTTACAAAGCAATATCACTCAGCAATGAAATCTGTGTCATCAGGCCCTTAGCAGCACAATGAGTGGATTCAGGTATGATGATTCTAACTGAAATAAGTCACACAGAAAAAGAAACATCATAAGATATCAGTAATACACGGAATGGAAACTTGGCTACACAGGAACTGAATTACAGAACAGAACAGGGTCTCAAATTTAGAAAACCAACTTATGCTTGCTTAAGGGTAAAGGGGAGTTGGGGTGCTGCATAAAACCAGAGATTGAAATGAGCACAGATAAAGTTCCTTAAGCCAAATATGGAATAGACAAGAGCTACTCCTTGCTCAACGAAATGGACTCAACACCGCATATTAAACGCCTAAGAATGTACCTGACTAGTAAGTATCTTAAAACCTATGGATTGCTATGTCTCCGAAAGAGAATCAAGCATGTGTACAGGGGTATAAACGCAGCAGTGATAGGATTGGAGAGGTTCGGTGAGCAAATGAAGACCCTTTGAAGTCATATTGCATGGTACCCATTACACGGGTCTTAACTCTCCAGGTTTAAGGTATTCTTCCTTCAGCTAAAACCTGCATGTGGAACCCAGAGTATGATCAACCATGTGATCGGGAGACGTGTTCAAATATGTCTCAGTTTTCCTCCCCTGGTACTCGGGTGCAACATTCCAGACGCTTTACTAACACTCCCCCGACTTGGAGAGTCAGCACCTTTAACCTCCTGTTTGGCCCAGTTTGCAATTTCTGCAGAAGATGAACAGGAATAGCGAGAACCAATGAGAGACTAGCTGGAGGTGTGTGAACGGGCAAATTTAACTCTCATTTCCCACCAGGAAGAGGAATTAACCAAAGGCTCAGCGTGCCGTGCCAGAACCAGATTAGGGCCTGAAGACATCCTGCGGTGTTGCGGCCAGGTCACAAGAAAGCGAGTTGAAGAATGGAGCTCAGGGGCACTGTAATTCACAAACCTGCAGAGTTATAAATGACAGCTATCGTCCAAAAATAGACTGAAGTAAGGCTGCCAAGAGGACTTGAAAGCGGGGCAGAATTGCAGGAAACCGATTTCAGGAGGTAGACTGGAATTGCATTGAAAGCATAGGAAAAGAGGCAGAACGTCCACAATGATGCACTTGGCCAAAAAGTGCGTATGCGATTTTTCCCTGAATATATTCAGGAAAAAACGCATACGCCCTTTTTGGCCAACCAAGCAAGCTTGCAAAGGAAATCTGCACTACAATGAAGTCTCACTTCCCCCCGGTCAAAAGGGCCATCTGAAAAAAGTGTAAAATCCAGAAAGGCAGGACAGGCCATGGAGAACTGGGAGCCTTGTTATGCTGATGGGCGGGATGTAAATTGCCAACAACCACTCGGGAGAAGTGTATGGTGTTTCCTGAAACATCTAAAAAACAAAGCAACAGAGCCTAGGGCACTTCCACTTATGGTCCTATAGCTTAGGGAATTTAAAATCAAAAAGACACAGCCACCCCAAAGTTTGGAACGGCTCTGTTTACAAGAACCTCGTTTACAGTACAAGTTCAACATCGCAGAAAGTGAAAAATGGATAAAGAAGTTGTGGTATTTACTTACAAAGCAATATCACTCAGCAATGAAATCTGTGTCATCAGGCCCTTAACAGCACAATGAGTGGATTCAGGTATGATGATTCTATCTGAAATAAGTCACACAGAAAAAGAAACATCATAAGATATCAGTAATACACGGAATGTAAACTTGGCTACACAGAAACTGAATTACAGAACAGAACAGGGTCTCAAATTTAGAAAAACAACTTATGCTTGCTTAAGGGTAAAGGGGAGTTGGGGTGCTGCATAAAACCAGAGATTGAAATGAGCACAGATAAAGTTCCTTAAGCCAAATATGGAATAGACAAGAGCTACTCCTTGCTCAACGAAATGGACTCAACACCACATATTAAACGCCTAAGAATGTACCTGAGTTGTAAGTATCTTAAAACCTATGGATTGCTATGTCTCCGAAAGAGAATCAAGCATGTGTACAGGGGCATAAACGCAGCAGTGATAGGATTGGAGATATTAGGTGAGCAAATGAAGACCCTTTGAAGTCATATTGCATGGTACCCATTCCACGGGTTTCAACTACCCAGGTTTTAGGTATTCTTCCTTCAGCTAAAACATGCATGTGGAACCTAGAGTATGATCAACCATGTGATCGGGAGACGTGTTCAAATATGTCTCAGTTTTCGTACCCTGGTACTCGGGTGCAACATTCCAGACGCTTTACTAGCACTCTCCCGACTTGGAGAGTCATTCCCTTTAACCTCCTGTATGGCCCAGTTTTCAATTTCTGCGGAAGATGAACAGGAATAGCGAGAAACAATGAGAGGCTAGCTGGAGGTGTCTGGACGGGCAAATTTAACTCTCATTTCCCACCAGGAAGAGGAATTAACCAAAGGCTCAGCGTGCCGTGCCAGAACCAGATTAGGGCCTGAAGCCATCCTGCGGTGTTGCGGCCAGCTCAAAAGAAAGCGAGTTGAAGAAAGGAGCTCAGGGGCACTGTAATTCACAAACCTGCAGAGTTATAAATGACAGCTATCGTCCAAAAATAGACTGAAGTAAGGCTGCCACAGGACTTGAAAGCAGGGCAGAATTGCAGGAAACCGATTTCAGGAGGTAGACTGGAATTGCATTGAAAGCATAGGAAAAGAGGCAGAACGTCCACAATGATGCACTTGGCCAAAAAGGGCGTATGCGTTTTTTCCTGAATATATTCAGGAAAAAACGCATACGCCCTTTTTGGCCAACCAAGGAAACTTGCAAAGGAAATCTGCACTACAATGAAGTCTCACTTCTCCCCGGTCAAAAGGGCCATCTGAAAAAAGTGTAAAATCCAGAAAGGCAGGACAGGCCATGGAGAACTGGGAGCCTTGTTATGCTGATGGGCGGGATGTAAATTGTCAACAGACACTCGGGAGAAGTGTATGGTGTTTCCTGAAACATCTAAAAAACAAAGCAACAGAGCCTAGGGCACTTCCACTTATGGTTCTATAGCTTAGGGAAATTAAAATCAAAAAGACACAGCCACCCCAAAGTTTGGAACGGCTCTGTTTACAAGAACCTCGTTTACAGTACAAGTTCAACATCGCAGAAAGTGAAAAATGGATAAAGAAGTTGTGGTATTTACTTACAAAGCAATATCACTCAGCAATGAAATCTGTGTCATCAGGCCCTTAGCAGCGCAATGAGTGGATTCAGGTATGATGATTCTAACTGAAATAAGTCACACAGAAAAAGAAACATCATAAGATATCAGTAATACACGGAATGTAAACTTGGGTACACAGGAACTGAGTTACAGAACAGAACAGGGTCTCAAATATAGAAAACCAACTTATGCTTGCTTAAGGGTAAAGGTGAGTTGGGGTGCTGCATAAAACCAGAGATTGAAATGAGCACAGATAAAGCTCCTTAAGCCAAATATGGAATAGACAAGAGCTACTCCTTGCTCAACGAAATGGACTCAACACCGCATATTAAACGCCTAAGAATGTACCTGACTAGTAAGTATCTTAAAACCTATGGATTGCTATGTCTCCAAAAGAGAATCAAGCATGTGTGCAGGGGCATAAACGCAGCAGTGATAGGATTGGAGAGGTTTGGTGAGCAAATAAAGACCCTTTGAAGTCATATTGCATGGTACCCATTACACGGGTCTCAACTCTCCAGGTTTAAGGTATTCTTCCTTCAGCTAAAACCTGCATGTGGAACCCAGAGTATGATCAACCATGTGATCGGGAGACGTGTTCAAATATGTCTCAGTTTTCCTCCCCTGGTACCCGGGTGCAACATTCCAGATGATTTACTAACACTCTCCCGACTTGGAGAGTCAGTCCCTTTAACCTCCTGTTTGGCACAGTTTGCAATTTCTGCGGAAGATGAACAGGAATAGCGAGAACCAATGAGAGACTAGCTGGAGGTGACTGGACGGGCAAATTTAACTCTCATTTCCCACCAGGAAGAGGAAATAACCAAAGGCTCAGCGTGCCATGCCGGAACCAGATTAGGGCCTGAAGCCATCCTGTGGTGTTGCGGCCAGGTCACAAGAAAGCGAGTTGAAGAAAGGAGCTCAGGGGCACTGTAATTCACAAACCTGCAGAGTTATCAATGACAGCTATCGTCCAAAAATATACTGAAGTAAGGCTGCCAAGAGGACTTGAAAGCGGGGCAGAATTGCAGGAAACCGATTTCAGGAGGTAGACTGGAATTGCATTGGAAGCATAGGAAAAGAGGCAGAACGTCCACAATGATGCACTTGGCCAAAAAGGGCGTATGCGTTTTTTCCTGAATATATTCAGGAAAAAACGCATACGCCCTTTTTGGCCAACCAAGCAAGCTTGCAAAGGAAATCTCCACTACAATGAAGTCTCAATTCCCCCCGGTCAAAAGGGCCATCAGAAAAAAGTGTAAAATCCAGAAAGGCAGGACAGGCCATGGAGAACTGGGAGCCTTGTTATGCTGATGGGCGGGATGTAAATTGCCAACAACCACTCGGGAGAAGTGTATGGTGTTTCCTGAAACATCTAAAAAACAAAGCAACAGAGCCTAGGGCACTGCCACTTATGGTCCTATAGCTTAGGGAAATTAAAATCAAAAAGACACAGCCACCCCAAAGTTTGGGACGACTCTGTTTACAAGAACCTCGTTTACAGTACAAGTTCAACATCGCAGAAAGTGAAAAATGGATAAAGAAGTTGTGGTATTTACTTACAAAGCAATATCACTCAGCAATGAAATCTGTGTCATCAGGCCCTTAGCAGCACAATGAGTGGATTCAGGTATGATGATTCTAACTGAAATAAGTCACACAGAAAAAGAAACATCATAAGATATCAGTAATACACGGAATGGAAACTTGGCTACACAGGAACTGAATTACAGAACAGAACAGGGTCTCAAATTTAGAAAACCAACTTATGCTTGCTTAAGGGTAAAGGGGAGTTGGGGTGCTGCATAAAACCAGAGATTGAAATGAGCACAGATAAAGTTCCTTAAGCCAAATATGGAATAGACAAGAGCTACTCCTTGCTCAACGAAATGGACTCAACACCGCATATTAAACGCCTAAGAATGTACCTGACTAGTAAGTATCTTAAAACCTATGGATTGCTATGTCTCCGAAAGAGAATCAAGCATGTGTACAGGGGTATAAACGCAGCAGTGATAGGATTGGAGAGGTTCGGTGAGCAAATGAAGACCCTTTGAAGTCATATTGCATGGTACCCATTACACGGGTCTTAACTCTCCAGGTTTAAGGTATTCTTCCTTCAGCTAAAACCTGCATGTGGAACCCAGAGTATGATCAACCATGTGATCGGGAGACGTGTTCAAATATGTCTCAGTTTTCCTCCCCTGGTACTCGGGTGCAACATTCCAGACGCTTTACTAACACTCCCCCGACTTGGAGAGTCAGCACCTTTAACCTCCTGTTTGGCCCAGTTTGCAATTTCTGCAGAAGATGAACAGGAATAGCGAGAACCAATGAGAGACTAGCTGGAGGTGTGTGAACGGGCAAATTTAACTCTCATTTCCCACCAGGAAGAGGAATTAACCAAAGGCTCAGCGTGCCGTGCCAGAACCAGATTAGGGCCTGAAGACATCCTGCGGTGTTGCGGCCAGGTCACAAGAAAGCGAGTTGAAGAATGGAGCTCAGGGGCACTGTAATTCACAAACCTGCAGAGTTATAAATGACAGCTATCGTCCAAAAATAGACTGAAGTAAGGCTGCCAAGAGGACTTGAAAGCGGGGCAGAATTGCAGGAAACCGATTTCAGGAGGTAGACTGGAATTGCATTGGAAGCATAGGAAAAGAGGCAGAACGTCCACAATGATGCACTTGGCCAAAAAGGGCGTATGCGTTTTTTCCTGAATATATTCAGGAAAAAACGCATACGCCCTTTTTGGCCAACCAAGCAAGCTTGCAAAGGAAATCTCCACTACAATGAAGTCTCAATTCCCCCCGGTCAAAAGGGCCATCAGAAAAAAGTGTAAAATCCAGAAAGGCAGGACAGGCCATGGAGAACTGGGAGCCTTGTTATGCTGATGGGCGGGATGTAAATTGCCAACAACCACTCGGGAGAAGTGTATGGTGTTTCCTGAAACATCTAAAAAACAAAGCAACAGAGCCTAGGGCACTGCCACTTATGGTCCTATAGCTTAGGGAAATTAAAATCAAAAAGACACAGCCACCCCAAAGTTTGGGACGCCTCTGTTTACAAGAACTTCGTTTACAGTACAAGTTCAACATCGCAGAAAGTGAAAAATGGATAAAGAAGTTGTGGTATTTACTTACAAAGCAATATCACTCAGCAATGAAATCTGTGTCATCAGGCCCTTAGCAGCACAATGAGTGGATTCAGGTATGATGATTCTAACTGAAATAAGTCACACAGAAAAAGAAACATCATAAGATATCAGTAATACACGGAATGTAAACTTGGCTACACAGGAACTGAATTACAGAACAGAACAGGGTCTCAAATTTAGAAAACCAACTTATGCTTGCTTAAGGGTAAAGGTGAGTTGGGGTGCTGCATAAAACCAGAGATTGAAATGAGCACAGATAAAGCTCCTTAAGCCAAATATGGAATAGACAAGAGCTACTCCTTGCTCAACGAAATGGACTCAACACCGCATATTAAACGCCTAAGAATGTACCTGACTAGTAAGTATCTTAAAACCTATGGATTGCTATGTCTCCAAAAGAGAATCAAGCATGTGTGCAGGGGCATAAACGCAGCAGTGATAGGATTGGAGAGGTTTGGTGAGCAAATAAAGACCCTTTGAAGTCATATTGCATGGTACCCATTACACGGGTCTTAACTCTCCAGGTTTAAGGTATTCTTCCTTCAGCTAAAACCTGCATGTGGAACCCAGAGTATGATCAACCATGTGATCGGGAGACGTGTTCAAATATGTCTCAGTTTTCCTCCCCTGGTACCCGGGTGCAACATTCCAGATGATTTACTAACACTCTCCCGACTTGGAGAGTCAGTCCCTTTAACCTCCTGTTTGGCACAGTTTGCAATTTCTGCGGAAGATGAACAGGAATAGCGAGAACCAATGAGAGACTAGCTGGAGGTGACTGGACGGGCAAATTTAACTCTCATTTCCCACCAGGAAGAGGAAATAACCAAAGGCTCAGCGTGCCATGCCGGAACCAGATTACGGCCTGAAGCCATCCTGTGGTGTTGCGGCCAGGTCACAAGAAAGCGAGTTGAAGAAAGGAGCTCAGGGGCACTGTAATTCACAAACCTGCAGAGTTATCAATGACAGCTATCGTCCAAAAATATACTGAAGTAAGGCTGCCAAGAGGACTTGAAAGCGGGGCAGAATTGCAGGAAACCGATTTCAGGAGGTAGACTGGAATTGCATTGGAAGCATAGGAAAAGAGGCAGAACGTCCACAATGATGCACTTGGCCAAAAAGGGCGTATGCGTTTTTTCCTGAATATATGCAGGAAAAAACGCATACGCCCTTTTTGGCCAACCAAGCAAGCTTGCAAAGGAAATCTCCACTACAATGAAGTCTCAATTCCCCCCGGTCAAAAGGGCCATCAGAAAAAAGTGTAAAATCCAGAAAGGCAGGACAGGCCATGGAGAACTGGGAGCCTTGTTATGCTGATGGGCGGGATGTAAATTGCCAACAACCACTCGGGAGAAGTGTATGGTGTTTCCTGAAACATCTAAAAAACAGCGCAACAGAGCCTAGGGCACTGCCACTTATGGTCCTATAGCTTAGGGAAATTAAAATCAAAAAGACACAGCCACCCCAAAGTTTGGGACGCCTCTGTTTACAAGAACTTCGTTTACAGTACAAGTTCAACATCGCAGAAAGTGAAAAATGGATAAAGAAGTTTTGGTATTTACTTACAAAGCAATATCACTCAGCAATGAAATCTGTGTCATCAGGCCCTTAGCAGCACAATGAGTGGATTCAGGTATGATGATTCTAACTGAAATAAGTCACACAGAAAAAGAAACATCATAAGATATCAGTAATACACGGAATGTAAACTTGGCTACACAGGAACTGAATTACAGAACAGAACAGGGTCTCAAATTTAGAAAACCAACTTATGCTTGCTTAAGGGTAAAGGGGAGTTGGGGTGCTGCATAAAACCAGAGATTGAAATGAGCACAGATAAAGTTCCTTAAGCCAAATATGGAATAGACAAGAGCTACTCCTTGCTCAACGAAATGGACTCAACACCGCATATTAAACGCCTAAGAATGTACCTGACTAGTAAGTATCTTAAAACCTATGGATTGCTATGTCTCTGAAAGAGAATCAAGCATGTGTACAGGGGCATAAACGCAGCAGTGATAGGATTGGAGAGGTTCGGTGAGCAAATGAAGACTCTTTGAAGTCATATTGCATGGTACCCATTACACGGGTCTTAACTCTCCAGGTTTAAGGTATTCTTCCTTCAGCTAAAACCTGCATGTGGAACCCAGAGTATGATCAACCATGTGATCGGGAGACGTGTTCAAATATGTCTCAGTTTTCCTCCCCTGGTACTCGGGTGCAACATTCCAGACGCTTTACTAACACTCTCCCGACTTGGAGAGTCAGTCCCTTTAACCTCTTGTTTGGCACAGTTTGCAATTTCTGCGGAAGATGAACAGGAATAGCGAGAACCAATGAGAGACTAGCTGGAGGTGTCTGGACGGGCAAATTTAACTCTCATTTCCCACCAGGAAGAGGAATTAACCAAAGGCTCAGCGTGCCGTGCCAGAACCAGATTAGGGCCTGAAGACATCCTGCGGTGTTGCGGCCAGGTCACAAGAAAGCGAGTTGAAGAAAGGAGCTCAGGGGCACTGTAATTCACAAACCTGCAGAGTTATAAATGACAGCTATCGTCCAAAAATATACTGAAGTAAGGCTGCCAAGAGGACTTGAAAGCGGGGCAGAATTGCAGGAAACCGATTTCAGGAGGTAGACTGGAATTGCATTGAAAGCATAGGAAAAGAGGCAGAACGTCCACAATGATGCACTTGGCGAAAAAGGGCGTATGCGTTTTTTCCTGAATATATTCAGGAAAAAACGCATACGCCCTTTTTGGCCAACCAAGCAAGCTTGCAAAGGAAATCTGCACTACAATGAAGTCTCACTTCCCCCCGGTCAAAAGGGCCATCTGAAAAAAGTGTAAAATCCAGAAAGGCAGGACAGGCCATGGAGAACTGGGAGCCTTGTTATGCTGATGGGCGGGATGTAAATTGCCAACAACCACTCGGGAGAAGTCTATGGTGTTTCCTGAAACATCTAAAAAACAAAGCAACAGAGCCTAGGGCACTTCCACTTATGGTCCTATAGCTTAGGGAGTTTAAAATCAAAAAGACACAGCCACCCCAAAGTTTGGAACGGCTCTGTTTACAAGAACCTCGTTTACAGTACAAGTTCAACATCGCAGAAAGTGAAAAATGGATAAAGAAGTTGTGGTATTTACTTACAAAGCAATATCAGTCAGCAATGAAATCTGTGTCATCCGGCCCTTAGCAGCACAATGAGTGGATTCAGGTATGATGATTCTATCTGAAATAAGTCACACAGAAAAAGAAACATCATAAGATATCAGTAATACACGGAATGTAAACTTGGCTACACAGGAACTGAATTACAGAACAGAACAGGGTCTCAAATTTAGAAAAACAACTTATGCTTGCTTAAGGGTAAAGGGGAGTTGGGGTGCTGCATAAAACCAGAGATTGAAATGAGCACAGATAAAGTTCCTTAAGCCAAATATGGAATAGACAAGAGCTACTCCTTGCTCAACGAAATGGACTCAACACCACATATTAAACGCCTAAGAATGTACCTGAGTTGTAAGTATCTTAAAACCTATGGATTGCTATGTCTCCGAAAGAGAATCAAGCATTTGTACAGGGGCATAAATGCAGCAGTGATAGGATTGGAGATGTTCGGTGAGCAAATGAAGACCCTTTGAAGTCATATTGCATGGTACCCATTCCACGGGTTTCAACTACCCAGGTTTTAGGTATTCTTCCTTCAGCTAAAACATGCATGTGGAACCTAGAGTATGATCAACCATGTGATCGGGAGACGTGTTCAAATATGTCTCAGTTTTCGTACCCTGGTACTCGGGTGCAACATTCCAGACGCTTTACTAACACTCTCCCCACTTGGAGAGTCAGTCCCTTTAACCTCCTGTTTGGCCCAGTTTGCAATTTCTGCGGAAGATGAACAGGAATAGCGAGAACCAATGAGAGACTAGCTGGAGGTGTCTGGACGGGCAAATTTAACTCTCATTTCCCACCAGGAAGAGGAATTAACCAAAGGCTCAGCGTGCCGTGCCAGAACCAGATTAGGGCCTGAAGCCATCCTGCGGTGTTGCGGCCAGGTCACAAGAAAGCGAGTTGAAGAAAGGAGCTCAGGGGCACTGTAATTCACAAACCTGCAGAGTTATAAATGACAGCTATCGTCCAAAAATAGACTGAAGTAAGGCTGCCAACAGGACTTGAAAGCAGGGCAGAATTGCAGGAAACCGATTTCAGGAGGTAGACTGGAATTGCATTGAAAGCATAGGAAAAGAGGCAGAACGTCCACAATGATGCACTTGGCCAAAAAGGGCGTATGCGTTTTTTCCTGAATATATTCAGGAAAAAACGCATACGCCCTTTTTGGCCAACCAAGCAAACTTGCAAAGGAAATCTGCACTACAATGAAGTCTCAATTCTCCCCGGTCAAAAGGGCCATCTGAAAAAAGTGTAAAATCCAAAAAGGCAGGACAGGCCATGGAGAACTGGGAGCCTTGTTATGCTGATGGGCGGGATGTAAATTGCCAACAACCACTCGGGAGAAGTGTATGGTGTTTCCTGAAACATCTAAAAAACAAAGCAACAGAGCCTAGGGCACTTCCACTTATGGTCCTATAGCTTAGGGAATTTAAAATCAAAAAGACTCAGCCACCCCAAAGTTTGGAACGGCTCTGTTTACAAGAACCTCGTTTACAGTACAAGTTCAACATCGCAGAAAGTGAAAAATGGATAAAGAAGTTGTGGTATCTACTTACAAAGCAATATCACTCAGCAATGAAATCTGTGTCATCAGGCCCTTAGCAGCACAATGAGTGGATTTAGGTATGATGATTCTAACTGAAATAAGTCACACAGAAAAAGAAACATCATAAGATATCAGTAATACACGGAATGTAAACTTGGCTACACAGGAACTGAATTACAGAACAGAACAGGGTCTCAAATTTAGAAAACCAACTTATGCTTGCTTAAGGGGAAAGGTGAGTTGGGGTGCTGCATAAAACCAGAGATTGAAATGAGCACAGATAAAGTTCCTTAAGTCAAATATGGAATAGACAAGAGCTACTCCTTGCTCAACGAAATGGATTCAACACCGCATATTAAACGCCTAAGAATGTACCTGACTAGTAAGTATCGTAAAACCTATGGATTGCTATGTCTCCAAAAGAGAATCAAGCATGTGTACAGGGGCATAAACGCAGTAGTGATAGGATTGGAGAGGTTCGGTGAGCAAATGAAGACCCTTTGAAGTCATATTGCATGGTACCCATTCCACGGGTCTCAACTCTCCAGGTTTAAGGTATTCTTCCTTCAGCTAAAACATGCATGTGGAACCCAAGTATGATCAACCATGTGAACGGGAGACGTGTTCAAATATGTCTCAGTTTTCCTCCCCTGGTACTTGGGTACAACATTCCAGATGCTTTACTAACACTCTCCCCACTTGGAGAGTCAGCGCCTTTAACCTCCTGTTTGGCCCAGTTTGCAATTTCTGCGGAAGATGAACAGGAATAGCGAGAACCAATGAGAGACTAGCTGGAGGTGTCTGGACGGGCAAATTTAACTCTCATTTCCCACCAGGAAGAGGAAATAACCAAAGGCTCAGCGTGCCGTGCCGGAACCAGATTAGGGCCTGAAGGCATCGTGCGGTGTTGCGGCCAGGTCACAAGAAAGCAAGTTGAAGAAAGGAGCTCAGGGGCACTGTAATTCACAAACCTGCAGAGTTATAAATGACAGCTATCGTCCAAAAATAGACTGAAGTAAGGCTGCCAAGAGGACTTGAAAACGGGGAAGAATTGCAGGAAACCGATTTCAAGAGGTAGACTGGAATTGCATTGAAACCATAGGAAAAGAGGCAGAACGTCCACAATGATGCACTTGGCCAAAAAGGGCGTATGCGTTTTTTCCTGAATATATTCAGGAAAAAACGCATACGCCCTTTTTGGCCAACCAAGCAAGCTTGCAAAGGAAATCTGCACTACAATGAAGTCTCACTACCCCCGGTCAAAAGGGCCATCTGAAAAAAGTGTAAAATCCAGAAAGGCAGGACAGGCCATGGAGAACTGGGAGCCTTGTTATGCTGATGGGCGGGATGTAAATTGCCAACAACCACTCGGGAGAAGTGTATGGTGTTTCCTGAAACATCTAAAAAACAAAGCAACAGAACCTAGGGCACTTCCACTTATGGTCCTATAGTTTAGGGAAATTAAAATCAAAAAGACACAGCCACCCCAAAGTTTGGAACGGCTCTGCTTACAAGAACCTCGTTTACAGTACAAGTTCAACGTCGCAGAAAGTGAAAAATGGATAAAGAAGTTGTGGTATTTACTTACAAAGCAATATCACTCAGCAATGAAATCTATGTCATCAGGCCCTTAGCAGCACAATGAGTGGATTCAGGTATGATGATTCTAACTGAAATAAGTCACACAGAAAAAGAAACATCATAAGATATCAGTAATACACGGAATGTAAACTTGGCTACACAGGAACTGAATTACAGAACAGAACAGGGTCTCAAATTTAGAAAACCAACTTATGCTTGCTTAAGGGTAAAGGTGAGTTGGGGTGCTGCATAAAACCAGAGATTGAAATGAGCACAGATAAAGTTCCTTAAGCCAAATATGGAATAGACAAGAGCTACTCCTTGCTCAACGAAATGGACTCAACACCGCATATTAAACGCCTAAGAATGTACCTGACTAGTAAGTATCTTAAAACCTATGGATTCCTGTGTCTCCAAAAGAGAATCAAGCGTGTGTACAGGGGCATAAACGCAGCAGTGATAGGATTGGAGAGGTTCGGTGAGCAAATGAAGACCCTTTGAAGTCATATTGCATGGTACCCATTACACGGGTCTCAACTCTCCAGGTTTAAGGTATTCTTCCTTCAGCTAAAACATGCATGTGGAACCCAGAGTATGATCAACCATGTGAACGGGAGACGTGTTCAAATATGTCTCAGTTTTCCTCCCCTGGTACTCGGGTGCAACATTCCAGACGCTTTACTAACACTCTCCCCACTTAGAGAGTCAGCGCCTTTAACCTCCTGTTTGGCCCAGTTTGCAATTTCTGCGGAAGATGAACAGGAATAGGGAGAACCAATGAGAGACTAGCTGGAGGTGTCTGGACGGGCAAATTTAACTCTCATTTCCCACCAGGAAGAGGAAATAACCAAAGGCTCAGCGTGCCGTGCCGGAACCAGATTAGGGCCTGAAGCCATCCTGCGGTGTTGCGGCCAGCTCAAAAGAAAGCGAGTTGAAGAAAGGAGCTCAGGGGCACTGTAATTCACAAACATGCAGAGTTATAAATGACAGCTATCGTCCAAAAATAGACTGAAGTAAGGCTGCCAAGAGGACTTGAAAGCGGGGCAGAATTGCAGGAAACCGATTTCAGGAGGTAGACTGGAATTGCATTGAAAGCATAGGAAAAGAGGCAGAACGTCCACAATGATGCACTTGGCCAAAAAGGGCGTATGCGTTTTTTCCTGAATATATTCAGGAAAAACCGCATACGCCCTTTTAGGCCAACCAAGCAAGCTTGCAAAGGAAATCTGCACTACAATGAAGTCTCACTTCCCCCCGGTCAAAAGGGCCATCTGAAAAAAGTGTAAAATCCAGAAAGGCAGGACAGGCCATGGAGAACTGGGAGCCTTGTTATGCTGATGGGTGGGATGTAAATTGCCAACAGACACTGGGGAGAAGTGTATGGTGTTTCCTGAAACATCTAAAAAACAAAGCAACAGAGCCTAGGGCACTTCCACTTATGGTCCTATAGCATAGGGAAATTAAAATCAAAAAGACACAGCCACCCCAATGTTTGGGACGCCTCTGTTTACAAGAACCTCGTTTACAGTACAAGTTCAACATCGCAGAAAGTGAAAAATGGATAAAGAAGTTGTGGTATTTACTTACAAAGCAATATCACTCAGCAATGAAATCTATGTCATCAGGCCCTTAGCAGCACAATGAGTGGATTCAGGTATGATGATTCTAACTGAAATAAGTCACACAGAAAAAGAAACATCATAAGATATCAGTAATACACGGAATGTAAACTTGGCTACACAGGAACTGAATTACAGAACAGAACAGGGTCTCAAATTTAGAAAACCAACTTATGCTTGCTTAAGGGTAAAGGTGAGTTGGGGTGCTGCATAAAACCAGAGATTGAAATGAGCACAGATAAAGTTCCTTAAGCCAAATATGGAATAGACAAGAGCTACTCCTTGCTCAACGAAATGGACTCAACACCGCATATTAAACGCCTAAGAATGTACCTGACTAGTAAGTATCTTAAAACCTATGGATTCCTGTGTCTCCAAAAGAGAATCAAGCGTGTGTACAGGGGCATAAACGCAGCAGTGATAGGATTGGAGAGGTTCGGTGAGCAAATGAAGACCCTTTGAAGTCATATTGCATGGTACCCATTACACGGGTCTCAACTCTCCAGGTTTAAGGTATTCTTCCTTCAGCTAAAACATGCATGTGGAACCCAGAGTATGATCAACCATGTGAACGGGAGACGTGTTCAAATATGTCTCAGTTTTCCTCCCCTGGTACTCGGGTGCAACATTCCAGACGCTTTACTAACACTCTCCCCACTTGGAGAGTCAGCGCCTTTAACCTCCTGTTTGGCCCAGTTTGCAATTTCTGCGGAAGATGAACAGGAATAGGGAGAACCAATGAGAGACTAGCTGGAGGTGTCTGGACGGGCAAATTTAACTCTCATTTCCCACCAGGAAGAGGAAATAACCAAAGGCTCAGCGTGCCGTGCCGGAACCAGATTAGGGCCTGAAGCCATCCTGCGGTGTTGCGGCCAGCTCAAAAGAAAGCGAGTTGAAGAAAGGAGCTCAGGGGCACTGTAATTCACAAACCTGCAGAGTTATAAATGACAGCTATCGTCCAAAAATAGACTGAAATAAGGCTGCCAAGAGGACTTGAAAGCGGGGCAGAATTGCAGGAAACCGATTTCAGGAGGTAGACTGGAATTGCATTGAAAGCATAGGAAAAGAGGCAGAATGTCCACAATGATGCACTTGGCCAAAAAGGGCGTATGCGTTTTTTCCTGAATATATTCAGGAAAAAACGCATACGCCCTTTTTGGCCAACCAAGCAAGCTTGCAAAGGAAATCTGCACTACAATGAAGTCTCACTTCCCACCGGTCAAAAGGGCCATCTGAAAAAAGTGTAAAATCCAGAAAGGCAGGACAGGCCATGGAGAACTGGGAGCCTTGTTATGCTGATGGGCGGGATGTAAATTGCCAACAACCACTTGGGAGAAGTGTATGGTGTTTCCTGAAACATCTAAAAAACAAAGCAACATAGCCTAGGGCACTTCCACTTATGGTCCTATAGCTTAGGGAAATTAAAATCATAAAGACACAGCCACCCCAAAGTTGGGGACGGCTCTGTTTACAAGAACCTCGTTTACAGTACAAGTTCAACATCACAGAAAGTGAAAAATGGATAAAGAAGTTGTGGTATTTACTTACAAAGCAATATCACTCAGCAATGAAACCTATGTCATCAGGCCCTTAGCAGCACAATGAGTGGATTCAGGTATGATGATTCTAACTGAAATAAGTCACACAGAAAAAGAAACATCATAAGGTATCAGTAATACACGGAATGTAAACTTGGCTACACAGGAACTGAATTCCAAAACAGAACAGGGTCTCAAATTTAGAAAACCAACTTATGCTTGCTTAAGGGGAAAGGTGAGTAGCGGTGCTGCATAAAACCAGAGATTGAAATGAGCACAGATAAAGTTCCTTAAGCCAAATATGGAATAGACAAGAGCTACACCTTGCTCAACGAAATGGACTCAACACCCCATATTAACCACCTAAGAATGTACCTGACTAGTAAGTATCTTAAAACATATGGATTGCTATGTCTCCAAAAGAGAATCAAGCGTGTGTACAAGGGCATAAACACAGTAGTGATAGGATTGGAGAGGTTCGGTGAGCAAATGTGGACCCTTTGAAGTCATATTGCATGGTACCCATTCCACGGGTCTCAACTCTCCAGGTTTAAGGTATTCTTCCTTCAGCTAAAACATGCATGTGGAACCCAGAGTATGATCAACCGTGTGAACGGGAGACGTGTTCAAATATGTCTCAGTTTTCCTCCCCTGGTACTCGGGTGCAACATTCCAGATGCTTTACTAACACTCTCCCCACTTGGAGAGTCAGCGCCTTTAACCTCCTGTTTGGCCCAGTTTGCGATTTCTGCGCAAGATGAACAGGAATAGCGAGAAACAATGAGAGGCTAGCTGGAGGTGTCTGGACGGGCAAATTTAACTCTCATTTCCCACCAGGAAGAGGAAATAACCAAAGGCTCAGCGTGCCGTACCGGAACCAGATTAGGGCCTGAAGCCATCCTGCGGTGTTGCGGCCAGCTCAAAAGAAAGCGAGTTGAAGAAAGGAGCTCAGTGGCACTGTAATTCACAAACCTGCAGAGTTATAAATGACAGCTATCGTCCAAAAATAGACTGAAGTAAGGCTGCCAAGAGGACTTGAAAGCGGGGCAGAATTGCAGGAAACCGATTTCAGGAGGTAGACTGGAATTGCATTGAAAGCATAGGAAAAGAGGCAGAACGTCCACAATGATGCACTTGGCCAAAAAGGGCGTATGCGTTTTTTCCTGAATATATTCAGGAAAAAACGCATACGCCCTTTTTGGCCAACCAAGCAAGCTTGCAAAGGAAATCTGCACTACAATGAAGTCTCACTTCCCCCCGGTCAAAAGGGCCATCTGAAAAAAGTGTAAAATCCAGAAAGGCAGGACAGGCCATGGAGAACTGGGAGCCTTGTTATGCTGATGGGCGGGATGTAAATTGCCAAGAGACACTCAGGAGAAGTGTATGGTGTTTCCTGAAACATCTAAAAAACAAAGCAACAGAGCCTAGGGCACTTCCACTTATGGTCCTATAGCTTAGGGAAATTAAAATCAAAAAGACACAGCCACCCCAAAGTTTGGGACGCCTCTGTTTACAAGAACCTCATTTACCGTACAAGTTCAATATCGCAGAAAGTGAAAAATGGATAAAGAAGTTATGGTATTTACTTACAAAGCAATATCTCTCAGCAATGAAATCTATGTCATCAGGCCCTTAGCAGCACAATGAGTGGATTCAGGTATGATGATTCTAACTGAAATAAGTCACACAGAAAAAGAAACATCATAAGATATCAGTAATACACGGAATGTAAACTTGGCTACACAGGAACTGAATTCCAAAACAGAACAGGGTCTCAAATTTAGAAAACCAACTTATGCTTGCTTAAGGGTAAAGGTGAGTTGGGGTGCTGCATAAAACCAGAGATTGAAATGAGCACAGATAAAGTTCCTTAAGTCAAATATGGAATAGACAAGAGCTACTCCTTGCTCAACGAAATGGACTCAACACCGCATATTAAACGCCTAAGAATGTACCTGACTAGTAAGTATCATAAAACCTATGGATTGCTATGTCTCCGAAAGAGAATCAAGCATGTGTACAGGGGCATAAACGCAGCAGTGATAGGATTGGAGAGGTTCGGTGAGCAAATGAAGACCCTTTGAAGTCATATTGCATGGTACCCATTCCACGGGTCTCAACTAACCAGGTTTTAGGTATTCTTCCTTCCGCTAAAACATGCATGTGGAACCCAGAGTATGATCAACCGTGTGATCGGGAGACGTGTTCAAATATGTCTCAGTTTTCGTACCCTGGTACTCGGGTGCAACATTCCAGACGCTTTACTAACACTCTCCCCACTTGGAGAGTCAGTCCTTTTAACCTCCTGTTTGGCCCAGTTTGCAATTTCTGCGGAAGATGAACAGGAATAGCGAGAACCAATGAGAGGCTAGCTGGAGGTGTCTGGACGGGCAAATTTAACTCTCATTTCCCACCAGGAAGAGGAATTAACCAAAGGCTCAGCGTGCGGTGCCAGAACCAGATTAGGGCCTGAAGCCATCCTGCGGTGTTGCGGCCAGCTCACAAGAAAGCGAGTTGAAGAAAGGAGCTCAGGGGCACTGTAATTCACAAACCTGCAGAGTTATAAATGACAGCTATCGTCCAAAAATATACTGAAGGAAGGCTGCCAAGAGGACTTGAAAGCGGGGCAGAATTGCAGGAAACCGATTTCAGGAGGTAGACTGGAATTGCATTGAAAGCATAGGAAAAGAGGCAGAACGTCCACAATGATGCACTTGGCCAAAAAGGGCGTATGCGTTTTTTCCTGAATATATTCAGGAAAAAACGCATACGCCCTTTTTGGCCAACCAAGCAAGCTTGCAAAGGAAATCTGCACTACAATGAAGTCTCACTTCCCCCCGGTCAAAAGGGCCATCTGAAAACAGTGTAAAATCCAGAAAGGCAGGACAGGCCATGGAGAACTGGGAGCCTTGTTATGCTGATGGGCGGGATGTAAATTGCCAACAGACACTCGGGAGAAGTGTATGGTGTTTCCTGAAACATCTAAAAAACAAAGCAACAGAATCTAGGGCACTTCCACTTATGGTCCTATAGCTTAGGGAAATTAAAATCAAAAAGACACAGCCACCCCAAAGTTTGGAATGGCTCTGTTTACAAGAACCTCGTTTAGAGTACAAGTTCAACATCGCAGAAAGTGAAAAATGGATAAAGAAGTTGTGGTATTTACTTACAAAGCAATATCACTCAGCAATGAAATCTGTGTCATCAGGCCCTTAGCAGCAAAATGAGTGGATTCAGGTATGATGATTCTAACTGAAATAAGTCATACAGAAAAAGAAACATCATAAGATATCAGTAATACACGGAATGTAAACTTGGCTACACAGGAACTGAATTACAGAA
The DNA here is from genome assembly GCF_951394435.1 of Stenella coeruleoalba. Classification (NCBI taxonomy): domain Eukaryota; kingdom Metazoa; phylum Chordata; class Mammalia; order Artiodactyla; family Delphinidae; genus Stenella; species Stenella coeruleoalba. The sequence goes on from NC_137151.1 coordinate 21,282,682, forward strand.
CAGAACAGGGTCTCAAATTTAGAAAACCTACTTATGCTTGCTTAAGGATAAAGGTGAGTTGGGGTGCTGCATAAAACCAGAGATTGAAATGAGCACAGATAAAGTTCCTTAAGCCAAATATGGAATAGACAAGAGCTACTCCTTGCTCAACGAAATGGACTCAACACCGCATATTAAACGCCTAAGAATGTACCTGAGTTGTAAGTATCTTAAAACCTATGGATTGCTATGTCTCCGAAAGAGAATCAAGCATGTGTACAGGGGCATAAACGCAGCAGTGATAGGATTGGAGAGGTTCGGTGAGCAAATGAAGACCCTTTGAAGTCATATTGCATGGTACCCATTCCACGGGTTTCAACTACCCAGGTTTAAGGTATTCTTCCTTCAGCTAAAACCTGCATGTGGAACCCAGAGTATGATCAACCATGTGATCGGGAGACGTGTTCAAATATGTCTCAGTTTTCGTACCCTGGTATTCGGGTGCAACTTTCCAGACGCTTTACTAACACTCTCCCGACTTGGAGAGTCAGCGCCTTTAACCTCCTGTTTGGCCCAGTTTGCAATTTCTGCGGAAGATGAACAGGAATAGGGAGAACCAATGAGAGCCTAGCTGGAGGTGTCTGGACGGGCAAATTTAACTCTCATTTCCCACCAGGAAGAGGAATTAACCAAAGGCTCAGCGTGCCGTGCCGGAACCAGATTAGGGCCTGAAGCAATCCTGCGGTGTGGCGGCCAGCTCACAAGAAAGCGAGTTGAAGAAAGGAGCTCAGGGGCACTGTAATTCACAAACCTGCAGACTTATAAATGACAGCTATCGTCCAAAAATAGACTGAAGTAAGGCTGCCAAGAGGACTTGAAAGCGGGGCAGAATAGCAGGAAACCGATTTCAGGAGGTAGACTGGAATTGCATTTCAAGCATAGGAAAAGAGGCAGAACGTCCACAATGATGCACTTGGCCAAAAAGGGCTTATGCGTTTTTTCCTGAATATATTCAGGAAAAAACGCATACGCCCTTTTTGGCCAACCAAGCAAGCTTGCAAAGGAAATCTGCACTACAATGAAGTCTCACTTGCCCCCGGTCAAAAGGGCCATCTGAAAAAAGTGTAAAATCCAGAAAGGCAGGACAGGCCATGGAGAACTGGGAGCCTTGTTATGCTGATGGATGGGATGTAAATTGCCAACAGACACTTGGGAGAAGTGTATGGTGTTTCCTGAAACATCTAAAAAACAAAGCAACAGAGCCTAGGGCACTTCCACTTATGGTCCTATAGCTTAGGGAAATTAAAATCAAAAAGACACAGCCACGCCAAAGTTTGGGACGTCTCTGTTTACAAGAACCTCGTTTACCATACAAGTTCAATATCGCAGAAAGTGAAAAATGGATAAAGAAGTTGTGGTACTTACGAACAATGCAGTATCAATCAGCAATGAAATCTATGTCATCAGGCCCGTAGCATCATCATGAGTGGATTCAGGTACGATGATTCTAACTGAAATAAGTCACACAGAAAAAGAAACATCATAAGATATCACTAATACACGGAATGTAAACTGACTACACAGGAACTGAATTCCAAAACAGAACAGGGTCTCAAATTTAGAAAACCAACTTATGCTTGCTTAAGGGTAAAGGTGAGTTGGGGTGCTGCATAAAACCAGAGATTGAAATGAGCACAGATAAAGTTCCTTAAGCCAAATATGGAATAGACAAGAGCTACTCCTTGCTCAACGAAATGGACTCAACACCGCATATTAAACGCCTAAGAATGTACCTGACTAGTAAGTATCTTAAAACCTATGGATTGCTATGTCTCCGAAAGAGAATCAAGCATGTGTACAGGGGCATAAACGCAGCAGTGATAGGATTGGAGAGGTTCAGTGAGCAAATGAAGACCCTTTGAAGTCATATTGCATGGTACCCATTCCACGGCTTTCAACTACCCAGGTTTAAGGTATTCTTCCTTCAGCTAAAACCTGCATGTGGAACCCAGAGTATGATCAACCATGTGATCGGGAGACGTGTTCAAATATGTCTCAGTTTTCGTACCCTGGTACTCGGGTGCAACTTTCCAGACGCTTTACTAACACTCTCCCAACTTGGAGAGTCAGCGCCTTTAACCTCCTGTTTGGCCCAGTTTGCAATTTCTGCGGAAGATGAACAGGAGTAGCGAGAACCAATGAGAGGCTAGCTGGAGGTGTCTGGACGGGCAAATTTAACTCTCATTTCCCACCAGGAAGAGGAATTAACCAAAGGCTCAGCATGCCGTGCCAGAACCAGATTAGGGCCTGAAGCCATCCTGCGGTGTTGCGGCCAGCTCAAAAGAAAGCGAGTTGAAGAAAGGAGCTCAGGGGCACTGTAATTCACAAACCTGCAGAGTTATAAATGAGAGCTATCGTCCAAAAATATACTGAAGTAAGGCTGCCAAGAGGACTTGAAAGCGGGGCAGAATTGCAGGAAACCGATTTCAGGAGGTAGACTGGAATTGCATTTCAAGCATAGGAAAAGAGGCAGAACGTCCACAATGATGCACTTGGCCAAAAAGGGCGTATGCGTTTTTTCCTGAATATATTCAGGAAAAAACGCATACGCCCTTTTTGGCCAACCAAGCAAGCTTGCAAAGGAAATCTGCACTACAATGAAGTCTCACTTCCCCCCGGTCAAAAGGGCCATCTGAAAAAAGTGTAAAATCCAGAAAGGCAGGACAGGCCATGGAGAACTGGGAGCCTTGTTATGCTGATGGGCGGGATGTAAATTGACAACAACCACTCGGGAGAAGTGTATGGTGTTTCCTGAAACATCTAAAAAACAAAGCAACAGAGCCTAGGGCACTTCCACTTATGGTCCTATAGCTTAGGGAAATTAAAATCAAAAAGACACAGCCACCCCAAAGTTTGGGACGCCTCTGTTTACAAGAACCTCGTTTACAGTACAAGTTCAACATCGCAGAAAGTGAAAAATGGATAAAGAAGTTGTGGTATTTACTTACAAAGCAATATCACTCAGCAATGAAATCTATGTCATCAGGCCCTTAGCAGCACAATGAGTGGATTCAGGTATGATGATTCTAACTGAAATAAGTCACACAGAAAAAGAAACATCATAAGATATCAGTAATACACGGAATGGAAACTTGGCTACACAGGAACTGAATTACAGAACAGAACAGGGTCTCACATTTAGAAAACCAACTTATGCTTGCTTAAGGGGAAAGGTGAGTTGGGGTGCTGCATAAAACCAGAGATTGAAATGAGCACAGATAAAGTTCCTTAAGCCAAATATGGAATAGACAAGAGCTACTCCTTGCTCAACGAAATGGACTCAACACCGCATATTAAACGCCTAAGAATGTACCTGACTAGTAAGTATCGTAAAATCTATGGATTGCTATGTCTCCAAAAGAGAATCAAGCGTGTGTACAGGGGCATAAACGCAGCAGTGATAGGATTGGAGAGGTTCGGTGAGCAAATGAAGACCCTTTGAAGTCATATTGCATGGTACCCATTACACGGGTCTCAACTCTCCAGGTTTAATGTATTCTTCCTTCAGCTAAAACATGCATGTGGAACCCAAGTATGATCAACCATGTGAACGGGAGAGTTGTTCAAATATGTCTCAGTTGTCCTCCCCTGGTACTCGGGTGCAACATTCTAGACGATTTACTAACACTCTCCCCACTTGGAGAGTCAGCGCCTTTAACCTCCTGTTTGGCCCAGTTTGCAATTTCTGCGGAAGATGAACAGGAATAGCGAGAACCAATGAGAGGCTAGCTGGAGGTGTCTGGACGGGCAAATTTAACTCTCATTTCCCACCAGGAAGAGGAAATAACCAAAGGCTCAGCGTGCCGTGCCGGAAGCAGATTAGGGCCTGAAGCCATCCTGCGGTGTTGCGGCCAGGTCACAAGAAAGCGAGTTGAAGAAAGGAGCTCAGGGGCACTGTAATTCACAAACCTGCAGAGTTATAAATGACAGCTATCGTCCAAAAATAGACTGAAGTAAGGCTGCCAAGAGGACTTGAAAGCGGGGCAGAATTGCAGGAAACCGATTTCAGGAGGTAGACTGGAATTTCATTGAAAGCATAGGAAAAGAGGCAGAACGTCCACAATGATGCACTTGGCCAAAAAGTGCGTATGCGTTTTTTCCCTGAATATATTCAGGAAAAAACGCATACGCCCTTTTTGGCCAACCAAGCAAGCTTGCAAAGGAAATCTGCACTACAATGAAGTCTCACTTCCCCCCGGTCAAAAGGGCCATCTGAAAAAAGTGTAAAATCCAGAAAGGCAGGACAGGCCATGGAGAACTGGGAGCCTTGTTATGCTGATGGGCGGGATGTAAATTGCCAAGAGACACTCAGGAGAAGTGTATGGTGTTTCCTGAAACATCTAAAAAACAAAGCAACAGAGCCTAGGGCACTTCCACTTTTGGTCCTATAGCTTAGGGAAATTAAAATCAAAAAGACACAGCCACCCCAAAGTTTGGAATGGCTCTGTTTACAAGAACCTCGTTTACAGTACAAGTTCAACATCGCAGAAAGTGAAAAATGGATAAAGAAGTTGTGGTATTTACTTACAAAGCAATATCACTCAGCAATGAAATCTGTGTCATCAGGCCCTTAGCAGCACAATGAGTGGATTCAGGTATGATGATTCTATTTGAAATAAGTCACACAGAAAAAGAAATATCATAAGATATCAGTAATACACGGAATGTAAACTTGGCTACACAGGAACTGAATTACAGAACAGAACAGGGTCTCAAATTTAGAAAACCAACTTATGCTTGCTTAAGGGTAAATGGGAGTTGGGGTGCTGCATAAAACCAGAGATTGAAATGAGCACAGATAAAGTTCCTTAAGCCAAATATGGAATAGACAAGAGCTACTCCTTGCTCAACGAAATGGACTCAACACCGCATATTAAACGCCTAAGAATGTACCTGAGTTGTAAGTATCTTAAAACCTATGGATTGCTATGTCTCCGAAAGAGAATCAAGCATGTGTACAGGGGCATAAACGCAGCAGTGATAGGATTGGAGAGGTTCGGTGAGCAAATGAAGACCCTTTGAAGTCATATTGCATGGTACCCATTCCACGGGTTTCAACTACCCAGGTTTAAGGTATTCTTCCTTCAGCTAAAACATGCATGTGGAACCCAGAGTATGATCAACCATGTGATCGGGAGACGTGTTCAAATATGTCTCAGTTATCGTACCCTGGTACTCGGGTGCAACATTCCAGACGCTTTACTAACACTCTCCCGACTTGGAGAGTCAGTCCCTTTAACCTCCTGTTTGGCCCAGTTTGCAATTTCTGCGGAAGATGAACAGGAATAGCGAGAACCAATGAGAGGCTAGCTGGAGGTGTCTGGACGGGCAAATTTAACTCTCATTTCCCACCAGGAAGAGGAATTAACCAAAGGCTCAGCGTGCGGTGCCAGAACCAGATTAGGGCCTGAAGCCATCCTGCGGTGTTGCGGCCAGCTCACAAGAAAGCGAGTTGAAGAAAGGAGCTCAGGGGCACTGTAATTCACAAACCTGCAGAGTTATAAATGACAGCTATCGTCCAAAAATAGACTGAAGTAAGGCTGCCAAGAGGACTTGAAAGCGGGGCAGAATTGCAGGAAACCGATTTCAGGAGGTAGACAGGAATTGCATTGAAAGCATAGGAAAAGAGGCAGAACGTCCACAATGATGCACTTGGCCAAAAAGGGCGTATGCGTTTTTTCCTGAATATATTCAGGAAAAAACGCATACGCCCTTTTTGGCCAACCAAGCAAGCTTGCAAAGGAAATCTGCACTACAATGAAGTCTCACTTCCCCCCGGTCAAAAGGGCCATCTGAAAAAAGTGTAAAATCCAGAAAGGCAGGACAGGCCATGGAGAACTGGGAGCCTTGTTATGCTGATGGGCGGGATGTAAATTGCCAACAGACACTCGGGAGAAGTGTATGGTGTTTCCTGAAACATCTAAAAAACAAAGCAACAGAGCTTAGGGCACTTCCACTTATGGTCCTATAGCTTAGGGAAATTAAAATCAAAAAGACACAGCCACCCCAAAGTTTGGAATGGCTCTGTTTACAAGAACCTCGTTTACAGTACAAGTTCAACATCGCAGAAAGTGAAAAATGGATAAAGAAGTTGTGGTATTTACTTACAAAGCAATATCACTCAGCAATGAAATCTGTGTCATCAGGACCTTAGCAGCAAAATGAGTGGATTCAGGTATGATGATTCTAACTGAAATAAGTCATACAGAAAAAGAAACATCATAAGATATCAGTAATACACGGAATATAATCTTGGCTACACAGGAACTGAATTACAGAACAGAACAGGGTCTCAAATTTAGAAAACCAACTTATGCTTGCTTAAGGATAAAGGTGAGTTGGGGTGCTGCATAAAACCAGAGATTGAAATGAGCACAGATAAAGTTCCTTAAGCCAAATATGGAATAGACAAGAGCTACTCCTTGCTCAACGAAATGGACTCAACACCGCATATTAAACGCCTAAGAATGTACCTGACTAGTAAGTATCTTAAAACCTATGGATTGCTATGTCTCCGAAAGAGAATCAAGCATGTGTACAGGGGCATAAACGCAGCAGTGATAGGATTGGAGAGGATCGGTGAGCAAATGAACACCCTTTGAAGTCATATTGCATGGTACCCATTCCACGGGTTTCAACTACCCAGGTTTAAGGTATTCTTCCTTCAGCTAAAACATGCATGTGGAACCCAAGTATGATCAACCATGTGAACGGGAGAGGTGTTCAAATATGTCTCAGTTTTCCTCCCCTGGTACTCGGGTGCAACATTCCAGACGCTTTACTAACATTCTCCCCACTTGGAGAGTCAGCGCCTTTAACCTCCTGTTTGGCCCAGTTTGCAATTTCTGCGGAAGATGAACAGGAATAGCGAGAACCAATGAGAGGCTAGCTGGAGGTGTCTGGACGGGCAAATTTAACTCTCATTTCCCACCAGGAAGAGGAATTAACCAAAGGCTCCGCGTGCCGTGCCGGAACCAGATTAGGGCCTGAAGCCATCCTGCGGTGTTGCGGCCAGCTCAAAAGAAAGCGAGTTGAAGAAAGGAGCTCAGGGGCACTGTAATTCACAAACCTGCAGAGTTATAAATGACAGCTATCGTCCAAAAATATACTGAAGTCAAGCTGCCAAGAGGTCTTGAAAGCGGGGCAGAATTGCAGGAAACCGATTTCAGGAGGTAGACTGGAATTGCGTTGAAAGCATAGGAAAAGAGGCAGAACGTCCACAATGATGCACTTGGCCAAAAAGGGCATATGCGTTTTTTCCTGAATATATTCAGGAAAAAACGCATACGCCCTTTTTGGCCAACCAAGCAAGCTTGCAAAGGAAATCTGCACTACAATGAAGTCTCACTTCCCCCCGGTCAAAAGGGCCATCTGAAAAAAGTGTAAAATCCAGAAAGGCAGGACAGGCCATGGAGAACTGGGAGCCTTGTTATGCTGATGGGCAGGATGTAAATTGCCAACAGACACTCAGGAGAAGTGTATGGTGTTTCCTGAAACATCTAAAAAACAAAGCAACAGAACCTAGGGCACTTCCACTTATGGTCCTATAGCTTAGGGAAATTAAAATCAAAAAGACACAGCCACCCCAAAGTTTGGAATGGCTCTGTTTACAAGAACCTCGTTTACAGTACAAGTTCAACATTGCAGAAAGTGAAAAATGGATAAAGAAGTTGTGGTATTTACTTACAAAGCAATATCACTCAGCAATGAAATCTGTGTCATCAGCCCCTTAGCAGCACAATGAGTGGATTCAGGTATGATGATTCTAACTGAAATAAGTCACACAGAAAAAGAAACATCATAAGGTATCAGTAATACACGGAATGGAAACTTGGCTACACAGGAACTGAATTACAGAACAGAACAGGGTCTCAAATTTAGAAAACCAACTTATGCTTGCTTAAGGGTAAAGGTGAGTTGGGGTGCTGCATAAAACCAGAGATTGAAATGAGCACAGATAAAGTTCCTTAAGCCAAATATGGAATAGACAAGAGCTACTCCTTGCTCAACGAAATGGACTCAACACCGCATATTAAACGCCTAAGAATGTACCTGACTAGTAAGTATCTTAAAACCTATGGATTGCTATGTCTCCGAAAGAGAATCAAGCATGTGTACAGGGGCATAAACGCAGCAGTGATAGGATTGGAGATGTTCGGTGAGCAAATGAAGACCCTTTGAAGTCATATTGCACGGTACCCATTCCACGGGATTCAAATACCCAGGTTTAAGGTATTCTTCTTTCAGCTAAAACATGCATGTGGAACCTAGAGTATGATCAACCATGTGATCGGGAGACGTGTTCAAATATGTCTCAGTTTTCCTCCCCTGGTACTCGGGTGCAACATTCCAGACGCTTTACTAACACTCTCCCGACTTGGAGAGTCAGTCCCTTTAACCTCCTGTTTGGCCCAGTTTTCAATTTCTGCGGAAGATGAACAGGAATAGCGAGAACCAATGAGAGGCTAGCTGGAGGTGTCTGGCCGGGCAAATTTAACTCTCATTTCCCACCAGGAAGAGGAAATAACCAAAGGCTCAGCGTGCCGTGCCGGAACCAGATTAGGGCCTGAAGCCATCCTGCGGTGTTGCGGCCAGGTCACAAGAAAGCGAGTTGAAGAAAGGAGCTCAGGGGCACTGTAATTCACAAACCTGCAGAGTTATAAATGACAGCTATCGTCCAAAAATAGACTGAAGTAAGGCTGCCAAGAGGACTTGAAAGCGGGGCAGAATTGCAGGAAACCGATTTCAGGAGGTAGACTGGAATTGCATTGAAAGCATAGGAAAAGAGGCAGAACGTCCACAATGATGCACTTGGCCAAAAAGTGCGTATGCGTTTTTTCCCTGAATATATTCAGGAAAAAACGCATACGCCCTTTTTGGCCAACCAAGCAAGCTTGCAAAGGAAATCTGCACTACAATGAAGTCTCACTTCTCCCCGGTCAAAAGGGCCATCTGAAAAAAGTGTAAAATCCAGAAAGGCAGGACAGGCCATGGAGAACTGGGAGCCTTGTTATGCTGATGGGCAGGATGTAAATTGCCAACAGACACTCGGGAGAAGTGTATGGTGTTTCCTGAAACATCTAAAAAACAAAGCAACAGAGCCTAGGGCACTTCCACTTATGGTCCTATAGCTTAGGGAATTTAAAATCAAAAAGACACAGCCACCCCAAAGTTTGGAACGGCTCTGTTTACAAGAACCTCGTTTACAGTACAAGTTCAACATCGCAGAAAGTGAAAAATGGATAAAGAAGTTGTGGTATCTACTTACAAAGCAATATCACTCAGCAAAGAAATCTGTGTCATCAGGCCCTTAGCAGCACAATGAGTGGATTTAGGTATGATGATTCTAACTGAAATAAGTCACACAGAAAAAGAAACATCATAAGATATCAGTAATACACGGAATGTAAACTTGGCTACACAGGAACTGAATTACAGAACAGAAAAGGGTCTCAAATTTAGAAAACCAACTTATGCTTGCTTAAGGGTAAAGGTGAGTTGGGGTGCTGCATAAAACCAGAGATTGAAATGAGCACAGATAAAGTTCCTTAAGTCAAATATGGAATAGAGAAGAGCTACTCCTTGCTCAACGAAATGGACTCAACACCGCATATTAAACGCCTAAGAATGTACCTGACTTGTAAGTATCTTAAAACCTATGGATTGCTATGTCTCCGAAAGAGAATCAAGCATGTGTACAGGGGCATAAACGCAGCAGTGATAGGATTGGAGAGGTTCGGTGAGCAAATGAAGACCCTTTGAAGTCATATTGCATGGTACCCATTCCACGGGTTTCAACTACCCAGGTTTTAGGTATTCTTCCTTCTGCTAAAACATGCATGTGGAACCTAGAGTATGATCAACCATGTTATCGGGAGACGTGTTCAAATATGTCTCAGTTTTCATACCCTGGTACTCGGGTGCAACATTCCAGACGCTTTACTAACACTCTCCCGACTTGGAGAGTCAGTCCCTTTAACCTCCTGTTTGGCCCAGTTTGAAATTTCTGCGGAAGATGAACAGGAATAGCGAGAACCAATGAGAGGCTAGCTGGAGGTGTCTGGACGGGCAAATTTAACTCTCATTTCCCACCAGGAAGAGGAATTAACCAAAGGCTCAGCGTGCCGTGCCAGAACCAGATTAGTGCCTGAAGCCATCCTGCGGTGTTGCGGCCAGGTCACAAGAAAGCGAGTTGAAGAAAGGAGCTCAGGGTCACTGTAATTCACAAACCTGCAGAGTTATAAATGACAGCTATCGTCCAAAAATATACTGAAGTAAGGCTGCCAAGAGGACTTGAAAGCGGGGCAGAATTGCAGGGAACCGATTTCAGGAGGTAGACTGGAATTGCATTGAAAGCATAGGAAAAGAGGCAGAACGTCCACAATGATGCACTTGGCCAAAAAGGGCGTATGCGTTTTTTCCTGAATATATTCAGGAAAAAACGCATACGCCCTTTTTGGCCAACCAAGCAAACTTGCAAAGGAAATCTGCACTACAATGAAGTCTCACTTCTCCCCAGTCAAAAGGGCCATCTGAAAAAAGTGTAAAATCCAGAAAGGCAGGACAGGCCATGGAGAACTGGGAGCCTTGTTATGCTGATGGGCGGGATGTAAATTGCCAACAGACACTCGGGAGAAGTGTATGGTGTTTCCTGAAACATCTAAAAAACAAAGCAACAGAGCCTAGGGCACTTCCACTTATGGTCCTATAGCTTAGGGAATTTAAAATCAAAAAGACACAGCCACCCCAAAGTTTGGAACGGCTCTGTTTACAAGAACCTCGTTTACAGTACAAGTTCAACATCGCAGAAAGTGAAAAATGGATAAAGAAGTTGTGGTATCTACTTACAAAGCAATATCACTCAGCAAAGAAATCTGTGTCATCAGGCCCTTAGCAGCACAATGAGTGGATTCAGGTATGATGATTCTAACTGAAATAAGTCACACAGAAAAAGAAACATCATAAGATATCAGTAATACACGGAATGTAAACTTGGCTACACAGGAACTGAATTACAGAACAGAAAAGGGTCTCAAATTTAGAAAACCAACTTATGCTTGCTTAAGGGTAAAGGTGAGTTGGGGTGCTGCATAAAACCAGAGATTGAAATGAGCACAGATAAAGTTCCTTAAGTCAAATATGGAATAGAGAAGAGCTACTCCTTGCTCAACGAAATGGACTCAACACCGCATATTAAACGCCTAAGAATGTACCTGACTAGTAAGTATCGTAAAACCTATGGATTGCTATGTCTCCAAAATGAATCAAGCATGTGTACAGGGGCATAAACGCAGCAGTGATAGGATTGGAGAGGTTCGGTGAGCAAATGAAGACCCTTTGAAGTCATATTGCATGGTACCCATTTCACGGGTCTCAACTCTCCAGGTTTAAGGTATTCTTCCTTCAGCTAAAACATGCATGTGGAACCCAAGTATGATCAACCATGTGAACGGGAGAGGTGTTCAAATATGTCTCAGTTTTCCTCCCCTGGTACTCGGGTGCAACATTCCAGACGCTTTACTAACATTCTCCCCACTTGGAGAGTCAGCGCCTTTAACCTCCTGTTTGGCCCAGTTTGCAATTTCTGCGGAAGATGAACAGGAATAGCGAGAACCAATGAGAGGCTAGCTGGAGGTGTCTGGACGGGCAAATTTAACTCTCATTTCCCACCAGGAAGAGGAATTAACCAAAGGCTCCGCGTGCCGTGCCGGAACCAGATTAGGGCCTGAAGCCATCCTGCGGTGTTGCGGCCAGCTCAAAAGAAAGCGAGTTGAAGAAAGGAGCTCAGGGGCACTGTAATTCACAAACCTGCAGAGTTATAAATGACAGCTATCGTCCAAAAATACACTGAAGTAAGGCTGCCAAGAGGTCTTGAAAGCGGGGCAGAATTGCAGGAAACCGATTTCAGGAGGTAGACTGGAATTGCATTGAAAGCATAGGAAAAGAGGCAGAACGTCCACAATGATGCACTTGGCCAAAAAGGGCGTATGCGTTTTTTCCTGAATATATTCAGGAAAAAACGCATACGCCCTTTTTGGCCAACCAAGCAAACTTCCAAAGGAAATCTGCACTACAATGAAGTCTCACTTCTCCCCGGTCAAAAGGGCCATCTGAAAAAAGTGTAAAATCCAGAAAGGCAGGACAGGCCATGGAGAACTGGGAGCCTTGTTATGCTGATGGGCGGGATGTAAATTGCCAATAGACACTCAGGAGAAGTGTATGGTGTTTCCTGAAACATCTAAAAAACAAAGCAACAGAGCCTAGGGCACTTCCACTTATGGTCCTATAGCTTAGGGAATTTAAAATCAAAAAGACACAGCCACCCCAAAGTTTGGAACGGCTCTGTTTACAAGAACCTCGTTTACAGTACAAGTTCAACATCGCAGAAAGTGAAAAATGGATAAAGAAGTTGTGGTATCTACTTACAAAGCAATATCACTCAGCAAAGAAATCTGTGTCATCAGGCCCTTAGCAGCACAATGAGTGGATTTAGGTATGATGATTCTAACTGAAATAAGTCACACAGAAAAAGAAACATCATAAGATATCAGTAATACACGGAATGTAAACTTGGCTACACAGGAACTGAATTACAGAACAGAAAAGGGTCTCAAATTTAGAAAACCAACTTATGCTTGCTTAAGGGTAAAGGTGAGTTGGGGTGCTGCATAAAACCAGAGATTGAAATGAGCACAGATAAAGTTCCTTAAGTCAAATATGGAATAGAGAAGAGCTACTCCTTGCTCAACGAAATGGACTCAACACCGCATATTAAACGCCTAAGAATGTACCTGACTAGTAAGTATCGTAAAACCTATGGATTGCTATGTCTCCAAAAGAGAATCAAGCATGTGTACAGGGGCATAAACGCAGCAGTGATAGGATTGGAGAGGTTCGGTGAGCAAATGAAGACCCTTTGAAGTCATATTGCATGGTACCCATTTCACGGGTCTCAACTCTCCAGGTTTAAGGTATTCTTCCTTCAGCTAAAACATGCATGTGGAACCCAAGTATGATCAACCATGTGAACGGGAGAGGTGTTCAAATATGTCTCAGTTTTCGTAACCTGATACTCGGGTGCAACATTCCAGACGCTTTACTAACATTCTCCCCACTTGGAGAGTCAGCGCCTTTAACCTCCTGTTTGGCCCAGTTTGCAATTTCTGCGGAAGATGAACAGGAATAGCGAGAACCAATGAGAGGCTAGCTGGGGGTGTCTGGACGGGCAAATTTAACTCTCATTTCCCACCAGGAAGAGGAATTAACCAAAGGCTCCGCGTGCCGTGCCGGAACCAGATTAGGGCCTGAAGCCATCCTGCGGTGTTGCGGCCAGCTCAAAAGAAAGCGAGTTGAAGAAAGGAGCTCAGGGGCACTGTAATTCACAAACCTGCAGAGTTATAAATGACAGCTATCGTCCAAAAATATACTGAAGTAAGGCTGCCAAGAGGTCTTGAAAGCGGGGCAGAATTGCAGGAAACCGATTTCAGGAGGTAGACTGGAATTGCATTGAAAGCATAGGAAAAGAGGCAGAACGTCCACAATGATGCACTTGGCCAAAAAGGGCGTATGCGTTTTTTCCTGAATATATTCAGGAAAAAACGCATACGCCCTTTTTGGCCAACCAAGCAAGCTTGCAAAGGAAATCTGCACTACAATGAAGTCTCACTTCCCCCCAGTCAAAAGGGCCATCTGAAAAAAGTGTAAAATCCAGAAAGGCAGGACAGGCCATGGAGAACTGGGAGCCTTGTTATGCTGACGGGCAGGATGTAAATTGCCAACAGACACTCAGGAGAAGTGTATGGTGTTTCCTGAAACATCTAAAAAACAAAGCAACAGAACCTAGGGCACTTCCACTTATGGTCCTATAGCTTAGGGAAATTAAAATCAAAAAGACACAGCCACCGCAAAGTTTGGAACGGCTCTGTTTACAAGAACCTCGTTTACAGTACAAGTTCAACATCGCAGAAAGTGAAAAATGGATAAAGAAGTTGTGGTAGTTACTTACAAAGCAATATCACTCAGCAATGAAATCTGTGTCATCAGCCCCTTAGCAGCACAATGAGTGGATTCAGGTATGATGATTCTAACTGAAATAAGTCACACAGAAAAAGAAACATCATAAGGTATCAGTAATACACGGAATGTAAACTTGGCTACACAGGAACTGAATTACAGAACAGAACAGGGTCTCAAATTTAGAAAACCAACTTATGCTTGCTTAAGGGTAAAGGGGAGTTGGGGTGCTGCATAAAACCAGAGATTGAAATGAGCACAGATAAAGTTCCTTAAGCCAAATATGGAATAGACAAGAGCTACTCCTTGCTCAACGAAATGGACTCAACACCGCATATTAAACGCCTAAGAATGTACCTGACTAGTAAGTATCTTAAAACCTATGGATTGCTATGTCTCCGAAAGAGAATCAAGCATGTGTACAGGGGCATAAACGCAGCAGTGATAGGATTGGAGATGTTCGGTGAGCAAATGAAGACCCTTTGAAGTCATATTGCATGGTACCCATTCCACGGGATTCAAATACCCAGGTTTAAGGTATTCTTCTTTCAGCTAAAACATGCATGTGGAACCTAGAGTATGATCAACCATGTGATCGGGAGACGTGTTCAAATATGTCTCAGTTTTCCTCCCCTGGTACTCGGGTGCAACATTCCAGACGCTTTACTAACACTCTCCTGACTTGGAGAGTCAGTCCCTTTAACCTCCTGTTTGGCCCAGTTTTCAATTTCTGCGGAAGATGAACAGGAATAGCGAGAAACAATGAGAGACTAGCTGGAGGTGTCTGGATGGGCAAATTTAACTCTCATTTCCCACCAGGAAGAGGAATTAACCAAAGGCTCAGCGTGCCGTGCCAGAACCAGATTAGGGCCTGAAGCCATCCTGCGGTGTTTCGGCCAGCTCACAAGAAAGCGAGTTGAAGAAAGGAGCTCAGGGGCACTGTAATTCACAAACCTGCAGAGTTATAAATGACACCTATCGTCCAAAAATATACTGAAGTAAGGTTGCCAAGAGGACTTGAAAGCGGGGCAGAATTGCAGGAAACCGATTTCAGGAGGTAGACTGGAATTGCATTGAAAGCATAGGAAAAGAGGCAGAACGTCCACAATGATGCACTTGGCCAAAAAGGGCGTATGCGTTTTTTCCTGAATATATTCAGGAAAAAACGCATACGCCCTTTTTGGCCAACCAAGCAAACTTGCAAAGGAAATCTGCACTACAATGAAGTCTCACTTCTCCCCGGTCAAAAGGGCCATCTGAAAAAAGTGTAAAATCCAGAAAGGCAGGACAGGCCATGGAGAACTGGGAGCCTTGTTATGCTGATGGGCGGGATGTAAATTGCCAACAGACACTCAGGAGAAGTGTATGGTGTTTCCTGAAACATCTAAAAAACAAAGCAACAGAGCCTAGGGCACTTCCACTTATGGTCCTATAGTTTAGGGAATTTAAAATCAAAAAGACACAGCCACCCCAAAGTTTGGAACGGCTCTGTTTACAAGAACCTCGTTTACAGTACAAGTTCAACATCGCAGAAAGTGAAAAATGGATAAAGAAGTTGTGGTATCTACTTACAAAGCAATATCACTCAGCAAAGAAATCTGTGTCATCAGGCCCTTAGCAGCACAATGAGTGGATTAAGGTATGATGATTCTAACTGAAATAAGTCACACAGAAAAAGAAACATCATAAGATATCAGTAATACACGGAATGTAAACTTGGCTACACAGGAACTGAATTATAGAACAGAAAAGGGTCTCAAATTTAGAAAACCAACTTATGCTTGCTTAAGGGTAAAGGTGAGTTGGGGTGCTGCATAAAACCAGAGATTGAAATGAGCACAGATAAAGTTCCTTAAGTCAAATATGGAATAGAGAAGAGCTACTCCTTGCTCAACGAAATGGACTCAACACCGCATATTAAACGCCTAAGAATGTACCTGACTAGTAAGTATCGTAAAACCTATGGATTGCTATGTCTCCAAAAGAGAATCAAGCATGTGTACAGGGGCATAAACGCAGCAGTGATAGGATTGGAGAGGTTCGGTGAGCAAATGAAGACCCTTTGAAGTCATATTGCATGGTACCCATTTCACGGGTCTCAACTCTCCAGGTTTAAGGTATTCTTCCTTCAGCTAAAACATGCATGTGGAACCCAAGTATGATCAACCATGTGAACGGGAGAGGTGTTCAAATATGTCTCAGTTTTCCTCCCCTGGTACTCGGGTGCAACATTCCAGACGCTTTACTAACATTCTCCCCACTTGGAGAGTCAGCGCCTTTAACCTCCTGTTTGGCCCAGTTTGCAATTTCTGCGGAAGATGAACAGGAATAGCGAGAACCAATGAGAGGCTAGCTGGAGGTGTCTGGACGGGCAAATTTAACTCTCATTTCCCACCAGGAAGAGGAATTAACCAAAGGCTCCGCGTGCCGTGCCGGAACCAGATTAGGGCCTGAAGCCATCCTGCGGTGTTGCGGCCAGCTCAAAAGAAAGCGAGTTGAAGAAAGGAGCTCAGGGGCACTGTAATTCACAAACCTGCAGAGTTATAAATGACAGCTATCGTCCAAAAATATACTGAAGTAAGGCTGCCAAGAGGTCTTGAAAGCGGGGCAGAATTGCAGGAAACCGATTTCAGGAGGTAGACTGGAATTGCATTGAAAGCATAGGAAAAGAGGCAGAACGTCCACAATGATGCACTTGGCCAAAAAGGGCGTATGCGTTTTTTCCTGAATATATTCAGGAAAAAACGCATACGCCCTTTTTGGCCAACCAAGCAAGCTTGCAAAGGAAATCTGCACTACAATGAAGTCTCACTTCCCCCCAGTCAAAAGGGCCATCTGAAAAAAGTGTAAAATCCAGAAAGGCAGGACAGGCCATGGAGAACTGGGAGCCTTGTTATGCTGACGGGCAGGATGTAAATTGCCAACAGACACTCAGGAGAAGTGTATGGTGTTTCCTGAAACATCTAAAAAACAAAGCAACAGAACCTAGGGCACTTCCACTTATGGTCCTATAGCTTAGGGAAATTAAAATCAAAAAGACACAGCCACCGCAAAGTTTGGAACGGCTCTGTTTACAAGAACCTCGTTTACAGTACAAGTTCAACATCGCAGAAAGTGAAAAATGGATAAAGAAGTTGTGGTATTTACTTACAAAGCAATATCACTCAGCAATGAAATCTGTGTCATCAGCCCCTTAGCAGCACAATGAGTGGATTCAGGTATGATGATTCTAACTGAAATAAGTCACACAGAAAAAGAAACATCATAAGGTATCAGTAATACACGGAATGGAAACTTGGCTACACAGGAACTGAATTACAGAACAGAACAGGGTCTCAAATTTAGAAAACCAACTTATGCTTGCTTAAGGGTAAAGGTGAGTTGGGGTGCTGCATAAAACCAGAGATTGAAATGAGCACAGATAAAGTTCCTTAAGCCAAATATGGAATAGACTAGAGCTACTCCTTGCTCAACGAAATGGACTCAACACCGCATATTAAACGCCTAAGAATGTACCTGACTAGTAAGTATCTTAAAACCTATGGATTGCTATGTCTCCGAAAGAGAATCAAGCATGTGTACAGGGGCATAAACGCAGCAGTGATAGGATTGGAGAGGTTCGGTGAGCAAATGAAGACCCTTTGAAGTCATATTGCATGGTACCCATTCCACGGGATTCAAATACCCAGGTTTAAGGTATTCTTCTTTCAGCTAAAACATGCATGTGGAACCTAGAGTATGATCAACCATGTGATCGGGAGACGTGTTCAAATATGTCTCAGTTTTCCTCCCCTGGTACTCGGGTGCAACATTCCAGACGCTTTACTAACACTCTCCCGACTTGGAGAGTCAGTCCCTTTAACCTCCTGTTTGGCCCAGTTTTCAATTTCTGCGGAAGATGAACAGGAATAGCGAGAACCAATGAGAGACTAGCTGGAGGTGTCTGGATGGGCAAATTTAACTCTCATTTCCCACCAGGAAGAGGAATTAACCAAAGGCTCAGCGTGCCGTGCCAGAACCAGATTAGGGCCTGAAGCCATCCTGCGGTGTTTCGGCCAGCTCACAAGAAAGCGAGTTGAAGAAAGGAGCTCAGGGGCACTGTAATTCACAAACCTGCAGAGTTATAAATGACAGCTATCGTCCAAAAATAGACTGAAGTAAGGTTGCCAAGAGGACTTGAAAGCGGGGCAGAATTGCAGGAAACCGATTTCAGGAGGTAGACTGGAATTGCATTGAAAGCATAGGAAAAGAGGCAGAACGTCCACAATGATGCACTTGGCCAAAAAGGGCGTATGCGTTTTTTCCTGAATATATTCAGGAAAAAACGCATACGCCCTTTTTGGCCAACCAAGCAAGCTTGCAAAGGAAATCTGCACTACAATGAAGTCTCACTTCCCCCCGGTCAAAAGGGCCATCTGAAAAAAGTGTAAAATCCAGAAAGGCAGGACAGGCCATGGAGAACTGGGAGCCTTGTTATGCTGATGGTCAGGATGTAAATTGCCAACAACCACTCGGGAGAAGTGTATGGTGTTTCCTGAAACATCTAAAAAACAAAGCAACAGAACCTAGGGCACTTCCACTTATGGTCCTATAGCTTAGGGAAATTAAAATCAAAAAGACACAACCACCCCAATGTTTCGGACGCCTCTGTTTCCAAGAACCTCGTTTACTGTAAAAGTTCAATATCGCAGAAAGTGAAAAATGGATAAAGAAGTTGTGGTACTTACGTACACTGCAGTATCACTCAGCAATGAAATCTTTGTCATCAGGCCCGTAGCAGCATAATGAGAGGATTCAGGTATGATGTTTCTAACTGAAATAAGTCACACAGAAAAAGAAACATCATAAGATATCAGTAATACACGGAATGTAAACTTGGCTACACAGGAACTGAATTACAGAACAGAACAGGGTCTCAAATTTAGAAAACCAACTTATGCTTGTTTAAGGGGAAAGGTGAGTTGGGGTGCTGCATAAAACCAGAGATTGAAATGAGCACAGATAAAGTTCCTTAAGCCAAATATGGAATAGACAAGAGCTACTCCTTGCTCAACGAAATGGATTCAACACCCCATATTAAACGCCTAAGAATGTACCTGACTAGTAAGTATCTTAAAACCTATGGATTGCTATATCTCCAAAAGAGAATCAAGCGTGTGTACAGGGGCATAAACGCAGCAGTGATAGGATTGGAGAGGTTCGGTGAGCAAATGAAGACCCTTTGAAGTCATATTGCATGGTACCCATTCCACGGGTCTCAACTCTCCAGGTTTAAGGTATTCTTCCTTCAGCTAAAACATGCATGTGGAACACAAGTATGATCAACCATGTGAACGGGAGAGGTGTTCAAATATGTCTCAGTTTTCCTCCCCTGGTACTCGGGTGCAACATTCCAGACGCTTTACTAACATTCTCCCCACTTGGAGAGTCAGCGCCTTTAACCTCCTGTTTGCCCAGTTTGCAATTTCTGCGGAAGATGAACAGGAATAGCGAGAACCAATGAGAGGCTAGCTGGAGGTGTCTGGACGGGCAAATTTAACTCTCATTTCCCACCAGGAAGAGGAATTAACCAAAGGCTCCGCATGCCGTGCCGGAACCAGATTAGGGCCTGAAGCCATCCTGCGGTGTTGCGGCCAGCTCAAAAGAAAGCGAGTTGAAGAAAGGAGCTCAGGGGCACTGTAATTCACAAACCTGCAGAGTTATAAATGACAGCTATCGTCCAAAAATATACTGAAGTAAGGCTGCCAAGAGGTCTTGAAAGCGGGGCAGAATTGCAGGAAACCGATTTCAGGAGGTAGACTGGAATTGCATTGAAAGCATAGGAAAAGAGGCAGAACGTCCACAATGATGCACTTGGCCAAAAAGGGCGTATGCGTTTTTTCCTGAATATATTCAGGAAAAAACGCATACGCCCTTTTTGGCCAACCAAGCAAGCTTGCAAAGGAAATCTGCACTACAATGAAGTCTCACTTCCCCCCAGTCAAAAGGGCCATCTGAAAAAAGTGTAAAATCCAGAAAGGCAGGACAGGCCATGGAGAACTGGGAGCCTTGTTATGCTGACGGGCAGGATGTAAATTGCCAACAGACACTCAGGAGAAGTGTATGGTGTTTCCTGAAACATCTAAAAAACAAAGCAACAGAACCTAGGGCACTTCCACTTATGGTCCTATAGCTTAGGGAAATTAAAATCAAAAAGACACAGCCACCGCAAAGTTTGGAACGGCTCTGTTTACAAGAACCTCGTTTACAGTACAAGTTCAACATCGCAGAAAGTGAAAAATGGATAAAGAAGTTGTGGTATTTACTTACAAAGCAATATCACTCAGCAATGAAATCTGTGTCATCAGCCCCTTAGCAGCACAATGAGTGGATTCAGGTATGATGATTCTAACTGAAGTAAGTCACACAGAAAAAGAAACATCATAAGGTATCAGTAATACACGGAATGGAAACTTGGCTACACAGGAACTGAATTACAGAACAGAACAGGGTCTCAAATTTAGAAAACCAACTTATGCTTGCTTAAGGGTAAAGGTGAGTTGGGATGCTGCATAAAACCAGAGATTGAAATGAGCACAGATAAAGTTCCTTAAGCCAAATATGGAATAGACTAGAGCTACTCCTTGCTCAACGAAATGGACTCAACACCGCATATTAAACGCCTAAGAATGTACCTGACTAGTAAGTATCTTAAAACCTATGGATTGCTATGTCTCCGAAAGAGAATCAAGCATGTGTACAGGGGCATAAACGCAGCAGTGATAGGATTGGAGATGTTCGGTGAGCAAATGAAGACCCTTTGAAGTCATATTGCATGGTACCCATTCCACGGGATTCAAATACCCAGGTTTAAGGTATTCTTCTTTCAGCTAAAACATGCATGTGGAACCTAGAGTATGATCAACCATGTGATCGGGAGACGTGTTCAAATATGTCTCAGTTTTCCTCCCCTGGTACTCGGGTGCAACATTCCAGACGCTTTACTAACACTCTCCCGACTTGGAGAGTCAGTCCCTTTAACCTCCTGTTTGGCCCAGTTTTCAATTTCTGCGGAAGATGAACAGGAATAGCGAGAACCAATGAGAGACTAGCTGGAGGTGTCTGGATGGGCAAATTTAACTCTCATTTCCCACCAGGAAGAGGAATTAACCAAAGGCTCAGCGTGCCGTGCCAGAACCAGATTAGGGCCTGAAGCCATCCTGCGGTGTTTCGGCCAGCTCACAAGAAAGCGAGTTGAAGAAAGGAGCTCAGGGGCACTGTAATTCACAAACCTGCAGAGTTATAAATGACAGCTATCGTCCAAAAATAGACTGAAGTAAGGTTGCCAAGAGGACTTGAAAGCGGGGCAGAATTGCAGGAAACCGATTTCAGGAGGTAGACTGGAATTGCATTGAAAGCATAGGAAAAGAGGCAGAACGTCCACAATGATGCACTTGGCCAAAAAGGGCGTATGCGTTTTTTCCTGAATATATTCAGGAAAAAACGCATACGCCCTTTTTGGCCAACCAAGCAAGCTTGCAAAGGAAATCTGCACTACAATGAAGTCTCACTTCCCCCCGGTCAAAAGGGCCATCTGAAAAAAGTGTAAAATCCAGAAAGGCAGGACAGGCCATGGAGAACTGGGAGCCTTGTTATGCTGATGGTCAGGATGTAAATTGCCAACAACCACTCGGGAGAAGTGTATGGTGTTTCCTGAAACATCTAAAAAACAAAGCAACAGAACCTAGGGCACTTCCGCTTATGGTCCTATAGCTTAGGGAAATTAAAATCAAAAAGACACAACCACCCCAATGTTTCAGACGCCTCTGTTTCCAAGAACCTCGTTTACTATAAAAGTTCAATATCGCAGAAAGTGAAAAATGGATAAAGAAGTTGTGGTACTTACGTACACTGCAGTATCACTCAGCAATGAAATCTTTGTCATCAGGCCCGTAGCAGCATAATGAGTGGATTCAGGTATGATGTTTCTAACTGAAATAAGTCACACAGAAAAAGAAACATCATAAGATATCAGTAATACACGGAATGTAAACTTGGCTACACAGGAACTGAATTACAGAACAGAACAGGGTCTCAAATTTAGAAAACCAACTTATGCTTGTTTAAGGGGAAAGGTGAGTTGGGGTGCTGCATAAAACCAGAGATTGAAATGAGCACAGATAAAGTTCCTTAAGCCAAATATGGAATAGACAAGAGCTACTCCTTGCTCAACGAAATGGATTCAACACCCCATATTAAACGCCTAAGAATGTACCTGACTAGTAAGTATCTTAAAACCTATGGATTGCTATATCTCCAAAAGAGAATCAAGCGTGTGTACAGGGGCATAAACGCAGCAGTGATAGGATTGGAGAGGTTCGGTGAGCAAATGAAGACCCTTTGAAGTCATATTGCATGGTACCCATTCCACGGGTCTCAACTCTCCAGGTTTAAGGTATTCTTCCTTCAGCTAAAACATGCATGTGGAACCCAAGTATGATCAACCATGTGAACGGGAGAGGTGTTCAAATATGTCTCAGTTTTCCTCCCCTGGTACTCGGGTGCAACATTCCAGACGCTTTACTAACATTCTCCCCACTTGGAGAGTCAGCGCCTTTAACCTCCTGTTTGGCCCAGTTTGCAATTTCTGCGGAAGATGAACAGGAATAGCGAGAACCAATGAGAGGCTAGCTGGAGGTGTCTGGACGGGCAAATTTAACTCTCATTTCCCACCAGGAAGAGGAATTAACCAAAGGCTCCGCATGCCGTGCCGGAACCAGATTAGGGCCTGAAGCCATCCTGCGGTGTTGCGGCCAGCTCAAAAGAAAGCGAGTTGAAGAAAGGAGCTCAGGGGCACTGTAATTCACAAACCTGCAGAGTTATAAATGACAGCTATCGTCCAAAAATATACTGAAGTAAGGCTGCCAAGAGGTCTTGAAAGCGGGGCAGAATTGCAGGAAACCGATTTCAGGAGGTAGACTGGAATTGCATTGAAAGCATAGGAAAAGAGGCAGAACGTCCACAATGATGCACTTGGCCAAAAAGGGCGTATGCGTTTTTTCCTGAATATATTCAGGAAAAAACGCATACGCCCTTTTTGGCCAACCAAGCAAGCTTGCAAAGGAAATCTGCACTACAATGAAGTCTCACTTCCCCCCAGTCAAAAGGGCCATCTGAAAAAAGTGTAAAATCCAGAAAGGCAGGACAGGCCATGGAGAACTGGGAGCCTTGTTATGCTGACGGGCAGGATGTAAATTGCCAACAGACACTCAGGAGAAGTGTATGGTGTTTCCTGAAACATCTAAAAAACAAAGCAACAGAACCTAGGGCACTTCCACTTATGGTCCTATAGCTTAGGGAAATTAAAATCAAAAAGACACAGCCACCGCAAAGTTTGGAACGGCTCTGTTTACAAGAACCTCGTTTACAGTACAAGTTCAACATCGCAGAAAGTGAAAAATGGATAAAGAAGTTGTGGTATTTACTTACAAAGCAATATCACTCAGCAATGAAATCTGTGTCATCAGCCCCTTAGCAGCACAATGAGTGGATTCAGGTATGATGATTCTAACTGAAGTAAGTCACACAGAAAAAGAAACATCATAAGGTATCAGTAATACACGGAATGGAAACTTGGCTACACAGGAACTGAATTACAGAACAGAACAGGGTCTCAAATTTAGAAAACCAACTTATGCTTGCTTAAGGGTAAAGGTGAGTTGGGGTGCTGCATAAAACCAGAGATTGAAATGAGCACAGATAAAGTTCCTTAAGCCAAATATGGAATAGACTAGAGCTACTCCTTGCTCAACGAAATGGACTCAACACCGCATATTAAACGCCTAAGAATGTACCTGACTAGTAAGTATCTTAAAACCTATGGATTGCTATGTCTCCGAAAGAGAATCAAGCATGTGTACAGGGGCATAAACGCAGCAGTGATAGGATTGGAGATGTTCGGTGAGCAAATGAAGACCCTTTGAAGTCATATTGCATGGTACCCATTCCACGGGATTCAAATACCCAGGTTTAAGGTATTCTTCTTTCAGCTAAAACATGCATGTGGAACCTAGAGTATGATCAACCATGTGATCGGGAGACGTGTTCAAATATGTCTCAGTTTTCCTCCCCTGGTACTCGGGTGCAACATTCCAGACGCTTTACTAACACTCTCCCGACTTGGAGAGTCAGTCCCTTTAACCTCCTGTTTGGCCCAGTTTTCAATTTCTGCGGAAGATGAACAGGAATAGCGAGAACCAATGAGAGACTAGCTGGAGGTGTCTGGATGGGCAAATTTAACTCTCATTTCCCACCAGGAAGAGGAATTAACCAAAGGCTCAGCGTGCCGTGCCAGAACCAGATTAGGGCCTGAAGCCATCCTGCGGTGTTTCGGCCAGCTCACAAGAAAGCGAGTTGAAGAAAGGAGCTCAGGGGCACTGTAATTCACAAACCTGCAGAGTTATAAATGACAGCTATCGTCCAAAAATAGACTGAAGTAAGGTTGCCAAGAGGACTTGAAAGCGGGGCAGAATTGCAGGAAACCGATTTCAGGAGGTAGACTGGAATTGCATTGAAAGCATAGGAAAAGAGGCAGAACGTCCACAATGATGCACTTGGCCAAAAAGGGCGTATGCGTTTTTTCCTGAATATATTCAGGAAAAAACGCATACGCCCTTTTTGGCCAACCAAGCAAGCTTGCAAAGGAAATCTGCACTACAATGAAGTCTCACTTCCCCCCGGTCAAAAGGGCCATCTGAAAAAAGTGTAAAATCCAGAAAGGCAGGACAGGCCATGGAGAACTGGGAGCCTTGTTATGCTGATGGTCAGGATGTAAATTGCCAACAACCACTCGGGAGAAGTGTATGGTGTTTCCTGAAACATCTAAAAAACAAAGCAACAGAACCTAGGGCACTTCCGCTTATGGTCCTATAGCTTAGGGAAATTAAAATCAAAAAGACACAACCACCCCAATGTTTCAGACGCCTCTGTTTCCAAGAACCTCGTTTACTATAAAAGTTCAATATCGCAGAAAGTGAAAAATGGATAAAGAAGTTGTGGTACTTACGTACACTGCAGTATCACTCAGCAATGAAATCTTTGTCATCAGGCCCGTAGCAGCATAATGAGTGGATTCAGGTATGATGTTTCTAACTGAAATAAGTCACACAGAAAAAGAAACATCATAAGATATCAGTAATACACGGAATGTAAACTTGGCTACACAGGAACTGAATTACAGAACAGAACAGGGTCTCAAATTTAGAAAACCAACTTATGCTTGTTTAAGGGGAAAGGTGAGTTGGGGTGCTGCATAAAACCAGAGATTGAAATGAGCACAGATAAAGTTCCTTAAGCCAAATATGGAATAGACAAGAGCTACTCCTTGCTCAACGAAATGGATTCAACACCCCATATTAAACGCCTAAGAATGTACCTGACTAGTAAGTATCTTAAAACCTATGGATTGCTATATCTCCAAAAGAGAATCAAGCGTGTGTACAGGGGCATAAACGCAGCAGTGATAGGATTGGAGAGGTTCGGTGAGCAAATGAAGACCCTTTGAAGTCATATTGCATGGTACCCATTCCACGGGTCTCAACTCTCCAGGTTTAAGGTATTCTTCCTTCAGCTAAAACATGCATGTGGAACCCAAGTATGATCAACCATGTGAACGGGAGAGGTGTTCAAATATGTCTCAGTTTTCCTCCCCTGGTACTCGGGTGCAACATTCCAGACGCTTTACTAACATTCTCCCCACTTGGAGAGTCAGCGCCTTTAACCTCCTGTTTGGCCCAGTTTGCAATTTCTGCGGAAGATGAACAGGAATAGCGAGAACCAATGAGAGGCTAGCTGGAGGTGTCTGGACGGGCAAATTTAACTCTCATTTCCCACCAGGAAGAGGAATTAACCAAAGGCTCCGCATGCCGTGCCGGAACCAGATTAGGGCCTGAAGCCATCCTGCGGTGTTGCGGCCAGCTCAAAAGAAAGCGAGTTGAAGAAAGGAGCTCAGGGGCACTGTAATTCACAAACCTGCAGAGTTATAAATGACAGCTATCGTCCAAAAATATACTGAAGTAAGGCTGCCAAGAGGTCTTGAAAGCGGGGCAGAATTGCAGGAAACCGATTTCAGGAGGTAGACTGGAATTGCATTGAAAGCATAGGAAAAGAGGCAGAACGTCCACAATGATGCACTTGGCCAAAAAGGGCGTATGCGTTTTTTCCTGAATATATTCAGGAAAAAACGCATACGCCCTTTTTGGCCAACCAAGCAAGCTTGCAAAGGAAATCTGCACTACAATGAAGTCTCACTTCCCCCCAGTCAAAAGGGCCATCTGAAAAAAGTGTAAAATCCAGAAAGGCAGGACAGGCCATGGAGAACTGGGAGCCTTGTTATGCTGACGGGCAGGATGTAAATTGCCAACAGACACTCAGGAGAAGTGTATGGTGTTTCCTGAAACATCTAAAAAACAAAGCAACAGAACCTAGGGCACTTCCACTTATGGTCCTATAGCTTAGGGAAATTAAAATCAAAAAGACACAGCCACCGCAAAGTTTGGAACGGCTCTGTTTACAAGAACCTCGTTTACAGTACAAGTTCAACATCGCAGAAAGTGAAAAATGGATAAAGAAGTTGTGGTATTTACTTACAAAGCAATATCACTCAGCAATGAAATCTGTGTCATCAGCCCCTTAGCAGCACAATGAGTGGATTCAGGTATGATGATTCTAACTGAAGTAAGTCACACAGAAAAAGAAACATCATAAGGTATCAGTAATACACGGAATGGAAACTTGGCTACACAGGAACTGAATTACAGAACAGAACAGGGTCTCAAATTTAGAAAACCAACTTATGCTTGCTTAAGGGTAAAGGTGAGTTGGGGTGCTGCATAAAACCAGAGATTGAAATGAGCACAGATAAAGTTCCTTAAGCCAAATATGGAATAGACTAGAGCTACTCCTTGCTCAACGAAATGGACTCAACACCGCATATTAAACGCCTAAGAATGTACCTGACTAGTAAGTATCTTAAAACCTATGGATTGCTATGTCTCCGAAAGAGAATCAAGCATGTGTACAGGGGCATAAACGCAGCAGTGATAGGATTGGAGATGTTCGGTGAGCAAATGAAGACCCTTTGAAGTCATATTGCATGGTACCCATTCCACGGGATTCAAATACCCAGGTTTAAGGTATTCTTCTTTCAGCTAAAACATGCATGTGGAACCTAGAGTATGATCAACCATGTGATCGGGAGACGTGTTCAAATATGTCTCAGTTTTCCTCCCCTGGTACTCGGGTGCAACATTCCAGACGCTTTACTAACACTCTCCCGACTTGGAGAGTCAGTCCCTTTAACCTCCTGTTTGGCCCAGTTTTCAATTTCTGCGGAAGATGAACAGGAATAGCGAGAACCAATGAGAGACTAGCTGGAGGTGTCTGGATGGGCAAATTTAACTCTCATTTCCCACCAGGAAGAGGAATTAACCAAAGGCTCAGCGTGCCGTGCCAGAACCAGATTAGGGCCTGAAGCCATCCTGCGGTGTTTCGGCCAGCTCACAAGAAAGCGAGTTGAAGAAAGGAGCTCAGGGGCACTGTAATTCACAAACCTGCAGAGTTATAAATGACAGCTATCGTCCAAAAATAGACTGAAGTAAGGTTGCCAAGAGGACTTGAAAGCGGGGCAGAATTGCAGGAAACCGATTTCAGGAGGTAGACTGGAATTGCATTGAAAGCATAGGAAAAGAGGCAGAACGTCCACAATGATGCACTTGGCCAAAAAGGGCGTATGCGTTTTTTCCTGAATATATTCAGGAAAAAACGCATACGCCCTTTTTGGCCAACCAAGCAAGCTTGCAAAGGAAATCTGCACTACAATGAAGTCTCACTTCCCCCCGGTCAAAAGGGCCATCTGAAAAAAGTGTAAAATCCAGAAAGGCAGGACAGGCCATGGAGAACTGGGAGCCTTGTTATGCTGATGGTCAGGATGTAAATTGCCAACAACCACTCGGGAGAAGTGTATGGTGTTTCCTGAAACATCTAAAAAACAAAGCAACAGAACCTAGGGCACTTCCACTTATGGTCCTATAGCTTAGGGAAATTAAAATCAAAAAGACACAACCACCCCAATGTTTCAGACGCCTCTGTTTCCAAGAACCTCGTTTACTGTAAAAGTTCAATATCGCAGAAAGTGAAAAATGGATAAAGAAGTTGTGGTACTTACGTACACTGCAGTATCACTCAGCAATGAAATCTTTGTCATCAGGCCCGTAGCAGCATAATGAGTGGATTCAGGTATGATGTTTCTAACTGAAATAAGTCACACAGAAAAAGAAACATCATAAGATATCAGTAATACACGGAATGTAAACTTGGCTACACAGGAACTGAATTACAGAACAGAACAGGGTCTCAAATTTAGAAAACCAACTTATGCTTGTTTAAGGGGAAAGGTGAGTTGGGGTGCTGCATAAAACCAGAGATTGAAATGAGCACAGATAAAGTTCCTTAAGCCAAATATGGAATAGACAAGAGCTACTCCTTGCTCAACGAAATGGATTCAACACCCCATATTAAACGCCTAAGAATGTACCTGACTAGTAAGTATCTTAAAACCTATGGATTGCTATATCTCCAAAAGAGAATCAAGCGTGTGTACAGGGGCA
Source organism: Stenella coeruleoalba (assembly GCF_951394435.1). Taxonomy (NCBI): domain Eukaryota; kingdom Metazoa; phylum Chordata; class Mammalia; order Artiodactyla; family Delphinidae; genus Stenella; species Stenella coeruleoalba. The sequence continues at coordinate 21,311,379 of NC_137151.1, forward strand.
TAAACGCAGCAGTGATAGGATTGGAGAGGTTCGGTGAGCAAATGAAGACCCTTTGAAGTCATATTGCATGGTACCCATTCCACGGGTCTCAACTCTCCAGGTTTAAGGTATTCTTCCTTCAGCTAAAGCATGCATGTGGAACCCAGAGTATGATCAACCATGTGAACGGGAGACGTGTTCAAATATGTCTCAGTTTTCCTCCCCTGGTACTCAGGTGCAACATACCAGACGCTTTACTAACATTCTCCCGACTTGGAGAGTCAGTCCCTTTAACCTCCTGTTTGGCCCAGTTTGCAATTTCTGCGGAAGATGAACAGCAATAGCGAGAACCAATGAGAGGCTAGCTGGAGGTGTCTGGACGGGCAAATTTAACTCTCATTTCCCACCAGGAAGAGGAATTAACCAAAGGCTCAGGATGCCGGGCCGGAACCAGATTAGGGCCTGAAGCCATCCTGCGGTGTTGCGGCCAGCTCACAAGAAAGCGAGTTGAAGAAAGGAGCTCAGGGGCACTGTAATTCACAAACCTGCAGAGTTATAAATGACAGTTATCGTCCAAAAATACACTGAAGTAAGGCTGCCAAGAGGACTTGAAAGCGGGGCAGAATTGCAGGAAACCGATTTCAGGAGGTAGACTGGAATTGCATTGAAAGCATAGGAAAAGAGGCAGAACGTCCACAATGATGCACTTGGCCAAAAAGGGCGTATGCGTTTTTTCCTGAATATATTCAGGAAAAAACGCATACGCCCTTTTTGGCCAACCAAGCAAGCTTACAAAGGAAATCTGCACTACAATGAAGTCTCACTTCCCCCCGGTCAAAAGGGCCATCTGAAAAAAGTGTAAAATCCAGAAAGGCAGGACAGGCCATGGAGAACTGGGAGCCTTGTTATGCTGATGGGCAGGATGTAAATTGCCAACAGACACTCAGGAGAAGTGTATGGTGTTTCCTGAAACATCTAAAAAACAAAGCAACAGAGCCTAGGGCACTTCCACTTATGGTCCTATAGCTTAGGGAAATTAAAATCAAAAAGACACAGCCACCCCAAAGTTTGAAACGGCTCTGTTTACAAGAACCTCGTTTACAGTACAAGTTCAACATCGCAGAAAGTGAAAAATGGATAAAGAAGTTGTGGTATTCACTTACAAAGCAATATCACTCAGCAATGAAATCTATGTCATCAGGCCCTTAGCAGCACAATGAGTGGATTCAGGTATGATGATTCTAACTGAAATAAGTCACACAGAAAAAGAAACATCATAAGATATCAGTAATACACGGAATGGAAACTTGGCTACACAGGAACTGAATTACAGAACAGAACAGGGTCTCAAATTTAGAAAACCAACTTATGCTTGCTTAAGGGGAAAGGTGAGTTGGGGTGCTGCATAAAACCAGAGATTGAAATGAGCACAGATAAAGTTCCTTAAGCCAAATATGGAATAGACAAGAGCTACTCCTTGCTCAACGAAATGGACTCAACACCGCATATTAAACGCCTAAGAATGTACCTGACTAGTAAGTATCTTAAAACCTATGGATTGCTATGTCTCCGAAAGAGAATCAAGCATGTGTACAGGGGCATAAACACAGCAGTGATAGGATTGGAGAGGTTCGGTGAGCAAATGAAGACCCTTTGAAGTCATATTGCATGGTACCCATTCCACGGGTTTCAACTACCCAGGTTTAAGGTATTCTTCCTTCAGCTAAAACATGCATGTGGAACCTAGAGTATGATCAACCATGTGATCGGGAGACGTGTTCAAATATGTCTCAGTTTTCCTCCCCTGGTACTCGGGTGCAACATTCCAGACGCTTTACTAACACTCTCCCGACTTGGAGAGTCAGTGCCTTTAACCTCCTGTTTGGCCCAGTTTGCAATTTCTGCGGAAGATGTACAGGAATAGGGAGAACCAATGAGAGATAAGCGGGAGGTGTCTGGACGGGCAAATTTAACTCTAATTTCCCACCAGGATGAGGAATTAACCAAAGGCTCAGCGTGCCGTGCCGGAACCAGATTAGGGCCTGAAGCCATCCTGCGGTGTGGCGGCCAGCTCACAAGAAAGCGAGTTGAAGAAAGGAGCTCAGGGGCACTGTAATTCACAAACCTGCAGACTTATAAATGACAGCTATCGTCCAAAAATAGACTGAAGTAAGGCTGCCAAGAGGACTTGAAAGCGGGGCAGAATAGCAGGAAACCGATTTCAGGAGGTAGACTGGAATTGCATTTCAAGCATAGGAAAAGAGGCAGAACGTCCACAATGATGCACTTGGCCAAAAAGGGCGTATGCGTTTTTTCCTGAATATATTCAGGAAAAAACGCATACGCCCTTTTTGGCCAACCAAGCAAGCTTGCAAAGGAAATCTGCACTACAATGAAGTCTCACTTGCCCCCGGTCAAAAGGGCCATCTGAAAAAAGTGTAAAATCCAGAAAGGCAGGACAGGCCATGGAGAACTGGGAGCCTTGTTATGCTGATGGGCGGGATGTAAATTGCCAACAGACACTTGGGAGAAGTGTATGGTGTTTCCTGAAACATCTAAAAAACAAAGCAACAGAGCCTAGGGCACTTCCACTTATGGTCCTATAGCTTAGGGAAATTAAAATCAAAAAGACACAGCCACCCAAAAGTTTGGGACGTCTCTGTTTACAAGAACCTCGTTTACCATAGAAGTTCAATATCGCAGAAAGTGAAAAATGGATAAAGAAGTTGTGGTACTTACGAACAATGCAGTATCAATCAGCAATGAAATCTATGTCATCAGACCCGTAGCAGCATAATGAGTGGATTCAGGTACGATGATTCTAACTGAAATAAGTCACACAGAAAAAGAAACATCATAAGATATCAGTAATACACGGAATGGAAACTTGGCTACACAGGAACTGAATTACAGAACAGAACAGGGTCTCAAATTTAGAAAACCAACTTATGCTTGCTTAAGGGTAAAGGTGAGTTGGGGTGCTGCATAAAACCAGAGATTGAAATGAGCACAGATAAAGTTCCTTAAGTCAAATATGGAATAGACAAGAGCTACTCCTTGCTCAACGAAATGGACTCAACACCGCATATTAAACGCCTAAGAATGTACCTGACTAGTAAGTATCTTAAAACCTATGGATTGCTATGTCTCCGAAAGAGAATCAAGCATGTGTACAGGGGCATAAACGCAGCAGTGATAGGATTGGAGAGGTTCGGTGAGCAAATGAAGACCCTTTGAAGTCATATTGCATGGTACCCATTCCACGGGATTCAAATACCCAGGTTTTAGGTATTCTTCCTTCAGCTAAAACATGCATGTGGAACCTAGAGTATGATCAACCATGTGATCGGGAGACGTGTTCAAATATGTCTCAGTTTTCGTACCCTGGTACTCGGGTGCAACATTCCAGACGCTTTACTAACACTCTCCCGACTTGGAGAGTCAGTCCCTTTAACCTCCTGTTTGGCCCAGTTTGCAATTTCTGCGGAAGATGAACAGGAATAGCGAGAACCAATGAGAGACTAGCTGGAGGTGTCTGGACGGGCAAATTTAACTCTCATTTCCCACCAGGAAGAGGAATTAACCAAAGGCTCAGCGTGCCGTGCCAGAACCAGATTAGGGCCTGAAGCCATCCTGTGGTGTTGCGGCCAGCTCAAAAGAAAGCGAGTTGAAGAAAGGAGCTCAGGGGCACTGTAATTCACAAACCTGCAGAGTTATAAATGACAGCTATCGTCCAAAAATAGACTGAAGTAAGGCTGCCAACAGGACTTGAAAGCAGGGCAGAATTGCAGGAAACCGATTTCAGGAGGTAGACTGGAATTGCATTGAAAGCATAGGAAGAGAGGCAGAACGTCCACAATGATGCACTTGGCCAAAAAGGGCGTATGCGTTTTTTCCTGAATATATTCAGGAAAAAACGCATACGCCCTTTTTGGCCAACCAAGCAAGCTTGCAAAGGAAATCTGCACTACAATGAAGTCTCACTTCCCCCCGGTCAAAAGGGCCATCTGAAAAAAGTGTAAAATCCAGAAAGGCAGGACAGGCCATGGAGAACTGGGAGCCTTGTTATGCTGATGGGCGGGATGTAAATTGCCAACAGACACTCGGGAGAAGTTTATGGTGTTTCCTGAAACATCTAAAAAACAAAGCAACAGAGCCTAGGGCACTTCCACTTATGGTCCTATAGCTTAGGGAATTTAAAATCAGAAAGACACAGCCACCCCAAAGTTTGGAATGGCTCTGTTTACAAGAACCTCGTTTACAGTACAAGTTCAACATCGCAGAAAGTGAAAAATGGATAAAGAAGTTGTGGTATTTACTTACAAAGCAATATCACTCAGCAATGAAATCTGTGTCATCAGCCCCTTAGCAGCACAATGAGTGGATTCAGGTATGATGATTCTAACTGAAATAAGTCACACAGAAAAAGAAACATCATAAGGTATCAGTAATACACGGAATGGAAACTTGGCTACACAGGAACTGAATTACAGAACAGAACAGGGTCTCAAATTTAGAAAACCAACTTATGCTTGCTTAAGGGTAAAGGTGAGTTGGGGTGCTGCATAAAACCAGAGATTGAAATGAGCACAGATAAAGTTCCTTAAGCCAAATATGGAATAGACTAGAGCTACTCCTTGCTCAACGAAATGGACTCAACACCGCATATTAAACGCCTAAGAATGTACCTGACTAGTAAGTATCTTAAAACCTATGGATTGCTATGTCTCCGAAAGAGAATCAAGCATGTGTACAGGGGCATAAACGCAGCAGTGATAGGATTGGAGATGTTCGGTGAGCAAATGAAGACCCTTTGAAGTCATATTGCATGGTACCCATTCCACGGGATTCAAATACCCAGGTTTAAGGTATTCTTCTTTCAGCTAAAACATGCATGTGGAACCTAGAGTATGATCAACCATGTGATCGGGAGACGTGTTCAAATATGTCTCAGTTTTCCTCCCCTGGTACTCGGGTGCAACATTCCAGACGCTTTACTAACACTCTCCCGACTTGGAGAGTCAGTCCCTTTAACCTCCTGTTTGGCCCAGTTTTCAATTTCTGCGGAAGATGAACAGGAATAGCGAGAACCAATGAGAGACTAGCTGGAGGTGTCTGGATGGGCAAATTTAACTCTCATTTCCCACCAGGAAGAGGAATTAACCAAAGGCTCAGCGTGCCGTGCCAGAACCAGATTAGGGCCTGAAGCCATCCTGCGGTGTTTAAGCCAGCTCACAAGAAAGCGAGTTGAAGAAAGGAGCTCAGGGGCACTGTAATTCACAAACCTGCAGAGTTATAAATGACAGCTATCGTCCAAAAATAGACTGAAGTAAGGCTGCCAAGAGGACTTGAAAGCGGGGCAGAATTGCAGGAAACCGATTTCAGGAGGTAGACTGGAATTGCATTGAAAGCATAGGAAAAGAGGCAGAACGTCCACAATGATGCACTTGGCCAAAAAGGGCGTATGCGTTTTTTCCTGAATATATTCAGGAAAAAACGCATACGCCCTTTTTGGCCAACCAAGCAAGCTTGCAAAGGAAATCTGCACTACAATGAAGTCTCACTTCCCCCCGGTCAAAAGGGCCATCTGAAAAAAGTGTAAAATCCAGAAAGGCAGGACAGGCCATGGAGAACTGGGAGCCTTGTTATGCTGATGGTCAGGATGTAAATTGCCAACAACCACTCGGGAGAAGTGTATGGTGTTTCCTGAAACATCTAAAAAACAAAGCAACAGAACCTAGGGCACTTCCACTTATGGTCCTATAGCTTAGGGAAATTAAAATCAAAAAGACACAGCCACCCCAATGTTTCGGACGCCTCTGTTTCCAAGAACCTCGTTTACTGTAAAAGTTCAATATCGCAGAAAGTGAAAAATGGATAAAGAAGTTGTGGTACTTACGTACACTGCAGTATCACTCAGCAATGAAATCTTTGTCATCAGGCCCGTAGCAGCATAATGAGTGGATTCAGGTATGATGTTTCTAACTGAAATAAGTCACACAGAAAAAGAAACATCATAAGATATCAGTAATACACGGAATGTAAACTTGGCTACACAGGAACTGAATTACAGAACAGAACAGGGTCTCAAATTTAGAAAACCAACTTATGCTTGCTTAAGGGGAAAGGTGAGTTGGGGTGCTGCATAAAACCAGAGATTGAAATGAGCACAGATAAAGTTCCTTAAGCCAAATATGGAATAGACAAGAGCTACTCCTTGCTCAACGAAATGGACTCAACACCCCATATTAAACGCCTAGGAATGTACCTGACTAGTAAGTATCTTAAAACCTATGGATTGCTATATCTCCAAAAGAGAATCAAGCGTGTGTACAGGGGCATAAACGCAGCAGTGATAGGATTGGAGAGGTTCGGTGAGCAAATGAAGACCCTTTGAAGTCATATTGCATGGTACCCATTCCACGGGTCTCAACTCTCCAGGTTTAAGGTATTCTTCCTTCAGCTAAAACATGCATGTGGAACCCAAGTATGATCAACCATGTGAACGGGAGAGGTGTTCAAATATGTCTCAGTTTTCCTCCCCTGGTACTCGGGTGCAACATTCCAGACGCTTTACTAACATTCTCCCCACTTGGAGAGTCAGCGCCTTTAACCTCCTGTTTGGCCCAGTTTGCAATTTCTGCGGAAGATGAACAGGAATAGCGAGAACCAATGAGAGGCTAGCTGGAGGTGTCTGGACGGGCAAATTTAACTCTCATTTCCCACCAGGAAGAGGAATTAACCAAAGGCTCCACATGCCGTGCCGGAACCAGATTAGGGCCTGAAGCCATCCTGCGGTGTTGCGGCCAGCTCAAAAGAAAGCGAGTTGAAGAAAGGAGCTCAGGGGCACTGTAATTCACAAACCTGCAGAGTTATAAATGACAGCTATCGTCCAAAAATATACTGAAGTAAGGCTGCCAAGAGGTCTTGAAAGCGGGGCAGAATTGCAGGAAACCGATTTCAGGAGGTAGACTGGAATTGCATTGAAAGCATAGGAAAAGAGGCAGAACGTCCACAATGATGCACTTGGCCAAAAAGGGCGTATGCGTTTTTTCCTGAATATATTCAGGAAAAAACGCATACGCCCTTTTTGGCCAACCAAGCAAGCTTGCAAAGGAAATCTGCACTACAATGAAGTCTCACTTCCCCCCAGTCAAAAGGGCCATCTGAAAAAAGTGTAAAATCCAGAAAGGCAGGACAGGCCATGGAGAACTGGGAGCCTTGTTATGCTGACGGGCAGGATGTAAATTGCCAACAGACACTCAGGAGAAGTGTATGGTGTTTCCTGAAACATCTAAAAAACAAAGCAACAGAACCTAGGGCACTTCCACTTATGGTCCTATAGCTTAGGGAAATTAAAATCAAAAAGACACAGCCACCGCAAAGTTTGGAACGGCTCTGTTTACAAGAACCTCGTTTACAGTACAAGTTCAACATCGCAGAAAGTGAAAAATGGATAAAGAAGTTGTGGTATTTACTTACAAAGCAATATCACTCAGCAATGAAATCTGTGTCATCAGCCCCTTAGCAGCACAATGAGTGGATTCAGGTATGATGATTCTAACTGAAATAAGTCACACAGAAAAAGAAACATCATAAGATATCAGTAATACACGGAATGGAAACTTGGCTACACAGGAACTGAATTACAGAACAGAACAGGGTCTCAAATTTAGAAAACCAACTTATGCTTGCTTAAGGGTAAAGGTGAGTTGGGGTGCTGCATAAAACCAGAGATTGAAATGAGCACAGATAAAGTTCCTTAAGCCAAATATGGAATAGACTAGAGCTACTCCTTGCTCAACGAAATGGACTCAACACCGCATATTAAACGCCTAAGAATGTACCTGACTAGTAAGTATCTTAAAACCTATGGATTGCTATGTCTCCGAAAGAGAATCAAGCATGTGTACAGGGGCATAAACGCAGCAGTGATAGGATTGGAGATGTTCGGTGAGCAAATGAAGACCCTTTGAAGTCATATTGCATGGTACCCATTCCACGGGATTCAAATACCCAGGTTTAAGGTATTCTTCTTTCAGCTAAAACATGCATGTGGAACCTAGAGTATGATCAACCATGTGATCGGGAGACGTGTTCAAATATGTCTCAGTTTTCCTCCCCTGGTACTCGGGTGCAACATTCCAGACGCTTTACTAACACTCTCCCGACTTGGAGAGTCAGTCCCTTTAACCTCCTGTTTGGCCCAGTTTTCAATTTCTGCGGAAGATGAACAGGAATAGCGAGAACCAATGAGAGACTAGCTGGAGGTGTCTGGATGGGCAAATTTAACTCTCATTTCCCACCAGGAAGAGGAATTAACCAAAGGCTCAGCGTGCCGTGCCAGAACCAGATTAGGGCCTGAAGCCATCCTGCGGTGTTTCGGCCAGCTCACAAGAAAGCGAGTTGAAGAAAGGAGCTCAGGGGCACTGTAATTCACAAACCTGCAGAGTTATAAATGACAGCTATCGTCCAAAAATAGACTGAAGTAAGGCTGCCAAGAGGACTTGAAAGCGGGGCAGAATTGCAGGAAACCGATTTCAGGAGGTAGACTGGAATTGCATTGAAAGCATAGGAAAAGAGGCAGAACGTCCACAATGATGCACTTGGCCAAAAAGGGCGTATGCGTTTTTTCCTGAATATATTCAGGAAAAAACGCATACGCACTTTTTGGCCAACCAAGCAAGCTTGCAAAGGAAATCTGCACTACAATGAAGTCTCACTTCCCCCCGGTCAAAAGGGCCATCTGAAAAAAGTGTAAAATCCAGAAAGGCAGGACAGGCCATGGAGAACTGGGAGCCTTGTTATGCTGATGGTCAGGATGTAAATTGCCAACAACCACTCGGGAGAAGTGTATGGTGTTTCCTGAAACATCTAAAAAACAAAGCAACAGAACCTAGGGCACTTCCACTTATGGTCCTATAGCTTAGGGAAATTAAAATCAAAAAGACACAACCACCCCAATGTTTCGGACACCTCTGTTTCCAAGAACCTCGTTTACTGTAAAAGTTCAATATCGCAGAAAGTGAAAAATGGATAAAGAAGTTGTGGTACTTACGTACACTGCAGTATCACTCAGCAATGAAATCTTTGTCATCAGGCCCGTAGCAGCATAATGAGTGGATTCAGGTATGATGTTTCTAACTGAAATAAGTCACACAGAAAAAGAAACATCATAAGATATCAGTAATACACGGAATGTAAACTTGGCTACACAGGAACTGAATTACAGAACAGAACAGGGTCTCAAATTTAGAAAACCAACTTATGCTTGTTTAAGGGGAAAGGTGAGTTGGGGTGCTGCATAAAACCAGAGATTGAAATGAGCACAGATAAAGTTCCTTAAGCCAAATATGGAATAGACAAGAGCTACTCCTTGCTCAACGAAATGGATTCAACACCCCATATTAAACGCCTAAGAATGTACCTGACTAGTAAGTATCTTAAAACCTATGGATTGCTATATCTCCAAAAGAGAATCAAGCGTGTGTACAGGGGCATAAACGCAGCAGTGATAGGATTGGAGAGGTTCGGTGAGCAAATGAAGACCCTTTGAAGTCATATTGCATGGTACCCATTCCACGGGTCTCAACTCTCCAGGTTTAAGGTATTCTTCCTTCAGCTAAAGCATGCATGTGGAACCCAGAGTATGATCAACCATGTGAACGGGAGACGTGTTCAAATATGTCTCAGTTTTCCTCCCCTGGTACTCAGGTGCAACATACCAGACGCTTTACTAACATTCTCCCGACTTGGAGAGTCAGTCCCTTTAACCTCCTGTTTGGCCCAGTTTGCAATTTCTGCGGAAGATGAACAGCAATAGCGAGAACCAATGAGAGGCTAGCTGGAGGTGTCTGGACGGGCAAATTTAACTCTCATTTCCCACCAGGAAGAGGAATTAACCAAAGGCTCAGGATGCCGGGCCGGAACCAGATTAGGGCCTGAAGCCATCCTGCGGTGTTGCGGCCAGCTCACAAGAAAGCGAGTTGAAGAAAGGAGCTCAGGGGCACTGTAATTCACAAACCTGCAGAGTTATAAATGACAGTTATCGTCCAAAAATACACTGAAGTAAGGCTGCCAAGAGGACTTGAAAGCGGGGCAGAATTGCAGGAAACCGATTTCAGGAGGTAGACTGGAATTGCATTGAAAGCATAGGAAAAGAGGCAGAACGTCCACAATGATGCACTTGGCCAAAAAGGGCGTATGCGTTTTTTCCTGAATATATTCAGGAAAAAACGCATACGCCCTTTTTGGCCAACCAAGCAAGCTTACAAAGGAAATCTGCACTACAATGAAGTCTCACTTCCCCCCGGTCAAAAGGGCCATCTGAAAAAAGTGTAAAATCCAGAAAGGCAGGACAGGCCATGGAGAACTGGGAGCCTTGTTATGCTGATGGGCAGGATGTAAATTGCCAACAGACACTCAGGAGAAGTGTATGGTGTTTCCTGAAACATCTAAAAAACAAAGCAACAGAGCCTAGGGCACTTCCACTTATGGTCCTATAGCTTAGGGAAATTAAAATCAAAAAGACACAGCCACCCCAAAGTTTGAAACGGCTCTGTTTACAAGAACCTCGTTTACAGTACAAGTTCAACATCGCAGAAAGTGAAAAATGGATAAAGAAGTTGTGGTATTCACTTACAAAGCAATATCACTCAGCAATGAAATCTATGTCATCAGGCCCTTAGCAGCACAATGAGTGGATTCAGGTATGATGATTCTAACTGAAATAAGTCACACAGAAAAAGAAACATCATAAGATATCAGTAATACACGGAATGGAAACTTGGCTACACAGGAACTGAATTACAGAACAGAACAGGGTCTCAAATTTAGAAAACCAACTTATGCTTGCTTAAGGGGAAAGGTGAGTTGGGGTGCTGCATAAAACCAGAGATTGAAATGAGCACAGATAAAGTTCCTTAAGCCAAATATGGAATAGACAAGAGCTACTCCTTGCTCAACGAAATGGACTCAACACCGCATATTAAACGCCTAAGAATGTACCTGACTAGTAAGTATCTTAAAACCTATGGATTGCTATGTCTCCGAAAGAGAATCAAGCATGTGTACAGGGGCATAAACACAGCAGTGATAGGATTGGAGAGGTTCGGTGAGCAAATGAAGACCCTTTGAAGTCATATTGCATGGTACCCATTCCACGGGTTTCAACTACCCAGGTTTAAGGTATTCTTCCTTCAGCTAAAACATGCATGTGGAACCTAGAGTATGATCAACCATGTGATCGGGAGACGTGTTCAAATATGTCTCAGTTTTCCTCCCCTGGTACTCGGGTGCAACATTCCAGACGCTTTACTAACACTCTCCCGACTTGGAGAGTCAGTGCCTTTAACCTCCTGTTTGGCCCAGTTTGCAATTTCTGCGGAAGATGTACAGGAATAGGGAGAACCAATGAGAGATAAGCGGGAGGTGTCTGGACGGGCAAATTTAACTCTAATTTCCCACCAGGATGAGGAATTAACCAAAGGCTCAGCGTGCCGTGCCGGAACCAGATTAGGGCCTGAAGCCATCCTGCGGTGTGGCGGCCAGCTCACAAGAAAGCGAGTTGAAGAAAGGAGCTCAGGGGCACTGTAATTCACAAACCTGCAGACTTATAAATGACAGCTATCGTCCAAAAATAGACTGAAGTAAGGCTGCCAAGAGGACTTGAAAGCGGGGCAGAATAGCAGGAAACCGATTTCAGGAGGTAGACTGGAATTGCATTTCAAGCATAGGAAAAGAGGCAGAACGTCCACAATGATGCACTTGGCCAAAAAGGGCGTATGCGTTTTTTCCTGAATATATTCAGGAAAAAACGCATACGCCCTTTTTGGCCAACCAAGCAAGCTTGCAAAGGAAATCTGCACTACAATGAAGTCTCACTTGCCCCCGGTCAAAAGGGCCATCTGAAAAAAGTGTAAAATCCAGAAAGGCAGGACAGGCCATGGAGAACTGGGAGCCTTGTTATGCTGATGGGCGGGATGTAAATTGCCAACAGACACTTGGGAGAAGTGTATGGTGTTTCCTGAAACATCTAAAAAACAAAGCAACAGAGCCTAGGGCACTTCCACTTATGGTCCTATAGCTTAGGGAAATTAAAATCAAAAAGACACAGCCACCCCAAAGTTTGGGACGTCTCTGTTTACAAGAACCTCGTTTACCATACAAGTTCAATATCGCAGAAAGTGAAAAATGGATAAAGAAGTTGTGGTACTTACGAACAATGCAGTATCAATCAGCAATGAAATCTATGTCATCAGGCCCGTAGCAGCATAATGATTGGATTCAGGTACGATGATTCTAACTGAAATAAGTCACACAGAAAAAGAAACATCATAAGATATCAGTAATACACGGAATGGAAACTTGGCTACACAGGAACTGAATTACAGAACAGAACAGGGTCTCAAATTTAGAAAACCAACTTATGCTTGCTTAAGGGTAAAGGTGAGTTGGGGTGCTGCATAAAACCAGAGATTGAAATGAGCACAGATAAAGTTCCTTAAGTCAAATATGGAATAGACAAGAGCTACTCCTTGCTCAACGAAATGGACTCAACACCGCATATTAAACGCCTAAGAATGTACCTGACTAGTAAGTATCTTAAAACCTATGGATTGCTATGTCTCCGAAAGAGAATCAAGCATGTGTACAGGGGCATAAACGCAGCAGTGATAGGATTGGAGATGTTCGGTGAGCAAATGAAGACCCTTTGAAGTCATATTGCATGGTACCCATTCCACGGGATTCAAATACCCAGGTTTTAGGTATTCTTCCTTCAGCTAAAACATGCATGTGGAACCTAGAGTATGATCAACCATGTGATCGGGAGACGTGTTCAAATATGTCTCAGTTTTCGTACCCTGGTACTCGGGTGCAACATTCCAGACGCTTTACTAACACTCTCCCGACTTGGAGAGTCAGTCCCTTTAACCTCCTGTTTGGCCCAGTTTGCAATTTCTGCGGAAGATGAACAGGAATAGCGAGAACCAATGAGAGACTAGCTGGAGGTGTCTGGACGGGCAAATTTAACTCTCATTTCCCACCAGGAAGAGGAATTAACCAAAGGCTCAGCGTGCCGTGCCAGAACCAGATTAGGGCCTGAAGCCATCCTGCGGTGTTGCGGCCAGCTCAAAAGAAAGCGAGTTGAAGAAAGGAGCTCAGGGGCACTGTAATTCACAAACCTGCAGAGTTATAAATGACAGCTATCGTCCAAAAATAGACTGAAGTAAGGCTGCCAACAGGACTTGAAAGCAGGGCAGAATTGCAGGAAACCGATTTCAGGAGGTAGACTGGAATTGCATTGAAAGCATAGGAAGAGAGGCAGAACGTCCACAATGATGCACTTGGCCAAAAAGGGCGTATGCGTTTTTTCCTGAATATATTCAGGAAAAAACGCATACGCCCTTTTTGGCCAACCAAGCAAGCTTGCAAAGGAAATCTGCACTACAATGAAGTCTCACTTCCCCCCGGTCAAAAGGGCCATCTGAAAAAAGTGTAAAATCCAGAAAGGCAGGACAGGCCATGGAGAACTGGGAGCCTTGTTATGCTGATGGGCGGGATGTAAATTGCCAACAGACACTCGGGAGAAGTGTATGGTGTTTCCTGAAACATCTAAAAAACAAAGCAACAGAGCCTAGGGCACTTCCACTTATGGTCCTATAGCTTAGGGAATTTAAAATCAGAAAGACACAGCCACCCCAAAGTTTGGAATGGCTCTGTTTACAAGAACCTCGTTTACAGTACAAGTTCAACATCGCAGAAAGTGAAAAATGGATAAAGAAGTTGTGGTACTTACGAACAAGGCAGTATCAATCAGCAATGAAATCTATGTCATCAGGCCCGTAGCAGCATAATGAGTGGATTCAGGTACGATGATTCTAACTGAAATAAGTCACACAGAAAAAGAAACATCACAAGATATCAGTAATACACGGAATGTAAACTTGGCTACACAGGAACTGAATTACAGAACAGAACACGGTCTCAAATTTAGAAAACCAACTTATGCTTGCTTAAGGGTAAAGGTGAGTTGGGGTGCTGCATAAAACCAGAGATTGAAATGAGCACAGATAAAGTTCCTTAAGCCAAATATGGAATAGACAAGAGCTACTCCTTGCTCAACGAAATGGACTCAACACCGCATATTAAACGCCTAAGAAAGTACCTGACTAGTAAGTATGTTAAAACCTATGGATTGCTATATCTCCGAAAGAGAATCAAGCATGTGTATAGGGGCATAAACGCAGCAGTGATAGAATTGGAGAGGTTCGGTGAGCAAATGAAGTCCCTTTGAAGTCATATTGCATGGTACCCATTCCACGGGTTTCAACTACCCAGGTTTAAGGTATTCTTCCTTCAGCTAAAACATGCATGTGGAACCTAGAGTATGATCAACCATGTGATCGGGAGACGTGTTCAAATATGTCTCAGTTTTCGTACCCTGGTACTCGGGTGCAACATTCCAGACGCTTTACTAACACTCTCCCCACTTGGAGAGTCAGTGCCTTTAACCTCCTGTTTGGCCCAGTTTGCAATTTCTGTGGAAGATGAACAGGAATAGCGAGAACCAATGAGAGACTAGCTGGAGGTGTCTGGATGGGCAAATTTAACTCTCATTTCCCACCAGGAAGAGGAATTAACCAAAGGCTCAGGATGCCGTGCCAGATCCAGATTAGGGCCTGAAGACATCCTGCGGTGTTGCGGCCAGGTCACAAGAAAGCGAGTTGAAGAAAGGAGCTCAGGGGCACTGTAATTCACAAACCTGCAGAGTTATAAATGACAGCTATCGTCCAAAAATACACTGAAGTAAGGCTGCCAAGAGGACTTGAAAGCGGGGCAGAATTGCAGGAAACCGATTTCAGGAGGTAGACTGGAATTGCATTGAAAGCATAGGAAAAGAGGCAGAACTTCCACAATGATGCACTTGGCCAAAAAGGGCGTATGCGTTTTTTCCTGAATATATTCAGGAAAAAACGCATACGCCCTTTTTGGCCAACCAAGCAAGCTTGCAAAGGAAATCTGCACTACAATGAAGTCTCACTTCCCCCGGTCAAAAGGGCCATCTGAAAAAAGTGTAAAATCCAGAAAGGCAGGACAGGCCATGGACAACTGGGAGCCTTGTTATGCTGATGGGCGGGATGTAAATTGCCAACAACCACTCCGTAGAAGTGTATGGTGTTTCCTGAAACATCTAAAAAACAAAGCAACAGAGCCTAGGGCACTTCCACTTATGGTCCTATAGCTTAGGGAAATTAAAATCAAAAAGACACAGCCACCCCAAAGTTTGGAACGGCTCTGTTTACAAGAACCTCGTTTACAGTACAAGTTCAACATCGCAGAAAGTGAAAAATGGATAAAGAAGTTGTGGTATTTACTTACAAAGCAATATCACTCAGCAATGAAATCTGTATCATCAGGCCCTTAGCAGCACAATGAGTGGATTCAGGTATGATGATTCTAACTGAAGTAAATCACACAGAAAAAGAAACATCATAAGTTATCAGTAATACACGGAATGGAAACTTGGCTACACAGGAACTGAATTACAGAACAGAACAGGGTCTCAAATTTAGAAAAGCAACTTATGCTTGCTTAAGGGAAAGGTGAGTTGCGGTGCTCATAAAACCAGAGATTGAAATGAGCACAGATAAAGTTCCTTAAGCCAAATATGGAATAGACAAGAGCTACTCCTTGCTCAACGAAATGGACTCAACACCCCATATTAAACGCCTAAGAATGTACCTGACTAGTAAGTATCTTAAAACCTATGGATTGCTATGTCTCCGAAAGAGAATCAAGCATGTGTACAGGGGCATAAACGCAGCAGTGATAGGATTGGAGAGGTTCGTGAGCAAATGAAGACCCTTTGAAGTCATATTGCATGGTACCCATTCCACGGGTTTCAACTACCCAGGTTTAAGGTATTCTTCCTTCAGCTAAAACATGCATGTGGAACCTAGAGTATGATCAACCATGTGATCGGGAGACGTGTTCAAATATGTCTCAGTTTTCGTACCCTGGTACTCGGGTGCAACATTCCAGACGCTTTACTAACCCTCTCCCCACTTGGAGAGTCAGTCCCTTTAACCTCCTGTTTGGCCCAGTTTGCAATTTCTGCGGAAGATGAACAGGAATAGCGAGAACCAATGAGAGGCTAGCTGAAGGTGTCTGGACGGGCAAATTTAACTCTCATTTCCCACCAGGAAGAGGAATTAACCAAAGGCTCAGCATGCCGGGCCGGAACCAGATTAGGGCCTGAAGCCATCCTGCGGTGTTGCAGCCAGCTCAAAAGAAAGCGAGTTGAAGAAAGGAGCTCAGGGGCACTGTAATTCACAAACCTGCAGAGTTATAAATGACAGCTATCGTCCAAAAATAGACTGAAGTAAGGCTGCCAAGAGGACTTGAAAGCGGGGCAGAATTGCAGGAAACCGATTTCAGGAGGTAGACTGGAATTGCATTGAAAGCATAGGAAAAGAGGCAGAACGTCCACAATGATGCACTTGGCCAAAAAGGGCGTATGCGTTTTTTCCTGAATATACTCAGTAAAAAACGCATACGCCCTTTTTGGCCAACCAAGCAAGCTTGCAAAGGAAATCTGCACTACAATGAAGTCTCACTTCCCCCCGGTCAAAAGGGACATCTGAAAAAAGTGTAAAATCCAGAAAGGCAGGACAGGCCATGGAGAACTGGGAGCCTTGTTATGCTGATGGGCGGGATGTAAATTGCCAAGAGACACTCGGGAGAAGTGTATGGTGTTTCCTGAAACATCTAAAAAACAAAGCAACAGAGCCTAGGGCACTTCCACTTATGGTCCTATAGCTTAGGGAAATTAAAATCAAAAAGACACAGCCACCCCAAAGTTTGGAACGGCTCTGTTTACGAGAACCTCGTTTACAGTACAAGTTCAACATCTCAGAAAGTGAAAAATGGATAAAGAAGTTGTGGTATTTACTTACAAAGCAATATCACTCAGCAATGAAATCTATGTCATCAGGCCCTTAGCAGCACAATGAGTGGATTCAGGTATGATGATTCTAACTGAAATAAGTCACACAGAAAAAGAAACATCATAAGATATCAGTAATACACGGAATGGAAACTTGGCTACACAGGAACTGAATTACAGAACAGAACAGGGTCTCAAATTTAGAAAACCAACTTATGCTTGCTTAAGGGGAAAGGTGAGTTGGGGTGCTGCATAAAACCAGAGATTGAAATGAGCACAGATAAAGTTCCTTAAGCCAAATATGGAATAGACAAGAGCTACTCCTTGCTCAACGAAATGGACTCAACACCGCATATTAAACGCCTAAGAATGTACCTGACTAGTAAGTATCTTAAAACCTATGGATTGCTATGTCTCCGAAAGAGAATCAAGCATGTGTACAGGGGCATAAACGCAGCAGTGATAGGATTGGAGATGTTCGGTGAGCAAATGAAGACCCTTTGAAGTCATATTGCATGGTACCCATTCCACGGGTCTCAGCTCTCCAGGTTTAAGGTATTCTTCCTTCAGCTAAAACATGCATGTGGAACCCAGAGTATGATCAACCGTGTGATCGGGAGACGTGTTCAAATATGTCGCAGTTTTCGTCCCCTGGTACTCACGTGCAACATTCCAGACGCTTTACTAACGCTCTCCCCACTTGGAGAGTCAGTCCCTTTAACCTCCTGTTTGGCCCAGTTTGCAATTTCTGTGGAAGATGAACAGGAATAGCGAGAACCAATGAGAGACTAGCTGGAGGTCTCTGGACGGGCAAATTTAACTCTCATTTCCCACCAGGAAGAGGAAATAACCAAAGGCTTAGCGTGCCGTGCCGGAACCAGATTAGGGCCTGAAGCCATCCTGCGGTGTTGCGGCCAGGTCACAAGAAAGCGAGTTGAAGAAAGGAGCTCAGGGGCACTGTAATTCACAAACCTGCAGAGTTATAAATGACAGCTATCGTCCAAAAATATACTGAAGTAAGGCTGCCAAGAGGACTTGAAAGCGGGGCAGAATTGCAGGAAACCGATTTCAGGAGGTAGACTGGAATTGCATTGAAAGCATAAGAAAAGAGGCAGAACGTCCACAATGACGCACTTGGCCAAAAAGTGCGTATGCGTTTTTTCCTGAATATATTCAGGAAAAAACGCATACGCTCTTTTTGGCCAACCAAGCAAACTTGCAAAGGAAATCTGCACTACAATGAAGTCTCACTTGCCCCCTGTCAAAAGGGCCATCTGAAAAAAGTGTAAAATCCAGAAAGGCAGAACAGGCCATGGAGAACTGGAAGCCTTGTTATGCTGATGGGCGGGATGTAAATTGCCAACAGACACTGGGGAGAAGTGTATGGTGTTTCCTGAAACATCTAAAAAACAAAGCAACAGAGCCTAGGGCACTTCCACTTATGGTCCTATAGCTTAGGGAAATTAAAATCAAAAAGACACAGCCACCCCAAAGTTTGGAACGGCTCTGCTTACAAGAACCTCGTTTACAGTACAAGTTCAACGTCACAGAAAGTGAAAAATGGATAAAGAAGTTGTGGTATTTACTTACAAAGCAATATCACTCAGCAATGAAATCTGTGTCATCAGGCACTTAGCAGCACAATGAGTGGATTCAGGTATGATGATTCTAACTGAAATAAGTCACACAGAAAAAGAAACATCATAAGATATCAGTAATACACGGAATGTAAACTTGGCTACACAGGAACTGAATTACAGAACAGAACAGGGTCTCAAATTTCGAAAACCAACTTATGCTTGCTTAAGGGGAAAGGTGAGTTGGGGTGCTGCATAAAACCAGAGATTGAAATGAGCACAGATAAAGTTCCTTAAGCCAAATATGGAATAGACAAGAGCTACTCCTTGCTCAACAAAATGGACTCAACACCCCATATTAAACGCCTAAGAATATACCTGACTAGTAAGTATCTTAAAACCTATGGATTGCTATGTCTCCGAAAGAGAATCAAGCGTGTGTACAAGGGTCATAAACGCAGCAGTGATAGGATTGGAGAGGTTTGGTGAGCAAATGAAGACCCTTTGAAGTCATATTGCATGGTACCCATTCCACGGGTTTCAACTACCCAGGTTTAAGGTATTCTTTCTTCAGCTAAAACATGCATGTGGAACCCAGAGTATGATCAACCGTGTGATCGGGGGACGTGTTCAAATATGTCGCAGTTTTCGTCCCCTGGTACTTCGGTGCAACATTCCAGACGCTTTACTAACACTCTCCCCACTTGGAGACTCAGTGCCTTTAACCTCCTGTTTGGCCCAGTTTGCAATTTCTGCGGAAGATGTACAGGAATAGGAAGAACCAATGAGAGACAAGTGGGAGGTGTCTGGACGGGCAAATTTAACTCTAATTTCCCACCAGGATAAGGAATTAACCAAAGGCTTAGCGTGCCGTGCCGGAACCAGATTAGGGCCTGAAGCAATCCTGCGGTGTGGCGGCCAGCTCACAAGAAAGCGAGTTGAAGAAAGGAGCCTAGGGGCACTGTAATTCACAAACCTGCAGACTTATAAATGACAGCTATCATCCAAAAATAGACTGAAGTAAGGCTGCCAAGAGGACTTGAAAGCGGGGCAGAATTGCAGGAAACCGATTTCAGGAGGTAGACTGGAATTGCATTGAAAGCATAGGAAAAGAGGCAGAACGTCCACAATGATGCACTTGGCCAAAAAGGGCGTATGCGTTTTTTCCTGAATATATTCAGGAAAAAACGCATACGCCCTTTTTGGCCAACCAAGCAAGCTTGCAAAGGAAATCTGCACTACAATGAAGTCTCACTTGCCCCCGGTCAAAAGGGCCATCTGAAAAAAGTGTAAAATCCAGAAAGGCAGGACAGGCCATGGAGAACTGGGAGCCTTGTTATGCTGATGGGCGGGATGTAAACTGCCAACAGACACTCGGGAGAAGTGTATGGTGTTTCCTGAAACATCTAAAAAACAAAGCAACAGAGCCTAGGGCACTTCCACTTATGGTCCTATAGCTTAGGGAAATTAAAATCAAAAAGACACAGCCACCCCAAAGTTTGGGACGTCTCTGTTTTCAAGAACCTCGTTTACCGTACAAGTTCAATATCGCAGAAAGTGAAAAATGGATAAAGAAGTTGTGGTACTTACGAACAATGCAGTATCAATCAGCAATGAAATCTATGTCATCAGGCCCGTAGCAGCATAATGAGTGGATTCAGGTACGATGATTCTAACTGAAATAAGTCACACAGAAAAAGAAACATCATAAGATATCACTAATACACGGAATGTAAACTGGCTACACAGGAACTGAATTCCAAAACAGAACAGGGTCTCAAATTTAGAAAACCAACTTATGCTTGCTTAAGGGGAAAGGTGAGTTGGGGTGCTGCATAAAACCAGAGATTGAAATGAGCACAGATAAAGTTCCTTAAGCCAAATATGGAATAGACAAGAGCTACTCCTTGCTCAACGAAATGGACTCAACACCCCATATTAAATGCCTAAGAATATACCTGACTAGTAAGTATCTTAAAACCTATGGATTGCTATGTCTCCGAAAGAGAATCAGGCATGTGTACAGGGGCATAAACGCAGCAGTGATAGGATTGGAGAGGTTCGTGAGCAAATGAAGACCCTTTGGAGTCATATTGCATGGTACCCATTCCACGGGTTTCAACTACCCAGGTTTAAGGTATTCTTCCTTCAGCTAAAACATGCATGTGGAACCTAGAGTATGATCAACCATGTGATCGGGAGACGTGTTCAAATATGTCTCAGTTTTCGTACCCTGGTACTCGGGTGCAACATTCCAAACGCTTTACTAACACTCTCCCCACTTGGAGAGTCAGTCCCTTTAACCTCCTGTTTGGCCCAGGTTGCAATTTCTGTGGAAGATGAACAGGAATAGCGAGAACCAATGAGAGACTAGCTGGAGGTGTCTGGATGGGCAAATTAACTCTCATTTCCCACCAGGAAGAGGAATTAACCAAAGGCTCAGCGTGCCGTGCCAGAACCAGATTAGGGCCTGAAGACATCCTGCGGTGTTGCGGCCAGGTCACAAGAAAGCGAGTTGAAGAAAGGAGCTCAGGGGCACTGTAATTCACAAACCTGCAGACTTATAAATGACAGCTATCGTCCAAAAATAGACTGAAGTAAGGCTGCCAAGAGGACTTGAAAGCGGGGCAGAATTGCAGGAAACCGATTTCAGGAGGTAGACTGGAATTGCATTGAAAGCATAGGAAAAGAGGCAGAACGTCCACAATGATGCACTTGGCCAAAAAGGGCGTATGCGTTTTTTCCTGAATATATTCAGGAAAAACCGCATACGCCCTTTTTGGCCAACCAAGCAAGCTTGCAAAGGAAATCTGCACTACAATGAAGTCTCACTTCCCCCGGTCAAAAGGGCCATCTGAAAAAAGTGTAAAATCCAGAAAGGCAGGACAGGCCATGGAGAACTGGGAGCCTTGTTATGCTGATGGGCGGGATGTAAATTGCCAACAGACACTCGGGAGAAGTGTATGGTGTTTCCTGAAACATCTAAAAAACAAAGCAACAGAGCCTAGGGCACTGCCACTTATGGTCCTATAGCTTAGGGAAATTAAAATCAAAAAGACACAGCCACCCCAAAGTTTGGAACGGCTCTGTTTACAAGAACCTCGTTTACAGTACAAGTTCAACATCGCAGAAAATGAAAAATGGATAAAGTAGTTGTGGTATTTACTTACAAAGCAATATCACTCAGCAATGAAATCTGTGTCATCAGGCCCTTAGCAGCACAATGAGTGGATTCAGGTATGATGATTCTAACTGAAATAAGTCACACAGAAAAAGAAACATCAAAAGATATCAGTAATACACGGAATGTAAACTTGGCTACACAGGAACTGAATTACAGAACAGAACAGGGTCTCAAATTTAGAAAACCAACTTATGCTTGCTTAAGGGTAAAGGTGAGTTGGGGTGCTGCATAAAACCAGAGATTGAAATGAGCACAGATAAAGTTCCTTAAGCCAAATATGGAATAGACAAGAGCTACTCCTTGCTCAACGAAATGGACTCAACACCGCATATTAAACGCCTAAAAATGTACCTGACTTGTAAGTATCTTAAAACCTATGGATTGCTTTGTCTCCGAAAGAGAATCAAGCATGTGTACAGGGGCATAAACGCAGCAGTGATAGGATTGGAGAGGTTCGGTGAGCAAATGAAGACCCTTTGAAGTCATATTGCATGGTACCCATTCCACGGGTCTTAACTCTCCAGGTTTAAGGTATTCTTCCTTCAGCTAAAACATGCATGTGGAACCCAAGTATGATCAACCATGTGAACGGGAGACGTGTTCAAATATGTCTCAGTTTTCCTCCCCTGGTACTCGGGTGCAACATTCCAGACGCTTTACTAACACTCTCCCCACTTGGAGAGTCAGCGCCTTTAACCTCCTGTTTGGCCCAGTTTGCAATTTCTGCGGAAGATGAACAGGAATAGTGAGAATCAATGAGAGACTAGCTGGAGGTGTCTGGATGGGCAAATTTAACTCTCATTTCCCACCAGGAAGAGGAATTAACCAAAGGCTCAGCGTGCCGTGCCAGAACCAGATTAGGGCCTGAAGACATCCTGCGGTGTTGCGGCCAGGTCACAAGAAAGCGAGTTGTAGAAAGGAGCTCAGGGGCACTGTAATTCACAAACCTGCAGAGTTATAAATGACAGCTATCGTCCAAAAATAGACTGAAGTAAGGCTGCCAAGAGGACTTGAAAGCGGGGCAGAATTGCAGGAAACCGATTTCAGGAGGTAGACTGGAATTGCATTGAAAGCATAGGAAAAGAGGCAGAACGTCCACAATGATGCACTTGGCCAAAAAGGGCGTATGCGTTTTTTCCTGAATATATTCAGGAAAAAACGCATACGCCCTTTTTGGCCAACCAAGCAAGCTTGCAAAGGAAATCTGCACTACAATGAAGTCTCACTTCCCCCCGGTCAAAAGGGCCATCTGAAAAAAGTGTAAAATCCAGAAAGGCAGGACAGGCCATGGAGAACTGGGAGCCTTGTTATGCTGATGGGCGGGATGTAAATTGCCAACAACCACTCGGGAGAAGTGTATGGTGTTTCCTGAAACATCTAAAAAACAAAGCAACAGAGCCTAGGGCACTTCCACTTATGGTCCTATAGCTTAGGGAAATTAAAATCAAAAAGACACAGCCACCCCAATGTTTGGGACGCCTCTGTTTACAAGAACCTCGTTTACGGTACAAGTTCAATATCGCAGAAAGTGAAAAATGGATAAAGAAGTTGTGGTATTTACGTACAAAGCAATATCAATCAGCAATGAAATCTATGTCATCAGGCCCGTAGCAGCACAATGAGTGGATTCAGGTATGATGATTCTAACTGAAATGAGTCACACAGAAAAAGAAACATCATAAGATATCAGTAATACACGGAATGTAAACTTGGCTACACAGGAACTGAATTACAAAACAAACAGATTCTCAAATTTAGAAAAGCAACTTATGCTTGCTTAAGGGAAAGGTGAGTTGCGGTGCTCATAAAACCAGAGATTGAAATGAGCACAGATAAAGTTCCTTAAGCCAAATATGGAATAGACAAGAGCTACTCCTTGCTCAACGAAATGGACTCAACACCGCATATTAAATGCCTAAGAATGTACCTGAGTAGTAAGTATCTTAAAACCTATGGATTGCTATGTCTCCGAAAGAGAATCAAGCATGTGTACAGGGGCATAAACGCAGCAGTGATAGGATTGGAGAGGTTCGTGAGCAAATGAAGACCCTTTGAAGTCATATTGCATGGTACCCATTCCACGGGTTTCAACTACCCAGGTTTAAGGTATTCTTCCTTCAGCTAAAACATGCATGTGGAACCCAGAGTATGATCAACCATGTGATCGGGAGACGTGTTCAAATATGTCTCAGTTTTCGTACCCTGGTACTCGGGTGCAACATTCCAGACGCTTTACTAACACTCTCCCCACTTGGAGAGTCAGTCCCTTTAACCTCCTGTTTGGCCCAGTTTGCAATTTCTGTGGAAGATGAACAGGAATAGCGAGAACCAATGAGAGACTAGCTGGAGGTGTCTGGACGGGCAAATTTAACTCTCATTTCCCACCAGTAAGAGGAATTAACCAAAGGCTCAGCATGCCGTGCCTGAACCACATTAGGGCCTGAAGCCATCCTGCGGTGTTGCGGCCAGGTCACAAGAAAGCGAGTTGAAGAAAGGAGCTCAGGGGCACTGTAATTCACAAACCTGCAGAGTTATAAATGACAGCTATCGTCCAAAAATAGACTGAAGTAAGGCTGCCAAGAGGACTTGAAAGCGGGGCAGAATTGCAGGAAACGGATTTCAGGAGGTAGACTGGAATTGCATTGAAAGCATAGGAAAAGAGGCAGAACGTCCACAATGATGCACTTGGCCAAAAAGGGCGTATGCGTTTTTTCCTGAATATATTCAGGAAAAAACGCATACGCCCTTTTTGGCCAACCAAGCAAGCTTGCAAAGGAAATCTGCACTACAATGAAGTCTCACTTCCCCCCGGTCAAAAGGGCCATCTGAAAAAAGTGTAAAATCCAGAAAGGCAGGACAGGCCATGGAGAACTGGGAGCCTTGTTATGCTGATGGGCGGGATGTAAATTGCCAACAGACACTCGGGAGAAGTGTATGGTGTTTCCTGAAACATCTAAAAAACAAAGCAACAGAGCCTAGGGCACTGCCACTTATGGTCCTATAGCTTAGGGAAATTAAAATCAAAAAGACACAGCCACCCCAAAGTTTGGAACGGCTCTGTTTACAAGAACCTCGTTTACAGTACAAGTTCAACATCGCAGAAAGTGAAAAATGGATAAAGTAGTTGTGGTATTTACTTACAAAGCAATATCACTCAGCAATGAAATCTGTGTCATCAGGCCCTTAGCAGCACAATGAGTGGATTCAGGTATGATGATTCTAACTGAAATAAGTCACACAGAAAAAGAAACATCAAAAGATATCAGTAATACACGGAATGTAAACTTGGCTACACAGGAACTGAATTACAGAACAGAACAGGGTCTCAAATTTAGAAAACCAACTTATGCTTGCTTAAGGTTAAAGGTGAGTTGGGGTGCTGCATAAAACCAGAGATTGAAATGAGCACAGATAAAGTTCCTTAAGCCAAATATGGAATAGACAAGAGCTACTCCTTGCTCAACGAAATGGACTCAACACCCCATATTAAATGCCTAAGAATATACCTGACTAGTAAGTATCTTAAAACCTATGGATTGCTATGTCTCCGAAAGAAAATCCTGCGTGTGTACAAGGGTCATAAACGCAGCAGTGATAGGATTGGAGAGGTTCGGTGAGCAAATGAAGACCCTTTGAAGTCATATTGCATGGTACCCATTCCACGGGTTTCAACTACCCAGGTTTAAGGTATTCTTTCTTCAGCTAAAACATGCATGTGGAACCCAGAGTATGATCAACCGTGTGATCGGGAGACGTGTTCAAATATGTCGCAGTTTTCGTCCCCTGGTACTTCGGTGCAACATTCCAGACGCTTTACTAACACTCTCCCCACTTGGAGAGTCAGTGCGTTTAACCTCCTGTTTGGCCCAGTTTGCAATTTCTGCGGAAGATGTACAGGAATAGGGAGAACCAATGAGAAACAAGCGGGAGGTGTCTAGATGGGCAAATTTAACTCTCATTTCCCACCAGGAAGAGGAATTAACCAAAGGCTCAGCGTGCCGTGCCAGAACCAGATTAGGGCCTGAAGACATCCTGCGGTGTTGCGGCCAGGTCACAAGAAAGCGAGTTGAAGAAAGGAGCTCAGGGGCACTGTAATTCACAAACCTGCAGAGTTGTAAATGACAGCTATCGTCCAAAAATAGACTGAAGTAAGGCTGCCAAGAAGACTTGAAAGCGGGGCAGAATTGCAGGAAACTGATTTCAGGAGGTAGACTGGAATTGCATTGAAAGCATAGGAAAAGAGGCAGAACGTCCACAATGATGCACTTGGCCAAAAAGGGCGTATGCGTTTTTTCCTGAATATATTCAGGAAAAAACGCATACGCCCTTTTTGGCCAACCAAGCAAGCTTGCAAAGGAAATCTGCACTACAATGAAGTCTCACTTCCCCCCGGTCAAAAGGGCCATCTGAAAACAGTGTAAAATCCAGAAAGGCAGGACAGGCCATGGAGAACTGGGAGCCTTGTTATGCTGATGGGCGGGATGTAAATTGCCAACAACCACTCGGGAGAAGTTTATGGTGTTTCCTGAAACATCTAAAAAACAAAGCAACAGAGCCTAGGGCACTTCCACTTATGGTCCTATAGCTTAGGGAAATTAAAATCAAAAAGACACAGCCACCCCAATGTTTGGGACGCCTCTGTTTACAAGAACCTCGTTTACGGTACAAGTTCAATATCGCAGAAAGTGAAAAATGGATAAAGAAGTTGTGGTATTTACGTACAAAGCAATATCAATCAGCAATGAAATCTATGTCATCAGGCCCGTAGCAGCACAATGAGTGGATTCAGGTATGATGATTCTAACTGAAATGAGTCACACAGAAAAAGAAACATCATAAGATATCAGTAATACACGGAATGTAAACTTGGCTACACAGGAACTGAATTACAGAACAGAACAGGGTCTCAAATTTAGAAAACCAACTTATGCTTGCTTAAGGGTAAAGGTGAGTTGGGGTGCTGCATAAAACCAGAGATTGAAATGAGCACAGATAAAGTTCCTTAAGCCAAATATGGAATAGACAAGAGCTACTCCTTGCTCAACGAAATGGACTCAAAACCCCATATTAAACGCCTAAGAATGTACCTGACTAGTAAGTATCTTAAAACCTATGGATTGCTATGTCTCTGAAAGAGAATCAAGCATGTGTACAGGGGCATAAATGCAGCAGTGATAGGATTGGAGAGGTTCGGTGAGCAAATGAAGACCCTTTGAAGTCATATTGCATGGTACCCATTACACGGGTCTTAACTCTCCAGGTTTAAGGTATTCTTCCTTCAGCTTAAACATGCATGTGGAACCCAAGTATGATCAACTATGTGAACGGGAGACGTGTTCAAATATGTCTCAGTTTTCCTCCCCTGGTACTCAGGTGCAACATTCCAGACGCTTTACTAACACTCTCCCCACTTGGAGAGTCAGTCCCTTTAACCTCCTGTTTGGCCCAGTTTGCAATTTCTGCGGAAGATGAACAGGAATAGCGAGAACCAATGAGAGACTAGCTGGAGGTGTCTGGATGGGCAAATTTAACTCTCATTTCCCACGAGGAAGAGGAATTAACCAAAGGCTCAGCGTGCCGTGCCAGAACCAGATTAGGGCCTGAAGCCATCCTGCGGTGTTGCGGCCAGGTCACAAGAAAGCGAGTTGAAGAAAGGAACTAAGGGGCACTGTAATTCACAAACCTGCAGAGTTATAAATGACAGCTATCGTCCAAAAATAGACTGAAGTAAGGCTGCCAAGAGGACTTGAAAGCGGGGCAGAATTGCAGGAAACCGATTTCAGGAGGTAGACTGGAATTGCATTGAAAGCATAGGAAAAGAGGCAGAACGTCCACAATGATGCACTTGGCCAAAAAGGGCGTATGCGTTTTTTCCTGAATATATTCAGGAAAAAACGCATACGCACTTTTTGGCCAACCAAGCAAGCTTGCAAAGGAAATCTGCACTACAATGAAGTCTCACTTCCCCCCGGTCAAAAGGGCCATCTGAAAAAAGTGTAAAATCCAGAAAGGCAGGACAGGCCATGGAGAACTGGGAGCCTTGTTATGCTGATGGGCGGGATGTAAATTGCCAACAGACACTCGGGAGAAGTGTATGGTGTTTCCTGAAACATCTAAAAAACAAAGCAACAGAGCCTAGGGCACTTCCACTATGGTCCTATAGCTTAGGGAAATTAAAATCAAAAAGACACAGCCACCCCAAAGTTTGGGACGCCTCCGTTTACAAGAACCTCGTTTACCGTACAAGTTCAATATCACAGAAAGTGAAAAATGGATAAAGAACTTGTGGTCCTTACGTACAATGCAGTATCACTCAGCAATGAAATCTATGTCATCAGGCCCGTAGCAGCATAATGAGTGGATTCAGGTACGATGATTCTAACTGAAATAAGTCACACAGAAAAAGAAACATCATAAGATATCACTAATACACGGAATGTAAACTTGGCTACACAGGAACTGCATTCCAAAACAGAACAGGGTCTCAAATTTAGAAAACCAACTTATGCTTGCTTAAGGGGAAAGGTGAGTTGGGGTGCTGCATAAAACCAGAGATTGAAATGAGCACAGATAAAGTTCCTTAAGCCAAATATGGAAGAGACAAGAGCTACTCCTTGCTCAACGAAATGGACTCAAAACCCCCTATTAAACGCCTAAGAATGTACCTGACTAGTAAGTATCTTAAAACCTATGGATTGCTATGTCTCCAAAAGAGAATCAAGCGTGTGTACAGGGGCATAAACGCATCAGTGATAGGATTGGAGAGGTTCGGTGAGCAAATGAAGACCCTTTGAAGACATATTGCATGGTACCCATTACACGGGTCTCAACTCTCCAGGTTTAAGGTATTCTTCCTTCAGCTAAAACATGCATGTGGAACCCAGAGTATGATCAACCATGTGAACGGGAGACGTGTTCAAATATGTCTCAGTTTTCGTACCCTGGTACTCGGGTGCAACATTCCAGACGCTTTACTAACACTCTCCCCAGTTGGAGAGTCAGTCCCTTTAACCTCCTGTTTGGCCCAGTATGCAATTTCTGTGGAAGATGAACAGGAATAGCGAGAACCAATGAGAGACTAGCTGGAGGTGTCTGGATGGGCAAATTTAACTCTCATTTCCACCAGGAAGATGAATTAATCAAAGGCTCAGCGTGCCGTGCCAGAACCAGATTAGGGCCTGAAGACATCCTGCGGTGTTGCGGCCAGGTCACAAGAAAGCGAGTTGAAGAAAGGAGCTCAGGGGCACTGTAATTCACAAACCTGCAGAGTTATAAATGACAGCTATCGTCCAAAAATAGACTGAAGTAAGGCTGCCAAGAGGACTTGAAAGCGGGGCAGAATTCCAGGAAACCGATTTCAGGAGGTAGACTGGAATTGCATTGAAAGCATAGGAAAAGAGGCAGAACGTCCACAATGATGCACTTGGCCAAAAAGGGCGTATGCGTTTTTTCCTGAATATATTCAGGAAAAACCGCATACGCCTTTTTTGGCCAAACAAGCAAGCTTGCAAAGGATATCTGCACTACAATGAAGTCTCACTTGCCCCCGGTCAAAAGGGAAATCTGAAAAAAGTGTAAAATCCAGAAAGGCAGGACAGGCCATGGAGAACTGGGAGCCTTGTTATGCTGATGGGCGGGATGTAAATTGCCAACAGACACTCGGGAGAAGTTTATGGTGTTTCCTGAAACATCTAAAAAACAAAGCAACAGAGCCTAGGGCACTTCCACTTATGGTCCTATAGCTTAGGGAAATTAAAATCAAAAACACACAGCCACCCCAAAGTTTGGGACGTCTCTGTTTACAAGAACCTCGTTTACCGTACAAGTTCAATATCACAGAAAGTGAAAAATGGATAAAGAAGTTGTGGTACTTACGAACAATGCAGTATCAATCAGCAATGAAATCTATGTCATCAGGCCCGTAGCAGCATAATGAGTGGATTCAGGTACGATGATTCTAATTGAAATAAGTCACACAGAAAAAGAAACATCATAAGATATCACTAATACACGGAATGTAAACTGGCTACACAGGAACTGAATTCCAAAACAGAACAGGGTCTCAAATTTAGAAAACCAACTTATGCTTGCTTAAGGGGAAAGGTGAGTTGGGGTGCTGCATAAAACCAGAGATTGAAATGAGCACAGATAAAGTTCCTTAAGCCAAATATGGAATAGACAAGAGCTACTCCTTGCTCAACGAAATGGACTCAACACCCCATATTAAACGCCTAAGAATATACCTGACTAGTAAGTGTCTTAAAACCTATGGATTGCTATGTCTCCAAAAGAGAATCAAGCGTGTGTACAAGGGTCATAAACGCAGCAGTGATAGGATTGGAGAGGTTCGGTGAGCAAATGAAGACCCTTTGAAGTCATATTGCATGGTATCCATTCCACGGGTCTCAACTCTCCAGGTTTAAGGTATTCTTTCTTCAGCTAAAACATGCATGTGGAACCCAGAGTATGATCAACCGTGTGATCGGGAGACGTGTTCAAATATGTCGCAGTTTTCGTCCCCTGGTACTTCGGTGCAACATTCCAGACGCTTTACTAACACTCTCCCCACTTGGAGAGTCAGTGCCTTTAACCTCCTGTTTGGCCCAGTTTGCAATTTCTGCGGAAGATGTACAGGAATAGGGAGAACCAATGAGAGACAAGCGGGAGGTGTCTGGACGGGCAAATTTAACTCTAATTTCCCACCAGGATGAGCAATTAACCAAAGGCTCAGCGTGCCGTGCCGGAAACAGATTAGGGCCTGAAGCCATCCTGCGGTGTGGCGGCCAGCTCACAAGAAAGCAAGTTGAAGAAAGGAGCTCAGGGGCACTGTAATTCACAAACCTGCAGAGTTATAAATGACAGCTATCGTCCAAAAATATACTGAAGTAAGGCTGCCAGGAGGACTTGAAAGCGGGGCAGAATTGCAGGAAACCGATTTCAGGAGGTAGACTGGAATTGTATTTCAAGCATAGGAAAAGAGGCAGAACGTCCACAGTGATGCACTTGGCCAAAAAGGGCGTATGCGTTTTTTCCTGAATATAATCAGGAAAAAAAGCATACGCCCTTTTTGGCCAACCAAGCAAGCTTGCAAAGGAAATCTGCACTACAATGAAGTCTCACTTCCCCCCGGTCAAAAGGGCCATCTGAAAAAAGTGTAAAATCCAGAAAGGCAGGACAGGCCATGGAGAACTGGGAGCCTTGTTATGCTGATGGGCGGGATGTAAATTGCCAACAGACACTCGGGAGAAGTGTATGGTGTTTCCTGAAACATCTAAAAAACAAAGCAACAGAGCCTAGGGCACTTCCACTTATGGTCCTATAGCTTAGGGAAATTAAAATCAAAAAGACACAGCCACCCCAAAGTTTGGAACGGCTCTGTTTACTAGAACCTCGTTTACAGTACAAGTTCAACATCTCAGAAAGTGAAAAATGGATAAAGAAGTTGTGGTATTTACTTACAAAGCAATATCACTCAGCAATGAAATCTATGTCATCAGGCCCTTAGCAGCACAATGAGTGGATTCAGGTATGATGATTCTAACTGAAATAAGTCACACAGAAAAAGAAACATCATAAGATATCAGTAATACACGGAATGTAAACATGGCTACACAGGAACTGAATTACAGAACAGAACAGGGTCTCAAATTTAGAAAACCAACTTATGCTTGCTTAAGGGTAAAGGTGAGTTGGGGTGCTGCATAAAACCAGAGATTGAAATGAGCACAGATAAAGTTCCTTAAGCCAAATATGGAATAGACAAGAGCTACTCCTTGCTCAACGAAATGGACTCAACACCGCATATTAAACGCCTAAGAATGTACCTGACTAGTAAGTATCTTAAAACCTATGGATTGCTATGTCTCCGAAACAGAATCAAGCATGTGTACAGGGGCATAAACGCAGCAGTGATAGGATTGGAGAGGTTCGTGAGCAAATGAAGACCCTTTGAAGTCATATTGCATGGTACCCATTCCACGGGTTTCAACTACCCAGGTTTAAGGTATTCTTCCTTCAGCTAAAACATGCATGTGGAACCTAGAGTATGATCAACCATTTGATCGGGAGACGTGTTCAAATATGTCTCAGTTTTCGTACCCTGGTACTCGGGTGCAACATTCCAGACGCTTTACTAACACTCTCCCCACTTGGAGAGTCAGTCCCTTTAACCTCCTGTTTGGCCCAGTTTGCAATTTCTGTGGAAGATGAACAGGAATAGCGAGAACCAATGAGAGACTAGCTGGAGGTGTCTGGATGGGCAAATTTAACTCTCATTTCCCACCAGGAAGAGGAATTAACCAAAGGCTCAGCGTGCCGTGCCGGAACCAGATTAGGGCCTGAAGACATCCTGCGGTGTTGCGGCCAGGTCACAAGAAAGCGAGTTGAAGAAAGGAGCTCAGGGGCACTGTAATTCACAAACCTGCAGACTTATAAATGACAGCTATCGTCCAAAAATATACTGAAGTAAGGCTGCCAAGAGGACTTGAAAGCGGGGCAGAATTGCAGGAAACCGATTTCAGGAGGTAGACTGGAATTGCATTGAAAGCATAGGAAAAGAGGCAGAACGTCCACAATGATGCACTTGGCCAAAAAGGGCGTATGCGTTTTTTCCTGAATATATTCAGGAAAAAACGCATACGCCCTTTTTGGCCAACCAAGCAAGCTTGCAAAGGAAATCTGCACTACAATGAAGTCTCACTTCCCCCCGGTCAAAAGGGCCATCTGAAAACAGTGTAAAATCCAGAAAGGCAGGACAGGCCATGGAGAACTGGGAGCCTTGTTATGCTGATGGGCGGGATGTAAATTGCCAACAACCACTCGGGAGAAGTGTATGGTGTTTCCTGAAACATCTAAAAAACAAAGCAACAGAGCCTAGGGCACTTCCACTTATGGTCCTATAGCTTAGGGAAATTAAAATCAAAAAGACACAGCCACCCCAATGTTTGGGACGCCTCTGTTTACAAGAACCTCGTTTACGGTACAAGTTCAATATCGCAGAAAGTGAAAAATGGATAAAGAAGTTGTGGTATTTACGTACAAAGCAATATCAATCAGCAATGAAATCTATGTCATCAGGCCCGTAGCAGCACAATGAGTGGATTCAGGTATGATGATTCTAACTGAAATGAGTCACACAGAAAAAGAAACATCATAAGATATCAGTAATACACGGAATGTAAACTTGGCTACACAGGAACTGAATTACAGAACAGAACAGGGTCTCAAATTTAGAAAACCAACTTATGCTTGCTTAAGGGTAAAGGTGAGTTGGGGTGCTGCATAAAACCAGAGATTGAAATGAGCACAGATAAAGTTCCTTAAGCCAAATATGGAATAGACAAGAGCTACTCCTTGCTCAACGAAATGGACTCAAAACCCCATATTAAACGCCTAAGAATGTACCTGACTAGTAAGTATCTTAAAACCTATGGATTGCTATGTCTCTGAAAGAGAATCAAGCATGTGTACAGGGGCATAAATGCAGCAGTGATAGGATTGGAGAGGTTCGGTGAGCAAATGAAGACCCTTTGAAGTCATATTGCATGGTACCCATTACACGGGTCTTAACTCTCCAGGTTTAAGGTATTCTTCCTTCAGCTTAAACATGCATGTGGAACACAAGTATGATCAACTATGTGAACGGGAGACGTGTTCAAATATGTCTCAGTTTTCCTCCCCTGGTACTCAGGTGCAACATTCCAGACGCTTTACTAACACTCTCCCCACTTGGAGAGTCAGTCCCTTTAACCTCCTGTTTGGCCCAGTTTGCAATTTCTGCGGAAGATGAACAGGAATAGCGAGAACCAATGAGAGACTAGCTGGAGGTGTCTGGATGGGCAAATTTAACTCTCATTTCCCACGAGGAAGAGGAATTAACCAAAGGCTCAGCGTGCCGTGCCAGAACCAGATTAGGGCCTGAAGCCATCCTGCGGTGTTGCGGCCAGGTCACAAGAAAGCGAGTTGAAGAAAGGAACTAAGGGGCACTGTAATTCACAAACCTGCAGAGTTATAAATGACAGCTATCGTCCAAAAATAGACTGAAGTAAGGCTGCCAAGAGGACTTGAAAGCGGGGCAGAATTGCAGGAAACCGATTTCAGGAGGTAGACTGGAATTGCATTGAAAGCATAGGAAAAGAGGCAGAACGTCCACAATGATGCACTTGGCCAAAAAGGGCGTATGCGTTTTTTCCTGAATATATTCAGGAAAAACCGCATACGCCCTTTTTGGCCAACCAAGCAAGCTTGCAAAGGAAATCTGCACTACAATGAAGTCTCACTTCCCCCCGGTCAAAAGGGCCATCTGAAAAAAGTGTAAAATCCAGAAAGGCAGGACAGGCCATGGAGAACTGGGAGCCTTGTTATGCTGATGGGCGGGATGTAAATTGCCAACAGACACTCCGGAGAAGTGTATGGTGTTTCCTGAAACATCTAAAAAACAAAGCAACAGAGCCTAGGGCACTTCCACTATGGTCCTATAGCTTAGGGAAATTAAAATCAAAAAGACACAGCCACCCCAAAGTTTGCGACGCCTCCGTTTACAAGAACCTCGTTTACCGTACAAGTTCAATATCACAGAAAGTGAAAAATGGATAAAGAACTTGTGGTCCTTACGTACAATGCAGTATCACTCAGCAATGAAATCTATGTCATCAGGCCCGTAGCAGCATAATGAGTGGATTCAGGTACGATGATTCTAACTGAAATAAGTCACACAGAAAAAGAAACATCATAAGATATCACTAATACACGGAATGTAAACTTGGCTACACAGGAACTTCATTCCAAAACAGAACAGGGTCTCAAATTTAGAAAACCAACTTATGCTTGCTTAAGGGGAAAGGTGAGTTGGGGTGCTGCATAAAACCAGAGATTGAAATGAGCACAGATAAAGTTCCTTAAGCCAAATATGGAAGAGACAAGAGCTACTCCTTGCTCAACGAAATGGACTCAAAACCCCCTATTAAACGCCTAAGAATGTACCTGACTAGTAAGTATCTTAAAACCTATGGATTGCTATGTCTCCAAAAGAGAATCAAGCGTGTGTACAGGGGCATAAACGCATCAGTGATAGGATTGGAGAGGTTCGGTGAGCAAATGAAGACCCTTTGAAGACATATTGCATGGTACCCATTACACGGGTCTCAACTCTCCAGGTTTAAGGTATTCTTCCTTCAGCTAAAACATGCATGTGGAACCCAGAGTATGATCAACCATGTGAACGGGAGACGTGTTCAAATATGTCTCAGTTTTCGTACCCTGGTACTCGGGTGCAACATTCCAGACGCTTTACTAACACTCTCCCCAGTTGGAGAGTCAGTCCCTTTAACCTCCTGTTTGGCCCAGTATGCAATTTCTGTGGAAGATGAACAGGAATAGCGAGAACCAATGAGAGACTAGCTGGAGGTGTCTGGATGGGCAAATTTAACTCTCATTTCCACCAGGAAGATGAATTAATCAAAGGCTCAGCGTGCCGTGCCAGAACCAGATTAGGGCCTGAAGACATCCTGCGGTGTTGCGGCCAGGTCACAAGAAAGCGAGTTGAAGAAAGGAGCTCAGGGGCACTGTAATTCACAAACCTGCAGAGTTATAAATGACAGCTATCGTCCAAAAATAGACTGAAGTAAGGCTGCCAAGAGGACTTGAAAGCGGGGCAGAATTCCAGGAAACCGATTTCAGGAGGTAGACTGGAATTGCATTGAAAGCATAGGAAAAGAGGCAGAACGTCCACAATGATGCACTTGGCCAAAAAGGGCGTATGCGTTTTTTCCTGAATATATTCAGGAAAAAACGCATACGCCTTTTTTGGCCAAACAAGCAAGCTTGCAAAGGATATCTGCACTACAATGAAGTCTCACTTGCCCCCGGTCAAAAGGGAAATCTGAAAAAAGTGTAAAATCCAGAAAGGCAGGACAGGCCATGGAGAACTGGGAGCCTTGTTATGCTGATGGGCGGGATGTAAATTGCCAACAGACACTCGGGAGAAGTTTATGGTGTTTCCTGAAACATCTAAAAAACAAAGCAACAGAGCCTAGGGCACTTCCACTTATGGTCCTATAGCTTAGGGAAATTAAAATCAAAAACACACAGCCACCCCAAAGTTTGGGACGTCTCTGTTTACAAGAACCTCGTTTACCGTACAAGTTCAATATCACAGAAAGTGAAAAATGGATAAAGAAGTTGTGGTACTTACGAACAATGCAGTATCAATCAGCAATGAAATCTATGTCATCAGGCCCGTAGCAGCATAATGAGTGGATTCAGGTACGATGATTCTAATTGAAATAAGTCACACAGAAAAAGAAACATCATAAGATATCACTAATACACGGAATGTAAACTGGCTACACAGGAACTGAATTCCAAAACAGAACAGGGTCTCAAATTTAGAAAACCAACTTATGCTTGCTTAAGGGGAAAGGTGAGTTGGGGTGCTGCATAAAACCAGAGATTGAAATGAGCACAGATAAAGTTCCTTAAGCCAAATATGGAATAGACAAGAGCTACTCCTTGCTCAACGAAATGGACTCAACACCCCATATTAAACGCCTAAGAATATACCTGACTAGTAAGTATCTTAAAACCTATGGATTGCTATGTCTCCAAAAGAGAATCAAGCGTGTGTACAAGGGTCATAAACGCAGCAGTGATAGGATTGGAGAGGTTCGGTGAGCAAATGAAGACCCTTTGAAGTCATATTGCATGGTACCCATTCCACGGGTCTCAACTCTCCAGGTTTAAGGTATTCTTTCTTCAGCTAAAACATGCATGTGGAACCCAGAGTATGATCAACCGTGTGATCGGGAGACGTGTTCAAATATGTCGCAGTTTTCGTCCCCTGGTACTTCGGTGCAACATTCCAGACGCTTTACTAACACTCTCCCCACTTGGAGAGTCAGTGCCTTTAACCTCCTGTTTGGCCCAGTTTGCAATTTCTGCGGAAGATGTACAGGAATAGGGAGAACCAATGAGAGACAAGCGGGAGGTGTCTGGACGGGCAAATTTAACTCTAATTTCCCACCAGGATGAGCAATTAACCAAAGGCTCAGCGTGCCGTGCCGGAAACAGATTAGGGCCTGAAGCCATCCTGCGGTGTGGCGGCCAGCTCACAAGAAAGCAAGTTGAAGAAAGGAGCTCAGGGGCACTGTAATTCACAAACCTGCAGAGTTATAAATGACAGCTATCGTCCAAAAATATACTGAAGTAAGGCTGCCAGGAGGACTTGAAAGCGGGGCAGAATTGCAGGAAACCGATTTCAGGAGGTAGACTGGAATTGTATTTCAAGCATAGGAAAAGAGGCAGAACGTCCACAGTGATGCACTTGGCCAAAAAGGGCGTATGCGTTTTTTCCTGAATATAATCAGGAAAAAAAGCATACGCCCTTTTTGGCCAACCAAGCAAGCTTGCAAAGGAAATCTGCACTACAATGAAGTCTCACTTCCCCCCGGTCAAAAGGGCCATCTGAAAAAAGTGTAAAATCCAGAAAGGCAGGACAGGCCATGGAGAACTGGGAGCCTTGTTATGCTGATGGGCGGGATGTAAATTGCCAACAGACACTCGGGAGAAGTGTATGGTGTTTCCTGAAACATCTAAAAAACAAAGCAACAGAGCCTAGGGCACTTCCACTTATGGTCCTATAGCTTAGGGAAATTAAAATCAAAAAGACACAGCCACCCCAAAGTTTGGAACGGCTCTGTTTACTAGAACCTCGTTTACAGTACAAGTTCAACATCTCAGAAAGTGAAAAATGGATAAAGAAGTTGTGGTATTTACTTACAAAGCAATATCACTCAGCAATGAAATCTATGTCATCAGGCCCTTATCAGCACAATGAGTGGATTCAGGTATGATGATTCTAACTGAAATAAGTCACACAGAAAAAGAAACATCATAAGATATCAGTAATACACGGAATGTAAACATGGCTACACAGGAACTGAATTACAGAACAGAACAGGGTCTCAAATTTAGAAAACCAACTTATGCTTGCTTAAGGGTAAAGGTGAGTTGGGGTGCTGCATAAAACCAGAGATTGAAATGAGCACAGATAAAGTTCCTTAAGCCAAATATGGAATAGACAAGAGCTACTCCTTGCTCAACGAAATGGACTCAACACCGCATATTAAACGCCTAAGAATGTACCTGACTAGTAAGTATCTTAAAACCTATGGATTGCTATGTCTCCGAAACAGAATCAAGCATGTGTACAGGGGCATAAACGCAGCAGTGATAGGATTGGAGAGGTTCGTGAGCAAATGAAGACCCTTTGGAGTCATATTGCATGGTACCCATTCCACGGGTTTCAACTACCCAGGTTTAAGGTATTCTTCCTTCAGCTAAAACATGCATGTGGAACCTAGAGTATGATCAACCATTTGATCGGGAGACGTGTTCAAATATGTCTCAGTTTTCGTACCCTGGTACTCGGGTGCAACATTCCAGACGCTTTACTAACACTCTCCCCACTTGGAGAGTCAGTCCCTTTAACCTCCTGTTTGGCCCAGTTTGCAATTTCTGTGGAAGATGAACAGGAATAGCGAGAACCAATGAGAGACTAGCTGGAGGTGTCTGGATGGGCAAATTTAACTCTCATTTCCCACCAGGAAGAGGAATTAACCAAAGGCTCAGCGTGCCGTGCCGGAACCAGATTAGGGCCTGAAGACATCCTGCGGTGTTGCGGCCAGGTCACAAGAAAGCGAGTTGAAGAAAGGAGCTCAGGGGCACTGTAATTCACAAACCTGCAGACTTATAAATGACAGCTATCGTCCAAAAATATACTGACGTAAGGCTGCCAAGAGGACTTGAAAACGGGGCAGAATTGCAGGAAACCGATTTCAGGAGGTAGACTGGAATTGCATTGAAAGCATAGGAAAAGAGGCAGAACGTCCACAATGATGCACTTGGCCAAAAAGGGTGTATGCGTTTTTTCCTGAATATATTCAGGAAAAAACGCATACGCCCTTTTTGGCCAACCAAGCAAGCTTGCAAAGGAAATCTGCACTACAATGAAGTCTCACTTCCCCCCGGTCAAAAGGGCCATCTGAAAAAAGTGTAAAATCCAGAAAGCCAGGACAGGCCATGGAGAACTGGGAGCCTTGTTATGCTGATGGGCGGGATGTAAATTGCCAACAGACACTCGGGAGAAGTGTATGGTGTTTCCTGAAACATCTAAAAAACAAAGCAACAGAGCCTAGGGCACTTCCACTTATGGTCCTATAGCTTAGGGAAATTAAAATCAAAAACACACAGCCACCCCAAAACTTGGGACGTCTCTGTTTACAAGAACCTCGTTTACCGTACAAGTTCAATATCACAGAAAGTGAAAAATGGATAAAGAAGTTGTGGTACTTACGAACAATGCAGTATCAATCAGCAATGAAATCTATGTCATCAGGCCCGTAGCAGCATAATGAGTGGATTCAGGTACGATGATTCTAATTGAAATAAGTCACACAGAAAAAGAAACATCATAAGATATCACTAATACACGGAATGTAAACTGGCTACACAGGAACTGAATTCCAAAACAGAACAGGGTCTCAAATTTAGAAAACCAACTTATGCTTGCTTAAGGGGAAAGGTGAGTTGGGGTGCTGCATAAAACCAGAGATTGAAATGAGCACAGATAAAGTTCCTTAAGCCAAATATGGAATAGACAAGAGCTACTCCTTGCTCAACGAAATGGACTCAACACCCCATATTAAACGCCTAAGAATATACCTGACTAGTAAGTATCTTAAAACCTATGGATTGCTATGTCTCCAAAAGAGAATCAAGCGTGTGTACAAGGGTCATAAACGCAGCAGTGATAGGATTGGAGAGGTTCGGTGAGCAAATGAAGACCCTTTGAAGTCATATTGCATGGTACCCATTCCACGGGTCTCAACTCTCCAGGTTTAAGGTATTCTTTCTTCAGCTAAAACATGCATGTGGAACCCAGAGTATGATCAACCGTGTGATCGGGAGACGTGTTCAAATATGTCGCAGTTTTCGTCCCCTGGTACTTCGGTGCAACATTCCAGACGCTTTACTAACACTCTCCCCACTTGGAGAGTCAGTGCCTTTAACCTCCTGTTTGGCCCAGTTTGCAATTTCTGCGGAAGATGTACAGGAATAGGGAGAACCAATGAGAGACAAGCG
The DNA here is from genome assembly GCF_951394435.1 of Stenella coeruleoalba. Lineage (NCBI taxonomy): Eukaryota > Metazoa > Chordata > Mammalia > Artiodactyla > Delphinidae > Stenella > Stenella coeruleoalba. Next base: position 21,351,205 of record NC_137151.1, read on the forward strand.
GGAGGTGTCTGGACGGGCAAATTTAACTCTAATTTCCCACCAGGATGAGCAATTAACCAAAGGCTCAGCGTGCCGTGCCGGAAACAGATTAGGGCCTGAAGCCATCCTGCGGTGTGGCGGCCAGCTCACAAGAAAGCAAGTTGAAGAAAGGAGCTCAGGGGCACTGTAATTCACAAACCTGCAGAGTTATAAATGACAGCTATCGTCCAAAAATATACTGAAGTAAGGCTGCCAGGAGGACTTGAAAGCGGGGCAGAATTGCAGGAAACCGATTTCAGGAGGTAGACTGGAATTGTATTTCAAGCATAGGAAAAGAGGCAGAACGTCCACAGTGATGCACTTGGCCAAAAAGGGCGTATGCGTTTTTTCCTGAATATAATCAGGAAAAAAAGCATACGCCCTTTTTGGCCAACCAAGCAAGCTTGCAAAGGAAATCTGCACTACAATGAAGTCTCACTTCCCCCCGGTCAAAAGGGCCATCTGAAAAAAGTGTAAAATCCAGAAAGGCAGGACAGGCCATGGAGAACTGGGAGCCTTGTTATGCTGATGGGCGGGATGTAAATTGCCAACAGACACTCGGGAGAAGTGTATGGTGTTTCCTGAAACATCTAAAAAACAAAGCAACAGAGCCTAGGGCACTTCCACTTATGGTCCTATAGCTTAGGGAAATTAAAATCAAAAAGACACAGCCACCCCAAAGTTTGGAACGGCTCTGTTTACTAGAACCTCGTTTACAGTACAAGTTCAACATCTCAGAAAGTGAAAAATGGATAAAGAAGTTGTGGTATTTACTTACAAAGCAATATCACTCAGCAATGAAATCTATGTCATCAGGCCCTTATCAGCACAATGAGTGGATTCAGGTATGATGATTCTAACTGAAATAAGTCACACAGAAAAAGAAACATCATAAGATATCAGTAATACACGGAATGTAAACATGGCTACACAGGAACTGAATTACAGAACAGAACAGGGTCTCAAATTTAGAAAACCAACTTATGCTTGCTTAAGGGTAAAGGTGAGTTGGGGTGCTGCATAAAACCAGAGATTGAAATGAGCACAGATAAAGTTCCTTAAGCCAAATATGGAATAGACAAGAGCTACTCCTTGCTCAACGAAATGGACTCAACACCGCATATTAAACGCCTAAGAATGTACCTGACTAGTAAGTATCTTAAAACCTATGGATTGCTATGTCTCCGAAACAGAATCAAGCATGTGTACAGGGGCATAAACGCAGCAGTGATAGGATTGGAGAGGTTCGTGAGCAAATGAAGACCCTTTGGAGTCATATTGCATGGTACCCATTCCACGGGTTTCAACTACCCAGGTTTAAGGTATTCTTCCTTCAGCTAAAACATGCATGTGGAACCTAGAGTATGATCAACCATTTGATCGGGAGACGTGTTCAAATATGTCTCAGTTTTCGTACCCTGGTACTCGGGTGCAACATTCCAGACGCTTTACTAACACTCTCCCCACTTGGAGAGTCAGTCCCTTTAACCTCCTGTTTGGCCCAGTTTGCAATTTCTGTGGAAGATGAACAGGAATAGCGAGAACCAATGAGAGACTAGCTGGAGGTGTCTGGATGGGCAAATTTAACTCTCATTTCCCACCAGGAAGAGGAATTAACCAAAGGCTCAGCGTGCCGTGCCGGAACCAGATTAGGGCCTGAAGACATCCTGCGGTGTTGCGGCCAGGTCACAAGAAAGCGAGTTGAAGAAAGGAGCTCAGGGGCACTGTAATTCACAAACCTGCAGACTTATAAATGACAGCTATCGTCCAAAAATATACTGACGTAAGGCTGCCAAGAGGACTTGAAAACGGGGCAGAATTGCAGGAAACCGATTTCAGGAGGTAGACTGGAATTGCATTGAAAGCATAGGAAAAGAGGCAGAACGTCCACAATGATGCACTTGGCCAAAAAGGGTGTATGCGTTTTTTCCTGAATATATTCAGGAAAAAACGCATACGCCCTTTTTGGCCAACCAAGCAAGCTTGCAAAGGAAATCTGCACTACAATGAAGTCTCACTTCCCCCCGGTCAAAAGGGCCATCTGAAAAAAGTGTAAAATCCAGAAAGCCAGGACAGGCCATGGAGAACTGGGAGCCTTGTTATGCTGATGGGCGGGATGTAAATTGCCAACAGACACTCGGGAGAAGTGTATGGTGTTTCCTGAAACATCTAAAAAACAAAGCAACAGAGCCTAGGGCACTTCCACTTATGGTCCTATAGCTTAGGGAAATTAAAATCAAAAACACACAGCCACCCCAAAACTTGGGACGTCTCTGTTTACAAGAACCTCGTTTACCGTACAAGTTCAATATCACAGAAAGTGAAAAATGGATAAAGAAGTTGTGGTACTTACGAACAATGCAGTATCAATCAGCAATGAAATCTATGTCATCAGGCCCGTAGCAGCATAATGAGTGGATTCAGGTACGATGATTCTAATTGAAATAAGTCACACAGAAAAAGAAACATCATAAGATATCACTAATACACGGAATGTAAACTGGCTACACAGGAACTGAATTCCAAAACAGAACAGGGTCTCAAATTTAGAAAACCAACTTATGCTTGCTTAAGGGGAAAGGTGAGTTGGGGTGCTGCATAAAACCAGAGATTGAAATGAGCACAGATAAAGTTCCTTAAGCCAAATATGGAATAGACAAGAGCTACTCCTTGCTCAACGAAATGGACTCAACACCCCATATTAAACGCCTAAGAATATACCTGACTAGTAAGTATCTTAAAACCTATGGATTGCTATGTCTCCAAAAGAGAATCAAGCGTGTGTACAAGGGTCATAAACGCAGCAGTGATAGGATTGGAGAGGTTCGGTGAGCAAATGAAGACCCTTTGAAGTCATATTGCATGGTACCCATTCCACGGGTCTCAACTCTCCAGGTTTAAGGTATTCTTTCTTCAGCTAAAACATGCATGTGGAACCCAGAGTATGATCAACCGTGTGATCGGGAGACGTGTTCAAATATGTCGCAGTTTTCGTCCCCTGGTACTTCGGTGCAACATTCCAGACGCTTTACTAACACTCTCCCCACTTGGAGAGTCAGTGCCTTTAACCTCCTGTTTGGCCCAGTTTGCAATTTCTGCGGAAGATGTACAGGAATAGGGAGAACCAATGAGAGACAAGCGGGAGGTGTCTGGACGGGCAAATTTAACTCTAATTTCCCACCAGGATGAGCAATTAACCAAAGGCTCAGCGTGCCGTGCCGGAAACAGATTAGGGCCTGAAGCCATCCTGCGGTGTGGCGGCCAGCTCACAAGAAAGCAAGTTGAAGAAAGGAGCTCAGGGGCACTGTAATTCACAAACCTGCAGAGTTATAAATGACAGCTATCGTCCAAAAATAGACTGAAGTAAGGCTGCCAAGAGGACTTGAAAGCGGGGCAGAATTGCAGGAAACCGATTTCAGGAGGTAGACTGGAATTGCATTTCAGGCATAGGAAAAGAGGAAGAACGTCCACAATGATGCACTTGGCCAAAAAGGGCGTATGCGTTTTTTCCTGAATATATTCAGGAAAAAACGCATACGCCCTTTTTGGCCAACCAAGCAAGCTTGCAAAGGAAATCTGCACTACAATGAAGTCTCACTTACCCCCGGTCAAAAGGGCCATCTGAAAAAAGTGTAAAATCCAGAAAGGCAGGACAGGCCATGGAGAAATGGGAGCCTTGTTATGCTGATGGGCGGGATGTACATTGCCAACAACCACTCGGGAGAAGTGTATGGTGTTTCCTGAAACATCTAAAAAACAAAGCAACAGAACCTAGGGCACTTCCACTTATGGTCCTATAGCTTAGGGAAATTAAAATCAAAAAGACACAGCCACCCCAAAGTTTGGAACGGCTCTGTTTACAAGAACATCGTTTACAGTACAAGTTCAACATCGCAGAAAGTGAAAAATGGATAAAGAATTTGTGGTATTCACTTACAAAGCAATATCACTCAGCAATGAAATCTATGTCATCAGGCCCTTAGCAGCACAAAGAGTGGATTCAGGTATGATGATTCTAACTGAAATAAGTCACACAGAAAAAGAAACATCATAAGATATCAGTAATACACAGAATGGAAACTTGGCTACACAGGAACTGAGTTACAGAACAGAACAGGGTCTCAAATTTAGAAAACCAACTTATGCTTGCTTAAGGGTAAATGTGAGTTGGGGTGCTGCATAAAACCAGAGATTGAAATGAGCACAGATAAAGTTCCTTAAGCCAAATATGGAATAGACAAGAGCTACTCCTTGCTCAACGAAATGGACTCAACACCGCATATTAAACGCCTAAGAATGTACCTGACTAGTAAGTATCTTAAAACCTATGGATTGCTATGTCTCCGAAAGAGAATCAAGCATGTGTACAGGGGCATAAACGCAGCAGTGATAGGATTGGAGAGGTTCGGTGAGCAAATGAAGACCCTTTGAAGTCATATTGCATGGTACCCATTCCACGGGTTTCAACTACCCAGCTTTTACGTATTCTTCCTTCAGCTAAAACATGCGTGTGGAACCCTGAGTATGATCAACCATGTGATCGGGAGACGTGTTCAAATATGTCTCAGTTTTCCTCCCCTGGTACTCGGGTGCAACATTCCAGACGCTTTACTAACACTCTCCCGACTTGGAGAGTCAGCGCCTTTAACCTCCTGTTTGGCCCAGTTTGCAATTTCTGCGGAAGATGAACAGGAATAGCGAGAACCAATGAGAGACTAGCTGGAGGTGTCTGGACGGGCAAATTTAACTCTCATTTCCCACCAGGAAGAGGAAATAACCAAAGGCTCAGCGTGCCGTGCCGGAACCAGATTAGGGCCTGAAGCCATCCTGCGGTGTTGCGGCCAGGTCACAAGAAAGCGAGTTGAAGAAAGGAGCTCAGGGGCACTGTAATCACAAACCTGCAGAGTTATAAATGAAAGCTATCATCCAAAAATAGACTGAAGTAAGGCTGCCAAGAGGACTTGAAAGCGGGGCAGAATTGCAGGAAACCGATTTCAGGAGGTAGACTGGAATTGCATTGAAAGCATAGGAAAAGAGGCAGAACGTCCACAATGATGCACTTGGCCAAAAAGGGCGTATGCGTTTTTTCCTGAATATATTCAGGAAAAAAACGCATACGCCCTTTTTGGCCAACCAAGCAAGCTTGCAAAGGAAATCTGCACTACAATGAAGTCTCACTTCCCCCCGGTCAAAAGGGCCATCTGAAAAAAGTGTAAAATCCAGAAAGGCAGGACAGGCCATGGAGAACTGGGAGCCTTGTTATGCTGATGGGCGGGATGTAAATTGCCAACAGACACTTGGGAGAAGTGTATGGTGTTTCCTGAAACATCTAAAAAACAAAGCAACAGAGCCTAGGGCACTGCCACTTATGGTCCTATAGCTTAGGGAAATTAAAATCAAAAAGACACAGCCACCCCAAAGTTAGGGACGGCTCTGTTTACAAGAACCTCGTTTACAGTACAAGTTCAACATCGCAGAAAGTGAAAAATGGATAAAGAAGTTGTGGTATTTACTTACAAAGCAATATCACTCAGCAATGAAATCTGTGTCATCAGGCCCTTAGCAGCACAATGAGTGGATTCAGGTATGATGATTCTAACTGAAATAAGTCACACAGAAAAAGAAACATCATAAGATATCAGTAATACACGGAATGTAAACTTGGCTACACAGGAACTGAATTACAGAACAGAACAGGGTCTCAAATTTAGAAAACCAACTTATGCTTGCTTAAGGGGAAAGGTGAGTTGGGGTGCTGCATAAAACCAGAGATTCAAATGAGCACAGATAAAGTTCCTTAAGCCAAATATGGAATAGACAAGAGCTACTCCTTGCTCAACGAAATGGACTCAACACCGCATATTAAACGCCTAAGAATGTACCTGACTAGTAAGTATCTTAAAACCTATGGATTGCTATGTCTCCGAAAGAGAATCAAGCATGTGTACAGGGGCATAAACGCAGCAGTGATAGGATTGGAGAGGTTCGTGAGCAAATGAAGACCATTTGAAGTCATATTGCATGGTACCCATTCCACGGGTTTCAACTACCCAGGTTTAAGGTATTCTTCCTTCAGCTAAAACATGCATGTGGAACCTAGAGTATGATCAACCATGTGATCGGGAGACGTGTTCAAATATGTCTCAGTTTTCATACCCTGGTACTCGGGTGCAACATTCCAGACGCTTTACTAACACTCTCCCCACTTGGAGAGTCAGTCCCTTTAACCTCCTGTTTGGCCCAGTTTGCAATTTCTGTGGAAGATGAACAGGAATAGCGAGAACCAATGAGAGACTAGCTGGAGGTGTCTGGATGGGCAAATTTAACTCTCATTTCCCACCAGGAAGAGGAATTAACCAAAGGCTCAGCGTGCCGTGCCAGAACCAGATTAGGGCCTGAAGACATCCTGCGGTGTTGCGGCCAGGTCACAAGAAAGCGAGTTGAAGAAAGGAGCTCAGGGGCACTGTAATTCACAAACCTGCAGAGTTATAAATGACAGCTATCGTCCAAAAATAGACTGAAGTAAGGCTGCCAAGAGGACTTGAAAGCGGGGCAGAATTGCAGGAAACCGATTTCAGGAGGTAGACTGGAATTGCATTGAAAGCATAGGAAAAGAGGAAGAACGTCCACAATGATGCACTTGGCCAAAAAGGGGCATATGCGTTTTTTCCTGAATATATTCAGGAAAAAACGCATACGCCCTTTTTGGCCAACCAAGCAAGCTTGCAAAGGAAATCTGCACTACAATGAAGTCTCACTTCCCCCCGGTCAAAAGGGCCATCTGAAAAAAGTGTAAAATCCAGAAAGGCAGGACAGGCCATGGAGAACTGGGAGCCTTGTTATGCTGATGGGCGGGATGTAAATTGCCAACAGACACTCAGGAGAAGTGTATGGTGTTTCCTGAAACATCTAAAAAACAAAGCAACAGAGCCTAGGGCACTTCCACTTATGGTCCTATAGCTTAGGGAAATTAAAATCAAAAAGACACAGCCACCCCAACGTTTGGACGCCTCCGTTTACAAGAACCTCGTTTACCGTACAAGTTCAATATCACAGAAAGTGAAAAATGGATAAAGAACTTGTGGTCCTTATGTACAATGCAGTATCACTCAGCAATGAAATCTATGTCATCAGGCCCTTAGCAGCACAATGAGTGGATTCAGGTACGATGATTCTAACTGAAATAAGTCACACAGAAAAAGAAACATCATAAGATATCAGTAATACACGGAATGTAAACTTGGCTACACAGGAACTGCATTCCAAAACAGAACAGGGTCTCAAATTTAGAAAACCAACTTATGCTTGCTTAAGGGGAAAGGTGAGTTGGGGTGCTGCATAAAACCAGAGATTGAAATGAGCACAGATAAAGTTCCTTAAGCCAAATATGGAATAGACAAGAGCTACTCCTTGCTCAACGAAATGGACTCAAAACCCCATATTAAACGCCTAAGAATGTACCTGACTAGTAAGTATCTTAAAACCTATGGATTGCTATACCTCCGAAAGAGAATCAAGCGTGTGTACAGGGGCATAAACGAAGCAGTGATAGGATTGGAGAGGTTCGGTGAGCAAATGAAGACCCTTTGAAGTCATATTGCATGGTACTCATTCCACGGGTCTCAACTCTCCAGGTTTAAGGTATTTTTCCTTCAGCTAAAACATGCATGTGGAACCCAGAGTATGATCAACCATGTGAATGGGAGACGTGTTCAAATATGTCTCAGTTTTCCTCCCCTGGTACTCGGGTGCAACATTCCATACGCTTTACTAACATTCTCCCGACTTGGAGAGTCAGTCCCTTTAACCTCCTGTTTGGCCCAGTTTGCAATTTCTGCGGAAGATGAACAGGAATAGCGAGAACAAATGAGAGGCTAGCTGGAGGTGTCTGGACGGGCAAATTTAACTCTCATTTCCCACCAGGAAGAGGAAATAACCAAAGGCTCAGCGTGCCGTACCAGAACCAGATTAGGGCCTGAAGCCATCCTGCGGTGTTGCGGCCAGCTCAAAAGAAAGCGAGTTGAAGAAAGGAGCTCAGGGGCACTGTAATTCACAAACCTGCAGAGTTATAAATGACAGCTATCGTCCAAAAATAGACTGAAGTAAGGCTGCCAAGAGGACTTGAAAGCGGGGCAGAATTGCAGGAAACCGATTTCAGGAGGTAGACTGGAATTGCATTTCAGGCACAGGAAAAGAGGAAGAACGTCCACAATGATGCACTTGGCCAAAAAGGGCGTATGCGTTTTTTCCTGAATATATTCAGGAAAAAATGCATACGCCCTTTTTGGCCAACCAAGCAAGCTTGCAAAGGAAATCTGCACTACAATGAAGTCTCACTTACCCCCGGTCAAAAGGGCCATCTGAAAAAAGTGTAAAATCCAGAAAGGCAGGACAGGCCATGGAGAAATGGGAGCCTTGTTATGCTGATGGGCGGGATGTACATTGCCAACAACCACTCGGGAGAAGTGTATGGTGTTTCCTGAAACATCTAAAAAACAAAGCAACAGAACCTAGGGCACTTCCACTTATGGTCCTATAGCTTAGGGAAATTAAAATCAAAAAGACACAGCCACCCCAAAGTTTGGAACGGCTCTGTTTACAAGAACATCGTTTACAGTACAAGTTCAACATCGCAGAAAGTGAAAAATGGATAAAGAATTTGTGGTATTCACTTACAAAGCAATATCACTCAGCAATGAAATCTATGTCATCAGGCCCTTAGCAGCACAAAGAGTGGATTCAGGTATGATGATTCTAACTGAAATAAGTCACACAGAAAAAGAAACATCATAAGATATCAGTAATACACAGAATGGAAACTTGGCTACACAGGAACTGAGTTACAGAACAGAACAGGGTCTCAAATTTAGAAAACCAACTTATGCTTGCTTAAGGGTAAATGTGAGTTGGGGTGCTGCATAAAACCAGAGATTGAAATGAGCACAGATAAAGTTCCTTAAGCCAAATATGGAATAGACAAGAGCTACTCCTTGCTCAACGAAATGGACTCAACACCGCATATTAAACGCCTAAGAATGTACCTGACTAGTAAGTATCTTAAAACCTATGGATTGCTATGTCTCCGAAAGAGAATCAAGCATGTGTACAGGGGCATAAACGCAGCAGTGATAGGATTGGAGAGGTTCGGTGAGCAAATGAAGACCCTTTGAAGTCATATTGCATGGTACCCATTCCACGGGTTTCAACTACCCAGCTTTTACGTATTCTTCCTTCAGCTAAAACATGCGTGTGGAACCCTGAGTATGATCAACCATGTGATCGGGAGACGTGTTCAAATATGTCTCAGTTTTCCTCCCCTGGTACTCGGGTGCAACATTCCAGACGCTTTACTAACACTCTCCCCACTTGGAGAGTCAGCGCCTTTAACCTCCTGTTTGGCCCAGTTTGCAATTTCTGCGGAAGATGAACAGGAATAGCGAGAACCAATGAGAGACTAGCTGGAGGTGTCTGGACGGGCAAATTTAACTCTCATTTCCCACCAGGAAGAGGAAATAACCAAAGGCTCAGCGTGCCGTGCCGGAACCAGATTAGGGCCTGAAGCCATCCTGCGGTGTTGCGGCCAGGTCACAAGAAAGCGAGTTGAAGAAAGGAGCTCAGGGGCACTGTAATTCACAAACCTGCAGAGTTATAAATGAAAGCTATCATCCAAAAATAGACTGAAGTAAGGCTGCCAAGAGGACTTGAAAGCGGGGCAGAATTGCAGGAAACCGATTTCAGGAGGTAGACTGGAATTGCATTGAAAGCATAGGAAAAGAGGCAGAACGTCCACAATGATGCACTTGGCCAAAAAGGGCGTATGCGTTTTTTCCTGAATATATTCAGGAAAAAAACGCATACGCCCTTTTTGGCCAACCAAGCAAGCTTGCAAAGGAAATCTGCACTACAATGAAGTCTCACTTCCCCCCGGTCAAAAGGGCCATCTGAAAAAAGTGTAAAATCCAGAAAGGCAGGACAGGCCATGGAGAACTGGGAGCCTTGTTATGCTGATGGGCGGGATGTAAATTGCCAACAGACACTTGGGAGAAGTGTATGGTGTTTCCTGAAACATCTAAAAAACAAAGCAACAGAGCCTAGGGCACTGCCACTTATGGTCCTATAGCTTAGGGAAATTAAAATCAAAAAGACACAGCCACCCCAAAGTTAGGGACGGCTCTGTTTACAAGAACCTCGTTTACAGTACAAGTTCAACATCGCAGAAAGTGAAAAATGGATAAAGAAGTTGTGGTATTTACTTACAAAGCAATATCACTCAGCAATGAAATCTGTGTCATCAGGCCCTTAGCAGCACAATGAGTGGATTCAGGTATGATGATTCTAACTGAAATAAGTCACACAGAAAAAGAAACATCATAAGATATCAGTAATACACGGAATGTAAACTTGGCTACACAGGAACTGAATTACAGAACAGAACAGGGTCTCAAATTTAGAAAACCAACTTATGCTTGCTTAAGGGTAAAGGTGAGTTGGGGTGCTGCATAAAACCAGAGATTGAAATGAGCACAGATAAAGTTCCTTAAGTCAAATATGGAATAGACAAGAGCTACTCCTTGCTCAACGAAATGGACTCAACACTGCATATTAAACGCCTAAGAATGTGCCTGACTAGTAAGTATCTTAAAACCTATGGATTGCTATGTCTCCGAAAGAGAATCAAGCATGTGTACAGGGGCATAAACGCAGCAGTGATAGGATTGGAGAGGTTCGTGAGCAAATGAAGACCATTTGAAGTCATATTGCATGGTACCCATTCCACGGGTCTCAACTCTCCAGGTTTAAGGTATTCTTTCTTCAGCTAAAACATGCATGTGGAACCCAGAGTATGATCAACCGTGTGATCGGGAGACGTGTTCAAATATGTCGCAGTTTTCGTCCCCTGGTACTTCGGTGCAACATTCCAGACGCTTTACTAACACTCTCCCCACTTGGAGAGTCAGTGCCTTTAACCTCCTGTTTGGCCCAGTTTGCAATTTCTGCGGAAGATGTACAGGAATAGGGAGAACCAATGAGAGACAAGCGGGAGGTGTCTGGACGGGCAAATTTAACTCTAATTTCCCACCAGGATGAGCAATTAACCAAAGGCTCAGCGTGCCGTGCCGGAAACAGATTAGGGCCTGAAGCCATCCTGCGGTGTGGCGGCCAGCTCACAAGAAAGCAAGTTGAAGAAAGGAGCTCAGGGGCACTGTAATTCACAAACCTGCAGAGTTATAAATGACAGCTATCGTCCAAAAATAGACTGAAGTAAGGCTGCCAAGAGGACTTGAAAGCGGGGCAGAATTGCAGGAAACCGATTTCAGGAGGTAGACTGGAATTGCATTTCAGGCATAGGAAAAGAGGAAGAACGTCCACAATGATGCACTTGGCCAAAAAGGGCGTATGCGTTTTTTCCTGAATATATTCAGGAAAAAACGCATACGCCCTTTTTGGCCAACCAAGCAAGCTTGCAAAGGAAATCTGCACTACAATGAAGTCTCACTTACCCCCGGTCAAAAGGGCCATCTGAAAAAAGTGTAAAATCCAGAAAGGCAGGACAGGCCATGGAGAAATGGGAGCCTTGTTATGCTGATGGGCGGGATGTACATTGCCAACAACCACTCGGGAGAAGTGTATGGTGTTTCCTGAAACATCTAAAAAACAAAGCAACAGAACCTAGGGCACTTCCACTTATGGTCCTATAGCTTAGGGAAATTAAAATCAAAAAGACACAGCCACCCCAAAGTTTGGAACGGCTCTGTTTACAAGAACATCGTTTACAGTACAAGTTCAACATCGCAGAAAGTGAAAAATGGATAAAGAATTTGTGGTATTCACTTACAAAGCAATATCACTCAGCAATGAAATCTATGTCATCAGGCCCTTAGCAGCACAAAGAGTGGATTCAGGTATGATGATTCTAACTGAAATAAGTCACACAGAAAAAGAAACATCATAAGATATCAGTAATACACAGAATGGAAACTTGGCTACACAGGAACTGAGTTACAGAACAGAACAGGGTCTCAAATTTAGAAAACCAACTTATGCTTGCTTAAGGGTAAATGTGAGTTGGGGTGCTGCATAAAACCAGAGATTGAAATGAGCACAGATAAAGTTCCTTAAGCCAAATATGGAATAGACAAGAGCTACTCCTTGCTCAACGAAATGGACTCAACACCGCATATTAAACGCCTAAGAATGTACCTGACTAGTAAGTATCTTAAAACCTATGGATTGCTATGTCTCCGAAAGAGAATCAAGCATGTGTACAGGGGCATAAACGCAGCAGTGATAGGATTGGAGAGGTTCGGTGAGCAAATGAAGACCCTTTGAAGTCATATTGCATGGTACCCATTCCACGGGTTTCAACTACACAGCTTTTACGTATTCTTCCTTCAGCTAAAACATGCGTGTGGAACCCTGAGTATGATCAACCATGTGATCGGGAGACGTGTTCAAATATGTCTCAGTTTTCCTCCCCTGGTACTCGGGTGCAACATTCCAGACGCTTTACTAACACTCTCCCGACTTGGAGAGTCAGCGCCTTTAACCTCCTGTTTGGCCCAGTTTGCAATTTCTGCGGAAGATGAACAGGAATAGCGAGAACCAATGAGAGACTAGCTGGAGGTGTCTGGACGGGCAAATTTAACTCTCATTTCCCACCAGGAAGAGGAAATAACCAAAGGCTCAGCGTGCCGTGCCGGAACCAGATTAGGGCCTGAAGCCATCCTGCGGTGTTGCGGCCAGGTCACAAGAAAGCGAGTTGAAGAAAGGAGCTCAGGGGCACTGTAATTCACAAACCTGCAGAGTTATAAATGAAAGCTATCATCCAAAAATAGACTGAAGTAAGGCTGCCAAGAGGACTTGAAAGCGGGGCAGAATTGCAGGAAACCGATTTCAGGAGGTAGACTGGAATTGCATTGAAAGCATAGGAAAAGAGGCAGAACGTCCACAATGATGCACTTGGCCAAAAAGGGCGTATGCGTTTTTTCCTGAATATATTCAGGAAAAAAACGCATACGCCCTTTTTGGCCAACCAAGCAAGCTTGCAAAGGAAATCTGCACTACAATGAAGTCTCACTTCCCCCCGGTCAAAAGGGCCATCTGAAAAAAGTGTAAAATCCAGAAAGGCAGGACAGGCCATGGAGAACTGGGAGCCTTGTTATGCTGATGGGCGGGATGTAAATTGCCAACAGACACTTGGGAGAAGTGTATGGTGTTTCCTGAAACATCTAAAAAACAAAGCAACAGAGCCTAGGGCACTGCCACTTATGGTCCTATAGCTTAGGGAAATTAAAATCAAAAAGACACAGCCACCCCAAAGTTAGGGACGGCTCTGTTTACAAGAACCTCGTTTACAGTACAAGTTCAACATCGCAGAAAGTGAAAAATGGATAAAGAAGTTGTGGTATTTACTTACAAAGCAATATCACTCAGCAATGAAATCTGTGTCATCAGGCCCTTAGCAGCACAATGAGTGGATTCAGGTATGATGATTCTAACTGAAATAAGTCACACAGAAAAAGAAACATCATAAGATATCAGTAATACACGGAATGTAAACTTGGCTACACAGGAACTGAATTACAGAACAGAACAGGGTCTCAAATTTAGAAAACCAACTTATGCTTGCTTAAGGGGAAAGGTGAGTTGGGGTGCTGCATAAAACCAGAGATTCAAATGAGCACAGATAAAGTTCCTTAAGCCAAATATGGAATAGACAAGAGCTACTCCTTGCTCAACGAAATGGACTCAACACCGCATATTAAACGCCTAAGAATGTACCTGACTAGTAAGTATCTTAAAACCTATGGATTGCTATGTCTCCGAAAGAGAATCAAGCATGTGTACAGGGGCATAAACGCAGCAGTGATAGGATTGGAGAGGTTCGTGAGCAAATGAAGACCATTTGAAGTCATATTGCATGGTACCCATTCCACGGGTTTCAACTACCCAGGTTTAAGGTATTCTTCCTTCAGCTAAAACATGCATGTGGAACCTAGAGTATGATCAACCATGTGATCGGGAGACGTGTTCAAATATGTCTCAGTTTTCATACCCTGGTACTCGGGTGCAACATTCCAGACGCTTTACTAACACTCTCCCCACTTGGAGAGTCAGTCCCTTTAACCTCCTGTTTGGCCCAGTTTGCAATTTCTGTGGAAGATGAACAGGAATAGCGAGAACCAATGAGAGACTAGCTGGAGGTGTCTGGATGGGCAAATTTAACTCTCATTTCCCACCAGGAAGAGGAATTAACCAAAGGCTCAGCGTGCCGTGCCAGAACCAGATTAGGGCCTGAAGACATCCTGCGGTGTTGCGGCCAGGTCACAAGAAAGCGAGTTGAAGAAAGGAGCTCAGGGGCACTGTAATTCACAAACCTGCAGAGTTATAAATGACAGCTATCGTCCAAAAATAGACTGAAGTAAGGCTGCCAAGAGGACTTGAAAGCGGGGCAGAATTGCAGGAAACCGATTTCAGGAGGTAGACTGGAATTGCATTGAAAGCATAGGAAAAGAGGAAGAACGTCCACAATGATGCACTTGGCCAAAAAGGGGCATATGCGTTTTTTCCTGAATATATTCAGGAAAAAACGCATACGCCCTTTTTGGCCAACCAAGCAAGCTTGCAAAGGAAATCTGCACTACAATGAAGTCTCACTTCCCCCCGGTCAAAAGGGCCATCTGAAAAAAGTGTAAAATCCAGAAAGGCAGGACAGGCCATGGAGAACTGGGAGCCTTGTTATGCTGATGGGCGGGATGTAAATTGCCAACAGACACTCAGGAGAAGTGTATGGTGTTTCCTGAAACATCTAAAAAACAAAGCAACAGAGCCTAGGGCACTTCCACTTATGGTCCTATAGCTTAGGGAAATTAAAATCAAAAAGACACAGCCACCCCAACGTTTGGACGCCTCCGTTTACAAGAACCTCGTTTACCGTACAAGTTCAATATCACAGAAAGTGAAAAATGGATAAAGAACTTGTGGTCCTTATGTACAATGCAGTATCACTCAGCAATGAAATCTATGTCATCAGGCCCTTAGCAGCACAATGAGTGGATTCAGGTACGATGATTCTAACTGAAATAAGTCACACAGAAAAAGAAACATCATAAGATATCAGTAATACACGGAATGTAAACTTGGCTACACAGGAACTGCATTCCAAAACAGAACAGGGTCTCAAATTTAGAAAACCAACTTATGCTTGCTTAAGGGGAAAGGTGAGTTGGGGTGCTGCATAAAACCAGAGATTGAAATGAGCACAGATAAAGTTCCTTAAGCCAAATATGGAATAGACAAGAGCTACTCCTTGCTCAACGAAATGGACTCAAAACCCCATATTAAACGCCTAAGAATGTACCTGACTAGTAAGTATCTTAAAACCTATGGATTGCTATACCTCCGAAAGAGAATCAAGCGTGTGTACAGGGGCATAAACGAAGCAGTGATAGGATTGGAGAGGTTCGGTGACCAAATGAAGACCCTTTGAAGTCATATTGCATGGTACTCATTCCACGGGTCTCAACTCTCCAGGTTTAAGGTATTTTTCCTTCAGCTAAAACATGCATGTGGAACCCAGAGTATGATCAACCATGTGAATGGGAGACGTGTTCAAATATGTCTCAGTTTTCCTCCCCTGGTACTCGGGTGCAACATTCCATACGCTTTACTAACATTCTCCCGACTTGGAGAGTCAGTCCCTTTAACCTCCTGTTTGGCCCAGTTTGCAATTTCTGCGGAAGATGAACAGGAATAGCGAGAACAAATGAGAGGCTAGCTGGAGGTGTCTGGACGGGCAAATTTAACTCTCATTTCCCACCAGGAAGAGGAAATAACCAAAGGCTCAGCGTGCCGTACCAGAACCAGATTAGGGCCTGAAGCCATCCTGCGGTGTTGCGGCCAGCTCAAAAGAAAGCGAGTTGAAGAAAGGAGCTCAGGGGCACTGTAATTCACAAACCTGCAGAGTTATAAATGACAGCTATCGTCCAAAAATAGACTGAAGTAAGGCTGCCAAGAGGACTTGAAAGCGGGGCAGAATTGCAGGAAACCGATTTCAGGAGGTAGACTGGAATTGCATTTCAGGCATAGGAAAAGAGGAAGAACGTCCACAATGATGCACTTGGCCAAAAAGGGCGTATGCGTTTTTTCCTGAATATATTCAGGAAAAAATGCATACGCCCTTTTTGGCCAACCAAGCAAGCTTGCAAAGGAAATCTGCACTACAATGAAGTCTCACTTACCCCCGGTCAAAAGGGCCATCTGAAAAAAGTGTAAAATCCAGAAAGGCAGGACAGGCCATGGAGAAATGGGAGCCTTGTTATGCTGATGGGCGGGATGTACATTGCCAACAACCACTCGGGAGAAGTGTATGGTGTTTCCTGAAACATCTAAAAAACAAAGCAACAGAACCTAGGGCACTTCCACTTATGGTCCTATAGCTTAGGGAAATTAAAATCAAAAAGACACAGCCACCCCAAAGTTTGGAACGGCTCTGTTTACAAGAACATCGTTTACAGTACAAGTTCAACATCGCAGAAAGTGAAAAATGGATAAAGAATTTGTGGTATTCACTTACAAAGCAATATCACTCAGCAATGAAATCTATGTCATCAGGCCCTTAGCAGCACAAAGAGTGGATTCAGGTATGATGATTCTAACTGAAATAAGTCACACAGAAAAAGAAACATCATAAGATATCAGTAATACACAGAATGGAAACTTGGCTACACAGGAACTGAGTTACAGAACAGAACAGGGTCTCAAATTTAGAAAACCAACTTATGCTTGCTTAAGGGTAAATGTGAGTTGGGGTGCTGCATAAAACCAGAGATTGAAATGAGCACAGATAAAGTTCCTTAAGCCAAATATGGAATAGACAAGAGCTACTCCTTGCTCAACGAAATGGACTCAACACCGCATATTAAACGCCTAAGAATGTACCTGACTAGTAAGTATCTTAAAACCTATGGATTGCTATGTCTCCGAAAGAGAATCAAGCATGTGTACAGGGGCATAAACGCAGCAGTGATAGGATTGGAGAGGTTCGGTGAGCAAATGAAGACCCTTTGAAGTCATATTGCATGGTACCCATTCCACGGGTTTCAACTACCCAGCTTTTACGTATTCTTCCTTCAGCTAAAACATGCGTGTGGAACCCTGAGTATGATCAACCATGTGATCGGGAGACGTGTTCAAATATGTCTCAGTTTTCCTCCCCTGGTACTCGGGTGCAACATTCCAGACGCTTTACTAACACTCTCCCCACTTGGAGAGTCAGCGCCTTTAACCTCCTGTTTGGCCCAGTTTGCAATTTCTGCGGAAGATGAACAGGAATAGCGAGAACCAATGAGAGACTAGCTGGAGGTGTCTGGACGGGCAAATTTAACTCTCATTTCCCACCAGGAAGAGGAAATAACCAAAGGCTCAGCGTGCCGTGCCGGAACCAGATTAGGGCCTGAAGCCATCCTGCGGTGTTGCGGCCAGGTCACAAGAAAGCGAGTTGAAGAAAGGAGCTCAGGGGCACTGTAATTCACAAACCTGCAGAGTTATAAATGAAAGCTATCATCCAAAAATAGACTGAAGTAAGGCTGCCAAGAGGACTTGAAAGCGGGGCAGAATTGCAGGAAACCGATTTCAGGAGGTAGACTGGAATTGCATTGAAAGCATAGGAAAAGAGGCAGAACGTCCACAATGATGCACTTGGCCAAAAAGGGCGTATGCGTTTTTTCCTGAATATATTCAGGAAAAAAACGCATACGCCCTTTTTGGCCAACCAAGCAAGCTTGCAAAGGAAATCTGCACTACAATGAAGTCTCACTTCCCCCCGGTCAAAAGGGCCATCTGAAAAAAGTGTAAAATCCAGAAAGGCAGGACAGGCCATAGAGAACTGGGAGCCTTGTTATGCTGATGGGCGGGATGTAAATTGCCAACAGACACTTGGGAGAAGTGTATGGTGTTTCCTGAAACATCTAAAAAACAAAGCAACAGAGCCTAGGGCACTGCCACTTATGGTCCTATACCTTAGGGAAATTAAAATCAAAAAGACACAGCCACCCCAAAGTTAGGGACGGCTCTGTTTACAAGAACCTCGTTTACAGTACAAGTTCAACATCGCAGAAAGTGAAAAATGGATAAAGAAGTTGTGGTATTTACTTACAAAGCAATATCACTCAGCAAAGAAATCTGTGTCATCAGGCCCTTAGCAGCACAATGAGTGGATTCAGGTATGATGATTCTAACTGAAATAAGTCACACAGAAAAATAAACATCATAAGATATCAGTAATACACGGAATGTAAACTTGGCTACACAGGAACTGAATTACAGAACAGAACAGGGTCTCAAATTTAGAAAACCAACTTATGCTTGCTTAAGGGGAAAGGTGAGTTGGGGTGCTGCATAAAACCAGAGATTCAAATGAGCACAGATAAAGTTCCTTAAGCCAAATATGGAATAGACAAGAGCTACTCCTTGCTCAACGAAATGGACTCAACACCGCATATTAAACGCCTAAGAATGTACCTGACTAGTAAGTATCTTAAAACCTATAGATTGCTATGTCTCCGAAAGAGAATCAAGCATGTGTACAGGGGCATAAACGCAGCAGTGATAGGATTGGAGAGGTTCGGTGAGCAAATGAAGACCCTTTGAAGTCATATTGCATGGTACCCATTGCACGGGTTTCAACTACCCAGTTTTTAGGTATTCTTCCTTCAGCTAAAACATGCATGTGGAACCCAGAGTATGATCAACCATGTGATCGGGAGACGTGTTCAAATATGTCTCAGTTTTCCTCCCCTGGTACTCGGGTGCAACATTCCAGACGCTTTACTAACACTCTCCCCACTTGGAGAGTCAGCGCCTTTAACCTCCTGTTTGGCCCAGTTTGCAATTTCTGCGGAAGATGAACAGGAATAGCGAGAACAAATGAGAGGCTAGCTGGAGGTGTCTGGACGGGCAAATTTAACTCTCATTTCCCACCAGGAAGAGGAAATAACCAAAGGCTCAGCGTGCCGTACCAGAACCAGATTAGGGCCTGAAGCCATCCTGCGGTGTTGCGGCCAGCTCAAAAGAAAGCGAGTTGAAGAAAGGAGCTCAGGGGCACTGTAATTCACAAACCTGCAGAGTTATAAATGACAGCTATCATCCAAAAATAGACTGAAGTAAGACTGCCAAGAGGACTTGAAAGCGGGGCAGAATTGCAGGAAACCGATTTCAGGAGGTAGACTGGAATTGCATTTCAGGCATAGGAAAAGAGGAAGAACTTCCACTATGATGCACTTGGCCAAAAAGGGCGTATGCGTTTTTTCCTGAATATATTCAGGAAAAAACGCATACGCCCTTTTTGGCCAACCAAGCAAACTTGCAAAGGAAATCTGCACTACAATGAAGTCTCACTTCCCCCCGGTCAAAAGGGCCATCTGAAAAAAGTGTAAAATCCAGAAAGGCAAGACAGGCCATGGAGAACTGGGAGCCTTGTTATGCTGATGGGCGGGATGTAAATGGCCAACAGCCACTCCGGAGACGTGTATGGTGTTTCCTGAAACATCTGAAAACCAAAGCAACAGAGCCTAGTGCACTTCCACTTATGGTCCTATAGCTTAGGGAAATTAAAATCAAAAAGACACAGCCACCCCAAAGTTTGGGACGCCTCTGTTTACAAGAACCTCGTTTACCGTACAATTTCAATATCACAGAAAGTGAAAAATGGATAAAGAAGTTGTGGTACTCACGTACAATGCAATATCACTCAGCAATGAAATCTATGTCATCAGGCCCGTAGCAGCATAATGAGTAGATTCAGGTACGATGATTCCAACTGAAATAAGTCACACAGAAAAAGAAACATCATAAGATATCACTAATACACGGAATGTAAACTTGGCTACACAGAAACTGAATTACAGAACAGAACAGGGTCTCAAATTTAGAAAACCAACTTATGCTTGCTTAAGGGGAAAGGTGAGTTGGGGTGCTGCATAAAACCAGAGATTGAAATGAGCACAGATAAAGTTCCTTAAGCCAAATATGGAATAGACAAGAGCTACTCCTTGCTCAACGAAATGGACTCAACACCCCATATTAAACGCCTAAGAATATACCTGACTAGTAAGTATCTTAAAACCTATGGATTGCTATGTCTCCAAAAGAGAATCAAGCGTGTGTACAAGGGTCATAAACGCAGCAGTGATAGGATTGGAGAGATTCGGTGATCAAATGAAGACCCTTTGAAGTCATAATGCATGGTACCCATTCCACGGGTCTCAACTCTCCAGGTTTAAGGTATTCTTTCTTCAGCTAAAACATGCATATGGAACCCAGAGTATGATCAACCGTGTGAACGGGAGACGTGTTCAAATATGTCTCAGTTTTCCTCCCCTGATACTCGGGTGCAACATTCAAGACGCTTTACTAACACTCTCCACACTTGGAGAGTCAGCGCCTTTAACCTCCTGTTTGGCCAAGTTTGCAATTTCTGCGGAAGATGAACAGGAATAGGGAGAACCAATGAGAGACTAGCTGGAGGTGTCTGGACGGGCAAATTTAACTCTCATTTCCCACCAGGAAGAGGAATTAACCAAAGGCTCAGTGTGCCGTGCCGGACCAGATTAGGGCCTGAAGACATCCTGCGGTGTTGCGGCCAGGTCACAAGAAAGCGAGTTGAAGAAAGGAGCTCAGGGGCACTGTAATTCATAAACCTGCAGAGTTATAAATGAGAGCCATCGTCCAAAAATAGACTGAAGTAAGGCTGCCAAGAGGACTTGAAAGCGGGGCAGAATTGCAGGAAACCGATTTCAGGAGGTAGACTAGAATTGCATTTCAAGCACAGGAAAAGAGGCAGAACGTCCACAATGATGCACTTGGCCAAAAAGGGCGTATGCGTTTTTTCCTGAATATATTCAGGAAAAAACGCATACGCCCTTTTTGGCCAACCAAGCAAGCTTGCAAAGGAAATCTGCACTACAATGAAGTCTCAATTCCCCCTGCTCAAAGGGGCCAACTGAAATTAGTGTAAAATCCAGAAAGGCAGGACAGGCCATGGAGAACTGGGAGCCTTGTTATGCTGATGGGCAGGATGTAAATTGCCAACAGCCACTTGGGAGAAGTGTATGGTGTTTCCTGAAACATCTAAAAAACAAAGCAACAGAGCCTAGGGCACTGCCACTTATGGTCCTATAGCTTAGGGAAATTAAAATCAAAAAGACACAGCCACCCCAAAGTTTGGGACGCCTCTGTTTACAAGAACCTCGTTTACGGTACAAGTTCAATATCGCAGAAAGTGAAAAATGGATAAAGAACTTGTGGTACTTACGTACAATGCAGTATCACTCAGCAATGAAATCTATGTCATCAGGAGCATAGCAGCATAATGAGTGGATTCAGGTACGATGATTCTAACTGAAATAAGTCACACAGAAAAAGAAACATCATAAGATATCACTAATACACGGAAGGTAAACTTGGCTACACAGGAACTGAATTACAGAACAGAACAGGGTCTCAAATTTAGAAAACCAACTTATGCTTGCTTAAGGGGAAAGGTGAGTTGGGGTGCTGCATAAAACCAGAGATTGAAATGAGCACAGATAAAGTTCCTTAAGCCAAATATGGAATAGACAAGAGCTACTCCTTGCTCAACGAGATGGACTCAACACCGCATATTAAACGCCTAAGAATGTACCTGACTAGTAAGTATCTTAAAACCTATGGATTGCTATGTCTCCAAAAGAGAATCAAGCATTTGTACAGGGGCATAAACGCAGCAGTGATAGGATTGGAGAGGTTCGGTGAGCAAATGAAAACCCTTTGAAGTCATATTGCATATTACCCATTCCACGGATCTCAGCTCTCCAGATTTAACGTATTCTTCCTTCAGCTAAAACATGCATGTGGAACCCAGAGTATGATCAACCGTGTGATCGGGAAACGTGTTCAAATATGTCTCAGTTTTCGTCCCCTGGTACTCGGGTGCAACATTCCAGATGCTTTACTAACACTCTCCCGACTTGGAGAGTCAGTGCCTTTAACCTCCTGTTTGGCCCAGTTTGCAATTTCTGCGGAAGATGAACAGGAATAGGGAGAACCAATGAGTGACTAGCTGGAGGTGTCTGAACGGGCAAATTTAACTCTCATTTCCCACCAGGAAGAGGAATTAACCAAAGGCTCAGCGTGCCATGACAGTACAAGATTAGGGCCTGAAGCCATCCTGCGATGTTGCAGCTAGCTCACAAGAAAGCGACTTGAACAAAGGAGCGCAGGGGCACTGTAATTCACAAACCTGCAGAGTTATAAATGACAGCTATCGTCCAAAAATAGACTGAAGTAAGGCTGCCAAGAGGACTTGAAAGCGGGGCAGAATTGCAGGAAACCGATTTCAGGAGGTAGACTGGAATTGCATTGAAAGCATAGGAAAAGAGGCAGAACGTCCACAATGATGCACTTGGCCAAAAAGGGCGTATGCGTTTTTTCCTGAATATATTCAGGAAAAAACGCGTACGCCCTTTTTGGCCAACAAAGAAAGCTTGCAAAGGAAATCTGCACTACAATGAAGTCTCACTTCCCCCCGGTCAAAAGGGCCATCTGAAAACAGTGTAAAATCCAGAAAGGCAGGACAGGCCATGGAGAACTGGGAGCCTTGTTATGCTGATGGGCGGGATGTAAATTGCCAACAGACACTCGGGAGAAGTGTATGGTGTTTCCTGAAACATCTAAAAAACAAAGCAACAGAGCCTAGGGCACTTCCAATTATGGTCCTATAGCTTAGGGAAATTAAAATCAAAAAGACACAGCGACACCAAAGTTTGGGACGTCTCTGTTTACAAGAACCTCGTTTACCGTACAAGTTCAATATCGCAGAAAGTGAAAAATGGATAAAGAAGTTGTGGTACTTACGAACAATGCAGTATCAATCAGCAATGAAATCTATGTCATCAGGCCCGTAGCAGCATAATGAGTAGATTCAGGTACGATGATTCTAACTGAAATAAGTCACACAGAAAAAGAAATATCATAAGATATCAGTAATACACGGAATGTAAACTTGGCTACACAGGAACTGAATTACAGAACAGAACAGGGTCTCAAATTTAGAAAACCAACTTATGCTTGCTTAAGGGGAAAGGTGAGTTGGGGTGCTGCATAAAACCAGAGATTGAAATGAGCACAGATAAAGTTCCTTAAGCCAAATACGGAATAGACAAGAGCTACTCCTTGCTCAACGAAATGGAGTCAACACCGGATATTAAACACCTAAGAAAGTACCTGACTAGTAAGTATCTTAAAACCTATGGATTGCTATGTCTCCGAAAGAGAATCAAACATGTGTACAAGGGTCATAAACGCAGCAGTGATAGGACTGGAGAGGTTCGGTGAGCAAATGAAGACCCTTTGAAGTCATATTGCATGGTACCCATTCCACGGGTCTCAACTTTCCAGGTTTAAGGTATTCTTTCTTCAGCTAAAACATGCATGTGGAACCCAGAGTATGATCAACCGTGTGATCGGGAGACGTGTTCAAATATGTCGCAGTTTTCGTCCCCTGGTACTTCGGTGCAACATTCCAGACGCTTTACTAACACTCTCCCCACTTGGAGAGTCAGTGCCTTTAACCTCCTATTTGGCCCAGTTTGCAATTTCTGCGGAAGATGTACAGGAATAGGGAGAACCAATGAGAGACAAGCGGGAGGTGTCTGGACGGGCAAATTTAACTATAATTTCCCACCAGGATGAGGAATTAACCAAAGGCTCAGCGTGCCGTGCCGGAAACAGATTAGGGCCTGAAGCCATCCTGCGGTGTGGCGGCCAGCTCACAAGAAAGCGAGTAGAAGAAAGGAGCTCAGGGGCACTGTAATTCACAAACCTGCAGAGTTATAAATGACAGCTATCGTCCAAAAATAGACTGAAGTAAGGCTGCCAAGAGGACTTGAAAGCGGGGCAGAATTGCAGGAAACCAATTTCAGGAGGTAGGCTGGAATTGCATTGAAAGCATAGGAAAAGAGGCAGAACGTCCACAATGATGCACTTGGCCAAAAAGGGCGTATGCGTTTTTTCCTGAATATATTCAGGAAAAAGCGCAAATGCCCTTTTTGGCCAAGAAGAAAGCTTGCAAAGGAAATCTGCACTACAATGAAGTCTCACTTCCCCCCGGTCAAAAGGGCCATCTGAAAAAAGTGTAAAATCCAGAAAGGCAGGACAGGCCATGGAGAACTGGGAGCCTTGTTATGCTGATGGGTGGGATGTAAATTGCCAACAACCACTCCGGAGAAGTGTATGGTGTTTCCTGAAACATCTAAAAA
The DNA here is from genome assembly GCF_951394435.1 of Stenella coeruleoalba. NCBI lineage: Eukaryota > Metazoa > Chordata > Mammalia > Artiodactyla > Delphinidae > Stenella > Stenella coeruleoalba. The sequence goes on from NC_137151.1 coordinate 21,375,519, forward strand.
ACAAAGCAACAGAGCCTAGTGCACTGCCACTTATGGTCCTCTAGCTTAGGGAAATTAAAATCAAAAAGACACAGCCACCCCAAAGTTTGGGATGCCTCTGTTTACAAGAACCTCGTTACAGTACAAGTTCAACGTCGCAGAAAGTGAAAAATGGATAAAGAAGTTGTGGTATTCACTTACAAAGCAATATCACTCAGCAATGAAATCTATGTCATCAGGCCCTTAGCAGCACAATGAGTGGATTCAGGTATGATGATTCTAACTGAAATAAGTCACACAGAAAAAGAAACATCATAAGATATCAGTAATACACGGAATGGAAACTTGGTTACACAGGAACTGAATTACAGAACAGAACAGGATCTCAAATTTAGAAAACCAACCTATGCTTGCTTAAGGGTAAAGGTGAGTTGGGGTGCTGCATAAAACCAGAGATTGAAATGAGCACAGATAAAGTTCCTTAAGCCAAATATGGAATAGACAAGAGCTACTCCTTGCTAAACGAAATGGACTCAACACCGCATATTAAACGCCTAAGAATGTACCTGACTGGTAAGTATCTTAAAACCTATGGATTGCTATGTCTACAAAAGAGAATCAAGCGTGTGTACAGGGGCATAAACGCAGCAGTGATAGGATTGGAGAGGTTCGGTGAGCAAATGAAGACCCTTTGATGTCGTATTGCATGGTACCCATTACACGGGTCTCAACTCTCCAGGTTTAAGGTATTCTTCCTTCAGCTAAAACATGCATGTGGAACCCAGAGTATGACCAAACATGTGAACGGGAGACGTGTTCAAATATGTCTCAGTTTTCCTCCCCTGGTACTCGGGTGCAACATTCCAGACGCTTTACTAACACTCTCCCCACTTGGAGAGTCAGTCCCTTTAACCTCCTGTTTGGCCCAGTTTGCAATTTCTGCGGAAGATGAACAGGAATAGCGAGAACCAATGAGAGGCTAGCTGGAGGTGTCTAGACAGGCAAATTTAACTCTCATTTCCCACCAGGAAGAGGAATTAACCAAAGGCTCAGCATGCCGGCTGGAACCAGATTAGGGCCTGAAGGCATCCTGCGGTGTTGCGGCCAGGTCACAAGAAAGCGAGTTGAAGAAAGGAGCTCAGGGGCACTGTAATTCACAAACCTGCAGAGTTATAAATGACAGCTATCGTCCAAAAATAGACTGAAGTAAGGCTGCCAAGAGGACTTGAAAGCGGGGCAGAATTGCAGGAAACCGATTTCAGGAGGTAGACTGGAATTGCATTGAAAGCATAGGAAAAGAGGCAGAACGTCCACAATGATGCACTTGGCCAAAAAGGGCGTATGCGTTTTTTCCTGAATATATTCAGGAAAAAACGCATACGCCCTTTTTGGCCAACCAAGCAAGCTTGCAAAGGAAATCTGCACTACAATGAAGTCTCACTTCCCCCCGGTCAAAAGGGCCATCTGAAAAAAGTGTAAAATCCAGAAAGGCAACAGGCCATTGAGAACTGGGAGCCTTGTTATGCTGATGGGAGGGATGTAAATTGCCAACAGACACTCAGGAGAAGTGTATGGTGTTTCCTCAAACATCTAAAAAACAAAGCAACAGAGCCTAGGGCACTTCCACTTATGGTCCTATAGCTTAGGGAAATTAAAATCAAAAAGACACAGCCACCCCAAAGTTTGGGACGCCTCCGTTTACAAGAAAACCGTTTACCGTACAAGTTCAATATCACAGAAAGTGAAAAATGGATAAAGAACTTGTGGTACTTGCGTACAATGCAGTATCACTCAGCAATGAAATCTATGTCATCAGGCCCATAGCAGCATAATGAGTGGATTCAGGTACGATGATTCTAACTGAAATAAGTCACACAGAAAAAGAAACATCATAAGATATCAGTAATACACGGAATGTAAACTTGGCTACACAGGAACTGCGTTCCAAAACAGAACAGGGTCTCAAATTTAGAAAACCAACTTATGCTTGCTTAAGGGGAAAGGTGAGTTGGGGTGCTGCATAAAACCAGAGATTGAAATGAGCACAGATAAAGTTCCTTAAGCCAAATATGGAATAGACAAGAGCTACTCCTTGCTCAACGAAATGGACTCAACACCGCATATTAAACGCCTAAGAATGTACCTGACTAGTAAGTATCTTAAAACCTATGGATTGTTATGTCTCCAAAAGAGAATCAAGCATTTGTACAGGGGCATAGACGCAGCAGTGATAGGATTGGAGAGGTTCGGTGAGCAAATGAAGACCCTTTGAAGTCATATTGCATGGTACCCATTACACGGGTCTCAACTCTCCAGGTTTAAGGTATTCTTCCTTCAGCTAAAACATGCATGTGGAACCCAGAGTATGATCAACCATGTGAACGGGAGACGTGTTCAAATATGTCTCAGTTTTCCTCCCCTGGTACTCGGGTGCAACATTCCAGATGCTTTACTAACACTCTCCCCACTTGGAGAGTCAGTCCCTTTAACCTCCTGTTTGGCCCAGTTTGCAATTTCTGCGGAAGATGAACAGGAATAGCGAGAACCAATGAGAGGCTAGCTGGAGGTGTCTGGACGGGCAAATTTAACTCTCCTTTCCCACCAGGAAGAGGAATTAACCAAAGGCTCAGCATGCCGGGCCGGAACCAGATTAGGGCCTGAAGCTATCCTGCGGTGCTGCGGTCAGGTCACAAGAAAGCGAGTTGAAGAAAGGTGCTCAGGGGCACTGTAATTCACAAACCTGCAGACTTATAAATGACAGCTATCGTCCAAAAATAGACTGAAGTAAGGCTGCCAAGAGGACTTGAAAGCGGGGCAGAATTGCAGGAAACCGATTTCAGGAGGTAGACTGGAATTGCATTGAAAGCATAGGAAAAGAGGCAGAACGTCCACAATGATGCACTTGGCCAAAAAGGGCGTATGCGTTTTTTCCTGAATATATTCAGGAAAAAATGCATACGCCCTTTTTGGCCAACCAAGCAAGCTTGCAAAGGAAATCTGCACTACAATGAAGTCACACTTCCCCCCGGTCAAAAGGGCCATCTGAAAAAAGTGTAAAATCCAGAAAGGCAGGACAGGCTATGGAGAACTGGGAGCCTTGTTATGCTGATGGGCGGGATGTAAATTGCCAACAACCACTCGGGAGAAGTGTATGGTGTTTCCTGAAACATGTAAAAAAGAAAGCAACAGAACCTAGGGCACTTCCACTTATGGTCCTATAGCTTAGGGAAATTAAAATCAAAAAGACACAGCCACCTCAAAGTTTGGAACGGCTCTGTTTACAAGAACCTCGTTTACAGTACAAGTTCAACATCGCAGAAAGTGAAAAATGGATAAAGAAGTTGTGGTATTTACTTACAAAGCAATATCACTCAGCAATGAAATCTGTGTCACAAGGCCCTTAGCAGCACAATGAGTGGATTCAGGTATGATGATTCTAACTGAAATAAGTCACACAGAAAAAGAAACATCATAAGATATCAGTAATACACGGAATGGAAACTTGGCTACACAGGAACTGAATTACAGAACAGAACAGGGTCTCAAATTTAGAAAACCAACTTATGCTTGCTTAAGGGGAAAGGTGAGTTGGGGTGCTGCATAAAACCAGAGATTGAAATGAGCACAGATAAAGTTCCTTAAGCCAAATATGGAATAGACAAGAGCTACTCCTTGCTCAACGAAATGGACTCAACACCGCATATTAAACGCCTAAGAATGTACCTGACTAGTAAGTATCTTAAAACCTATAGATTGCTATGTCTCCGAAAGAGAATCAAGCATGTGTACAGGGTCATAAACGCAGCAGTGATAGGATTGGAGAGGTTCGGTGAGCAAATGAAGACCCTTTGAAGTCATATTGCATGGTACCAATTCCACGGGTTTCAACTACCCAGGTTTAAGGTATTCTTCCTTCAGATAAAACATGCATGTGGAACCTAGAGTATGATCAACAATGTGATCGGGAGATGTGTTCAAATATGTCTCAGTTTTCGTACCCTGGTACTCGGGTACAACATTCCAGACGCTTTACTAACACTCTCCCGACTTGGAGAGTCAGTCCCTTTAACCTCCTGTTTGGCCCAGTTTGCAATTTCTGCGGAAGATGAACAGGAATAGCGAGAACCAATGAGAGGCTAGCTGGAGGTGCCTGGACGGGCAAATTTAACTCTCATTTCCCACCAGGAAGTGGAATTAACCAAAGGCTCAGCATGCCGGGCCGGAACCACATTAGGGCCTGAAGCCATCCTGCGGTGTTGCGGCCAGGTCACAAGAAAGCGAGTTGAAGAAAGGAGCTCAGGGGCACTGTAATTCACAAACCTGCAGAGTTATAAATGAGAGCTATCGTCCAAAAGTAGACTGAAGTAAGGCTGCCAAGAGGACTTGAAAGCGGGGCAGAATTGCAGGAAACCGATTTCAGGAGGTAGACTGGAATTGCATTGAAAGCATAGGAAAAGAGGCAGAACGTCCACAATGATGCACTTGGCCAAAAAGGGCGTATGCGTTTTTTCCTGAATATATTCAGGAAAAAACGCATACGCCCTTTTTGGCCAACCAAGCAAGCTTGCAAAGGAAATCTGCACTACAATGAAGTCTCACTTCCCCCCGGTCAAAAGGGCCATCTGAAAAAAGTGTAAAATCCAGAAAGGCAACAGGCCATTGAGAACTGGGAGCCTTGTTATGCTGATGGGAGGGATGTAAATTGCCAACAGACACTCAGGAGAAGTGTATGGTGTTTCCTCAAACATCTAAAAAACAAAGCAACAGAGCCTAGGGCACTTCCACTTATGGTCCTATAGCTTAGGGAAATTAAAATCAAAAAGACACAGCCACCCCAAAGTTTGGGACGCCTCCGTTTACAAGAACCCCGTTTACCGTACAAGTTCAATATCACAGAAAGTGAAAAATGGATAAAGAACTTGTGGTACTTACGTACAATGCAGTATCACTCAGCAATGAAATCTATGTCATCAGGCCCATAGCAGCATAATGAGTGGATTCAGGTACGATGATTCTAACTGAAATAAGTCACACAGAAAAAGAAACATCATAAGATATCACTAATACACGGAATGTAAACTTGGCTACACAGGAACTGCATTCCAAAACAGAACAGGGTCTCAAATTTAGAAAACCAACTTATGCTTGCTTAAGGGGAAACGTGAGTTGGGGTGCTGCATAAAACCAGAGATTGAAATGAGCACAGATAAAGTTCCTTAAGCCAAATATGGAATAGACAAGAGCTACTCCTTGCTCAACGAAATGGACTCAACACCGCATATTAAACGCCTAAGAATGTACCTGACTAGTAAGTATCTTAAAACCTATGGATTGCTATGTCCCAAAAGAGAATCAAGCGTGTGTACAGGGGCATAAACGCAGCAGTGATAGGATTGGAGAGGTTCGGTGAGCAAATGAAGACCCTTTGAAGTCATATTGCATGGTACCCATTACACGGGTCTCAACTCTCCAGGTTTAAGTTATTCTTCCTTCAGCTAAAACATGCATGTGGAACCCAGAGTATGATCAACCATGTGAACAGGAGACGTGTTCAAATATGTCTCAGTTTTCGTACCCTGGTACTCGGGTGCAACATTCCAGACGCTTTACTAACACTCTCCCCACTTGGAGAGTCAGTCCCTTTAACCTCCTGTTTGGCCCAGTTTGCAATTTCTGCGGAAGATGAACAGGAATAGCGAGAACCAATGAGAGGCTAGCTGGAGGTGTCTGGACGGGCAAATTTAACTCTCATTTCCCACCAGGAAGAGGAATTAACCAAAGGCTCAGCATGCCGGGCCGGAACCAGATTAGGGCCTGAAGCCATCCTGTGGTGTTGCGGCCAGCTCACAAGAAAGCGAGTTGAAGAAAGGAGCTCAGGGGCACTGTAATTCACAAACCTGCAGACTTATAAATGACAGCTATCGTCCAAAAATAGACTGAAGTAAGGCTGCCAAGAGGACTTGAAAGCGGGGCAGAATTGCAGGAAACCGATTTCAGGAGGTAGACTGGAATTGCATTGAAAGCATAGGAAAAGAGGCAGAACGTCCACAATGATGCACTTGGCCAAAAAGGGCGTATGCGTTTTTTCCTGAATATATTCAGGAAAAAACGCATACGCCCTTTTTGGCCAACCAAGCAAGCTTGCAAAGGAAATCTGCACTACAATGAAGTCTCACTTCCCCCCGGTCAAAAGGGCCATCTGAAAAAAGTGTAAAATCCAGAAAGGCAGGACAGGCCATGGAGAACTGGGAGCCTTGTTATGCTGATGGGCGGGATGTAAATTGCCAACAACCACTCGGGAGAAGTGTATGGTGTTTCCTGAAACATCTAAAAAACAAAGCAACAGAACCTAGGGCACTTCAAATTATGGTCCTATAGCTTAGGGAAATTAAAATCAAAAAGACACAGCCACCCCAAAGTTTGGAACGGCTCTGTTTACAAGAACCTCGTTTACAGTACAAGTTCAACATCGCAGAAAGTGAAAAATGGATAAAGAAGTTGTGGTATTCACTTACAAAGCAATATCACTCAGCAATGAAATCTATGTCATCAGGCCCTTAGCAACACAATGAGTGGATTCAGGTATGATGATTCTAACTGAAATAAGTCACACAGAAAAAGAAACATCATAAGATATCAGTAATACACGGAATGGAAACTTGGCTACACAGGAACTGAATTACAGAACAGAACAGGGTCTCAAATTTAGAAAACCAACTTATGCTTGCTTAAGGGTAAAGGTGAGTTGGGGTGCTGCATAAAACCAGAGATTGAAATGAGCACAGATAAAGTTCCTTAAGCCAAATATGGAATAGACAAGAGCTACTCCTTGCTCAACGAAATGGACTCAACACCCCATATTAAACGCCTAAGAATGTACCTGACTAGTAAGTATCTTAAAACCTATGGATTGCTATGTCCCAAAAGAGAATCAAGCGTGTGTACAGGGGCATAAACGCAGCAGTGATAGGATTGGAGAGGTTCGGTGAGCAAATGAAGACCCTTTGAAGTCATATTGCATGGTACCCATTACACGGGTCTCAACTCTCCAGGTTTAAGTTATTCTTCCTTCAGCTAAATCATGCATGTGGAACCCAGAGTACGATCAACCATGTGAACGGGAGACGTGTTCAAATATGTCTCAGGTTTCCTCCCCTGGTACTCGGGTGCAACATTCCAGACGCTTTACTAACACTCTCCCCACTTGGAGAGTCAGTCCCTTTAACCTCCTGTTTGGCCCAGTTTGCAATTTCTGCGGAAGATGAACAGGAATAGCGAGAACCAATGAGAGGCTAGCTGGAGGTGTCTGGACGGGCAAATTTAACTCTCATTTCCCACCAGGAAGAGGAATTAACCAAAAGCTCAGCATGCCGGGCCGGAACCACATTAGGGCCTGAAGCCATCCTGCGGTGTTGCGGCCAGGTCACAAGAAAGCGAGTTGAAGAAAGGAGCTCAGGGGCACTGTAATTCACAAACCTGCAGAGTTATAAATGACAGCTATCATCCAAAAATAGACTGAAGTAAGGCTGCCAAGAGGACTTGAAAGCGGGGCAGAATTGCAGGAAACCGATTTCAGGAGGTAGACTGGAATTGCATTGAAAGCATAGGAAAAGAGGCAGAACGTCCACAATGATGCACTTGGCCAAAAAGGGCGTATGCGTTTTTTCCTGAATATATTCAGGAAAAAACGCATACGCCCTTTTTGGCCAACCAAGCAAGCTTGCAAAGGAAATCTGCACTACAATGAAGTCTCACTTCCCCCCGGTCAAAAGGGCCATCTGAAAAAAGTGTAAAATCCAGAAAGGCAGGACAGGCCATGGAGAACTGGGAGCCTTGTTATGCTGATGGGCGGGATGTAAATTGCCAACAACCACTCGGGAGAAGTGTATGGTGTTTCCTGAAACATCTAAAAAACAAAGCAACAGAACCTAGGGCACTTCCACTTATGGTCCTATAGCTTAGGGAAATTAAAATCAAAAAGACACAGCCACCCCAAAGTTTGGAACGGCTCTGTTTACAAGAACCTCGTTTACAGTACAAGTTCAACATCGCAGAAAGTGAAAAATGGATAAAGAAGTTGTGGTATTTACTTACAAAGCAATATCACTCAGCAATGAAATCTGTGTCATCAGGCCCTTAGCAGCACAATGAGTGGATTCAGGTATGATGATTCTAACTGAAATAAGTCACACAGAAAAAGAAACATCATAAGATATCAGTAATACACGGAATGTAAACTTGGCTACACAGGAACTGAATTACAGAACAGAACAGGGTCTCAAATTTAGAAAACCAACTTATGCTTGCTTAAGGGGAAAGGTGAGTTGGGGTGCTGCATAAAACCAGAGATTGAAATGAGCACAGATAAAGTTCCTTAAGCCAAATATGGAATAGACAAGAGCTACTCCTTGCTCAACGAAATGGACTCAACACCGCATATTAAACGCCTAAGAATGTACCTGACTAGTAAGTATCTTAAAACCTATAGATTGCTATGTCTCCGAAAGAGAATCAAGCATGTGTACAGGGTCATAAATGCAGCAGTGATAGGATTGGAGAGGTTTGGTGAGCAAATGAAGACCCTTTGAAGTCATATTGCATGGTACCCATTCCACGGGTTTCAACTACCCAGGTTTAAGGTATTCTTCCTTCAGATAAAACATGCATGTGGAACCTAGAGTATGATCAACAATGTGATCGGGAGATGTGTTCAAATATGTCTCAGTTTTCGTACCCTGGTACTCGGGTGCAACATTCCAGACGCTTTACTAACACTCTCCCGACTTGGAGAGTCAGTCCCTTTAACCTCCTGTTTGGCCCAGTTTGCAATTTCTGCGGAAGATGAACAGGAATAGCGAGAACCAATGAGAGGCTAGCTGGAGGTGCCTGGACGGGCAAATTTAACTCTCATTTCCCACCAGGAAGTGGAATTAACCAAAGGCTCAGCATGCCGGGTCGGAACCAGATTAAGGCCTGAAGCCATCCTGCGGTGTTGCGGCCAGGTCACAAGAAAGCGAGTTGAAGAAAGGAGCTCAGGGGCACTGTAATTCACAAATCTGCAGAGTTATAAATGAGAGCAATCGTCCAAAAGTAGACTGAAGTAAGGCTGCCAAGAGGACTCGAAAGCGGGGAAGAATTGCAGGAAACCGATTTCAGGAGGTAGACTGGAATTGCATTGAAAGCATAGGAAAAGAGGCAGAACGTCCACAATGATGCACTTGGCCAAAAAGGGCGTATGCGTTTTTTCCTGAATATATTCAGGAAAAAACGCATACGCCCTTTTTGGCCAACCAAGCAAGCTTGCAAAGGAAATCTGCACTACAATGAAGTCTCACTTCCCCCCGGTCAAAAGGGCCATCTGAAAAAAGTGTAAAATCCAGAAAGGCAACAGGCCATTGAGAACTGGGAGCCTTGTTATGCTGATGGGAGGGATGTAAATTGCCAACAGACACTCAGGAGAAGTGTATGGTGTTTCCTCAAACATCTAAAAAACAAAGCAACAGAGCCTAGGGCACTTCCACTTATGGTCCTATAGCTTAGGGAAATTAAAATCAAAAAGACACAGCCACCCCAAAGTTTGGGACGCCTCCGATTACAAGAACCCCGTTTACCGTACAAGTTCAATATCACAGAAAGTGAAAAATGGATAAAGAACTTGTGGTACTTACGTACAATGCAGTATCACTCAGCAATGAAATCTATGTCATCAGGCCCATAGCAGCATAATGAGTGGATTCAGGTACGATGATTCTAACTGAAATAAGTCACACAGAAAAAGAAACATCATAAGATATCACTAATACACGGAATGTAAACTTGGCTACACAGGAACTGCATTCCAAAACAGAACAGGGTCTCAAATTTAGAAAACCAACTTATGCTTGCTTAAGGGGAAACGTGAGTTGGGGTGCTGCATAAAACCAGAGATTGAAATGAGCACAGATAAAGTTCCTTAAGCCAAATATGGAATAGACAAGAGCTACTCCTTGCTCAACGAAATGGACTCAACACCGCATATTAAACGCCTAATAATGTACCTGACTAGTAAGTATCTTAAAACCTATGGATTGCTATACCTCCGAAAGAGAATCAAGCGTGTGTACCTGGGCATAAACGCAGCAGTGATAGGATTGGAGAGGTTCGGTGAGCAAATGAAGACCCTTTGAAGTCATATTGCATGGTACCCATTACACGGGTCTCAACTCTCCAGGTTTAAGTTATTCTTCCTTCAGCTAAAACATGCATGTGGAACCCAGAGTATGATCAACCATGAGAACGGGAGACGTGGTCAAATATGTCTCAGTTTTCCTCCCCTGGTACTCGGGTGCAACATTCCAGACGCTTTACTAACACTCTCCCCACTTGGAGAGTCAGTCCCTTTAAACTCCTGTTTGGCCCAGTTTGCAATTTCTGCGGAAGATGAACAGGAATAGCGAGAACCAATGAGAGGCTAGCTGGAGGTGTCTGGACGGGCAAATTTAACTCTCATTTCCCACCAGGAAGAGGAATTAACCAAAGGCTCAGCATGCCGGGCCGGAACCAGATTAGGGCCTGAAGCCATCCTGCGGTGTTGCGGCCAGGTCACAAGAAAGCGAGTTGAAGAAAGGAGCTCAGGGGCACTGTAATTCACAAACCTGCAGACTTATAAATGACAGCTATCGTCCAAAAATAGACTGAAGTAAGGCTGCCAAGAGGACTTGAAAGTGGGGCAGAATTGCAGGAAACCGATTTCAGGAGGTAGACTGGAATTGCATTGAAAGCATAGGAAAAGAGGCAGAACGTCCACAATGATGCACTTGGCCAAAAAGGGCGTATGCGTTTTTTCCTGAATATATTCAGGAAAAAACGCATACGCCCTTTTTGGCCAACCAAGCAAGCTTGCAAAGGAAATCTGCACTACAATGAAGTCTCACTTCCCCCCGGTCAAAAGGGCCATCTGAAAAAAGTGTAAAATCCAGAAAGGCAGGACAGGCCATGGAGAACTGGGAGCCTTGTTATGCTGATGGGCGGGATGTAAATTGCCAACAACCACTCGGGAGAAGTGTATGGTGTTTCCTGAAACATCTAAAAAACAAAGCAACAGAACCTAGGGCACTTCCACTTATGGTCCTATAGCTTAGGGAAATTAAAATCAAAAAGACACAGCCACCCCAAAGTTTGGAACGGCTCTGTTTACAAGAACCTCGTTTACAGTACAAGTTCAACATCGCAGAAAGTGAAAAATGGATAAAGAAGTTGTGGTATTTACTTACAAAGCAATATCACTCAGCAATGAAATCTGTGTCACAAGGCCCTTAGCAGCACAATGAGTGGATTCAGGTATGATGATTCTAACTGAAATAAGTCACACAGAAAAAGAAACATCATAAGATATCAGTAATACACGGAATGTAAACTTGGCTACACAGGAACTGAATTACAGAACAGAACAGGGTCTCAAATTTAGAAAACCAACTTATGCTTGCTTAAGGGTAAAGGTGAGTTGGGGTGCTGCATAAAACCAGAGATTGAAATGAGCACAGATAAAGTTCCTTAAGTGAAATATGGAATAAATAAGAGCTACTCCTTGCTCAACGAAATGGACTCAACACCGCATATTAAACGCCTAAGAATGTACCTGACTAGTAAGTATCTTAAAAACTATGGATTGCTATGTCTCCGAAAGAGAATCAAGCATGTATACAGGGGCATAAACGCAGCAGTGATAGGATTGGGGAGGTTTGGGGAGCAAATGAAGAACCTTTGAAGTCATATTGCATGGTACCCATTACACGGGTCTCAACTCTCCAGGTTTAAGGTATTCTTCCTTCAGCTAAAACATGCATGTGGAACCCAAGTATGATCAACCATGTGAACGGGAGACGTGTTCAAATATGTCTCAGTTTTCCTCCCCTGGTACTCGGGTGCAACATTCCAGACGCTTTACTAACACTCTCCCGACTTGGAGAGTCAGTCCCTTTAACCTCCTGTTTGGCCTAGTTTGCAATTTCTGTGGAAGATGAACAGGAATAGCGAGAACCAATGAGAGGCTAGCTGGAGGTGTCTGGACGGGCAAATTTAACTCTCATTTCCCACCAGGAAGAGGAATTAACCAAAGGCTCAGCGTGCCGTGCCGGAACCAGATTAAGGCCTGAAGCCATCCTGCGGTGTTGCGGCCAGCTCAAAAGAAAGCGCGTTGAGGAAAGGAGCTCAGGGGCACTGTAATTCACAAACCTGCAGAGTTATAAATGACAGCTATCATCCAAAAATATACTGAAGTAAGGCTGCCAAGAGGACTTGAAAGCGGGGCAGAATTGCAGGAAACCGATTTCAGGAGGTAGACTGGAATGCACTGAAAGCATAGGAAAAGAGGCAGAACGTCCACAATGATGCACTTGGCCAAAAAGGGCGTATGCGTTTTTTCCTGAATATATTCAGGAAAAAACGCATACGCCCTTTTTGGCCAACCAAGCAAGCTTGCAAAGGAAATCTGCACTACAATGAAGTCTCACTTCCCCCCGGTCAAAAGGGCCATCTGAAAAAAGTGTAAAATCCAGAAAGGCAACAGGCCATTGAGAACTGGGAGCCTTGTTATGCTGATGGGCGGGATGTAAATTGCCAACAGACACTTGGGAGAAGTGTATGGTGTTTCCTGAAACATCTTAAAAACAAAGCAACAGAGCCTAGGGCACTTCCACTTATGGTCCTATAGCTTAGGGAAATTAAAATCAAAAAGACACAGCCACCCCAAAGTTTGGAACGGCTCTGTTTACAAGAACCTCGTTTACAGAACAAGTTCAACATCGCAGAAAGTGAAAAATGGATAAAGAAGTTGTGGTATTTACTTACAAAGCAATATCACTCAGCAATGAAATCTGTGTAACAAGGCCCTTAGCAGCACAATGAGTGGATTCAGGTATGATGATTCTAACTGAAATAAGTCACACAGAAAAAGAAACATCATAAGATATCAGTAATACACGGAATGTAAACTTGGCTACAGAGGAACTGAATTACAGAACAGAACAGGGTCTCAAATTTAGAAAACAAACTTATGCTTGCTTAAGGGTAAAGGTGAGATGGGGTGCTGCATAAAACCAGAGATTGAAATGAGCACAGATAAAGTTCCTTAAGCCAAATATGGAATAGACAAGAGCTACTCCTTGCTCAACGAAATGGACTCAACACCGCATATTAAACGCCTAAGAATGTACCTGACTAGTAAGTATCTTAAAACCTATGGATTGCTATGTCTCTGAAAGAGAATCAAGCATGTGTACAGGGGCATAAACGCAGCAGTGATAGGATTGGAGAGGTTCGGTGAGCAAATGAAGACCCTTTGAAGTCATATTGCATGGTACCCATTACACGGGTCTCAACTCTCCAGGTTTAAGGTATTCTTCCTTCAGCTAAAACATGCATGTGGAACCCAGAGTATGATCAACCATGTGAACGGGAGACGTGTTCAAATATGTCTCAGTTTTCCTCCCCTAGTACTCGGGTGCAACATTCCAGACGCTTTACTAACACTCTCCCGACTTGGAGAGTCAGTCCCTTTAACCTCCTGTTTGGCCCAGTTTGCAATTACTGCAGAAGATGAACAGGAATAGCGAGAACCAATGAGAGACTAGCTGGAGGTGTCTGGACGGGCAAATTTAACTCTCATTTCCCACCAGGAAGAGGAATTAACCAAAGGCTCAGCATGCCGGGCCGTAACCAGATTAGGGCCTGAAGCCATCCTGCGGTGTTGCGGCCAGGTCACAAGAAAGCGAGTTGAAGAAAGGAGCTCAGGGGCACTGTAATTCACAAACCTGCAGAGTTATAAATGACAGCTATCGTCCAAAAATAGACTGAAGTAAGGCTGCCAAGAGGACTTGAAAGCGGGGCAGAATTGCAGGAAACCGATTTCACGAGGTAGACTGGAATTGCATTGAAAGCATAGGAAAAGAGGCAGAACGTCCACAATGATGCACTTGGCCAAAAAGGGCGTATGCGTTTTTTCCTGAATATATTCAGGAAAACACGCATACGCCCTTTTTGGCCAACCAAGCAAGCTTGCAAAGGAAATCTGCACTACAATGAAGTCTCACTTCCCCCCGGTCAAAAGGGCCATCTGAAAAAAGTGTAAAATCCAGAAAGGCAACAGGCCATGGAGAACTGGGGGCCTTGTTATGCTGATGGGCGGGATGTAAATTGCCAACAGACACTCGGGAGAAGTGTATGGTGTTTCCTGAAACATCTAAAAAACAAAGCAACAGAGCCTAGGGCACTTCCACTTATGGTCCTATAGCTTAGGGAAATTAAAATCAAAAAGACACAGCCACCTCAAAGTTTGGGACGCCTCTGTTTACAAGAACCTCGTTTACCGTACAAGTTCAATATCACAGAAAGTGAAAAATGGATAAAGAACTTGTGGTACTTACGTACAATGCAGTATCACTCAGCAATGAAATCTATGTCATCAGGCCCGTATCAGCATAATGAGTGGATTCAGGTACGATGATTCTAACTGAAATAAGTCACACAGAAAAAGAAACATCATAAGATATCACTAATAAACGGAATGTAAACTTGGCTACACAAGAACTGAATTCCAAAACAGAACAGGTTCTCAAATTTAGAAAACCAACTTATGCTTGCTTAAGGGGAAAGGTGAGTTGGGTTGCTGCATAAAACCAGAGATTGAAATGAGCACAGATAAAGTTCCTTAAGCCAAATATGGAATAGACAAGAGCTACTCCTTGCTCAACGAAATGGACTCAACACCGCATATTAAACGCCTAAGAATGTACCTGACTAGTAAGTATCTTAAAACCTATGGATTGCTATGTCTCTGAAAGAGAATCAAGCATGTGTACAGGGGCATAAACGCAGCAGTGATAGGATTGGAGAGGTTCGGTGAGCAAATGAAGACCCTTTGAAGTCATATTGCATGGTACCCATTACACGGGTTTCAACTACCCAGGTTTAAGGTATTCTTCCTTCAGCTAAAACATGCATGTGGAAACTAGAGTATGATCAACCATGTGATTGGGAGACGTGTTCAAATATGTCTCAGTTTTTGTACCCTGGTACTCGGGTGCAACATTCCAGATGCTTTACTAACACTCTCCCGACTTGGAGAGTCAGCGCCTTTAACCTCCTGTTTGGCCCAGTTTGCAGTTTCTGCGGAAGATGAACAGGAATAGCGAGAACCAATGAGAGACTAGCTGGAGGTGTCTGGACGGGCAAATTTAACTCTCATTTCCCACCAGAAAGAGGAAATAACCAAAGGCTCAGCGTGCCGTGCCGGAACCAGATTAGGGCCTGAAGCCATCCTGCGGTGTTGCGGCCAGCTCAAAAGAAAGCGAATTGAAGAAAGGAGCTCAGGCGCACTGTAATTCACAAACCTGCAGAGTTATAAATGACAGCTATCGTCCAAAAATATACTGAAGTAAGGCTGCCAAGAGGACTTGAAAGCAGGGCAGAATTGCAGGAAACCGATTTCAGGAGGTAGACTGGAATTGCATTGAAAGCATAGGAAAAGAGGCAGAACGTCCACAATGATGCACTTGGCCAAAAAGGGCGTATGCGTTTTTTCCTGAATATATTCAGGAAAAAACGCATACGCCCTTTTTGGCCAACCAAGCAAGCTTGCAAAGGAAATCTGCACTACAATGAAGTCTCACTTCCCCCCGGTCAAAAGGGCCATCTGAAAAAAGTGTAAAATCCAGAAAGGCAGGACAGGCCATGGAGAACTGGGAGCCTTGTTATGCTGATGGGTGGGATGTAAATTGCCAACAGACACTTGGGAGAAGTGTATGGTGTTTCCTGAAACATCTAAAAAACAAAGCAACAGAGCCTAGGGTACTGCCACTTATGGTCCTATAGCTTAGGGAAATTAAAATCAAAAAGACACAGCCACCCCAAAGTTTGGGACGCCTCTGTTTAGAAGAACCTCGTTTACAGTACAAGTTCAACATCGCAGAAAGTGAAAAATGGATAAAGAAGTTGTGGTATTCACTTACAAAGCAATATCACTCAGCAATGAAATCTGTGTCATCAGGCCCTTAGCAGCACAATGAGTGGATTCAGGTATGATGATTCTAACTGAAATAAGTCACACAGAAAAAGAAACATCACAAGATATCAGTAATACACGGAATTTAAACTTGGCTACACAGGAACTGAATTACAGAACAGAACAGGGTCTCAAATTTAGAAAACCAACTTATGCTTGCTTAAGGGGAAAGGTGAGTTGGGGTGCTGCATAAAACCAGAGATTGAAATGAGCACAGATAAAGTTCCTTAAGCCAAATATGGAATAGACAAGAGCTACTCCTTGCTCAACGAAATGGACTCAACACCGCATATTAAACGCCTAAGAATGTACCTGACTAGTAAGTATCTTAAAACCTATGGATTGCTATGTCTCTGAAAGAGAATCAAGCATGTGTACAGGGGCATAAACGCAGCAGTGATAGGATTGGAGAGGTTCGGTGAGCAAATGAAGACCCTTTGAAGTCATATTGCATGGTACCCATTCCACGGGTTTCAACTACCCAGGTTTAAGGTATTCTTCCTTCAGCTAAAACATGCATGTAGAACCTAGAGTTTGATCAACCATTTGATCGGGAGACGTGTTCAAATATGTCTCAGTTTTCCTCCCCTGGTACTCAGGTGCAACATTCCAGACGCTTTACTAACACCCTCCCGACTTGGAGAGTCAGTCCCTTTAACCTCCTGTTTGGCCCAGTTTGCAATTTCTACGGAAGATGAACAGGAATAGCGAGAACCAATGAGAGACTAGCTGGAGGTGTCTGAACGGGCAAATTTAACTCTCATTTCCCACCAGGAAGAGGAATTAACCAAAGGCTCAGTGTGCCGTGCCGGAACCAGATTAGGGCCTGAAGCCATCCTGCGGTGTTGCGGCCAGGTCACAAGAAAGCGAGTTGAAGAAAGGAGCTCAGGGGCACTGTAATTCACAAACCTGCAGAGTTATAAATGACAGCTATCATCCAAAAATATACTGAAGTAAGGCTGCCAAGAGGACTTGAAAGCGGGGCAGAATTGCAGGAAACCGATTTCAGGAGGTAGACTGGAATTGCATTGAAAGCATAGGAAAAGAGGCAGAACGTCCACAATGATGCACTTGGCCAAAAAGGGCGTATGCGTTTTTTCCTGAATATATTCAAGAAAAAACGCATACGCACTTTTTGGCCAACCAAGCAAGCTTGCAAAGGAAATCTGCACTACAATGAAGTCTCACTTCCCCCCGGTCAAAAGGGCCATCTGAAAAAAGTGTAAAATCCAGAAAGGCAGGACAGGCCATGGAGAACTGGGAGCCTTGTTATGCTGATGGGCGGGATGTAAATTGCCAACAACCACTCGGGAGAAGTGTATGGTGTTTCCTGAAACATCTAAAAAACAAAGCAACAGAACCTAGGGCACTTCCACTTATGGTCCTATAGCTTAGGGAAATTAAAATCAAAAAGACACAGCCACCCCAAAGTTTGGAACGGCTCTGTTTACAAGAACCTCGTTTACAGTACAAGTTCAACATCGCAGAAAGTGAAAAATGGATAAAGAAGTTGTGGTATTTACTTACAAAGCAATATCACTCAGCAATGAAATCTGTGTCATCAGGCCCTTAGCAGCACAATGAGTGGATTCAGGTATGATGATTCTAACTGAAATAAGTCACACAGAAAAAGAAACATCATAAGATATCAGTAATACACGGAATGTAAACTTGGCTACACAGGAACTGAATTACAGAACAGAACAGGGTCTCAAATTTAGAAAACCAACTTATGCTTGCTTAAGGGGAAAGGTGAGTTGGGGTGCTGCATAAAACCAGAGATTGAAATGAGCACAGATAAAGTTCCTTAAGCCAAATATGGAATAGACAAGAGCTACTCCTTGCTCAACGAAATGGACTCAACACCGCATATTAAACGCCTAAGAATGTACCTGACTAGTAAGTATCTTAAAACCTATAGATTGCTATGTCTCCGAAAGAGAATCAAGCATGTGTACAGGGTCATAAATGCAGCAGTGATAGGATTGGAGAGGTTCGGTGAGCAAATGAAGACCCTTTGAAGTCATATTGCATGGTACCCATTCCACGGGTTTCAACTACCCAGGTTTAAGGTATTCTTCCTTCAGATAAAACATGCATGTGGAACCTAGAGTATGATCAACAATGTGATCGGGAGATGTGTTCAAATATGTCTCAGTTTTCGTACCCTGGTACTCGGGTGCAACATTCCAGACGCTTTACTAACACTCTCCCGACTTGGAGAGTCAGTCCCTTTAACCTCCTGTTTGGCCCAGTTTGCAATTTCTGCGGAAGATGAACAGGAATAGCGAGAACCAATGAGAGGCTAGCTGGAGGTGCCTGGACGGGCAAATTTAACTCTCATTTCCCACCAGGAAGTGGAATTAACCAAAGGCTCAGCATGCCGGGTCGGAACCAGATTAAGGCCTGAAGCCATCCTGCGGTGTTGCGGCCAGGTCACAAGAAAGCGAGTTGAAGAAAGGAGCTCAGGGGCACTGTAATTCACAAATCTGCAGAGTTATAAATGAGAGCAATCGTCCAAAAGTAGACTGAAGTAAGGCTGCCAAGAGGACTCGAAAGCGGGGAAGAATTGCAGGAAACCGATTTCAGGAGGTAGACTGGAATTGCATTGAAAGCATAGGAAAAGAGGCAGAACGTCCACAATGATGCACTTGGCCAAAAAGGGCGTATGCGTTTTTTCCTGAATATATTCAGGAAAAAACGCATACGCCCTTTTTGGCCAACCAAGCAAGCTTGCAAAGGAAATCTGCACTTCAATGAAGTCTCACTTCCCCCCGGTCAAAAGGGCCATCTGAAAAAAGTGTAAAATCCAGAAAGGCAACAGGCCATTGAGAACTGGGAGCCTTGTTATGCTGATGGGAGGGATGTAAATTGCCAACAGACACTCAGGAGAAGTGTATGGTGTTTCCTCAAACATCTAAAAAACAAAGCAACAGAGCCTAGGGCACTTCCACTTATGGTCCTATAGCTTAGGGAAATTAAAATCAAAAAGACACAGCCACCCCAAAGTTTGGGACGCCTCCGATTACAAGAACCCCGTTTACCGTACAAGTTCAATATCACAGAAAGTGAAAAATGGATAAAGAACTTGTGGTACTTACGTACAATGCAGTATCACTCAGCAATGAAATCTATGTCATCAGGCCCATAGCAGCATAATGAGTGGATTCAGGTACGATGATTCTAACTGAAATAAGTCACACAGAAAAAGAAACATCATAAGATATCACTAATACACGGAATGTAAACTTGGCTACACAGGAACTGCATTCCAAAACAGAACAGGGTCTCAAATTTAGAAAACCAACTTATGCTTGCTTAAGGGGAAACGTGAGTTGGGGTGCTGCATAAAACCAGAGATTGAAATGAGCACAGATAAAGTTCCTTAAGCCAAATATGGAATAGACAAGAGCTACTCCTTGCTCAACGAAATGGACTCAACACCGCATATTAAACGCCTAATAATGTACCTGACTAGTAAGTATCTTAAAACCTATGGATTGCTATGTCTCCAAAAGAGAATCAAGCGTGTGTACAGGGGCATAAACGCAGCAGTGATAGGATTGGAGAGGTTCGGTGAGCAAATAAAGACCCTTTGAAGTCATATTGCATGGTACCCATTACACGGGTCTCAACTCTCCAGGTTTAAGTTATTCTTCCTTCAGCTAAAACATGCATGTGGAACCCAGAGTATGATCAACCATGAGAACGGGAGACGTGGTCAAATATGTCTCAGTTTTCCTCCCCTGGTACTCGGGTGCAACATTCCAGACGCTTTACTAACACTCTCCCCACTTGGAGAGTCAGTCCCTTTAAACTCCTGTTTGGCCCAGTTTGCAATTTCTGCGGAAGATGAACAGGAATAGCGAGAACCAATGAGAGGCTAGCTGGAGGTGTCTGGACGGGCAAATTTAACTCTCATTTCCCACCAGGAAGAGGAATTAACCAAAGGCTCAGCATGCCGGGCCGGAACCAGATTAGGGCCTGAAGCCATCCTGCGGTGTTGCGGCCAGGTCACAAGAAAGCGAGTTGAAGAAAGGAGCTCAGGGGCACTGTAATTCACAAACCTGCAGACTTATAAATGACAGCTATCGTCCAAAAATAGACTGAAGTAAGGCTGCCAAGAGGACTTGAAAGTGGGGCAGAATTGCAGGAAACCGATTTCAGGAGGTAGACTGGAATTGCATTGAAAGCATAGGAAAAGAGGCAGAACGTCCACAATGATGCACTTGGCCAAAAAGGGCGTATGCGTTTTTTCCTGAATATATTCAGGAAAAAACGCATACGCCCTTTTTGGCCAACCAAGCAAGCTTGCAAAGGAAATCTGCACTACAATGAAGTCTCACTTCCCCCCGGTCAAAAGGGCCATCTGAAAAAAGTGTAAAATCCAGAAAGGCAGGACAGGCCATGGAGAACTGGGAGCCTTGTTATGCTGATGGGCGGGATGTAAATTGCCAACAACCACTCGGGAGAAGTGTATGGTGTTTCCTGAAACATCTAAAAAACAAAGCAACAGAAACTAGGGCACTTCCACTTATGGTCCTATAGCTTAGGGAAATTAAAATCAAAAAGACACAGCCACCCCAAAGTTTGGAACGGCTCTGTTTACAAGAACCTCGTTTACAGTACAAGTTCAACATCGCAGAAAGTGAAAAATGGATAAAGAAGTTGTGGTATTTACTTACAAAGCAATATCACTCAGCAATGAAATCTGTGTCACAAGGCCCTTAGCAGCACAATGAGTGGATTCAGGTATGATGATTCTAACTGAAATAAGTCACACAGAAAAAGAAACATCATAAGATATCAGTAATACACGGAATGTAAACTTGGCTACACAGGAACTGAATTACAGAACAGAACAGGGTCTCAAATTTAGAAAACCAACTTATGCTTGCTTAAGGGTAAAGGTGAGTTGGGGTGCTGCATAAAACCAGAGATTGAAATGAGCACAGATAAAGTTCCTTAAGTGAAATATGGAATAAATAAGAGCTACTCCTTGCTCAACGAAATGGACTCAACACCGCATATTAAACGCCTAAGAATGTACCTGACTAGTAAGTATCTTAAAAACTATGGATTGCTATGTCTCCGAAAGAGAATCAAGCATGTATACAGGGGCATAAACGCAGCAGTGATAGGATTGGGGAGGTTTGGGGAGCAAATGAAGAACCTTTGAAGTCATATTGCATGGTACCCATTACACGGGTCTCAACTCTCCAGGTTTAAGGTATTCTTCCTTCAGCTAAAACATGCATGTGGAACCCAAGTATGATCAACCATGTGAACGGGAGACGTGTTCAAATATGTCTCAGTTTTCCTCCCCTGGTACTCGGGTGCAACATTCCAGACGCTTTACTAACACTCTCCCGACTTGGAGAGTCAGTCCCTTTAACCTCCTGTTTGGCCTAGTTTGCAATTTCTGTGGAAGATGAACAGGAATAGCGAGAACCAATGAGAGGCTAGCTGGAGGTGTCTGGACGGGCAAATTTAACTCTCATTTCCCACCAGGAAGAGGAATTAACCAAAGGCTCAGCGTGCCGTGCCGGAACCAGATTAAGGCCTGAAGCCATCCTGCGGTGTTGCGGCCAGCTCAAAAGAAAGCGCGTTGAGGAAAGGAGCTCAGGGGCACTGTAATTCACAAACCTGCAGAGTTATAAATGACAGCTATCATCCAAAAATATACTGAAGTAAGGCTGCCAAGAGGACTTGAAAGCGGGGCAGAATTGCAGGAAACCGATTTCAGGAGGTAGACTGGAATGCACTGAAAGCATAGGAAAAGAGGCAGAACGTCCACAATGATGCACTTGGCCAAAAAGGGCGTATGCGTTTTTTCCTGAATATATTCAGGAAAAAACGCATACGCCCTTTTTGGCCAACCAAGCAAGCTTGCAAAGGAAATCTGCACTACAATGAAGTCTCACTTCCCCCCGGTCAAAAGGGCCATCTGAAAAAAGTGTAAAATCCAGAAAGGCAACAGGCCATTGAGAACTGGGAGCCTTGTTATGCTGATGGGCGGGATGTAAATTGCCAACAGACACTTGGGAGAAGTGTATGGTGTTTCCTGAAACATCTTAAAAACAAAGCAACAGAGCCTAGGGCACTTCCACTTATGGTCCTATAGCTTAGGGAAATTAAAATCAAAAAGACACAGCCACCCCAAAGTTTGGAACGGCTCTGTTTACAAGAACCTCGTTTACAGAACAAGTTCAACATCGCAGAAAGTGAAAAATGGATAAAGAAGTTGTGGTATTTACTTACAAAGCAATATCACTCAGCAATGAAATCTGTGTAACAAGGCCCTTAGCAGCACAATGAGTGGATTCAGGTATGATGATTCTAACTGAAATAAGTCACACAGAAAAAGAAACATCATAAGATATCAGTAATACACGGAATGTAAACTTGGCTACAGAGGAACTGAATTACAGAACAGAACAGGGTCTCAAATTTAGAAAACAAACTTATGCTTGCTTAAGGGTAAAGGTGAGATGGGGTGCTGCATAAAACCAGAGATTGAAATGAGCACAGATAAAGTTCCTTAAGCCAAATATGGAATAGACAAGAGCTACTCCTTGCTCAACGAAATGGACTCAACACCGCATATTAAACGCCTAAGAATGTACCTGACTAGTAAGTATCTTAAAACCTATGGATTGCTATGTCTCTGAAAGAGAATCAAGCATGTGTACAGGGGCATAAACGCAGCAGTGATAGGATTGGAGAGGTTCGGTGAGCAAATGAAGACCCTTTGAAGTCATATTGCATGGTACCCATTACACGGGTCTCAACTCTCCAGGTTTAAGGTATTCTTCCTTCAGCTAAAACATGCATGTGGAACCCAGAGTATGATCAACCATGTGAACGGGAGACGTGTTCAAATATGTCTCAGTTTTCCTCCCCTAGTACTCGGGTGCAACATTCCAGACGCTTTACTAACACTCTCCCGACTTGGAGAGTCAGTCCCTTTAACCTCCTGTTTGGCCCAGTTTGCAATTACTGCAGAAGATGAACAGGAATAGCGAGAACCAATGAGAGACTAGCTGGAGGTGTCTGGACGGGCAAATTTAACTCTCATTTCCCACCAGGAAGAGGAATTAACCAAAGGCTCAGCATGCCGGGCCGTAACCAGATTAGGGCCTGAAGCCATCCTGCGGTGTTGCGGCCAGGTCACAAGAAAGCGAGTTGAAGAAAGGAGCTCAGGGGCACTGTAATTCACAAACCTGCAGAGTTATAAATGACAGCTATCGTCCAAAAATAGACTGAAGTAAGGCTGCCAAGAGGACTTGAAAGCGGGGCAGAATTGCAGGAAACCGATTTCAGGAGGTAGACTGGAATTGCATTGAAAGCATAGGAAAAGAGGCAGAACGTCCACAATGATGCACTTGGCCAAAAAGGGCGTATGCGTTTTTTCCTGAATATATTCAGGAAAACACGCATACGCCCTTTTTGGCCAACCAAGCAAGCTTGCAAAGGAAATCTGCACTACAATGAAGTCTCACTTCCCCCCGGTCAAAAGGGCCATCTGAAAAAAGTGTAAAATCCAGAAAGGCAACAGGCCATGGAGAACTGGGGGCCTTGTTATGCTGATGGGCGGGATGTAAATTGCCAACAGACACTCGGGAGAAGTGTATGGTGTTTCCTGAAACATCTAAAAAACAAAGCAACAGAGCCTAGGGCACTTCCACTTATGGTCCTATAGCTTAGGGAAATTAAAATCAAAAAGACACAGCCACCTCAAAGTTTGGGACGCCTCTGTTTACAAGAACCTCGTTTACCGTACAAGTTCAATATCACAGAAAGTGAAAAATGGATAAAGAACTTGTGGTACTTACGTACAATGCAGTATCACTCAGCAATGAAATCTATGTCATCAGGCCCGTATCAGCATAATGAGTGGATTCAGGTACGATGATTCTAACTGAAATAAGTCACACAGAAAAAGAAACATCATAAGATATCACTAATAAACGGAATGTAAACTTGGCTACACAAGAACTGAATTCCAAAACAGAACAGGTTCTCAAATTTAGAAAACCAACTTATGCTTGCTTAAGGGGAAAGGTGAGTTGGGTTGCTGCATAAAACCAGAGATTGAAATGAGCACAGATAAAGTTCCTTAAGCCAAATATGGAATAGACAAGAGCTACTCCTTGCTCAACGAAATGGACTCAACACCGCATATTAAACGCCTAAGAATGTACCTGACTAGTAAGTATCTTAAAACCTATGGATTGCTATGTCTCTGAAAGAGAATCAAGCATGTGTACAGGGGCATAAACGCAGCAGTGATAGGATTGGAGAGGTTCGGTGAGCAAATGAAGACCCTTTGAAGTCATATTGCATGGTACCCATTACACGGGTTTCAACTACCCAGGTTTAAGGTATTCTTCCTTCAGCTAAAACATGCATGTGGAAACTAGAGTATGATCAACCATGTGATTGGGAGACGTGTTCAAATATGTCTCAGTTTTTGTACCCTGGTACTCGGGTGCAACATTCCAGATGCTTTACTAACACTCTCCCGACTTGGAGAGTCAGCGCCTTTAACCTCCTGTTTGGCCCAGTTTGCAGTTTCTGCGGAAGATGAACAGGAATAGCGAGAACCAATGAGAGACTAGCTGGAGGTGTCTGGACGGGCAAATTTAACTCTCATTTCCCACCAGAAAGAGGAAATAACCAAAGGCTCAGCGTGCCGTGCCGGAACCAGATTAGGGCCTGAAGCCATCCTGCGGTGTTGCGGCCAGCTCAAAAGAAAGCGAATTGAAGAAAGGAGCTCAGGCGCACTGTAATTCACAAACCTGCAGAGTTATAAATGACAGCTATCGTCCAAAAATATACTGAAGTAAGGCTGCCAAGAGGACTTGAAAGCAGGGCAGAATTGCAGGAAACCGATTTCAGGAGGTAGACTGGAATTGCATTGAAAGCATAGGAAAAGAGGCAGAACGTCCACAATGATGCACTTGGCCAAAAAGGGCGTATGCGTTTTTTCCTGAATATATTCAGGAAAAAACGCATACGCCCTTTTTGGCCAACCAAGCAAGCTTGCAAAGGAAATCTGCACTACAATGAAGTCTCACTTCCCCCCGGTCAAAAGGGCCATCTGAAAAAAGTGTAAAATCCAGAAAGGCAGGACAGGCCATGGAGAACTGGGAGCCTTGTTATGCTGATGGGTGGGATGTAAATTGCCAACAGACACTTGGGAGAAGTGTATGGTGTTTCCTGAAACATCTAAAAAACAAAGCAACAGAGCCTAGGGCACTGCCACTTATGGTCCTATAGCTTAGGGAAATTAAAATCAAAAAGACACAGCCACCCCAAAGTTTGGGACGCCTCTGTTTAGAAGAACCTCGTTTACAGTACAAGTTCAACATCGCAGAAAGTGAAAAATGGATAAAGAAGTTGTGGTATTCACTTACAAAGCAATATCACTCAGCAATGAAATCTGTGTCATCAGGCCCTTAGCAGCACAATGAGTGGATTCAGGTATGATGATTCTAACTGAAATAAGTCACACAGAAAAAGAAACATCACAAGATATCAGTAATACACGGAATTTAAACTTGGCTACACAGGAACTGAATTACAGAACAGAACAGGGTCTCAAATTTAGAAAACCAACTTATGCTTGCTTAAGGGGAAAGGTGAGTTGGGGTGCTGCATAAAACCAGAGATTGAAATGAGCACAGATAAAGTTCCTTAAGCCAAATATGGAATAGACAAGAGCTACTCCTTGCTCAACGAAATGGACTCAACACCGCATATTAAACGCCTAAGAATGTACCTGACTAGTAAGTATCTTAAAACCTATGGATTGCTATGTCTCTGAAAGAGAATCAAGCATGTGTACAGGGGCATAAACGCAGCAGTGATAGGATTGGAGAGGTTCGGTGAGCAAATGAAGACCCTTTGAAGTCATATTGCATGGTACCCATTCCACGGGTTTCAACTACCCAGGTTTAAGGTATTCTTCCTTCAGCTAAAACATGCATGTAGAACCTAGAGTTTGATCAACCATTTGATCGGGAGACGTGTTCAAATATGTCTCAGTTTTCCTCCCCTGGTACTCAGGTGCAACATTCCAGACGCTTTACTAACACCCTCCCGACTTGGAGAGTCAGTCCCTTTAACCTCCTGTTTGGCCCAGTTTGCAATTTCTACGGAAGATGAACAGGAATAGCGAGAACCAATGAGAGACTAGCTGGAGGTGTCTGAACGGGCAAATTTAACTCTCATTTCCCACCAGGAAGAGGAATTAACCAAAGGCTCAGTGTGCCGTGCCGGAACCAGATTAGGGCCTGAAGCCATCCTGCGGTGTTGCGGCCAGGTCACAAGAAAGCGAGTTGAAGAAAGGAGCTCAGGGGCACTGTAATTCACAAACCTGCAGAGTTATAAATGACAGCTATCATCCAAAAATATACTGAAGTAAGGCTGCCAAGAGGACTTGAAAGCGGGGCAGAATTGCAGGAAACCGATTTCAGGAGGTAGACTGGAATTGCATTGAAAGCATAGGAAAAGAGGCAGAACGTCCACAATGATGCACTTGGCCAAAAAGGGCGTATGCGTTTTTTCCTGAATATATTCAAGAAAAAACGCATACGCACTTTTTGGCCAACCAAGCAAGCTTGCAAAGGAAATCTGCACTACAATGAAGTCTCACTTCCCCCCGGTCAAAAGGGCCATCTGAAAAAAGTGTAAAATCCAGAAAGGCAGGACAGGCCATGGAGAACTGGGAGCCTTGTTATGCTGATGGGCGGGATGTAAATTGCCAACAGACACTCAGGAGAAGTGTATGGTGTTTCCTGAAACATCTAAAAAACAAAGCAACAGAGCCTAGGGCACTTCCACTTATGGTCCTATAGCTTAGGGAAATTAAAATCAAAAAGACACAGCCACCTCAAAGCTTGGGACGCCTCTGTTTACAAGAACCTCGTTTACCGTACAAGTTCAATATCACAGAAAGTGAAAAATGGATAAAGAACTTGTGGTACTTACGTACAATGCAGTATCACTCAGCAATGAAATCTATGTCACCAGGCCCGTAGCAGCATAATGAGTGGATTCAGGTACGATGATTCTAACTGAAATAAGTCACACAGAAAAAGAAACATCATAAGATATCACTAATAAACGGAATGTAAACTTGGCTATACAGGAACTGAATTCCAAAACAGAACAGGGTCTCAAATTTAGAAAACCAACTTATGCTTGCTTAAGGGTAAAGGTGAGTTGGGGTGCTGCATAAAACCAGAGATTGAAATGAGCACAGATAAAGTTCCTTAAGTCAAATATGGAATAGACAAGAGCTACTCCTTGCTCAACGAAATGGACTCAACACCGCATATTAAACGCCTAAGAATGTACCTGACTAGTAAGTATCTTAAAACCTATGGATTGCTATGTCTCTGAAAGAGAATCAAGCATGTGTACAGGGGCATAAACGCAGCAGTGATAGGATTGGAGAGGTTCGGTGAGCAAATGAAGACCCTTTGAAGTCATATTGCATGGTACCCATTCCACGGGTTTCAACTACCCAGGTTTTAGGTATTCTTCCTTCAGCTAAAACATGCATGTGGAAACTAGAGTATGATCTACCATGTGATTGGGAGACGTGTTCAAATATGTCTCAGTTTTCGTACCCTGGTACTCGGGTGCAACATTCCAGACGCTTTACTAACACTCTCCCGACTTGGAGAGTCAGCGCCTTTAACCTCCTGTTTGGCCCAGTTTGCAGTTTCTGCGGAAGATGAACAGGAATAGCGAGAACCAATGAGAGACTAGCTGGAGGTGTCTGGACGGGCAAATTTAACTCTCATTTCCCACCAGAAAGAGGAAATAACCAAAGGCTCAGCGTGCCGTGCCGGAACCACATTAGGGCCTGAAGCCATCCTGCGGTGTTGCGGCCAGCTCAAAAGAAAGCGAATTGAAGAAAGGAGCTCAGGCGCACTGTAATTCACAAACCTGCAGAGTTATAAATGACAGCTATCGTCCAAAAATATACTGAAGTAAGGCTGCCAAGAGGACTTGAAAGCAGGGCAGAATTGCAGGAAACCGATTTCAGGAGGTAGACTGGAATTGCATTGAAAGCATAGGAAAAGAGGCAGAACGTCCACAATGATGCACTTGGCCAAAAAGGGCGTATGCGTTTTTTCCTGAATATATTCAGGAAAAAACGCATACGCCCTTTTTGGCCAACCAAGCAAGCTTGCAAAGGAAATCTGCACTACAATGAAGTCTCACTTCCCCCCGGTCAAAAGGGCCATCTGAAAAAAGTGTAAAATCCAGAAAGGCAGGACAGGCCATGGACAACTGGGAGCCTTGTTATGCTGATGGGCGGGATGTAAATTGCCAACAGACACTTGGGAGAAGTGTATGGTGTTTCCTGAAACATCTAAAAAACAAAGCAACAGAGCCTAGGGCACTGCCACTTATGGTCCTATAGCTTAGGGAAATTAAAATCAAAAAGACACAGCCACCCCAAAGTTTGGGACGCCTCTGTTTACAAGAACCTCGTTTACAGTACAAGTTCAACATCGCAGAAAGTGAAAAATGGATAAAGAAGTTGTGGTATTTACTTACAAAGCAATATCACTCAGCAATGAAATCTATGTCATCAGACCCTTAGCAGCACAATGAGTGGATTCAGGTATGATGATTCTAACTGAAATAAGTCACACAGAAAAAGAAACATCATAAGATATCAGTAATACACGGAATGTAAACTTGGCTACACAGGAACTGAATTACAGAACAGAACAGGGTCTCAAATTTAGAAAACCAACTTATGCTTGCTTAAGGGGAAAGGTGAGTTGGGGTGCTGCATAAAACCAGAGATTGAAATGAGCACAGATAAAGTTCCTTAAGTGAAATATGGAATAAATAAGAGCTACTCCTTGCTCAACGAAATGGACTCAACACCCCATATTAAACGCCTAAGAATGTACCTGACTAGTAAGTATCTTAAATCCTAGGGATTGCTATGTCTCCGAAAGAGAATCAAGCGTGTGTACTGGGGCATAAATGCAGCAGTGATAGGATTGGAGAGGTTCGGTGAGCAAATGAAGACCCTTTGAAGTCATATTGCATGGTACATATTCCACGGGTCTCAACTCTCCAGGTTTAAGGTATTCTTCCTTCAGCTAAAACATGCATGTGGAACCCAGAGTATGATCAACCGTGTGATCGGGAGACGTGTTCAAATATGTCTCATTTTTCATACCCTGGTACTCGGGTGCAACATTCCAGATGCTTTACTAACACTCTCCCTACTTGGAGAGTCAGTGCCTTTAACCTCCTGTATGGCACAGTTTGCAATTTCTGCGGAAGATGAACAGGAATAGTGAGAACCAATGAGAGACTACCTGGAGGTGTCTGAACGGGCAAATTTAACTCTCATTTCCCACCAGGAAGAGGAATTAACCAAAGGCTCAGCGTGCCATGCCGGAACCACATTAGGGCCTGAAGACATCCTGCGGTGTTGCGTCCAGCTCAGAAGAAAGCGAGTTGAAGAGAGGAGCTCAGGGGCACTGTAATTCACAAACCTGCAGAGTTATAAATGACAGCTATCGTCCAAAAATAGACTGAAATAAGGCTGCCAAGAGGACTTGAAAGCGGGGCAGAATTGCAGGAAACCAATTTCAGGAGGTAGACTGGAATTGCATTGAAAGCATAGGAAAAGAGGCAGAACGTCCACAATGATGCACTTGGCCAAAAAGGGCGTATGCGTTTTTTCCTGAATATATTCAGGAAAAAACGCATACGCCCTTTTTGGCCAACCAAGCAAGCTTGCAAAGGAAATCTGCACTACAATGAAGTCTCACTTCCCCCCGGTCAAAAGGGCCATCTGAAAAAAGTGTAAAATCCAGAAAGGCAGGACAGGCCATGGAGAACTGGGAGCCTTGTTATGCTGATGGGCGGGATGTAAATTGCCAACAACCACTCGGGAGAAGTGTATGCTGTTTCCTGAAACATCTAGAACACAAAGCAACAGAACCTAGGGCACTTCCACTTATGGTCCTATAGCTTAGGGAAATTAAAATCAAAAAGACACAGCCACCCCAAAGTTTGGAACAGCTCTGTTTACAAGAACCTCGTTTACAGTACAAGTTCAACATCGCAGAAAGTGAAAAATGGATAAAGAAGTTGTGGTATTTACTTACAATGCAGTATCACTCAGCAATGAAATCTATGTCATCAGGCCCGTAGCAGCATAATGAGTGGATTCAGGTATGATGATTCTAACTGAAATAAGTCACACAGAAAAAGAAACATCATAAGATATCAGTAATACACAGAATGTAAACTTGGCTACACAGGAACTGAATTACAGAACAGAACAGGGTCTCAAATTTAGAAAACCAACTTATGCTTGCTTAAGGGTAAAGGTGAGTTGGGGTGCTGCATAAAACCAGAGATTGAAATGAGCACAGATAAAGTTCCTTAAGCCAAATATGGAAAAGACAAGAGCTACTCCTTGCTCAACGAAATGGACTCAACACCCCATATTAAACGCCTAAGAATGTACCTGACTAGTAAGTATCTTAAAACCTATGGATTGCTATGTCTCCGAAAGAGAATCAAGCATGTGTACAGGGGCATAAACGCAGCAGTGATAGGATTGGAGAGGTTCGTCAGCAAATGAAGACACTTTGAACTCATATTGCATGGTACCCATTCCACGGGTCTTAACTCTCCAGGTTTAAGGTATTCTTCCTTCAGCTAAAACATGCATGTGGAACCTAGAGTATGATCAACCATGTGATCGGGAGACGTGTTCAAATATGTCTCAGTTTTGCTCCCCTGGTACTCGGGTGCAACATTCCAGACGCTTTACTAACACTCTCCTGACTTGGAGAGTAAGTCCCTTTAACCTCCTGTTTGACCCAGTTTGCAATTTCTGTGGAAGATGAACAGGAATAGGGAGAACCAATGAGAGACAAGCGGGAGGTGTCTGGACGGGCAAATTTAACTCTAATTTCCCATCAGGATGAGGAATTAACCAAAGGCTCAGCGTGCCGTGCCGGAACCAGATTAGGGCCTGAAGCCATCCTGCGGTGTTGCGGCCAGCTCACAAGAAAGCGAGTTGAAGAAAGGAGCTCAGGGACACTGTAATTCACAAACCTGCAGAGTTATAAATGACAGCTATCGTCCAAAAATATACTGAAGTAAGGCTGCCAAGAGGACTTGAAAGCGGGGCAGAATTGCAGGAAACCGATTTCAGGAGGTAGACTGGAATTGCATTGAAAGCATAGGAAAAGAGGTAGAACGTCCACAATGATGCACTTGGCCAAAAAGGGCGTATGCGTTTTTTCCTGAATATATTCAGGAAAAAACGCATACGCCCTTTTTGGCCAACCAAGCAAGCTTGCAAAGGATATCTGCAGTACAATGAAGTCTCACTTCCCCCCGGTCAAAAGGGCCATCTGAAAAAAGTGTAAAATCCAGAAAGGCAGGACAGGCCATGGAGAACTGGGAGCCTTGTTATGCTGATGGGCGGGATGTAAATTGCCAACAGCCACTCGGGAGAAGTGTATGGTGTTTCCTGAAACATCTAAAAAACAAAGCAACAGAGCCTAGGGCACTGCCACTTATGGTCCTATAGCTTAGGGAAATTAAAATCAAAAAGACACAGCCACCTCAAAGTTTGGGACGCCTCTGTTTACAAGAACCTCGTTTACCGTACAAATTCAATATCACAGAAAGTGAAAAATGGATAAAGAACTTGTGGTACTTACGTACAATGCAGTATCACTCAGCAATGAAATCTGTGTCATCAGGCCCGTAGCAGCACAATGAGTGGATTCAGGTACGATGATTCTAACTGAAATAAGTCACACAGAAAAAGAAACATCATAAGATATCACTAATACACGGAATGTAAACTTGTCTACACAGGAACTGAATTCCAAAACAGAACAGAGTCTCAAATTTAGAAAACCAACTTATGCTTGCTTAAGGGTAAAGGTGAGTTGGGGTGCTGCATAAAACCAGAGATTGAAATGAGCACAGATAAAGTTCCTTAAGCCAAATATGGAATAGACAAGAGCTACTCCTTGTTCAACGAAATGGACTCAACACCCCATATTAAATGCCTAAGAATGTACCTAACAAGTAAGTATCTTAAAACCTATGGATTGCTATGCCTCCAAAAGAGAATCAAGCGTGTGTAAAGGGGCATAAGCGCAGCAGTGATAGGATTGGAGAGGTTCGGTGAGCAAATGAAGACCCTTTGAAGTCATATTGCATGGTACCCATTACACGGGTCTCAACTCTCCAGGTTTAAGGTATTCTTCCTTCAGCTAAAACATGCATGTGGAACCCAGAGTATGATCAACCGTGTGAACGGGAGCCGTGTTCAAATATGTCTCAGTTTTCCTCCCCTGGTACTCGGGTGCAACATTCCAGATGCTTTACTAACACTCTCCCTACTTGGAGAGTCAGTGCCTTTAACCTCCTGTTTGCCCCAGTTTGCAATTTCTGCGGAAGATGAACAGGAATAGTGAGAACCAATGAGAGACTACCTGGAGGTGTCTGAACGGGCAAATTTAACTCTCATTTCCCACCAGGAAGAGGAATTAATCAAAGGCTCAGCGTGCCATGCCGGAACCACATTAGGGCCTGAACACATCATGCGGTGTTGCGGCCAGCTCACAAGAAAGAGATTTGAAGAAAGGAGCTCAGGGGCACTGTAATTCACAAACCTGCAGAGTTATAAATGACAGCTATCGTCCAAAAATAGACTGAAGTAAGGCTGCCAAGAGGACTTGAAAGCGGGGCAGAATTGCAGGAAACCAATTTCAGGAGGTAGACAGGAATTGCATTGAAAGCATAGGAAAAGAGGCAGAACGTCCACAGTGATGCACTTGGCCAAAAAGGGCGTATGCGTTTTTTCCTGAATATATTCAGGAAAAAACGCATACGCCCTTTTTGGCCAACCAAGTAAGCTTGCAAAGGAAATCTGCACTACAATGAAGTCTCACTTCCCCCTGGTCAAAAGGGCCATCTGAAAAAAGTGTAAAATCCAGAAAGGCAGGACAGGCCATGGAGAACTGGGAGCCTTGTTATGCTGATGGGCGGGATGTAAATTGCCAAAAGCCACTCCGGAGAAGTGTATGGTGTTTCCTGAAACATATAAAAAACAAAGCAACAGAGCCTAGTGCACTTCCACTTATGGTCCTATAGCTTAGGGAAATTAAAATCAAAAAGACACAGCCACCCCAAAGTTTGGGACGCCTCTGTTTACAAGAACCTCGTTTACCGTACAAGTTCAATATCACAGAAAGTGAAAAATGGATAAAGAAGCTGTGGTACTCATGTACAATGCAATATCACTCAGCAATGAAATCTATGTTACCAGGCCAGTAGCAGCATAATGAGTGGATTCGGGTATGGTGATTCTAACTGAAATAAGTCACACAGAAAAAGAAACATCAAAAAATATCACTAATACATGGAATTTAAACTTGGCTACAGAGGAACTGAATTACAAAACAGAACAGGGTCTCAAATTTAGAAAACCAACTTATGTTTGCTTAAGGGGAAAGGTGAGTTGGGGTGCTGCATAAAACCAGAGATTGAAATGAGCACAGATAAAGTTCCTTAAGCCAAATATGGAATAGACAAGAGCTACTCCTTGCTCAACGAAATGGACTCAACACCCCATATTAAACGCCTAAGAATATACCTGACTAGTAAGTATCTTAAAACCTATAGATTGCTATGTCTCTGAAAGAGAATCAAGCATGTGTACAGGGGCATAAACGCAGCAGTGATAGGATTGGAGAGGTTCGGTGAGCAAATGTAGACCCTTTGAAGTCATATTTCATGGTACCCATTCCACGGGTTTCAACTACCCAGGTTTTAGGTATTCTTCCTCCAGCTAAAACATGCATGTGGAACCCAGAGTATGATCAACCATGTGATCGGGAGACGTGTTCAAATATGTCTCAGTTTTCCTCCCCTAGTACTCGGGTGCAACATTCCAGACGCTTTACTAACACTCTCCCCACTTGGAGAGTCAGTCCCTTTAACCTCCTGTTTGGCCCAGTTTGCAATTTCTGCGGAAGATGAACAGGAATAGCGAGAACCAATGAGAGGCTAGCTGGAGGTGTCTGGACGGGCAAATTTAACTCTCATTTCCCACCAGGAAGAGGAATTAACCAAAGGCTCAGCGTGCCGTACCGGAACCAGATTAGGGCCTGAAGCCATCCTGCGGTGTTGCAGCCAGCTCAAAAGAAAGCGAGTTGAAGAAAGGAGCTCAGGGGCACTGTAATTCACAAACCTGCAGAGTTATAAATGACAGCTATCGTCCAAAAATAGACTGAAGTAAGGCTGCCAAGAGGACTTGAAAGCGGGGCAGAATTGCAGGAAAGCGATTTCAGGAGGTAGACTGGAATTACATTGAAAGCATAGGAAAAGAGGCAGAACGTCCACAATGATGCACTTGGCCAAAAAGGGCGTATGCGTTCTTTCCTGAATATATTCAGGAAAAAACGCATACGCCCTTTTTGGCCAACCAAGCAAGCTTGCAAAGGAAATCTGCACTACAATGAAGTCTCACTTCCCCCCGGTCAAAAGGGCCATCTGAAAAAAGTGTAAAATCCAGAAAGGCAGGAGAGGCCATGGAGAACTGGGAGCCTTGTTATGCTGATGGGCGGGATGTAAATTGCCAACAGCCACTCGGGAGAAGTGTATGGTGTTTCCTGAAACATCTAAAAAACAAAGCAACAGAGCCTAGGGCACTTCCACTTATGGTCCTATAGCTTAGGGAAATTAAAATCAAAAAGACACAACCACGTCAAAGTTTGGGACGCCTCTGTTTACAAGAACCTCGTTTACCGTACAAATTCAATATCACAGAAAGTGAAAAATGGATAAAGAACTTGTGGTACTTACGTACAATGCAGTATCACTCAGCAATGAAATCTGTGTCATCAGGCCCGTAGCAGCACAATGAGTGGATTCAGGTACGATGATTCTAACTGAAATAAGTCACACAGAAAAAGAAACATTATAAGATATCACTAATACACGGAATGTAAACTTGGCTACACAGGAACTGAATTCCAAAACAGAACAGGGTCTCAAATTTAGAAAACCAACTATGCTTGCTTAAGGGTAAAGGTGAGTTGGGGTGCTGCATAAAACCAGAGATTGAAATGAGCACAGATAAAGTTCCTTAAGCCAAATATGGAATAGACAAGAGCTACTCCTTGCTCAACGAAATGGACTCAACACCCCATATTAAACGCCTAAGAATGTACCTGACTAGTAAGTATCTTAAAACCTATGGATTGCTATGTCTCCAAAAGAGAATCAAGCGTGTGTAAAGGGGCATAAACGCAGCAGTGATAGGATTGGAGAGGTTCGGTGAGCAAATGAAGACCCTTTGAAGTCATATTGCATGGTACCCATTACACGGGTCTCAACTCTCCAGGTTTAAGGTATTCTTCCTTCAGCTAAAACAGGCATGTGGAACCCTGAGTATGATCAACCATGTGAACGGGAGCCGTGTTCAAATATGTCTCTGTTTTCCTCCCCTGGTACTCGGGTGCAACATTCCAGATGCTTTACTAACACTCTCCCTACTTGGAGAGTCAGTGCCTTTAACCTCCTGTTTGGCCCAGTTTGCAATTTCTGCGGAAGATGAACAGGAATAGCGAGAACCAATGAGAGACTACCTGGAGGTGTCTGAACGGGCAAATTTAACTCTCATTTCCCACCAGGAAGAGGAATTAACCAAAGGCTCAGCGTGCCATGCCAGAACCACATTAGGGCTTGAAGACATCCTGCAGTGTTGCGGCCAGCTCACAAGAAAGCGAGTTGAAGAAAGGAGCTCAGGGGCACTGTAATTCACAAACCTGCAGAGTTATAAATGACAGCTATCGTCCAAAAATATACTGAACTAATGCTACCAAGAGGACTTGAAAGCAGGGCAGAATTGCAGGAAACCAATTTCAGGAGGTAGACAGGAATTGCATTGAAAGCATAGGAAAAGAGGCAGAACGTCCACAGTGATGCACTTGGCCAAAAAGGGCGTATGCGTTTTTTCGTGAATATATTCAGGAAAACACGCATACGCCCTTTTTGGCCAACCAAGCAAGCTTGCAAAGGAAATCTGCACTACAATGAAGTCTCACTTCCCCCCGGTCAAAAGGGCCATCTGTTAAAAGTGTAAAATCCAGAAAGGCAGGACAGGCCATGGAGAACTGGGAGCCTTGTTATGCTGATGGGCGGGATGTAAATTGCCAACAGACACTCGGGAGAAGTGTATGGTGTTTCCTGAAACATCTAAAAAACAAAGCAACAGAGCCTAGTGCACTTCCACTTATGGTCCTACAGCTTAGGGAAATTAAAATCAAAAAGACACAGCCACCCCAAAGTTTGGGACGCCTCTGTTTACAAGAACCTCGTTTACCGTACAAGTTCAATATCACAGAAAGTGAAAAATGGATAAAGAAGTTGTGGTACTCATGTACAATGCAATATCACTCAACAATGAAATCTATGTCACCAGGCTCGTAGCAGCATAATGAGTGGATTCGGGTATGGTGATTCTAACTGAAATAAGTCACACAGAAAAAGAAACATCAAAAAATATCACTAATACATGGAATTTAAACTTGGCTACAGAGGAACTGAATTACAAAACAGAACAGGGTCTCAAATTTAGAAAACCACCTTATGCTTGCTTAAGTGGAAAGGTGAGTTGGGGTGCTGCATAAAACCAGAGATTGAAATGAGCACAGATAAATTTCCTTAAGCCAAATATGGAATAGACAAGAGCTACTCCTTGCTCAACGAAATGGACTCAACACCCCATATTAAACGCCTAAGAATATACCTGACTAGTAAGTATCTTAAAACCTATGGATTGCTATGTCTCCAAAAGAGAATCAAGCGTGTGTACAAGGGTCATAAACGCAGCAGTGATAGGATTGGAGAGATTCGGTGAGCAAATGAAGACCCTTTGAAGTCATATTGCATGGTACCCATTCCACTGGTCTCAACTCTCCAGGTTTAAGGTATTCTTTCTTCAGCTAAAACATGCATGTGGAACCCAGAGTATGATCAACCGTGTGATCGGGAGACGTGTTCAAATATGTGTCAGTTTTCGTCCCCTGGTACTTCGGTGCAACATTGCAGACGCTTTACTAACACTCTCCCCACTTGGAGAGTCAGTGCCTTTAACCTCCTGTTTGGCCCAGTTTGCAATTTCTGCGGAAATTGTACAGGAATAGGGAGAACCAATGAGAGACAAGCGCGAGGTGTCTGGACGGTCAAATTTAACTCTAATTTCCCACCAGGATGAGGAATTAACCAAAGTCTCAGCGTGCCGAACCGGAACCAGATTAGGGCCTGAAGCCATCCTGCGGTGTTGCGGCCAGGTCACAAGAAAGCGAGTTGAAGAAAGGAGCTCAGGGGCACTGTAATTCACAAACCTGCAGAGTTATAAATGACAGCTATCGTCCAAAAATGTACTGAAGTAAGGCTGCCAAGAGGACTTGAAAGCGGGGCAGAATTGCAGGAAACTGATTTCAGGAGGTAGACTGGAATTGCATTGAAAGCGTAGGAAAAGAGGCAGAACGTCCACAATGATGCACTTGGCCAAAAGGGCGTATGCGTTTTTTCCTGAATATATTCAGGAAAAAACGCATACGCCCTTTTTGGCCAACCAAGCAAGCTTGCAAAGGAAATCTGCACTACAATGACGTCTCACTTCCCCCCGGTCAAAAGGGCCATCAGAATAAAGTGTAAAATCCAGAAAGGCAGGACAGGCCATGGAGAACTGGGAGCCTTCTTATGCTGATGGGCGGGATGTAAATTGCCAACAGACACTGGGGACAAGTGTATGGTGTTTCCTGAAACATCTAAAAAACAAAGCAACAGAGCCTAGGGCACTTCCACTTATGATCCTATAGCTTAGGGAAATTAATATCAAAAAGACACAGCAACCCCAAAGTTTGGGACGCCTCTGTTTACAAGAACCTCGTTTACCGTACAAGTTCAATATCACAGAAAGTGAAAAATGGATAAAGAAGTTGTGGTACTTACGTACAATGCAGTATCACTCAGCAATGAAATCTATGTCATCAGGCCCGTAGCAGCATAATGAGTGGATTCAAGTGCGATGATTCTAACTGAAATAAGTCACACAGAAAAAGAAACATCAAAAGATATCACTAATACACGGAATGTAAACTTGGCTACACTGGAACTGCATTCCAAAACAGAACAGGGTCTCAAATTTAGAAAACCAACTTATGCTTGCTTAAGGGGAAAGGTGAGTTGGGGTGCTGCATAAAACCAGAGATTGAAATGAGCACAGATAAAGTTCCTTAAGCCAAATATGGAACAGACAAGAGCTACTCCTTGCTCAATGAAATGGACTCAACACCCCATATTAAACGCCTAAGAATGTACCTGACTAGTAAGTATCTTAAAACCTAGGGATTGCTATGTCTCCAAAAGAGAATCAAGCGTGTGTAGTGGGGCATAAATGCAGCAGTGATAGGATTGGAGAGGTTCGGTGAGCAAATGAAGACCCTTTGAAGTCATATTGCATGGTACCCATTCCACGGGTCTCAACTCTCCAGGTTTAAGGTATTCTTC
The DNA here is from genome assembly GCF_951394435.1 of Stenella coeruleoalba. Lineage (NCBI taxonomy): Eukaryota > Metazoa > Chordata > Mammalia > Artiodactyla > Delphinidae > Stenella > Stenella coeruleoalba. The sequence continues at coordinate 21,414,148 of NC_137151.1, forward strand.
CTTCAGCTAAAACATGCATGTGGAACCCAGAGTATGATCAACCGTGTGATCGGGAGATGTGTTCAAATATGTCTCAGTTTTCATACCCTGGTACTCGGGTGCAACATTCCAGACGCTTTACTAACACTCTCCCGACTTGGACAGTCAGTGCCTTTAACCTCCTGTTTGGCCCAGTTTGCAATTTCTGCGGAAGATGAACAGGAGTAGGGAGAACCAATGAGAGACTAGCTGGAGGTGTCTGAAAGGGCAAATTTAACTCTCATTTCCCACTAGGAAGAGGAATTAACCAAAGGCTCAGCGTGCCGTGCCGGAACCAGATTAGGGCCTGAAGCCATCCTGCGGTGTTGCGGCCAGCTCACAAGAAACTGAGTTGAAGAAAGGAGCTCAGTGGCTCTGTAATTCACAAACCTGCAGAGTTATAAATGAGAGCCATCGTCCAAAAATAGACTGAAGTAAGGCTGCCAAGAGGACTTGAAAGCGGGGCAGAATTGCAGGAAACCGATTTCAGGAGGTAGACTGGAATTACATTGAAAGCATAGGAAAATAGGCAGAACGTCCACAATGATGCACTTTGCCAAAAGGGCGTATCCGTTTTTTCCTGAATATATTCAGGAAAAAACGCATACGCCCTTTTTGGCCAACCAAGTAAGCTTGCAAAGGAAATCTGCACTACAATGAAGTCTCACTTCCCCCCGGTCAAAAGGGCCATCAGAATAAAGTGTAAAATCCAGAAAGGCAGGACAGGCCATGGAGAACTGGGAGCCTTGTTATGCTGATGGGCGGGATGTAAATTGCCAACAGACACTCGGGACAAGTGTATGGTGTTTCCTGAAACATCTAAAAAACAAAGCAACAGAGCCTAGGGCACTTCCACTTATGGTTCTATAGCTTAGGGAAATTAATATCAAAAAGACACAGCAACCCCAAAATTTGGGATGGCTCTTTTTACAGGAATCTCTTCTACGGCACAAGTTAAATATCCCAGAGAGCAAATAATGGATAAAGAAGTTGCGGTACTTATGTACAACAGAATACCACTCAGCAATGAAATCTATGTCACCAGGCCCGTACCAGCATAATGAATGGATTGAGGCACGATGATTCTAAGTGAAATAAGTCACACAGAAAAAGAAACATCATAAGGTATCACTAATACACGGAATGTGAACTTGGCTACACATGAACTGAATTACAAAACAGAACAGGGTCTCAAGTTTGGAAAACCAACTTATGCCTGCTTAAGGGGGAAGGTGAGTTGGGGTGCTGCATAAAAGCAGAGTTTGAAATTAGCACAGATACCGTTCCATAAGCCAAATATATTATAGACAAGAGCTACCCCTTGCTCAACGAAATGGATTCAACAATGAGGTATCACCTCACACCTGGTAGAATAGGCATCATTGAAAATCTACAAACAAAAAATGCTGGAAAGTGTGTGGAGAAAAGGAACCCTCTCCCACTATTGTTGGGAATATAAATTGATACAGTCATTATGGAGAACAATATGGAATTTCTTAAGAAACTAACAATAGAATTACCATATGATACAGCAATCCCAGTACTGGACATATACCCAGACAAAACCATAAATCAAAAAGAGTCATTCACCGCAATGTTCATTGCATCACTATTTACAATATCGAGGTAATGGAAGCAACCTAAATGCCCACAGACAGACGAATGCATAAAGCTGTGGTACATATATAAAATGGAATATTACTAAGCCATGAAAAGGAATGAAATTGGGTCATTTGTAGAGACGTCGATGGATCTAGAGACTGTCATACAGAGTGAAGTAAGTCAGAAAGAGAAAAACAAATCTTGTATATTCATGCATATATGTGGAACCTAGAAAAACTGTACAGATTAACCATTTTGCAAGGCATAAATAGAGCAACAGATGTAGACAACAAACGTATGGACAACAAGGGGGGAAAGCTGTTGGGGGGTGGTGGTGGGAGGAGTTGAGAGACTGGGATTGGCATGTATACATTTATATGTATAAAATAGATAACCAATAAGAACCTGCTGTATAAAAATATAAAATAAAATTCAAAATTAAAAAGAAATAAAATTTAAAAAATAAAACAGAAAAAACAATTATTCCCTGCACATACATGTATTTATATGAATAAATTATTCCCATGCTTATATCTGTAAATACAAAAAAGAGGAATAAAATCTACCTTGAACCAAAAACGAAAAAGAGAAAAAAAACACAGAACCCACCAGTTACACAGAGGAAAACCGTATCAGGGCACTTGCTCCAGTTGTAAACAATTCTGAAGTTGGTCAGTGGTGGGGAATCGTCTCCCATTCAGCCAGCAGCCCCCACGCAACAAGCGTCCTCATTGCAAAGCTGGGGCACCGTGCCGAGGCATCTGTGAGTAAACGTGAGCTGAGCCCCAGGCCAGTTGCTGCTGAACTATTCCCACCCGTCCCAGGTAAAACACCTGAATATATACAAGGACTTGAAAGCCTAGAGGAAGGGCCATAGAGCCACACGAGTGACAGCATGCCGGCCGACTTGGTGCCTGCAGGCCAGCCAGGATGGTCCTGGCCCTGGGTGCTCTTCTGGAAGATTTCCATTTCCCTGCCTGAGATACCCGTCCTGTCCCTGCCCCCACTGCTTTTTTCCTTCCTCACCTCTGCCCAGGGAGAAATTCCAGCAGCAGGTATGGGTGACACATCCTCTTCTTTAGCAGGTGGCAGCCTGGCAACTGCTGCAGAAAGTCCAGCAGAGCCCCACTCACACTGGGCCACCCACAAAGCCGTGGCCTCTCACTCCCTCCCACCAGCCCAGCCCCGAGACTGCTGACAGGGCAGAGAAAATGGCGTCAGGCACGGCTGCAGGGGCTCTTGCTGCCTGGAGTGGTATTTATATTGATCTCAACCCAGGCACACCTGGGGAGGGCTGGCCGGCACGGTAAGGCTGCCCAGGTCAGCCAATCATCACCCCTCAGGGGCTCACAGTTGCAGAAAATGGAACTTGCTGAACCGGCCAGGTCCAAGGAACAGGTGTGGGCTCCTGAGAGTCAGGATAGACAAGGGGCTGCAGCTTTGGCTTGTTTTCTAATCATTTTATCTGGCCTATGAGTGGGAGACAACTTCAAGAAAACCCTCTCCTAATGAGAGGAACCCAGGAGTCAGGGAGAGGAGGGGTGGGTGGTGGTTGGAGACAGAGGCCTGGTGCCCCGGGTGCAGTGGAAGTCTCTGGAAGACCAGGTGGAGGGAGGCCTCACGGAGTGATGCCCAGGGTCACAGAGCTGTCGCAGCTGCTGTTTGTTAGTTCAAGTCCTGCTCTGAGGTGCTCTGTGTCAGCTCTGAGCGACAGGTGAGCTGGGGGTGCTCTGCAATGAGGGCTATGTGCACGGTTCCTGTGTGCCCAGCCCTGCCACGGTACCTGCAAGGGTAGCTCTGTATCCTGGAGGGGCCTGACCACGAGAGCCCCGTGGGCTGGGGTGGGGGTGGGGTACCTGCCCAGGTGAGCTCCATATTCTGGGATTGGTCTGACCACGAGAGCCCCATGGGCTGCTGGGGACCTGGTAAAGGATGTCAGGACAGTCAGTGAAGCCACCGAGGATATACCTCCAGTTGCTCCTAATTCCTACACCCTGCTGGTCATTCTACCAACCACCAGGACATGGTATTCTGTATTAGTCTTCAATGATGCCTTCTTTTGTATTCCATTAGTCCCAGAGTCACAAGAAATTTTGGCTTGTGAGTGGCAGGACTCAACATACAACTAAAACAATACTTCCGGGCCGTCTGGCCCCAAGGGTGCAAAAATTCCCACACCATCTTTGGGGAAAGCTTAGCTAAAGACCTAAAAGTTCTACCTCTGGAAAAGGAAACCCTCCTTCAATATGCAGACGACATTCTGATCACCAGCCCTACTAAGGAGGCCTCTGAACTACCAAGCCAATAAAGGATAGAAGTTGTCCAAGAAAAAGCTCAAATATCACAGACTGCGGTGACCTGCCTGGGCTTCATTCTCACAGAAGGTCAGAGAAGCCCATCCCAGGAAAGGGAAGAAACCATTTTCAGCCTTACCCCTTTCTAAAACTAGAAGACAGCTTAGGGGTTCCTGGGGAGGCCAGGGTTTGCTGCTTCTGGATCCCTAACTACAGTCTACTAGCTGGGCCTCTATATGAAACACTGAAAGGAAAAGATGATGATCCTTTTGAATAGAATCCAGAAGTGGCCTTTCAAGAATGGAAAGAGCAGTCAATTCAGACCCTTGCCCTGGAACTCCCTAATTTAGCTAAACCCTTTGACCTTTACATTCCCGGTGAAAGGTGAATCGCCATTGGAGAATTAGTGCAAAAACTGGGACCACTTGAAATGGAACAATGCAAGAATGCCATCCAGGTAGGATAAACTACGGTCACTAAGGGGCTTGGCCCACTGCCACATCTGGCCAAGATACTGGCGGTATCTAAAAACCTGGAAATCAGCAGCCCAAAAGGCCACCTCCCTCCTAAGGGAAAAAGACCCCACGTGGTGATCCTAACCACCAACCATGCCCTGAAGTTGCAGGGTTCGCTCCGTGGGCACACTGACCTCGAGTGAGGAGGCCCTCCAACTCCAACATCCAGAGAGATAACCGGGGGCAACAGGGCACCATGACGACTCGTGTGAACATCACTTGACCTGGAGTTTCTCTCATAAAACAACAAGAGTGTGTCCCAAAAGAGTAGACTACTGCTTGCAGGACTTACTGCACCCAGAGGGGAGCTAATAATCTTGGTGGGGGAACAGTATACCACACTGTCACCATAGAAAAGCCTACAGACACCGTGATGATGGTGGCCAATAAGACCGGCTGGACTCCTGTTTACTTCAAAAGGCTGTTGACTCAGTAGCCATCATGGTCCTTGATCACCACTGACCTTGGACTGTCTGGGAGTTGAGCGGGCAGGGCTCTGACACCTGGTGCTGTTTGTACGTTAATTCAGGGGCCTAACTGAAGAAAGCGCAGACTACTGGTCAGAGCATCTAGGCTGGCAGAGACGGTCAGCCTAAGGTGGCCGAACAAATGTGGGGCGGGGTGAAACCGGCCCCCACAGCGTCTCTGCACATCTCTTTCCTGGACCCTTAAAGGTCATTAGAATCTATAACACTTCCAATGCTGGTGCTCAGGTGGACGAGCAGGGAGGCAGGGGTCCTGGGGACAATCAATGTCACCGGGAGGCTGCTGGGGAGAAGCTCTGACCCTCGCCCCAGGGTATGAGGGCTCCCAACTCAGCACTCAGCAGTTACAGAAGAAGGGTCTGCACCCTCAGCACTCCAAGAATGAGGAACGGGACAAAAGGCAGAGGAGGGGTTTGTCCCCAGCAAAGCCCATTAAAAATCCCTGGGAGATAAAAATAGAATCTGGGCAATAAAGTCAAGTCTAACCTTTTTTATCCTTTGTGCTTTGTCTAATTTCACGTGCTCCTAGGGTCCCGCATGCAGAGGTTCCACACCCGGCACTTCAGACCAGATTTCCTAGTGCAGAATGGCTGGGTCGACACCTCAGCTCCTGGGGCCCAGTGCAGACTCCACGATATAGAGCCTGAGCTACAGCCAACCCGGCCCTCGAGAGCTCCGCCGCCTCCCTCCCTCCCACTGACTCTGACAGGATCTCTACACAGCAGCCCAGCCCACAGCCCACGGGGTAGTGCATGCTCTCACCTCTCCATTCTCTGATCAAAATATAAAGTTTCCTTTGCTTGTGAACCAAACTCAGTCTCGATCTGTTGGCCCCAATGACACTGGGCAGGGGGACACTTGTTGGGGTCCACTCTGGAGGATCAGTAACAGAAATTGAGACTATTGTAACCTCAATGAACAGATGTGTGAGCCAAACTGTAGTTAACATAGAACAGTGTATAAGGCTCGGGTAAAATAAGATGTTTTTAACACTTCCATTTGATATTTCCATCACTTTTTATAAGCAAGTTCAGTGAAAAGGTTTGTCTTATTTGTCAGGTCAATATTAGAGAAACGAAGTGATTTCTTTCCAAGGATGTACAGCTAATAATCTTGGTTAAACCTTCAATCTTGTTTTAAATGCTTTTCCATTGAAAATGATACCTCTCTTTCAGCTCCCCCATTTCTGAGAAGTATAAAATCTTATAATTTATTATTACCAAAGAGGAAAGGTGGGAGGAGGGATAAATTAACAGTTTGGAATGAACACATACACACTGCTATGTATAAAATAGATCATCAACAAGGAACTACTGTATAGCACAGGGAACTACACTCAACATTTTGCAATAACCTATAAGGGGAAATAATCTGAAAAAGAATAGATATTTTTATTGACATCATCTATCAATGACAGTTAAAGTGTAGCCTAAGGGAAGCTGGTGGTGAGTGCTTCTGACCCTGAAGACTTCAATCATCTAAAGTTTGGACTCTGCCTACTTCCCAAGGCCCTTAATGAACATATGTGTAGCTGTAGCTTAAAAATTTCCCCAGTTTGGGTTTCGGGGAGACACTGATTTTGAAAAAGCCCTGGTGTTCTCCTTACATGAATGGGACTCTTCCTACTGCTAAAACATGTCTGTCACACCCAGAGGATGGTATACCGTCTGATCGGGAAGAGTTTGGAAAAGGCATCTCATCTCCTCATCTCCTGGTGCTCGGGTTCACCCCTCCAGCGTCTTTACTAACAGTCTCCCCACTTGGAGATGTCAGCACTGTCAACATCCTGTTGCGTACAGTTTGGAATTTGTCCAGAGGATGAAGCGGAAGGATGAGGAACAATGAGAGACAAGTCCTAGGTGTTCAGACAGGCACATGTCACTCTAATTTCCAATCAGGAAGATGAATTGACCAAAAGCTAGGGTTGCCCATGGAAACAGTATAGGGCTTGAGGAAATCCCGCTGCTTTGTGGCCAGTTCCCATAAACACGAGTTGAACAATGGAACTCAGGGGCAGTAAAATTCACAAAACTGCAGAGTTGAAAATATCCATCACTGAAAAATGTCTTGAGGAGAGTCAGAGAAAAGGACTTGTAAGCAAGGGAGAATGGCAGGAAAGGGATTTGAGGAGGTAGAAAGGACTCGCCATTAAGCACAAGAAAAGGAGCTGAACATTGCCAACATTGCAGTTGGCCAAAAAGGGTGTATGCGTTCTTTTCTGTATATATTCAAGAAAAGGGCATACACTTTTTTAGCCAACCAAACAGGTGGGCACTGGAAGTCAATACTACAAAAGATATCACTTCGCATCAGTCAGAAGAGCCATCCTCATAAAGCGTAAACAACAGAAATGCAGGACAGGGCAACGAGAAGAGGGAGCCCTGTGAGACTTATAGTGGAAATGTATATTGCCAACGGCCATTCTGGAGAAGTGTATTGTGTTTACTAAAGCATCTAAAAAATGAGCTACAGAGCATAGGGCACTTGCACTCATGGGCGTATATCTTGGGAAAAACAAAAATCGAGAGGACACAGGCACCCCAATGTTTACCCCCTCTCTGTTTAAAAGATCCTCGACTAGGATATAACTTAAATGTCTCTGGAGGGAAAAAATGGATAGAGATGTGGTACTTAGGTAGAGTGGAATATTATTCAGCCTGGAAATCAATGAAATATGGCCAGTTGTAACAACTCCGGAGGAGTTACGTATGATCATTCTAAGTGACAGAATTCAAAAAGAAAAAGACACATATCATAAGATATCACTTAAAGGTGGAATCCAAAATGGCTACACATGAAATAAATTACAAAACAAAAACATAGTCAAATATGTAGAAAACACGCATAAGGCTGCTAAACGGGAAAGGTGGGGAGGGGTGAGGCATCATCCAGGAGGTTGAAATTAGCAAAGATACCATACCAAATACCAAACTGATAATCAACAAGGCCTACACGGTAGCTAAAAGAACTGCACTCAGCACACTCAAGTCACCGGAAAAGAATATATACGACTGGTAAGAATCTGAAAAAGAATTTATTGATGTCTCTCTGTACGTGAATCAAGTGGATGTACAGCAGCAAGAAACAGAGCTTTGAAAATCAGCTGTAACCAATATAGTAATAAATTGAAAAAAATAAATGACAGAGAGACAGAGAAAACCTCTTACAACTTTTCCTCAGGGACGGTGATGCAACATGGATTGAACACATCTAGACCCACAGCAGGATGAGACATAAGGCTGGAAACTGTTTGCGCTAAGAGAAATGTGAGGTTGGGTGAGGAAATGCACACCCTTTAAAGTAATACTACCTGGTACCCATTCAATGGGTCCCAAATCTGCAGGTTCAAGGGATCTTCCTACAGCTAAAACATGCATGGAAAACCCAGAGGACTGTACACCATGTGATCGGGAGATGTGTCTAAAATGCACCTCATTTATCCTCTCCTGGTGCTCCTGTTCACCATTCCAGCCACGCTACTTAGAATCTCCCCACTTGGAGAATCAGCACATTTAAACTTCTGTTTCACACATTTTGCAAATTGTGAGGAGGATGAACGGGAAGAGGGGGAACCAATGAGAGAAGAGTTGTAGGGGTTTGGACGGGCACATATCACTCTAATTTCCCATTAAGAATAAGAATTAAAGAAAGGCTCAGCCTGCCTCGCCGGAGCCAAAATAGGGCCTGAAGCAATCCTGCGGGTTTGAGGCCAGCTCACAAAAGAGCAACTTAAAAAATGGAGCTCAGGGTCACTGCAATTCACAAACCTGCAGAGTTATAAATGAAAACTAACGTCCAAAAATATGTTGAGGTAAGGCAAAGAAGAGGATCTGAATGCAAGACAGAATTGCAAGAAACAGATTTCAAGAGATAGATTGGACTCGTCTTTAATGCACATGAAAAGCGGCAGAATTTCGACAATGATGCAGTTGGCCCAAAAGGGCGTATGCGTTTTTTCCTGATTATATCCAGGAAAAAACGCATACGCACTTTATGGGCAACAAAGCAAGCAAGCAATGCAAATGTGCACAACAAAGAAGTCTCACTTCCCACCGGTCAAAAGGGCCATCCTAAAAAATTGTAAAAACCAGAAATGCAGGACAGGCCATGGAGAACAGGGAGCCTTTATACGCTGATGGGCAGTGTGTGAACTGCCGAGAGCCACTCTGGAGAAGTGTATGGTGGTTCCTAAATCATCTAAAAAACAGAGCTACAGAGCATAGGACACTTCCAATCATGGGAGTATATCTAGGGAAGTCTAAAAATCAACAAGACACAAGCACACCACAGTTTAGGGCTACTCTGTTTACAAGAACCTCAACTTCAGTACACCTTAAATATCCCAGGAAAGAGAACAATGGATAAAGAAGATGTGGTACTTATGTACAATGGAATATCTCTTCACCATGAAATCAATGTAATAAGGCTAGTAGAAGGATAAAGAGTGGATTTAGGTCCGATAATACTACTTGAAATAAGTCAAACAGAAAAAGAAACATATCATAAGATATCACTTATAGAGGGAGGGTAAATATGGCTGCACAAGAAATGAATTACAGAACAGAACAGTGTCTCACATTTAGAAAACACACTTATGTCAGCTTAAGGGGAAAGGAGAGGTGGGGTGATGCATAAAACCAGAGTTTGAAATTAGCACAGATACCGTTCAATAAACCAAATAGGTATTAGACAAGATCTACACCTTGCTCAATGAACTGGCCTCAACACACCCTATACACCGCAGAGAAATATATCTGAGTAATAAGAATCTTAAAACCCATGTATTGATATATCTCCATAAGGGAATCAAGTGTGTGCAGAGCGGCACAAACACAGCAGTGAAAATGAGCTAAACCCCATTATAGAAATAAATTTTAAAAACAAAACGCTGAAACAATGAAAGAGAGAAAAATTCTTACAAAATTCGCTCAGGGGCTGTGATGCAACCTGGATTGACCACATATAAACCCACAGCTGGATAAGACATAAGGCTGGACACTTGGGGCTGACAGGATTGGTGAGCTTTGGTGAGCAACTGCCGAAAGTTTAATGCAATACTTCATGCTACTCATTCCAAGGGTCCCAACACTCCAGGTTGAAGGGAATCTTCCTACAGCTAAACCATGCTTGGGAAACCCAGCGACTGGTATACCATATGATCGGGAAAGGTTTCTAAAACGCACCTCATTTTTCCTCTCCTGGGGCTCCGGATCGACATTCCAGCCGCTTTACTAACAACATCCCCACATGGAATCAATGCCTTTAAGTTCTGGTATCGCACAGTCTGCAGTTAGTGCAGAGGATGAATGGGAATAGGGGGAACCAGTGAGAAACTAGCTGTAGCGGTTTCAATGGGCACATGTCACTCTAATATCACATCAGTAAGAAGAATTAACCAAAGGGACAGCAAGGTGCCCCAGAAGAAAAATAGGGCTTCAAGGAATCCTGTGGTTACGGGGCAAGACCACAAAAATAAGAGCTAAAAAATGGAGCTAAGGGCCACTGCAATTCAAAAACCTGCAGAGTTATAAAGGCCAACTATTTTTAAAAAATATATTGAGGTAAGGCTATGAAGAGGCATTGAAAGCAAGGCAGAATTGCAGGAAACCGATTTCAGGAGGTAGACTGGAATTGCACTGAAAACATATGAAGAGAGTCAGAAACTCGACAATGATGCACTTGCCCAAAAAGGGCGTATGTGTTTTTTCCTGAATATATTCAGGAAAAAACGCATACGCACTTTTTGGCCAACCAAGCAAGCTTGCAAAGGAAATTTGCACTACAATGAAGTCTCACTTCCACCTGGTCAAAAGGGCCATCTGAAAAAAGTGTAAAATCCATAAAGGCACGACAGGCCATGGAGAACTGGGAGCCTTCTTATGCTGATGGGCGGGATGTAAATTGCCAACAGCCACTCTGGAGAAGAGTATGGTGTTTCCTGAAACATCTAAAAAACAAAGCAACAGAGCCTAGGGCACTTCCACTTATGGTCCTATAGCTTAGGGAAATTAAAATCAAAAAGACACAGCAACCCCAAAGTTTGGGACGGCTCTGTTTACAAGAACCTCGTTTACGGTACAAGTTCAATATTGCAGAAAGTGAAAAATGGATAAAGAACTTGTGGTACTTACGTACAATGCAACATCACTCAGCAATGAAATCTATGTCATCAGGCCCGTAGCAGCATAATGAGTGGATTCAGGTATGATGATTCGAACTGAAATAAGTCACACAGAAAAGAAACATCATAAGGTATCACTAATACACAGAATGTGAACTTGGCTACACATGAACAGAATTACAAAACAGAACAGTGTCTCAAGTTTAGAAAACCAACTTACGCTTGCTTAACGGGGAAGGTGAGTTGGGGTGCTGCATAAAACCAGAGATTGAAATGAGCACAGATAAAGTTCCTTAAGCCAAATATGGAATAGACAAGAGCTACTCCTTGCTCAACGAAATGGACGCAACACCCCATATTAAACGCCTAAGAATGTACCTGACTAGTAAGTATCTTAAAACCTATGGATTGCTATGTCTCCAAAAGAGAATCAAGCGTGTGTACAGGGGCATAAACGCAGCAGTGATAGGATTGGAGAGGTTCGGTGAGCAAATGAAGACCCTTTGAAGTCATATTGCACGGTACCCATTACACAGGTCTCAACTCTCCAGGTTTAAGGTAATCTTTCTTCAGCTAAAACATGCATGTGGAACCCAGAGTATGATCAACGATGTGAAAGGGAGACGTGTTCAAATATGTCTCAGTTTTCCTCCCCTGGTACTCGGGTGCAACATTCCAGATGCTTTACTAACACTCTCCCTACTTGGAGAGTCAGTGCCTTTAACCTCCTGTTTGCCCTAGTTTGCAATTTCTGCGGAAGATGAACAGGAATAGCGAGAACCAATGAGAGACTACCTGGAGGTGTCTGAACGGGCAAATTTAACTCTCATTTCCCACCAAGAAGAGGAATTAACCACAGGCTCAGCGTGCCATGCCGGAACCACATTAGGGCCTGAAGACATCCTGCGGTGTTGCGGCCAGCTCACAAGAAAGGGAGTTGAAGAAAGGAGCTCAGGGGCACTGTAATTCACAAACCTGCAGAGTTATAAATGACAGCTATCGTCCAAAAATATACTGAAGTAAGGCTGCCAAGAGGACTTGAAAGCGGGGCAGAATTGCAGGAAACCGATTTCAGGAGGTAGACAGGAATTGCATTTCAAGCATAGGAAAAGAGGCAGAACGTCCACAATGATGCACTTGGCCAAAAAGGGCGTATGCGTTTTTTCCTGAATATATTCAGGAAAACACGCATATGCACTTTTTGGCCAACCAAGCAAGCTTGCAAAGGAAATCTGCACTACAATGAAGTCTCACTACCCCCCAGTCAAAAGGGGCATCTGAAAAAAGTGTAAAATCCAGAAAGGCAGGACAGGCCATGGAGAACTGGGAGCCTTGTTATGCTGAAGGGTGGGATGTAAATTGCCAACAACCACTCGGGAGAAGTGTATGGTGTTTCCTGAAACATCTAAAAAACAAAGCAACAGAGCCTAGGGCACTTCCACTTATGGTCCTATAGCTTAGGGAATTTAAAATCAAAAAGACACAGACACCCCAAAGTTTCGAACAGCTCTGTTTACAAGAACCTCGTTTACAGTACAAGTTCAACATCGCAGAAAGTGAAAAATGGATAAAGAAGTTGTGGTATTTACTTACAAAGCAATATCACTCAGCAATGAAATCTGTGTCATCAGGCCCTTAGCAGCACAATGAGTGGATTCAGGTACGATGATTCTAACTGAAATAAGTCACACAGAAAAAGAAACATCATAAGATATCACTAATACACGGAATGTAAACTTGGCTACACAGGAACTGCATTCCAAAACAGAACAGGGTCTCAAATTTAGAAAACCAACTTATGCTTGCTTAAGGGGAAAGGTGAGTTGAGGTGCTGCATAAAACCAGAGATGGAAATGAGCACAGATAAAGTTCCTTAAGCCAAATATGGAATAGACAAGAGCTACTCCTTGGTCAACGAAATGGACTCAAAACCCCATATTAAACCCCTAAGAATGTACCTGACTAGTAAGTATCTTAAAACCTATGGATTGCTATGTCTCCAAAAGAGAATCAAGCGTGTGTACAGGGGTATAAACGCAGCAGTGATAGGATTGGAGAGGTTCGGTGAGCAAATGAAGACCCTTTGAAGTCATATTGCATGGTACCCATTACACGGGTCTCAACTCTCCAGGTTTAAGGTATTCTTCCTTCAGCTAAAACATGCATGTGGAACCCAGAGTATGATCAACCATGTGAACGGGAGACGTGTTCAAATATGTCTCAGTTTTCCTCCCCTGGTACTCGGGTGCAACATTCCAGACGCTTTACTAACACTCTCCGGACTTGGAGAGTCAGTCCCTTTAACCTCCTGTTTGGCCCAGTTTGCAATTTCTGCGGAAGATGAACAGGAATAGCGAGAACCAATGAGAGGCTAGCTGGAGGTGTCTGGACGGGCAAATTTAACTCTCATTTCCCACCAGGAAGAGGAATTAACCAAAGGCTCAGCATGCCGGGCCGGAACCAGATTAGGGCCTGAAGCCATCCTGCGGTGTTGCGGCCAGGTCACAAGAAAGCGAGTTGAAGAAAGGAGCTCAGGGGCACTGTAATTCACAAACCTGCAGAGTTATAAATGACAGCTATCGTCCAAAAATAGACTGAAGTAAGGCTGCCAAGAGGACTTGAAAGCGGGGCAGAATTGCAGGAAACCGATTTCAGGAGGTAGACTGGAATTGCATTGAAAGCATAGGAAAAGAGGCAGAACGTCCACAATGATGCACTTGGCCAAAAAGGGCGTATGCGTTTTTTCCTGAATATATTCAGGAAAAAACGCATACGCCCTTTTTGGCCAACCAAGCAAGCTTGCAAAGGAAATCTGCACTACAATGAAGTCTCACTTCCCCCCGGTCAAAAGGGCCATCTGCAAAAAGTGTAAAATCCAGAAAGGCAACAGGCCATTGAGAACTGGGAGCCTTGTTATGCTGATGGGCGGGATGTAAATTGCCAACAGACACTTGGGAGAAGTGTATGGTGTTTCCTGAAACATCTAAAAAACAAAGCAACAGAGCCTAGGGCACTTCCACTTATGGTCCTATAGCTTAGGGAAATTAAAATCAAAAAGACACAGCCACCCCAAAGTTTGGAACGGCTCTGTTTACAAGAACCTCGTTTACAGTACAAGTTCAACATCGCAGAAAGTGAAAAATGGATAAAGAACTTGTGGTACTTACGTACAATGCAGTATCACTCAGCAATGAAATCTATGTCATCAGGCCCGTAGCAGCATAATGAGTAGATTCAGGTACGATGATTCCAACTGAAATAAGTCACACAGAAAAAGAAACATCATAAGATATCACTAATACACGGAATGTAAACTTGGCTACACAGGAACTGAATTACAGAACAGAACAGGGTCTCAAATTTAGAAAACCAACTTATGCTTGCTTAAGGGGAAAGGTGAGTTGGGGTGCTGCATAAAACCAGAGATTGAAATGAGCACAGATAAAGTTCCTTAAGTCAAATATGGAATAGACAAGAGCTACTCCTTGCTCAACGAAATGGACTCAACACCGCATATTAAACGCCTAAGAATGTACCTGACTAGTAAGTATCTTAAAACCTATGGATTGCTATGTCTCCAAAAGAGAATCAAGCATGTGTACAGGGGCATAAACGCAGCAGTGATAGGATTGGAGAGGTTCGGTGAGCAAATGAAGACCCTTTGAAGTCATATTGCACGGTACCCATTCCACGGGTCTTAACTCTCCAGGTTTAAGGTATTCTTCCTTCAGCTAAAACATGCATGTGGAACCCAAGTATGATCAACCATGTGAACGGGAGACGTGTTCAAATATGTCTCAGTTTTCCTCCCCTGGTACTCGGGTGCAACATTCCAGACGCTTTACTAACACTCTCCCCACTTGGAGAGTCAGCGCCTTTAACCTCCTGTTTGGCCCAGTTTGCAATTTCTGCGGAAGATGAACAGGAATAGCGAGAACCAATGAGAGACTAGCTGGAGGTGTCTGGACGGGCAAATTTAACTCTCATTTCCCACCAGGAAGGGGAAATAACCAAAGGCTCAGCGTGCCGTGCCGGAACCAGATTAGGGCCTGAAGCCATCCTGCGGTGTTGCGGCCAGGTCACAAAAAAGCAAGTTGAAGAAAGGAGCTCAGGGGCACTGTAATTCACAAACCTGCAGAGTTATAAATGACAGCTATCGTCCAAAAATAGACTGAAGTAAGGCTGCCAAGAGGACTTGAAAGCGGGGCAGAATTGCAGGAAACCGATTTCAGGAGGTAGACTGGAATTGCATTGAAAGCATAGGAAAAGAGGCAGAACGTCCACAATGATGCACTTGGCCAAAAAGGGCGTATGCGTTTTTTCCTGAATATATTCAGGAAAAAACGCATACGCCCTTTTTGGCCAACCAAGCAAGCTTGCAAAGGAAATCTGCACTACAATGAAGTCTCACTTCCCCCCGGTCAAAAGGGCCATCTGAAAAAAGTGTAAAATCCAGAAAGGCAGGACAGGCCATGGAGAACTGGGAGCCTTGTTATGCTGATGGGTGGGATGTAAATTGCCAACAGACAATCAGGAGAAGTGTATGGTGTTTCCTGAAACATCTAAAAAAGAAAGCAACAGAGCCTAGGGCACTTCCACTTATGGTCCTATAGCTTAGGGAAATTAAAATCAAAAAGACACAGCCACCCCAAAGTTTGGAATGGCTCTGTTTACAAGAACCTCGTTTACAGTACAAGTTCAACATCGCAGAAAGTGAAAAATGGATAAAGAAGTTGTGGTATTCACTTACAAAGCAATATCACTCAGCAATGAAATCTGTGTCATCAGGCCCTTAGCAGCACAATGAGTGGATTCAGGTATGATGATTCTAACTGAAGTAAGTTACACAGAAAAAGAAACATCATAAGATATCAGTAATACACGGAATGTAAACTTGGCTACACAGGAACTGAATTACAGAACAGAACAGGGTCTCAAATTTA
Organism: Stenella coeruleoalba; assembly: GCF_951394435.1. Taxonomy (NCBI): domain Eukaryota; kingdom Metazoa; phylum Chordata; class Mammalia; order Artiodactyla; family Delphinidae; genus Stenella; species Stenella coeruleoalba. The sequence goes on from NC_137151.1 coordinate 21,430,126, forward strand.
GAAAACCAACTTATGCTTGCTTAAGGGTAAAGGTGAGTTGGGTGCTGCATAAAACCAGAGATTGAAATGAGCACAGATAAAGTTCCTTAAGTCAAATATGGAATAGACAAGAGCTACTCCTTGCTCAACGAAATGGACTCAACACCGCATATTAAACGCCTAAGAATGTACCTGACTAGTAAGTATCGTAAAACCTATGGATTGCTATGTCTCCGAAAGAGAATCAAGCATGTGTACAGGGGCATAAACGCAGCAGTGATAGGATTGGAGAGGTTCGGTGAGCAAATGAAGACCCTTTGAAGTCATATTGCATGGTACCCATTCCACGGGTCTCAACTCTCCAGGTTTAAGGTATTCTTCCTTCAGCTAAAACATGCATGTGGAACCCAAGTATGATCAACCATGTGAACGGGAGACGTGTTCAAATATGTCTCAGTTTTCCTCCCCTGGTACTCGGGTGCAACATTCCAGACGCTTTACTAACACTCTCCCCACTTGGAGAGTCAGCGCCTTTAACCTCCTGTTTGGCCCAGTTTGCAATTTCTGCGGAAGATGAACAGGAATAGCGAGAACCAATGAGAGACTAGCTGGAGGTGTCTGGACGGGCAAATTTAACTCTCATTTCCCACCAGGAAGAGGAATTAACCAAAGGCTCAGCGTGCCGTGCCGGAACCAGATTAGGGCCTGAAGCCATCCTGCGGTGTTGCGGCCAGGTCACAAAAAAGCAAGTTGAAGAAAGGAGCTCAGGGGCACTGTAATTCACAAACCTGCAGAGTTATAAATGACAGCTATCGTCCAAAAATAGACTGAAGTAAGGCTGCCAAGAGGACTTGAAAGCGGGGCAGAATTGCAGGAAACCGATTTCAGGAGGTAGACTGGAATTGCATTGAAAGCATAGGAAAAGAGGCAGAACGTCCACAATGATGCACTTGGCCAAAAAGGGCGTATGCGTTTTTTCCTGAATATATTCAGGAAAAAACGCATACGCCCTTTTTGGCCAACCAAGCAAGCTTGCAAAGGAAATCTGCACTACAATGAAGTCTCACTTCCCCCCGGTCCAAAGGGCCATCTGAAAAAAGTGTAAAATCCAGAAAGGCAGGACAGGCCATGGAGAACTGGGAGCCTTGTTATGCTGATGGGCGGGATGTAAATTGCCAACAACCACTCGGGAGAAGTGTATGGTGTTTCCTGAAACATCTAAAAAACAAAGCAACAGAGCCTAGGGCACTGCCACTTATGGTCCTATAGCTTAGGGAAATTAAAATCAAAAAGACACAGCCACCCCAAAGTTTGGGACGCCTCTGTTTACAAGAACCTCGTTTACAGTACAAGTTCAACATCGCAGAAAGTGAAAAATGGATAAAGAAGTTGTGGTATTCACTTACAAAGCAATATCACTCAGCAATGAAATCTGTGTCATCAGGCCCTTAGCAGCACAATGAGTGGATTCAGGTATGATGATTCTAACTGAAGTAAGTCACACAGAAAAAGAAACATCATAAGGTATCAGTAATACACGGAATGTAAACTTGGCTACACAGGAACTGAATTACAGAACAGAATAGGGTCTCAAATTTAGAAAAACAACTTATGCTTGCTTAAGGGTAAAGGTGAGTTGGGGTGCTGCATAAAACCAGAGATTGAAATGAGCACAGATAAAGTTCCTTAAGCCAAATATGGAATAGACAAGAGCTACTCCTTGCTCAACGAAATGGACTCAACACCGCATATTAAACGCCGAAGAATGTACCTGACTAGTAAGTATCGTAAAACCTATGGATTGCTATGTCTCCGAAAGAGAATCAAGCATGTGTACAGGGGCATAAATGCAGCAGTGATAGGATTGGAGAGGTTCGGTGAGCAAATGAAGACCCTTTGAAGTCATATTGCATGGTACCCATTCCACGGGTCTCAACTCTCCAGGTTTAAGGTATTCTTCCTTCAGCTAAAACATGCATGTGGAACCCAAGTATGATCAACCATGTGAACGGGAGACGTGTTCAAATATGTCTCAGTTTTCCTCCCCTGGTACTCGGGTGCAACATTCCAGACGCTTTACTAACACTCTCCCCACTTGGAGAGTCAGCGCCTTTAACCTCCTGTTTGGCCCAGTTTGCAATTTCTGCGGAAGATGAACAGGAATAGCGAGAACCAATGAGAGACTAGCTGGAGGTGTCTGGACGGCCAAATTTAACTCTCATTTCCCACCAGGAAGAGGAAATAACCAAAGGCTCAGCGTGCCGTGCCGGAACCAGATTAGGGCCTGAAGCCATCCTGCGGTGTTGCGGCCAGGTCACAAGAAAGCGAGTTGAAGAAAGGAGCTCAGGGGCACTGTAATTCACAAACCTGCAGAGTTATAAATGACAGCTATCGTCCAAAAATAGACTGAAGTAAGGCTGCCAAGAGGACTTGAAAGCGGGGCAGAATTGCAGGAAACCGATTTCAGGAGGTAGACTGGAATTGCATTGAAAGCATAGGAAAAGAGGCAGAACGTCCACAATGATGCACTTGGCCAAAAAGGGCGTATGCGATTTTTCCTGAATATATTCAGGAAAAAACGCATACGCCCTTTTTGGCCAACCAAGCAAGCTTGCAAAGGAAATCTGCACTACAATGAAGTCTCACTTCCCCCCGGTCAAAAGGGCCATCTGAAAAAAGTGTAAAATCCAGAAAGGCAGGACAGGCCATGGAGAACTGGGAGCCTAGTTATGCTGATGGGCGGGATGTAAATTGCCAACAACCACTCGGGAGAAGTGTATGGTGTTTCCTGAAACATCTAAAAAACAAAGCAACAGAGCCTAGGGCACTGCCACTTATGGTCCTATAGCTTAGGGAAATTAAAATCAAAAAGACACAGCCACCCCAAAGTTTGGGACGCCTCTGTTTACAAGAACCTCGTTTACAGTACAAGTTCAACATCGCAGAAAGTGAAAAATGGATAAAGAAGTTGTGGTATTCACTTACAAAGCAATATCACTCAGCAATGAAATCTGTGTCATCAGGCCCTTAGCAGCACAATGAGTGGATTCAGGTATGATGATTCTAACTGAAGTAAGTCACACAGAAAAAGAAACATCATAAGGTATCAGTAATACACGGAATGTAAACTTGGCTACACAGGAACTGAATTACAGAACAGAATAGGGTCTCAAATTTAGAAAAACAACTTATGCTTGCTTAAGGGTAAAGGTGAGTTGGGGTGCTGCATAAAACCAGAGATTGAAATGAGCACAGATAAAGTTCCTTAAGCCAAATATGGAATAGACAAGAGCTACTCCTTGCTCAACGAAATGGACTCAACACCGCATATTAAACGCCGAAGAATGTACCTGACTAGTAAGTATCGTAAAACCTATGGATTGCTATGTCTCCGAAAGAGAATCAAGCATGTGTACAGGGGCATAAATGCAGCAGTGATAGGATTGGAGAGGTTCGGTGAGCAAATGAAGACCCTTTGAAGTCATATTGCATGGTACCCATTCCACGGGTCTCAACTCTCCAGGTTTAAGGTATTCTTCCTTCAGCTAAAACATGCATGTGGAACCCAAGTATGATCAACCATGTGAACGGGAGACGTGTTCAAATATGTCTCAGTTTTCCTCCCCTGGTACTCGGGTGCAACATTCCAGACGCTTTACTAACACTCTCCCCACTTGGAGAGTCAGCGCCTTTAACCTCCTGTTTGGCCCAGTTTGCAATTTCTGCGGAAGATGAACAGGAATAGCGAGAACCAATGAGAGACTAGCTGGAGGTGTCTGGACGGCCAAATTTAACTCTCATTTCCCACCAGGAAGAGGAAATAACCAAAGGCTCAGCGTGCCGTGCCGGAACCAGATTAGGGCCTGAAGCCATCCTGCGGTGTTGCGGCCAGGTCACAAGAAAGCGAGTTGAAGAAAGGAGCTCAGGGGCACTGTAATTCACAAACCTGCAGAGTTATAAATGACAGCTATCGTCCAAAAATAGACTGAAGTAAGGCTGCCAAGAGGACTTGAAAGCGGGGCAGAATTGCAGGAAACCGATTTCAGGAGGTAGACTGGAATTGCATTGAAAGCATAGGAAAAGAGGCAGAACGTCCACAATGATGCACTTGGCCAAAAAGGGCGTATGCGATTTTTCCTGAATATATTCAGGAAAAAACGCATACGCCCTTTTTGGCCAACCAAGCAAGCTTGCAAAGGAAATCTGCACTACAATGAAGTCTCACTTCCCCCCGGTCAAAAGGGCCATCTGAAAAAAGTGTAAAATCCAGAAAGGCAGGACAGGCCATGGAGAACTGGGAGCCTAGTTATGCTGATGGGCGGGATGTAAATTGCCAACAACCACTCGGGAGAAGTGTATGGTGTTTCCTGAAACATCTAAAAAACAAAGCAACAGAACCTAGGGCACTTCCACTTATGGTCCTATAGCTTAGGGAAATTAAAATCAAAAAGACACAGTCACCCCAAAGTTTAGAACGGCTCTGTTTACAAGAACCTCGTTTAGAGTACAAGTTCAACATCGCAGAAAGTGAAAAATGGATAAAGAAGTTGTGGTATTTACTTACAAAGCAATATCACTCAGCAATGAAATCTGTGTCATCAGGCCCTTAGCAGCACAATGAGTGGATTCAGGTATGATGATTCTAACTGAAGTAAGTCACACAGAAAAAGAAACATCATAAGATATCAGTAATACATGGAATGTAAACTTGGCTACACAGGAACTGAATTACAGAACAGAACAGGGTCTCAAATTTAGAAAACCAACTTATGCTTGCTTAAGGGTAAAGGTGAGTTGGGGTGCTGCATAAAACCAGAGATTGAAATGAGCACAGATAAAGTTCCTTAAGTCAAATATGGAATAGACAAGAGCTACTCCTTGCTCAACGAAATGGACTCAACACCGCATATTAAACGCCTAAGAATGTACCTGACTAGTAAGTATCTTAAAACCTATGGATTGCTATGTCTCCAAAAGAGAATCAAGCATGTGTACAGGGGCATAAACGCAGCAGTGATAGGATTGGAGAGGTTCGGTGAGCAAATGAAGACCCTTTGAAGTCATATTGCATGGTACCCATTACACGGGTCTCAACTCTCCAGGTTTATGGTATTCTTCCTTCAGCTAAAACATGCATGTGGAACCCAAGTATGATCAACCATGTGAACGGGAGACGTGTTCAAATATGTCCCAGTTTTCCTCCCCTGGTACTCGGGTGCAACATTCCAGACGCTTTACTAACACTCTCCCCACTTGGAGAGTCAGCGCCTTTAACCTCCTGTTTGGCCCAGTTTGCAATTTCTGCGGAAGATAAACAGGAATAGCGAGAACCAATGAGAGGCTAGCTGGAGGTGTCTGGACGGGCAAATTTAACTCTCATTTCCCACCAGGAAGAGGAAATAACCAAAGGCTCAGCGTGCCGTACCGGAACCAGATTAGGGCCTGAAGCCATCCTGCGGTGTTGCGGCCAGCTCAAAAGAAAGCGAGTTGAAGAAAGGAGCTCAGGGGCACTGTAATTCACAAACCTGCAGAGTTATAAATGACAGCTATCGTCCAAAAATAGACTGAAGTAAGGCTGCCAAGAGGACTTGAAAGCGGGGCAGAATTGCAGGAAACCGATTTCAGGAGGTAGACTGGAATTGCATTGAAAGCATAGGAAAAGAGGCAGAACGGCCACAATGATGCACTTGGCCAAAAAGGGCGTATGCGTTTTTTCCTGAATATATTCAGGAAAAAACGCATACGCACTTTTTGGCCAACCAAGCAAGCTTGCAAAGGAAATCTGCACTACAATGAAGTCTCACTTCCCCCCGGTCAAAAGGGCCATCTGCAAAAAGTGTAAAATCCAGAAAGGCAACAGGCCATTGAGAACTGGGAGCCTTGTTATGCTGATGGGCGGGATGTAAATTGCCAACAGACACTTGGGAGAAGTGTATGGTGTTTCCTGAAACATCTAAAAAACAAAGCAACAGAGCCTAGGGCACTTCCACTTATGGTCCTATAGCTTAGGGAAATTAAAATCAAAAAGACACAGCCACCCCAAAGTTTGGAACGGCTCTGTTTACAAGAACCTTGTTTACAGTACAAGTTCAACATCGCAGAAAGTGAAAAATGGATAAAGAACTTATGGTACTTACGTACAATGCAGTATCACTCAGCAATGAAATCTATGTCATCAGGCCCGTAGCAGCATAATGAGGAGATTCAGGTACGATGATTCCAACTGAAATAAGTCACACAGAAAAAGAAACATCATAAGATATCACTAATACACGGAATGTAAACTTGGCTACACAGGAACTGAATTACAGAACAGAACAGGGTCTCAAATTTAGAAAACCAACTTATGCTTGCTTAAGGGGAAAGGTGAGTTGGGGTGCTGCATAAAACCAGAGATTGAAATGAGCACAGATAAAGTTCCTTAAGTCAAATATGGAATAGACAAGAGCTACTCCTTGCTCAACGAAATGGACTCAACACCGCATATTAAACGCCTAAGAATGTACCTGACTAGTAAGTATCTTAAAACCTATGGATTGCTATGTCTCCGAAAGAGAATCAAGCATGTGTACAGGGGCATAAACGCAGCAGTGATAGGATTGGAGAGGTTCGGTGAGCAAATGAAGACCCTTTGAAGTCATATTGCACGGTACCCATTCCACGGGTCTTAACTCTCCAGGTTTAAGGTATTCTTCCTTCAGCTAAAACATGCATGTGGAACCCAAGTATGATCAACCATGTGAACGGGAGACGTGTTCAAATATGTCTCAGTTTTCCTCCCCTGGTACTCGGGTGCAACATTCCAGACGCTTTACTAACACTCTCCCCACTTGGAGAGTCAGCGCCTTTAACATCCTGTTTGGCCCAGTTTGCAATTTCTGCGGAAGATGAACAGGAATAGCGAGAACCAATGAGAGACTAGCTGGAGGTGTCTGGACGGGCAAATTTAACTCTCATTTCCCACCAGGAAGAGGGAATAACCAAAGGCTCAGCGTGCCGTGCCGGAACCAGATTAGGGCCTGAAGCCATCCTGCGGTGTTGCGGCCAGGTCACAAAAAAGCAAGTTGAAGAAAGGAGCTCAGGGGCACTGTAATTCACAAACCTGCAGAGTTATAAATGACAGCTATCGTCCAAAAATATACTGAAGTAAGGCTGCCAAGAGGACTTGAAAGCGGGGCAGAATTGCAGGAAACCGATTTCAGGAGGTAGACTGGAATTGCATTGAAAGCATAGGAAAAGAGGCAGAACGTCCACAATGATGCACTTGGCCAAAAAGGGCGTATGCGATTTTTCCTGAATATATTCAGGAAAAAACGCATACGCCCTTTTTGGCCAACCAAGCAAGCTTGCAAAGGAAATCTGCACTACAATGAAGTCTCACTTCCCCCCGGTCAAAAGGGCCATCTGAAAAAAGTGTAAAATCCAGAAAGGCAGGACAGGCCATGGAGAACTGGGAGCCTAGTTATGCTGATGGGCGGGATGTAAATTGCCAACAACCACTCGGGAGAAGTATATGGTGTTTCCTGAAACATCTAAAAAACAAAGCAACAGAACCTAGGGCACTTCCACTTATGGTCCTATAGCTTAGGGAAATTAAAATCAAAAAGACACAGTCACCCCAAAGTTTAGAACGGCTCTGTTTACAAGAACCTCGTTTAGAGTACAAGTTCAACATCGCAGAAAGTGAAAAATGGATAAAGAAGTTGTGGTATTCACTTACAAAGCAATATCACTCAGCAATGAAATCTGTGTCATCAGGCCCTTAGCAGCACAATGAGTGGATTCAGGTATGATGATTCTAACTGAAGTAAGTCACACAGAAAAAGAAACATCATAAGATATCAGTAATACACGGAATGTAAACTTGGCTACACAGGAACTGAATTACAGAACAGAACAGGGTCTCAAATTTAGAAAACCAACTTATGCTTGCTTAAGGGTAAAGGTGAGTTGGGGTGCTGCATAAAACCAGAGATTGAAATGAGCACAGATAAAGTTCCTTAAGTCAAATATGGAATAGACAAGAGCTACTCCTTGCTCAACGAAATGGACTCAACACCGCATATTAAACGCCTAAGAATGTACCTGACTAGTAAGTATCTTAAAACCTATGGATTGCTATGTCTCCAAAAGAGAATCAAGCATGTGTACAGGGGCATAAACGCAGCAGTGATAGGATTGGAGAGGTTCGGTGAGCAAATGAAGACCCTTTGAAGTCATATTGCATGGTACCCATTACACGGGTCTTAACTCTCCTGGTTTAAGGTATTCTTCCTTCAGCTAAAACATGCATGTGGAACCCAAGTATGATCAACCATGTGAACGGGAGACGTGTTCAAATATGTCTCAGTTTTCCTCCCCTTGTACTCGGGTGCAACATTCCAGACGCTTTACTAACACTCTCCCCACTTGGAGAGTCAGTCCCTTTAACCTCCTGTTTGGCCCAGTTTGCAATTTCTGCGGAAGATGAACAGGAATAGCGAGAACCAATGAGAGGCTAGCTGGAGGTGTCTGGACGGGCAAATTTAACTCTCATTTCCCACCAGGAAGAGGAAATAACCAAAGGTTCAGCGTGCCGTACCGGAACCAGATTAGGGCCTGAAGCCATCCTGCGGTGTTGCGGCCAGCTCAAAAGAAAGCGAGTTGAAGAAAGGAGCTCAGGGGCACTGTAATTCACAAACCTGCAGAGTTATAAATGACAGCTATCGTCCAAAAATAGACTGAAGTAAGGCTGCCAAGAGGACTTGAAAGCGGGGCAGAATTGCAGGAAACCGATTTCAGGAGGTAGACTGGAATTGCATTGAAAGCATAGGAAAAGAGGCAGAACGTCCACAATGATGCACTTGGCCAAAAAGGGCGTATGCGTTTTTTCCTGAATATATTCAGGAAAAAACGCATACGCCCTTTTTGGCCAACCAAGCAAGCTTGCAAAGGAAATCTGCACTACAATGAAGTCTCACTTCCCCCCGGTCAAAAGGGCCATCTGAAAAAAGTGTAAAATCCAGAAAGGCAGGACAGGCCATGGAGAACTGGGAGCCTTGTTATGCTGATGGGTGGGATGTAAATTGCCAACAGACAATCAGGAGAAGTGTATGGTGTTTCCTGAAACATCTAAAAAACAAAGCAACAGAACCAAGGGCACTTCCACTTATGGTCCTATAGCTTAGGGAAATTAAAATCAAAAAGACACAGCCACCCCAAAGTTTGGAACGGCTCTGTTTACAAGAACCTCGTTTACAGTACAAGTTCAACATCACAGAAAGTGAAAAATGGATAAAGAAGTTGTGGTATTCACTTACAAAGCAATATCACTCAGCAATGAAATCTGTGTCATCAGGCCCTTAGCAGCACAATGAGTGGATTCAGGTATGATGATTCTAACTGAAGTAAGTCACACAGAAAAAGAAACATCATAAGATATCAGTAATACACGGAATGTAAACTTGGCTACACAGGAACTGAATTACAGAACAGAACAGGGTCTCAAATTTAGAAAACCAACTTATGCTTGCTTAAGGGTAAAGGTGAGTTGGGTGCTGCATAAAACCAGAGATTGAAATGAGCACAGATAAAGTTCCTTAAGTCAAATATGGAATAGACAAGAGCTACTCCTTGCTCAACGAAATGGACTCAACACCGCATATTAAACGCCTAAGAATGTACCTGACTAGTAAGTATCGTAAAACCTATGGATTGCTATGTCTCCGAAAGAGAATCAAGCATGTGTACAGGGGCATAAACGCAGCAGTGATAGGATTGGAGAGGTTCGGTGAGCAAATGAAGACCCTTTGAAGTCATATTGCATGGTACCCATTCCACGGGTCTCAACTCTCCAGGTTTAAGGTATTCTTCCTTCAGCTAAAACATGCATGTGGAACCCAAGTATGATCAACCATGTGAACGGGAAACGTGTTCAAATATGTCTCAGTTTTCCTCCCCTAGTACTCGGGTGCAACATTCCAGACGCTTTACTAACACTCTCCCCACTTGGAGAGTCAGCACCTTTAACCTCCTGTTTGGCCCAGTTTGCAATTTCTGCGGAAGATGAACAGGAATAGCGAGAACCAATGAGAGACTAGCTGGAGGTGTCTGGACGGGCAAATTTAACTCTCATTTCCCACCAGGAAGAGGAATTAACCAAAGGCTCAGCGTGCCGTGCCGGAACCAGATTAGGGCCTGAAGCCATCCTTTGGTGTTGCGGCCAGGTCACAAAAAAGCAAGTTGAAGAAAGGAGCTCAGGGGCACTGTAATTCACAAACCTGCAGAGTTATAAATGACAGCTATCGTCCAAAAATAGACTGAAGTAAGGCTGCCAAGAGGACTTGAAAGCGGGGCAGAATTGCAGGAAACCGATTTCAGGAGGTAGACTGGAATTGCATTGAAAGCATAGGAAAAGAGGCAGAACGTCCACAATGATGCACTTGGCCAAAAAGGGCGTATGCGTTTTTTCCTGAATATATTCAGGAAAAAACGCATATGCCCTTTTTGGCCAACCAAGCAAGCTTGCAAAGGAAATCTGCACTACAATGAAGTCTCACTTCCCCCCGGGCCAAAGGGCCATCTGAAAAAAGTGTAAAATCCAGAAAGGCAGGACAGGCCATGGAGAACTGGGAGCCTTGTTATGCTGATGGGCGGGATGTAAATTGCCAACAACCACTCGGGAGAAGTGTATGGTGTTTCCTGAAACATCTAAAAAACAAAGCAACAGAACCTAGGGCACTTCCACTTATGGTCCTATAGCTTAGGGAAATTAAAATCAAAAAGACACAGCCACCCCAAAGTTTGGAATGGCTCTGTTTACAAGAACCTCGTTTACAGTACAAGTTCAACATCGCAGAAATTGAAAAATGGATAAAGAAGTTGTGGTATTTACTTACAAAGCAATATCACTCAGCAATGAAATCTGTGTCATCAGGCCCTTAGCAGCACAATGAGTGGATTCAGGTATGATGATTGTAACTGAAGAAAGTCACACAGAAAAACAAACATCATAAGATATCAGTAATACACGGAATATAAACTTGGCTACACAGGAACTGAATTACAGAACAGAACAGGGTCTCAAATTTAGAAAACCAACTTATGCTTGCTTAAGGGTAAAGGTGAGTTGGGGTGCTGCATAAAACCAGAGATTGAAATGAGCACAGATAAAGTTCCTTAAGTCAAATATGGAATAGACAAGAGCTACTCCTTGCTCAACGAAATGGACTCAACACCGCATATTAAACGCCTAAGAATGTACCTGACTAGTAAGTATCTTAAAACCTATGGATTGCTATGTCTCCGAAAGAGAATCAAGCATGTGTACAGGGGCATAAACGCAGCAGTGATAGGATTGGAGAGGTTCGGTGAGCAAATGAAGACCCTTTGAAGTCATATTGCATGGTACCCATTCCACGGGTCTCAACTCTCCAGGTTTAAGGTATTCTTCCTTCAGCTAAAACATGCATGTGGAACCCAAGTATGATCAACCATGTGAACGGGAGACGTGTTCAAATATGTCTCAGTTTTCCTCCCCTGGTACTCGGGTGCAACATTCCAGACGCTTTACTAACACTCTCCCCACTTGGAGAGTCAGCGCCTTTAACCTCCTGTTTGGCCCAGTTTGCAATTTCTGCGGAAGATGAACAGGAATAGCGAGAACCAATGAGAGGCTAGCTGGAGGTGTCTGGACGGGCAAATTTAACTCTCATTTCCCACAAGGAAGAGGAAATAACCAAAGGCTCAGCGTGCCGTACCGGAACCAGATTAGGGCCTGAAGCCATCCTGCGGTGTTGCGGCCAGCTCAAAAGAAAGCGAGTTGAAGAAAGGAGCTCAGGGGCACTGTAATTCACAAACCTGCAGAGTTATAAATGACAGCTATCGTCCAAAAATAGACTGAAGTAAGGCTGCCAAGAGGACTTGAAAGCGGGGCAGAATTGCAGGAAACCGATTTCAGGAGGTAGACTGGAATTGCATTGAAAGCATTGGAAAAGAGGCAGAACGGCCACAATGATGCACTTGGCCAAAAAGGGCGTATGCGTTTTTTCCTGAATATACTCAGGAAAAAACGCATACGCCCTTTTTGGCCAACCAAGCAAGCTTGCAAAGGAAATCTGCACTACAATGAAGTCTCACTTCCCCCCGGTCAAAAGGGCCATCTGAAAAAAGTGTAAAATCCAGAAAGGCAGGACAGGCCATGGAGAACTGGGAGCCTTGTTATGCTGATGGGCGGGATGTAAATTGCCAACAGACACTTGGGAGAAGTGTATGGTGTTTCCTGAAACATCTAAAAAACAAAGCAACAGAGCCTAGGGCACTGCCACTTATGGTCCTATAGCTTAGGGAAATTAAAATCAAAAAGACACAGCCACCCCAAAGTTTGGGACGCCTCTGTTTACAAGAACCTCGTTTACAGTACAAGTTCAACATCGCAGAAAGTGAAAAATGGATAAAGAAGTTGTGGTATTCACTTACAAAGCAATATCACTCAGCAATGAAATCTGTGTCATCAGGCCCTTAGCAGCACAATGAGTGGATTCAGGTATGATGATTCTAACTGAAGTAAGTCACACAGAAAAAGAAACATCATAAGATATCAGTAATACACGGAATGTAAACTTGGCTACACAGGAACTGAATTACAGAACAGAATAGGGTCTCAAATTTAGAAAAACAACTTATGCTTGCTTAAGGGTAAAGGTGAGTTGGGGTGCTGCATAAAACCAGAGATTGAAATGAGCACAGATAAAGTTCCTTAAGTCAAATATGGAATAGACAAGAGCTACTCCTTGCTCAACGAAATGGACTCAACACCGCATATTAAACGCCGAAGAATGTACCTGACTAGTAAGTATCGTAAAACCTATGGATTGCTATGTCTCCGAAAGAGAATCAAGCATGTGTACAGGGGCATAAATGCAGCAGTGATAGGATTGGAGAGGTTCGGTGAGCAAATGAAGACCCTTTGAAGTCATATTGCATGGTACCATTCCACGGGTCTCAACTCTCCAGGTTTAAGGTATTCTTCCTTCAGCTAAAACATGCATGTGGAACCCAAGTATGATCAACCATGTGAACGGGAGACGTGTTCAAATATGTCTCAGTTTTCCTCCCCTGGTACTCGGGTGCAACATTCCAGACGCTTTACTAACACTCTCCCCACTTGGAGAGTCAGCGCCTTTAACCTCCTGTTTGGCCCAGTTTGCAATTTCTGCGGAAGATGAACAGGAATAGCGAGAACCAATGAGAGACTAGCTGGAGGTGTCTGGACGGCCAAATTTAACTCTCATTTCCCACCAGGAAGAGGGAATAACCAAAGGCTCAGCGTGCCGTGCCGGAACCAGATTAGGGCCTGAAGCCATCCTGCGGTGTTGCGGCCAGGTCACAAGAAAGCGAGTTGAAGAAAGGAGCTCAGGGGCACTGTAATTCACAAACCTGCAGAGTTATAAATGACAGCTATCGTCCAAAAATAGACTGAAGTAAGGCTGCCAAGAGGACTTGAAAGCGGGGCAGAATTGCAGGAAACCGATTTCAGGAGGTAGACTGGAATTGCATTGAAAGCATAGGAAAAGAGGCAGAACGTCCACAATGATGCACTTGGCCAAAAAGGGCATATGCGTTTTTTCCTGAATATATTCAGGAAAAAACGCATACGCCCTTTTTGGCCAACCAAGCAAGCTTGCAAAGGAAATCTGCACTACAATGAAGTCTCACTTCCCCCCGGTCAAAAGGGCCATCTGAAAAAAGTGTAAAATCCAGAAAGGCAGGACAGGCCATGGAGAACTGGGAGCCTTGTTATGCTGATGGGCGGGATGTAAATTGCCAACAGACACTTGGGAGAAGTGTATGGTGTTTCCTGAAACATCTAAAAAACAATGCAACAGAGCCTAGGGCACTGCCACTTATGGTCCTATAGCTTAGGGAAATTAAAATCAAAAAGACACAGCCACCCCAAAGTTTGGGACGCCTCTGTTTACAAGAACCTCATTTACAGTACAAGTTCAACATCGCAGAAAGTGAAAAATGGATAAAGAAGTTGTGGTATTTACTTACAAAGCAATATCACTCAGCAATGAAATCTATGTCATCAGGCCCTTAGCATCACAATGAGTGGATTCAGGTATGATGATTCTAACTGAAATAAGTCACACAGAAAAAGAAACATCATAAGATATCAGTAATACACGGAATGTAAACTTGGCTATACAGGAACTGAATTACAGAACAGAACAGGGTCTCAAATTTAGAAAACCAACTTATGCTTGCTTAAGGGTAAAGGTGAGTTGGGGTGCTGCATAAAACCAGAGATTGAAATGAGCACAGATAAAGTTCCTTAAGTCAAATATGGAATAGACAAGAGCTACTCCTTGCTCAACGAAATGGACTCAACACCGCATATTAAACGCCTAAGAATGTACCTGACTAGTAAGTATCGTAAAACCTATGGATTGCTATGTCTCCAAAAGAGAATCAAGCATGTGTACAGGGGCATAAACGCAGCAGTGATAGGATTGGAGAGGTTCGGTGAGCAAATGAAGACCCTTTGAAGTCATATTGCATGGTACCCATTACACGGGTCTCAACTCTCCAGGTTTATGGTATTCTTCCTTCAGCTAAAACATGCATGTGGAACCCAAGTATGATCAACCATGTGAACGGGAGACGTGTTCAAATATGTCTCAGTTTTCCTCCCCTGGTACTCGGGTGCAACATTCCAGACGCTTTACTAACACTCTCCCCACTTGGAGAGTCAGTCCCTTTCACCTCCTGTTTGGCCCAGTTTGCAATTTCTGCGGAAGATGAACAGGAATAGCGAGAACCAATGAGAGACTAGCTGGAGGTGTCTGGACGGGCAAATTTAACTCTCATTTCCCACCAGGAAGAGGAAATAACCAAAGGCTCAGCGTGCCGTGCCGGAACCAGATTAGGGCCTGAAGCCATCCTGCGGTGTTGCGGCCAGGTCACAAGAAAGCGAGTTGAAGAAAGGAGCTCAGGGGCACTGTAATTCACAAACCTGCAGAGTTATAAATGACAGCTATCGTCCAAAAATAGACTGAAGTAAGGCTGCCAAGAGGACTTGAAAGCGGGGCAGAATTGCAGGAAACCGATTTCAGGAGGTAGACTGGAATTGCATTGAAAGCATAGGAAAAGAGGCAGAACGTCCACAATGATGCACTTGGCCAAAAAGGGCGTATGCGTTTTTTCCTGAATATATTCAGGAAAAAACGCATACGCACTTTTTGGCCAACCAAGCAAGCTTGCAAAGGAAATCTGCACTACAATGAAGTCTCACTTCCCCCCGGTCAAAAGGGCCATCTGAAAAAAGTGTAAAATCCAGAAAGGCAGGACAGGCCATGGAGAACTGGGAGCCTTGTTATGCTGATGGGCGGGATGTAAATTGCCAACAGACACTTGGGAGAAGTGTATGGTGTTTCCTGAAACATCTAAAAAACAATGCAACAGAGCCTAGGGCACTGCCACTTATGGTCCTATAGCTTAGGGAAATTAAAATCAAAAAGACACAGCCACCCCAAAGTTTGGGACGCCTCTGTTTACAAGAACCTCATTTACAGTACAAGTTCAACATCGCAGAAAGTGAAAAATGGATAAAGAAGTTGTGGTATTTACTTACAAAGCAATATCACTCAGCAATGAAATCTATGTCATCAGGCCCTTAGCATCACAATGAGTGGATTCAGGTATGATGATTCTAACTGAAATAAGTCACACAGAAAAAGAAACATCATAAGATATCAGTAATACACGGAACGTAAACTTGGCTATACAGGAACTGAATTACAGAACAGAACAGGGTCTCAAATTTAGAAAACCAACTTATGCTTGCTTAAGGGTAAAGGTGAGTTGGGGTGCTGCATAAAACCAGACATTGAAATCAGCACAGATAAAGTTCCTTAAGTCAAATATGGAATAGACAAGAGCTACTCCTTGCTCAACGAAATGGACTCAACACCGCATATTAAACGCCTAAGAATGTACCTGACTAGTAAGTATCGTAAAACCTATGGATTGCTATGTCTCCAAAAGAGAATCAAGCATGTGTACAGGGGCATAAACGCAGCAGTGATAGGATTGGAGAGGTTCGGTGAGCAAATGAAGACCCTTTGAAGTCATATTGCATGGTACCCATTACACGGGTCTCAACTCTCCAGGTTTATGGTATTCTTCCTTCAGCTAAAACATGCATGTGGAACCCAAGTATGATCAACCATGTGAACGGGAGACGTGTTCAAATATGTCTCAGTTTTCCTCCCCTGGTACTCGGGTGCAACATTCCAGACGCTTTACTAACACTCTCCCCACTTGGAGAGTCAGCGCCTTTAACCTCCTGTTTGGCCCAGTTTGCAATTTCTGCGGAAGATGAACAGGAATAGCGAGAACTAATGAGAGGCTAGCTGGAGGTGTCTGGACGGGCAAATTTAACTCTCATTTCCCACCAGGAAGAGGAAATAACCAAAGGCTCAGCGTGCCGTACCGGAACCAGATTAGGGCCTGAAGCCATCCTGCGGTGTTGCGGCCAGCTCAAAAGAAAGCGAGTTGAAGAAAGGAGCTCAGGGGCACTGTAATTCACAAACCTGCAGAGTTATAAATGACAGCTATCGTCCAAAAATAGACTGAAGTAAGGCTGCCAAGAGGACTTGAAAGCGGGGCAGAATTGCAGGAAACCGATTTCAGGAGGTAGACTGGAATTGCATTGAAAGCATAGGAAAAGAGGCAGAACGGCCACAATGATGCACTTGGCCAAAAAGGGCGTATGCGTTTTTTCCTGAATATATTCAGGAAAAAACGCATACGCCCTTTTTGGCCAACCAAGCAAGCTTGCAAAGGAAATCTGCACTACAATGAAGTCTCACTTCCCCCCGGTCAAAAGGGCCATCTGAAAAAAGTGTAAAATCCAGAAAGGCAGGACAGGCCATGGAGAACTGGGAGCCTTGTTATGCTGATGGGTGGGATGTAAATTGCCAACAGACACTTGGGAGAAGTGTATGGTGTTTCCTGAAACATCTAAAAAACAAAGCAACAGAACCTAGGGCACTTCCACTTATGGTCCTATAGCTTAGGGAAATTAAAATCAAAAAGACACAGCCACCCCAAAGTTTGGAACGGCTCTGTTTACAAGAACCTCGTTTACAGTACAAGTTCAACATCGCAGAAAGTGAAAAATGGATAAAGAAGTTGTGGTATTTACTTACAAAGCAATATCACTCAGCAATGAAATCTATGTCATCAGGCCCTTAGCAGCACAATGAGTGGATTCAGGTATGATGATTCTAACTGAAGTAAGTCACACAGAAAAAGAAACATCATAAGATATCAGTAATACACGGAATGTAAACTTGGCTACACAAGAACTGAATTACAGAACAGAACAGGGTCTCAAATTTAGAAAAACAACTTATGCTTGGTAAAGGTGAGTTGGGGTGCTGCATAAAACCACAGATTGAAATGAGCACAGATAAAGTTCCTTAAGCCAAATATGGAATAGACAAGAGCTACTCATTGCTCAACGAAATGGACTCAACACCGCATATTAAACGCCTAAGAATGTACCTTACTTGTAAGTATCTTAAAACCTATGGATTGCTATGTCTCCGAAAGAGAATCAAGCATGTGTACAGGGACATAAACGCAGCAGTGATAGGATTGGAGAGGTTCGGTGAGCAAATGAAGACCCTTTGAAGTCATATTGCATGGTACCCATTCCACGGGTTTCAACTACCCAGGTTTAAGGTATTCTTCCTTCAGCTAAAACATGCATGTGGAACCTAGAGTATGATCAACCATGTGATCGGGAGACGTGTTCAAATATGTCTCAGTTTTCCTCCCCTGGTACTCGGGTGCAACATTCCAGACGCTTTACTAACACTCTCCCCACTTGGAGAGTCAGTCCCTTTAACCTCCTGTTTGGCCCAGTTTGCAATTTCTGCGGAAGATGAACAGGAATAGCGAGAACCAATGAGAGGCTAGCTGGAGGTGTCTGGACGGGCAAATTTAACTCTCATTTCCCACCAGGAAGAGGAATTAACCAAAGGCTCAGCATGCTGGGCCGGAACCAGATTAGGGCCTGAAGCCATCCTGCGGTGTTGCGGCCAGGTCACAAGAAAGCGAGTTGAAGAAAGGAGCTCAGGGGCACTGTAATTCACAAACCTGCAGAGTTATAAATGACAGCTATCGTCCAAAAATAGACTGAAGTAAGGCTGCCAAGAGGACTTGAAAGCGGGGCAGAATAGCAGGAAACCGATTTCAGGAGGTAGACTGGAATTGCATTGAAAGCATAGGAAAAGAGGCAGAACGTCCACAATGATGCACTTGGCCAAAAAGGGCGTATGCGTTTTTTCCTGAATATATTCAGGAAAAAACGCATACGCCCTTTTTGGCCAACCAAGCAAGCTTGCAAAGGAAATCTGCACTACAATGAAGTCTCACTTCCCCCCGGTCAAAAGGGCCATCTGAAAAAAGTGTAAAATCCAGAAAGGCAGGACAGGCCATGGAGAACTGGGAGCCTTGTTATGCTGATGGGCGGGATGTAAATTGCCAACAGACACTCGGGAGAAGTGTATGGTGTTTCCTGAAACATCTAAAAAACAATGCAACAGAGCCTAGGGCACTTCCACTTATGGTCCTATAGCTTAGGGAAATTAAAATCAAAAAGACACAGCCACCCCAAAGTTTGGAACGGCTCTGTTTACAAGAACCTCGTTTACAGTACAAGTTCAACATCGCAGAAAGTGAAAAATGGATAAAGAAGTTGTGGTATTCACTTACAAAGCAATATCACTCAGCAATGAAATCTATGTCATCAGGCCCTTAGCAGCACAATGAGTGGATTCAGGTATGATGATTCTAACTGAAATAAGTCACACAGAAAAAGAAACATCATAAGATATCAGTAATACACGGAATGTAAACTAGGCTATACAGGAACTGAATTACAGAACAGAACAGGGTCTCAAATTTAGAAAACCAACTTATGCTTGCTTAAGGGTAAAGGTGAGTTGGGGTGCTGCATAAAACCAGAGATTGAAATGAGCACAGATAAAGTTCCTTAAGTCAAATATGGAATAGACAAGAGCTACTCCTTGCTCAACGAAATGGACTCAACACCGCATATTAAACGCCTAAGAATGTACCTGACTAGTAAGTATCGTAAAACCTATGGATTGCTATGTCTCCAAAAGAGAATCAAGCATGTGTACAGGGGCATAAACGCAGCAGTGATAGGATTGGAGAGGTTCGGTGAGCAAATGAAGACCCTTTGAAGTCATATTGCATGGTACCCATTACACGGGTCTCAACTCTCCAGGTTTATGGTATTCTTCCTTCAGCTAAAACATGCATGTGGAACCCAAGTATGATCAACCATGTGAACGGGAGACGTGTTCAAATATGTCTCAGTTTTCCTCCCCTGGTACTCGGGTGCAACATTCCAGACGCTTTACTAACACTCTCCCCACTTGGAGAGTCAGCGCCTTTAACCTCCTGTTTGGCCCAGTTTGCAATTTCTGCGGAAGATGAACAGGAATAGCGAGAACCAATGAGAGGCTAGCTGGAGGTGTCTGGACGGGCAAATT
The DNA here is from genome assembly GCF_951394435.1 of Stenella coeruleoalba. NCBI lineage: Eukaryota > Metazoa > Chordata > Mammalia > Artiodactyla > Delphinidae > Stenella > Stenella coeruleoalba. Next base: position 21,449,676 of record NC_137151.1, read on the forward strand.
TAACTCTCATTTCCCACCAGGAAGAGGAAATAACCAAAGGCTCAGCGTGCCGTACCGGAACCAGATTAGGGCCTGAAGCCATCCTGCGGTGTTGCGGCCAGCTCAAAAGAAAGCGAGTTGAAGAAAGGAGCTCAGGGGCACTGTAATTCACAAACCTGCAGAGTTATAAATGACAGCTATCGTCCAAAAATAGACTGAAGTAAGGCTGCCAAGAGGACTTGAAAGCGGGGCAGAATTGCAGGAAACCGATTTCAGGAGGTAGACAGGAATTGCATTGAAAGCATAGGAAAAGAGGCAGAACGGCCACAATGATGCACTTGGCCAAAAAGGGCGTATGCGTTTTTTCCTGAATATATTCAGGAAAAAACGCATACGCCCTTTTTGGCCAACCAAGCAAGCTTGCAAAGGAAATCTGCACTACAATGAAGTCTCACTTCCCCCCGGTCAAAAGGGCCATCTGAAAAAAGTGTAAAATCCAGAAAGGCAGGGCAGGCCATGGAGAACTGGGAGCCTTGTTATGCTGATGGGCGGGATGTAAATTGCCAACAGACACTCGGGTGAAGTGTATGGTGTTTCCTGAAACATCTAAAAAACAAAGCAACAGAACCTAGGGCACTTCCACTTATGGTCCTATAGCTTAGGGAAATTAAAATCAAAAAGACACAGCCACCCCAAAGTTTGGAACGGCTCTGTTTACAAGAACCTCGTTTACAGTACAAGTTCAACATCGCAGAAAGTGAAAAATGGATAAAGAAGTTGTGGTATTTACTTACAAAGCAATATCACTCAGCAATGAAATCTATGTCATCAGGCCCTTAGCAGCACAATGAGTGGATTCAGGTATGATGATTCTAACTGAAGTAAGTCACACAGAAAAAGAAACATCATAAGATATCAGTAATACACGGAATGTAAACTTGGCTACACAGGAACTGAATTACAGAACAGAACAGGGTCTCAAATTTAGAAAAACAACTTATGCTTGCTTAAGGGGAAAGGTGAGTTGGGGTGCTGCATAAAACCAGAGATTGAAATGAGCACAGATAAAGTTCCTTAAGCCAAATATGGAATAGACAAGAGCTACTCCTTGCTCAACGAAATGGACTTAACACCGCATATTAAACGCCTAAGAATGTACCTGACTTGTAAGTATCTTAAAACCTATGGATTGCTATGTCTCCGAAAGAGAATCAAGCATGTGTACAGGGGCATAAACGCAGCAGTGATAGGATTGGAGAGGTTCGGTGAGCAAATGAAGACCCTTTGAAGTCATATTGCATGGTACCCATTCCACGGGTTTCAACTACCCAGGTTTAAGGTATTCTTCCTTCAGCTAAAACATGCATGTGGAACCTAGAGTATGATCAACCATGTGATCGGGAGACGTGTTCAAATATGTCTCAGTTTTCCTCCCCTGGTACTCGGGTGCAACTTTCCAGACGCTTTACTAACACTCTCCCCACTTGGAGAGTCAGTCCCTTTAACCTCCTGTTTGGCCCAGTTTGCAATTTCTGCGGCAGATGAACAGGAATAGCGAGAACCAATGAGAGACTAGCTGGAGGTGTCTGGACGGCCAAATTTAACTCTCATTTCCCACCAGGAAGAGGAAATAACCAAAGGCTCAGCGTGCCGTGCCGGAACCAGATTAGGGCCTGAAGCCATCCTGCGGTGTTGCGGCCAGGTCACAAGAAAGCGAGTTGAAGAAAGGAGCTCAGGGGCACTGTAATTCACAAACCTGCAGAGTTATAAATGACAGCTATCGTCCAAAAATATACTGAAGTAAGGCTGCCAAGAGGACTTGAAAGCGGGGCAGAATTGCAGGAAACCGATTTCAGGAGGTAGACTGGAATTGCATTGAAAGCATAGGAAAAGAGGCAGAACGTCCACAATGATGCACTTGGCCAAAAAGGGCGTATGCGTTTTTTCCTGAATATATTCAGGAAAAAACGCATACGCCCTTTTTGGCCAACCAAGCAAGCTTGCAAAGGAAATCTGCACTACAATGAAGTCTCACTTCCCCCCGGTCAAAAGGGCCATCTGAAAAAAGTGTAAAATCCAGAAAGGCAGGACAGGCCATGGAGAACTGGGAGCCTTGTTATGCTGATGGGCGGGATGTAAATTGCCAACAGACACTTGGGAGAAGTGTATGGTGTTTCCTGAAACATCTAAAAAACAATGCAACAGAGCCTAGGGCACTGCCACTTATGGTCCTATATCTTAGGGAAATTAAAATCAAAAAGACACAGCCACCCCAAAGTTTGGGACGCCTCTGTTTACAAGAACCTCGTTTACAGTACAAGTTCAACATCGCAGAAAGTGAAAAATGGATAAAGAAGTTGTGGTATTTACTTACAAAGCAATATCACTCAGCAATGAAATCTATGTCATCAGGCCCTTAGCATCACAATGAGTGGATTCAGGTATGATGATTCTAACTGAAATAAGTCACACAGAAAAAGAAACATCATAAGATATCAGTAATACACGGAATGTAAACTTGGCTATACAGGAACTGAATTACAGAACAGAACAGGGTCTCAAATTTAGAAAACCAACTTATGCTTGCTTAAGGGTAAAGGTGAGTTGGGGTGCTGCATAAAACCAGAGATTGAAATGAGCACAGATAAAGTTCCTTAAGTCAAATATGGAATAGACAAGAGCTACTCCTTGCTCAACGAAATGGACTCAAAACCCCATATTAAACCCCTAAGAATGTACCTGACTAGTAAGTATCGTAAAACCTATGGATTGCTATGTCTCCAAAAGAGAATCAAGCATGTGTACAGGGGCATAAACGCAGCAGTGATAGGATTGGAGAGGTTCGGTGAGCAAATGAAGACCCTTTGAAGTTATATTGCATGGTACCCATTACACGGGTCTCAACTCTCCAGGTTTATGGTATTCTTCCTTCAGCTAAAACATGCATGTGGAACCCAAGTATGATCAACCATGTGAACGGGAGACGTGTTCAAATATGTCTCAGTTTTCCTCCCCTGGTACTCGGGTGCAACATTCCAGACGCTTTACTAACACTCTCCCCACTTGGAGAGTCAGCGCCTTTAACCTCCTGTTTGGCCCAGTTTGCAATTTCTGCGGAAGATGAACAGGAATAGCGAGAACCAATGAGAGGCTAGCTGGAGGTGTCTGGACGGGCAAATTTAACTCTCATTTCCCACAAGGAAGAGGAATTAACCAAAGGCTCAGCATGCCGTGCCGGAACCAGATTAGGGCCTGAAGCCATCCTGCGGTGTTGCGGCCAGGTCACAAGAAAGCAAGTTGAAGAAAGGAGCTCAGGGGCACTGTAATTCACAAACCTGCAGAGTTATAAATGACAGCTATCGTCCAAAAATAGACTGAAGTAAGGCTGCCAAGAGGACTTGAAAGCGGGGCAGAATTGCAGGAAACCGATTTCAGGAGGTAGACTGGAATTGCATTGAAAGCATAGGAAAAGAGGCAGAACGTCCACAATGATGCACTTGGCCAAAAAGGGCGTATGCGTTTTTTCCTGAATATATTCAGGAAAAAACGCATACGCCCTTTTTGGCCAACCAAGCAAGCTTGCAAAGGAAATCTGCACTACAATGAAGTCTCACTTCCCCCCGGTCAAAAGGGCCATCTGAAAAAGTGTAAAATCAAAAAAGGCAGGACAGGCCATGGAGAACGGGGAGCCTTGTTATGCTGATGGGCGGGATGTAAATTGCCAACAACCACTTGGGAGAAGTGTATGGTGTTTCCTGAAACATCTAAAAAACAAAGCAACAGAACCTAGGGCACTGCCACTTATGGTCCTATAGCTTAGGGAAATTAAAATCAAAAAGACACAGCCACTCCAAAGTTTGGAACGGCTCTGTTTACAAGAACCTCGTTTACAGTACAAGTTCAACATCGCAGAAAGTGAAAAATGGATAAAGAAGTTGTGGTATTTACTTACAAAGCAATATCACTCAGCAATGAAATCTGTGTCATCAGGCCCTTAGCAGCACAATGAGTGGATTCAGGTATGATGATTCTAACTGAAGTAAGTCACACAGAAAAAGAAACATCATAAGATATCAGTAATACACGGAATGTAAACTTGGCTACACAGGAACTGAATTACAGAACAGAACAGGGTCTCAAATTTAGAAAACCAACTATGCTTGCTTAAGGGTAAAGGTGAGTTGGGGTGCTGCATAAAACCAGAGATTGAAATGAGCACAGATAAAGTTCCTTAAGTCAAATATGGAATAGACAGGAGCTACTCCTTGCTCAACGAAATGGACTCAACACCGCATATTAAACGCCTAAGAATGTGCCTGACTAGTAAGTATCTTAAAACCTATGGATTGCTATGTCTCCGAAAGAGAATCAAGCATGTGTACAGGGGCATAAACGCAGCAGTGATAGGATTGGACAGGTTCAGTGAGCAAATGAAGACCCTTTGAAGTCATATTGCATGGTACCCATTCCACGGGTTTCAATTACCCAGGTTTTAGGTATTCTTCCTTCAGCTAAAACATGCATGTGGAACCCAGAGTATGATCAACCATGTGATCGGGAGAGGTGTTCAAATATGTCTCAGTTTTCCTCCCTTGGTACTCGGGTGGAACATTCCAGACGCTTTACTAACACTCTCCCCACTTGGAGAGTCAGCGCCTTTAACCTCCTGTTTGGCACAGTTTGCAATTTCTGCGGAAGATGAACAGGAATAGCGAGAACCAATGAGAGGCTAGCTGGAGGTGTCTGGACGGGCAAATTTAACTCTCATTTCCCAACAGGAAGTGGAAATAACCAAAGGCTCAGCGTGCCGTGCCGGAACCAGATTAGGGCCTGAAGCCATCCTGCGGTGTTGCGGCCAGGTCACAAGAAAGCGAGTTGAAGAAAGGAGCTCAGGGGCACTGTAATTCACAAACCTGCAGAGTTATAAATGACAGCTATCGTCCAAAAATAGACTGAAGTAAGGCTGCAAAGAGGACTTGAAAGCGGGGCAGAATTGCAGGAAACCGATTTCAGGAGGTAGACTGGAATTGCATTGAAAGCATAGGAAAAGAGGCAGAACGTCCACAATGATGCACTTGGCCAAAAAGGGCGTATGCGTTTTTTCCTGAATATATTCAGGAAAAAACGCATACGCCCTTTTTGGCCAACCAAGCAAGCTTGCAAAGGAAATCTGCACTACAATGAAGTCTCACTTCCCCCCGGTCAAAAGGGCCATCTGAAAAAAGTGTAAAATCCAGAAAGGCAGGACAGGTCATGGAGAACTCGGAGCCTTGTTATGCTGATGGGCGGGATGTAAATTGCCAACAACCACTCGGGAGAAGTGTATGGTGTTTCCTGAAACATCTAAAAAACAAAGCAACAGAATCTAGGGCACTTCCACTTATGGTCCTATAGCTTAGGGAAATTAAAATCAAAAAGACACAGCCACCCCAAAGTTTGGAACGGCTCTGTTTACAAGAACCTCGTTTACAGTACAAGTTCAACATCGCAGAAAGTGAAAAATGGAAAGAAGTTGTGGTATTTACTTACAAAGCAATATCACTCAGCAATGAAATCTGTGTCATCAGGCCCTTAGCAGCACAATGAGTGGATTCAGGTATGATGATTCTAACTGAAGTAAGTCACACAGAAAAAGAAACATCATAAGATATCAGTAATACAGGGAATGTAAACTTGGCTACACAGGAACTGAATTACAGAATAGAACAGGGTCTCAAATTTAGAAAACCAACTTATGCTTGCTTAAGGGTAAAGGTGAGTTGGGGTGCTGCATAAAACCAGAGATTGAAATGAGCACAGATAAAGTTCCTTAAGTCAAATATGGAATAGACAAGAGCTACTCCTTGCTCAACGAAATGGACTCAACACCGCATATTAAACGCCTAAGAATGTACCTGACTAGTAAGTATCGTAAAACCTATGGATTGCTATGTCTCCAAAAGAGAATCAAGCATGTGTACAGGGGCATAAACGCAGCAGTGATAGGATTGGAGAGGTTCGGTGAGCAAATGAAGACCCTTTGAAGTCATATTGCATGGTACCCATTACACGGGTCTCAACTCTCCAGGTTTATGGTATTCTTCCTTCAGCTAAAACATGCATGTGGAACCCAAGTATGATCAACTATGTGAACGGGAGACGTGTTCAAATATGTCTCAGTTTTCCTCCCCTGGTACTCGGGTGCAACATTCCAGACGCTTTACTAACACTCTCCCCACTTGGAGAGTCAGCGCCTTTAACCTCCTGTTTGGCCCAGTTTGCAATTTCTGCGGAAGATGAACAGGAATAGCGAGAACCAATGAGAGGCTAGCTGGAGGTGTCTGGACGGGCAAATTTAACTCTCATTTCCCACCAGGAAGAGGAAATAACCAAAGGCTCAGCGTTCCGTACCAGAACCAGATTAGGGCCTGAAGCCATCCTGCGGTGTTGCGGCCAGCTCAAAAGAAAGCGATTTGAAGAAAGGAGCTCAGGGGCACTGTAATTCACAAACCTGCACAGTTATAAATGACAGCTATCGTCCAAAAATAGACTGAAGTAAGGCTGCCAAGAGGACTTGAAAGCGGGGCAGAATTGCAGGAAACCGATTTCAGGAGGTAGACTGGAATTGCATTGAAAGCATAGGAAAAGAGGCAGAACGGCCACAATGATGCACTTGGCCAAAAAGGGCGTATGCGTTTTTTCCTGAATATATTCAGGAAAAAACGCATACGCACTTTTTGGCCAACCAAGCAAGCTTGCAAAGGAAATCTGCACTACAATGAAGTCTCACTTCCCCCCGGTCAAAAGGGCCATCTGAAAAAAGTGTAAAATCCAGAAAGGCAGGACAGGCCATGGAGAACTGGGAGCCTTGTTATGCTGATGGGCGGGATGTAAATTGCCAACAGACACTCCGGAGAAGTGTATGGTGTTTCCTGAAACATCTAAAAAACAAAGCAACAGAACCTAGGGCACTTCCACTTATGGTCCTATAGCTTAGGGAAATTAAAATCAAAAAGACACAGCCACCCCAAAGTTTGGCACGGCTCTGTTTACAAGAACCTCGTTTACAGTACAAGTTCAACATCGCAGAAAGTGAAAAATGGATAAAGAAGTTGTGGTATTAACTTACAAAGCAATATCACTCAGCAATGAAATCTATGTCATCAGGCCCTTAGCAGCACAATGAGTGGATTCAGGTATGATGATTCTAACTGAAGTAAGTCACACAGAAAAAGAAACATCATAAGATATCAGTAATACACGGAATGTAAACTTGGCTACACAGGAACTGAATTACAGAACAGAACAGGGTCTCAAATTTAGAAAAACAACTTATGCTTGCTTAAGGGTAAAGGTGAGTTGGGGTGCTGCATAAAACCAGAGATTGAAATGAGCACAGATAAAGTTCCTTAAGCCAAATATGGAATAGACAAGAGCTACTCCTTGCTCAACGAAATGGACTCAACACCGCATATTAAACGCCTAAGAATGTACCTGACTTGTAAGTATCTTAAAACCTATGGATTGCTATGTCTCCGAAAGAGAATCAAGCATGTGTACAGGGGCATAAACGCAGCAGTGATAGGATTGGAGAGGTTCGGTGAGCAAATGAAGACCCTTTGAAGTCATATTGCATGGTACCCATTACACGGGTTTCAACTACCCAGGTTTAAGGTATTCTTCCTTCAGCTAAAACATGCATGTGGAACCTAGAGTATGATCAACCATGTGATCGGGAGACGTGTTCAAATATGTCTCAGTTTTCCTCCCCTGGTACTCGGGTGCAACATTCCAGACGCTTTACTAACACTCTCCCCACTTGGAGAGTCAGTCCCTTTCACCTCCTGTTTGGCCCAGTTTGCAATTTCTGCGGAAGATGAACAGGAATAGCGAGAACCAATGAGAGACTAGCTGGAGGTGTCTGGACGGCCAAATTTAACTCTCATTTCCCACCAGGAAGAGGAAATAACCAAAGGCTCAGCGTGCCGTGCCGGAACCAGATTAGGGCCTGAAGCCATCCTGCGGTGTTGCGGCCAGGTCACAAGAAAGCGAGTTGAAGAAAGGAGCTCAGGGGCACTGTAATTCACAAACCTGCAGAGTTATAAATGACAGCTATCGTCCAAAAATAGACTGAAGTAAGGCTGCCAAGAGGACTTGAAAGCGGGGCAGAATTGCAGGAAACCGATTTCAGGAGGTAGACTGGAATTGCATTGAAAGCATAGGAAAAGAGGCAGAACGTCCACAATGATGCACTTGGCCAAAAAGGGCGTATGCGTTTTTTCCTGAATATACTCAGGAAAAAACGCATACGCCCTTTTTGGCCAACCAAGCAAGCTTGCAAAGGAAATCTGCACTACAATGAAGTCTCACTTCCCCCCGGTCAAAAGGGCCATCTGAAAAAAGTGTAAAATCCAGAAAGGCAGGACAGGCCATGGAGAACTGGGAGCCTTGTTATGCTGATGGGCGGGATGTAAATTGCCAACAACCACTGGGGAGAAGTGTATGGTGTTTCCTGAAACATCTAAAAAACAAAGCAACAGAACCTAGGGCACTGCCACTTATGGTCCTATAGCTTAGGGAAATTAAAATCAAAAAGACACAGCCACTCCAAAGTTTGGAACGGCTCTGTTTACAAGAACCTCGTTTACAGTACAAGTTCAACATCGCAGAAAGTGAAAAATGGATAAAGAAGTTGTGGTATTTACTTACAAAGCAATATCACTCAGCAATGAAATCTGTGTCATCAGGCCCTTAGCAGCACAATGAGTGGATTCAGGTATGATGATTCTAACTGAAGTAAGTCACACAGAAAAAGAAACATCATAAGATATCAGTAATACACGGAATGTAAACTTGGCTACACAGGAACTGAATTACAGAACAGAACAGGGTCTCAAATTTAGAAAACCAACTATGCTTGCTTAAGGGTAAAGGTGAGTTGGGGTGCTGCATAAAACCAGAGATTGAAATGAGCACAGATAAAGTTCCTTAAGTCAAATATGGAATAGACAAGAGCTACTCCTTGCTCAACGAAATGGACTCAACACCGCATATTAAACGCCTAAGAATGTGCCTGACTAGTAAGTATCTTAAAACCTATGGATTGCTATGTCTCCGAAAGAGAATCAAGCATGTGTACAGGGGCATAAACGCAGCAGTGATAGGATTGGACAGGTTCAGTGAGCAAATGAAGACCCTTTGAAGTCATATTGCATGGTACCCATTCCACGGGTTTCAATTACCCAGGTTTTAGGTATTCTTCCTTCAGCTAAAACATGCATGTGGAACCCAGAGTATGATCAACCATGTGATCGGGAGAGGTGTTCAAATATGTCTCAGTTTTCCTCCCTTGGTACTCGGGTGGAACATTCCAGACGCTTTACTAACACTCTCCCCACTTGGAGAGTCAGCGCCTTTAACCTCCTGTTTGGCACAGTTTGCAATTTCTGCGGAAGATGAACAGGAATAGCGAGAACCAATGAGAGACTAGCTGGAGGTGTCTGGACGGGCAAATTTAACTCTCATTTCCCACCAGGAAGAGGAAATAACCAAAGGCTCAGCGTGCCGTGCCGGAACCAGATTAGGGCCTGAAGCCATCCTGCGGTGTTGCGGCCAGGTCACAAGAAAGCAAGTTGAAGAAAGGAGCTCAGGGGCACTGTAATTCACAAACCTGCAGAGTTATAAATGACAGCTATCGTCCAAAAATAGACTGAAGTAAGGCTGCCAAGAGGACTTGAAAGCGGGGCAGAATTGCAGGAAACCGATTTCAGGAGGTAGACTGGAATTTCATTGAAAGCATAGGAAAAGAGGCAGAACGTCCACAATGATGCACTTGGCCAAAAAGGGCGTATGCGTTTTTTCCTGAATATATTCAGGAAAAAACGCATACGCCCTTTTTGGCCAACCAAGCAAGCTTGCAAAGGAAATCTGCACTACAATGAAGTCTCACTTCCCCCCGGTCAAAAGGGCCATCTGAAAAAAGTGTAAAATCCAGAAAGGCAGGACAGGTCATGGAGAACTCGGAGCCTTGTTATGCTGATGGGCGGGATGTAAATTGCCAACAACCACTCGGGAGAAGTGTATGGTGTTTCCTGAAACATCTAAAAAACAAAGCAACAGAACCTAGGGCACTTCCACTTATGGTCCTATAGCTTAGGGAAATTAAAATCAAAAAGACACAGCCACCCCAAAGTTTGGAACGGCTCTGTTTACAAGAACCTCGTTTACAGTACAAGTTCAACATCGCAGAAAGTGAAAAATGGAAAGAAGTTGTGGTATTTACTTACAAAGCAATATCACTCAGCAATGAAATCTGTGTCATCAGGCCCTTAGCAGCACAATGAGTGGATTCAGGTATGATGATTCTAACTGAAGTAAGTCACACAGAAAAAGAAACATCATAAGATATCAGTAATACACGGAATGTAAACTTGGCTACACAGGAACTGAATTACAGAATAGAACAGGGTCTCAAATTTAGAAAACCAACTTATGCTTGCTTAAGGGTAAAGGTGAGTTGGGGTGCTGCATAAAACCAGAGATTGAAATGAGCACAGATAAAGTTCCTTAAGTCAAATATGGAATAGACAAGAGCTACTCCTTGCTCAACGAAATGGACTCAACACCGCATATTAAACGCCTAAGAATGTACCTGACTAGTAAGTATCTTAAAACCTATGGATTGCTATGTCTCCGAAAGAGAATCAAGCATGTGTACAGGGGCATAAACGCAGCAGTGATAGGATTGGAGAGGTTCGGTGAGCAAATGAAGACCCTTTGAAGTCATATTGCATGGTACCCATTACACGGGTCTCAACTCTCCAGGTTTATGGTATTCTTCCTTCAGCTAAAACATGCATGTGGAACCCAAGTATGATCAACCATGTGAACGGGAGACGTGTTCAAATATGTCTCAGTTTTCCTCCCCTGGTACTCGGGTGCAACATTCCAGACGCTTTACTAACACTCTCCCCACTTGGAGAGTCAGCGCCTTTAACCTCCTGTTTGGCCCACTTTGCAATTTCTGCGGAAGATGAACAGGAATAGCGAGAACCAATGAGAGGCTAGCTGGAGGTGTCTGGACGGGCAAATTTAACTCTCATTTCCCACCAGGAAGAGGAAATAACCAAAGGCTCAGCGTGCCGTACCGGAACCAGATTAGGGCCTGAAGCCATCCTGCGGTGTTGCGGCCAGCTCAAAAGAAAGCGATTTGAAGAAAGGAGCTCAGGGGCACTGTAATTCACAAACCTGCAGAGTTATAAATGACAGCTATCGTCCAAAAATAGACTGAAGTAAGGCTGCCAAGAGGACTTGAAAGCGGGGCAGAATTGCAGGAAACCGATTTCAGGAGGTAGACAGGAATTGCATTGAAAGCATAGGAAAAGAGGCAGAAAGGCCACAATGATGCACTTGGCCAAAAAGGGCGTATGCGTTTTTTCCTGAATATATTCAGGAAAAAACGCATACGCACTTTTTGGCCAACCAAGCAAGCTTGCAAAGGAAATCTGCACTACAATGAAGTCTCACTTCCCCCCGGTCAAAAGGGCCATCTGAAAAAAGTGTAAAATCCAGAAAGGCAGGACAGGCCATGGAGAACTGGGAGCCTTGTTATGCTGATGGGCGGGATGTAAATTGCCAACAGACACTCGGGAGAAGTGTATGGTGTTTCCTGAAACATCTAAAAAACAAAGCAACAGAACCTAGGGCACTTCCACTTATGGTCCTATAGCTTAGGGAAATTAAAATAAAAAAGACACAGCCACCCCAAAGTTTGGCACGGCTCTGTTTACAAGAACCTCGTTTACAGTACAAGTTCAACATCGCAGAAAGTGAAAAATGGATAAAGAAGTTGTGGTATTAACTTACAAAGCAATATCACTCAGCAATGAAATCTATGTCATCAGGCCCTTAGCAGCACAATGAGTGGATTCAGGTATGATGATTCTAACTGAAGTAAGTCACACAGAAAAAGAAACATCATAAGATATCAGTAATACACGGAATGTAAACTTGGCTACACAGGAACTGAATTACAGAACAGAACAGGGTCTCAAATTTAGAAAAACAACTTATGCTTGCTTAAGGGTAAAGGTGAGTTGGGGTGCTGCATAAAACCAGAGATTGAAATGAGCACAGATAAAGTTCCTTAAGCCAAATATGGAATAGACAAGAGCTACTCCTTGCTCAACGAAATGGACTCAACACCGCATATTAAACGCCTAAGAATGTACCTGACTAGTAAGTATCGTAAAACCTATGGATTGCTATGTCTCCAAAAGAGAATCAAGCATGTGTACAGGGGCATAAACGCAGCAGTGATAGGATTGGAGAGGTTCGGTGAGCAAATGAAGACCCTTTGAAGTCATATTGCATGGTACCCATTACACGGGTCTCAACTCTCCAGGTTTATGGTATTCTTCCTTCAGCTAAAACATGCATGTGGAACCCAAGTATGATCAACCATGTGAACGGGAGACGTGTTCAAATATGTCTCAGTTTTCCTCCCCTGGTACTCGGGTGCAACATTCCAGACACTTTACTAACACTCTCCCCACTTGGAGAGTCAGTCCCTTTCACCTCCTGTTTGGCCCAGTTTGCAATTTCTGCGGAAGATGAACAGGAATAGCGAGAACCAATGAGAGACTAGCTGGAGGTGTCTGGACGGCCAAATTTAACTCTCATTTCCCACCAGGAAGAGGAAATAACCAAAGGCTCAGCATGCCGTGCCGGACCCAGATTAGGGCCTGAAGCCATCCTGCGGTGTTGCGGCCAGGTCACAAGAAAGCGAGTTGAAGAAAGGAGCTCAGGGGCACTGTAATTCACAAACCTGCAGAGTTATAAATGACAGCTATCGTCCAAAAATAGACTGAAGTAAGGCTGCCAAGAGGACTTGAAAGCGGGGCAGAATTGCAGGAAACCGATTTCAGGAGGTAGACTGGAATTGCATTGAAAGCATAGGAAAAGAGGCAGAACGTCCACAATGATGCACTTGGCCAAAAAGGGCGTATGCGTTTTTTCCTGAATATATTCAGGAAAAAACGCATACGCCCTTTTTGGCCAACCAAGCAAGCTTGCAAAGGAAATCTGCACTACAATGAAGTCTCACTTCCCCCCGGTCAAAAGGGCCATCTGAAAAAAGTGTAAAATCCAGAAAGGCAGGACAGGCCATGGAGAACTGGGAGCCTTGTTATGCTGATGGGCGGGATGTAAATTGCCAACAGACACTCGGGAGAAGTGTATGGTGTTTCCTGAAACATCTAAAAAACAAAGCAACAGAGCCTAGGGCACTGCCACTTATGGTCCTATAGCTTAGGGAAATTAAAATCAAAAAGACACAGCCACCCTAAAATTTGGGACGCCTCTGTTTACAAGAACCTCGTTTACAGTACAAGTTCAACATCGCAGAAAGTGAAAAATGGATAAAGAAGTTGTGGTATTTACTTACAAAGCAATATCACTCAGCAATGAAATCTGTGTCATCAGGCCCTTAGCAGCACAATGAGTGGATTCAGGTATGATGATTCTAACTGAAGTAAGTCACACAGAAAAAGAAACATCATAAGATATCAGTAATACACGGAATGGAAACTTGGCTACACAGGAACTGAATTACAGAACAGAACAGGGTCTCAAATTTAGAAAACCAACTTATGCTTGCTTAAGGGTAAAGGTGAGTTGGGGTGCTGCATAAAACCAGAGATTGAAATGAGCACAGATAAAGTTCCTTAAGTCAAATATGGAATAGACAAGAGCTACTCCTTGCTCAACGAAATGGACTCAACACCGCATATTAAACGCCTAAGAATGTACCTGACTAGTAAGTATCTTAAAACCTATGGATTGCTATGTCTCCGAAAGAGAATCAAGCATGTGTACAGGGGCATAAACGCAGCAGTGATAGGATTGGAGAGGTTCGGTGAGCAAATGAAGACCCTTTGAAGTCATATTGCATGGTACCCATTCCACGGGTCTCAACTCTCCAGGTTTAAGGTATTCTTCCTTCAGCTAAAACATGCATGTGGAACCCAAGTATGATCAACCATGTGAACGGGAGACGTGTTCAAATATGTCTCAGTTTTCCTCCCCTGGTACTCGGGTGCAACATTCCAGACGCTTTACTAACACTCTCCCCACTTGGAGAGTCAGCGCCTTTAACCTCCTGTTTGGCCCAGTTTGCAATTTCTGCGGAAGATGAACAGGAATAGCGAGAACCAATGAGAGGCTAGCTGGAGGTGTCTGGACGGGCAAATTTAACTCTCATTTCCCACCAGGAAGAGGAAATAACCAAAGGCTCAGCGTGCCGTACCGGAACCAGATTAGGGCCTGAAGCCATCCTGCGGTGTTGCGGCCAGCTCAAAAGAAAGCGAGTTGAAGAAAGGAGCTCAGGGGCACTGTAATTCACAAACCTGCAGAGTTATAAATGACAGCTATCGTCCAAAAATAGACTGAAGTAAGGCTGCCAAGAGGACTTGAAAGCGGGGCAGAATTGCAGGAAACCGATTTCAGGAGGTAGACTGGAATTGCATTGAAAGCATAGGAAAAGAGGCAGAACGTCCACAATGATGCACTTGGCCAAAAAGGGCGTATGCGTTTTTTCCTGAATATACTCAGGAAAAAACGCATACGCCCTTTTTGGCCAACCAAGCAAGCTTGCAAAGGAAATCTGCACTACAATGAAGTCTCACTTCCCCCCGGTCAAAAGGGCCATCTGAAAAAAGTGTAAAATCCAGAAAGGCAGGACAGGCCATGGAGAACTGGGAGCCTTGTTATGCTGATGGGCGGGATGTAAATTGCCAACAGACACTTGGGAGAAGTGTATGGTGTTTCCTGAAACATCTAAAAAACAAAGCAACAGAGCCTAGGGCACTGCCACTTATGGTCCTATAGCTTAGGGAAATTAAAATCAAAAAGACACAGCCACCCCAAAGTTTGGGACGCCTCTGTTTACAAGAACCTCGTTTACAGTACAAGTTCAACATCGCAGAAAGTGAAAAATGGATAAAGAAATTGTGGTATTCACTTACAAAACAATATCACTCAGCAATGAAATCTGTGTCATCAGGCCCTTAGCAGCACAATGAGTGGATTCAGGTATGATGATTCTAACTGAAGTAAGTCACACAGAAAAAGAAACATCATAAGATATCAGTAATACACGGAATGTAAACTTGGCTACACAGGAACTGAATTACAGAACAGAACAGGGTCTCAAATTTAGAAAAACAACTTATGCTTGCTTAAGGGTAAAGGTGAGTTGGGGTGCTGCATAAAACCAGAGATTGAAATGAGCACAGATAAAGTTCCTTAAGCCAAATATGGAATAGACAAGAGCTACTCCTTGCTCAACGAAATGGACTCAACACCGCATATTAAACGCCTAAGAATGTACCTGACTAGTAAGTATCGTAAAACCTATGGATTGCTATGTCTCCAAAAGAGAATCAAGCATGTGTACAGGGGCATAAACGCAGCAGTGATAGGATTGGAGAGGTTCGGTGAGCAAATGAAGACCCTTTGAAGTCATATTGCATGGTACCCATTACACGGGTCTCAACTCTCCAGGTTTATGGTATTCTTCCTTCAGCTAAAACATGCATGTGGAACCCAAGTATGATCAACCATGTGAACGGGAGACGTGTTCAAATATGTCTCAGTTTTCCTCCCCTGGTACTCGGGTGCAACATTCCAGACGCTTTACTAACACTCTCCCCACTTGGAGAGTCAGTCCCTTTCACCTCCTGTTTGGCCCAGTTTGCAATTTCTGCGGAAGATGAACAGGAATAGCGAGAACCAATGAGAGACTAGCTGGAGGTGTCTGGACGGCCAAATTTAACTCTCATTTCCCACCAGGAAGAGGAAATAACCAAAGGCTCAGCATGCCGTGCCGGACCCAGATTAGGGCCTGAAGCCATCCTGCGGTGTTGCGGCCAGGTCACAAGAAAGCGAGTTGAAGAAAGGAGCTCAGGGGCACTGTAATTCACAAACCTGCAGAGTTATAAATGACAGCTATCGTCCAAAAATAGACTGAAGTAAGGCTGCCAAGAGGACTTGAAAGCGGGGCAGAATTGCAGGAAACCGATTTCAGGAGGTAGACTGGAATTGCATTGAAAGCATAGGAAAAGAGGCAGAACGTCCACAATGATGCACTTGGCCAAAAAGGGCGTATGCGTTTTTTCCTGAATATATTCAGGAAAAAACGCATACGCCCTTTTTGGCCAACCAAGCAAGCTTGCAAAGGAAATCTGCACTACAATGAAGTCTCACTTCCCCCCGGTCAAAAGGGCCATCTGAAAAAAGTGTAAAATCCAGAAAGGCAGGACAGGCCATGGAGAACTGGGAGCCTTGTTATGCTGATGGGCGGGATGTAAATTGCCAACAGACACTCGGGAGAAGTGTATGGTGTTTCCTGAAACATCTAAAAAACAAAGCAACAGAGCCTAGGGCACTGCCACTTATGGTCCTATAGCTTAGGGAAATTAAAATCAAAAAGACACAGCCACCCTAAAATTTGGGACGCCTCTGTTTACAAGAACCTCGTTTACAGTACAAGTTCAACATCGCAGAAAGTGAAAAATGGATAAAGAAGTTGTGGTATTTACTTACAAAGCAATATCACTCAGCAATGAAATCTGTGTCATCAGGCCCTTAGCAGCACAATGAGTGGATTCAGGTATGATGATTCTAACTGAAGTAAGTCACACAGAAAAAGAAACATCATAAGATATCAGTAATACACGGAATGGAAACTTGGCTACACAGGAACTGAATTACAGAACAGAACAGGGTCTCAAATTTAGAAAACCAACTTATGCTTGCTTAAGGGTAAAGGTGAGTTGGGGTGCTGCATAAAACCAGAGATTGAAATGAGCACAGATAAAGTTCCTTAAGTCAAATATGGAATAGACAAGAGCTACTCCTTGCTCAACGAAATGGACTCAACACCGCATATTAAACGCCTAAGAATGTACCTGACTAGTAAGTATCTTAAAACCTATGGATTGCTATGTCTCCGAAAGAGAATCAAGCATGTGTACAGGGGCATAAACGCAGCAGTGATAGGATTGGAGAGGTTCGGTGAGCAAATGAAGACCCTTTGAAGTCATATTGCATGGTACCCATTCCACGGGTCTCAACTCTCCAGGTTTAAGGTATTCTTCCTTCAGCTAAAACATGCATGTGGAACCCAAGTATGATCAACCATGTGAACGGGAGACGTGTTCAAATATGTCTCAGTTTTCCTCCCCTGGTACTCGGGTGCAACATTCCAGACGCTTTACTAACACTCTCCCCACTTGGAGAGTCAGCGCCTTTAACCTCCTGTTTGGCCCAGTTTGCAATTTCTGCGGAAGATGAACAGGAATAGCGAGAACCAATGAGAGGCTAGCTGGAGGTGTCTGGACGGGCAAATTTAACTCTCATTTCCCACCAGGAAGAGGAAATAACCAAAGGCTCAGCGTGCCGTACCGGAACCAGATTAGGGCCTGAAGCCATCCTGCGGTGTTGCGGCCAGCTCAAAAGAAAGCGAGTTGAAGAAAGGAGCTCAGGGGCACTGTAATTCACAAACCTGCAGAGTTATAAATGACAGCTATCGTCCAAAAATAGACTGAAGTAAGGCTGCCAAGAGGACTTGAAAGCGGGGCAGAATTGCAGGAAACCGATTTCAGGAGGTAGACTGGAATTGCATTGAAAGCATAGGAAAAGAGGCAGAACGTCCACAATGATGCACTTGGCCAAAAAGGGCGTATGCGTTTTTTCCTGAATATACTCAGGAAAAAACGCATACGCCCTTTTTGGCCAACCAAGCAAGCTTGCAAAGGAAATCTGCACTACAATGAAGTCTCACTTCCCCCCGGTCAAAAGGGCCATCTGAAAAAAGTGTAAAATCCAGAAAGGCAGGACAGGCCATGGAGAACTGGGAGCCTTGTTATGCTGATGGGCGGGATGTAAATTGCCAACAGACACTTGGGAGAAGTGTATGGTGTTTCCTGAAACATCTAAAAAACAAAGCAACAGAGCCTAGGGCACTGCCACTTATGGTCCTATAGCTTAGGGAAATTAAAATCAAAAAGACACAGCCACCCCAAAGTTTGGGACGCCTCTGTTTACAAGAACCTCGTTTACAGTACAAGTTCAACATCGCAGAAAGTGAAAAATGGATAAAGAAATTGTGGTATTCACTTACAAAACAATATCACTCAGCAATGAAATCTGTGTCATCAGGCCCTTAGCAGCACAATGAGTGGATTCAGGTATGATGATTCTAACTGAAGTAAGTCACACAGAAAAAGAAACATCATAAGATATCAGTAATACACGGAATGTAAACTTGGCTACACAGGAACTGAATTACAGAACAGAACAGGGTCTCAAATTTAGAAAACCAACTTATGCTTGCTTAAGGGTAAAGGTGAGTTGGGGTGCTGCATAAAACCAGAGATTGAAATGAGCACAGATAAAGTTCCTTAAGTCAAATATGGAATAGACAAGAGCTACTCTTTGCTCAACAAAATGGACTCAACACCGCATATTAAACGCCTAAGAATGTACCTGACTAGTAAGTATCGTAAAACCTATGGATTGCTATGTCTCCGAAAGAGAATCAAGCATGTGTACAGGGGCATAAACGCAGCAGTGATAGGATTGGAGAGGTTCGGTGAGCAAATGAAGACCCTTTGAAGTCATATTGCATGGTACCCATTCCACGGGTCTCAACTCTCCAGGTTTAAGGTATTCTTCCTTCAGCTAAAACATGCATGTGGAACCCAAGTATGATCAACCATGTGAACGGGAGACGTGTTCAAATATGTCTCAGTTTTCCTCCCCTGGTACTCGGGTGCAACATTCCAGACGCTTTACTAACACTCTCCCCACTTGGAGAGTCAGCGCCTTTAACCTCCTGTTTGGCCCAGTTTGCAATTTCTGCGGAAGATGAACAGGAATAGCGAGAACCAATGAGAGACTAGCTGGAGGTGTTTGGACGGGCAAATTTAACTCTCATTTCCCACCAGGAAGAGGAAATAACCAAAGGCTCAGCGTGCCGTGCCGGAACCAGATTAGGGCCTGAAGCCATCCTGCGGTGTTGCGGCCAGATCACAAGAAAGCGAGTTGAAGAAAGGAGCTCAGGGGCACTGTAATTCACAAACCTGCAGAGTTATAAATGACAGCTATCGTCCAAAAATAGACTGAAGTAAGGCTGCCAAGAGGACTTGAAAGCGGGGCAGAATTGCAGGAAACCGATTTCAGGAGGTAGACTGGAATTGCATTGAAAGCATAGGAAAAGAGGCAGAACGTCCACAATGATGCACTTGGCCAAAAAGGGCGTATGCGTTTTTTCCTGAATATATTCAGGAAAAAACGCATACGCCCTTTTTGGCCAACCAAGCAAGCTTGCAAAGGAAATCTGCACTACAATGAAGTCTCACTTCCCCCCGGTCAAAAGGGCCATCTGAAAAAAGTGTAAAATCCAGAAAGGCAGGACAGGCCATGGAGAACTGGGAGCCTTGTTATGCTGATGGGCGGGATGTAAATTGCCAACAGACACTTGGGAGAAGTGTATGGTGTTTCCTGAAACATCTAAAAAACAATGCAACAGAGCCTAGGGCACTGCCACTTATGGTCCTATAGCTTAGGGAAATTAAAATCAAAAAGACACAGCCACCCCAAAGTTTGGGACGGCTCTGTTTACAAGAACCTCGTTTACAGTACAAGTTCAACATCGCAGAAAGTGAAAAATGGATAAAGAAGTTGTGGTATTTACTTACAAAGCAATATCACTCAGCAATGAAATCTATGTCATCAGGCCCTTAGCATCACAATGAGTGGATTCAGGTATGATGATTCTAACTGAAATAAGTCACACAGAAAAAGAAACATCATAAGATATCAGTAATACATGGAATGTAAACTTGGCTATACAGGAACTGAATTACAGAACAGAACAGGGTCTCAAATTTAGAAAACCAACTTATGCTTGCTTAAGGGTAAAGGTCAGTTGGGGTGCTGCATAAAACCAGACATTGAAATGAGCACAGATAAAGTTCCTTAAGTCAAATATGGAATAGACAAGAGCTACTCCTTGCTCAACGAAATGGACTCAACACCGCATATTAAACGCCTAAGAATGTACCTGACTAGTAAGTATCGTAAAACCTATGGATTGCTATGTCTCCAAAAGAGAATCAAGCATGTGTACAGGGGCATAAACGCAGCAGTGATAGGATTGGAGAGGTTCGGTGAGCAAATGAAGACCCTTTGAAGTCATATTGCATGGTACCCATTACACGGGTCTCAACTCTCCAGGTTTATGGTATTCTTCCTTCAGCTAAAACATGCATGTGGAACCCAAGTATGATCAACCATGTGAACGGGAGACGTGTTCAAATATGTCTCAGTTTTCCTCCCCTGGTACTCGGGTGCAACATTCCAGACGCTTTACTAACACTCTCCCCACTTGGAGAGTCAGCGCCTTTAACCTCCTGTTTGGCCCAGTTTGCAATTTCTGCGGAAGATGAACAGGAATAGCGAGAACCAATGAGAGGCTAGCTGGAGGTGTCTGGACGGGCAAATTTAACTCTCATTTCCCACCAGGAAGAGGAAATAACCAAAGGCTCAGCGTGCCGTACCGGAACCAGATTAGGGCCTGAAGCCATCCTGCGGTGTTGCGGCCAGCTCAAAAGAAAGCGAGTTGAAGAAAGGAGCTCAGGGGCACTGTAATTCACAAACCTGCAGAGTTATAAATGACAGCTATCGTCCAAAAATAGACTGAAGTAAGGCTGCCAAGAGGACTTGAAAGCGGGGCAGAATTGCAGGAAACTGATTTCAGGAGGTAGACTGGAATTGCATTGAAAGCATAGGAAAAGAGGCAGAACGGCCACAATGATGCACTTGGCCAAAAAGGGCGTATGCGTTTTTTCCTGAATATATTCAGGAAAAAACGCATACGCACTTTTTGGCCAACCAAGCAAGCTTGCAAAGGAAATCTGCACTACAATGAAGTCTCACTTCCCCCCGGTCAAAAGGGCCATCTGAAAAAAGTGTAAAATCCAGAAAGGCAGGACAGGCCATGGAGAACTGGGAGCCTTGTTATGCTGATGGGCGGGATGTAAATTGCCAACAGACACTCGGGAGAAGTGTATGGTGTTTCCTGAAACATCTAAAAAACAAAGCAACAGAACCTAGGGCACTTCCACTTATGGTCCTATAGCTTAGGGAAATTAAAATCAAAAAGACACAGCCACCCCAAAGTTTGGAACGGCTCTGTTTACAAGAACCTCGTTTACAGTACAAGTTCAACATCGCAGAAAGTGAAAAATGGATAAAGAAGTTGTGGTATTTACTTACAAAGCAATATCACTCAGCAATGAAATCTATGTCATCAGGCCCTTAGCAGCACAATGAGTGGATTCAGGTATGATGATTCTAACTGAAGTAAGTCACACAGAAAAAGAAACATCATAAGATATCAGTAATACACGGAATGTAAACTTGGCTACACAGGAACTGAATTACAGAACAGAACAGGGTCTCAAATTTAGAAAAACAACTTATGCTTGCTTAAGGGTAAAGGTGAGTTGGGGTGCTGCATAAAACCAGAGATTGAAATGAGCTCAGATAAAGTTCCTTAAGCCAAATATGGAATAGACAAGAGCTACTCCTTGCTCAACGAAATGGACTCAACACCGCATATTAAACGCCTAAGAATGTACCTGACTTGTAAGTATCTTAAAACCTATGGATTGCTATGTCTCCGAAAGAGAATCAAGCATGTGTACAGGGGCATAAACGCAGCAGTGATAGGATTGGAGAGGTTCGGTGAGCAAATGAAGACCCTTTGAAGTCATATTGCATGGTACCCATTCCACGGGTTTCAACTACCCAGGTTTACGGTATTCTTCCTACAGCTAAAACATGCATGTGGAACCTAGAGTATGATCAACCATGTGATCGGGAGACGTGTTCAAATATGTCTCAGTTTTCCTCCCCTGGTACTCGGGTGCAACATTCCAGACGCTTTACTAACACTCTCCCCACTTGGAGAGTCAGTCCCTTTAACCTCCTGTTTGGCCCAGTTTGCAATTTCTGCGGAAGATGAACAGGAATAGCGAGAACCAATGAGAGGCTAGCTGGAGGTGTCTGGACGGGCAAATTTAACTCTCATTTCCCAACAGGAAGAGGAATTAACCAAAGGCTCAGCATGCTGGGCCGGAACCAGATTAGGGCCTGAAGCCATCCTGCGGTGTTGCGGCCAGGTCACAAGAAAGCGAGTTGAAGAAAGGAGCTCAGGGGCACTGTAATTCACAAACCTGCAGAGTTATAAATGACAGCTATCGTCCAAAAATAGACTGAAGTAAGGCTGCCAAGAGGACTTGAAAGCGGGGCAGAATAGCAGGAAACCGATTTCAGGAGGTAGACTGGAATTGCATTGAAAGCATAGGAAAAGAAGCAGAACGTCCACAATGATGCACTTGGCCAAAAAGGGCGTATGCGTTTTTTCCTGAATATATTCAGGAAAAAACGCATACGCCCTTTTTGGCCAACCAAGCAAGCTTGCAAAGGAAATCTGCACTACAATGAAGTCTCACTTCCCCCCGGTCAAAAGGGCCATCTGAAAAAAGTGTAAAATCCAGAAAGGCAGGACAGGCCATGGAGAACTGGGAGCCTTGTTATGCTGATGGGCGGGATGTAAATTGCCAACAGACACTCGGGAGAAGTGTATGGTGTTTCCTGAAACATCTAAAAAACAATGCAACAGAGCCTAGGGCACTTCCACTTATGGTCCTATAGCTTAGGGAAATTAAAATAAAAAAGACACAGCCACCCCAAAGTTTGGCACGGCTCTGTTTACAAGAACCTCGTTTACAGTACAAGTTCAACATCGCAGAAAGTGAAAAATGGATAAAGAAGTTGTGGTATTTACTTACAAAGCAATATCACTCAGCAATGAAATCTGTGTCAACAGGCCCTTAGCAGCACAATGAGTGGATTCAGGTATGATGATTCTAACTGAAATAAGTCACACAGAAAAAGAAACATCATAAGATATCACTAATACACGGAATGTAAACTTGGCTACACAGGAACTGAATTACAGAACAGAACAGGGTCTCAAATTTAGAAAACCAACTATGCTTGCTTAAGGGTAAAGGTGAGTTGGGGTGCTGCATAAAACCAGAGATTGAAATGAGCACAGATAAAGTTCCTTAAGTCAAATATGGAATAGACAAGAGCTACTCCTTGCTCAACGAAATGGACTCAACACTGCATATTAAACGCCTAAGAATGTGCCTGACTAGTAAGTATCTTAAAACCTATGGATTGCTATGTCTCCGAAAGAGAATCAAGCATGTGTACAGGGGCATAAATGCAGCAGTGATAGGATTGGAGAGGTTCGGTGAGCAAATGAAGACCCTTTGAAGTCATATTGCATGGTACCCATTACACGGGTCTCAACTCTCCAGGTTTAAGGTATTCTTCCTTCAGCTAAAACATGCATGTGGAACCCAAGTATGATCAACCATGTGAACGGGAGACGTGTTCAAATATGTCTCAGTTTTCCTCCCCTGGTACTCGGGTGCAACATTCCAGACGCTTTACTAACACTCTCCCCACTTGGAGAGTCAGCGCCTTTAACCTCCTGTTTGGCCCAGTTTGCAATTTCTGCGGAAGATGAACAGGAATAGCGAGAACCAATGAGAGACTAGCTGGAGGTGTCTGGACGGCCAAATTTAACTCTCATTTCCCACCAGGAAGAGGAAATAACCAAAGGCTCAGCGTGCCGTGCCGGAACCAGATTAGGGCCTGAAGCCATCCTGCGGTGTTGCGGCCAGGTCACAAGAAAGCGAGTTGAAGAAAGGAGCTCAGGGGCACTGTAATTCACAAACCTGCAGAGTTATAAATGACAGCTATCGTCCAAAAATATACTGAAGTAAGGCTGCCAAGAGGACTTGAAAGCGGGGCAGAATTGCAGGAAACCGATTTCAGGAGGTAGACTGGAATTGCATTGAAAGCATAGGAAAAGAGGCAGAACGTCCACAATGATGCACTTGGCCAAAAAGGGCGTATGCGTTTTTTCCTGAATATATTCAGGAAAAAACGCATACGCCCTTTTTGGCCAACCAAGCAAGCTTGCAAAGGAAATCTGCACTACAATGAAGTCTCACTTCCCCCCGGTCAAAAGGGCCATCTGAAAAAAGTGTAAAATCCAGAAAGGCAGGACAGGCCATGGAGAACTGGGAGCCTTGTTATGCTGATGGGCGGGATGTAAATTGCCAACAGACACTTGGGAGAAGTGTATGGTGTTTCCTGAAACATCTAAAAAACAATGCAACAGAGCCTAGGGGACTGCCACTTATGGTCCTATAGCTTAGGGAAATTAAAATCAAAAAGACACAGCCACCCCAAAGTTTGGAACGGCTCTGTTTACAAGAACCTCGTTTACAGTACAAGTTCAACATCGCAGAAAGTGAAAAATGGATAAAGAAGTTGTGGTATTTACTTACAAAGCAATATCACTCAGCAATGAAATCTGTGTCAACAGGCCCTTAGCAGCACAATGAGTGGATTCAGGTATGATGATTCTAACTGAAATAAGTCACACAGAAAAAGAAACATCATAAGATATCACTAATACACGGAATGTAAACTTGGCTACACAGGACCTGAATTACAGAACAGAACAGGGTCTCAAATTTAGAAAACCAACTATGCTTGCTTAAGGGTAAAGGTGAGTTGGGGTGCTGCATAAAACCAGAGATTGAAATGAGCACAGATACAGTTCCTTAAGTCAAATATGGAATAGACAAGAGCTACTCCTTGCTCAACGAAATGGACTCAACACTGCATATTAAACGCCTAAGAATGTGCCTGACTAGTAAGTATCTTAAAACCTATGGATTGCTATGTCTCCGAAAGAGAATCAAGCATGTGTACAGGGGCATAAATGCAGCAGTGATAGGATTGGAGAGGTTCGGTGAGCAAATGAAGACCCTTTGAAGTCATATTGCATGGTACCCATTACACGGGTCTCAACTCTCCAGTTTTAAGGTATTCTTCCTTCAGCTAAAACATGCATGTGGAACCCAGAGTATGATCAACCATGTGAACGGGAGACGTGTTCAAATATGTCTCAGTTTTCCTCCCCTGGTACTCGGGTGCAACATTCCAGACGCTTTACTAACACTCTCCCCACTTGGAGAGTCAGCGCCTTTAACCTCCTGTTTGGCCCAGTTTGCAATTTCTGCGGAAGATGAACAGGAATAGCGAGAACCAATGAGAGACTAGCTGGAGGTGTCTGGACGGCCAAATTTAACTCTCATTTCCCACCAGGAAGAGGAAATAACCAAAGGCTCAGCGTGCCGTGCCGGAACCAGATTAGGGCCTGAAGCCATCCTGCGGTGTTGCGGCCAGGTCACAAGAAAGCGAGTTGAAGAAAGGAGCTCAGGGGCACTGTAATTCACAAACCTGCAGAGTTATAAATGACAGCTATCGTCCAAAAATATACTGAAGTAAGGCTGCCAAGAGGACTTGAAAGCGGGGCAGAATTGCAGGAAACCGATTTCAGGAGGTAGACTGGAATTGCATTGAAAGCATAGGAAAAGAGGCAGAACGTCCACAATGATGCACTTGGCCAAAAAGGGCGTATGCGTTTTTTCCTGAATATATTCAGGAAAAAATGCATACGCCCTTTTTGGCCAACCAAGCAAGCTTGCAAAGGAAATCTGCACTACAATTAAGTCTCACTTCCCCCCGGTCAAAAGGGCCATCTGAAAAAAGTGTAAAATCCAGAAAGGCAGGACAGGCCATGGAGAACTGGGAGCCTTGTTATGCTGATGGGCGGGATGTAAATTGCCAACAGACACTCGGGAGAAGTGTATGGTGTTTCCTGAAACATCTAAAAAACAATGCAACAGAGCCTAGGGCACTTCCACTTATGGTCCTATAGCTTAGGGAAATTAAAATCAAAAAGACACAGCCACCCCAAAGTTTGGAACGGCTCTGTTTACAAGAACCTCGTTTACAGTACAAGTTCAACATCGCAGAAAGTGAAAAATGGATAAAGAAGTTGTGGTATTTACTTACAAAGCAATATCACTCAGCAATGAAATCTGTGTCAACAGGCCCTTAGCAGCACAATGAGTGGATTCAGGTATGATGATTCTAACTGAAATAAGTCACACAGAAAAAGAAACATCATAAGATATCACTAATACACGGAATGTAAACTTGGCTACACAGGAACTGAATTACAGAACAGAACAGGGTCTCAAATTTAGAAAACCAACTATGCTTGCTTAAGGGTAAAGGTGAGTTGGGGTGCTGCATAAAACCAGAGATTGAAATGAGCACAGATAAAGTTCCTTAAGTCAAATATGGAATAGACAAGAGCTACTCCTTGCTCAACGAAATGGACTCAACACTGCATATTAAACGCCTAAGAATGTGCCTGACTAGTAAGTATCTTAAAACCTATGGATTGCTATGTCTCCGAAAGAGAATCAAGCATGTGTACAGGGGCATAAATGCAGCAGTGATAGGATTGGAGAGGTTCGGTGAGCAAATGAAGACCCTTTGAAGTCATATTGCATGGTACCCATTACACGGGTCTCAACTCTCCAGGTTTAAGGTATTCTTCCTTCAGCTAAAACATGCATGTGGAACCCAGAGTATGATCAACCATGTGAACGGGAGACGTGTTCAAATATGTCTCAGTTTTCCTCCCCTGGTACTCGGGTGCAACATTCCAGACGCTTTACTAACACTCTCCCCACTTGGAGAGTCAGCGCCTTTAACCTCCTGTTTGGCCCAGTTTGCAATTTCTGCGGAAGATGAACAGGAATAGCGAGAACCAATGAGAGACTAGCTGGAGGTGTCTGGACGGCCAAATTTAACTCTCATTTCCCACCAGGAAGAGGAAATAACCAAAGGCTCAGCGTGCCGTGCCGGAACCAGATTAGGGCCTGAAGCCATCCTGCGGTGTTGCGGCCAGGTCACAAGAAAGCGAGTTGAAGAAAGGAGCTCAGGGGCACTGTAATTCACAAACCTGCAGAGTTATAAATGACAGCTATCGTCCAAAAATATACTGAAGTAAGGCTGCCAAGAGGACTTGAAAGCGGGGCAGAATTGCAGGAAACCGATTTCAGGAGGTAGACTGGAATTGCATTGAAAGCATAGGAAAAGAGGCAGAACGTCCACAATGATGCACTTGGCCAAAAAGGGCGTATGCGTTTTTTCCTGAATATATTCAGGAAAAAACGCATACGCCCTTTTTGGCCAACCAAGCAAGCTTGCAAAGGAAATCTGCACTACAATTAAGTCTCACTTCCCCCCGGTCAAAAGGGCCATCTGAAAAAAGTGTAAAATCCAGAAAGGCAGGACAGGCCATGGAGAACTGGGAGCCTTGTTATGCTGATGGGCGGGATGTAAATTGCCAACAGACACTTGGGAGAAGTGTATGGTGTTTCCTGAAACATCTAAAAAACAATGCAACAGAGCCTAGGGCACTGCCACTTATGGTCCTATAGCTTAGGGAAATTAAAATCAAAAAGACACAGCCACCCCAAAGTTTGGGACGCCTCTGTTTACAAGAACCTCGTTTACAGTACAAGTTCAACATCGCAGAAAGTGAAAAATGGATAAAGAAGTTGTGGTATTTACTTACAAAGCAATATCACTCAGCAATGAAATCTATGTCATCAGGCCCTTAGCAGCACAATGAGTGGATTCAGGTATGATGATTCTAACTGAAATAAGTCACACAGAAAAAGAAACATCATAAGATATCAGTAATACACGGAATGTAAACTTGGCTATACAGGAACTGAATTACAGAACAGAACAGGGTCTCAAATTTAGAAAACCAACTTATGCTTGCTTAAGGGTAAAGGTGAGTTGGGGTGCTGCATAAAACCAGAGATTAAAATGAGCACAGATAAAGTTCCTTAAGTCAAATATGGAATAGACAAGAGCTACTCCTTGCTCAACGAAATGGACTCAACACCGCATATTAAACGCCTAAGAATGTACCTGACTAGTAAGTATCGTAAAACCTATGGATTGCTATGTCTCCAAAAGAGAATCAAGCATGTGTACAGGGGCATAAACGCAGCAGTGATAGGATTGGAGAGGTTCGGTGAGCAAATGAAGACCCTTTGAAGTCATATTGCATGGTACCCATTACACGGGTCTCAACTCTCCAGGTTTATGGTATTCTTCCTTCAGCTAAAACATGCATGTGGAACCCAAGTATGATCAACCATGTGAACGGGAGACGTGTTCAAATATGTCTCAGTTTTCCTCCCCTGGTACTCGGGTGCAACATTCCAGACGCTTTACTAACACTCTCCCCACTTGGAGAGTCAGCGCCTTTAACCTCCTGTTTGGCCCAGTTTGCAATTTCTGCGGAAGATGAACAGGAATAGCGAGAACCAATGAGAGGCTAGCTGGAGGTGTCTGGACGGGCAAATTTAACTCTCATTTCCCACCAGGAAGAGGAAATAACCAAAGGCTCAGCCTGCCGTACCGGAACCAGATTAGGGCCTGAAGCCATCCTGCGGTGTTGCGGCCAGCTCAAAAGAAAGCGAGTTGAAGAAAGGAGCTCAGGGGCACTGTAATTCACAAACCTGCAAAGTTATAAATGACAGCTATCGTCCAAAAATAGACTGAAGTAAGGCTGCCAAGAGGACTTGAAAGCGGGGCAGAATTGCAGGAAACCGATTTCAGGAGGTAGACTGGAATTGCATTGAAAACATAGGAAAAGAGGCAGAACGGCCACAATGATGCACTTGGCCAAAAAGGGCGTATGCGTTTTTTCCTGAATATATTCAGGAAAAAACGCATACGCCCTTTTTGGCCAACCAAGCAAGCTTGCAAAGGAAATCTGCACTACAATGAAGTCTCACTTCCCCCCGGTCAAAAGGGCCATCTGAAAAAAGTGTAAAATCCAGAAAGGCAGGACAGGCCATGGAGAACTGGGAGCCTTGTTATGCTGATGGGCGGGATGTAAATTGCCAACAGACACTCGGGAGAAGTGTATGGTGTTTCCTGAAACATCTAAAAAACAAAGCAACAGAACCAAGGGCACTTCCACTTATGGTCCTATAGCTTAGGGAAATTAAAATCAAAAAGACACAGCCACCCCAAAGTTTGGAACGGCTCTGTTTACAAGAACCTCGTTTACAGTACAAGTTCAACATCGCAGAAAGTGAAAAATGGATAAAGAAGTTGTGGTATTTACTTACAAAGCAATATCACTCAGCAATGAAATCTGTGTCAACAGGCCCTTAGCAGCACAATGAGTGGATTCAGGTATGATGATTCTAACTGAAATAAGTCACACAGAAAAAGAAACATCATAAGATATCAGTAATACACGGAATGTAAACTTGGCTATACAGGAACTGAATTACAGAACAGAACAGGGTCTCAAATTTAGAAAACCAACTTATGCTTGCTTAAGGGTAAAGGTGAGTTGGGGTGCTGCATAAAACCAGAGATTAAAATGAGCACAGATAAAGTTCCTTAAGTCAAATATGGAATAGACAAGAGCTACTCCTTGCTCAACGAAATGGACTCAACACCGCATATTAAACGCCTAAGAATGTACCTGACTAGTAAGTATCGTAAAACCTATGGATTGCTATGTCTCCAAAAGAGAATCAAGCATGTGTACAGGGGCATAAACGCAGCAGTGATAGGATTGGAGAGGTTCGGTGAGCAAATGAAGACCCTTTGAAGTCATATTGCATGGTACCCATTACACGGGTCTCAACTCTCCAGGTTTATGGTATTCTTCCTTCAGCTAAAACATGCATGTGGAACCCAAGTATGATCAACCATGTGAACGGGAGACGTGTTCAAATATGTCTCAGTTTTCCTCCCCTGGTACTCGGGTGCAACATTCCAGACGCTTTACTAACACTCTCCCCACTTGGAGAGTCAGCGCCTTTAACCTCCTGTTTGGCCCAGTTTGCAATTTCTGCGGAAGATGAACAGGAATAGCGAGAACCAATGAGAGCCTAGCTGGAGGTGTCTGGACGGGCAAATTTAACTCTCATTTCCCACCAGGAAGAGGAAATAACCAAAGGCTCAGCGTGCCGTACCGGAACCAGATTAGGGCCTGAAGCCATCCTGCGGTGTTGCGGCCAGCTCAAAAGAAAGCGAGTTGAAGAAAGGAGCTCAGGGGCACTGTAATTCACAAACCTGCAGAGTTATAAATGACAGCTATCGTCCAAAAATAGACTGAAGTAAGGCTGCCAAGAGGACTTGAAAGCGGGGCAGAATTGCAGGAAACCGATTTCAGGAGGTAGACTGGAATTGCATTGAAAGCATAGGAAAAGAGGCAGAACGGCCACAATGATGCACTTGGCCAAAAAGGGCGTATGCGTTTTTTCCTGAATATATTCAGGAAAAAACGCATACGCCCTTTTTGGCCAACCAAGCAAGCTTGCAAAGGAAATCTGCACTACAATGAAGTCTCACTTCCCCCCGGTCAAAAGGGCCATCTGAAAAAAGTGTAAAATCCAGAAAGGCAGGACAGGCCATGGAGAACTGGGAGCCTTGTTATGCTGATGGGCGGGATGTAAATTGCCAACAGACACTCGGGAGAAGTGTATGGTGTTTCCTGAAACATCTAAAAAACAAAGCAACAGAACCAAGGGCACTTCCACTTATGGTCCTATAGCTTAGGGAAATTAAAATCAAAAAGACACAGCCACCCCAAAGTTTGGAACGGCTCTGTTTACAAGAACCTCGTTTACAGTACAAGTTCAACATCGCAGAAAGTGAAAAATGGATAAAGAAGTTGTGGTATTTACTTACAAAGCAATATCACTCAGCAATGAAATCTGTGTCATCAGGCCCTTAGCAGCACAATGAGTGGATTCAGGTATGATGATTCTAACTGAAGTAAGTCACACAGAAAAAGAAACATCATAAGATATCAGTAATACACGGAATGTAAACTTGGCTACACAGGAACTGAATTACAGAACAGAACAGGGTCTCAAATTTAGAAAAACAACTTATGCTTGCTTAAGGGTAAAGGTGAGTTGGGGTGCTGCATAAAACCAGAGATTGAAATGAGCACAGATAAAGTTCCTTAAGCCAAATATGGAATAGACAAGAGCTACTCCTTGCTCAACGAAATGGACTCAACACCGCATATTAAACGCCTAAGAATGTACCTGACTTGTAAGTATCTTAAAACCTATGGATTGCTATGTCTCCGAAAGAGAATCAAGCATGTGTACAGAGGCATAAACGCAGCAGTGATAGGATTGGAGAGGTTCGGTGAGCAAATGAAGACCCTTTGAAGTCATATTGCATGGTACCCATTCCACGGGTTTCAACTACCCAGGTTTAAGGTATTCTTCCTTCAGCTAAAACATGCATGTGGAACCTAGAGTATGATCAACCATGTGATCGGGAGACGTGTTCAAATATGTCTCAGTTTTCCTCCCCTGGTACTCGGGTGCAACATTCCAGACGCTTTACTAACACTCTCCCCACTTGGAGAGTCAGTCCCTTTAACCTCCTGTTTGGCCCAGTTTGCAATTTCTGCGGAAGATGAACAGGAATAGCGAGAACCAATGAGAGGCTAGCTGGAGGTGTCTGGACGGGCAAATTTAACTCTCATTTCCCACCAGGAAGAGGAATTAACCAAAGGCTCAGCATGCCGGGCCGGAACCAGATTAGGGCCTGAAGCCATCCTGCGGTGTTGCGGCCAGGTCACAAGAAAGCGAGTTGAAGAAAGGAGCTCAGGGGCACTGTAATTCACAAACCTGCAGAGTTATAAATGACAGCTATCGTCCAAAAATAGACTGAAGTAAGGCTGCCAAGAGGACTTGAAAGCGGGGCAGAATTGCAGGAAACCGATTTCAGGAGGTAGACTGGAATTGCATTGAAAGCATAGGAAAAGAGGCAGAACGTCCACAATGATGCACTTGGCCAAAAAGGGCGTATGCGTTTTTTCCTGAATATATTCAGGAAAAAACGCATACGCCCTTTTTGGCCAACCAAGCAAGCTTGCAAAGGAAATCTGCACTACAATGAAGTCTCACTTCCCCCCGGTCAAAAGGGCCATCTGAAAAAAGTGTAAAATCCAGAAAGGCAGGACAGGCCATGGAGAACTGGGAGCCTTGTTATGCTGATGGGCGGGATGTAAATTGCCAACAGACACTCGGGAGAAGTGTATGGTGTTTCCTGAAACATCTAAAAAACAATGCAACAGAGCCTAGGGCACTTCCACTTATGGTCCTATAGCTTAGGGAAATTAAAATCAAAAAGACACAGCCACCCCAAAGTTTGGAACAGCTCTGTTTACAAGAACCTCGTTTACAGTACAAGTTCAACATCGCAGAAAGTGAAAAATGGATAAAGAAGTTGTGGTATTTACTTACAAAGCAATATCACTCAGCAATGAAATCTGTGTCAACAGGCCCTTAGCAGCACAATGAGTGGATTCAGGTATGATGATTCTAACTGAAGTAAGTCACACAGAAAAAGAAACATCATAAGATATCACTAATACACGGAATGTAAACTTGGCTACACAGGAACTGAATTACAGAACAGAACAGGGTCTCAAATTTAGAAAACCAACTATGCTTGCTTAAGGGTAAAGGTGAGTTGGGGTGCTGCATAAAACCAGAGATTGAAATGAGCACAGATAAAGTTCCTTAAGTCAAATATGGAATAGACAAGAGCTACTCCTTGCTCAACGAAATGGACTCAACACCGCATATTAAACGCCTAAGAATGTGCCTGACTAGTAAGTATCTTAAAACCTATGGATTGCTATGTCTCCGAAAGAGAATCAAGCATGTGCACAGGGGCATAAATGCAGCAGTGATAGGACTGGAGAGGTTCGGTGAGCAAATGAAGACCCTTTGAAGTCATATTGCATGGTACCCATTACACGGGTCTCAACTCTCCAGGTTTAAGGTATTCTTCCTTCAGCTAAAACATGCATGTGGAACCCAAGTATGATCAACCATGTGAACGGGAGACGTGTTCAAATATGTCTCAGTTTTCCTCCCCTGGTACTCGGGTGCAACATTCCAGACGCTTTACTAACACTCTCCCCACTTGGAGAGTCAGCGTCTTTAACCTCCTGTTTGGCCCAGTTTGCAATTTCTGCGAAAGATGAACAGGAATAGCGAGAACCAATGAGAGGCTACCTGGAGGTGTCTGGACGGGCAAATTTAACTCTCATTTCCCACCAGGAAGAGGAAATAACCAAAGGCTCAGCGTGCCGTACCGGAACCAGATTAGGGCCTGAAGCCATCCTGCGGTGTTGCGGCCAGGTCACAAGAAAGCGAGTTGAAGAAAGGAGCTCAGGGGCACTGTAATTCACAAACCTGCAGAGTTATAAATAACAGCTATTGTCCAAAAATATACTGAAATAAGGCTGCCAAGAGGACTCGAAAGCGGGGCAGAATTGCAGGAAACCGATTTCAGGAGGTAGACTGGAATTGCATTGAAAGCATAGGAAAAGAGGCAGAACGTCCACAATGATGCACTTGGCCAAAAAGGGCGTATGCGTTTTTTCCTGAATATATTCAGGAAAAAACGCATACGCCCTTTTTGGCCAACCAAGCAAGCTTGCAAAGGAAATCTGCACTACAATGAAGTCTCACTTCCCCCCGGTCAAAAGGGCCATCTGAAAAAAGTGTAAAATCCAGAAAGGCAGGACAGGCCATGGAGAACTGGGAGCCTTGTTATGCTGATGGGCGGGATGTAAATTGCCAACAACCACTCGGGAGAAGTGTATGGTGTTTCCTGAAACATCTAAAAAACAAAGCAACGGAGCCTAGGGCACTTCCACTTATGGTCCTATAGCTTAGGGAAATTAAAATCAAAAAGACACAGCCACCCCAAAGTTTGGAACGGCTCTGTTTACAAGAACCTCGTTTACAGTACAAGTTCAACATCGCAGAAAGTGAAAAATGGATAAAGAAGTTGTGGTATTCACTTACAAAGCAATATCACTCAGCAATGAAATCTGTGTCATCAGGCCCTTAGCAGCACAATGAGTGGATTCAGGTATGATGATTCTACCTGAAGTAAGTCACACAGAAAAAGAAACATCATAAGATATCAGTAATACACGGAATGTAAACTTGGCTACACAGGAACTGAATTACAGAACAGAACAGGGTCTCAAATTTAGAAAACCAACTATGCTTGCTTAAGGGTAAAGGTGAGTTGGGGTGCTGCATAAAACCAGAGATTGAAATGAGCACAGATAAAGTTCCTTAAGTCAAATATGGAATAGACAAGAGCTACTCCTTGCTCAACGAAATGGACTCAACACCGCATATTAAACGCCTAAGAATGTGCCTGACTAGTAAGTATCTTAAAACCTATGGATTGCTATGTCTCCGAAAGAGAATCAAGCATGTGTACAGGGGCATAAACGCAGCAGTGATAGGATTGGAGAGGTTCGGTGAGCAAATGAAGACCCTTTGAAGTCATATTGCATGGTACCCATTACACGGGTCTCAACTCTCCAGGTTTAAGGTATTCTTCCTTCAGCTAAAACATGCATGTGGAACCCAAGTATGATCAACCATGTGAACGGGAGACGTGTTCAAATATGTCTCAGTTTTCCTCCCCTGGTACTCGGGTGCAACATTCCAGACGCTTTACTAACACTCTCCCCACTTGGAGAGTCAGCGCCTTTAACCTCCTGTTTGGCCCAGTTTGCAATTTCTGCGGAAGATGAACAGGAATAGCGAGAACCAATGAGAGGCTAGCTGGAGGTGTCTGGACGGGCAAATTTAACTCTCATTTCCAACCAGGAAGAGGAAATAACCAAAGGCTCAGCGTGCCGTACCGGAACCAGATTAGGGCCTGAAGCCATCCTGCGGTGTTGCGGCCAGCTCAAAAGAAAGCGAGTTGAAGAAAGGAGCTCAGGGGCACTGTAATTCACAAACCTGCAGAGTTATAAATGACAGCTATCGTCCAAAAACATACTGAAGTAAGGCTGCCAAGAGGACTTGAAAGCGGGGCAGAATTGCAGGAAACCGATTTCAGGAGGTAGACTGGAATTGCATTGAAAGCATAGGAAAAGAGGCAGAACGTCCACAATGATGCACTTGGCCAAAAAGGGCGTATGCGTTTTTTCCTGAATATATTCAGGAAAAAACGCATACGCCCTTTTTGGCCAACCAAGCAAGCTTGCAAAGGAAATCTGCACTACAATGAAGTCTCACTTCCCCCCGGTCAAAAGGGCCATCTGAAAAAAGTGTAAAATCCAGAAAGGCAGGACAGGCCATGGAGAACTGGGAGCCTTGTTATGCTGATGGGCGGGATGTAAATTGCCAACAGACACTCGGGAGAAGTGTATGGTGTTTCCTGAAACATCTAAAAAACAAAGCAACAGAGCCTAGGGCACTTCCACTTATGGTCCTATAGCTTAGGGAAATTAAAATCAAAAAGACACAGCCACCCCAAAGTTTGGAACGGCTCTGTTTACAAGAACCTCGTTTACAGTACAAGTTCAACATCGCAGAAAGTTAAAAATGGATAAAGAAGTTGTGGTATTTACTTACAAAGCAATATCACTCAGCAATGAAATCTGTGTCATCAGGCCCTTAGCAGCACAATGAGTGGATTCAGGTATGATGATTCTAACTGAAGTAAGTCACACAGAAAAAGAAACATCATAAGATATCAGTAATACACGGAATGTAAACTTGGCTACACAGGAACTGAATTACAGAACAGAACAGGGTCTCAAATTTAGAAAACCAACTATGCTTGCTTAAGGGTAAAGGTGAGTTGGGGTGCTGCATAAAACCAGAGATTGAAATGAGCACAGATAAAGTTCCTTAAGTCAAATATGGAATAGACAAGAGCTACTCCTTGCTCAACGAAATGGACTCAACACCGCATATTAAACGCCTAAGAATGTACCTGACTAGTAAGTATCTTAAAACCTATGGATTGCTATGTCTCCGAAAGAGAATCAAGCATGTGTACAGGGGCATAAACGCAGCAGTGATAGGATTGGAGACGTTCGGTGAGCAAATGAAGACCCTTTGAAGTCATATTGCATGGTACCCATTACACGGGTCTTAACTCTCCAGGTTTATGGTATTCTTCCTTCAGCTAAAACATGCATGTGGAACCCAAGTATGATCAACCATGTGAACGGGAGACGTGTTCAAATATGTCTCAGTTTTCCTCCCCTGGTACTCGGGTGCAACATTCCAGACGCTTTACTAACACTCTCCCGACTTGGAGAGTCAGTCCCTTTAAACTCCTGTTTGGCCCAGTTTGCAATTTCTGCGGAAGATGAACAGGAATAGCGAGAACCAATGAGAGACTAGCTGGAGGTGTCTGGACGGGCAAATTTAACTCTCATTTCCCACCAGGAAGAGGAATTAACCAAAGGCTCAGCGTGCCGTGCCGGAACCAGATTAGGGCCTGAAGCCATCCTGCGGTGTTGCGGCCAGCTCAAAAGAAACCGAGTTGAAGAGAGGAGCTCAGGGGCACTGTAATTCACAAACCTGCAGAGTTATAAATGACAGCTATCGTCCAAAAATAGACTGAAGTAAGGCTGCCAAGAGGACTTGAAAGCGGGGCAGAATTGCAGGAAACCGATTTCAGGAGGTAGACTGGAATTGCATTGAAAGCATAGGAAAAGAGGCAGAACGTCCACAATGATGCACTTGGCCAAAAAGGGCGTATGCGTTTTTTCCTGAATATATTCAGGAAAAAACGCATACGCACTTTTTGGCCAACCAAGCAAGCTTGCAAAGGAAATCTGCACTACAATGAAGTCTCACTTCCCCCCGGTCAAAAGGGCCATCTGAAAAAAGTGTAAAATCCAGAAAGGCAGGACAGGCCATGGAGAACTGGGAGCCTTGTTATGCTGATGGGCGGGATGTAAATTGCCAACAGACACTCGGGAGAAGTGTATGGTGTTTCCTGAAACATCTAAAAAACAAAGCAACAGAGCCTAGGGCACAGCCACTTATGGTCCTATAGCTTAGGGAAATTAAAATCAAAAAGACACAGCCACCCCAAAGTTTGGGACACCTCTGTTTACAAGAACCTCGTTTACAGTACAAGTTCAACATCGCAGAAAGTGAAAAATGGATAAAGAAGTTGTGGTATTTACTTACAAAGCAATATCACTCAGCAATGAAATCTGTGTCATCAGGCCCTTAGCAGCACAATGAGTGGATTCAGGTATGATGATTCTAACTGAAGTAAGTCACACAGAAAAAGAAACATCATAAGATATCAGTAATACACGGAATGTAAACTTGGCTACACAGGAACTGAATTACAGAACAGAACAGGGTCTCAAATTTAGAAAACCAACTATGCTTGCTTAAGGGTAAAGGTGAGTTGGGGTGCTGCATAAAACCAGAGATTGAAATGAGCACAGATAAAGTTCCTTAAGTCAAATATGGAATAGACAAGAGCTACTCCTTGCTCAACGAAATGGACTCAACACCGCATATTAAACGCCTAAGAATGTACCTGACTAGTAAGTATCTTAAAACCTATGGATTGCTATGTCTCCGAAAGAGAATCAAGCATGTGTACAGGGGCATAAACGCAGCAGTGATAGGATTGGAGACGTTCGGTGAGCAAATGAAGACCCTTTGAAGTCATATTGCATGGTACCCATTACACGGGTCTTAACTCTCCAGGTTTATGGTATTCTTCCTTCAGCTAAAACATGCATGTGGAACCCAAGTATGATCAACCATGTGAACGGGAGACGTGTTCAAATATGTCTCAGTTTTCCTCCCCTGGTACTCGGGTGCAACATTCCAGACGCTTTACTAACACTCTCCCGACTTGGAGAGTCAGTCCCTTTAAACTCCTGTTTGGCCCAGTTTGCAATTTCTGCGGAAGATGAACAGGAATAGCGAGAACCAATGAGAGACTAGCTGGAGGTGTCTGGACGGGCAAATTTAACTCTCATTTCCCACCAGGAAGAGGAATTAACCAAAGGCTCAGCGTGCCGTGCCGGAACCAGATTAGGGCCTGAAGCCATCCTGCGGTGTTGCGGCCAGCTCAAAAGAAACCGAGTTGAAGAGAGGAGCTCAGGGGCACTGTAATTCACAAACCTGCAGAGTTATAAATGACAGCTATCGTCCAAAAATAGACTGAAGTAAGGCTGCCAAGAGGACTTGAAAGCGGGGCAGAATTGCAGGAAACCGATTTCAGGAGGTAGACTGGAATTGCATTGAAAGCATAGGAAAAGAGGCAGAACGTCCACAATGATGCACTTGGCCAAAAAGGGCGTATGCGTTTTTTCCTGAATATATTCAGGAAAAAACGCATACGCACTTTTTGGCCAACCAAGCAAGCTTGCAAAGGAAATCTGCACTACAATGAAGTCTCACTTCCCCCCGGTCAAAAGGGCCATCTGAAAAAAGTGTAAAATCCAGAAAGGCAGGACAGGCCATGGAGAACTGGGAGCCTTGTTATGCTGATGGGCGGGATGTAAATTGCCAACAGACACTCGGGAGAAGTGTATGGTGTTTCCTGAAACATCTAAAAAACAAAGCAACAGAGCCTAGGGCACAGCCACTTATGGTCCTATAGCTTAGGGAAATTAAAATCAAAAAGACACAGCCACCCCAAAGTTTGGGACACCTCTGTTTACAAGAACCTCGTTTACAGTACAAGTTCAACATCGCAGAAAGTGAAAAATGGATAAAGAAGTTGTGGTATTTACTTACAAAGCAATATCACTCAGCAATGAAATCTATGTCATCAGGCCCTTAGCATCACAATGAGTGGATTCAGGTATGATGATTCTAACTGAAATAAGTCACACAGAAAAAGAAACATCATAAGATATCAGTAATACACGGAATGTAAACTTGGCTACACAGGAACTGAATTACAGAACAGAACAGGGTCTCAAATTTAGAAAACCAACTTATGCTTGCTTAAGGGGAAAGGTGAGTTGGGGTGCTGCATAAAACCAGAGATTGAAATGAGCACAGATAAAGTTCCTTAAGTCAAATATGGAATAGACAAGAGCTACTCCTTGCTCAACGAAATGGACTCAACACCGCATATTAAACGCCTAAGAATGTACCTGACTAGTAAGTATCTTAAAACCTATGGATTGCTATGTCTCTGAAAGAGAATCAAGCATGTGTACAGGGGCATAAACGCAGCAGTGATAGGATTGGAGACGTTCGGTGAGCAAATGAAGACCCTTTGAAGTCATATTGCATGGTACCCATTACACGGGTCTTAACTCTCCAGGTTTAAGGTATTCTTCCTTCAGCTAAAACATGCATGTGGAACCCAAGTATGATCAACCATGTGAACGGGAGACGTGTTCAAATATGTCTCAGTTTTCCTCCCCTGGTACTCGGGTGCAACATTCCAGACGCTTTACTAACACTCTCCCCACTTGGAGAGTCAGTCCCTTTAAACTCCTGTTTGGCCCAGTTTGCAATTTCTGCGGAAGATGAACAGGAATAGCGAGAACCAATGAGAGGCTAGCTGGAGGTGTCTGGACGGGCAAATTTAACTCTCATTTCCCACCAGGAAGAGGAATTAACCAAAGGCTCAGCGTGCTGTGCCGGAACCAGATTAGGGCCTGAAGCCATCCTGCGGTGTTGCGGCCAGGTCACAAGAAAGCGAGTTGAAGAAAGGAGCTCAGGGGCACTGTAATTCACAAACCTGCAGAGTTATAAATGACAGCTATCGTCCAAAAATAGACTGAAGTAAGGCTGCCAAGAGGACTTGAAAGCGGGGCAGAATTGCAGGAAACCGATTTCAGGAGGTAGACTGGAATTGCATTGAAAGCATAGGAAAAGAGGCAGAACGTCCACAATGATGCACTTGGCCAAAAAGGGCGTATGCGTTTTTTCCTGAATATATTCAGGAAAAAACGCATACGCCCTTTTTGGCCAACCAAGCAAGCTTGCAAAGGAAATCTGCACTACAATGAAGTCTCACTTCCCCCCGGTCAAAAGGGCCATCTGAAAAAAGTGTAAAATCCAGAAAGGCAGGACAGGCCATGGAGAACTGGGAGCCTTGTTATGCTGATGGGCGGGATGTAAATTGCCAACAACCACTCGGGAGAAGTGTATGGTGTTTCCTGAAACATCTAAAAAACAAAGCAACAGAGCCTAGGGCACTTCCACTTATGGTCCTATAGCTTAGGGAAATTAAAATCAAAAAGACACAGCCACCCCAAAGTTTGGAACGGCTCTGTTTACAAGAACCTCGTTTACAGTACAAGTTCAACATCGCAGAAAGTGAAAAATGGATAAAGAAGTTGTGGTATTCACTTTCAAAGCAATATCACTCAGCAATGAAATCTATGTCATCAGGCCCTTAGCAGCACAATGAGTGGATTCAGGTATGATGATTCTAACTGAAATAAGTCACACAGAAAAAGAAACATCATAAGATATCAGTAATACACGGAATGGAAACTTGGCTACACAGGAACTGAATTACAGAACAGAACTGGGTCACAAATTTAGAAAAACAACTTATGCTTGCTTAAGGGTAAAGGTGAGTTGGGGTGCTGCATAAAACCAGAGATTGAAATAAGCACAGATAAAGTTCCTTAAGCCAAATATGGAATAGACAAGAGCTACTCCTTGCTCAACGAATTGGACTCAACACCGCATATTAAACGCCTAAGAATGTACCTGACTTGTAAGTATCTTAAAACCTATAGATTGCTATGTCTCCGAAAGAGAATCAAGCATGTGTACAGGGGCATAAACGCAGCAGTGATAGGATTGGAGAGGTTCGGTGAGCAAATGAAGACCCTTTGAAGTCATATTGCATGGTACCCATTCCACGGGTTTCAATTACCCAGGTTTTAGGTATTCTTCCTTCAGCTAAAACAGGCATGTGGAACCCAGAGTATGATCAACCATGTGATCGGGAGACGTGTTCAAATATGTCTCAGTTTTCCTCCCCTGGTACTCGGGTGCAACATTCCAGACGCTTTACTAACACTCTCCCCACTTGGAGAGTCAGCGCCTTTAACCTCCTGTTTGGCCCAGTTTGCAATTTCTGCGGAAGATGAACAGGAATAGCGAGAACCAATGAGAGGCTAGCTGGAGGTGTCTGGACGGGCAAATTTAACTCTCATTTCCCACCAGGAAGAGGAATTAACCAAAGGCTCAGCATGCCGGGCCGCAAACAGTTTAGGGCCTGAAGCCATCCTGCGGTGTTGCGGCCAGGTCACAAGAAAGCGAGTTGAAGAAAGGAGCTCAGGGGCACTGTAATTCACAAACCTGCAGAGTTATAAATGACAGCTGTCGTCCAAAAATAGACTGAAGTAAGGCTGCCAAGAGGACTTGAAAGCGGGGCAGAATTGCAGGAAACCGATTTCAGGAGATAGACTGGAATTGCATTGAAAGCATAGGAAAAGAGGCAGAACGTCCACAATGATGCACTTGGCCAAAAAGGGCGTATGCGTTTTTTCCTGAATATATTCAGGAAAAAACGCATACGCCCTTTTTGGCCAACCAAGCAAGCTTGCAAAGGAAATCTGCACTACAATGAAGTCTCACTTCCCCCCGGTCAAAAGGGCCATCTGAAAAAAGTGTAAAATCCAGAAAGGCAACAGGCCATTGAGAACTGGGAGCCTTGTTATGCTGATGGGCAGGATGTAAATTGCCAACAACCACTCGGGAGAAGTGTATGGTGTTTCCTGAAACATCTAAAAAACAAAGCAACAGAGCCTAGGGCACTTCCACTTATGGTCCTATAGCTTAGGGAAATTAAAATCAAAAAGACACAGCCACCCCAAAGTTTGGAACGGCTCTGTTTACAAGAACCTCGTTTACAGTACAAGTTCAACATCGCAGAAAGTGAAAAATGGATAAAGAAGTTGTGGTATTTACTTACAAAGCAATATCACTGAGCAATGAAATCTGTGTCATCAGGCCCTTAGCAGCACAATGAGTGGATTCAGGTATGATGATTCTAACTGAAATAAGTCACACAGAAAAAGAAACATCATAAGATATCAGTAATACACGGAATGTAAACTTGGCTACACAGGAACTGAATTACAGAACAGAACAGGGTCTCAAATTTAGAAAACCAACTTATGCTTGCTTAAGGGTAAAGGTGAGTTGGGGTGCTGCATAAAACCAGAGATTGAAATGAGCACAGATAAAGTTCCTTAAGCCAAATATGGAATAGACAAGAGCTACTCCTTGCTCAACGAAATGGACTCAACACCGCATATTAAACGCCTAAGAATGTACCTGACTAGTAAGTATCTTGAAACCTATGGATTGCTATGTCTCCGAAAGAGAATCAAGCATGTGTACAGGGGCATAAACGGAGCAGTGATAGGATTGGAGAGGTTCGGTGAGCAAATGAAGACCCTTTGAAGTCATATTGCATGGTACCCATTCCACGGGTTTCAACTACCCAGGTTTAAGGTATTCTTCCTTCAGCTAAAACATGCATGTGGAACCTAGAGTATGATCAACCATGTGATCGGGAGACGTGTTCAAATATGTCTCAGTTTTCCTCCCCTGGTACTCGGGTGCAACATTCCAGACGCTTTACTAACATTCTCCCCACTTGGAGAGTCAGTCCCTTTAACCTCCTGTTTGGCCCAGTTTGCAATTATTGCGGAAGATGAACAGGAATAGTGAGAACCAATGAGAGGCTAGCTGCAGGTGTCTGGACGGGCAAATTTAACACTCATTTCCCACCAGGAAGAGGAAATAACCAAAGGCTCAGCGTGCCGTACCGGAACCAGATTAGGGCCTGATGTCATCCTGCGGTGTTGCGGCCAGCTCAAAAGAAAGCGAGTTGAAGAAAGGAGCTCAGGGGCACTGTAATTCACAAACCTGCAGAGTTATAAATGACAGGTATCGTCCAAAAATAGACTGAAGTAAGGCTGCCAAGAGGACTTGAAATCGGGGCAGAATTGCAGGAAACCGATTTCAGGAGGTAGACTGGAATTGCATTGAAAGCATAGGAAAAGAGGCAGAACGTCCACAATGATGCACTTGGCCAAAAAGGGCGTATGCGTTTTTTCCTGAATATATTCAGGAAAAAACGCATACGCCCTTTTTGGCCAACCAAGCAAGCTTGCAAAGGAAATCTGCACTACAATGAAGTCTCACTTCCCCCCGGTCAAAAGGGCCATCTGAAAAAAGTGTAAAATCCAGAAAGGCAGGACAGGCCATGGAGAACTGGGAGCCTTGTTATGCTGATGGGCGGGATGTAAATTGCCAACAACCACTCGGGAGAAGTGTATGGTGTTTCCTGAAACATCTAAAAAACAAAGCAACAGAGCCTAGGGCACTTCCACTTATGGTCGTATAGCTTAGGGAAATTAAAATCAAAAAGACACAGCCACCCCAAAGTTTGGAACTGCTCTGTTTACAAGAACCTCGTTTACAGTACAAGTTCAACATCGCAGAAAGTGAAAAATGGATAAAGAAGATGTGGTATTCACTTACAAAGCAATATCACTGAGCAATGAAATCTATGTCATCAGGCCCTTAGCAGCACAATGAGTGGATTCAGGTATGATGATTCTAACTGAAATAAGTCACACAGAAAAAGAAACATCATAAGATATCAGTAATACACGGAATGGAAACTTGGCTACAGAGGAACTGAATTACAGAACAGAACAGGGTCTCAAATTTAGAAAACCAACTTATGCTTGCTTAAGGGTAAAGGTGAGTTGGGGTGCTGCATAAAACCAGAGATTGAAATGAGCACAGATAAAGTTCCTTAAGCCAAATATGGAATAGACAAGAGCCACTCCTTGCTCAACGAAATGGACTCAACACCGCATATTAAACGCCTAAGAATGTACCTGACTAGTAAGTATCTTAAAACCTATGGATTGCTATGTCTCCGAAAGAGAATCAAGCATGTGTACAGGGGCATAAACGCAGCAGTGATAGGATTGGAGAGGTTCGGTGAGCAAATGAAGACCCTTTGAAGTCATATTGCATGGTACCCATTCCACGGGTTTCAATTACCCAGGTTTTAGGTATTCTTCCTTCAGCTAAAACAGGCATGTGGAACCCAGAGTATGATCAACCATGTGATCGGGAGACGTGTTCAAATATGTCTCAGTTTTCCTCCCCTGGTACTCGGGTGCAACATTCCAGACGCTTTACTAACACTCTCCCCACTTGGAGAGTCAGTGCCTTTAACCTCCTGTTTGGCCCAGTTTGCAATTTCTGCGGAAGATGAACAGGAATAGCGAGAACCAATGAGAGGCTAGCTGGAGGTGTCTGGACGGGCAAATTTAACTCTCATTTCCCAACAGGAAGAGGAAATAACCAAAGGCTCAGCGTGCCGTGCCGGAACCAGATTAGGGCCTGAAGCCA
This sequence comes from Stenella coeruleoalba, assembly GCF_951394435.1. Taxonomy (NCBI): domain Eukaryota; kingdom Metazoa; phylum Chordata; class Mammalia; order Artiodactyla; family Delphinidae; genus Stenella; species Stenella coeruleoalba. Next base: position 21,493,964 of record NC_137151.1, read on the forward strand.
TCCTGCGGTGTTGCGGCCAGGTCACAAGAAAGCGAGTTGAAGAAAGGAGCTCAGGGGCACTGTAATTCACAAACCTGCAGAGTTATAAATGACAGCTATCGTCCAAAAATAGACTGAAGTAAGGCTGCCAAGAGGACTTGAAAGCGGGGCAGAATTGCAGGAAACCGATTTCAGGAGGTAGACTGGAATTGCATTGAAAGCATAGGAAAAGAGGCAGAACGTCCACAATGATGCACTTGGCCAAAAAGGGCGTATGCGTTTTTTCCTGAATATATTCAGGAAAAAACGCATACGCCCTTTTTGGCCAACCAAGCAAGCTTGCAAAGGAAATCTGCACTACAATGAAGTCTCACTTCCCCCCGGTCAAAAGGGCCATCTGAAAAAAATGTAAAATCCAGAAAGGCAGGACAGGCCATGGAGAACTGGGAGCCTTGTTATGCTGATGGGCGGGATGTAAATTGCCAACAGACACTCGGGAGAAGTGTATGGTGTTTCCTGAAACATCTAGAAAACAAAGCAACAGAGCCTAGGGCACTGCCACTTATGGTCCTATAGCTTAGGGAAATTAAAATCAAAAAGACACAGCCACCCTAAAGTTTGGGACGCCTCTGTTTACAAGAACCTCGTTTACAGTACAAGTTCAACATCGCAGAAAGTGAAAAATGGATAAAGAAGTTGTGGTATTTACTTACAAAGCAATATCACTCAGCAATGAAATCTGTGTCTTCAGGCCCTTAGCAGCACAATGAGTGGATTCAGGTATGATGATTCTAACTGAAGTAAGTCACACAGAAAAAGAAACATCATAAGATATCAGTAATACACGGAATGTAAACTTGGCTACACAGGAACTGAATTACAGAACAGAACAGGGTCTCAAATTTAGAAAACCAACTATGCTTGCTTAAGGGTAAAGGTGAGTTGGGGTGCTGCATAAAACCAGAGATTGAAATGAGCACAGATAAAGTTCCTTAAGTCAAATATGGAATAGACAAGAGCTACTCCTTGCTCAACGAAATGGACTCAACGCCGCATATTAAACGCCTAAGAATGTGCCTGACTAGTAAGTATCTTAAAACCTATGGATTGCTAGGTCTCCGAAAGAGAATCAAGCATGTGTTCAGGGGCATAAACGCTGCAGTGATAGGATTGGAGAGGTTCGGTGACCAAATGAAGACCCTTTGAAGTCATATTGCATGGTACCCATTCCACGGGTCTCAACTCTCCAGGTTTAAGGTATTCTTCCTTCAGCTAAAACATGCATGTGGAACCCAAGTATGATCAACCATGTGAACGGGAGACGTGTTCAAATATGTCTCAGTTTTCCTCCCCTGGTAATCGGGTGCAACATTCCAGACGCTTTACTAACACTCTCCCCACTTGGAGAGTCAGCGCCTTTAACCTCCTGTTTGGCCCTGTTTGCAATTTCTGCGGAAGATGAACAGGAATAGCGAGAACCAATGAGAGGCTAGCTGGAGGTGTCTGGACGGGCAAATTTAACTCTCATTTCCCACCAGGAAGAGGAAATAACCAAAGGCTCAGCGTGCCGTGCCGGAACCAGATTAGGGCCTGAAGCCATCCTGCGGTGTTGCGGCCAGGTCACAAGAAAGCGAGTTGAAGAAAGGAGCTCAGGGGCACTGTAATTCAAAAACCTGCAGAGTTATAAATGACAGCTATCGTCCAAAAATAGACTGAAGTAAGGCTGCCAAGAGGACTTGAAAGCGGGGCAGAATTGCAGGAAACCGATTTCAGGAGGTAGACTGGAATTGCATTGAAAGCATAGGAAAAGAGGCAGAACGTCCACAATGATGCACTTGGCCAAAAAGGGCGTATGCGTTTTTTCCTGAATATATTCAGGAAAAAACGCATACGCCCTTTTTGGCCAACCAAGCAAGCTTGCAAAGGAAATCTGCACTACAATGAAGTCTCACTTCCCCCCGGTCAAAAGGGCCATCTGAAAAAAGTGTAAAATCCAGAAAGGCAGGACAGGCCATGGAGAACTGGGAGCCTTGTTATGCTGATGGGCGGAATGTAAATTGCCAACAGACACTCAGGAGAAGTGTATGGTGTTTCCTGAAACATCTAAAAAACAAAGCAACAGAGCCTAGGGCACTTCCACTGATGGTCCTATAGCTTAGGGAAATTAAAATCAAAAAGACACAGCCACCCCAAAGTTTGGAACGGCTCTGTTTACAAGAACCTCGTTTACAGTACAAGTTCAACATCGCAGAAAGTGAAAAATGGATAAAGAACTTGTGGTACTTACGTACAATGCAGTATCACTCAGCAATGAAATCTACGTCATCAGGCACGTAGCAGCATAATGAGTAGATTCAGGTACGATGATTCTAACTGAAATAAGTCACACAGAAAAAGAAACATCATAAGATATCACTAATACACGGAATGTAAACTTGGCTACACAGGAACTGAATTCCAAAACAGAACAGGTTCTCAAATTTAGAAAACCAACTTATGCTTGCTTAAGGGGAAAGGTGAGTTGGGGTGCTGCATAAAACCAGAGATTGAAATGAGCACAGATAAAGTTCCTTAAGCCAAATATGGAATAGACAAGAGCCACTCCTTGCTCAACGAAATGGACTCAACACCGCATATTAAACGCCTAAGAATGTACCTGACTAGTAAGTATCTTAAAACCTATGGATTGCTATGTCTCCGAAAGAGAATCAAGCATGTGTACAGGGGCATAAACGCAGCAGTGATAGGATTGGAGAGGTTCGGTGAGCAAATGAAGACCCTTTGAAGTCATATTGCATGGTACCCATTCCACGGGTTTCAATTACCCAGGTTTTAGGTATTCTTCCTTCAGCTAAAACAGGCATGTGGAACCCAGAGTATGATCAACCATGTGATCGGGAGACGTGTTCAAATATGTCTCAGTTTTCCTCCCCTGGTACTCGGGTGCAACATTCCAGACGCTTTACTAACACTCTCCCCACTTGGAGAGTCAGCGCCTTTAACCTCCTGTTTGGCACAGTTTGCAATTTCTGCGGAAGATGAACAGGAATAGCGAGAACCAATGAGAGACTAGCTGGAGGTGTCTGGATGGGCAAACTTAACTCTCATTTCCCACCAGGAAGAGGAATTAACCAAAGGCTCAGCGTGCCGTGCCAAAACCAGATTAGGGCCTGAAGACATCCTGCGGTGTTGCGGCCAGCTCAAAAGAAAGCGAGTTGAAGAAAGGAGCTCAGGGGCACTGTAATTCACAAACCTGCAGAGTTATAAATGACAGCTATCGTCCAAAAATAGACTGAAGTAAGGCTGCCAAGAGGACTTGAAAGCGGGGCAGAATTGCAGGAAACCGATTTCAGGAGGTAGACTGAAATTGCATTGAAAGCATAGGAAAAGAGGCAGAACGTCCACAATGATGCACTTGGCCAAAAAGGGCGTATGCGTTTTTTCCTGAATATATTCAGGAAAAAACGCATACGCCCTATTTGGCCAACCAAGCAAGCTTGCAAAGGAAATCTGCACTACAATGAAGTCTCACTTCCCCCCGGTCAAAAGGGCCATCTGAAAAAAGTGTAAAATCCAGAAAGGCAGGACAGGCCATGGAGAACTGGGAGCCTTGTTATGCTGATGGGCGGGATGTAAATTGCCAACAACCACTCGGGAGAAGTGTATGGTGTTTCCTGAAACATCTAAAAAACAAAGCAACAGAGCCTAGGGCACTGCCACTTATGGTCCTATAGCTTAGGGAAATTAAAATCAAAAAGACACAGCCACCCCAAAGTTTGGGACGCCTCTGTTTACAAGAACCTCGTTTCCAGTACAAGTTCAACATCGCAGAAAGTGAAAAATGGATAAAGAAGTTGTGGTATTTACTTACAAAGCAATATCACTCAGCAATGAAATCTATGTCATCAGGCCCTTAGCATCACAATGAGTGGATTCAGGTATGATGATTCTAACTGAAATAAGTCACACAGAAAAAGAAACATCATAAGATATCAGTAATACACGGAATGTAAACTTGGCTACACAGGAACTGAATTACAGAACAGAACAGGGACTCAAATTTAGAAAACCAACTTATGCTTGCTTAAGGGGAAAGGTGAGTTGGGGTGCTGCATAAAACCAGAGATTGAAATGAGCACAGATAAAGTTCCTTAAGCCAAATATGGAATAGACAAGAGCTACTCCTTGCTCAACGAAATGGACTCAACACCGCATATTAAACGCCTAACAATGTACCTGACTAGTAAGTATCTTAAAACCTATGGATTGCTATGTCTCCGAAAGAGAATCAAGCATGTGTACAGGGGCATAAACGCAGCAGTGATAGGATTGGAGAGGTTCGGTGAGCAAATGAAGACCCTTTGAAGTCATATTGCATGGTACCCATTACACGGGTCTTAACTCTCCAGGTTTAAGGTATTCTTCCTTCAGCTAAAACATGCATGTGGAACCCAAGTATGATCAACCATGTGAACGGGAGACGTGTTCAAATATGTCTCAGTTTTCCTCCCCTGGTACTCGGGTGCAACATTCCAGACGCTTTACTAACACTCTCCCCACTTGGAGAGTCAGCGCCTTTAACCTCCTGTTTGGCCCAGTTTTGCAATTTCTGCGGAAGATGAACAGGAATAGTGAGAACCAATGAGAGACTAGCTGGAGGTGTTTGGACGGGCAAATTTAACTCTCATTTCCCACCAGGAAGAGGAAATAACCAAAGGCTCAGCGTGCCGTGCCGGAACCAGATTAGGGCCTGAAGCCATCCTGCGGTGTTGCGGCCAGGTCACAAGAAAGCGAGTTGAAGAAAGGAGCTCAGGGGCACTGTAATTCACAAACCTGCAGAGTTATAAATGACAGCTATCGTCCAAAAATAGACTGAAGTAAGGATGCCAAGAGGACTTGAAAGCGGGGCAGAATTGCAGGAAACCGATTTCAGGAGGTAGACTGGAATTGCATTGAAAGCATAGGAAAAGAGGCAGAACGTCCACAATGATGCATTGGCCAAAAAGGGCGTATGCGTTTTTTCCTGAATATATTCAGGAAAAAACGCATACGCCCTTTTTGGCCAACCAAGCAAGCTTGCAAAGGAAATCTGCACTACAATGAAGTCTCACTTCCCCCCGGTCAAAAGGGCCATCTGAAAAAAGTGTAAAATCCAGAAAGGCAGGACAGGCCATGGAGAACTGGGAGCCTTGTTATGCTGATGGGCGGGATGTAAATTGCCAACAGACACTCGGGAGAAGTGTATGGTGTTTCCTGAAACATCTAAAAAACAAAGCAACAGAGCCTAGGGCACTGCCACTTATGGTCTTATAGCTTAGGGAAATTAAAATCAAAAAGACACAGCCACCCCAAAGTTTGGGACGCCTCTGTTTACAAGAACCTCGTTTACAGTACAAGTTCAACATCACAGAAAGTGAAAAATGGATAAAGAAGTTGTGGTATTTACTTACAAAGCAATATCACTCAGCAATGAAATCTATGTCATCAGGCCCTTAGCATCACAATGAGTGGATTCAGGTATGATGATTCTAACTGAAATAAGTCACACAGAAAAAGAAACATCATAAGATATCAGTAATACACGGAATGTAAACTTGGCTACACAGGAACTGAATTACAGAACAGAACAGGGACTCAAATTTAGAAAACCAACTTATGCTTGCTTAAGGGGAAAGGTGAGTTGGGGTGCTGCATAAAACCAGAGATTGAAATGAGCACAGATAAAGTTCCTTAAGCCAAATATGGAATAGACAAGAGCTACTCCTTGCTCAATGAAATGGACTCAACACCGCATATTAAACGCCTAACAATGTACCTGACTAGTAAGTATCTTAAAACCTATGGATTGCTATGTCTCCGAAAGAGAATCAAGCATGTGTACAGGGGCATAAACGCAGCAGTGATAGGATTGGAGAGGTTCGGTGAGCAAATGAAGACCCTTTGAAGTCATATTGCATGGTACCCATTACACGGGTCTTAACTCTCCAGGTTTAAGGTATTCTTCCTTCAGCTAAAACATGCATGTGGAACCCAAGTATGATCAACCATGTGAACGGGAGACGTGTTCAAATATGTCTCAGTTTTCCTCCCCTGGTACTCGGGTGCAACATTCCAGACGCTTTACTAACACTCTCCCCACTTGGAGAGTCAGCGCCTTTAACCTCCTGTTTGGCCCAGTTTTGCAATTTCTGCGGAAGATGAACAGGAATAGCGAGAACCAATGAGAGACTAGCTGGAGGTGTTTGGACGGGCAAATTTAACTCTCATTTCCCACCAGGAAGAGGAAATAACCAAAGGCTCAGCGTGCCGTGCCGGAACCAGATTAGGGCCTGAAGCCATCCTGCGGTGTTGCGGCCAGGTCACAAGAAAGCAAGTTGAAGAAAGGAGCTCAGGGGCACTGTAATTCACAAACCTGCAGAGTTATAAATGACAGCTATCGTCCAAAAATAGACTGAAGTAAGGCTGCCAAGAGGACTTGAAAGCGGGGCAGAATTGCAGGAAACCGATTTCAGGAGGTAGACTGGAATTGCATTGAAAGCATAGGAAAAGAGGCAGAACGTCCACAATGATGCACTTGGCCAAAAAGGGCGTATGCGTTTTTTCCTGAATATATTCAGGAAAAAACGCATACGCCCTTTTTGGCCAACCAAGCAAGCTTGCAAAGGAAATCTGCACTACAATGAAGTCTCACTTCCCCCCGGTCAAAAGGGCCATCTGAAAAAAGTGTAAAATCCAGAAAGGCAGGACAGGCCATGGAGAACTGGGAGCCTTGTTATGCTGATGGGCGGGATGTAAATTGCCAACAACCACTCCGGAGAAGTGTATGGTGTTTCCTGAAACATCTAAAAAACAAAGCAACAGAACCTAGGGCACTTCCACTTATGGGCCTATAGCTTAGGGAAATTAAAATCAAAAAGACACAGCCACCCCAAAGTTTGGAACGGCTCTGTTTACAAGAACCTCGTTTACAGTACAAGTTCAACATCGCAGAAAGTGAAAAATGGAAAGAAGTTGTGGTATTTACTTACAAAGCAATATCACTCAGCAATGAAATCTGTGTCATCAGGCCCTTAGCAGCACAATGAGTGGATTCAAGTATGATGATTCTAACTGAAGTAAGTCACACAGAAAAAGAAACATCATAAGATATCAGTAATACACGGAATGTAAACTTGGCTACACAGGAACTGAATTACAGAACAGAACAGGGTCTCAAATTTAGAAAACCAACTATGCTTGCTTAAGGGTAAAGGTGAGTTGGGGTGCTGCATAAAACCAGAGATTGAAATGAGCACAGATAAAGTTCCTTAAGTCAAATATGGAATAGACAAGAGCTACTCCTTGCTCAACGAAATGGACTCAACACCGCATATTAAACGCCTAAGAATGTACCTGACTAGTAAGTATCGTAAAACCTATGGATTGCTATGTCTCCAAAAGAGAATCAAGCATGTGTACAGGGGCATAAACGCAGCAGTGATAGGATTGGAGAGGTTCGGTGAGCAAATGAAGACCCTTTGAAGTCATATTGCATGGTACCCATTACACGGGTCTCAACTCTCCAGGTTTAAGGTATTCTTCCTTCAGCTAAAACATGCATGTGGAACCCAGAGTATGATCAACCATGTGAACGGGAGACGTGTTCAAATATGTCTCAGTTTTCGTACCCTGGTACTCGGGTGCAACATTCCAGACGCTTTACTAACACTCTCCCCAGTTGGAGAGTCAGTCCCTTTAACCTCCTGTTTGGCCCAGTATGCAATTTCTGTGGAAGATGAACAGGAATAGCGAGAACCAATGAGAGACTAGCTGGAGGTGTCTGGATGGGCAAATTTAACTCTCATTTCCACCAGGAAGATGAATTAATCAAAGGCTCAGCGTGCCGTGCCAGAACCAGATTAGGGCCTGAAGACATCCTGCGGTGTTGCGGCCAGGTCACAAGAAAGCGAGTTGAAGAAAGGAGCTCAGGGGCACTGTAATTCACAAACCTGCAGAGTTATAAATGACAGCTATCGTCCAAAAATAGACTGAAGTAAGGCTGCCAAGAGGTCTTGAAAGCGGGGCAGAATTGCAGGAAACCGATTTCAGGAGGTAGACTGGAATTGCATTGAAAGCATAGGAAAAGAGGCAGAACGTCCACAATGATGCACTTGGCCAAAAAGGGCGTATGCGTTTTTTCCTGAATATATTCAGGAAAAAACGCATACGCCCTTTTTGGCCAACCAAGCAAGCTTGCAAAGGAAATCTGCACTACAATGAAGTCTCACTTCCCCCCGGTCAAAAGGGCCATCTGAAAAAAGTGTAAAATCCAGAAAGGAAGGACAGGCCATGGAGAACTGGGAGCCTTGTTATGCTGATGGGCGGGATGTAAATTGCCAACAGACACTCGGGAGAAGTGTATGGTGTTTCCTGAAACATCTAAAAAACAAAGCAACAGAGCCTAGGGCACTTCCACTTATGGTCCTATAGCTTAGGGAAATTAAAATCAAAAAGACACAGCCACCCCAAAGTTTGGAACGGCTCTGTTTACAAGAACCTCGTTTACAGTACAAGTTCAACATCGCAGAAAGTGAAAAATGGATAAAGAAGTTGTGGTATTTACTTACAAAGCAATATCACTCAGCAATGAAATCTGTGTCATCAGGCCCTTAGCAGCACAATGAGTGGATTCAGGTATGATGATTCTAACTGAAGTAAGTCACACAGAAAAAGAAACATCATAAGATATCAGTAATACACGGAATGTAAACTTGGCTACACAGGAACTGAATTACAGAACAGAACAGGGTCTCAAATTTAGAAAACCAACTATGCTTGCTTAAGGGTAAAGGTGAGTTGGGGTGCTGCATAAAACCAGAGATTGAAATGAGCACAGATAAAGTTCCTTAAGCCAAATATGGAATAGACAAGAGCTACTCCTTGCTCAACGAAATGGACTCAACACCGCATATTAAACGCCTAAGAATGTACCTGACTAGTAAGTATCTTAAAACCTATGGATTGCTATGTCTCCGAAAGAGAATCAAGCATGTGTACAGGGGCATAAACGCAGCAGTGATAGGATTGGAGAGGTTCGGTGAGCAAATGAAGACCCTTTGAAGTCATATTGCATGGTACCCATTACACGGGTTTAACTCTCCAGGTTTAAGGTATTCTTCCTTCAGCTAAAACATGCATGTGGAACCCAAGTATGATCAACCATGTGAACGGGAGACGTGTTCAAATATGTCTCAGTTTTCCTCCCCTGGTACTCGGGTGCAACATTCCAGACGCTTTACTAACACTCTCCCCACTTGGAGAGTCAGCGCCTTTAACCTCCTGTTTGGCCCAGTTTGCAATTTCTGCGGAAGATGAACAGGAATAGCGAGAACCAATGAGAGACTAGCTGGAGGTGTTTGGACGGGCAAATTTAACTCTCATTTCCCACCAGGAAGAGGAAATAACCAAAGGCTCACCGTGCCGTGCCGGAACCAGATTAGGGCCTGAAGCCATCCTGCGGTGTTGCGGCCAGGTCACAAGAAAGCAAGTTGAAGAAAGGAGCTCAGGGGCACTGTAATTCACAAACCTGCAGAGTTATAAATGACAGCTATCGTCCAAAAATAGACTGAAGTAAGGCTGCCAAGAGGACTTGAAAGCGGGGCAGAATTGCAGGAAACCGATTTCAGGAGGTAGACTGGAATTGCATTGAAAGCATAGGAAAAGAGGCAGAACGTCCACAATGATGCACTTGGCCAAAAAGGGCGTATGCGTTTTTTCCTGAATATATTCAGGAAAAAACGCATACGCCCTTTTTGGCCAACCAAGCAAGCTTGCAAAGGAAATCTGCACTACAATGAAGTCTCACTTCCCCCCAGTCAAAAGGGCCATCTGAAAAAAGTGTAAAATCCAGAAAGTCAGGACAGGCCATGGAGAACTGGGAGCCTTGTTATGCTGATGGGCGGGATGTAAATTGCCAACAGACACTCGGGATAAGTGTATGGTGTTTCCTGAAACATCTAAAAAACAAAGCAACAGAGCCTAGGGCTCTGCCACTTATGGTCCTATAGCTTAGGGAAATTAAAATCAAAAAGACACAGCCACCCCAAAATTTGGGACGCCTCTGTTTACAAGAACCTCGTTTACAGTACAAGTTCAACATCGCAGAAAGTGAAAAATGGATAAAGAACTTTTTGTATTTACTTACAAAGCAATATCACTCAGCAATGAAATCTATGTCATCAGGCCCTTAGCATCACAATGAGTGGATTCAGGTATGATGATTCTAACTGAAATAAGTCACACAGAAAAAGAAACATCATAAGATATCAGTAATACACGGAATGTAAACTTGGCTACACAGGAACTGAATTACAGAACAGAACAGGGTCTCAAATTTAGAAAACCAACTTATGCTTGCTTAAGGGTAAAGGTGAGTTGGGGTGCTGCATAAAACCAGAGATTGAAATGAGCACAGATAAAGTTCCTTAAGTCAAATATGGAATAGACAAGAGCTACTCCTTGCTCAACGAAATGGACTCAACACCGCATATTAAACGCCTAAGAATGTACCTGACTAGTAAGTATCTTAAAACCTATGGATTGCTATGTCTCCGAAAGAGAATCAAGCATGTGTACAGGGGCATAAACGCAGCAGTGATAGGATTGGAGAGGTTCGGTGAGCAAATGAAGACCCTTTGAAGTCATATTGCATGGTACCCATTACACGGGTCTTAACTCTCCAGGTTTATGGTATTCTTCCTTCAGCTAAAACATGCATGTGGAACCCAAGTATGATCAACCATGTGAACGGGAGACGTGTTCAAATATGTCTCAGTTTTCCTCCCCTGGTACTCGGGTGCAACATTCCAGACGCTTTACTAACACTCTCCCGACTTGGAGAGTCAGTCCCTTTAAACTCCTGTTTGGCCCAGTTTGCAATTTCTGCGGAAGATGAACAGGAATAGCGAGAACCAATGAGAGACTAGCTGGAGGTGTCTGGACGGGCAAATTTAACTCTCATTTCCCACCAGGAAGAGGAATTAACCAAAGGCTCAGCGTGCCGTGCCGGAACCAGATTAGGGCCTGAAGCCATCCTGCGGTGTTGCGGCCAGGTCACAAGAAAGCGAGTTGAAGAAAGGAGCTCAGGGGCACTGTAATTCACAAACCTGCAGAGTTATAAATGACAGCTATCGTCCAAAAATAGACTGAAGTAAGGCTGCCAAGAGGACTTGAAAGCGGGGCAGAATTGCAGGAAACCGATTTCAGGAGGTAGACTGGAATTGCATTGAAAGCATAGGAAAAGAGGCAGAACGTCCACAATGATGCACTTGGCCAAAAAGGGCGTATGCGTTTTTTCCTGAATATATTCAGGAAAAAACGCATACGCCCTTTTTGGCCAACCAAGCAAGCTTGCAAAGGAAATCTGCACTACAATGAAGTCTCACTTCCCCCCGGTCAAAAGGGCCATCTGAAAAAAGTGTAAAATCCAGAAAGGCAGGACAGGCCATGGAGAACTGGGAGCCTTGTTATGCTGATGGGCGGGATGTAAATTGCCAACAGACACTCGGGAGAAGTGTATGGTGTTTCCTGAAACATCTAAAAAACAAAGCAACAGAGCCTAGGGCACAGCCACTTATGGTCCTATAGCTTAGGGAAATTAAAATCAAAAAGACACAGCCACCCCAAAGTTTGGGACACCTCTGTTTACAAGAACCTCGTTTACAGTACAAGTTCAACATCGCAGAAAGTGAAAAATGGATAAAGAAGTTTTTGTATTTACTTACAAAGCAATATCACTCAGCAATGAAATCTATGTCATCAGGCCCTTAGCATCACAATGAGTGGATTCAGGTATGATGATTCTAACTGAAATAAGTCACACAGAAAAAGAAACATCATAAGATATCAGTAATACACGTAATGTAAACTTGGCTACACAGGAACTGAATTACAGAACAGAACAGGGTCTCAAATTTAGAAAACCAACTTATGCTTGCTTAAGGGGAAAGGTGAGTTGGGGTGCTGCATAAAACCAGAGATTGAAATGAGCACAGATAAAGTTCCTTAAGTCAAATATGGAATAGACAAGAGCTACTCCTTGCTCAACGAAATGGACTCAACACCGCATATTAAACGCCTAAGAATGTACCTGACTAGTAAGTATCTTAAAACCTATGGATTGCTATGTCTCTGAAAGAGAATCAAGCATGTGTACAGGGGCATAAACGCAGCAGTGATAGGATTGGAGACGTTCGGTGAGCAAATGAAGACCCTTTGAAGTCATATTGCATGGTACCCATTACACGGGTCTTAACTCTCCAGGTTTAAGGTATTCTTCCTTCAGCTAAAACATGCATGTGGAACCCAAGTATGATCAACCATGTGAACGGGAGACGTGTTCAAATATGTCTCAGTTTTCCTCCCCTGGTACTCGGGTGCAACATTCCAGACGCTTTACTAACACTCTCCCCACTTGGAGAGTCAGTCCCTTTAAACTCCTGTTTGGCCCAGTTTGCAATTTCTGCGGAAGATGAACAGGAATAGCGAGAACCAATGAGAGACTAGCTGGAGGTGTCTGGACGGGCAAATTTAACTCTCATTTCCCACCAGGAAGAGGAATTAACCAAAGGCTCAGCGTGCTGTGCCGGAACCAGATTAGGGCCTGAAGCCATCCTGCGGTGTTGCGGCCAGGTCACAAGAAAGCAAGTTGAAGAAAGGAGCTCAGGGGCACTGTAATTCACAAACCTGCAGAGTTATAAATGACAGCTATCGTCCAAAAATAGACTGAAGTAAGGCTGCCAAGAGGACTTGAAAGCGGGGCAGAATTGCAGGAAACCGATTTCAGGAGGTAGACTGGAATTGCATTGAAAGCATAGGAAAAGAGGCAGAACGTCCACAATGATGCACTTGGCCAAAAAGGGCGTATGCGTTTTTTCCTGAATATATTCAGGAAAAAACGCATACGCCCTTTTTGGCCAACCAAGCAAGCTTGCAAAGGAAATCTGCACTACAATGAAGTCTCACTTCCCCCCGGTCAAAAGGGCCATCTGAAAAAAGTGTAAAATCCAGAAAGGCAGGACAGGCCATGGAGAACTGGGAGCCTTGTTATGCTGATGGGCGGGATGTAAATTGCCAACAGACACTCGGGAGAAGTGTATGGTGTTTCCTGAAACATCTAGAAAACAAAGCAACAGAGCCTAGGGCACTGCCACTTATGGTCCTATAGCTTAGGGAAATTAAAATCAAAAAGACACAGCCACCCTAAAGTTTGGGACGCCTCTGTTTACAAGAACCTCGTTTACAGTACAAGTTCAACATCGCAGAAAGTGAAAAATGGATAAAGAAGTTGTGGTATTTACTTACAAAGCAATATCACTCAGCAATGAAATCTGTGTCTTCAGGCCCTTAGCAGCACAATGAGTGGATTCAGGTATGATGATTCTAACTGAAGTAAGTCACACAGAAAAAGAAACATCATAAGATATCAGTAATACACGGAATGTAAACTTGGCTACACAGGAACTGAATTACAGAACAGAACAGGGTCTCAAATTTAGAAAACCAACTATGCTTGCTTAAGGGTAAAGGTGAGTTGGGGTGCTGCATAAAACCAGAGATTGAAATGAGCACAGATAAAGTTCCTTAAGTCAAATATGGAATAGACAAGAGCTACTCCTTGCTCAACGAAATGGACTCAACGCCGCATATTAAACGCCTAAGAATGTGCCTGACTAGTAAGTATCTTAAAACCTATGGATTGCTAGGTCTCCGAAAGAGAATCAAGCATGTGTTCAGGGGCATAAACGCTGCAGTGATAGGATTGGAGAGGTTCGGTGACCAAATGAAGACCCTTTGAAGTCATATTGCATGGTACCCATTCCACGGGTCTCAACTCTCCAGGTTTAAGGTATTCTTCCTTCAGCTAAAACATGCATGTGGAACCCAAGTATGATCAACCATGTGAACGGGAGACGTGTTCAAATATGTCTCAGTTTTCCTCCCCTGGTACTCGGGTGCAACATTCCAGACGCTTTACTAACACTCTCCCCACTTGGAGAGTCAGCGCCTTTAACCTCCTGTTTGGCCCTGTTTGCAATTTCTGCGGAAGATGAACAGGAATAGCGAGAACCAATGAGAGGCTAGCTGGAGGTGTCTGGACGGGCAAATTTAACTCTCATTTCCCACCAGGAAGAGGAAATAACCAAAGGCTCAGCGTGCCGTGCCGGAACCAGATTAGGGCCTGAAGCCATCCTGCGGTGTTGCGGCCAGGTCACAAGAAAGCGAGTTGAAGAAAGGAGCTCAGGGGCACTGTAATTCAAAAACCTGCAGAGTTATAAATGACAGCTATCGTCCAAAAATAGACTGAAGTAAGGCTGCCAAGAGGACTTGAAAGCGGGGCAGAATTGCAGGAAACCGATTTCAGGAGGTAGACTGGAATTGCATTGAAAGCATAGGAAATGAGGCAGAACGTCCACAATGATGCACTTGGCCAAAAAGGGCGTATGCGTTTTTTCCTGAATATATTCAGGAAAAAACGCATACGCCCTTTTTGGCCAACCAAGCAAGCTTGCAAAGGAAATCTGCACTACAATGAAGTCTCACTTCCCCCCGGTCAAAAGGGCCATCTGAAAAAAGTGTAAAATCCAGAAAGGCAGGACAGGCCATGGAGAACTGGGAGCCATGTTATGCTGATGGGCGGAATGTAAATTGCCAACAGACACTCAGGAGAAGTGTATGGTGTTTCCTGAAACATCTAAAAAACAAAGCAACAGAGCCTAGGGCACTTCCACTGATGGTCCTATAGCTTAGGGAAATTAAAATCAAAAAGACACAGCCACCCCAAAGTTTGGAACGGCTCTGTTTACAAGAACCTCGTTTACAGTACAAGTTCAACATCGCAGAAAGTGAAAAATGGATAAAGAACTTGTGGTACTTACGTACAATGCAGTATCACTCAGCAATGAAATCTACGTCATCAGGCACGTAGCAGCATAATGAGTAGATTCAGGTACGATGATTCTAACTGAAATAAGTCACACAGAAAAAGAAACATCATAAGATATCACTAATACACGGAATGTAAACTTGGCTACACAGGAACTGAATTCCAAAACAGAACAGGTTCTCAAATTTAGAAAACCAACTTATGCTTGCTTAAGGGGAAAGGTGAGTTGGGGTGCTGCATAAAACCAGAGATTGAAATGAGCACAGATAAAGTTCCTTAAGCCAAATATGGAATAGACAAGAGCCACTCCTTGCTCAACGAAATGGACTCAACACCGCATATTAAACGCCTAACAATGTACCTGACTAGTAAGTATCTTAAAACCTATGGATTGCTATGTCTCCGAAAGAGAATCAAGCATGTGTACAGGGGCATAAACGCAGCAGTGATAGGATTGGAGAGGTTCGGTGAGCAAATGAAGACCCTTTGAAGTCATATTGCATGGTACCCATTCCACGGGTTTCAATTACCCAGGTTTTAGGTATTCTTCCTTCAGCTAAAACAGGCATGTGGAACCCAGAGTATGATCAACCATGTGATCGGGAGACGTGTTCAAATATGTCTCAGTTTTCCTCCCCTGGTACTCGGGTGCAACATTCCAGACGCTTTACTAACACTCTCCCCACTTGGAGAGTCAGCGCCTTTAACCTCCTGTTTGGCACAGTTTGCAATTTCTGCGGAAGATGAACAGGAATAGCGAGAACCAATGAGAGACTAGCTGGAGGTGTCTGGATGGGCAAACTTAACTCTCATTTCCCACCAGGAAGAGGAATTAACCAAAGGCTCAGCGTGCCGTGCCAAAACCAGATTAGGGCCTGAAGACATCCTGCGGTGTTGCGGCCAGCTCAAAAGAAAGCGAGTTGAAGAAAGGAGCTCAGGGGCACTGTAATTCACAAACCTGCAGAGTTATAAATGACAGCTATCGTCCAAAAATAGACTGAAGTAAGGCTGCCAAGAGGACTTGAAAGCGGGGCAGAATTGCAGGAAACCGATTTCAGGAGGTAGACTGAAATTGCATTGAAAGCATAGGAAAAGAGGCAGAACGTCCACAATGATGCACTTGGCCAAAAAGGGCGTATGCGTTTTTTCCTGAATATATTCAGGAAAAAACGCATACGCCCTATTTGGCCAACCAAGCAAGCTTGCAAAGGAAATCTGCACTACAATGAAGTCTCACTTCCCCCCGGTCAAAAGGGCCATCTGAAAAAAGTGTAAAATCCAGAAAGGCAGGACAGGCCATGGAGAACTGGGAGCCTTGTTATGCTGATGGGCGGGATGTAAATTGCCAACAACCACTCGGGAGAAGTGTATGGTGTTTCCTGAAACATCTAAAAAACAAAGCAACAGAGCCTAGGGCACTGCCACTTATGGTCCTATAGCTTAGGGAAATTAAAATCAAAAAGACACAGCCACCCCAAAGTTTGGGACGCCTCTGTTTACAAGAACCTCGTTTCCAGTACAAGTTCAACATCGCAGAAAGTGAAAAATGGATAAAGAAGTTGTGGTATTTACTTACAAAGCAATATCACTCAGCAATGAAATCTATGTCATCAGGCCCTTAGCATCACAATGAGTGGATTCAGGTATGATGATTCTAACTGAAATAAGTCACACAGAAAAAGAAACATCATAAGATATCAGTAATACACGGAATGTAAACTTGGCTACACAGGAACTGAATTACAGAACAGAACAGGGACTCAAATTTAGAAAACCAACTTATGCTTGCTTAAGGGGAAAGGTGAGTTGGGGTGCTGCATAAAACCAGAGATTGAAATGAGCACAGATAAAGTTCCTTAAGCCAAATATGGAATAGACAAGAGCTACTCCTTGCTCAACGAAATGGACTCAACACCGCATATTAAACGCCTAACAATGTACCTGACTAGTAAGTATCTTAAAACCTATGGATTGCTATGTCTCCGAAAGAGAATCAAGCATGTGTACAGGGGCATAAACGCAGCAGTGATAGGATTGGAGAGGTTCGGTGAGCAAATGAAGACCCTTTGAAGTCATATTGCATGGTACCCATTACACGGGTCTTAACTCTCCAGGTTTAAGGTATTCTTCCTTCAGCTAAAACATGCATGTGGAACCCAAGTATGATCAACCATGTGAACGGGAGACGTGTTCAAATATGTCTCAGTTTTCCTCCCCTGGTACTCGGGTGCAACATTCCAGACGCTTTACTAACACTCTCCCCACTTGGAGAGTCAGCGCCTTTAACCTCCTGTTTGGCCCAGTTTTGCAATTTCTGCGGAAGATGAACAGGAATAGTGAGAACCAATGAGAGACTAGCTGGAGGTGTTTGGACGGGCAAATTTAACTCTCATTTCCCACCAGGAAGAGGAAATAACCAAAGGCTCAGCGTGCCGTGCCGGAACCAGATTAGGGCCTGAAGCCATCCTGCGGTGTTGCGGCCAGGTCACAAGAAAGCGAGTTGAAGAAAGGAGCTCAGGGGCACTGTAATTCACAAACCTGCAGAGTTATAAATGACAGCTATCGTCCAAAAATAGACTGAAGTAAGGATGCCAAGAGGACTTGAAAGCGGGGCAGAATTGCAGGAAACCGATTTCAGGAGGTAGACTGGAATTGCATTGAAAGCATAGGAAAAGAGGCAGAACGTCCACAATGATGCACTTGGCCAAAAAGGGCGTATGCGTTTTTTCCTGAATATATTCAGGAAAAAACGCATACGCCCTTTTTGGCCAACCAAGCAAGCTTGCAAAGGAAATCTGCACTACAATGAAGTCTCACTTCCCCCCGGTCAAAAGGGCCATCTGAAAAAAGTGTAAAATCCAGAAAGGCAGGACAGGCCATGGAGAACTGGGAGCCTTGTTATGCTGATGGGCGGGATGTAAATTGCCAACAGACACTCGGGAGAAGTGTATGGTGTTTCCTGAAACATCTAAAAAACAAAGCAACAGAGCCTAGGGCACTGCCACTTATGGTCTTATAGCTTAGGGAAATTAAAATCAAAAAGACACAGCCACCCCAAAGTTTGGGACGCCTCTGTTTACAAGAACCTCGTTTACAGTACAAGTGCAACATCACAGAAAGTGAAAAATGGATAAAGAAGTTGTGGTATTTACTTACAAAGCAATATCACTCAGCAATGAAATCTATGTCATCAGGCCCTTAGCATCACAATGAGTGGATTCAGGTATGATGATTCTAACTGAAATAAGTCACACAGAAAAAGAAACATCATAAGATATCAGTAATACACGGAATGTAAACTTGGCTACACAGGAACTGAATTACAGAACAGAACAGGGACTCAAATTTAGAAAAACAACTTATGCTTGCTTAAGGGGAAAGGTGAGTTGGGGTGCTGCATAAAACCAGAGATTGAAATGAGCACAGATAAAGTTCCTTAAGCCAAATATGGAATAGACAAGAGCTACTCCTTGCTCAATGAAATGGACTCAACACCGCATATTAAACGCCTAACAATGTACCTGACTAGTAAGTATCTTAAAACCTATGGATTGCTATGTCTCCGAAAGAGAATCAAGCATGTGTACAGGGGCATAAACGCAGCAGTGATAGGATTGGAGAGGTTCGGTGAGCAAATGAAGACCCTTTGAAGTCATATTGCATGGTACCCATTACACGGGTCTTAACTCTCCAGGTTTAAGGTATTCTTCCTTCAGCTAAAACATGCATGTGGAACCCAAGTATGATCAACCATGTGAACGGGAGACGTGTTCAAATATGTCTCAGTTTTCCTCCCCTGGTACTCGGGTGCAACATTCCAGACGCTTTACTAACACTCTCCCCACTTGGAGAGTCAGCGCCTTTAACCTCCTGTTTGGCCCAGTTTTGCAATTTCTGCGGAAGATGAACAGGAATAGCGAGAACCAATGAGAGACTAGCTGGAGGTGTTTGGACGGGCAAATTTAACTCTCATTTCCCACCAGGAAGAGGAAATAACCAAAGGCTCAGCGTGCCGTGCCGGAACCAGATTAGGGCCTGAAGCCATCCTGCGGTGTTGCGGCCAGGTCACAAGAAAGCAAGTTGAAGAAAGGAGCTCAGGGGCACTGTAATTCACAAACCTGCAGAGTTATAAATGACAGCTATCGTCCAAAAATAGACTGAAGTAAGGCTGCCAAGAGGACTTGAAAGCGGGGCAGAATTGCAGGAAACCGATTTCAGGAGGTAGACTGGAATTGCATTGAAAGCATAGGAAAAGAGGCAGAACGTCCACAATGATGCACTTGGCCAAAAAGGGCGTATGCGTTTTTTCCTGAATATATTCAGGAAAAAACGCATACGCCCTTTTTGGCCAACCAAGCAAGCTTGCAAAGGAAATCTGCACTACAATGAAGTCTCACTTCCCCCCGGTCAAAAGGGCCATCTGAAAAAAGTGTAAAATCCAGAAAGGCAGGACAGGCCATGGAGAACTGGGAGCCTTGTTATGCTGATGGGCGGGATGTAAATTGCCAACAACCACTCCGGAGAAGTGTATGGTGTTTCCTGAAACATCTAAAAAACAAAGCAACAGAACCTAGGGCACTTCCACTTATGGGCCTATAGCTTAGGGAAATTAAAATCAAAAAGACACAGCCACCCCAAAGTTTGGAACGGCTCTGTTTACAAGAACCTCGTTTACAGTACAAGTTCAACATCGCAGAAAGTGAAAAATGGAAAGAAGTTGTGGTATTTACTTACAAAGCAATATCACTCAGCAATGAAATCTGTGTCATCAGGCCCTTAGCAGCACAATGAGTGGATTCAAGTATGATGATTCTAACTGAAGTAAGTCACACAGAAAAAGAAACATCATAAGATATCAGTAATACACGGAATGTAAACTTGGCTACACAGGAACTGAATTACAGAACAGAACAGGGTCTCAAATTTAGAAAACCAACTATGCTTGCTTAAGGGTAAAGGTGAGTTGGGGTGCTGCATAAAACCAGAGATTGAAATGAGCACAGATAAAGTTCCTTAAGTCAAATATGGAATAGACAAGAGCTACTCCTTGCTCAACGAAATGGACTCAACACCGCATATTAAACGCCTAAGAATGTACCTGACTAGTAAGTATCGTAAAACCTATGGATTGCTATGTCTCCAAAAGAGAATCAAGCATGTGTACAGGGGCATAAACGCAGCAGTGATAGGATTGGAGAGGTTCGGTGAGCAAATGAAGACCCTTTGAAGTCATATTGCATGGTACCCATTACACGGGTCTCAACTCTCCAGGTTTAAGGTATTCTTCCTTCAGCTAAAACATGCATGTGGAACCCAGAGTATGATCAACCATGTGAACGGGAGACGTGTTCAAATATGTCTCAGTTTTCGTACCCTGGTACTCGGGTGCAACATTCCAGACGCTTTACTAACACTCTCCCCAGTTGGAGAGTCAGTCCCTTTAACCTCCTGTTTGGCCCAGTATGCAATTTCTGTGGAAGATGAACAGGAATAGCGAGAACCAATGAGAGACTAGCTGGAGGTGTCTGGATGGGCAAATTTAACTCTCATTTCCACCAGGAAGATGAATTAATCAAAGGCTCAGCGTGCCGTGCCAGAACCAGATTAGGGCCTGAAGACATCCTGCGGTGTTGCGGCCAGGTCACAAGAAAGCGAGTTGAAGAAAGGAGCTCAGGGGCACTGTAATTCACAAACCTGCAGAGTTATAAATGACAGCTATCGTCCAAAAATAGACTGAAGTAAGGCTGCCAAGAGGTCTTGAAAGCGGGGCAGAATTGCAGGAAACCGATTTCAGGAGGTAGACTGGAATTGCATTGAAAGCATAGGAAAAGAGGCAGAACGTCCACAATGATGCACTTGGCCAAAAAGGGCGTATGCGTTTTTTCCTGAATATATTCAGGAAAAAACGCATACGCCCTTTTTGGCCAACCAAGCAAGCTTGCAAAGGAAATCTGCACTACAATGAAGTCTCACTTCCCCCCGGTCAAAAGGGCCATCTGAAAAAAGTGTAAAATCCAGAAAGGAAGGACAGGCCATGGAGAACTGGGAGCCTTGTTATGCTGATGGGCGGGATGTAAATTGCCAACAGACACTCGGGAGAAGTGTATGGTGTTTCCTGAAACATCTAAAAAACAAAGCAACAGAGCCTAGGGCACTTCCACTTATGGTCCTATAGCTTAGGGAAATTAAAATCAAAAAGACACAGCCACCCCAAAGTTTGGAACGGCTCTGTTTACAAGAACCTCGTTTACAGTACAAGTTCAACATCGCAGAAAGTGAAAAATGGATAAAGAAGTTGTGGTATTTACTTACAAAGCAATATCACTCAGCAATGAAATCTGTGTCATCAGGCCCTTAGCAGCACAATGAGTGGATTCAGGTATGATGATTCTAACTGAAGTAAGTCACACAGAAAAAGAAACATCATAAGATATCAGTAATACACGGAATGTAAACTTGGCTACACAGGAACTGAATTACAGAACAGAACAGGGTCTCAAATTTAGAAAACCAACTATGCTTGCTTAAGGGTAAAGGTGAGTTGGGGTGCTGCATAAAACCAGAGATTGAAATGAGCACAGATAAAGTTCCTTAAGCCAAATATGGAATAGACAAGAGCTACTCCTTGCTCAACGAAATGGACTCAACACCGCATATTAAACGCCTAAGAATGTACCTGACTAGTAAGTATCTTAAAACCTATGGATTGCTATGTCTCCGAAAGAGAATCAAGCATGTGTACAGGGGCATAAACGCAGCAGTGATAGGATTGGAGAGGTTCGGTGAGCAAATGAAGACCCTTTGAAGTCATATTGCATGGTACCCATTACACGGGTTTAACTCTCCAGGTTTAAGGTATTCTTCCTTCAGCTAAAACATGCATGTGGAACCCAAGTATGATCAACCATGTGAACGGGAGACGTGTTCAAATATGTCTCAGTTTTCCTCCCCTGGTACTCGGGTGCAACATTCCAGACGCTTTACTAACACTCTCCCCACTTGGAGAGTCAGCGCCTTTAACCTCCTGTTTGGCCCAGTTTGCAATTTCTGCGGAAGATGAACAGGAATAGCGAGAACCAATGAGAGACTAGCTGGAGGTGTTTGGACGGGCAAATTTAACTCTCATTTCCCACCAGGAAGAGGAAATAACCAAAGGCTCACCGTGCCGTGCCGGAACCAGATTAGGGCCTGAAGCCATCCTGCGGTGTTGCGGCCAGGTCACAAGAAAGCAAGTTGAAGAAAGGAGCTCAGGGGCACTGTAATTCACAAACCTGCAGAGTTATAAATGACAGCTATCGTCCAAAAATAGACTGAAGTAAGGCTGCCAAGAGGACTTGAAAGCGGGGCAGAATTGCAGGAAACCGATTTCAGGAGGTAGACTGGAATTGCATTGAAAGCATAGGAAAAGAGGCAGAACGTCCACAATGATGCACTTGGCCAAAAAGGG
The DNA here is from genome assembly GCF_951394435.1 of Stenella coeruleoalba. Classification (NCBI taxonomy): domain Eukaryota; kingdom Metazoa; phylum Chordata; class Mammalia; order Artiodactyla; family Delphinidae; genus Stenella; species Stenella coeruleoalba. Next base: position 21,516,313 of record NC_137151.1, read on the forward strand.
CGTATGCGTTTTTTCCTGAATATATTCAGGAAAAAACGCATACGCCCTTTTTGGCCAACCAAGCAAGCTTGCAAAGGAAATCTGCACTACAATGAAGTCTCACTTCCCCCCGGTCAAAAGGGCCATCTGAAAAAAGTGTAAAATCCAGAAAGTCAGGACAGGCCATGGAGAACTGGGAGCCTTGTTATGCTGATGGGCGGGATGTAAATTGCCAACAGACACTCGGGATAAGTGTATGGTGTTTCCTGAAACATCTAAAAAACAAAGCAACAGAGCCTAGGGCTCTGCCACTTATGGTCCTATAGCTTAGGGAAATTAAAATCAAAAAGACACAGCCACCCCAAAATTTGGGACGCCTCTGTTTACAAGAACCTCGTTTACAGTACAAGTTCAACATCGCAGAAAGTGAAAAATGGATAAAGAACTTTTTGTATTTACTTACAAAGCAATATCACTCAGCAATGAAATCTATGTCATCAGGCCCTTAGCATCACAATGAGTGGATTCAGGTATGATGATTCTAACTGAAATAAGTCACACAGAAAAAGAAACATCATAAGATATCAGTAATACACGGAATGTAAACTTGGCTACACAGGAACTGAATTACAGAACAGAACAGGGTCTCAAATTTAGAAAACCAACTTATGCTTGCTTAAGGGTAAAGGTGAGTTGGGGTGCTGCATAAAACCAGAGATTGAAATGAGCACAGATAAAGTTCCTTAAGTCAAATATGGAATAGACAAGAGCTACTCCTTGCTCAACGAAATGGACTCAACACCGCATATTAAACGCCTAAGAATGTACCTGACTAGTAAGTATCTTAAAACCTATGGATTGCTATGTCTCCGAAAGAGAATCAAGCATGTGTACAGGGGCATAAACGCAGCAGTGATAGGATTGGAGAGGTTCGGTGAGCAAATGAAGACCCTTTGAAGTCATATTGCATGGTACCCATTACACGGGTCTTAACTCTCCAGGTTTATGGTATTCTTCCTTCAGCTAAAACATGCATGTGGAACCCAAGTATGATCAACCATGTGAACGGGAGACGTGTTCAAATATGTCTCAGTTTTCCTCCCCTGGTACTCGGGTGCAACATTCCAGACGCTTTACTAACACTCTCCCGACTTGGAGAGTCAGTCCCTTTAAACTCCTGTTTGGCCCAGTTTGCAATTTCTGCGGAAGATGAACAGGAATAGCGAGAACCAATGAGAGACTAGCTGGAGGTGTCTGGACGGGCAAATTTAACTCTCATTTCCCACCAGGAAGAGGAATTAACCAAAGGCTCAGCGTGCCGTGCCGGAACCAGATTAGGGCCTGAAGCCATCCTGCGGTGTTGCGGCCAGGTCACAAGAAAGCGAGTTGAAGAAAGGAGCTCAGGGGCACTGTAATTCACAAACCTGCAGAGTTATAAATGACAGCTATCGTCCAAAAATAGACTGAAGTAAGGCTGCCAAGAGGACTTGAAAGCGGGGCAGAATTGCAGGAAACCGATTTCAGGAGGTAGACTGGAATTGCATTGAAAGCATAGGAAAAGAGGCAGAACGTCCACAATGATGCACTTGGCCAAAAAGGGCGTATGCGTTTTTTCCTGAATATATTCAGGAAAAAACGCATACGCCCTTTTTGGCCAACCAAGCAAGCTTGCAAAGGAAATCTGCACTACAATGAAGTCTCACTTCCCCCCGGTCAAAAGGGCCATCTGAAAAAAGTGTAAAATCCAGAAAGGCAGGACAGGCCATGGAGAACTGGGAGCCTTGTTATGCTGATGGGCGGGATGTAAATTGCCAACAGACACTCGGGAGAAGTGTATGGTGTTTCCTGAAACATCTAAAAAACAAAGCAACAGAGCCTAGGGCACAGCCACTTATGGTCCTATAGCTTAGGGAAATTAAAATCAAAAAGACACAGCCACCCCAAAGTTTGGGACACCTCTGTTTACAAGAACCTCGTTTACAGTACAAGTTCAACATCGCAGAAAGTGAAAAATGGATAAAGAAGTTTTTGTATTTACTTACAAAGCAATATCACTCAGCAATGAAATCTATGTCATCAGGCCCTTAGCATCACAATGAGTGGATTCAGGTATGATGATTCTAACTGAAATAAGTCACACAGAAAAAGAAACATCATAAGATATCAGTAATACACGTAATGTAAACTTGGCTACACAGGAACTGAATTACAGAACAGAACAGGGTCTCAAATTTAGAAAACCAACTTATGCTTGCTTAAGGGGAAAGGTGAGTTGGGGTGCTGCATAAAACCAGAGATTGAAATGAGCACAGATAAAGTTCCTTAAGTCAAATATGGAATAGACAAGAGCTACTCCTTGCTCAACGAAATGGACTCAACACCGCATATTAAACGCCTAAGAATGTACCTGACTAGTAAGTATCTTAAAACCTATGGATTGCTATGTCTCTGAAAGAGAATCAAGCATGTGTACAGGGGCATAAACGCAGCAGTGATAGGATTGGAGACGTTCGGTGAGCAAATGAAGACCCTTTGAAGTCATATTGCATGGTACCCATTACACGGGTCTTAACTCTCCAGGTTTAAGGTATTCTTCCTTCAGCTAAAACATGCATGTGGAACCCAAGTATGATCAACCATGTGAACGGGAGACGTGTTCAAATATGTCTCAGTTTTCCTCCCCTGGTACTCGGGTGCAACATTCCAGACGCTTTACTAACACTCTCCCCACTTGGAGAGTCAGTCCCTTTAAACTCCTGTTTGGCCCAGTTTGCAATTTCTGCGGAAGATGAACAGGAATAGCGAGAACCAATGAGAGACTAGCTGGAGGTGTCTGGACGGGCAAATTTAACTCTCATTTCCCACCAGGAAGAGGAATTAACCAAAGGCTCAGCGTGCTGTGCCGGAACCAGATTAGGGCCTGAAGCCATCCTGCGGTGTTGCGGCCAGGTCACAAGAAAGCAAGTTGAAGAAAGGAGCTCAGGGGCACTGTAATTCACAAACCTGCAGAGTTATAAATGACAGCTATCGTCCAAAAATAGACTGAAGTAAGGCTGCCAAGAGGACTTGAAAGCGGGGCAGAATTGCAGGAAACCGATTTCAGGAGGTAGACTGGAATTGCATTGAAAGCATAGGAAAAGAGGCAGAACGTCCACAATGATGCACTTGGCCAAAAAGGGCGTATGCGTTTTTTCCTGAATATATTCAGGAAAAAACGCATACGCCCTTTTTGGCCAACCAAGCAAGCTTGCAAAGGAAATCTGCACTACAATGAAGTCTCACTTCCCCCCGGTCAAAAGGGCCATCTGAAAAAAGTGTAAAATCCAGAAAGGCAGGACAGGCCATGGAGAACTGGGAGCCTTGTTATGCTGATGGGCGGGATGTAAATTGCCAACAGACACTCGGGAGAAGTGTATGGTGTTTCCTGAAACATCTAAAAAACAAAGCAACAGAACCTAGGGCACTTCCACTTATGGTCCTATAGCTTAGGGAAATTAAAATCAAAAAGACACAGCCACCCCAAAGTTTGGGACGCCTCTGTTTACAAGAACCTCGTTTACAGTACAAGTTCAACATCGCAGAACGTGAAAAATGGATAAAGAAGTTGTGGTATTTACTTACAAAGCAATATCACTCAGCAATGAAATCTGTGTCATCAGGCCCTTAGCAGCACAATGAGTGGATTCAGGTATGATGATTCTAACTGAAGTAAGTCACACAGAAAAAGAAACATCATAAGATATCACTAATACACGGAATGTAAATTTGGCTACACAGGAACTGAATTACAGAACAGAACAGGGTCTCAAATTTAGAAAACCAACTATGCTTGCTTAAGGGTAAAGGTGAGTTGGGGTGCTGCATAAAACCAGAGATTGAAATGAGCACAGATAAAGTTCCTTAAGTCAAATATGGAATAGACAAGAGCTACTCCTTGCTCAACGAAATGGACTCAACACCGCATATTAAACGCCTAAGAATGTGCCTGACTAGTAAGTATCTTAAAACCTATGGATTGCTATGTCTCCGAAAGAGAATCAAGCATGTGTACAGGGGCATAAACGCAGCAGTGATAGGATTGGAGAGGTTCGGTGAGCAAATGAAGACCCTTTGAAGTCATATTGCATGGTACCCATTACACGGGTCTCAACTCTCCAGGTTTAAGGTATTCTTCCTTCAGCTAAAACATGCATGTGGAACCCAAGTATGATCAACCATGTGAACGGGAGACGTGTTCAAATATGTCTCAGTTTTCCTCCCCTGGTACTCGGGTGCAACATTCCAGATGCTTTACTAACATTCTCCCCACTTGGAGAGTCAGCGCCTTTAACCTCCTGTTTGGCCCAGTTTGCAATTTCTGCGGAAGATGAACAGGAATAGCGAGAACCAATGAGAGGCTAGCTGGAGGTGTCTAGACGGGCAAATTTAACTCTCATTTCCCACAAGGAAGAGGAAATAACCAAAGGCTCAGCGTGCCGTACCGGAACCAGATTAGGGCCTGAAGCCATCCTGCGGTGTTGCGGCCAGCTCAAAAGAAAGCGAGTTGAAGAAAGGAGCTCAGGGGCACTGTAATTCACAAACCTGCAGAGTTATAAATGACAGCTATCGTCCAAAAACATACTGAAGTAAGGCTGCCAAGAGGACTTGAAAGCGGGGCAGAATTGCAGGAAACCGATTTCAGGAGGTAGACTGGAATTGCATTGAAAGCATAGGAAAAGAGGCAGAACGTCCACAATGATGCACTTGGCCAAAAAGGGCGTATGCGTTTTTTCCTGAATATATTCAGGAAAAAACGCATACGCCCTTTTTGGCCAACCAAGCAAGCTTGCAAAGGAAATCTGCACTACAATGAAGTCTCACTTCCCCCCGGTCAAAAGGGCCATCTGAAAAATGTGTAAAATCCAGAAAGGCAGGACAGGCCATGGAGAACTGGAAGCCTTGTTATGCTGATGGGCGGGATGTAAATTGCCAACAGACACTCGGGAGAAGTGTATGGTGTTTCCTGAAACATCTAAAAAACAAAGCAACAGAACCTAGGGCACTTCCACTTATGGTCCTATAGCTTAGGGAAATTAAAATCAAAAAGACACAGCCACCCCAAAGTTTGGGACGCCTCTGTTTACAAGAACCTCGTTTACAGTACAAGTTCAACATCACAGAAAGTGAAAAATGGATAAAGAAGTTGTGGTATTTACTTACAAAGCAATATCACTCAGCAATGAAATCTATGTCATCAGGCCCTTAGCATCACAATGAGTGGATTCAGGTATGATGATTCTAACTGAAATAAGTCACACAGAAAAAGAAACATCATAAGATATCAGTAATACACGGAATGTAAACTTGGCTACACAGGAACTGAATTACAGAACAGAACAGGGTCTCAAATTTAGAAAACCAACTTATGCTTGCTTAAGGGGAAAGGTGAGTTGGGGTGCTGCATAAAACCAGAGATTGAAATGAGCACAGATAAAGTTCCTTAAGTCAAATATGGAATAGACAAGAGCTACTCCTTGCTCAACGAAATGGACTCAACACCGCATATTAAACGTCTAAGAATGTACATGACTAGTAAGTATCTTAAAACCTATGGATTGCTATGTCTCCGAAAGAGAATCAAGCATGTGTACAGGGGCATAAACGCAGCAGTGATAGGATTGGAGAGGTTCGGTGAGCAAATGAAGACCCTTTGAAGTCATATTGCATGGTACCCATTACACGGGTCTTAACTCTCCAGGTTTAAGGTATTCTTCCTTCAGCTAAAACATGCATGTGGAACCCAAGTATGATCAACCATGTGAACGGGAGACGTGTTCAAATATGTCTCAGTTTTCCTCCCCTGGTACTCGGGTGCAACATTCCAGACGCTTTACTAACACTCTCCCCACTTGGAGAGTCAGCGCCTTTAACCTCCTGTTTGGCCCAGTTTGCAATTTCTGCGGAAGATGAACAGGAATAGCGAGAACCAATGAGAGACTAGCTGGAGGTGTTTGGACGGGCAAATTTAACTCTCATTTCCCACCAGGAAGAGGAAATAACCAAAGGCTCAGCGTGCCGTGCCGGAACCAGATTAGGGCCTGAAGCCATCCTGCGGTGTTGCGGCCAGGTCACAAGAAAGCAAGTTGAAGAAAGGAGCTCAGGGGCACTGTAATTCACAAACCTGCAGAGTTATAAATGACAGCTATCGTCCAAAAATAGACTGAAGTAAGGCTGCCAGGAGGACTTGAAAGCGATGCAGAATTGCAGGAAACCGATTTCAGGAGGTAGACTGGAATTGCATTGAAAGCATAGGAAAAGAGGCAGAACGTCCACAATGATGCACTTGGCCAAAAAGGGCGTATGCGTTTTTTCCTGAATATATTCAGGAAAAAACGCATACGCCCTTTTTGGCCAACCAAGCAAGCTTGCAAAGGAAATCTGCACTACAATGAAGTCTCACTTCCCCCCGGTCAAAAGGGCCATCTGAAAAAAGTGTAAAATCCAGAAAGGCAGGACAGGCCATGGAAAACTGGGAGCCTTGTTATGCTGATGGGCGGGATGTAAATTGCCAACAACCACTCGGGAGAAGTGTATGGTGTTTCCTGAAACATCTAAAAAACAAAGCAACAGAGCCTAGGGCACTTCCACTTATGGTCCTATAGCTTAGGGAAATTAAAATCAAAAAGACACAGCCACCCCAAAGTTTGGAACGGCTCTGTTTACAAGAACCTCGTTTACAGTACAAGTTCAACATCGCAGAAAGTGAAAAATGGATAAAGAAGTTGTGGTATTCACTTTCAAAGCAATATCACTCAGCAATGAAATCTATGTCATCAGGCCCTTAGCAGCACAATGAGTGGATTCAGGTATGATGATTCTAACTGAAATAAGTCACACAGAAAAAGAAACATCATAAGATATCAGTAATACACGGAATGGAAACTTGGCTACACAGGAACTGAATTACAGAACAGAACTGGGTCACAAATTTAGAAAAACAACTTATGCTTGCTTAAGGGTAAAGGTGAGTTGGGGTGCTGCATAAAACCAGAGATTGAAATAAGCACAGATAAAGTTCCTTAAGCCAAATATGGAATAGACAAGAGCTACTCCTTGCTCAACGAATTGGACTCAACACCGCATATTAAACGCCTAAGAATGTACCTGACTTGTAAGTATCTTAAAACCTATAGATTGCTATGTCTCCGAAAGAGAATCAAGCATGTGTACAGGGGCATAAACGCAGCAGTGATAGGATTGGAGAGGTTCGGTGAGCAAATGAAGACCCTTTGAAGTCATATTGCATGGTACCCATTCCACGGGTTTCAATTACCCAGGTTTTAGGTATTCTTCCTTCAGCTAAAACAGGCATGTGGAACCCAGAGTATGATCAACCATGTGATCGGGAGACGTGTTCAAATATGTCTCAGTTTTCCTCCCCTGGTACTCGGGTGCAACATTCCAGACGCTTTACTAACACTCTCCCCACTTGGAGAGTCAGCGCCTTTAACCTCCTGTTTGGCCCAGTTTGCAATTTCTGCGGAAGATGAACAGCAATAGCGAGAACCAATGAGAGGCTAGCTGGAGGTGTCTGGACGGGCAAATTTAACTCTCATTTCCCAACAGGAAGGGGAAATAACCAAAGGCTCAGCGTGCCGTGCCGGAACCAGATTAGGGCCTGAAGCCATCCTGCGGTGTTGCGGCCAGGTCACAAGAAAGCGAGTTGAAGAAAGGAGCTCAGGGGCACTGTAATTCACAAACCTGCAGAGTTATAAATGACAGCTATCGTCCAAAAATAGACTGAAGTAAGGCTGCCAAGAGGACTTGAAAGCGGGGCAGAATTGCAGGAAACCGATTTCAGGAGGTAGACTGGAATTGCATTGAAAGCATAGGAAAAGAGGCAGAACGTCCACAATGATGCACTTGGCCAAAAAGAGCGTATGCGTTGTTTCCTGAATATATTCAGGAAAAAACGCATACGCTCTTTTTGGCCAACCAAGCAAGCTTGCAAAGGAAATCTGCACTACAATGAAGTCTCACTTCCCCCCGGTCAAAAGGGCCATCTGAAAAAAGTGTAAAATCCAGAAAGGCAGGACAGGCCATGGAGAACTGGGAGCCTTGTTATGCTGATGGGCGGGATGTAAATTGCCAACAACCACTCGGGAGAAGTGTACGGTGTTTCCTGAAACATCTAAAAAACAAAGCAACAGAACCTAGGGCACTTCCACTTATGGTCCTATAGCTTAGGGAAATTAAAATCAAAAAGACACAGCCACCCCAAAGTTTGGAACGGCTCTGTTTACAAGAACCTCGTTTACAGTACAAGTTCAACATCGCAGAAAGTGAAAAATGGATAAAGAAGTTGTTGTATTTACTTACAAAGCAATATCACTCAGCAATGAAATCTATGTCATCAGGCCCTTAGCATCACAATGAGTGGATTCAGGTATGATGATTCTAACTGAAATAAGTCACACAGAAAAAGAAACATCATAAGATATCAGTAATACACGGAATGTAAACTTGGCTACACAGGAACTGAATTACAGAACAGAACAGGGTCCCAAATTTAGAAAACCAACTTATGCTTGCTTAAGGGGAAAGGTGAGTTGGGGTGCGGCATAAAACCAGAGATTGAAATGAGCACAGATAAAGTTCCTTAAGTCAAATATGGAATAGAAAAGAGCTACTCCTTGCTCAACGAAATGGACTCAACACCGCATATTAAACGCCTAAGAATGTACCTGACTAGTAAGTATCGTAAAACCTATGGATTGCTATGTCTCCAAAAGAGAATCAAGCATGTGTACAGGGGCATAAACGCAGCAGTGATAGGATTGGAGAGGTTCGGTGAGCAAATGAAGACCCTTTGAAGTCATATTGCATGGTACCCATTACACGGGTCTTAACTCTCCAGGTTTAAGGTATTCTTCCTTCAGCTAAAACATGCATGTGGAACCCAAGTATGATCAACCATGTGAACGGGAGACGTGTTCAAATATGTCTCAGTTTTCCTCCCCTGGCACTCGGGTGCAACATTCCAGACGCTTTACTAACACTCTCCCCACTTGGAGAGTCAGCGCCTTTAACCTCCTGTTTGGCCCACTTTGCAATTTCTGCGGAAGATGAACAGGAATAGCGAGAACCAATGAGAGGCTAGCTGGAGGTGTCTGGACGGGCAAATTTAACTCTCATTTCCCACCAGGAAGAGGAAATAACCAAAGGCTCAGCGTGCCGTACCGGAACCAGATTAGGGCCTGAAGCCATCCTGCGGTGTTGCGCCCAGCTCAAAAGAAAGCGAGTTGAAGAAAGGAGCTCAGGGGCACTGTAATTCACAAACCTGCAGAGTTATAAATGACAGCTATCGTCCAAAAATAGACTGAAGTAAGGCTGCCAAGAGGACTTGAAAGCGGGGCAGAATTGCAGGAAACCGATTTCAGGAGGTAGACTGGAATTGCATTGAAAGCATAGGAAAAGAGGCAGAACGTCCACAATGATGCACTTGGCCAAAAAGGGCGTATGCGTTTTTTCCTGAATATATTCAGGAAAAAACGCATACGCCCTTTTTGGCCAACCAAGCAAGCTTGCAAAGGAAATCTGCACTACAATGAAGTCTCACTTCCCCCCGGTCAAAAGGGCCATCTGAAAAAAGTGTAAAATCCAGAAAGGCAACAGGCCATTGAGAACTGGGAGCCTTGTTATGCTGATGGGCAGGATGTAAATTGCCAACAACCACTCGGGAGAAGTGTATGGTGTTTCCTGAAACATCTAAAAAACAAAGCAACAGAGCCTAGGGCACTTCCACTTATGGTCCTATAGCTTAGGGAAATTAAAATCAAAAAGACACAGCCACCCCAAAGTTTGGAACGGCTCTGTTTACAAGAACCTCGTTTACAGTACAAGTTCAACATCGCAGAAAGTGAAAAATGGATAAAGAAGTTGTGGTATTTACTTACAAAGCAATATCACTCAGCAATGAAATCTGTGTCATCAGGCCCTTAGCAGCACAATGAGTGGATTCAGGTATGATGATTCTAACTGAAATAAGTCACACAGAAAAAGAAACATCATAAGATATCAGTAATACACGGAATGTAAACTTGGCTACACAGGAACTGAATTACAGAACAGAACAGGGTCTCAAATTTAGAAAACCAACTTATGCTTGCTTAAGGGTAAAGGTGAGTTGGGGTGCTGCATAAAACCAGAGATTGAAATGAGCACAGATAAAGTTCCTTAAGCCAAATATGGAATAGACAAGAGCTACTCCTTGCTCAACGAAATGGACTCAACACCGCATATTAAACGCCTAAGAATGTACCTGACTAGTAACTATCTTGAAACCTATGGATTGCTATGTCTCCGAAAGAGAATCAAGCATGTGTACAGGGGCATAAACGGAGCAGTGATAGGATTGGAGAGGTTCGGTGAGCAAATGAAGACCCTTTGAAGTCATATTGCATGGTACCCATTCCACGGGTTTCAACTACCCAGGTTTAAAGTATTCTTCCTTCAGCTAAAACATGCATGTGGAACCTAGAGTATGATCAACCATGTGATCGGGAGACGTGTTCAAATATGTCTCAGTTTTCCTCCCCTGGTACTCGGGTGCAACATTCCAGACGCTTTACTAACACTCTCCCCACTTGGAGAGTCAGTCCCTTTAACCTCCTGTTTGGCCCAGTTTGCAATTATTGCGGAAGATGAACAGGAATAGTGAGAACCAATGAGAGGCTAGCTGCAGGTGTCTGGACGGGCAAATTTAACACTCATTTCCCACCAGGAAGAGGAAATAACCAAAGGCTCAGCGTGCCGTACCGGAACCAGATTAGGGCCTGATGTCATCCTGCGGTGTTGCGGCCAGCTCAAAAGAAAGCGAGTTGAAGAAAGGAGCTCAGGGGCACTGTAATTCACAAACCTGCAGAGTTATAAATGACAGGTATCGTCCAAAAATAGACTGAAGTAAGGCTGCCAAGAGGACTTGAAATCGGGGCAGAATTGCAGGAAACCGATTTCAGGAGGTAGACTGGAATTGCATTGAAAGCATAGGAAAAGAGGCAGAACGTCCACAATGATGCACTTGGCCAAAAAGGGCGTATGCGTTTTTTCCTGAATATATTCAGGAAAAAACGCATACGCCCTTTTTGGCCAACCAAGCAAGCTTGCAAAGGAAATCTGCACTACAATGAAGTCTCACTTCCCCCCGGTCAAAAGGGCCATCTGAAAAAAGTGTAAAATCCAGAAAGGCAGGACAGGCCATGGAGAACAGGGAGCCTTGTTATGCTGATGGGCGGGATGTAAATTGCCAACAACCACTCGGGAGAAGTGTATGGTGTTTCCTGAAACATCTAAAAAACAAAGCAACAGAGCCTAGGGCACTTCCACTTATGGTCCTATAGCTTAGGGAAATTAAAATCAAAAAGACACAGCCACCCCAAAGTTTGGAACTGCTCTGTTTACAAGAACCTCGTTTACAGTACAAGTTCAACATCGCAGAAAGTGAAAAATGGATAAAGAAGATGTGGTATTCACTTACAAAGCAATATCACTCAGCAATGAAATCTATGTCATCAGGCCCTTAGCAGCACAATGAGTGGATTCAGGTATGATGATTCTAACTGAAATAAGTCACACAGAAAAAGAAACATCATAAGATATCAGTAATACACGGAATGGAAACTTGGCTACACAGGAACTGAATTACAGAACAGAACAGGGTCTCAAATTTAGAAAACCAACTTATTCTTACTTAAGGGTAAAGGTGAGTTGGGGTGCTGCATAAAACCAGAGATTGAAATGAGCACAGATAAAGTTCCTTAAGCCAAATATGGAATAGACAAGAGCTACTCCTTGCTCAACGAAATGGACTCAACACCCCATATTAAACGCCTAAGAATGTACCTGACTAGTAAGTATCTTAAAACCTATGGATTGCTATGTCTCCAAAAGAGATTCAAGCATGTGTACAGGGGCATAAACGCAGCAGTGATAGGATTGGAGAGGTTCGGTGAGCAAATGAAGACCCTTTGAAGTCATATTGCATGGTACCCATTCCACGGGTTTCAACTACCCAGGTTTAAGGTATTCTTCCTTCAGCTAAAACATGCATGTGGAACCTAGAGTATGATCAACCATGTGATCAGGAGACGTGTTCAAATATGTCTCAGTTTTCCTCCCCTGGTACTCGGGTGCAACATTCCAGACGCTTTACTAACACTCTCCCCACTTGGAGAGTCAGTCCCTTTAACCTCCTGTTTGGACCAGTTTGCAATTTCTGCGGAAGATGAACAGGAATAGCGAGAACCAATGAGAGGCTAGCTGGAGGTGTCTGGTCGGGCAAATTTAACTCTCATTTCCCACCAGGAAGAGGAATTAACCAAAGGCTCAGCATGCCGGGTCGCAAACAGTTTAGGGCCTGAAGCCATCCTGCGGTGTTGCGGCCAGGTCACAAGAAAGCGAGTTGAAGAAAGGAGCTCAGGGGCACTGTAATTCACAAACCTGCAGAGTTATAAATGACAGCTATCGTCCAAAAATAGACTGAAGTAAGGCTGCCAAGAGGACTTGAAAGCGGGGCAGAATTGCAGGAAACCGATTTCAGGAGGTAGACTGGAATTGCATTGAAAGCATAGGAAAAGAGGCAGAACGTCCACAATGATGCACTTGGCCAAAAAGGGCGTATGCGTTTTTTCCTGAATATATTCAGGAAAAAACGCATACGCCCTTTTTGGCCAACCAAGCAAGCTTGCAAAGGAAATCTGCACTACAATGAAGTCTCACTTCCCCCCGGTCAAAAGGGCCATCTGAAAAAAGTGTAAAATCCAGAAAGGCAACAGGCCATTGAGAACTGGGAGCCTTGTTATGCTGATGGGCAGGATGTAAATTGCCAACAACCACTCGGGAGAAGTGTATGGTGTTTCCTGAAACATCTAAAAAACAAAGCAACAGAGCCTAGGGCACTTCCACTTATGGTCCTATAGCTTAGGGAAATTAAAATCAAAAAGACACAGCCACCCCAAAGTTTGGAACGGCTCTGTTTACAAGAACCTCGTTTACAGTACAAGTTCAACATCGCAGAAAGTGAAAAATGGATAAAGAAGTTGTGGTATTTACTTACAAAGCAATATCACTCAGCAATGAAATCTGTGTCATCAGGCCCTTAGCAGCACAATGAGTGGATTCAGGTATGATGATTCTAACTGAAATAAGTCACACAGAAAAAGAAACATCATAAGATATCAGTAATACACGGAATGTAAACTTGGCTACACAGGAACTGAATTACAGAACAGAACAGGGTCTCAAATTTAGAAAACCAACTTATGCTTGCTTAAGGGTAAAGGTGAGTTGGGGTGCTGCATAAAACCAGAGATTGAAATGAGCACAGATAAAGTTCCTTAAGCCAAATATGGAATAGACAAGAGCTACTCCTTGCTCAACGAAATGGACTCAACACCGCATATTAAACGCCTAAGAATGTACCTGACTAGTAAGTATCTTGAAACCTATGGATTGCTATGTCTCCGAAAGAGAATCAAGCATGTGTACAGGGGCATAAACGGAGCAGTGATAGGATTGGAGAGGTTCGGTGAGCAAATGAAGACCCTTTGAAGTCATATTGCATGGTACCCATTCCACGGGTTTCAACTACCCAGGTTTAAGGTATTCTTCCTTCAGCTAAAACATGCATGTGGAACCTAGAGTATGATCAACCATGTGATCGGGAGACGTGTTCAAATATGTCTCAGTTTTCCTCCCCTGGTACTCGGGTGCAACATTCCAGACGCTTTACTAACACTCTCCCCACTTGGAGAGTCAGTCCCTTTAACCTCCTGTTTGGCCCAGTTTGCAATTATTGCGGAAGATGAACAGGAATAGTGAGAACCAATGAGAGGCTAGCTGCAGGTGTCTGGACGGGCAAATTTAACACTCATTTCCCACCAGGAAGAGGAAATAACCAAAGGCTCAGCGTGCCGTACCGGAACCAGATTAGGGCCTGATGTCATCCTGCGGTGTTGCGGCCAGCTCAAAAGAAAGCGAGTTGAAGAAAGGAGCTCAGGGGCACTGTAATTCACAAACCTGCAGAGTTATAAATGACAGGTATCGTCCAAAAATAGACTGAAGTAAGGCTGCCAAGAGGACTTGAAATCGGGGCAGAATTGCAGGAAACCGATTTCAGGAGGTAGACTGGAATTGCATTGAAAGCATAGGAAAAGAGGCAGAACGTCCACAATGATGCACTTGGCCAAAAAGGGCGTATGCGTTTTTTCCTGAATATATTCAGGAAAAAACGCATACGCCCTTTTTGGCCAACCAAGCAAGCTTGCAAAGGAAATCTGCACTACAATGAAGTCTCACTTCCCCCCGGTCAAAAGGGCCATCTGAAAAAAGTGTAAAATCCAGAAAGGCAGGACAGGCCATGGAGAACAGGGAGCCTTGTTATGCTGATGGGCGGGATGTAAATTGCCAACAACCACTCGGGAGAAGTGTATGGTGTTTCCTGAAACATCTAAAAAACAAAGCAACAGAGCCTAGGGCACTTCCACTTATGGTCCTATAGCTTAGGGAAATTAAAATCAAAAAGACACAGCCACCCCAAAGTTTGGAACTGCTCTGTTTACAAGAACCTCGTTTACAGTACAAGTTCAACATCGCAGAAAGTGAAAAATGGATAAAGAAGATGTGGTATTCACTTACAAAGCAATATCACTCAGCAATGAAATCTATGTCATCAGGCCCTTAGCAGCACAATGAGTGGATTCAGGTATGATGATTCTAACTGAAATAAGTCACACAGAAAAAGAAACATCATAAGATATCAGTAATACACGGAATGTAAACTTGGCTACACAGGAACTGAATTACAGAACAGAACAGGGTCCCAAATTTAGAAAACCAACTTATGCTTGCTTAAGGGGAAAGGTGAGTTGGGGTGCGGCATAAAACCAGAGATTGAAATGAGCACAGATAAAGTTCCTTAAGTCAAATATGGAATAGACAAGAGCTACTCCTTGCTCAACGAAATGGACTCAACACCGCATATTAAACGCCTAAGAATGTACCTGACTAGTAAGTATCGTAAAACCTATGGATTGCTATGTCTCCAAAAGAGAATCAAGCATGTGTACAGGGGCATAAACGCAGCAGTGATAGGATTGGAGAGGTTCGGTGAGCAAATGAAGACCCTTTGAAGTCATATTGCATGGTACCTATTACACGGGTCTTAACTCTCCAGGTTTAAGGTATTCTTCCTTCAGCTAAAACATGCATGTGGAACCCAAGTATGATCAACCATGTGAACGGGAGACGTGTTCAAATATGTCTCAGTTTTCCTCCCCTGGCACTCGGGTGCAACATTCCAGACGCTTTACTAACACTCTCCCCACTTGGAGAGTCAGCGCCTTTAACCTCCTGTTTGGCCCACTTTGCAATTTCTGCGGAAGATGAACAGGAATAGCGAGAACCAATGAGAGGCTAGCTGGAGGTGTCTGGACGGGCAAATTTAACTCTCATTTCCCACCAGGAAGAGGAAATAACCAAAGGCTCAGCGTGCCGTACCGGAACCAGATTAGGGCCTGAAGCCATCCTGCGGTGTTGCGCCCAGCTCAAAAGAAAGCGAGTTGAAGAAAGGAGCTCAGGGGCACTGTAATTCACAAACCTGCAGAGTTATAAATGACAGCTATCGTCCAAAAATAGACTGAAGTAAGGCTGCCAAGAGGACTTGAAAGCGGGGCAGAATTGCAGGAAACCGATTTCAGGAGGTAGACTGGAATTGCATTGAAAGCATAGGAAAAGAGGCAGAACGTCCACAATGATGCACTTGGCCAAAAAGGGCGTATGCGTTTTTTCCTGAATATATTCAGGAAAAAACGCATACGCCCTTTTTGGCCAACCAAGCAAGCTTGCAAAGGAAATCTGCACTACAATGAAGTCTCACTTCCCCCCGGTCAAAAGGGCCATCTGAAAAAAGTGTAAAATCCAGAAAGGCAACAGGCCATTGAGAACTGGGAGCCTTGTTATGCTGATGGGCAGGATGTAAATTGCCAACAACCACTCGGGAGAAGTGTATGGTGTTTCCTGAAACATCTAAAAAACAAAGCAACAGAGCCTAGGGCACTTCCACTTATGGTCCTATAGCTTAGGGAAATTAAAATCAAAAAGACACAGCCACCCCAAAGTTTGGAACGGCTCTGTTTACAAGAACCTCGTTTACAGTACAAGTTCAACATCGCAGAAAGTGAAAAATGGATAAAGAAGTTGTGGTATTTACTTACAAAGCAATATCACTCAGCAATGAAATCTGTGTCATCAGGCCCTTAGCAGCACAATGAGTGGATTCAGGTATGATGATTCTAACTGAAATAAGTCACACAGAAAAAGAAACATCATAAGATATCAGTAATACACGGAATGTAAACTTGGCTACACAGGAACTGAATTACAGAACAGAACAGGGTCTCAAATTTAGAAAACCAACTTATGCTTGCTTAAGGGTAAAGGTGAGTTGGGGTGCTGCATAAAACCAGAGATTGAAATGAGCACAGATAAAGTTCCTTAAGCCAAATATGGAATAGACAAGAGCTACTCCTTGCTCAACGAAATGGACTCAACACCGCATATTAAACGCCTAAGAATGTACCTGACTAGTAAGTATCTTGAAACCTATGGATTGCTATGTCTCCGAAAGAGAATCAAGCATGTGTACAGGGGCATAAACGGAGCAGTGATAGGATTGGAGAGGTTCGGTGAGCAAATGAAGACCCTTTGAAGTCATATTGCATGGTACCCATTCCACGGGTTTCAACTACCCAGGTTTAAAGTATTCTTCCTTCAGCTAAAACATGCATGTGGAACCTAGAGTATGATCAACCATGTGATCGGGAGACGTGTTCAAATATGTCTCAGTTTTCCTCCCCTGGTACTCGGGTGCAACATTCCAGACGCTTTACTAACACTCTCCCCACTTGGAGAGTCAGTCCCTTTAACCTCCTGTTTGGCCCAGTTTGCAATTATTGCGGAAGATGAACAGGAATAGTGAGAACCAATGAGAGGCTAGCTGCAGGTGTCTGGACGGGCAAATTTAACACTCATTTCCCACCAGGAAGAGGAAATAACCAAAGGCTCAGCGTGCCGTACCGGAACCAGATTAGGGCCTGATGTCATCCTGCGGTGTTGCGGCCAGCTCAAAAGAAAGCGAGTTGAAGAAAGGAGCTCAGGGGCACTGTAATTCACAAACCTGCAGAGTTATAAATGACAGGTATCGTCCAAAAATAGACTGAAGTAAGGCTGCCAAGAGGACTTGAAATCGGGGCAGAATTGCAGGAAACCGATTTCAGGAGGTAGACTGGAATTGCATTGAAAGCATAGGAAAAGAGGCAGAACGTCCACAATGATGCACTTGGCCAAAAAGGGCGTATGCGTTTTTTCCTGAATATATTCAGGAAAAAACGCATACGCCCTTTTTGGCCAACCAAGCAAGCTTGCAAAGGAAATCTGCACTACAATGAAGTCTCACTTCCCCCCGGTCAAAAGGGCCATCTGAAAAAAGTGTAAAATCCAGAAAGGCAGGACAGGCCATGGAGAACAGGGAGCCTTGTTATGCTGATGGGCGGGATGTAAATTGCCAACAACCACTCGGGAGAAGTGTATGGTGTTTCCTGAAACATCTAAAAAACAAAGCAACAGAGCCTAGGGCACTTCCACTTATGGTCCTATAGCTTAGGGAAATTAAAATCAAAAAGACACAGCCACCCCAAAGTTTGGAACTGCTCTGTTTACAAGAACCTCGTTTACAGTACAAGTTCAACATCGCAGAAAGTGAAAAATGGATAAAGAAGATGTGGTATTCACTTACAAAGCAATATCACTCAGCAATGAAATCTATGTCATCAGGCCCTTAGCAGCACAATGAGTGGATTCAGGTATGATGATTCTAACTGAAATAAGTCACACAGAAAAAGAAACATCATAAGATATCAGTAATACACGGAATGGAAACTTGGCTACACAGGAACTGAATTACAGAACAGAACAGGGTCTCAAATTTAGAAAACCAACTTATTCTTACTTAAGGGTAAAGGTGAGTTGGGGTGCTGCATAAAACCAGAGATTGAAATGAGCACAGATAAAGTTCCTTAAGCCAAATATGGAATAGACAAGAGCTACTCCTTGCTCAACGAAATGGACTCAACACCCCATATTAAACGCCTAAGAATGTACCTGACTAGTAAGTATCTTAAAACCTATGGATTGCTATGTCTCCAAAAGAGATTCAAGCATGTGTACAGGGGCATAAACGCAGCAGTGATAGGATTGGAGAGGTTCGGTGAGCAAATGAAGACCCTTTGAAGTCATATTGCATGGTACCCATTCCACGGGTTTCAACTACCCAGGTTTAAGGTATTCTTCCTTCAGCTAAAACATGCATGTGGAACCTAGAGTATGATCAACCATGTGATCAGGAGACGTGTTCAAATATGTCTCAGTTTTCCTCCCCTGGTACTCGGGTGCAACATTCCAGACGCTTTACTAACACTCTCCCCACTTGGAGAGTCAGTCCCTTTAACCTCCTGTTTGGACCAGTTTGCAATTTCTGCGGAAGATGAACAGGAATAGCGAGAACCAATGAGAGGCTAGCTGGAGGTGTCTGGTCGGGCAAATTTAACTCTCATTTCCCACCAGGAAGAGGAATTAACCAAAGGCTCAGCATGCCGGGCCGCAAACAGTTTAGGGCCTGAAGCCATCCTGCGGTGTTGCGGCCAGGTCACAAGAAAGCGAGTTGAAGAAAGGAGCTCAGGGGCACTGTAATTCACAAACCTGCAGAGTTATAAATGACAGCTATCGTCCAAAAATAGACTGAAGTAAGGCTGCCAAGAGGACTTGAAAGCGGGGCAGAATTGCAGGAAACCGATTTCAGGAGGTAGACTGGAATTGCATTGAAAGCATAGGAAAAGAGGCAGAACGTCCACAATGATGCACTTGGCCAAAAAGGGCGTATGCGTTTTTTCCTGAATATATTCAGGAAAAAACGCATACGCCCTTTTTGGCCAACCAAGCAAGCTTGCAAAGGAAATCTGCACTACAATGAAGTCTCACTTCCCCCCGGTCAAAAGGGCCATCTGAAAAAAGTGTAAAATCCAGAAAGGCAACAGGCCATTGAGAACTGGGAGCCTTGTTATGCTGATGGGAAGGATGTAAATTGCCAACAACCACTCGGGAGAAGTGTATGGTGTTTCCTGAAACATCTAAAAAACAAAGCAACAGAGCCTAGGGCACTTCCACTTATGGTCCTATAGCTTAGGGAAATTAAAATCAAAAAGACACAGCCACCCCAAAGTTTGGAACGGCTCTGTTTACAAGAACCTCGTTTACAGTACAAGTTCAACATCGCAGAAAGTGAAAAATGGATAAAGAAGTTGTGGTATTTACTTACAAAGCAATATCACTCAGCAATGAAATCTGTGTCATCAGGCCCTTAGCAGCACAATGAGTGGATTCAGGTATGATGATTCTAACTGAAATAAGTCACACAGAAAAAGAAACATCATAAGATATCAGTAATACACGGAATGTAAACTTGGCTACACAGGAACTGAATTACAGAACAGAACAGGGTCTCAAATTTAGAAAACCAACTTATGCTTGCTTAAGGGTAAAGGTGAGTTGGGGTGCTGCATAAAACCAGAGATTGAAATGAGCACAGATAAAGTTCCTTAAGCCAAATATGGAATAGACAAGAGCTACTCCTTGCTCAACGAAATGGACTCAACACCGCATATTAAACGCCTAAGAATGTACCTGACTAGTAAGTATCTTGAAACCTATGGATTGCTATGTCTCCGAAAGAGAATCAAGCATGTGTACAGGGGCATAAACGGAGCAGTGATAGGATTGGAGAGGTTCGGTGAGCAAATGAAGACCCTTTGAAGTCATATTGCATGGTACCCATTCCACGGGTTTCAACTACCCAGGTTTAAGGTATTCTTCCTTCAGCTAAAACATGCATGTGGAACCTAGAGTATGATCAACCATGTGATCGGGAGACGTGTTCAAATATGTCTCAGTTTTCCTCCCCTGGTACTCGGGTGCAACATTCCAGACGCTTTACTAACACTCTCCCCACTTGGAGAGTCAGTCCCTTTAACCTCCTGTTTGGCCCAGTTTGCAATTATTGCGGAAGATGAACAGGAATAGTGAGAACCAATGAGAGGCTAGCTGCAGGTGTCTGGACGGGCAAATTTAACACTCATTTCCCACCAGGAAGAGGAAATAACCAAAGGCTCAGCGTGCCGTACAGGAACCAGATTAGGGCCTGATGTCATCCTGCGGTGTTGCGGCCAGCTCAAAAGAAAGCGAGTTGAAGAAAGGAGCTCAGGGGCACTGTAATTCACAAACCTGCAGAGTTATAAATGACAGGTATCGTCCAAAAATAGACTGAAGTAAGGCTGCCAAGAGGACTTGAAATCGGGGCAGAATTGCAGGAAACCGATTTCAGGAGGTAGACTGGAATTGCATTGAAAGCATAGGAAAAGAGGCAGAACGTCCACAATGATGCACTTGGCCAAAAAGGGCGTATGCGTTTTTTCCTGAATATATTCAGGAAAAAACGCATACGCCCTTTTTGGCCAACCAAGCAAGCTTGCAAAGGAAATCTGCACTACAATGAAGTCTCACTTCCCCCCGGTCAAAAGGGCCATCTGAAAAAAGTGTAAAATCCAGAAAGGCAGGACAGGCCATGGAGAACAGGGAGCCTTGTTATGCTGATGGGCGGGATGTAAATTGCCAACAACCACTTGGGAGAAGTGTATGGTGTTTCCTGAAACATCTAAAAAACAAAGCAACAGAGCCTAGGGCACTTCCACTTATGGTCCTATAGCTTAGGGAAATTAAAATCAAAAAGACACAGCCACCCCAAAGTTTGGAACTGCTCTGTTTACAAGAACCTCGTTTACAGTACAAGTTCAACATCGCAGAAAGTGAAAAATGGATAAAGAAGATGTGGTATTCACTTACAAAGCAATATCACTCAGCAATGAAATCTATGTCATCAGGCCCTTAGCAGCACAATGAGTGGATTCAGGTATGATGATTCTAACTGAAATAAGTCACACAGAAAAAGAAACATCATAAGATATCAGTAATACACGGAATGGAAACTTGGCTACAGAGGAACTGAATTACAGAACAGAACAGGGTCTCAAATTTAGAAAACCAACTTATGCTTGCTTAAGGGTAAAGGTGAGTTGGGGTGCTGCATAAAACCAGAGATTGAAATGAGCACAGATAAAGTTCCTTAAGCCAAATATGGAATAGACAAGAGCCACTCCTTGCTCAACGAAATGGACTCAACACCGCATATTAAACGCCTAAGAATGTACCTGACTAGTAAGTATCTTAAAACCTATGGATTGCTATGTCTCCGAAAGAGAATCAAGCATGTGTACAGGGTCATAAACGCAGCAGTGATAGGATTGGAGAGGTTCGGTGAGCAAATGAAGACCCTTTGAAGTCATATTGCATGGTACCCATTCCACGGGTTTCAATTACCCAGGTTTTAGGTATTCTTCCTTCAGCTAAAACAGGCATGTGGAACCCAGAGTATGATCAACCATGTGATCGGGAGACGTGTTCAAATATGTCTCAGTTTTCCTCCCCTGGTACTCGGGTGCAACATTCCAGATGCTTTACTAACACTCTCCCCACTTGGAGAGTCAGTGCCTTTAACCTCCTGTTTGGCCCAGTTTGCAATTTCTGCGGAAGATGAACAGGAATAGCGAGAACCAATGAGAGGCTAGCTGGAGGTGTCTGGACGGGCAAATTTAACTCTCATTTCCCAACAGGAAGAGGAAATAACCAAAGGCTCAGCGTGCCGTGCCGGAACCAGATTAGGGCCTGAAGCCATCCTGCGGTGTTGCGGCCAGGTCACAAGAAAGCGAGTTGAAGAAAGGAGCTCAGGGGCACTGTAATTCACAAACCTGCAGAGTTATAAATGACAGCTATCGTCCAAAAATAGACTGAAGTAAGGCTGCCAAGAGGACTTGAAAGCGGGGCAGAATTGCAGGAAACCGATTTCAGGAGGTAGACTGGAATTGCATTGAAAGCATAGGAAAAGAGGCAGAACGTCCACAATGATGCACTTGGCCAAAAAGGGCGTATGCGTTTTTTCCTGAATATATTCAGGAAAAAACGCATACGCCCTTTTTGGCCAACCAAGCAAGCTTGCAAAGGAAATCTGCACTACAATGAAGTCTCACTTCCCCCCGGTCAAAAGGGCCATCTGAAAAAAGTGTAAAATCCAGAAAGGCAGGACAGGCCATGGAGAACTGGGAGCCTTGTTATGCTGATGGGCGGGATGTAAATTGCCAACAGACACTCGGGAGAAGTGTATGGTGTTTCCTGAAACATCTAGAAAACAAAGCAAGAGAGCCTAGGGCACTGCCACTTATGGTCCTATAGCTTAGGGAAATTAAAATCAAAAAGACACAGCCACCCTAAAGTTTGGGACGCCTCTGTTTACAAGAACCTCGTTTACAGTACAAGTTCAACATCGCAGAAAGTGAAAAATGGATAAAGAAGTTGTGGTATTTACTTACAAAGCAATATCACTCAGCAATGAAATCTGTGTCATCAGGCCCTTAGCAGCACAATGAGTGGATTCAGGTATGATGATTCTAACTGAAGTAAGTCACACAGAAAAAGAAACATCATAAGATATCAGTAATACACGGAATGTAAACTTGGCTACACAGGAACTGAATTACAGAACAGAACAGGGTCTCAAATTTAGAAAACCAACTATGCTTGCTTAAGGGTAAAGGTGAGTTGGGGTGCTGCATAAAACCAGAGATTGAAATGAGCACAGATAAAGTTCCTTAAGTCAAATATGGAATAGACAAGAGCTACTCCTTGCTCAACGAAATGGACTCAACACCGCATATTAAACGCCTAAGAATGTGCCTGACTAGTAAGTATCTTAAAACCTATGGATTGCTAGGTCTCTGAAAGAGAATAAAGCATGTGTTCAGGGGCATAAACGCTGCAGTGATAGGATTGGAGAGGTTCGGTGACCAAATGAAGACCCTTTGAAGTCATATTGCATGGTACCCATTCCACGGGTCTCAACTCTCCAGGTTTAAGGTATTCTTCCTTCAGCTAAAACATGCATGTGGAACCCAAGTATGATCAACCATGTGAACGGGAGACGTGTTCAAATATGTCTCAGTTTTCCTCCCCTGGTACTCGGGTGCAACATTCCAGACGCTTTACTAACACTCTCCCCACTTGGAGAGTCAGCGCCTTTAACCTCCTGTTTGGCCCTGTTTGCAATTTCTGCGGAAGATGAACAGGAATAGCGAGAACCAATGAGAGGCTAGCTGGAGGTGTCTGGACGGGCAAATTTAACTCTCATTTCCCACCAGGAAGAGGAAATAACCAAAGGCTCAGCGTGCCGTGCCGGAACCAAATTAGGGCCTGAAGCCATCCTGCGGTGTTGCGGCCAGGTCACAAGAAAGCGAGTTGAAGAAAGGAGCTCAGGGGCACTGTAATTCAAAAACCTGCAGAGTTATAAATGACAGCTATCGTCCAAAAATAGACTGAAGTAAGGCTGCCAAGAGGACTTGAAAGCGGGGCAGAATTGCAGGAAACCGATTTCAGGAGGTAGACTGGAATTGCATTGAAAGCATAGGAAAAGAGGCAGAACGTCCACAATGATGCACTTGGCCAAAAAGGGCGTATGCGTTTTTTCCTGAATATATTCAGGAAAAAACGCATACGCCCTTTTTGGCCAACCAAGCAAGCTTGCAAAGGAAATCTGCACTACAATGAAGTCTCACTTCCCCCCGGTCAAAAGGGCCATCTGAAAAAAGTGTAAAATCCAGAAAGGCAGGACAGGCCATGGAGAACTGGGAGCCTTGTTATGCTGATGGGCGGAATGTAAATTGCCAACAGACACTCAGGAGAAGTGTATGGTGTTTCCTGAAACATCTAAAAAACAAAGCAACAGAGCCTAGGGCACTTCCACTGATGGTCCTATAGCTTAGGGAAATTAAAATCAAAAAGACACAGCCACCCCAAAGTTTGGAACGGCTCTGTTTACAAGAACCTCGTTTACAGTACAAGTTCAACATCGCAGAAAGTGAAAAATGGATAAAGAACTTGTGGTACTTACGTACAATGCAGTATCACTCAGCAATGAAATCTACGTCATCAGGCACGTAGCAGCATAATGAGTAGATTCAGGTACGATGATTCTAACTGAAATAAGTCACACAGAAAAAGAAACATCATAAGATATCACTAATACACGGAATGTAAACTTGGCTACACAGGAACTGAATTCCAAAACAGAACAGGTTCTCAAATTTAGAAAACCAACTTATGCTTGCTTAAGGGGAAAGGTGAGTTGGGTTGCTGCATAAAACCAGAGATTGAAATGAGCACAGATAAAGTTCCTTAAGCCAAATATGGAATAGACAAGAGCCACTCCTTGCTCAACGAAATGGACTCAACACCGCATATTAAACGCCTAACAATGTACCTGACTAGTAAGTATCTTAAAACCTATGGATTGCTATGTCTCCGAAAGAGAATCAAGCATGTGTACAGGGGCATAAACGCAGCAGTGATAGGATTGGAGAGGTTCGGTGAGCAAATGAAGACCCTTTGAAGTCATATTGAATGGTACCCATTCCACGGGTTTCAATTACCCAGGTTTTAGGTATTCTTCCTTCAGCTAAAACAGGCATGTGGAACCCAGAGTATGATAAACCATGTGATCGGGAGACGTGTTCAAATATGTCTCAGTTTTCCTCCCCTGGTACTCGGGTGCAACATTCCAGACGCTTTACTAACACTCTCCCCACTTGGAGAGTCAGCGCCTTTAACCTCCTGTTTGGCACAGTTTGCAATTTCTGCGGAAGATGAACAGGAATAGCGAGAACCAATGAGAGACTAGCTGGAGGTGTCTGGATGGGCAAACTTAACTCTCATTTCCCACCAGGAAGAGGAATTAACCAAAGGCTCAGCGTGCCGTGCCAAAACCAGATTAGGGCCTGAAGACATCCTGCGGTGTTGCGGCCAGCTCAAAAGAAAGCGAGTTGAAGAAAGGAGCTCAGGGGCACTGTAATTCACAAACCTGCAGAGTTATAAATGACAGCTATCGTCCAAAAATAGACTGAAGTAAGGCTGCCAAGAGGACTTGAAAGCGGGGCAGAATTGCAGGAAACCGATTTCAGGAGGTAGACTGAAATTGCATTGAAAGCATAGGAAAAGAGGCAGAACGTCCACAATGATGCACTTGGCCAAAAAGGGCGTATGCGTTTTTTCCTGAATATATTCAGGAAAAAACGCATACGCCCTATTTGGCCAACCAAGCAAGCTTGCAAAGGAAATCTGCACTACAATGAAGTCTCACTTCCCCCCGGTCAAAAGGGCCATCTGAAAAAAGTGTAAAATCCAGAAAGGCAGGACAGGCCATGGAGAACTGGGAGCCTTGTTATGCTGATGGGCGGGATGTAAATTGCCAACAACCACTCGGGAGAAGTGTATGGTGTTTCCTGAAACATCTAAAAAACAAAGCAACAGAGCCTAGGGCACTGCCACTTATGGTCCTATAGCTTAGGGAAATTAAAATCAAAAAGACACAGCCACCCCAAAGTTTGGGACGCCTCTGTATACAAGAACCTCGTTTCCAGTACAAGTTCAACATCGCAGAAAGTGAAAAATGGATAAAGAAGTTTTTGTATTTACTTACAAAGCAATATCACTCAGCAATGAAATCTATGTCATCAGGCCCTTAGCATCACAATGAGTGGATTCAGGTATGATGATTCTAACTGAAATAAGTCACACAGAAAAAGAAACATCATAAGATATCAGTAATACACGGAATGTAAACTTGGCTACACAGGAACTGAATTACAGAACAGAACAGGGACTCAAATTTAGAAAACCAACTTATGCTTGCTTAAGGGGAAAGGTGAGTTGGGGTGCTGCATAAAACCAGAGATTGAAATGAGCACAGATAAAGTTCCTTAAGCCAAATATGGAATAGACAAGAGCTACTCCTTGTTCAACGAAATGGACTCAACACCGCATATTAAACGCCTAACAATGTACCTGACTAGTAAGTATCTTAAAACCTATGGATTGCTATGTCTCCGAAAGAGAATCAAGCATGTGTACAGGGGCATAAACGCAGCAGTGATAGGATTGGAGAGGTTCGGTGAGCAAATGAAGACCCTTTGAAGTCATATTGCATGGTACCCATTACACGGGTCTTAACTCTCCAGGTTTAAGGTATTCTTCCTTCAGCTAAAACATGCATGTGGAACCCAAGTATGATCAACCATGTGAACGGGAGACGTGTTCAAATATGTCTCAGTTTTCCTCCCCTGGTACTCGGGTGCAACATTCCAGACGCTTTACTAACACTCTCCCCACTTGGAGAGTCAGCGCCTTTAACCTCCTGTTTGGCCCAGTTTTGCAATTTCTGCGGAAGATGAACAGGAATAGCGAGAACCAATGAGAGACTAGCTGGAGGTGTTTGGACGGGCAAATTTAACTCTCATTTCCCACCAGGAAGAGGAAATAACCAAAGGCTCAGCGTGCCGTGCCGGAACCAGATTAGGGCCTGAAGCCATCCTGCGGTGTTGCGGCCAGGTCACAAGAAAGCAAGTTGAAGAAAGGAGCTCAGGGGCACTGTAATTCACAAACCTGCAGAGTTATAAATGACAGCTATCGTCCAAAAATAGACTGAAGTAAGGCTGCCAAGAGGACTTGAAAGCGGGGCAGAATTGCAGGAAACCGATTTCAGGAGGTAGACTGGAATTGCATTGAAAGCATAGGAAAAGAGGCAGAACGTCCACAATGATGCACTTGGCCAAAAAGGGCGTATGCGTTTTTTCCTGAATATATTCAGGAAAAAACGCATACGCCCTTTTTGGCCAACCAAGCAAGCTTGCAAAGGAAATCTGCACTACAATGAAGTCTCACTTCCCCCCGGTCAAAAGGGCCATCTGATAAAAGTGTAAAATCCAGAAAGGCAGGACAGGCCATGGAGAACTGGGAGCCTTGTTATGCTGATGGGCGGGATGTAAATTGCCAACAGACACTCGGGAGAAGTGTATGGTGTTTCCTGAAACATCTAAAAAACAAAGCAACAGAGCCTAGGGCACTGCCACTTATGGTCTTATAGCTTAGGGAAATTAAAATCAAAAAGACACAGCCACCCCAAAGTTTGGGACGCCTCTGTTTACAAGAACCTCGTTTACAGTACAAGTTCAACATCACAGAAAGTGAAAAATGGATAAAGAAGTTGTGGTATTTACTTACAAAGCAATATCACTCAGCAATGAAATCTATGTCATCAGGCCCTTAGCATCACAATGAGTGGATTCAGGTATGATGATTCTAACTGAAATAAGTCACACAGAAAAAGAAACATCATAAGATATCAGTAATACACGGAATGTAAACTTGGCTACACAGGAACTGAATTACAGAACAGAACAGGGACTCAAATTTAGAAAACCAACTTATGCTTGCTTAAGGGGAAAGGTGAGTTGGGGTGCTGCATAAAACCAGAGATTGAAATGAGCACAGATAAAGTTCCTTAAGCCAAATATGGAATAGACAAGAGCTACTCCTTGCTCAACGAAATGGACTCAACACCGCATATTAAACGCCTAACAATGTACCTGACTAGTAAGTATCTTAAAACCTATGGATTGCTATGTCTCCGAAAGAGAATCAAGCATGTGTACAGGGGCATAAACGCAGCAGTGATAGGATTGGAGAGGTTCGGTGAGCAAATGAAGACCCTTTGAAGTCATATTGCATGGTACCCATTACACGGGTCTTAACTCTCCAGGTTTAAGGTATTCTTCCTTCAGCTAAAACATGCATGTGGAACCCAAGTATGATCAACCATGTGAACGGGAGACGTGTTCAAATATGTCTCAGTTTTCCTCCCCTGGTACTCGGGTGCAACATTCCAGACGCTTTACTAACACTCTCCCCACTTGGAGAGTCAGCGCCTTTAACCTCCTGTTTGGCCCAGTTTTGCAATTTCTGCGGAAGATGAACAGGAATAGCGAGAACCAATGAGAGACTAGCTGGAGGTGTTTGGACGGGCAAATTTAACTCTCATTTCCCACCAGGAAGAGGAAATAACCAAAGGCTCAGCGTGCCGTGCCGGAACCAGATTAGGGCCTGAAGCCATCCTGCGGTGTTGCGGCCAGGTCACAAGAAAGCAAGTTGAAGAAAGGAGCTCAGGGGCACTGTAATTCACAAACCTGCAGAGTTATAAATGACAGCTATCGTCCAAAAATAGACTGAAGTAAGGCTGCCAAGAGGACTTGAAAGCGGGGCAGAATTGCAGGAAACCGATTTCAGGAGGTAGACTGGAATTGCATTGAAAGCATAGGAAAAGAGGCAGAACGTCCACAATGATGCACTTGGCCAAAAAGGGCGTATGCGTTTTTTCCTGAATATATTCAGGAAAAAACGCATACGCCCTTTTTGGCCAACCAAGCAAGCTTGCAAAGGAAATCTGCACTACAATGAAGTCTCACTTCCCCCCGGTCAAAAGGGCCATCTGAAAAAAGTGTAAAATCCAGAAAGGCAGGACAGGCCATGGAGAACTGGGAGCCTTGTTATGCTGATGGGCGGGATGTAAATTGCCAACAACCACTCGGGAGAAGTGTATGGTGTTTCCTGAAACATCTAAAAAACAAAGCAACAGAACCTAGGGCACTTCCACTTATGGGCCTATAGCTTAGGGAAATTAAAATCAAAAAGACACAGCCACCCCAAAGTTTGGAACGGCTCTGTTTACAAGAACCTCGTTTACAGTACAAGTTCAACATCGCAGAAAGTGAAAAATGGAAAGAAGTTGTGGTATTTACTTACAAAGCAATATCACTCAGCAATGAAATCTGTGTCATCAGGCCCTTAGCAGCACAATGAGTGGATTCAGGTATGATGATTCTAACTGAAGTAAGTCACACAGAAAAAGAAACATCATAAGATATCAGTAATACACGGAATGTAAACTTGGCTACACAGGAACTGAATTACAGAACAGAACAGGGTCTCAAATTTAGAAAACCAACTTATGCTTGCTTAAGGGTAAAGGTGAGTTGGGGTGCTGCATAAACCAGAGATTGAAATGAGCACAGATAAAATTCCTTAAGTCAAATATGGAATAGACAAGAGCTACTCCTTGCTCAACGAAATGGACTCAACACCGCATATTAAACGCCTAAGAATGTACCTGACTAGTAAGTATCTTAAAACCTATGGATTGCTATGTCTCCGAAAGAGAATCAAGCATGTGTACAGGGGCATAAACGCAGCAGTGATAGGATTGGAGAGGTTCGGTGAGCAAATGAAGACCCTTTGAAGTCATATTGCATGGTACCCATTCCACGGGTCTCAACTCTCCAGGTTTAAGGTATTCTTCCTTCAGCTAAAACATGCATGTGGAACCCAAGTATGATCAACCATGTGAACGGGAGACGTGTTCAAATATGTCTCAGTTTTCCTCCCCTGGTACTCGGGTGCAACATTCCAGATGCTTTACTAACACTCTCCCCAATTGGAGAGTCAGCGCCTTTAACCTCCTGTTTGGCCCAGTTTGCAATTTCTGCGGAAGATGAACAGAAATAGCGAGAACCAATGAGAGACTAGCTGCAGGTGTCTGGACGGGCAAATTTAACTCTCATTTCCCACCAGGAAGAGGAAATAACCAAAGGCTCAGCGTGCCGTGCCGGAACCAGATTAGGGCCTGAAGCCATCCAGCGGTGTTGCGGCCAGGTCACAAGAAAGCGAGTTGAAGAAAGGAGCTCAGGGGCACTGTAATTCACAAACCTGCAGAGTTATAAATGACAGCTATCGTCCAAAAATAGACAGAAGTAAGGCTGCCAAGAGGACTTGAAAGCGGGGCAGAATTGCAGGAAACCGATTTCAGGAGGTAGACTGAAATTGCATTGAAAGCATAGGAAAAGAGGCAGAACGTCCACAATGATGCACTTGGCCAAAAAGGGCGTATGCGTTTTTTCCTGAATATATTCAGGAAAAAACGCATACGCCCTATTTGGCCAACCAAGCAAGCTTGCAAAGGAAATCTGCACTACAATGAAGTCTCACTTCCCCCCGGTCAAAAGGGCCATCTGAAAAAAGTGTAAAATCCAGAAAGGCAGGACAGGCCATGGAGAACTGGGAGCCTTGTTATGCTGATGGGCGGGATGTAAATTGCCAACAGACACTTGGGAGAAGTGTATGGTGTTTCCTGAAACATCTAAAAAACAAAGCAACAGAGCCTAGGGCACTGCCACTTATGGTCCTATAGCTTAGGGAAATTAAAATCAAAAAGACACAGCCACCCCAAAGTTTGGGACGCCTCTGTTTACAAGAACCTCGTTTACAGTACAAGTTCAACATCGCAGAAAGTGAAAAATGGATAAAGAAGTTGTGGTATTTACTTACAAAGCAATATCACTCAGCAATGAAATCTATGTCATCAGGCCCTTAGCATCACAATGAGTGGATTCAGGTATGATGATTCTAACTGAAATAAGTCACACAGAAAAAGAAACATCATAAGATATCAGTAATACACGGAATGTAAACCTGGCTACACAGGAACTGAATTACAGAACAGAACAGGGACTCAAATTTAGAAAGCCAACTTATGCTTGCTTAAGGGGAAAGGTGAGTTGGGGTGCTGCATAAAACCAGAGATTGAAATGAGCACAGATAAAGTTCCTTAAGCCAAATATGGAATAGACAAGAGCTACTCCTTGCTCAACGAAATGGACTCAACACCGCATATTAAACGCCTAAGAATGTACCTGACTAGTAAGTATCTTAAAACCTATGGATTGCTATGTCTCCGAAAGAGAATCAAGCATGTGTACAGGGGCATAAACGCAGCAGTGATAGGATTGGAGAGGTTCGGTGAGCAAATGAAGACCCTTTGAAGTCATATTGCATGGTACCCATTACACGGGTCTTAACTCTCCAGGTTTAAGGTATTCTTCCTTCAGCTAAAACATGCATATGGAACCCAAGTATGATCAACCATGTGAACGGGAGACGTGTTCAAATATGTCTCAGTTTTCCTCCCCTGGTACTCGGGTGCAACATTCCAGACGCTTTACTAACACTCTCCCCACTTGGAGAGTCAGCGCCTTTAACCTCCTGTTTGGCCCAGTTTTGCAATTTCTGCGGAAGATGAACAGGAATAGCGAGAACCAATGAGAGACTAGCTGGAGGTGTTTGGACGGGCAAATTTAACTCTCATTTCCCACCAGGAAGAGGAAATAACCAAAGGCTCAGCGTGCCGTGCCGGAACCAGATTAGGGCCTGAAGCCATCCTGCGGTGTTGCGGCCAGGTCACAAGAAAGCAAGTTGAAGAAAGGAGCTCAGGGGCACTGTAATTCACAAACCTGCAGAGTTATAAATGACAGCTATCGTCCAAAAATAGACTGAAGTAAGGCTGCCAAGAGGACTTGAAAGCGGGGCAGAATTGCAGGAAACCGATTTCAGGAGGTAGACTGGAATTGCAGTGAAAGCATAGGAAAAGAGGCAGAACGTCCACAATGATGCACTTGGCCAAAAAGGGCGTATGCGTTTTTTCCTGAATATATTCAGGAAAAAACGCATACGCCCTTTTTGGCCAACCAAGCAAGCTTGCAAAGGAAATCTGCACTAC
Organism: Stenella coeruleoalba; assembly: GCF_951394435.1. Taxonomy (NCBI): domain Eukaryota; kingdom Metazoa; phylum Chordata; class Mammalia; order Artiodactyla; family Delphinidae; genus Stenella; species Stenella coeruleoalba. The sequence goes on from NC_137151.1 coordinate 21,547,982, forward strand.
AATGAAGTCTCACTTCCCCCCGGTCAAAAGGGCCATCTGAAAAAAGTGTAAAATCCAGAAAGGCAGGACAGGCCATGGAGAACTGGGAGCCTTGTTATGCTGATGGGCGGGATGTAAATTGCCAACAACCACTCGGGAGAAGTGTATGGTGTTTCCTGAAACATCTAAAAAACAAAGCAACAGAACCTAGGGCACTTCCACTTATGGGCCTATAGCTTAGGGAAATTAAAATCAAAAAGACACAGCCACCCCAAAGTTTGGAACGGCTCTGTTTACAAGAACCTCGTTTACAGTACAAGTTCAACATCGCAGAAAATGAAAAATGGAAAGAAGTTGTGGTATTTACTTACAAAGCAATATCACTCAGCAATGAAATCTGTGTCATCAGGCCCTTAGCAGCACAATGAGTGGATTCAGGTTTGATGATTCTAACTGAAGTAAGTCACACAGAAAAAGAAACATCATAAGATATCAGTAATACACGGAATGTAAACTTGGCTACACAGGAACTGAATTACAGAACAGAACAGGGTCTCAAATTTAGAAAACCAACTTATGCTTGCTTAAGGGTGAAGGTGAGTTGGGGTGCTGCATAAACCAGAGATTGAAATGAGCACAGATAAAGTTCCTTAAGTCAAATATGGAATAGACAAGAGCTACTCCTTGCTCAACGAAATGGACTCAACACCGCATATTAAACGCCTAAGAATGTACCTGACTAGTAAGTATCTTAAAACCTATGGATTGCTATGCCTCCGAAAGAGAATCAAGCATGTGTACAGGGGCATAAACGCAGCAGTGATAGGATTGGAGAGGTTCGGTGAGCAAATGAAGACCCTTTGAAGTCATATTGCATGGTACCCATTCCACGGGTCTCAACTCTCCAGGTTTAAGGTATTCTTCCTTCAGCTAAAACATGCATGTGGAACCCAAGTATGATCAACCATGTGAACGGGAGACGTGTTCAAATATGTCTCAGTTTTCCTCCCCTGGTACTCGGGTGCAACATTCCAGATGCTTTACTAACACTCTCCCCAATTGGAGAGTCAGTGCCCTTAACCTCCTGTTTGGCCCAGTTTGCAATTTCTGCGGAAGATGAACAGAAATAGCGAGAACCAATGAGAGACTAGCTGGAGGTGTCTGGACGGGCAAATTTAACTCTCATTTCCCACCAGGAAGAGGAAATAACCAAAGGCTCAGCGTGCCGTGCCGGAACCAGATTAGGGCCTGAAGCCATCCTGCGGTGTTGCGGCCAGGTCACAGGAAAGCGAGTTGAAGAAAGGAGCTCAGGGGCACTGTAATTCACAAACCTGCAGAGTTATAAATGACAGCTATCGTCCAAAAATAGACTGAAGTAAGGCTGCCAAGAGGACTTGAAAGCGGGGCAGAATTGCAGGAAACCGATTTCAGGAGGTAGACTGGAATTGCATTGAAAGCATAGGAAAAGAGGCAGAACGTCCACAATGATGCACTTGGCCAAAAAGGGCGTATGCGTTTTTTCCTGAATATATTCAGGAAAAAACGCATACGCCCTTTTTGGCCAACCAAGCAAGCTTGCAAAGGAAATCTGCACTACAATGAAGTCTCACTTCCCCCCGATCAAAAGAGCCATCTGAAAAAAGTGTAAAATCCAGAAAGGCAGGACAGGCCATGGAGAACTGGGAGCCTTGTTATGCTGATGGGCGGGATGTAAATTGCCAACAACCACTCGGGAGAAGTGTATGGTGTTTCCTGAAACATCTAAAAAACAAAGCAACAGAACCTAGGGCACTTCCACTAATGGTCCTAAAGCTTAGGGAAATTAAAATCAAAAAGACACAGCCACCCCAAAGTTTGGAACGGCTCTGTTTACAAGAACCTCGTTTACAGTACAAGTTCAACATCACAGAAAGTGAAAAATGGATAAAGAAGTTGTGGTATTTACTTACAAAGCAATATCACTCAGCAATGAAATCTGTGTCATCAGGCCCTTAGCAGCACAATGAGTGGATTCAGGTATGATGATTCTAACTGAAATAAGTCACACAGAAAAAGAAACATCATAAGATATCAGTAATACACGGAATGTAAACTTGGCTACACAGGAACTGAATTACAGAACAGAACAGGGTCTCAAATTTAGAAAACCAACTTATTCTTGCTTAAGGGTAAAGGTGAGTTGCGGTGCAGCATAAAACCAGAGACTGAAATGAGCACAGATAAAGTTCCTTAAGCCAAATATGGAATAGACAAGAGCTACTCCTTGCTCAACGAAATGGACTCAACACCGCATATTAAACGCCTAAGAATGTACCTGACTAGTAAGTATCTTAAAACCTATGGATTGCTATGTCTCCGAAAGAGAATCAAGCATGTGTACAGGGGCATAAACGCAGCAGTGATAGGATTGGAGAGGTTCGGTGAGCAAATGAAGACCCTTTGAAGTCATATTGCATGGTACCCATTCCACGGGTCTCAACTCTCCAGGTTTAAGGTATTCTTCCTTCAGCTAAAACATGCATGTGGAACCTAGAGTATGATCAACCATGTGATCGGGAGACGTGTTCAAATATGTCTCAGTTTTCCTCCCCTGGTACTCGGGTGCAACATTCCAGACGCTTTACTAACACTCTCCCCACTTGGAGAGTCAGTCCCTTTAACCTCCTGTTTGGCCCAGTTTGCAATTTCTGCGGAAGATGAACAGGAATAGCGAGAACCAATGAGAGGCTAGCTGGAGGTGTCTGGACGGGCAAATTTAACTCTCATTTCCCACCAGGAAGAGGAATTAACCAAAGGCTCAGCATGCCGGGCCAGAACCAGATTAGGGCCTGAAGCCATCCTGCGGTGTTGCGGCCAGGTCACAAGAAAGCGAGTTGAAGAAAGGAGCTCAGGGGCACTGTAATTCACAAACCTGCAGAGTTATAAATGACAGCTATCGTCCAAAAATAGACTGAAGTAAGGCTGCCAAGAGGACTTGAAAGCGGGGCAGAATTGCAGGAAACCGATTTCAGGAGGTAGACTGGAATTGCACTGAAAGCATAGGAAAAGAGGCAGAACGTCCACAATGATGCACTTGGCCAAAAAGGGCGTATGCGTTTTTTCCTGAATATATTCAGGAAAAAACGCATACGTCCTTTTTGGCCAACCAAGCAAGCTTGCAAAGGAAATCTGCACTACAATGAAGTCTCACTTCCCCCCGGTCAAAAGGGCCATCTGAAAAAAGTGTAAAATCCAGAAAGGCAGGACAGGCCATGGAGAACTGGGAGCCTTGTTATGCTGATGGACGGGATGTAAATTGCCAACAGACACTCGGGAGAAGTGTATGGTGTTTCCTGAAACATCTAAAAAACAAAGCAACAGAGCCTAGGGCACTTCCACTTATGGTCCTATAGCTTAGGGAAATTAAAATCAAAAAGACACAGCCACCCCAAAGTTTGGGATGCCTCTGTATACAAGAACCTCGTTTACAGTACAAGTTCAACATCGCAGAAAGTGAAAAATGGATAAAGAAGTTGTGGTATTTACTTACAAAGCAATATCACTCAGCAATGAAATCTATGTCATCAGGACCTTAGCAGCACAATGAGTGGATTCAGGTATGATGATTCTAACTGAAATAAGTCACACAGAAAAAGAAACATCATAAGATATCAGTAATACACGGAATGTAAACTTGGCTACACAGGAACTGAATTACAGAACAGAACAGGGTCTCAATTTAGAAAACCAACTTATGCTTGCTTAAGGGTAAAGGTGAGTTGGGGTGCTGCATAAAACCAGAGATTGAAATGAGCACAGATAAAGTTCCTTAAGTCAAATATGGAATAGACAAGAGATACTCCTTGCTCAACGAAATGGACTCAACACCGCATATTAAACGCCTAAGAATGTACCTGACTAGTAAGTATCTTAAAACGTATGGATTGCTATGTCTCCGAAAGAGAATCAAGCATGTGTACAGGGGCATAAACGCAGCAGTGATAGGATTGGAGAGGTTCGGTGAGCAAATGAAGACCCTTTGAAGTCATATTGCATGGTACCCATTACACGGGTCTTAACTCTCCAGGTTTAAGGTATTCTTCCTTCAGCTAAAACATGCATGTGGAACCCAAGTATGATCAACCATGTGAACGGGAGACGTGTTCAAATATGTCTCAGTTTTCCTCCCCTGGTACTCGGGTGCAACATTCCAGACGCTTTACTAACACTCTCCTGACTTGGAGAGTCAGGCCCTTTAAACTCCTGTTTGGCACAGTTTGCAATTTCTGCGGAAGATGAACAGGAATAGCGAGAACCAATGAGAGACTAGCTGGAGGTGTCTGGACGGGCAAATTTACCTCTCATTTCCCACCAGGAAGAGGAATTAACCAAAGGCTCAGCGTGCCGTGCCGGAACCAGATTAGGGCCTGATGCCATCCTGCGGTGTTGCGGCCAGCTCAAAAGAAAGCGAGTTGAAGAAAGGAGCTCAGGGGCAGTGTAATTCACAAACCTGCAGAGTTATAAATGACAGCTATCGTCCAAAAATAGACTGAAGTAAGGCTGCCAAGAGGACTTGAAAGCGGGGCAGAATTGCAGGAAACCGATTTCAGGAGGTAGACTGGAATTGCATTGAAAGCATAGGAAAAGAGGCAGAACGTCCACAATGATGCACTTGGCCAAAAAGGGCGTATGCGTTTTTTCCTGAATATATTCAGGAAAAAACGCATACGCCCTTTTTGGCCAACCAAGCAAGCTTGCAAAGGAAATCTGCACTACAATGAAGTCTCACTTCCCCCCGGTCAAAAGGGCCATCTGAAAAAAGTGTAAAATCCAGAAAGGCAGGACAGGCCATGGAGAACTGGGAGCCTTGTTATGCTGATGGGCGGGATGTAAATTGCCAACAACCACTCGGGAGAAGTGTATGGTGTTTCCTGAAACATCTAAAAAACAAAGCAACAGAACCTAGGGCACTTCCACTTATGGTCCTATAGCTTAGGGAAATTAAAATCAAAAAGACACAGCCACCCCAAAGTTTGGAACGGCTCTGTTTACAAGAACCTCATTTACAGTACAAGTTCAACATCGCAGAAAGTGAAAAATGGATAAAGAAGTTGTGGTATTTACTTACAAAGCAATATCACTCAGCAATGAAATCTGTGTCATCAGGCCCTTAGCAGCACAATGAGTGGATTCAGGTATGATGATTCTAACTGAAATAAGTCACACAGAAAAAGAAACATCATAAGATATCAGTAATACACGGAATGTAAACTTGGCTACACAGGAACTGAATTACAGAACAGAACAGGGTCTCAAATTTAGAAAACCAACTTATTCTTGCTTAAGGGTAAAGGTGAGTTGGGGTGCAGCATAAAACCAGAGACTGAAATGAGCACAGATAAAGTTCCTTAAGCCAAATATGGAATAGACAAGAGCTACTCCTTGCTCAACGAAATGGACTCAACACCGCATATTAAACGCCTAAGAATGTACCTGACTAGTAAGTATCTTAAAACCTATGGATTGCTATGTCTCCGAAAGAGAATCAAGCATGTGTACAGGGTCATAAACGCAGCAGTGATAGGATTGGAGAGGTTCGGTGAGCAAATGAAGACCCTTTGAAGTCATATTGCATGGTACCCATTCCACGGGTCTCAACTCTCCAGGTTTAAGGTATTCTTCCTTCAGCTAAAACATGCATGTGGAACCCAAGTATGATCAACCATGTGAACAGGAGACGTGTTCAAATATGTCTCAGTTTTCCTCCCCTGGTACTCGGGTGCAACATTCCAGACGCTTTACTAACACTCTCCCCACTTGGAGAGTCAGCGCCTTTAACCTCCTGTTTGGCCCAGTTTGCAATTTCTGCGGAAGATGAACAGAAATAGCGAGAACCAATGAGAGACTAGCTGGAGGTGTCTGGACGGGCAAATTTAACTCTCATTTCCCACCAGGAAGAGGAAATAACCAAAGGCTCAGCGTGCCGTGCCGGAACCAGATTAGGGCCTGAAGCCATCCTGCGGTGTTGCGGCCAGGTCACAAGAAAGCGAGTTGAAGAAAGGAGCTCAGGGGCACTGTAATTCACAAACCTGCAGAGTTATAAATGACAGCTATCGTCCTAAAATAGACTGAAGTAAGGCTGCCAAGAGGACTTGAAAGTGGGGCAGAATTGCAGGAAACCGATTTCAGGAGTTAGACTGGAATTGCATTGAAAGCATAGGAAAAGAGGCAGAATGTCCACAATGATGCACTTGGCCAAAAAGGGCGTATGCGTTTTTTCCTGAATATATTCAGGAAAAAACGCATACGCCCTTTTTGGCCAACCAAGCAAGCTTGCAAAGGAAATCTGCACTACAATGAAGTCTCACTTCCCCCCGGTCAAAAGGGCCATCTGAAAAAAGTGTAAAATCCAGAAAGGCAGGACAGGCCATGGAGAACTGGGAGCCTTGTTATGCTGATGGGCGGGATGTAAATTGCCAACAACCACTCGGGAGAAGTGTATGGTGTTTCCTGAAACATCTAAAAAACAAAGCAACAGAACCTAGGGCACTTCCACTTATGGTCCTATAGCTTAGGGAAATTAAAATCAAAAAGACACAGCCACCCCAAAGTTTGGAACGGCTCTGTTTACAAGAACCTCGTTTACAGTACAAGTTCAACATCGCAGAAAGTGAAAAATGGATAAAGAAGTTGTGGTATTTACTTACAAAGCAATATCACTCAGCAATGAAATCTGTGTCATCAGGCCCTTAGCAGCACAATGAGTGGATTCAGGTATGATGATTCTAACTGAAATAAGTCACACAGAAAAAGAAACATCATAAGATATCAGTAATACATGGAATGTAAACTTGGCTACACAGGAACTGAATTACAGAACAGAACAGGGTCTCAAATTTAGAAAACCAACTTATGCTTGCTTAAGGGTAAAGGTGAGTTGGGGTGCAGCATAAAACCAGAGACTGAAATGAGCACAGATAAAGTTCCTTAAGCCAAATATGGAATAGACAAGAGCTACTCCTTGCTCAACGAAATGGACTCAACACCGCATATTAAACGCCTAAGAATGTACCTGACTAGTAATTATCTTAAAACCTATGGATTGCTATGTCTCCGAAAGAGAATCAAGCAGGTGTACAGGGGCATAAACGCAGCAGTGATAGGATTGGAGAGGTTCGGTGAGCAAATGAAGACCCTTTGAAGTCATATTGCATGGTACCCATTCCACGGGTCTTAACTCTCCAGGTTTAAGGTATTCTTCCTTCAGCTAAAACATGCATGTGGAACCCAAGTATGATCAACCATGTGAACGGGAGACGTGTTCAAATATGTCTCAGTTTTCCTCCCCTGGTACTCGGGTGCAACATTCCAGACGCTTTACTAACACTCTCCCCACTTGGAGAGTCAGCGCCTTTAACATCCTGTTTGGCCCAGTTTGCAATTACTGCGGAAGATGAACAGGAATAGCGAGAACCAATGAGAGACTAGCTGGAGGTGTCTGGACGGGCAAATTTAACTCTCATTTCCCACCAGGAAGAGGAAATAACCAAAGGCTCAGCGTGCCGTGCCGGAACCAGATTAGGGCCTGAAGCCATCCTGCGGTGTTGCGGCCAGGTCACAAGAAAGCAAGTTGAAGAAAGGAGCTCAGGGGCACTGTAATTCACAAACCTGCAGAGTTATAAATGACAGCTATCGTCCAAAAATAGACTGAAGTAAGGCTGCCAAGAGGACTTGAAAGCGGGGCACAATTGCAGGAAATCGATTTCAAGAGGTAGACTGGAATTGCATTGAAAGCATAGGAAAAGAGGCAGAACGTCCACAATGATGCACTTGGCCAAAAAGGGCATATGCGTTTTTTCCTGAATATATTCAGGAAAAAACGCATACGCCCTTTTTGGCCAACCAAGCAAGCTTGCAAAGGAAATCTGCACTACAATGAAGTCTCACTTCCCCCCGGTCAAAAGGGCCATCTGAAAAAAGTGTAAAATCCAGAAAGGCAGGACAGGCCATGGAGAACTGGGAGCCTTGTTATGCTGATGGGCGGGATGTAAATTGCCAACAGACACTCGGGAGAAGTGTATGGTGTTTCCTGAAACATCTAAAAAACAAAGCAACAGAGCCTAGGGCACTTCCACTTATGGTCCTATAGCTTAGGGAAATTAAAATCAAAAAGACACAGCCACCCCAAAGTTTGGGATGCCTCTGTTTACAAGAACCTCGTTTACAGTACAAGTTCAACATCGCAGAAAGTGAAAAATGGATAAAGAAGTTGTGGTATTTACTTACAAAGCAATATCACTCAGCAATGAAATCTATGTCATCAGGACCTTAGCAGCACAATGAGTGGATTCAGGTATGATGATTCTAACTGAAATAAGTCACACAGAAAAAGAAACATCATAAGATATCAGTAATACACGGAATGTAAACTTGGCTACACAGGAACTGAATTACAGAACAGAACAGGGTCTCAATTTAGAAAACCAACTTATGCTTGCTTAAGGGTAAAGGTGAGTTGGGGTGCTGCATAAAACCAGAGATTGAAATGAGCACAGATAAAGTTCCTTAAGTCAAATATGGAATAGACAAGAGATACTCCTTGCTCAACGAAATGGACTCAACACCGCATATTAAACGCCTAAGAATGTACCTGACTAGTAAGTATCTTAAAACGTATGGATTGCTATGTCTCCGAAAGAGAATCAAGCATGTGTACAGGGGCATAAACGCAGCAGTGATAGGATTGGAGAGGTTCGGTGAGCAAATGAAGACCCTTTGAAGTCATATTGCATGGTACCCATTACACGGGTCTTAACTCTCCAGGTTTAAGGTATTCTTCCTTCAGCTAAAACATGCATGTGGAACCCAAGTATGATCAACCATGTGAACGGGAGACGTGTTCAAATATGTCTCAGTTTTCCTCCCCTGGTACTCGGGTGCAACATTCCAGACGCTTTACTAACACTCTCCTGACTTGGAGAGTCAGGCCCTTTAAACTCCTGTTTGGCACAGTTTGCAATTTCTGCGGAAGATGAACAGGAATAGCGAGAACCAATGAGAGACTAGCTGGAGGTGTCTGGACGGGCAAATTTACCTCTCATTTCCCACCAGGAAGAGGAATTAACCAAAGGCTCAGCGTGCCGTGCCGGAACCAGATTAGGGCCTGATGCCATCCTGCGGTGTTGCGGCCAGCTCAAAAGAAAGCGAGTTGAAGAAAGGAGCTCAGGGGCAGTGTAATTCACAAACCTGCAGAGTTATAAATGACAGCTATCGTCCAAAAATAGACTGAAGTAAGGCTGCCAAGAGGACTTGAAAGCGGGGCAGAATTGCAGGAAACCGATTTCAGGAGGTAGACTGGAATTGCATTGAAAGCATAGGAAAAGAGGCAGAACGTCCACAATGATGCACTTGGCCAAAAAGGGCGTATGCGTTTTTTCCTGAATATATTCAGGAAAAAACGCATACGCCCTTTTTGGCCAACCAAGCAAGCTTGCAAAGGAAATCTGCACTACAATGAAGTCTCACTTCCCCCCGGTCAAAAGGGCCATCTGAAAAAAGTGTAAAATCCAGAAAGGCAGGACAGGCCATGGAGAACTGGGAGCCTTGTTATGCTGATGGGCGGGATGTAAATTGCCAACAACCACTCGGGAGAAGTGTATGGTGTTTCCTGAAACATCTAAAAAACAAAGCAACAGAACCTAGGGCACTTCCACTTATGGTCCTATAGCTTAGGGAAATTAAAATCAAAAAGACACAGCCACCCCAAAGTTTGGAACGGCTCTGTTTACAAGAACCTCGTTTACAGTACAAGTTCAACATCGCAGAAAGTGAAAAATGGATAAAGAAGTTGTGGTATTTACTTACAAAGCAATATCACTCAGCAATGAAATCTGTGTCATCAGGCCCTTAGCAGCACAATGAGTGGATTCAGGTATGATGATTCTAACTGAAATAAGTCACACAGAAAAAGAAACATCATAAGATATCAGTAATACACGGAATGTAAACTTGGCTACACAGGAACTGAATTACAGAACAGAACAGGGTCTCAAATTTAGAAAACCAACTTATTCTTGCTTAAGGGTAAAGGTGAGTTGGGGTGCAGCATAAAACCAGAGACTGAAATGAGCACAGATAAAGTTCCTTAAGCCAAATATGGAATAGACAAGAGCTACTCCTTGCTCAACGAAATGGACTCAACACCGCATATTAAACGCCTAAGAATGTACCTGACTAGTAAGTATCTTAAAACCTATGGATTGCTATGTCTCCGAAAGAGAATCAAGCATGTGTACAGGGTCATAAACGCAGCAGTGATAGGATTGGAGAGGTTCGGTGAGCAAATGAAGACCCTTTGAAGTCATATTGCATGGTACCCATTCCACGGGTCTCAACTCTCCAGGTTTAAGGTATTCTTCCTTCAGCTAAAACATGCATGTGGAACCCAAGTATGATCAACCATGTGAACAGGAGACGTGTTCAAATATGTCTCAGTTTTCCTCCCCTGGTACTCGGGTGCAACATTCCAGACGCTTTACTAACACTCTCCCCACTTGGAGAGTCAGCGCCTTTAACCTCCTGTTTGGCCCAGTTTGCAATTTCTGCGGAAGATGAACAGAAATAGCGAGAACCAATGAGAGACTAGCTGGAGGTGTCTGGACGGGCAAATTTAACTCTCATTTCCCACCAGGAAGAGGAAATAACCAAAGGCTCAGCGTGCCGTGCCGGAACCAGATTAGGGCCTGAAGCCATCCTGCGGTGTTGCGGCCAGGTCACAAGAAAGCGAGTTGAAGAAAGGAGCTCAGGGGCACTGTAATTCACAAACCTGCAGAGTTATAAATGACAGCTATCGTCCTAAAATAGACTGAAGTAAGGCTGCCAAGAGGACTTGAAAGTGGGGCAGAATTGCAGGAAACCGATTTCAGGAGTTAGACTGGAATTGCATTGAAAGCATAGGAAAAGAGGCAGAACGTCCACAATGATGCACTTGGCCAAAAAGGGCGTATGCGTTTTTTCCTGAATATATTCAGGAAAAAACGCATACGCCCTTTTTGGCCAACCAAGCAAGCTTGCAAAGGAAATCTGCACTACAATGAAGTCTCACTTCCCCCCGGTCAAAAGGGCCATCTGAAAAAAGTGTAAAATCCAGAAAGGCAGGACAGGCCATGGAGAACTGGGAGCCTTGTTATGCTGATGGGCGGGATGTAAATTGCCAACAACCACTCGGGAGAAGTGTATGGTGTTTCCTGAAACATCTAAAAAACAAAGCAACAGAACCTAGGGCACTTCCACTTATGGTCCTATAGCTTAGGGAAATTAAAATCAAAAAGACACAGCCACCCCAAAGTTTGGAACGGCTCTGTTTACAAGAACCTCGTTTACAGTACAAGTTCAACATCGCAGAAAGTGAAAAATGGATAAAGAAGTTGTGGTATTTACTTACAAAGCAATATCACTCAGCAATGAAATCTGTGTCATCAGGCCCTTAGCAGCACAATGAGTGGATTCAGGTATGATGATTCTAACTGAAATAAGTCACACAGAAAAAGAAACATCATAAGATATCAGTAATACACGGAATGTAAACTTGGCTACACAGGAACTGAATTACAGAACAGAACAGGGTCTCAAATTTAGAAAACCAACTTATGCTTGCTTAAGGGTAAAGGTGAGTTGGGGTGCAGCATAAAACCAGAGACTGAAATGAGCACAGATAAAGTTCCTTAAGCCAAATATGGAATAGACAAGAGCTACTCCTTGCTCAACGAAATGGACTCAACACCGCATATTAAACGCCTAAGAATGTACCTGACTAGTAATTATCTTAAAACCTATGGATTGCTATGTCTCCGAAAGAGAATCAAGCAGGTGTACAGGGGCATAAACGCAGCAGTGATAGGATTGGAGAGGTTCGGTGAGCAAATGAAGACCCTTTGAAGTCATATTGCATGGTACCCATTCCACGGGTCTTAACTCTCCAGGTTTAAGGTATTCTTCCTTCAGCTAAAACATGCATGTGGAACCCAAGTATGATCAACCATGTGAACGGGAGACGTGTTCAAATATGTCTCAGTTTTCCTCCCCTGGTACTCGGGTGCAACATTCCAGACGCTTTACTAACACTCTCCCCACTTGGAGAGTCAGCGCCTTTAACATCCTGTTTGGCCCAGTTTGCAATTACTGCGGAAGATGAACAGGAATAGCGAGAACCAATGAGAGACTAGCTGGAGGTGTCTGGACGGGCAAATTTAACTCTCATTTCCCACCAGGAAGAGGAAATAACCAAAGGCTCAGCGTGCCGTGCCGGAACCAGATTAGGGCCTGAAGCCATCCTGCGGTGTTGCGGCCAGGTCACAAGAAAGCAAGTTGAAGAAAGGAGCTCAGGGGCACTGTAATTCACAAACCTGCAGAGTTATAAATGACAGCTATCGTCCAAAAATAGACTGAAGTAAGGCTGCCAAGAGGACTTGAAAGCGGGGCACAATTGCAGGAAATCGATTTCAAGAGGTAGACTGGAATTGCATTGAAAGCATAGGAAAAGAGGCAGAACGTCCACAATGATGCACTTGGCCAAAAAGGGCGTATGCGTTTTTTCCTCAGGAAAAAACGCATACGCTCTTTTTGGCCAACCAAGCAAGCTTGCAAAGGAAATCTGCACTACAATGAAGTCTCACTTCCCCCCGGTCAAAAGGGCCATCTGAAAAAAGTGTAAAATCCAGAAAGGCAGGACAGGCCATGGAGAACTGGGAGCCTTGTTATGCTGATGGGCGGGATGTAAATTGCCAACAACCACTCGGGAGAAGTGTATGGTGTTTCCTGAAACATCTAAAAAACAATGCAACAGAGCCTAGGGCACTTCCACTTATGGTCCTATAGCTTAGGGAAATTAAAATCAAAAAGACACAGCCACCCCAAAGTTTGGAACGGCTCTGTTTACAAGAACCTCGTTTACAGTACAAGTTCAACATCGCAGAAAGTGAAAAATGGATAAAGAAGTTGTGGTATTCACTTACAAAGCAATATCACTCAGCAATGAAATCTATGTCATCAGGCCCTTAGCAGCACAATGAGTGGATTCAGGTATGATGATTCTAACTGAAATAAGTCACACAGAAAAAGAAACATCATAAGATATCAGTAATACACGGAATGGAAACTTGGCTACAGAGGAACTGAATTACAGAACAGAACAGGGTCTCAAATTGAGAAAACCAACTTATGCTTGCTTAAGGGTAAAGGTGAGTTGGGGTGCTGCATAAAACCAGAGATTGAAATGAGCACAGATAAAGTTCCTTAAGCCAAATATGGAATAGACAAGAGCTACTCCTTGCTCAACGAAATGGACTCAACACCGCATATTAAACGCCTAAGAATGTACCTGACTAGTAAGTATCTTAAAACCTATGGATTGCTATGTCTCCGAAAGAGAATCAAGCATGTGTACAGGGGCATAAACACAGCAGTGATAGGATTGGAGAGGTTCGGTGAGCAAATGAAGACCCTTTGAAGTCATATTGCATGGTACCCATTCCACGGGTCTCAACTCTCCAGGTTTAAGGTATTCTTCCTTCAGCTAAAACATGCATGTGGAACCTAGAGTATGATCAACCATGTGATTGGGAGACGTGTTCAAATATGTCTCAGTTTTCCTCCCCTGGTACTCGGGTGCAACATTCCAGACGCTTTACTAACACTCGCCCCACTTGGAGAGTCAGTCCCTTTAACCTCCTGTTTGGCCCAGTTTGCAATTTCTGCGGAAGATGAACAGGAATAGTAAGAACCAATGAGAGGCTAGCTGGAGGTGTCTGGACGGGCAAATTTAACTCTCATTTCCCACCAGGAAGAGGAAATAACCAAAGGCACAGCGTGCCGTGCCGGAACCAGATTAGGGCCTGAAGCCATCCTGCGGTGTTGCGGCCAGCTCAAAAGAAAGCAAGGTGAAGAAAGGAGCTCAGGGGCACTGTAAATCACAAACCTGCAGAGTTATAAATGACAGCTATCGTCCAAAAATAGACTGAAGTAAGGCTGCCAAGAGGACTTGAAAGCGGGGCAGAATTGAAGGAAACCGATTTCAGGAGGTAGACTGGAATTGCATTGAAAGCATAGGAAAAGAGGCAGAACGTCCACAATGATGCACTTGGCCAAAAAGGGCGTATGCGTTTTTTCCTGAATATATTCAGGAAAAAACGCATACGCCCTTTTTGGCCAACCAAGCAAGCTTGCAAAGGAAATCTGCACTACAATGAAGTCTCACTTCCCCCCGGTCAAAAGGGCCATCTGAAAAAAGTGTAAAATCCAGAAAGGCAGGACAGGCCATGGAGAACTGGGAGCCTTGTTATGCTGATGGGCGGGATGTAAATTGCCAACAGACACTCGGGAGAAGTGTATGGTGTTTCCTGAAACATCTAAAAAACAAAGCAACAGAGCCTAGGGCACTGCCACTTATGGTCCTATACCTTAGGGAAATTAAAATCAAAAAGACACAGCCACCCCAAAGTTTGGGACGCCTCTCTTTACAAGAACCTCGTTTACAGTACAAGTTCAACATCGCAGAAAGTGAAAAATGGATAAAGAAGTTGTGGTATTTACTTACAAAGCAATATCACTCAGCAATGAAATCTATGTCATCAGGCCCTTAGCAGCACAATGAGTGGATTCAGGTATGATGATTCTAACTGAAGTAAGTCACACAGAAAAAGAAACATCATAAGATATCAGTAATACACGGAATGTAAACTTGGCTACACAGGAACTGAATTACAGAACAGAACAGGGTCTCAAATTTAGAAAACCAACTTATGCTTGCTTAAGGGGAAAGGTGAGTTGGGGTGCTGCATAAAACCAGAGATTGAAATGAGCACAGATAAAGTTCCTTAAGTCAAATATGGAATAGACAAGAGCTACTCCTTGCTCAACGAAATGGACTCAACACTGCATATTAAACGCCTAAGAATGTACCTGACTAGTAAGTATCTTAAAACCTATGGATTGCTATGTCTCCGAAAGAGAATCAAGCATGTGTACAGGGGCATAAACGCAGCAGTGATAGGATTGGAGAGGTTCGGTGAGCAAATGAAGACCCTTTGAAGTCATATTGCATGGTACCCATTACACGGGTCTTAACTCTCCAGGTTTAAGGTATTCTTCCTTCAGCTAAAACATGCATGTGGAACCCAAGTATGATCAACCATGTGAACGGGAGACGTGTTAAAATATGTCTCAGTTTTCCTCCCCTGGTACTCGGGTGCAACATTTCAGACGCTTTACTAACACTCTTCCGACTTGGAGAGTCAGGCCCTTTAAACTCCTGTTTGGCACAGTTTGCAATTTCTGCGGAAGATGAACAGGAATAGCGAGAACCAATGAGAGACTAGCTGGAGGTGTCTGGACGGGCAAATTTACCTCTCATTTCCCACCAGGAAGAGGAATTAACCAAAGGCTCAGCGTGCCGTGCCGGAACCAGATTAGGGCCTGAAGCCATTCTGCGGTGTTGCGGCCAGCTCAAAAGAAAGCGAGTTGAAGAAAGGAGCTCAGGGGCAGTGTAATTCACAAACCTGCAGAGTTATAAATTACAGCTATCGTCCAGAAATAGACTGAAGTAAGGCTGCCAAGAGGACTTGAAAGCGGGGCAGAATTGCAGGAAACCGATTTCAGGAGGTAGACTGGAATTGCATTGAAAGCATAGGAAAAGAGGCAGAACGTCCACAATGATGCACTTGGCCAAAAAGGGCGTATGCGTTTTTTCCTGAATATATTCAGGAAAAAACGCATACGCCGTTTTTGGCCAACCAAGCAAGCTTGCAAAGGAAATCTGCACTACAATGAAGTCTCACTTCCCCCCGGTCAAAAGGGCCATCTGAAAAAAGTGTAAAATCCAGAAAGGCAGGACAGGCCATTGAGAACTGGGAGCCTTGTTATGCTGATGGGCGGGATGTAAATTGCCAACAGACACTTGGGAGAAGTGTATGGTGTTTCCTGAAACATCTAAAAAACAAAGCAACAGAGCCTAGGGCACTTCCACTTATGGTCCTATAGCTTAGGGAAATTAAAATCAAAAAGACACAGCCACCCCAAAGTTTGGAACGGCTCTGTTTACAAGAACCTCGTTTACAGTACAAGTTCAACATCGCAGAAAGTGAAAAATGGATAAAGAACTTGTGGTACTTACGTACAATGCAGTATCACTCAGCAATGAAATCTATGTCATCAGGCACGTAGCAGAATAATGAGTAGATTCAGGTACGATGATTCTAACTGAAATAAGTCACACACAAAAAGAAACATAATAAGATATCACTAATACATGGAATGTAAACTTGGCTACACAGGAACTGAATTCCAAAACAGAACAGGTTCTCAAATTTAGAAAACCAACTTATGCTTGCTTAAGGGGAAAGGTGAGTTGGGGTGCTGCATAAAACCAGAGATTGAAATGAGCACAGATAAAGTTCCTTAAGCCAAATATGGAATAGACAAGAGCCACTCCTTGCTCAACGAAATGGACTCATCACCGCATATTAAACGCCTAAGAATGTACCTGACTAGTAAGTATCTTAAAACCTATGAATTGCTATGTCTCCGAAAGAGAATCAAGCATGTGTACAGGGGCATAAACGCAGCAGTGATAGGATTGGAGAGGTTCGGTGAGCAAATGAAGACCCTTTGAAGTCATATTGCATGGTACCCATTCCACGGGTTTCAATTACCCAGGTTTTAGGTATTCTTCCTTCAGCTAAAACATGCATGTGGAACCCAGAGTATGATCAACCATGTGATCGGGAGACGTGTTCAAATATGTCTCAGTTTTCCTCCCCTGGTACTCGGGTGCAACATTCCAGACGCTTTACTAACACTCTCCCCACTTGGAGAGTCAGCGCCTTTAACCTCCTGTTTGGCCCAGTTTGCAATTTCTGCGGAAGATGAACAGGAATAGCGAGAACCAATGAGAGGGTAGCTGGAGGTGTCTGGACGGGCAAATTTAACTCTCATTTCCCAACAGGAAGAGGAAATAACCAAAGGCTCAGCGTGCCGTACCGGAACCAGATTAGGGCCTGAAGCCATCCTGCGGTGTTGCGGCCAGCTCAAAAGAAAGCGAGTTGAAGAAAGGAGCTCAGGGGCACTGTAATTCACAAACCTGCAGAGTTATAAATGACAGCTATCGTCCAAAAATAGACTGAAGTAAGGCTGCCAAGAGGACTTGAAAGCGGGGCAGAATTGCAGGAAACCGATTTCAGGAGGTAGACTGAAATTGCATTGAAAGCATAGGAAAAGAGGCAGAACGTCCACAATGATGCACTTGGCCAAAAAGGGCGTATGCGTTTTTTCCTGAATATATTCAGGAAAAAACGCATACGCCCTTTTTGGCCAACCAAGCAAGCTTGCAAAGGAAATCTGCACTACAATGAAGTCTCACTTCCCCCCGGTCAAAAGGGCCATCTGAAAAAAGTGTAAAATCCAGAAAGGCAGGACAGGTCATGGAGAACTGGGAGCCTTGTTATGCTGATGGGCGGGATGTAAATTGCCAACAACCACTCGGGAGAAGTGTATGCTGTTTCCTGAAACATCTAAAAAACAAAGCAACAGAGCCTAGGGCACTGCCACTTATGGTCCTATAGCTTAGGGAAATTAAAATCAAAAAGACACAGCCACCCCAAAGTTTGGGACGCCTCTGTTTACAAGAACCTCGTTTACAGTACAAGTTCAACATCGCAGAAAGTGAAAAATGGATAAAGAAGTTGTGGTATTTACTTACAAAGCAATATCACTCAGCAATGAAATCTATGTCATCAGGCCCTTAGCATCACAATGAGTGGATTCAGGTATGATGATTCTAACTGAAATAAGTCACACAGAAAAAGAAACATCATAAGATATCAGTAATACACGGAATGTAAACTTGGCTACACAGGAACTGAATTACAGAACAGAACAGGGTCTCAAATTTAGAAAACCAACTTATGCTTGCTTAAGGGGAAAGGTGAGTTGGGGTGCTGCATAAAACCAGAGATTGAAATGAGCACAGATAAAGTTCCTTAAGTCAAATATGGAATAGACAAGAGCTACTCCTTGCTCAACGAAATGGACTCAACACCGCATATTAAACGTCTAAGAATGTACCTGACTAGTAAGTATCTTAAAACCTATGGATTGCTATGTCTCCGAAAGAGAATCAAGCATGTGTACAGGGGCATAAACGCAGCAGTGATAGGATTGGAGAGGTTCGGTGAGCAAATGAAGACCCTTTGAAGTCATATTGCATGGTACCCATTACACGGGTCTCAACTCTCCAGGTTTAAGGTATTCTTCCTTCAGCTAAAACATGCATGTGGAACCCAAGTATGATCAACCATGTGAACGGGAGACGTGTTCAAATATGTCTCAGTTTTCCTCCCCTGGTACTCGGGTGCAACATTCCAGACGCTTTACTAACACTCTCCCCACTTGGAGAGTCAGCGCCTTTAACCTCCTGTTTGGCCCAGTTTGCAATTTCTGCGGAAGATGAACAGGAACAGTGAGAACCAATGTGAGACTAGCTGGAGGTGTCTGGACGGGCAAATTTAACTCTCATTTCCCACCAGGAAGAGGAATTAACCAAAGGCTCAGCATGCCGGGCCGGATCCAGATTAGGGCCTGAAGCCATCCTGCGGTGTTGCGGCCAGCTCACAAGAAAGCGAGTTGAAGAAAGGAGCTCAGGGGCACTGTAATTCACAAACCTGCAGAGTTATAAATGACAGCTATCGTCCAAAAATAGAATGAAGTAAGGCTGCCAAGAGGACTTGAAAGCGGGGCAGAATTGCAGGAAACCGATTTCAGGAGGTAGACTGGAATTGCATTGAAAGCATAGGAAAAGAGGCAGAACGTCCACAATGATGCACTTGGCCAAAAAGGGCGTATGCGTTTTTTCCTGAATATATTCAGGAAAAAACGCATACGCCCTTTTTGGCCAACCAAGCAAGCTTGCAAAGGAAATCTGCACTACAATGAAGTCTCACTTCCCCCCGGTCAAAAGGGCCATCTGAAAAAAGTGTAAAATCCAGAAAGGCAGGACAGGCCATGGAGAACTGGGAGCCTTGTTATGCTGATGGGCGGGATGTAAATTGCCAACAGACACTCGGGAGAAGTGTATGGTGTTTCCTGAAACATCTAAAAAACAAAGCAACAGAGCCTAGGGCACTGCCACTTATGGTCCTATAGCTTAGGGAAATTAAAATCAAAAAGACACAGCCACCCCAAAGTTTGGGACGCCTCTGTTTACAAGAACCTCGTTTACAGTACAAGTTCAACATCGCAGAAAGTGAAAAATGGATAAAGAAGTTGTGGTATTTACTTACAAAGCAATATCACTCAGCAATGAAATCTATGTCATCAGGCCCTTAGCATCACAATGAGTGGATTCAGGTATGATGATTCTAACTGAAATAAGTCACACAGAAAAAGAAACATCATAAGATATCAGTAATACACGGAATGTAAACTTGGCTACACAGGAACTGAATTACAGAACAGAACAGGGTCTCAAATTTAGAAAACCAACTATGCTTGCTTAAGGGTAAAGGTGAGTTGGGGTGCTGCATAAAACCAGAGATTGAAATGAGCACAGATAAAGTTCCTTAAGTCAAATATGGAATAGACAAGAGCTACTCCTTGCTCAACGAAATGGACTCAACACCACATATTAAACGCCTAAGAATGTACCTGACTAGTAAGTATCTTAAACCTATGGATTGCTATGTCTCCGAAAGAGAATCAAGCATGTGTACAGGGGCATAAACGCAGCAGTGATAGGATTGGAGAGGTTCGGTGAGCAAATGAAGACCCTTTGAAATCATATTGCATGGTACCCATTACACGGGTCTTAACTCTCCAGGTTTAAGGTATTCTTCCTTCAGCTAAAACATGCATGTGGAACCCAAGTATGATCAACCATGTGAACGGGAGACGTGTTCAAATATGTCTCAGTTTTCCTCCCCTGGTACTCGGGTGCAACATTCCAGACGCTTTAATAACACTCTCCTGACTTGGAGAGTCAGGCCCTTTAAACTCCTTTTTGGCACAGTTTGCAATTTCTGCGGAAGATGAACAGGAATAACGAGAACCAATGAGAGACTAGCTGGAGGTGTCTGGACGGGCAAATTTAACTCTCATTTCCCACCAGGAAGAGGAATTAACCAAAGGCTCAGCGTGCCGTGCCGGAACCAGATTAGGGCCTGAAGCCATCCTGCGGTGTTGCGGCCAGCTCAAAAAAGTGAGTTGAAGAAAGGAGCTCAGGGGCAGGGTAATTCACAAACCTGCAGAGTTATAAATGACAGCTATCGTCCAAAAATAGACTGAAGTAAGGCTGCCAAGAGGACTTGAAAGTGGGGCAGAATTGCAGGAAACCGATTTCAGGAGGTAGACTGGAATTGCATTGAAAGCATAGGAAAAGAGGCAGAACGTCCACAATGATGCACTTGGCCAAAAAGGGCGTATGCGTTTTTTCCTGAATATATTCAGGAAAAAACGCATACGCCGTTTTTGGCCAACCAAGCAAGCAAGCAAAGGAAATCTGCACTACAATGAAGTCTCACTTCCCCCTGGTCAAAAGGGCCATCTGAAAAAAGTGTAAAATCCAGAAAGGCAGGACAGGCCATTGAGAACTGGGAGCCTTGTTATGCTGATGGGCGGGATGTAAATTGCCAACAGACACTTGGGAGAAGTGTATGGTGTTTCCTGAAACATCTAAAAAACAAAGCAACAGAGCCTAGGGCACTTCCACTTATGGTCCTATAGCTTAGGGAAATTAAAATCAAAAAGACACAGCCACCCCAAAGTTTGGAACGGCTCTGTTTACAAGAACCTCGTTTACAGTACAAGTTCAACATCGCAGAAAGTGAAAAATGGATAAAGAACTTGTGGTACTTACGTACAATGCAGTATCACTCAGCAATGAAATCTATGTCATCAGGCACGTAGCAGCATAATGAGTAGATTCAGGTACGATGATTCTAACTGAAATAAGTCACACAGAAAAAGAAACATCATAAGATATCACTAATACATGGAATGTAAACTTGGCTACACAGGAACTGAATTCCAAAACAGAACAGGTTCTCAAATTTAGAAAACCAACTTATGCTTGCTTAAGGGGAAAGGTGAGTTGGGTTGCTGCATAAAACCAGAGATTGAAATGAGCACAGATAAAGTTCCTTAAGCCAAATATGGAATAGACAAGAGCTACTCCTTGCTCAACGAAATGGACTCAACACCGCATATTAAACGCCTAAGAATGTACCTGACTAGTAAGTATCGTAAAACCTATGGATTGCTATGTCTCCGAAAGAGAATCAAGCATGTGTACAGGGGCATAAACGCAGCAGTGATAGGATTGGAGAGGTTCGGTGAGCAAATGAAGACCCTTTGAAGTCATATTGCATGGTACCCATTCCACGGGTTTCAATTACCAAGGTTTTAGGTATTCTTCCTTCAGCTAAAACATGCATGTGGAACCCAGAGTATGATCAACCATGTGATCGGGAGACGTGTTCAAATATGTCTCAGTTTTCCTCCCCTGGTACTCGGGTGCAACATTCCAGACGCTTTACTAACACTCTCCCCACTTGGAGAGTCAGCGCCTTTAACCTCCTGTTTGGCCCAGTTTGCAATTTCTGCGGAAGATGAACAGGAATAGCGAGAACCAATGAGAGGCTAGCTGGAGGTGTCTGGACGGGCAAATTTAACTCTCATTTCCCAACAGGAAGAGGAAATAACCAAAGGCTCAGCGTGCCGTACCGGAACCAGATTAGGGCCTGAAGCCATCCTGCGGTGTTGCGGCCAGCTCAAAAGAAAGCGAGTTGAAGAAAGGAGCTCAGGGGCACTGTAATTCACAAACCTGCAGAGTTATAAATGACAGCTATCGTCCAAAAATAGACTGAAGTAAGGCTGCCAAGAGGACTTGAAAGCGGGGCAGAATTGCAGGAAACCGATTTCAGGAGGTAGACTGAAATTGCATTGAAAGCATAGGAAAAGAGGCAGAACGTCCACAATGATGCACTTGGCCAAAAAGGGCGTATGCGTTTTTTCCTGAATATATTCAGGAAAAAACGCATACGCCCTTTTTGGCCAACCAAGCAAGCTTGCAAAGGAAATCTGCACTACAATGAAGTCTCACTTCCCCCCGGTCAAAAGGGCCATCTGAAAAAAGTGTAAAATCCAGAAAGGCAGGACAGGCCATGGAGAACTGGGAGCCTTGTTATGCTGATGGGCGGGATGTAAATTGCCAACAACCACTCGGGAGAAGTGTATGGTGTTTCCTGAAACATCTAAAAAACAAAGCAACAGAGCCTAGGGCACTGCCACTTATGGTCCTATAGCTTAGGGAAATTAAAATCAAAAAGACACAGCCACCCCAAAGTTTGGGACGCCTCTGTTTACAAGAACCTCGTTTACAGTACAAGTTCAACATCGCAGAAAGTGAAAAATGGATAAAGAAGTTGTGGTATTTACTTACAAAGCAATATCACTCAGCAATGAAATCTATGTCATCAGGCCCTTAGCATCACAATGAGTGGATTCAGGTATGATGATTCTAACTGAAATAAGTCACACAGAAAAAGAAACATCATAAGATATCAGTAATACACGGAATGTAAACTTGGCTACACAGGAACTGAATTACAGAACAGAACAGGGTCTCAAATTTAGAAAACCAACTTATGCTTGCTTAAGGGGAAAGGTGAGTTGGGGTGCTGCATAAAACCAGAGATTGAAATGAGCACAGATAAAGTTCCTTAAGTCAAATATGGAATAGACAAGAGCTACTCCTTGCTCAACGAAATGGACTCAACACCGCATATTAAACGTCTAAGAATGTACCTGACTAGTAAGTATCTTAAAACCTATGGATTGCTATGTCTCCGAAAGAGAATCAAGCATGTGTACAGGGGCATAAACGCAGCAGTGATAGGATTGGAGAGGTTCGGTGAGCAAATGAAGACCCTTTGAAGTCATATTGCATGGTACCCATTACACGGGTCTCAACTCTCCAGGTTTAAGGTATTCTTCCTTCAGCTAAAACATGCATGTGGAACCCAAGTATGATCAACCATGTGAACGGGAGACGTGTTCAAATATGTCTCAGTTTTCCTCCCCTGGTACTCGGGTGCAACATTCCAGACGCTTTACTAACACTCTCCCCACTTGGAGAGTCAGCGCCTTTAACCTCCTGTTTGGCCCAGTTTGCAATTTCTGCGGAAGATGAACAGAAATAGCGAGAACCAATGAGAGACTAGCTGGAGGTGTCTGGACGGGCAAATTTAACTCTCATTTCCCACCAGGAAGAGGAAATAACCAAAGGCTCAGCGTGCCGTACCGGAACCAGATTAGGGCCTGAAGCCATCCTGCGGTGTTGCGGCCAGGTCACAAGAAAGCGAGTTGAAGAAAGGAGCTCAGGGGCACTGTAATTCACAAACCTGCAGAGTTATAAATGACAGCTATCGTCCAAAAATAGACTGAAGTAAGGCTGCCAAGAGGACTTGAAAGCGGGGCAGAATTGCAGGAAACCGATTTCAGGAGGTAGACTGGAATTGCATTGAAAGCATAGGAAAAGAGGCAGAACGTCCACAATGATGCACTTGGCCAAAAAGGGCGTATGCGTTTTTTCCTGAATATATTCAGGAAAAAACGCATACGCCCTTTTTGGCCAACCAAGCAAGCAAGCAAAGGAAATCTGCACTACAATGAAGTCTCACTTCCCCCTGGTCAAAAGGGCCATCTGAAAAAAGTGTAAAATCCAGAAAGGCAGGACAGGCCATTGAGAACTGGGAGCCTTGTTATGCTGATGGGCGGGATGTAAATTGCCAACAGACACTTGGGAGAAGTGTATGGTGTTTCCTGAAACATCTAAAAAACAAAGCAACAGAGCCTAGGGCACTTCCACTTATGGTCCTATAGCTTAGGGAAATTAAAATCAAAAAGACACAGCCACCCCAAAGTTTGGAACGGCTCTGTTTACAAGAACCTCGTTTACAGTACAAGTTCAACATCGCAGAAAGTGAAAAATGGATAAAGAACTTGTGGTACTTACGTACAATGTAG
Source organism: Stenella coeruleoalba (assembly GCF_951394435.1). Classification (NCBI taxonomy): domain Eukaryota; kingdom Metazoa; phylum Chordata; class Mammalia; order Artiodactyla; family Delphinidae; genus Stenella; species Stenella coeruleoalba. The sequence goes on from NC_137151.1 coordinate 21,572,012, forward strand.
TATCACTCAGCAATGAAATCTATGTCATCAGGCACGTAGCAGCATAATGAGTAGATTCAGGTACGATGATTCTAACTGAAATAAGTCACACAGAAAAAGAAACATCATAAGATATCACTAATACATGGAATGTAAACTTGGCTACACAGGAACTGAATTCCAAAACAGAACAGGTTCTCAAATTTAGAAAACCAACTTATGCTTGCTTAAGGGGAAAGGTGAGTTGGGTTGCTGCATAAAACCAGAGATTGAAATGAGCACAGATAAAGTTCCTTAAGCCAAATATGGAATAGACAAGAGCCACTCCTTGCTCAACGAAATGGACTCAACACCGCATATTAAACTCCTAAGAATGTACCTGACTAGTAAGTATCTTAAAACCTATGGATTGCTATGTCTCCGAAAGAGAATCAAGCATGTGTACAGGGGCATAAACGCAGCAGTGATAGGATTGGAGAGGTTCGGTGAGCAAATGAAGACCCTTTGAAGTCATATTGCATGGTACCCATTCCACGGGTTTCAATTACCCAGGTTTTAGGTATTCTTCCTTCAGCTAAAACATGCATGTGGAACCCAGAGTATGATCAACCATGTGATCGGGAGACGTGTTCAAATATGTCTCAGTTTTCCTCCCCTGGTACTCGGGTGCAACATTCCAGACGCTTTACTAACACTCTCCCCACTTGGAGAGTCAGCGCCTTTAACCTCCTGTTTGGCCCAGTTTGCAATTTCTGCGGAAGATGAACAGGAATAGCGAGAACCAATGAGAGGGTAGCTGGAGGTGTCTGGACGGGCAAATTTAACTCTCATTTCCCAACAGGAAGAGGAAATAACCAAAGGCTCAGCGTGCCGTACCGGAACCAGATTAGGGCCTGAAGCCACCCTGCGGTGTTGCGGCCAGCTCAAAAGAAAGCGAGTTGAAGAAAGGAGCTCAGGGGCACTGTAATTCACAAACCTGCAGAGTTATAAATGACAGCTATCGTCCAAAAATAGACTGAAGTAAGGCTGCCAAGAGGACTTGAAAGCGGGGCAGAATTGCAGGAAACCGATTTCAGGAGGTAGACTGAAATTGCATTGAAAGCATAGGAAAAGAGGCAGAACGTCCACAATGATGCACTTGGCCAAAAAGGGCATATGCGTTTTTTCCTGAATATATTCAGGAAAAAACGCATACGCCCTTTTTGGCCAACCAAGCAAGCTTGCAAAGGAAATCTGCACTACAATGAAGTCTCACTTCCCCCCGGTCAAAAGGGCCATCTGAAAAAAGTGTAAAATCCAGAAAGGCAGGACAGGCCATGGAGAACTGGGAGCCTTGTTATGCTGATGGGCGGGATGTAAATTGCCAACAACCACTCGGGAGAAGTGTATGGTGTTTCCTGAAACATCTAAAAAACAAAGCAACAGAGCCTAGGGCACTGCCACTTATGGTCCTATAGCTTAGGGAAATTAAAATCAAAAAGACACAGCCACCCCAAAGTTTGGGACGCCTCTGTTTACAAGAACCTCGTTTACAGTACAAGTTCAACATCGCAGAAAGTGAAAAATGGATAAAGAAGTTGTGGTATTTACTTACAAAGCAATATCACTCAGCAATGAAATCTATGTCATCAGGCCCTTAGCATCACAATGAGTGGATTCAGGTATGATGATTCTAACTGAAATAAGTCACACAGAAAAAGAAACATCATAAGATATCAGTAATACACGGAATGTAAACTTGGCTACACAGGAACTGAATTACAGAACAGAACAGGGTCTCAAATTTAGAAAACCAACTTATGCTTGCTTAAGGGGAAAGGTGAGTTGGGGTGCTGCATAAAACCAGAGATTGAAATGAGCACAGATAAAGTTCCTTAAGTCAAATATGGAATAGACAAGAGCTACTCCTTGCTCAACGAAATGGACTCAACACCGCATATTAAACGTCTAAGAATGTACCTGACTAGTAAGTATCTTAAAACCTATGGATTGCTATGTCTCCGAAAGAGAATCAAGCATGTGTACAGGGGCATAAACGCAGCAGTGATAGGATTGGAGAGGTTCGGTGAGCAAATGAAGACCCTTTGAAGTCATATTGCATGGTACCCATTACACGGGTCTCAACTCTCCAGGTTTAAGGTATTCTTCCTTCAGCTAAAACATGCATGTGGAACCCAAGTATGATCAACCATGTGAACGGGAGACGTGTTCAAATATGTCTCAGTTTTCCTCCCCTGGTACTCGGGTGCAACATTCCAGACGCTTTACTAACACTCTCCCCACTTGGAGAGTCAGCGCCTTTAACCTCCTGTTTGGCCCAGTTTGCAATTTCTGCGGAAGATGAACAGAAATAGCGAGAACCAATGAGAGACTAGCTGGAGGTGTCTGGACGGGCAAATTTAACTCTCATTTCCCACCAGGAAGAGGAAATAACCAAAGGCTCAGCGTGCCGTACCGGAACCAGATTAGGGCCTGAAGCCATCCTGCGGTGTTGCGGCCAGGTCACAAGAAAGCGAGTTGAAGAAAGGAGCTCAGGGGCACTGTAATTCACAAACCTGCAGAGTTATAAATGACAGCTATCGTCCAAAAATAGACTGAAGTAAGGCTGCCAAGAGGACTTGAATGCGGGGCAGAATTGCAGGAAACCGATTTCAGGAGGTAGACTGGAATTGCATTGAAAGCATAGGAAAAGAGGCAGAACGTCCACAATGATGCACTTGGCCAAAAAGGGCGTATGCGTTTTTTCCTGAATATATTCAGGAAAAAACGCATACGCCCTTTTTGGCCAACCAAGCAAGCAAGCAAAGGAAATCTGCACTACAATGAAGTCTCACTTCCCCCTGGTCAATAGGGCCATCTGAAAAAAGTGTAAAATCCAGAAAGGCAGGACAGGCCATTGAGAACTGGGAGCCTTGTTATGCTGATGGGCGGGATGTAAATTGCCAACAGACACTTGGGAGAAGTGTATGGTGTTTCCTGAAACATCTAAAAAACAAAGCAACAGAGCCTAGGGCACTTCCACTTATGGTCCTATAGCTTAGGGAAATTAAAATCAAAAAGACACAGCCACCCCAAAGTTTGGAACGGCTCTGTTTACAAGAACCTCGTTTACAGTACAAGTTCAACATCGCAGAAAGTGAAAAATGGATAAAGAACTTGTGGTACTTACGTACAATGTAGTATCACTCAGCAATGAAATCTATGTCATCAGGCACGTAGCAGCATAATGAGTAGATTCAGGTACGATGATTCTAACTGAAATAAGTCACACAGAAAAAGAAACATCATAAGATATCAGTAATACACGGAATGTAAACTTGGCTACACAGGAACTGAATTACAGAACAGAACAGGGTCTCAAATTTAGAAAACCAACTTATGCTTGCTTAAGGGTAAAGGTGAGTTGGGGTGCTGCATAAACCAGAGATTGAAATGAGCACAGATAAAGTTCCTTAAGTCAAATATGGAATAGACAAGAGCTACTCCTTGCTCAACGAAATGGACTCAACACCGCATATTAAACGCCTAAGAATGTACCTGACTAGTAAGTATCTTAAAACCTATGGATTGCTATGTCTCCGAAAGAGAATCAAGCATGTGTACAGGGGCATAAACGCAGCAGTGATAGGATTGGAGAGGTTCAGTGAGCAAATGAAGACCCTTTGAAGTCATATTGCATGGTACCCATTCCACGGGTCTCAACTCTCCAAGTTTAAGGTATTCTTCCTTCAGCTAAAACATGCATGTGGAACCCAAGTATGATCAACCATGTGAACGGGAGACGTGTTCAAATATGTCTCAGTTTTCCTCCCCTGGTACTCGGGTGCAACATTCCAGACGCTTTACTAACACTCTCCCCACTTGGAGAGTCAACGCCTTTAACCTCCTGTTTGGCCCACTTTGCAATTTCTGCGGAAGATGAACAGGAATAGCGAGAACCAATGAGAGACTAGCTGCAGGTGTCTGGACGGGCAATTTTAACTCTCATTTCCCACCAGGAAGAGGAAATAACCAAAGGCTCAGCGTGCCGTGCCGGAACCAGATTAGGGCCTGAAGCCATCCTGCGGTGTTGCGGCCAGGTCACAAGAAAGCAAGTTGAAGAAAGGAGCTCAGGGGCACTGTAATTCTCAAACCTGCAGAGTTATAAATGACAGCTATCGTCCAAAAATAGACTGAAGTAAGGCTGCCAAGAGGACTTGAAAGCGGGGCAGAATTGCAGGAAACCGATTTCAGGAGGTAGACTGGAATTGCATTGAAAGCATAGGAAAAGAGGCAGAACGTCCACAATGATGCACATGGCCAAAAAGGGCGTATGCGTTTTTTCCTGAATATATTCAGGAAAAAACGCATACGCCCTTTTTGGCCAACCAAGCAAGCTTGCAAAGGAAATCTGCACTACAATGAAGTCTCACTTCCCCCCGGTCAAAAGGGCCATCTGAAAAAAGTGTAAAATCCAGAAAGGCAGGACAGGCCATGGAGAACTGGGAGCCCTGTTATGCTGATGGGCGGGATGTAAATTGCCAACAACCACTCAGGAGAAGTGTATGGTGTTTCCTGAAACATCTAAAAAACAAAGCAACAGAACCTAGGGCACTTCCACTTATGGTCCTATAGCTTAGGGAAATTAAAATCAAAAAGACACAGCCACCCCAAAGTTTGGAACGGCTCTGTTTACAAGAACCTCGTTTACAGTACAAGTTCAACATCGCAGAAAGTGAAAAATGGATAAAGAACTTGTGGTACTTACGTACAATGTAGTATCACTCAGCAATGAAATCTATGTCATCAGGCACGTAGCAGCATAATGAGTAGATTCAGGTACGATGATTCTAACTGAAATAAGTCACACAGAAAAAGAAACATCATAAGATATCACTAATACATGGAATGTAAACTTGGCTACACAGGAACTGAATTCCAAAACAGAACAGGTTCTCAAATTTAGAAAACCAACTTATGCTTGCTTAAGGGGAAAGGTGAGTTGGGTTGCTGCATAAAACCAGAGATTGAAATGAGCACAGATAAAGTTCCTTAAGCCAAATATGGAATAGACAAGAGCCACTCCTTGCTCAACGAAATGGACTCAACACCGCATATTAAACGCCTAAGAATGTACCTGACTAGTAAGTATCTTAAAACCTATGGATTGCTATGTCTCCGAAAGAGAATCAAGCATGTGTACAGGGGCATAAACGCAGCAGTGATAGGATTGGAGAGGTTCGGTGAGCAAATGAAGACCCTTTGAAGTCATATTGCATGGTACCCATTCCACGGGTTTCAATTACCCAGGTTTTAGGTATTCTTCCTTCAGCTAAAACATGCATGTGGAACCCAGAGTATGATCAACCATGTGATCGGGAGACGTGTTCAAATATGTCTCAGTTTTCCTCCCCTGGTACTCGGGTGCAACATTCCAGACGCTTTACTAACACTCTCCCCACTTGGAGAGTCAGCGCCTTTAACCTCCTGTTTGGCCCAGTTTGCAATTTCTGCGGAAGATGAACAGGAATAGCGAGAACCAATGAGAGGGTAGCTGGAGGTGTCTGGACGGGCAAATTTAACTCTCATTTCCCAACAGGAAGAGGAAATAACCAAAGGCTCAGCGTGCCGTACCGGAACCAGATTAGGGCCTGAAGCCACCCTGCGGTGTTGCGGCCAGCTCAAAAGAAAGCGAGTTGAAGAAAGGAGCTCAGGGGCACTGTAATTCACAAACCTGCAGAGTTATAAATGACAGCTATCGTCCAAAAATAGACTGAAGTAAGGCTGCCAAGAGGACTTGAAAGCGGGGCAGAATTGCAGGAAACCGATTTCAGGAGGTAGAGTGAAATTGCATTGAAAGCATAGGAAAAGAGGCAGAACGTCCACAATGATGCACTTGGCCAAAAAGGGCATATGCGTTTTTTCCTGAATATATTCAGGAAAAAACGCATACGCCCTTTTTGGCCAACCAAGCAAGCTTGCAAAGGAAATCTGCACTACAATGAAGTCTCACTTCCCCCCGGTCAAAAGGGCCATCTGAAAAAAGTGTAAAATCCAGAAAGGCAGGACAGGCCATGGAGAACTGGGAGCCTTGTTATGCTGATGGGCGGGATGTAAATTGCCAACAACCACTCGGGAGAAGTGTATGGTGTTTCCTGAAACATCTAAAAAACAAAGCAACAGAGCCTAGGGCACTGCCACTTATGGTCCTATAGCTTAGGGAAATTAAAATCAAAAAGACACAGCCACCCCAAAGTTTGGGACGCCTCTGTTTACAAGAACCTCGTTTACAGTACAAGTTCAACATCGCAGAAAGTGAAAAATGGATAAAGAAGTTGTGGTATTTACTTACAAAGCAATATCACTCAGCAATGAAATCTATGTCATCAGGCCCTTAGCATCACAATGAGTGGATTCAGGTATGATGATTCTAACTGAAATAAGTCACACAGAAAAAGAAACATCATAAGATATCAGTAATACACGGAATGTAAACTTGGCTACACAGGAACTGAATTACAGAACAGAACAGGGTCTCAAATTTAGAAAACCAACTTATGCTTGCTTAAGGGGAAAGGTGAGTTGGGGTGCTGCATAAAACCAGAGATTGAAATGAGCACAGATAAAGTTCCTTAAGTCAAATATGGAATAGACAAGAGCTACTCCTTGCTCAACGAAATGGACTCAACACCGCATATTAAACGTCTAAGAATGTACCTGACTAGTAAGTATCTTAAAACCTATGGATTGCTATGTCTCCGAAAGAGAATCAAGCATGTGTACAGGGGCATAAACGCAGCAGTGATAGGATTGGAGAGGTTCGGTGAGCAAATGAAGACCCTTTGAAGTCATATTGCATGGTACCCATTACACGGGTCTCAACTCTCCAGGTTTAAGGTATTCTTCCTTCAGCTAAAACATGCATGTGGAACCCAAGTATGATCAACCATGTGAACGGGAGACGTGTTCAAATATGTCTCAGTTTTCCTCCCCTGGTACTCGGGTGCAACATTCCAGACGCTTTACTAACACTCTCCCCACTTGGAGAGTCAGCGCCTTTAACCTCCTGTTTGGCCCAGTTTGCAATTTCTGCGGAAGATGAACAGAAATAGCGAGAACCAATGAGAGACTAGCTGGAGGTGTCTGGACGGGCAAATTTAACTCTCATTTCCCACCAGGAAGAGGAAATAACCAAAGGCTCAGCGTGCCGTACCGGAACCAGATTAGGGCCTGATGCCATCCTGCGGTGTTGCGGCCAGGTCACAAGAAAGCGAGTTGAAGAAAGGAGCTCAGGGGCACTGTAATTCACAAACCTGCAGAGTTATAAATGACAGCTATCGTCCAAAAATAGACTGAAGTAAGGCTGCCAAGAGGACTTGAATGCGGGGCAGAATTGCAGGAAACCGATTTCAGGAGGTAGACTGGAATTGCATTGAAAGCATAGGAAAAGAGGCAGAACGTCCACAATGATGCACTTGGCCAAAAAGGGCGTATGCGTTTTTTCCTGAATATATTCAGGAAAAAACGCATACGCCCTTTTTGGCCAACCAAGCAAGCAAGCAAAGGAAATCTGCACTACAATGAAGTCTCACTTCCCCCTGGTCAAAAGGGCCATCTGAAAAAAGTGTAAAATCCAGAAAGGCAGGACAGGCCATTGAGAACTGGGAGCCTTGTTATGCTGATGGGCGGGATGTAAATTGCCAACAGACACTTGGGAGAAGTGTATGGTGTTTCCTGAAACATCTAAAAAACAAAGCAACAGAGCCTAGGGCACTTCCACTTATGGTCCTATAGCTTAGGGAAATTAAAATCAAAAAGACACAGCCACCCCAAAGTTTGGAACGGCTCTGTTTACAAGAACCTCGTTTACAGTACAAGTTCAACATCGCAGAAAGTGAAAAATGGATAAAGAACTTGTGGTACTTACGTACAATGTAGTATCACTCAGCAATGAAATCTATGTCATCAGGCACGTAGCAGCATAATGAGTAGATTCAGGTACGATGATTCTAACTGAAATAAGTCACACAGAAAAAGAAACATCATAAGATATCAGTAATACACGGAATGTAAACTTGGCTACACAGGAACTGAATTACAGAACAGAACAGGGTCTCAAATTTAGAAAACCAACTTATGCTTGCTTAAGGGTAAAGGTGAGTTGGGGTGCTGCATAAACCAGAGATTGAAATGAGCACAGATAAAGTTCCTTAAGTCAAATATGGAATAGACAAGAGCTACTCCTTGCTCAACGAAATGGACTCAACACCGCATATTAAACGCCTAAGAATGTACCTGACTAGTAAGTATCTTAAAACCTATGGATTGCTATGTCTCCGAAAGAGAATCAAGCATGTGTACAGGGGCATAAACGCAGCAGTGATAGGATTGGAGAGGTTCAGTGAGCAAATGAAGACCCTTTGAAGTCATATTGCATGGTACCCATTCCACGGGTCTCAACTCTCCAAGTTTAAGGTATTCTTCCTTCAGCTAAAACATGCATGTGGAACCCAAGTATGATCAACCATGTGAACGGGAGACGTGTTCAAATATGTCTCAGTTTTCCTCCCCTGGTACTCGGGTGCAACATTCCAGACGCTTTACTAACACTCTCCCCACTTGGAGAGTCAGCGCCTTTAACCTCCTGTTTGGCCCAGTATGCAATTTCTGCGGAAGATGAACAGGAATAGCGAGAACCAATGAGAGGCTAGCTGGAGGTGTCTGGACGGGCAAATTTAACTCTCATTTCCCACCAGGAAGAGGAAATAACCAAAGGCTCAGCGTGCCGTGCCGGAACCAGATTAGGGCCTGAAGCCATCCTGCGGTGTTGCGGCCAGGTCACAAGAAAGCGAGTTGAAGAAAGGAGCTCAGGGGCACTGTAATTCTCAAACCTGCAGAGTTATAAATGACAGCTATCGTCCAAAAATAGACTGAAGTAAGGCTGCCAAGAGGACTTGAAAGCGGGGCAGAATTGCAGGAAACCGATTTCAAGAGGTAGACTGGAATTGCATTGAAAGCATAGGAAAAGAGGCAGAACGTCCACAATGATGCACATGGCCAAAAAGGGCGTATGCGTTTTTTCCTGAATATATTCAGGAAAAAACGCATACGCACTTTTTGGCCAACCAAGCAAGCTTGCAAAGGAAATCTGCACTACAATGAAGTCTCACTTCCCCCCGGTCAAAAGGGCCATCTGAAAAAAGTGTAAAATCCAGAAAGGCAGGACAGGCCATGGAGAACTGGGAGCACTGTTATGCTGATGGGCGGGATGTAAATTGCCAACAACCACTCAGGAGAAGTGTATGGTGTTTCCTGAAACATCTAAAAAACAAAGCAACAGAACCTAGGGCACTTCCACTTATGGTCCTATAGCTTAGGGAAATTAAAATCAAAAAGACACAGCCACCCCATAGTTTGGAACGGCTCTGTTTACAAGAACCTCGTTTACAGTACAAGTTAAACATCGCAGAAAGTGAAAAATGGATAAAGAAGTTGTGGTATTCACTTACAAAGCAATATCACTCAGCAATGAAATCTATGTCATCAGGCCCTTAGCAGCACAATGAGTTGATTCAGGTATGATGATTCTAACTGAAATAAGTCACACAGAAAAAGAAACATCATAAGATATCAGTAACACACGGAATGTAAACTTGGCTACACAGGAACTGAATTACAGAACAGAACAGGGTCTCAAATTTAGAAAACCAACTTATGCTTGCTTAAGGGTAAAGGTGAGTTGGGGTGCTGCATAAACCAGAGATTGAAATGAGCACAGATAAAGTTCCTTAAGTCAAATATGGAATAGACAAGAGCTACTCCTTGCTCAACGAAATGGACTCAACACCGCATATTAAACGCCTAAGAATGTACCTGACTAGTAAGTATCTTAAAACCTATGGATTGCTATGTCTCCGAAAGAGAATAAAGCATGTGTACAGGGGCATAAACGCAGCAGTGATAGGATTGGAGAGGTTCGGTGAGCAAATGAAGACCCTTTGAAGTCATATTGCATGGTACCCATTCCACGGGTCTCAACTCTCCAGGTTTAAGGTATTTTTCATTCAGCTAAAACATGCATGTGCAACCCAAGTATGATCAACCATGTGAACGGGAGACGTGTTCAAATATGTCTCAGTTTTCGTACCCTGGGACTCGGGTGCAACATTCCAGACACTTTACTAACACTCTCCCCACTTGGAGAGTCAGCGCCTTTAACCTCCTGTTTGGCCCAGTTTGCAATTTCTGCGGAAGATGAACAGGAATAGCGAGAACCAATGAGAGACTAGCTGGAGGTGTCTGGACGGGCAAATTTAACTCTCATTTCCCACCAGGAAGAGGAAATAACCAAAGGCTCAGCGTGCCGGGCCGGAACCAGATTAGGGCCTGAAGCCATCCTGCGGTGTTGCGGCCAGGTCACAAGAAAGCGAGTTGAAGAAAGGAGCTCAGGGGCACTGTAATTCTCAAACCTGCAGAGTTATAAATGACAGCTATCGTCCAAAAATAGACTTAAGTAAGGCTGCCAAGAGGACTTGAAAGCGGGGCAGAATTGCAGGAAACCGATTTCAGGAGGTAGACTGGAATTGCATTGAAAGCATAGGAAAAGAGGCAGAACGTCCACAATGATGCACTTGGCCAAAAAGGGCGTATGCGTTTTTTCCTGAATATATTCAGGAAAAAACGCATACGCCCTTTTTGGCCAACCAAGCAAGCTTGCAAAGGAAATCTGCACTACAATGAAGTCTCACTTCCCCCCGGTCAAAAGGGCCATCTGAAAAAAGTGTAAAATCCAGAAAGGCAGGACAGGCCATGGAGAACTGGGAGCCTTGTTATGCTGATGGGCGGGATGTAAATTGCCAACAGACACTCGGGAGAAGTGTATGGTGTTTCCTGAAACATCTAAAAAACAAAGCAACAGAGCCTAGGGCACTGCCACTTATGGTCCTATAGCTTAGGGAAATTAAAATCAAAAAGACACAGCCACCCCAAAGTTTGGGACGCCTCTGTTTACAAGAACCTCGTTTACAGTACAAGTTCAACATCGCAGAAAGTGAAAAATGGATAAAGAAGTTGTGGTATTTACTTACAAAGCAATATCACTCAGCAATGAAATCTGTGTCATCAGGCCCTTAGCAGCACAATGAGTGGATTCAGGTATGATGATTCTAACTGAAGTAAGTCACACAGAAAAAGAAACATCATAAGATATCAGTAATACACGGAATGTAAACTTGGCTACACAGGAACTGAATTACAGAACAGAACAGGGTCTCAAATTTAGAAAACCAACTATGCTTGCTTAAGGGTAAAGGTGAGTTGGGGTGCTGCATAAAACCAGAGATTGAAATGAGCACAGATAAAGTTCCTTAAGTCAAATATGGAATAGACAAGAGCTACTCCTTGCTCAACGAAATGGACTCAACACCGCATATTAAACGCCTAAGAATGTGCCTGACTAGTAAGTATCTTAAAACCTATGGATTGCTTTGTCTCCGAAAGAGAATCAAGCATGTGTACAGGGGCATAAACGCAGCAGTGATAGGATTGGAGAGGTTCGGTGAGCAAATGAAGACCCTTTGAAGTCATATTGCATGGTACCCATTACACGGGTCTTAACTCTCCAGGTTTAAGGTATTCTTCTTTCAGCTAAAACATGCATGTGGAACCCAAGTATGATCAACCATGTGAACGGGAGACGTGTTCAAATATGTCTCAGTTTTCCTCCCCTGGTACTCGGGTGCAACATTCCAGACGCTTTACTAACACTCTCCCCACTTGGAGAGTCAGCGCCTTTAACCTCCTGTTTGGCCCAGTTTGCAATTTCTGCGGAAGATGAACAGGAATAGCGAGAACCAATGAGAGACTAGCTGGAGGTGTCTGGACGGGCAAATTTAACTCTCATTTCCCACCAGGAAGAGGAAATAACCAAAGGCTCAGCGTGCCGTGCCGGAACCAGATTAGGGCCTGAAGCCATCCTGCGGTGTTGCGGCCAGGTCACAAGAAAGCAAGTTGAAGAAAGGAGCTCAGGGGCACTGTAATTCTCAAACCTGCAGAGTTATAAATGACAGCTATCGTCCAAAAATAGACTGAAGTAAGGCTGCCAAGAGGACTTGAAAGCGGGGCACAATTGCAGGAAATCGATTTCAAGAGGTAGACTGGAATTGCATTGAAAGCATAGGAAAAGAGGCAGAACGTCCACAATGATGCACTTGGCCAAAAAGGGCATATGCGTTTTTTCCTGAATATATTCAGGAAAAAACGCATACGCCCTTTTTGGCCAACCAAGCAAGCTTGCAAAGGAAATCTGCACTACAATGAAGTCTCACTTCCCCCCGGTCAAAAGGGCCATCTGAAAAAAGTGTAAAATCCAGAAAGGCAGGACAGGCCATGGAGAACTGGGAGCCTTGTTATGCTGATGGGCGGGATGTAAATTGCCAACAACCACTCGGGAGAAGTGTATGGTGTTTCCTGAAACATCTAAAAAACAAAGCAACAGAACCTAGGGCACTTCCACTTATGGTCCTATAGCTTAGGGAAATTAAAATCAAAAAGACACAGCCACCCCAAAGTTTGGAACGGCTCTGTTTACAAGAACCTCGTTTACAGTACAAGTTCAACATCGCAGAAAGTGAAAAATGGATAAAGAAGTTGTGGTATTCACTTACAAAGCAATATCACTCAGCAATGAAATCTATGTCATCAGGCCCTTAGCAGCACAATGAGTGGATTCAGGTATGATGATTCTAACTGAAATAAGTCACACAGAAAAAGAAACATCATAAGATATCAGTAATACACGGAATGTAAACTTGGCTACACAGGAACTGAATTACAGAACAGAACAGGGTCTCAAATTTAGAAAACCAACTTATGCTTGCTTAAGGGTAAAGGTGAGTTGGGGTGCTGCATAAACCAGAGATTGAAATGAGCACAGATAAAGTTCCTTAAGTCAAATATGGAATAGACAAGAGCTACTCCTTGCTCAACGAAATGGACTCAACACCGCATATTAAACGCCTAAGAATGTACCTGATTAGTAAGTATCTTAAAACCTATGGATTGCTATGTCTCCGAAAGAGAATCAAGCATGTGTACAGGGGCATAAACGCAGCAGTGATAGGATTGGAGAGGTTCGGTGAGCAAATGAAGACCCTTTGAAGTCATATTGCATGGTACCCATTCCACGGGTCTCAACTCTCCAAGTTTAAGGTATTCTTCCTTCAGCTAAAACATGCATGTGGAACCCAAGTATGATCAACCATGTGAACGGGAGACGTGTTCAAATATGTCTCAGTTTTCCTCCCCTGGTACTCGGGTGCAACATTCCAGACGCTTTACTAACACTCTCCCCACTTGGAGAGTCAGCGCCTTTAACCTCCTGTTTGGCCCAGTATGCAATTTCTGCGGAAGATGAACAGGAATAGCGAGAACCAATGAGAGACTAGCTGCAGGTGTCTGGACGGGCAAATTTAACTCTCATTTCCCACCAGGAAGAGGAAATAACCAAAGGCTCAGCGTGCCGTGCCGGAACCAGATTAGGGCCTGAAGCCATCCTGCGGTGTTGCGGCCAGGTCACAAGAAAGCAAGTTGAAGAAAGGAGCTCAGGGGCACTGTAATTCTCAAACCTGCAGAGTTATAAATGACAGCTATCGTCCAAAAATAGACTGAAGTAAGGCTGCCAAGAGGACTTGAAAGCGGGGCAGAATTGCAGGAAACCGATTTCAGGAGGTAGACTGGAATTGCATTGAAAGCATAGGAAAAGAGGCAGAACGTCCACAATGATGCACATGGCCAAAAAGGGCGTATGCGTTTTTTCCTGAATATATTCAGGAAAAAACGCATACGCCCTTTTTGGCCAACCAAGCAAGCTTGCAAAGGAAATCTGCACTACACTGAAGTCTCACTTCCCCCCGGTCAAAAGGGCCATCTGAAAAAAGTGTAAAATCCAGAAAGGCAGGACAGGCCATGGAGAACTGGGAGCCCTGTTATGCTGATGGGCGGGATGTAAATTGCCAACAACCACTCAGGAGAAGTGTATGGTGTTTCCTGAAACATCTAAAAAACAAAGCAACAGAACCTAGGGCACTTCCACTTATGGTCCTATAGCTTAGGGAAATTAAAATCAAAAAGACACAGCCACCCCAAAGTTTGGAATGGCTCTGTTTACAAGAACCTCGTTTACAGTACAAGTTCAACATCGCAGAAAGTGAAAAATGGATAAAGAAGTTGTGGTATTCACTTACAAAGCAATATCACTCAGCAATGAAATCTATGTCATCAGGCCCTTAGCAGCACAATGAGTGGATTCAGGTATGATGATTCTAACTGAAATAAGTCACACAGAAAAAGAAACATCATAAGATATCAGTAACACACGGAATGTAAACTTGGCTACACAGGAACTGAATTACAGAACAGAACAGGGTCTCAAATTTAGAAAACCAACTTATGCTTGCTTAAGGGTAAAGGTGAGTTGGGGTGCTGCATAAACCAGAGATTGAAATGAGCACAGATAAAGTTCCTTAAGTCAAATATGGAATAGACAAGAGCTACTCCTTGCTCAACGAAATGGACTCAACACCGCATATTAAACGCCTAAGAATGTACCTGACTAGTAAGTATCTTAAAACCTATGGATTGCTATGTCTCCGAAAGAGAATCAAGCATGTATACAGGGGCATAAACGCAGCAGTGATAGGATTGGAGAGGTTCGGTGAGCAAATGAAGACCCTTTGAAGTCATATTGCATGGTACCCATTCCACGGGTCTCAACTCTCCAGGTTTAAGGTATTTTTCCTTCAGCTAAAAAATGCATGTGCAACCCAAGTATGATCAACCATGTGAACGGGAGACGTGTTCAAATATGTCTCAGTTTTCCTCCCCTGGTACTCGGGTGCAACATTCCAGACGCTTTACTAACACTCTCCCCACTTGGAGAGTCAGCGCCTTTAACCTCCTGTTTGGCCCAGTTTGCAATTTCTGCGGAAGATGAACAGGAATAGCGAGAACCAATGAGAGACTAGCTGGAGGTGTCTGGACGGGCAAATTTAACTCTCATTTCCCACCAGGAAGAGGAAATAACCAAAGGCTCAGCGTGCCGTGCCGGAACCAGATTAGGGCCTGAAGCCATCCTGCGGTGTTGCAGCCAGGTCACAAGAAAGCGAGTTGAAGAAAGGAGCTCAGGGGCACTGTAATTCACAAACCTGCAGAGTTATAAATGACAGCTATCATCCAAAAATAGACTGAAGTAAGGCTGCCAAGAGGACTTGAAAGCGGGGCAGAATTGCAGGAAACCGATTTCAGGAGGTAGACTGGAATTGCATTGAAAGCATAGGAAAAGAGGCAGAACGTCCACAATGATGCACTTGGCCAAAAAGGGCGTATGCGTTTTTTCCTGAATATATTCAGGAAAAAACGCATACGCCCTTTTTGGCCAACCAAGCAAGCTTGCAAAGGAAATCTGCACTACAATGAAGTCTCACTTACCACCGGTCAAAAGGGCCATCTGAAAAAAGTGTAAAATCCAGAAAGGCAGGACAGGCCATGGAGAACTGGGAGCCTTGTTATGCTGATGGGCGGGATGTAAATTGCCAACAACCACTTGGGAGAAGTGTATGGTGTTTCCTGAAACATCTAAAAAACAAAGCAACAGAACCTAGGGCACTTGCACTTATGGTCCTATAGCTTAGGGAAATTAAAATCAAAAAGACACAGCCACCCCAAAGTTTGGAACGGCTCTGTTTACAAGAACCTCGTTTACAGTACAAGTTCAACATCGCAGAAAGTGAAAAATGGATAAAGAAGTTGTGGTATTTACTTACAAAGCAATATCACTCAGCAATGAAATCTGTGTCATCAGGCCCTTAGCAGCACAATGAGTGGATTCAGGTATGATGATTCTAAATGAAATAAGTCACACAGAAAAAGAAACATCATAAGATATCAGTAATACACGGAATGTAAACTTGGCTACACAGGAACTGAATTACAGAACAGAACAGGGTCTCAAATTTAGAAAACCAACTTATTCTTGATTAAGGGTAAAGGTGAGTTAGGGTGCAGCATAAAACCAGAGACTGAAATGAGCACAGATAAAGTTCCTTAAGCCAAATATGGAATAGACAAGAGCTACTCCTTGCTCAACGAAATGGACTCAACACCGCATATTAAACGCCTAAGAATGTACCTGACTAGTAAGTATCTTAAAACCTATGGATTGCTATGTCTCCGAAAGAGAATCAAGCATGTGTACAGGGGCATAAACGCAGCAGTGATAGGATTGGAGAGGTTCGGTGAGCAAATGAAGACCCTTTGAAGTCATATTGCATGGTACCCATTCCACGGGTTTCAACTACCCAGGTTTAAGGTATTCTTCCTTCAGCTAAAACATGCATGTGGAACCTAGAGTATGATCAACCATGTGATCGGGAGACGTGTTCAAATATGTCTCAGTTTTCCTCCCCTGGTACTCGGGTGCAACATTCCAGACGCTTTACTAACACTCTCCCCACTTGGAGAGTCAGTCCCTTTAACCTCCTGTTTGGCCCAGTTTGCAATTTCTGCGGAAGATGAACAGGAATAGTGAGAACCAATGAGAGGCTAGCTGGAGGTGTCTGGACGGGCAAATTTAACTCTCATTTCCCACCAGGAAGAGGAAATAACCAAAGGCTCAGCATGCCGGGCCGGAACCAGATTAGGGCCTGAAGCCATCCTGCGGTGTTGCGGCCAGGTCACAAGAAAGCGAGTTGAAGAAAGGAGCTCAGGGGCACTGTAATTCACAAACCTGCAGAGTTATAAATGACAGCTATCGTCCAAAAATAGACTGAAGTAAGGCTGCCAAGAGGACTTGAAAGCGGGGCAGAATTGCAGGAAACCGATTTCAGGAGGTAGACTGGAATTGCATTGAAAGCATAGGAAAAGAGGCAGAACGTCCACAATGATGCACTTGGCCAAAAAGGGCGTATGCGTTTTTTCCTGAATATATTCAGGAAAAAAGGCATACGCCCTTTTTGGCCAACCAAGCAAGCTTGCAAAGGAAATCTGCACTACAATGAAGTCTCACTTCCCCCCGGTCAAAAGGGCCATCTGAAAAAAGTGTAAAATCCAGAAAGGCAGGACAGGCCATGGAGAACTGGGAGCCTTGTTATGCTGATGGGCGGGATGTAAATTGCCAACAACCACACGGGAGAAGTGTATGGTGTTTCCTGAAACATCTAAAAAACAAAGCAACAGAGCCTAGGGCACTGTCACTTATGGTCTTATAGCTTAGAGAAATTAAAATCAAAAAGACACAGCCACCCCAAAGTTTGGGACGCCTCTGTTTACAAGAACCTCGTTTACAGTACAAGTTCAACATCGCAGAAAGTGAAAAATGGATAAAGAAGTTGTGGTATTTACTTACAAAGCAATATCACTCAGCAATGAAATCTATGTCATCAGGCCCTTAGCATCACAATGAGTGGATTCAGGTATGATGATTCTAACTGAAATAAGTCACACAGAAAAAGAAACATCATAAGATATCAGTAATACACGGAATGTAAACTTGGCTACACAGGAACTGAATTACAGAACAGAACAGGGTCTCAAATTTAGAAAACCAACTTATGCTTGCTTAAGGGTAAAGGTGAGTTGGGGTGCTGTATAAAACCAGAGATTGCAATGAGCACAGATAAAGTTCCTTAAGTCAAATATGGAATAGACAAGAGCTACTCCTTGCTCAACGAAATGGACTCAACATCGCATATTAAACGCCTAAGAATGTACCTGACTAGTAAGTATCGTAAAACCGATGGATTGCTATGTCTCCAAAAGAGAATCAAGCATGTGTACAGGGGCATAAACGCAGCAGTGATAGGATTGGAGAGGTTCGGTGAGCAAATGAAGACCCTTTGAAGTCATATTGCATGGTACCCATTCCACGGGTCTCAACTCTCCAGGTTTAAGGTATTCTTCCTTCAACTAAAACATGCATGTGGAACCCAAGTATGATCAACCATGTGAACGGGAGACGTGTTCAAATATGTCTCAGTTTTCCTCCCCTGGTACTCGGGTGCAACATTCCAGACGCTTTACTAACACTCTCCCCACTTGGAGAGTCAGCGCCTTTAACCTCCTGTTTGGCCCAGTTTGCAATTTCTGCGGAAGATGAACAGGAATAGCGAGAACCAATGAGAGACTAGCTGGAGGTGTCTGGACGGGCAAATTTAACTCTCATTTCCCACCAGGAAGAGAAAATAACCGAAGGCTCAGCGTGCCGTGCCGGAACCAGATTAGGGCCTGAAGCCATCCTGCGGTGTTGCGGCCAGGTCACAAGAAAGCGAGTTGAAGAAAGGAGCTCAGGAGCAGTGTAATTCTCAAACCTGCAGAGTTATAAATGACAGCTATCGTCCAAAAATAGACTGAAGTAAGGCTGCCAAGAGGACTTGAAAGCGGGGCAGAATTGCAGGAAACCGATTTCAGGAGGTAGACTGGAATTGCATTGAAAGCATAGGAAAAGAGGCAGAACGTCCACAATGATGCACTTGGCCAAAAAGGGCGTATGCGTTTTTTCCTGAATATATTCAGGAAAAAACGCATACGCCCTTTTTGGCCAACCAAGCAAGCTTGCAAAGGAAATCTGCACTACAATGAAGTCTCACTTCCCCCCGGTCAAAAGGGCCATCTGAAAAAAGTGTAAAATCCAGAAAGGCAGGACAGGCCATGGAGAACTGGGAGCCTTGTTATGCTGATGGGCGGGATGTAATTTGCCAACAGACACTCGGGAGAAGTGTATGGTGTTTCCTGAAACATCTAAAAAACAAAGCAACAGAGCCTAGGGCACTGCCACTTATGGTCTTATAGCTTAGGGAAATTAAAATCAAAAAGACACAGCCACCCCAAAGTTTGGGACGCCTCTGTTTACAAGAACCTCGTTTACAGTACAAGTTCAACATTGCAGAAAGTGAAAAATGGATAAAGAAGTTGTGGTATTTACTTACAAAGCAATATCACTCAGCAATGAAATCTATGTCATCAGGCCCTTAGCATCACAATGAGTGGATTCAGGTATGATGATTCTAACTGAAATAAGTCACACAGAAAAAGAAACATCATAAGATATCAGTAATACACGGAATGTAAACTTGGCTACACAGGAACTGAATTACAGAACAGAACAGGGTCTCATATTTAGAAAACCAACTTATGCTTGCTTAAGGGGAAAGGTGAGTTGGGGTGCTGCATAAAACCAGAGATTGAAATGAGCACAGATAAAGTTCCTTAAGTAAAATATGGAATAGACAAGAGCCACTCCTTGCTCAACGAAATGGACTCAACACCGCATATTAAACGCCTAAGAATGTACCTGACTAGTAAGTATCGTAAAACCTATGGATTGCTATGTCTCCGAAAGAGAATCAAGCATGTGTACAGGGGCATAAACGCAGCAGTGATAGGATTGGAGAGGTTCGGTGAGCAAATGAAGACCCTTTGAAGTCATATTGCATGGTACCCATTCCACGGGTTTCAACTACCCAGGTTTAAGGTATTCTTCCTTCAGCTAAAACATGCATGTGGAACCCAAGTATGATCAACCATGTGAACGGGAGACGTGTTCAAATATGTCTCAGTTTTCCTCCTCTGGTACTCGGGTGCAACATTCCAGACGCTTTACTAACACTCTCCTCACTTGGAGAGTCAGCGCCTTTAACCTACTGTTTGGCCCAGTTTGCAATTTCTGCGGAAGATGAACAGGAATAAAAATCGCATACACCTTTTTTGGCCAACCAAGCAAGCTTGCAAAGGAAATCTGCACTACAATGAAGTCTCACTTCCCCCCGGTCAAAAGGGCCATCTGAAAAAAGTGTAAAATCCAGAAAGGCAGGACAGGCCATGGAGAACTGGGAGCCTTGTTATGCTGATGGGTGGGATGTAAATTGCCAATAGACACTCGGGAGAAGTGTATGGTGTTTCCTGAAACATCTAGAAAACAAAGCAACAGAACCTAGTGCACTTCCACTTATGGTCCTATAGCTTAGGGAAATTAAAATCAAAAAGACACAGCCACCCCAAAGTTTGGAACGGCTCTGTTTACAAGAACCTCGTTTACAGTACAAGTTCAACATCGCAGAAAGTGAAAAATGGATAAAGAAGTTGTGGTATTTACTTACAAAGCAATATCACTCAGCAATGAAATCTGTGTCATCAGGCCCTTAGCAGCACAATGAGTGGATTCAGGTATGATGATTCTAACTGAAGTAAGTCACACAGAAAAAGAAACATCATAAGATATCAGTAATACACGGAATGTAAACTTGGCTACACAGGAACTGAATTACAGAACAGAACAGGGTCTCAAATTTAGAAAACCAACTTATTCTCGCTTAAGGGTAAAGGTGAGTTAGGGTGCAGCATAAAACCAGAGACTGAAATGAGCACAGATAAAGTTCCTTAAGCCAAATATGGAATAGACAAGAGCTACTCCTTGCTCAACGAAATGGACTCAACACCGCATATTAAACGCCTAAGAATGTACCTGACTAGTAAGTATCTTAAAACCTATGGATTGCTATGTCTCCGAAAGTGAATCAAGCATGTGTACAGGGGCATAAACGCAGCAGTGATAGGATTGGAGAGGTTCGGTGAGCAAATGAAGACCCTTTGAAGTCATATTGCATGGTACCCATTCCACGGGTTTCAACTACCCAGGTTTAAGGTATTCTTCCTTCAGCTAAAACATGCATGTGGAACCTAGAGTATGATCAACCATGTGATCGGGAGACGTGTTCAAATATGTCTCAGTTTTCCTCCCCTGGTACTCGGGTGCAACATTCCAGACGCTTTACTAACACTCTCCCCACTTGGAGAGTCAGTCCCTTTAACCTCCTGTTTGGCCCAGTTTGCAATTTCTGCGGAAGATGAACAGGAATAGCGAGAACCAATGAGAGGCTAGCTGGAGGTGTCTGGACGGGCAAATTTAACTCTCATTTCCCACCAGGAAGAGGAATTAACCAAAGGCTCAGCATGCCGGGCCGGAACCAGATTAGGGCCTGAAGCCATCCTGCGGTGTTGCGGCCAGGTCACAAGAAAGCGAGTTGAAGAAAGGAGCTCATGGGCACTGTAATTCACAAACCTGCAGAGTTATAAATGACAGCTATCGTCCAAAAATAGACTGAAGTAAGGCTGCCAAGAGGACTTGAAAGCGGGGCAGAATTGCAGGAAACCGATTTCAGGAGGTAGACTGGAATTGCATTGAAAGCATAGGAAAAGAGGCAGAACGTCCACAATGATGCACTTGGCCAAAAAGGGCGTATGCGTTTTTTCCTGAATATATTCAGGAAAAAACGCATACGCCCTTTTTGGCCAACCAAGCAAGCTTGCAAAGGAAATCTGCACTACAATGAAGTCTCACTTCCCCCCGGTCAAAAGGGCCATCTGAAAAAAGTGTAAAATCCAGAAAGGCAGGACAGGCCATGGAGAACTGGGAGCCTTGTTATGCTGATGGGCGGGATGTAAATTGCCAACAACCACACGGGAGAAGTGTATGGTGTTTCCTGAAACATCTAAAAAACAAAGCAACAGAGCCTAGGGCACTGCCACTTACGGTCTTATAGCTTAGGGAAATTAAAATCAAAAAGACACAGCCACCCCAAAGTTTGGGACGCCTCTGTTTACAAGAACCTCGTTTACAGTACAAGTTCAACATCGCAGAAGTGAAAAATGGATAAAGAAGTTGTGGTATTTACTTACAAAGCAATATCACTCAGCAATGAAATCTATGTCATCAGGCCCTTAGCATCACAATGAGTGGATTCAGGTATGATGATTCTAACTGAAATAAGTCACACAGAAAAAGAAACATCATAAGTTATCAGTAATACACGGAATGTAAACTTGGCTACACAGGAACTGAATTACAGAACAGAACAGGGTCTCAAATTTAGAAAACCAACTTATGCTTGCTTAAGGGTAAAGGTGAGTTGGGGTGCTGCATAAAACCAGAGATTGAAATGAGCACAGATAAAGTTCCTTAAGTCAAATATGGAATAGACAAGAGCTACTCCTTGCTCAACGAAATGGACTCAACATCGCATATTAAACGCCTAAGAATGTACTGACTAGTAAGTATCGTAAAACCGATGGATTGCTATGTCTCCAAAAGAGAATCAAGCATGTGTACAGGGGCATAAACGCAGCAGTGATAGGATTGGAGAGGTTCGGTGAGCAAATGAAGACCCTTTGAAGTCATATTGCATGGTACCCATTCCACGGGTCTCAACTCTCCAGGTTTAAGGTATTCTTCCTTCAGCTAAAACATGCATGTGGAACCCAAGTATGATCAACCATGTGAACGGGAGACGTGTTCAAATATGTCTCAGTTTTCCTCCCCTGGTACTCGGGTGCAACATTCCAGACGCTTTACTAACACTCTCCCCACTTGGAGAGTCAGCGCCTTTAACCTCCTGTTTGGCCCAGTTTGCAATTTCTGCGGAAGATGAACAGGAATAGCGAGAACCAATGAGAGACTAGCTGGAGGTGTCTGGACGGGCAAATTTAACTCTCATTTCCCACCAGGAAGAGGAAATAACCGAAGGCTCAGCGTGCCGTGCCGGAACCAGATTAGGGCCTGAAGCCATCCTGCGGTGTTGCGGCCAGGTCACAAGAAAGCGAGTTGAAGAAAGGAGCTCAGGAGCAGTGTAATTCTCAAACCTGCAGAGTTATAAATGACAGCTATCGTCCAAAAATAGACTGAAGTAAGGCTGCCAAGAGGACTTGAAAGCGGGGCAGAATTGCAGGAAACCGATTTCAGGAGGTAGACTGGAATTGCATTGAAAGCATAGGAAAAGAGGCAGAACGTCCACAATGATGCACTTGGCCAAAAAGGGCGTATGCGTTTTATCCTGAATATATTCAGGAAAAAACGCATACGCCCTTTTTGGCCAACCAAGCAAGCTTGCAAAGGAAATCTGCACTACAATGAAGTCTCACTTCCCCCCGGTCAAAAGGGCCATCTGAAAAAAGTGTAAAATCCAGAAAGGCAGGACAGGCCATGGAGAACTGGGAGCCTTGTTATGCTGATGGGCGGGATGTAATTTGCCAACAGACACTCGGGAGAAGTGTATGGTGTTTCCTGAAACATCTAAAAAACAAAGCAACAGAGCCTAGGGCACTGCCACTTATGGTCTTATAGCTTAGGGAAATTAAAATCAAAAAGACACAGCCACCCCAAAGTTTGGGATGCCTCTGTTTACAAGAACCTCGTTTACAGTACAAGTTCAACATTGCAGAAAGTGAAAAATGGATAAAGAAGTTGTGGTATTTACTTACAAAGCAATATCACTCAGCAATGAAATCTATGTCATCAGGCCCTTAGCATCACAATGAGTGGATTCAGGTATGATGATTCTAACTGAAATAAGTCACACAGAAAAAGAAACATCATAAGATATCAGTAATACACGGAATGTAAACTTGGCTACACAGGAACTGAATTACAGAACAGAACAGGGTCTCATATTTAGAAAACCAACTTATGCTTGCTTAAGGGGAAAGGTGAGTTGGGGTGCTGCATAAAACCAGAGATTGAAATGAGCACAGATAAATTTCCTTAAGTAAAATATGGAATAGACAAGAGCCACTCCTTGCTCAACGAAATGGACTCAACACCGCATATTAAACGCCTAAGAATGTACCTGACTAGTAAGTATCGTAAAACCTATGGATTGCTCTGTCTCCGAAAGAGAATCAAGCATGTGTACAGGGGCATAAACGCAGCAGTGATAGGATTGGAGAGGTTCGGTGAGCAAATGAAGACCCTTTGAAGTCATATTGCATGGTACCCATTCCACGGGTCTCAACTCTCCAGGTTTAAGGTATTCTTCCTTCAGCTAAAACATGCATGTGGAACCCAAGTATGATCAACCATGTGAACGGGAGACGTGTTCAAATATGTCTCAGTTTTCCTCCCCTGGTACTCGGGTGCAACATTCCAGACGCTTTACTAACACTCTCCCGACTTGGAGAGTCAGTCCCTTTAACCTCCTGTTTGGCCCAGTTTGCAATTTCTGCGGAAGATGAAGAGGAATAAAAATCGCATACGCCTTTTTTGGCCAACCAAGCAAGCTTGCAAAGGAAATCTGCACTACAATGAAGTCTCACTTCCCCCCGGTCAAAAGGGCCATCTTAAAAAAGTGTAAAATCCAGAAAGGCAGGACAGGCCATGGGGAACTGGGAGCCTTGTTATGCTGATGGGTGGGATGTAAATTGCCAACAGACACTCGGGAGAAGTGTATGGTGTTTCCTGAAACATCTAGAAAACAAAGCAACAGAACCTAGTGCACTTCCACTTATGGTCCTATAGCTTAGGGAAATTAAAATCAAAAAGACACAGCCACCCCAAAGTTTGGAACGGCTCTGTTTACAAGAACCTCGTTTACAGTACAAGTTCAACATCGCAGAAAGTGAAAAATGGATAAAGAAGTTGTGGTATTTACTTACAAAGCAATATCACTCAGCAATGAAATCTGTGTCATCAGGCCCTTAGCAGCACAATGAGTGGATTCAGGTATGATGATTCTAACTGAAGTAAGTCACACAGAAAAAGAAACATCATAAGATATCAGTAATACACGGAATGTAAACTTGGCTACACAGGAACTGAATTACAGAACAGAACAGGGTCTCAAATTTAGAAAACCAACTATGCTTGCTTAAGGATAAAGGTGAGTTGGGGTGCTGCATAAAACCAGAGATTGAAATGAGCACAGATAAAGTTCCTTAAGTCAAATATGGAATAGACAAGAGGTACTCCTTGCTCAACGAAATGGACTCAACACCACATATTAAACGCCTAAGAATGTGCCTGACTAGTAAGTATCTTAAAACCTATGGATTGCTATGTCTCCGAAAGAGAATCAAGCATGTGTACAGGGGCATAAACGCAGCAGTGATAGGATTGGAGAGGTTCGGTGAGCAAATGAAGACCCTTTGAAGTCATATTGCATGGTACCCATTCCACGGGTCTCAACTCTCCAGGTTTAAGGTATTCTTCCTTCAGCTAAAACATGCATGTGGAACCCAAGTATGATCAACCATGTGAACGGGAGACGTGTTCAAATATGTCTCAGTTTTCCTCCCCTGGTACTCGGGTGCAACATTCCAGACGCTTTACTAACACTCTCCCCACTTGGAGAGTCAGCGCCTTTAACCTCCTGTTCGGCCCAGTTTGCAATTTCTGCGGAAGATGAACAGGAATAGCGAGAACCAATGAGAGACTAGCTGGAGGTGTCTGGACGGGCAAATTTAACTCTCATTTCCCACCAGGAAGAGGAAATAACCAAAGGCTCAGCGTGCCATACCGGAACCAGATTAGGGCCTGAAGCCATCCTGCGGTGTTGCGGCCAGGTCACAAGAAAGCAAGTTGAAGAAAGGAGCTCAGGGGCACTGTAATTCTCAAACCTGCAGAGTTATAAATAACAGCTATCATCCAAAAATAGACTGAAGTAAGGCTGCCAAGAGGACTTGAAAGCTGGGCAGAATTGCAGGAAATCGATTTCAGGAGGTAGACTGGAATTGCATTGAAAGCATAGGAAAAGAGGCAGAACGTCCACAATGATGCACTTGGACAAAAAGGGCGTATGCGTTTTTTCCTGAATATATTCAGGAAAAAACGCATACGCCCTTTTTGGCCAACCAAGCAAGCTTGCAAAGGAAATCTGCACTACAATGAAGTCTCACTTCCCCCCGGTCAAAAGAGCCATCTGAAAACAGTGTAAAATCCAGAAAGGCAGGACAGGCCATGGAGAACTGGGAGCCTTGTTATGCTGATGGGCGGGATGTAAATTGCCAACAACCACTCAGGAGAAGTGTATGGTGTTTCCTGAAACATCTAAAAAACAAAGCAACAGAACCTAGGGCACTTCCACTTATGGTCCTATAGCTTAGGGAAATTAAAATCAAAAAGACACAGCCACCCCAAAGTTTGGAACGGCTCTGTTTACAAGAACCTCGTTTACATTACAAGTTCAACATCGCAGAAAGTGAAAAATGGATAAAGAAGTTGTGGTATTCACTTACAAAGCAATATCACTCAGCAATGAAATCTATGTCATCAGGCCCTTAGCAGCACAATGAGTGGATTCAGGTATGATGATTCTAACTGAAATAAGTCACACAGAAAAAGAAACATCATAAGATATCAGTAATACACGGAATGTAAACTTGGCTACACAGGAACTGAATTACAGAACAGAACAGGGTCTCAAATTTAGAAAACCAACTTATGCTTGCTTAAGGGTAAAGGTGAGTTGGGGTGCTGCATAAACCAGAGATTGAAATGAGCACAGATAAAGTTCCTTAAGTCAAATATGGAATAGACAAGAGCTACTCCTTGCTCAACGAAATGGACTCAACACCGCATATTAAACGCCTAAGAATGTACCTGACTAGTAAGTATCTTAAAACCTATGGATTGCTATGTCTCCGAAAGAGAATCAAGCATGTGTACAGGGGCATAAATGCAGCAGTGATAGGATTGGAGAGGTTCGGTGAGCAAATGAAGACCCTTTGAAGTCATATTGCATGGTACCCATTCCACGGGTCTCCACTCTCCAGGTTTAAGGTATTCTTCCTTCAGCTAAAACATGCATGTGGAACCCAAGTATGATCAACCATGTGAACGGGAGACGTGTTCAAATATTTCTCAGTTTTCCTCCCCTGGTACTCGGGTGCAACATTCCAGACGCTTTACTAACACTCGCCCCACTTGGAGAGTCAGTGCCTTTAACCTCCTGTTTGGCCCAGTTTGCAATTTCTGCGGAAGATGAACAGGAATAGCGAGAACCAATGAGAGACTAGCTGGAGGTGTCTGGACGGGCAAATTTAACTCTCATTTCCCACCAGGAAGAGGAAATAACCAAAGGCTCAGCGTGCCGTGCCGGAACCAGATTAGGGCCTGAAGCCATCCTGCGGTGTTGCGGCCAGGTCACAAGAAAGCGAGTTGAAGAAAGGAGCTCAGGGGCACTGTAATTCACAAACCTGCAGAGTTATAAATGACAGCTATCATCCAAAAATAGACTGAAGTAAGGCTGCCAAGAGGACTTGAAAGCGGGGCAGAATTGCAGGAAACCGATTTCAGGAGGTAGACTGGAATTGCATTGAAAGCATAGGAAAAGAGGCAGAACGTCCACAATGATGCACTTGGCCAAAAAGGGCGTATGCGTTTTTTCCTGAAATATTCCGGAAAAAACGCATACGCCCTTTTTGGCCAACCAAGCAAGCTTGCAAAGGAAATCTGCACTACAATGAAGTCTCACTTCCCACCGGTCAAAAGGGCCATCTGAAAAAAGTGTAAAATCCAGAAAGGCAGGACAGGCCATGGAGAACTGGGAGCCTTGTTATGCTGATGGGCGGGATGTAAATTGCCAACAACCACTCGGGAGAAGTGTATGGTGTTTCCTGAAACATCTAAAAAACAAAGCAACAGAACCTAGGGCACTTCCACTTATGGTCCTATAGCTTAGGGAAATTAAAATCAAAAAGACACAGCCACCCCAAAGTTTGGAACGGCTCTGTTTACAAGAACCTCGTTTACAGTACAAGTTCAACATCGCAGAAAGTGAAAAATGGATAAAGAAGTTGTGGTATTTACTTACAAAGCAATATCACTCAGCAATGAAATCTGTGTCATCAGGCCCTTAGCAGCACAATGAGTGGATTCAGGTATGATGATTCTAACTGAAATAAGTCACACAGAAAAAGAAACATCATAAGATATCAGTAATACACGGAATGTAAACTTGGTTACACAGGAACTGAATTACAGAACAGAACAGGGTCTCAAATTTAGAAAACCAACTTATTCTTGCTTAAGGGTAAAGGTGAGTTAGGGTGCAGCATAAAACCAGAGACTGAAATGAGCACAGATAAAGTTCCTTAAGCCAAATATGGAATAGACAAGAGCTACTCCTTGCTCAACGAAATGGACTCAACACCGCATATTAAACGCCTAAGAATGTACCTGACTAGTAAGTATCGTAAAACCTATGGATTGCTATGTCTCCAAAAGAGAATCAAGCATGTGTACAGGGGCATAAACGCAGCAGTGATAGGATTGGAGAGGTTCGGTGAGCAAATGAAGACCCTTTGAAGTCATATTGCATGGTACCCATTACACGGGTCTCAACTCTCCAGGTTTAAGGTATTCTTCCTTCAGCTAAAACATGCATGTGGAACCCAAGTATGATCAACCATGTGAACGGGAGACGTGTTCAAATATGTCTCAGTTTTCCTCCCCTGGTACTCGGGTGCAACATTCCAGACGCTTTACTAACACTCTCCTCACTTGGAGAGTCAGCGCCTTTAACCTCCTGTTTGGTCCAGTTTGCAATTTCTGCGGAAGATGAACAGGAATAAAAAACGCATACGCCCTTTTTGGCCAACAAAGCAAGCTTGCAAAGGAAATCTGCACTACAATGAAGTCTCACTTCCCCCGGTCAAAAGGGCCATCTGAAAAAAGTGTAAAATCCAGAAAGGCAGGACAGGCCATGGAGAACTGGGAGCCTTGTTATGCTGATGGGCGGGATGTAAATTGCCAACAGACACTTGAGAGAAGTGTATGGTGTTTCCTGAAACATCTAAAAAACAAAGCAACAGAACCTAGGGCACTTCCACTTATGGTCCTATAGCTTAGGGAAATTAAAATCAAAAAGACACAGCCACCCCAAAGGTTGGAACGGCTCTGTTTACAAGAACCTCGTTTACAGTACAAGTTCAACATCGCAGAAAGTGAAAAATGGATAAAGAAGTTGTGGTATTTACTTACAAAGCAATATCACTCAGCAATGAAATCTGTGTCATCAGGCCCTTAGCAGCACAATGAGTGGATTCAGGTATGATGATTCTAACTGAAGTAAGTCACACAGAAAAAGAAACATCATAAGATATCAGTAATACACGGAACGTAAACTTGGCTACACAGGAACTGAATTACAGAACAGAACAGGGTCTCAAATTTAGAAAACCAACTATGCTTGCTTAAGGGTAAAGGTGAGTTGGGGTGCTGCATAAAACCAGAGATTGAAATGAGCACAGATAAAGTTCCTTAAGTCAAATATGGAATAGACAAGAGCTACTCCTTGCTCAACGAAATGGACTCAACACCGCATATTAAACGCCTAAGAATGTGCCTGACTAGTAAGTATCTTAAAACCTATGGATTGCTATGTCTCCGAAAGAGAATCAAGCATGTGTACAGGGGCATATACGCAGCAGTGATAGGATTGGAGAGGTTCGGTGAGCAAATGAAGACCCTTTGAAGTCATATTGCATGGTACCCTTTACACGGGTCTTAACTCTCCAGGTTTAAGGTATTCTTCCTTCAGCTAAAACATGCATGTGGAACCCAAGTATGATCAACCATGTGAACGGGAGACGTGTTCAAATATGTCTCAGTTTTCCTCCCCTGGTACTCGGATGCAACATTCCAGACGCTTTACTAACACTCTCCCCACTTGGAGAGTCAGCGCCTTTAACCTCCTGTTTGGCCCACTTTGCAATTTCTGCGGAAGATGAACAGGAATAGCGAGAACCAATGAGAGACTAGCTGGAGATGTCTGGACGGGCAAATTTAACTCTCATTTCCCACCAGGAAGAGGAAATAACCGAAGGCTCAGCGTGCCGTGCCGGAACCAGATTAGGGCCTGAAGCCATCCTGCGGTGTTGCGGCCAGGTCACAAGAAAGCGAGTTGAAGAAAGGAGCTCAGGAACACTGTAATTCTCAAACCTGCAGAGTTATAAATGACAGCTATCGTCCAAAAATAGACTGAAGTAAGGCTGCCAAGAGGACTTGAAAGCGGGGCAGAATTGCAGGAAACCGATTTCAGGAGGTAGACTGGAATTGCATTGAAAGCATAGGAAAAGAGGCAGAACGTCCACAATGATGCACTTGGCCAAAAAGGGCGTATGCGTTTTTTCCTGAATATATTCAGGAAAAAACGCATACGCCCTTTTTGGCCAACCAAGCAAGCTTGCAAAGGAAATCTGCACTACAATGAAGTCTCACATCCCCCCGGTCAAAAGGGCCATCTGAAAACAGTGTAAAATCCAGAAAGGCAGGACAGGCCATGGAGAACTGGGAGCCTTGTTATGCTGATGGGTGGGATGTAAATTGCCAACAACCACTCGGGAGAAGTGTATGGTGTTTCCTGAAACATCTAAAAAACAAAGCAACAGAACCTAGGGCACTTCCACTTATGGTCCTATAGCTTAGGGAAATTAAAATCAAAAAGACACAGCCACCCCAAAGTTTGGAACGGCTCTGTTTACAAGAACCTCGTTTACAGTACAAGTTCAACATCGCAGAAAGTGAAAAATGGATAAAGAAGTTGTGGTATTTACTTACAAAGCAATATCACTCAGCAATGAAATCTATGTCATCAGGCCCTTAGCATCACAATGAGTGGATTCAGGTATGATGATTCTAACTGAAATAAGTCACACAGAAAAAGAAACATCATAAGATATCAGTAATACACGGAATGTAAACTTGGCTACACAGGAACTGAATTACAGAACAGAACAGGGTCTCAAATTTAGAATACCAACTTATGCTTGCTTAAGGGTAAAGGTGAGTTGGGGTGCTGCATAAAACCAGAGATTGCAATGAGCACAGATAAAGTTCCTTAAGTCAAATATGGAATAGACAAGAGCTACTCCTTGCTCAACGAAATGGACTCAACACCGCATATTAAACGCCTAAGAATGTACCTGACTAGTAAGTATCGTAAAACCTATGGATTGCTATGTCTCCAAAAGAGAATCAAGCATGTGTACAGGGGCATAAACGCAGCAGTGATAGGATTGGAGAGGTTCGGTGAGCAAATGAAGACCCTTTGAAGTCATATTGCATGGTACCCATTCCACGGGTCTCAACTCTCCAGGTTTAAGGTATTTTTCCTTCAGCTAAAACATGCATGTGGAACCCAAGCATGATCAACCATGTGAACGGGAGACGTGTTCAAATATGTCTCAGTTTTCCTCCCCTGGTACTCGGGTGCAACATTCCAGACGCTTTACTAACACTCTCCCCACTTGGAGAGTCAGCGCCTTTAACCTCCTGTTTGGCCCACTTTGCAATTTCTGCGGAAGATGAACAGGAATAGCGAGAACCAATGAGAGGCTAGCTGGAGGTGTCTGGACGGGCAAATTTAACTCTCATTTCCCACCAGGAAGAGGAAATAACCAAAGGCTCAGCGTGCCGTACCGGAACCAGATTAGGGCCTGAAGCCATCCTGCGGTGTTGCGGCCAGCTCAAAAGAAAGCGAGTTGAAGAAAGGAGCTCAGGGGCACTGTAATTCACAAACCTGCAGAGTTATAAATGACAGCTATCGTCCAAAAATAGACTGAAGTAAGGCTGCCAAGAGGACTTGAAAGCGGGGCAGAATTGCAGGAAACCGATTTCAGGAGGTAGACTGGAATTGCATTGAAAGCATAGGAAAAGAGGCAGAACGTCCACAATGATGCACTTGGCCAAAAAGGGCGTATGCGTTTTTTCCTGAATATATTCAGGAAAAAACGCATACGCACTTTTTGGCCAACCAAGCAAGCTTGCAAAGGAAATCTGCACTACAATGAAGTCTCACTTCCCCCCGGTCAAAAGGGCCATCTGAAAAAAGTGTAAAATCCAGAAAGGCAGGACAGGCCATGGAGAACTGGGAGCCTTGTTATGCTGATGGGCGGGATGTAAATGGCCAACAGACACTCGGGAGAAGTGTATGGTGTTTCCTGAAACATCTAAAAAACAAAGCAACAGAGCCTAGGGCACTTCCACTTATGGTCCTATAGCTTAGGGAAATTAAAATCAAAAAGACACAGCCACCCCAAAGTTTGGGACGCCTCTGTTTACAAGAACCTCGTTTACAGTACAAGTTCAACATCGCAGAAAGTGAAAAATGGATAAAGAAGTTGTGGTATTCACTTACAAAGCAATATCACTCAGCAATGAAATCTATGTCATCAGGCCCTTAGCAGCACAATGAGTGGATTCAGGTATGATGATTCTAACTGAAATAAGTCACACAGAAAAAGAAACATCATAAGATATCAGTAATACACGGAATGGAAACTTGGCTACACAGGAACAGAATTACAGAACAGAACAGGGTCTCAAATTTAGAAAAACAACTTATGCTTGCTTAAGGGTAAAGGTGAGTTGGGGTGCTGCATAAAACCAGAGATTGAAATGAGCACAGATAAAGTTCCTTAAGCCAAATATGGAATAGACTAGAGCTACTCCTTGCTCAACGAAATGGACTCAACACCGCATATTAAACGCCTAAGAATGTACCTGACTTGTAAGTATCTTAAAACCTATGGATAGCTATGTCTCCAAAAGAGAATCAAGCATGTGTACAGGGGCATAAACGCAGCAGTGATAAGATTGGAGAGGTTCGGTGAGCAAATGAAGACCCTTTGAAGTCATATTGCATGGTACCCATTCCACGGGTTTCAACTACCCAGGTTTAAGGTATTCTTCCTTCAGCTAAAACATGCATGTGGAACCTAGAGTATGATCAACCATGTGATCGGGAGACGTGTTCAAATATGTCTCAGTTTTCCTCCCCTGGTACTCGGGTGCAACATTCCAGACGCTTTACTAACACTCTCCCCACTTGGAGAGTCAGTCCCTTTAACCTCCTGTTTGGCCCAGTTTGCAATTTCTGCGGAAGATGAACAGGAATAGCGAGAACCAATGAGAGACTAGCTGCAGGTGTCTGGACGGGCAAATTTAACTCTCATTTCCCACCAGGAAGAGGAATTAACCAAAGGCTCAGCATACCGGGCCGGAACCAGATTAGGGCCTGAAGCCATCCTGCGGTGTTGCGGCCAGGTCACAAGAAAGCGAGTTGAAGAAAGGAGCTCAGGGGCACTGTAATTCACAAACCTTCAGAGTTATAAATGACAGCTATCATCCAAAAATAGACTGAAGTAAGGCTGCCAAGAGGACTTGAAAGCGGGGCAGAATTGCAGGAAACCGATTTCAGGAGGTAGACTGGAATTGCATTGAAAGCATAGGAAAAGAGGCAGAACGTCCACAATGATACTCTTGGCCAAAAAGGGTGTATGCGTTTTTTCCTGAATATATTCAGGAAAAAACGCATACGCCCTTTTTGGCCAACCAAGCAAGCTTGCAAAGGAAATCTGCACTACAATGAAGTCTCACTTCCCCCCGGTCAAAAGGGCCATCTGAAAACAGTGTAAAATCCAGAAAGGCAGGACAGGCCATGGAGAACTGGGAGCCTTGTTATGCTGATGGGTGGGATGTAAATTGCCAACAACCACTCGGGAGAAGTGTATGGTGTTTCCTGAAACATCTAAAAAACAAAGCAACAGAACCTAGGGCACTTCCACTTATGGTCCTATAGCTTAGGGAAATTAAAATCAAAAAGACACAGCCACCCCAAAGTTTGGAACGGCTCTGTTTACAAGAACCTCGTTTACAGTACAAGTTCAACATCGCAGAAAGTGAAAAATGGATAAAGAAGTTGTGGTATTTACTTACAAAGCAATATCACTCAGCAATGAAATCTATGTCATCAGGCCCTTAGCAGCACAATGAGTGGATTCAGGTATGATGATTCTAACTGAAATAAGTCACACAGAAAAAGAAACATCATAAGATATCACTAATACACGGAATGTAAACTTGGCTACACAGGAACTGAATTACAGAACAGAACAGGGTCTCAAATTTAGAATACCAACTTATGCTTGCTTAAGGGTAAAGGTGAGTTGGGGTGCTGCATAAAACCAGAGATTGAAATGAGCACAGATAAAGTTCCTTAAGTCAAATATGGAATAGACAAGAGCTACTCCTTGCTCAACGAAATGGACTCAACACCCCATATTAAACGCCTAAGAATGTACCTGACTAGTAAGTATCTTAAAACCTATGGATTGCTATGTCTCCAAAAGAGAATCAAGCATGTGTACAGGGGCATAAACGCAGCAGTGATAGGATTGGAGAGGTTCGGTGAGCAAATGAAGACCCTTTGAAGTCATATTGCATGGTACCCATTCCACGGGTTTCAACTACCCAGGTTTAAGGTATTCTTCCTTCAGCTAAAACATGCATGTGGAACCCAAGTACGATCAACCATGTGAACGGGAGACGTGTTCAAATATGTCTCAGTTTTCCTCCCCTGGTACTCGGGTGCAACATTCCAGACGCTTTACTAACACTCTCCGCACTTGGAGAGTCAGTCCCTTTAACCTCCTGTTTGGCCCAGTTTGCAATTTCTGCGGAAGATGAACAGGAATAGCGAGAACCAATGAGAGGCTAGCTGGAGGTGTCTGGTCGGGCAAATTTAACTCTCATTTCCCACCAGGAAGAGGAATTAACCAAAGGCTCAACATGCCGGGCCGGAACCAGATTAGGGCCTGAAGCCATCCTGCGGTGTTGCGGCCAGGTCACAAGAAAGCGAGTTGAAGAAAGGAGCTCAGGGGCACTGTAATTCACAAACCTGCAGAGTTATAAATGACAGCTATCGTCCAAAAATAGACTGAAGTAAGGCTGCCAAGAGGACTTGAAAGCGGGGCAGAATTGCAGGAAACCGATTTCAGGAGGTAGACTGGAATTGCATTGAAAGCATAGGAAAAGAGGCAGAACGTCCACAATGATGCACTTGGCCAAAAAGGGCGTATGCGTTTTTTCCTGAATATATTCAGGAAAAAACGCATACGCCCTTTTTGGCCAACCAAGCAAGCTTGCAAAGGAAATCTGCACTACAATGAAGTCTCACTTCCACCCGGTCAAAAGGGCCATCTGAAAAAAGTGTAAAATCCAGAAAGGCAACAGGCCATTGAGAACTGGGAGCCTTGTTATGCTGATGGGCGGGATGTAAATTGCCAACAGACACTTGGGAGAAGTGTATGGTGTTTCCTGAAACATCTAAAAAACAAAGCAACAGAGCCTAGGGCACTTCCACTTATGGTCCTATAGCTTAGGGAAATTAAAATCAAAAAGACACAGCCACCCCAAAGTTTGGAACGGCTCTGTTTACAAGAACCTCGTTTACAGTACAAGTTCAACATCGCAGAAAGTGAAAAATGGATAAAGAAGTTGTGGTATTCACTTACAAAGCAATATCACTCAGCAATGAAATCTATGTCATCAGGCCCTTAGAAGCACAATGAGTGGATTCAGGTATGATGATTCTAACTGAAATAAGTCACACAGAAAAAGAAACATCATAAGATATCAGTAATACACGGAATGGAAACTTGGCTACACAGGAACTGAATTACAGAACAGAACAGGGTCTCAAATTTAGAAAACCAACTTATGCTTGCTTAAGGGGAAAGGTGAGTTGGGGTGCTGCATAAAACCAGAGATTGAAATGAGCACAGATAAAGTTCCTTAAGCCAAATATGGAATAGACAAGAGCTACTCCTTGCTCAACGAAATGGACTCAACACCGCATATTAAACGCCTAAGAATGTACCTGACTTGTAAGTATCTTAAAACCTATGGATTGCTATGTCTCCGAAAGAGAATCAAGCATGTGTACAGGGGCATAAACGCAGCAGTGATAGGATTGGAGAGGTTCGGTGAGCAAATGAAGACCCTTTGAAGTCATATTGCATGGTACCCATTCCACGGGTTTCAACTACCCAGGTTTAAGGTATTCTTCCTTCAGCTAAAACATGCATGTGGAACCTAGAGTATGATCAACCATGTGATCGGGAGACGTGTTCAAATATGTCTCAGTTTTCCTCCCCTGGTACTCGGGTGCAACATTCCAGACGCTTTACTAACACTCTCCCCACTTGGAGAGTCAGTCCCTTTAACCTCCTGTTTGGCCCACTTTGCAATTTCTGCGGAAGATGAACAGGAATAGTGAGAACCAATGAGAGGCTAGCTGGAGGTGTCTGGACGGGCAAATTTAACTCTCACTTCCCACCAGGAAGAGGAATTAACCAAAGGCTCAGCATGCCGGGCCGGAACCAGATTAGGGCCTGAAGCCATCCTGCGGTGTTGCGGCCAGGTCACAAGAAAGCGAGTTGAAGAAAGGAGCTCAGGGGCACTGTAATTCACAAACCTGCAGAGTTATAAATGACAGCTATCGTCCAAAAATAGACTGAAGTAAGGCTGCCAAGAGGACTTGAAATCGGGGCAGAATTGCAGGAAACCGATTTCAGGAGGTAGACTGGAATTGCATTGAAAGCATAGGAAAAGAGGCAGAACGTCCACAATGATGCACTTGGCCAAAAAGGGCGTATGCGTTTTTTCCTGAATATATTCAGGAAAACACGCATACGCACTTTTTGGCCAACCAAGCAAGCTTGCAAAGGAAATCTGCACTACAATGAAGTCTCACTTCCCCCCGGTCAAAAGGGCCATCTGAAAAAAGTGTAAAATCCAGAAAGGCAGGACAGGCCATGGAGAACAGGGAGCCTTGTTATGCTGATGGGCGGGATGTAAATTGCCAACAACCACTCAGGAGAAGTGTATGGTGTTTCCTGAAACATCTAAAAAACAAAGCAACAGAACCTAGGGCACTTCCACTTATGGTCCTATAGCTTAGGGAAATTAAAATCAAAAAGACACAGCCACCCCAAAGTTTGGAACGGCTCTGTTTACAAGAACCTCGTTTACAGTACAAGTTCAACATCGCAGAAAGTGAAAAATGGATAAAGAAGTTGTGGTATTTACTTACAAAGCAATATCACTCAGCAATGAAATCTGTGTCATCAGGCCCTTAGCAGCACTATGAGTGGATTCAGGTATGATGATTCTAACTGAAATAAGTCACACAGAAAAAGAAACATCATAAGATATCAGTAATACACGGAATGTAAACTTGGCTACACAGGAACTGAATTACAGAACAGAACAGTGTCTCAAATAAAGAAAACCAACTTATGCTTGCCTAAGGGTAAAGGTGAGTTGGGGTGCTGCATAAAACCAGAGATTGAAATGAGCACAGATAAAGTTCCTTAAGTCAAATATGGAATAGACAAGAGCTACTCCTTGCTCAACGAAATGGACTCAACACCGCATATTAAACGCCTAAGAACGTACCTGACTAGTAAGTATCTTAAAACCTATGGATTGCTATGTCTCCGAAAGAGAATCAAGCATGTGTACAGGGGCATAAACGCAGCAGTGATAGGATTGGAGAGGTTCGGTGAGCAAATGAAGACCCTTTGAAGTCATATTGCATGGTACCCATTCCACGGGTCTTAACTCTCCAGGTTTAAGGTATTCTTCCTTCAGCTAAAACATGCATGTGGAACCCAAGTATGATCAACCATGTGAACGGGAGACGTGTTCAAATATGTCTCAGTTTTCCTCCCCTGGTACTCGGGTGCAACATTCCAGACGCTTTACTAACACTCTCCCCACTTGGAGAGTCAGCGCCTTTAACCTCCTGTTTGGCCCAGTTTGCAATTTCTGCGGAAGATGAACAGGAATAGCGAGAACCAATGAGAGACTAGCTGGAGGTGTCTGGACGGGCAAATTTAACTCTCATTTCCCACCAGGAAGAGGAAATAACCAAAGGCTCAGCGTGCCGTGCCGGAACCAGATTAGGGCCTGAAGCCATCCTGCGGTGTTGCGGCCAGGTCACAAGAAAGCGAGTTGAAGAAAGGAGCTCAGGGGCACTGTAATTCACAAACCTGCAGAGTTATAAATGACAGCTATCGTCCAAAAATAGACTGAAGTAAGGCTGCCAAGAGGACTTGAAAGCGGGGCAGAATTGCAGGAAACCGATTTCAGGAGGTAGACTGGAATTGCATTGAAAGCATAGGAAAAGAGGCAGAACGTCCACAATGATGCACTTGGCCAAAAAGGGCGTATGCGTTTTTTCCTGAATATATTCAGGAAAACACGCATACGCCCTTTTTGGCCAACCAAGCAAGCTTGCAAAGGAAATCTGCACTACAATGAAGTCTCACTTCCCCCCGGTCAAAAGGGCCATCTGAAAAAAGTGTAAAATCCAGAAAGGCAGGACAGGCCATGGAGAACAGGGAGCCTTGTTATGCTGATGGGCGGGATGTAAATTGCCAACAACCACTCGGGAGAAGTGTATGGTGTTTCCTGAAACATCTAAAAAACAAAGCAACAGAACCTAGGGCACTTCCACTTATGGTCCTATAGCTTAGGGAAATTAAAATCAAAAAGACACAGCCACCCCAAAGTTTGGAACGGCTCTGTTTACAAGAACCTCGTTTACAGTACAAGTTCAACATCGCGGAAAGTGAAAAATGGATAAAGAAGTTGTGGTATTTACTTACAAAGCAATATCACTCAGCAATGAAATCTGTGTCATCAGGCCCTTAGCAGCACAATGAGTGGATTCAGGTATGATGATTCTAACTGAAGTAAGTCACACAGAAAAAGAAACATCATAAGATATCAGTAATACACGGAATGTAAACTTGGCTACACAGGAACTGAATTACAGAACAGAACAGGGTCTCAAATTTAGAAAACCAACTTATGCTTGCTTAAGGGTAAAGGTGAGTTGGGGTGCTGCATAAAACCAGAGATTGAAATCAGCACAGATAAAGTTCCTTAAGTCAAATATGGAATAGACAAGAGCTACTCCTTGCTCAACGAAATGGACTCAACACCGCATATTAAACGCCTAAGAACTTACCTGACTAGTAATTATCTTAAAACCTATGGATTGCTATGTCTCCGAAAGAGAATCAAGCATGTGTACAGGGGCATAAACGCAGCAGTGATAGGATTGGAGAGGTTCGGTGAGCAAATGAAGACCCTTTGAAGTCATATTGCATGGTACCCATTACACGGGTCTTAACTCTCCAAGTTTAAGGTATTCTTCCTTCAGCTAAAACATGCATGTGGAACCCAAGTATGATCAACCATGTGAACGGGAGACGTGTTCAAATATGTCTCAGTTTTCCTCCCCTGGTACTCGGGTGCAACATTCCAGACGCTTTACTAACACTCTCCCCACTTGGAGAGTCAGCGCCTTTAACCTCCTGTTTGGCCCACTTTGCAATTTCTGCGGAAGATGAACATGAATAGCGAGAACCAATGAGAGACTAGCTGAAGGTGTCTGGACGGGCAAATTTAACTCATATTTACCACCAGGAAGAGGAAATAACCAAAGGCTCAGCGTGCCGTGCCAGAACCAGATTAGGGCCTGAAGCCAGCCTGCGGTGTTGCGGCCAGGTCACAAGAAAGCGAGTTGAAGAAAGGAGCTCAGGGGCACTGTAATTCACAAACCTGCAGAGTTATAAATGACAGCTATCGTCCAAAAATAGACTGAAGTAAGGCTGCCAAGAGGACTTGAAAGCGGGGCAGAATTGCAGGAAACCGATTTCAGGAGGTAGACTGGAATTGCATTGAAAGCATAGGAAAAGAGGCAGAACGTCCACAATGATGCACTTGGCCAAAAAGGGCGTATGCGTTTTTTCCTGAATATATTCAGGAAAAAACGCATACGCCCTTTTTGGCCAACCAAGCAAGCTTGCAAAGGAAATCTGCACTACAATGAAGTCTCACTTCCCCCCGGTCAAAAGGGCCATCTGAAAAAAGTGTAAAATCCAGAAAGGCAGGACAGGCCATGCAGAACAGGGAGCCTTGTTATGCTGATGGGCGGGATGTAAATTGCCAACAACCACTCGGGAGAAGTGTATGGTGTTTCCTGAAACATCTAAAAAACAAAGCAACAGAACCTAGGGCACTTCCACTTATGGTCCTATAGCTTAGGGAAATTAAAATCAAAAAGATACAGCCACCCCAAAGTTTGGAACGGCTCTGTTTACAAGAACCTCGTTTACAGTACAAGTTCAACATCGCGGAAAGTGAAAAATGGATAAAGAAGTTGTGGTATTTACTTACAAAGCAATATCACTCAGCAATGAAATCTGTGTCATCAGGCCCTTAGCAGCACAATGAGTGGATTCAGGTATGATGATTCTAACTGAAGTAAGTCACACAGAAAAAGAAACATCATAAGATATCAGTAATACACGGAATGTAAACTTGACTACACAGGAACTGAATTACAGAACAGAACAGGGTCTCAAATTTAGAAAACCAACTTATGCTTGCTTAAGGGTAAAGGTGAGTTGGGGTGCTGCATAAAACCAGAGATTGCAATGAGCACAGATAAAGTTCCTTAAGTCAAATATGGAATAGACAAGAGCTACTCCTTGCTCAACGAAATGGACTCAACACCGCATATTAAACGCCTAAGAATGTACCTGACTAGTAAGTATCGTAAAACCTATGGATTGTTATGTCTCCAAAAGAGAATCAAGCATGTGTACAGGGGCATAAACGCAGCAGTGATAGGATTGGAGAGGTTCGGTGAGCAAATGAAGACCCTTTGAAGTCATATTGCATGGTACCCATTCCACGGGTCTCAACTCTCCAGGTTTAAGGTATTTTTCCTTCAGCTAAAACATGCATGTGGAACCCAAGCATGATCAACCATGTGAACGGGAGACGTGTTCAAATATGTCTCAGTTTTCCTCCCCTGGTACTCGGGTGCAACATTCCAGACGCTTTACTAACAGTCTCCCCACTTGGAGAGTCAGCGCCTTTAACCTCCTGTTTGGCCCACTTTGCAATTTCTGCGGAAGATGAACAGGAATAGCGAGAACCAATGAGAGGCTAGCTGGAGGTGTCTGGACGGGCAAATTTAACTCTCATTTCCCACCAGGAAGAGGAAATAACCAAAGGCTCAGCGTGCCGTACCGGAACCAGATTAGGGCCTGAAGCCATCCTGCGGTGTTGCGGCCAGGTCACAAGAAAGCGAGTTGAAGAAAGGAGCTCAGGGGCACTGTAATTCACAAACCTGCAGAGTTATAAATGACAGCTATCGTCCAAAAATAGACTGAAGTAAGGCTGCCAAGAGGACTTGAAAGCGGGGCAGAATTGCAGGAAACCATTTTCAGGAGGTAGACTGGAATTGCATTGAAAGCATAGGAAAAGAGGCAGAACGTCCACAATGATGCACTTGGCCAAAAAGGGCGTATGCGTTTTTTCCTGAATATATTCAGGAAAAA
The DNA here is from genome assembly GCF_951394435.1 of Stenella coeruleoalba. Classification (NCBI taxonomy): domain Eukaryota; kingdom Metazoa; phylum Chordata; class Mammalia; order Artiodactyla; family Delphinidae; genus Stenella; species Stenella coeruleoalba. Next base: position 21,612,995 of record NC_137151.1, read on the forward strand.
ACGCATACGCACTTTTTGGCCAACCAAGCAAGCTTGCAAAGGAAATCTGCACTACAATGAAGTCTCACTTCCCCCCGGTCAAAAGGGCCATCTGAAAAAAGTGTAAAATACAGAAAGGCAGGACAGGCCATGGAGAACTGGGAGCCTTGTTATGCTGATGGGCGGGATGTAAATTGCCAACAGACACTCGGGAGAAGTGTATGGTGTTTCCTGAAACATCTAAAAAACAAAGCAACAGAGCCTAGGGCACTTCCACTTATGGTCCTATAGCTTAGGGAAATTAAAATCAAAAAGACACAGCCACCCCAAAGTTTGGGACGCCTCTGTTTACAAGAACCTGGTTTACAGTACAAGTTCAACATCGCAGAAAGTGAAAAATGGATAAAGAAGATGTGGTATTCACTTACAAAGCAATATCACTCAGCAATGAAATCTATGTCATCAGGCCCTTAGCAGCACAATGAGTGGATTCAGGTATGATGATTCTAACTGAAATAAGTCACACAGAAAAAGAAACATCATAAGATATCAGTAATACACGGAATGGAAACTTGGCTACACAGGAACAGAATTACAGAACAGAACAGGGTCTCAAATTTAGAAAAACAACTTATGCTTGCTTAAGGGTAAAGGTGAGTTGGGGTGCTGCATAAAACCAGAGATTGAAATGAGCACAGATAAAGTTCCTTAAGCCAAATATGGAATAGACTAGAGCTACTCCTTGCTCAACGAAATGGACTCAACACCGCATATTAAACGCCTAAGAATGTACCTGACTTGTAAGTATCTTAAAACCTATGGATAGCTATGTCTCCAAAAGAGAATCAAGCATGTGTACAGGGGCATAAACGCAGCAGTGATAAGATTGGAGAGGTTCGGTGAGCAAATGAAGACCCTTTGAAGTCATATTGCATGGTACCCATTCCACGGGTTTCAACTACCCAGGTTTAAGGTATTCTTCCTTCAGCTAAAACATGCATGTGGAACCTAGAGTATGATCAACCATGTGATCGGGAGACGTGTTCAAATATGTCTCAGTTTTCCTCCCCTGGTACTCGGGTGCAACATTCCAGACGCTTTACTAACACTCTCCCCACTTGGAGAGTCAGTCCCTTTAACCTCCTGTTTGGCCCAGTTTGCAATTTCTGCGGAAGATGAACAGGAATAGCGAGAACCAATGAGAGGCTAGCTGGAGGTGTCTGGACGGGCAAATTTAACTCTCATTTCCCACCAGGAAGAGGAATTAACCAAAGGCTCAGCATACCGGGCCGGAACCAGATTAGGGCCTGAAGCCATCCTGCAGTGTTGCGGCCAGGTCACAAGAAAGCGAGTTGAAGAAAGGAGCTCAGGGGCACTGTAATTCACAAACCTGCAGAGTTATAAATGACAGCTATCATCCAAAAATAGACTGAAGTAAGGCTGCCAAGAGGACTTGAAAGCGGGGCAGAATTGCAGGAAACCGATTTCAGGAGGTAGACTGGAATTGCATTGAAAGCATAGGAAAAGAGGCAGAACGTCCACAATGATACACTTGGCCAAAAAGGGTGTATGCGTTTTTTCCTGAATATATTCAGGAAAAAACGCATACGCCCTTTTTGGCCAACCAAGCAAGCTTGCAAAGGAAATCTGCACTACAATGAAGTCTCACTTCCCCCCGGTCAAAAGGGCCATCTGAAAACAGTGTAAAATCCAGAAAGGCAGGACAGGCCATGGAGAACTGGGAGCCTTGTTATGCTGATGGGTGGGATGTAAATTGCCAACAACCACTCGGGAGAAGTGTATGGTGTTTCCTGAAACATCTAAAAAACAAAGCAACAGAACCTAGGGCACTGCCACTTATGGTCCTATAGCTTAGGGAAATTAAAATCAAAAAGACACAGCCACCCCAAAGTTTGGAACGGCTCTGTTTACAAGAACCTCGTTTACAGTACAAGTTCAACATCGCAGAAAGTGAAAAATGGATAAAGAAGTTGTGGTATTTACTTACAAAGCAATATCACTCAGCAATGAAATCTATGTCATCAGGCCCTTAGCAGCACAATGAGTGGATTCAGGTATGATGATTCTAACTGAAATAAGTCACACAGAAAAAGAAACATCATAAGATATCAGTAATACACGGAATGTAAACTTGGCTACACAGGAACTGAATTACAGAACAGAACAGGGTCTCAAATTTAGAATACCAACTTATGCTTGCTTAAGGGTAAAGGTGAGTTGGGGTGCTGCATAAAACCAGAGATTGAAATGAGCACAGATAAAGTTCCTTAAGTCAAATATGGAATAGACAAGAGCTACTCCTTGCTCAACGAAATGGACTCAACACCGCATATTAAACGCCTAAGAATGTACCTGACTAGTAAGTATCGTAAAACCTATGGATTGCTATGTTTCCAAAAGAGAATCAAGCATGTGTACAGGGGCATAAACGCAGCAGTGATAGGATTGGAGAGGTTCGGTGAGCAAATGAAGACCCTTTGAAGTCATATTGCATGGTACCCATTACACGGGTTTCAACTCTCCAGGTTTAAGGTATTCTTCCTTCAGCTAAAACATGCATGTGGAACCCAAGTACGATCAACCATGTGAACGGGAGACGTGTTCAAATATGTCTCAGTTTTCCTCCCCTGGTACTCGGGTGCAACATTCCAGACGCTTTACTAACACTCTCCCCACTTGGAGAGTCAGCGCCTTTAACCTCCTGTTTGGCCCACTTTGCAATTTCTGCGGAAGATGAACAGGAATAGCGAGAACCAATGAGAGGCTAGCTGGAGGTGTCTGGACGGGCAAATTTAACTCTCATTTCCCACCAGGAAGAAGAAATAACCAAAGGCTCAGCGTGCCGTACCGGAACCAGATTAGGGCCTGAAGCCATCCTGCGGTGTTGCGGCCAGCTCAAAAGAAAGCGAGTTGAAGAAAGGAGCTCAGGGGCACTGTAATTCACAAACCTGCAGAGTTATAAATGACAGCTATCGTCCAAAAATAGACTGAAGTAAGGCTGCCAAGAGGACTTGAAAGCGGGGCAGAATTGCAGGAAACCGATTTCAGGAGGTAGACTGGAATTGCATTGAAAGCATAGGAAAAGAGGCAGAACGTCCACAATGATGCACTTGGCCAAAAAGGGCGTATGCGTTTTTTCCTGAATATATTCAGGAAAAAACGCATACGCCCTTTTTGGCCAACCAAGCAAGCTTGCAAAGGAAATCTGCACTACAATGAAGTCTCACTTCCCCCCGGTCAAAAGGGCCATCTGAAAAAAGTGTAAAATCCAGAAAGGCAGGACAGGCCATGGAGAACTGGGAGCCTTGTTATGCTGATGGGCGGGATGTAAATTGCCAACAACCACTCGGGAGAAGTGTATGGTGTTTCCTGAAACATCTAAAAAACAAAGCAACAGAACCTAGGGCACTTCCACTTATGGTCCTATAGCTTAGGGAAATTAAAATCAAAAAGACACAGCCACCCCAAAGTTTGGAACGGCTCTGTTTACAAGAACCTCGTTTACAGTACAAGTTCAACATCGCAGAAAGTGAAAAATGGATAAAGAAGTTGTGGTATTTACTTACAAAGCAATATCACTCAGCAATGAAATCTGTGTCATCAGGCCCTTAGCAGCACAATGAGTGGATTCAGGTATGATGATTCTAACTGAAATAAGTCACACAGAAAAAGAAACATCATAAGATATCAGTAATACACGGAATGGAAACTTGGCTACACAGGAACTGAATTACAGAACAGAACAGGGTCTCAAATTTAGAATACCAACTTATTCTTGCTTAAGGGTAAAGGTGAGTTGGGGTGCTGCATAAAACCAGAGATTGAAATGAGCACAGATAAAGTTCCTTAAGTCAAATATGGAATAGACAAGAGCTACTCCTTGCTCAACGAAATGGACTCAACACCGCATATTAAACGCCTAAGAATGTACCTGACTAGTAAGTATCGTAAAACCTATGGATTGCTATGTCTCCAAAAGAGAATCAAGCATGTGTACAGGGGCATAAACGCAGCAGTGATAGGATTGGAGAGGTTCGGTGAGCAAATGAAGACCCTTTGAAGTCATATTGCATGGTACCCATTCCACGGGTCTCAACTCTCCAGGTTTAAGGTATTCTTCCTTCAGCTAAAACATGCATGTGGAACCCAAGTACGATCAACCATGTGAACGGGAGACATGTTCAAATATGTCTCAGTTTTCCTCCCCTGGTACTCGGGTGCAACATTCCAGACGCTTTACTAACACTCTCCCCACTTGGAGAGTCAGTCCCTTTAACCTCCTGTTTGGCCCAGTTTGCAATTTCTTTCGAAGATGAACAGGAATAGCGAGAACCAATGACAGGCTAGCTGGAGGTGTCTGGACGGGCAAATTTAACTCTCATTTCCCACCAGGAAGAGGAAATAACCAAAGGCTCAGCGTGCCATACCGGAACCAGATTAGGGCCTGAAGCCATCCTGCGGTGTTGCGGCCAGCTCAAAAGAAAGCGAGTTGAAGAAAGGAGCTCAGGGGCACTGTAATTCACAAACCTGCAGAGTTATAAATGACAGCTATCGTCCAAAAATAGACTGAAGTAAGGCTGCCAAGAGGACTTGAAAGCGGGGCAGAATTGCAGGAAACCGATTTCAGGAGGTAGACTGGAATTGCATTGAAAGCATAGGAAAAGAGGCAGAACGTCCACAATGATGCACTTGGCCAAAAAGGGCGTACGCGTTTTTTCCTGAATATATTCCTTAAGCCAAATATGGAATAGACAAGAGCTACTCCTTGCTCAACGAAATGGACTCAACACCGCATATTAAACGCCTAAGAATGTACCTGACTTGTAAGTATCTTAAAACCTATGGATTGCTATGTCTCCGAAAGAGAATCAAGCATGTGTACAGGGGCATAAACGCAGCAGTGATAGGATTGGAGAGGTTCGGTGAGCAAATGAAGACCCTTTGAAGTCATATTGCATGGTACCCATTCCACGGGTTTCAACTACCCAGGTTTAAGGTATTCTTCCTTCAGCTAAAACATGCATGTGGAACCTAGAGTATGATCAACCATGTGATCGGGAGACGTGTTCAAATATGTCTCAGTTTTCCTCCCCTGGTACTCGGGTGCAACATTCCAGACGCTTTACTAACACTCTCCCCACTTGGAGAGTCAGTCCCTTTAACCTCCTGTTTGGCCCACTTTGCAATTTCTGCGGAAGATGAACAGGAATAGTGAGAACCAATGAGAGGCTAGCTGGAGGTGTCTGGACGGGCAAATTTAACTCTCATTTCCCACCAGGAAGAGGAATTAACCAAAGGCTCAGCATGCCGGGCCGGAACCAGATTAGGGCCTGAAGCCATCCTGCGGTGTTGCGGCCAGGTCACAAGAAAGCGAGTTGAAGAAAGGAGCTCAGGGGCACTGTAATTCACAAACCTGCAGAGTTATAAATGACAGCTATCGTCCAAAAATAGACTGAAGTAAGGCTGCCAAGAGGACTTGAAATCGGGGCAGAATTGCAGGAAACCGATTTCAGGAGGTAGACTGGAATTGCATTGAAAGCATAGGAAAAGAGGCAGAACGTCCACAATGATGCACTTGGCCAAAAAGGGCGTATGCGTTTTTTCCTGAATATATTCAGGAAAACACGCATACGCCCTTTTTGGCCAACCAAGCAAGCTTGCAAAGGAAATCTGCACTACAATGAAGTCTCACTTCCCCCCGGTCAAAAGGGCCATCTGAAAAAAGTGTAAAATCCAGAAAGGCAGGACAGGCCATGGAGAACAGGGAGCCTTGTTATGCTGATGGGCGGGATGTAAATTGCCAACAACCACTCAGGAGAAGTGTATGGTGTTTCCTGAAACATCTAAAAAACAAAGCAACAGAACCTAGGGCACTTCCACTTATGGTCCTATAGCTTAGGGAAATTAAAATCAAAAAGACACAGCCACCCCAAAGTTTGGAACGGCTCTGTTTACAAGAACCTCGTTTACAGTAGAAGTTCAACATCGCAGAAAGTGAAAAATGGATAAAGAAGTTGTGGTATTTACTTACAAAGCAATATCACTCAGCAATGAAATCTGTGTCATCAGGCCCTTAGCAGCACTATGAGTGGATTCAGGTATGATGATTCTAACTGAAATAAGTCACATAGAAAAAGAAACATCATAAGATATCAGTAATACACGGAATGTAAACTTGGCTACACAGGAACTGAATTACAGAACAGAACAGTGTCTCAAATAAAGAAAACCAACTTATGCTTGCCTAAGGGTAAAGGTGAGTTGGGGTGCTGCATAAAACCAGAGATTGAAATGAGCACAGATAAAGTTCCTTAAGTCAAATATGGAATAGACAAGAGCTACTCCTTGCTCAACGAAATGGACTCAACACCGCATATTAAACGCCTAAGAACGTACCTGACTAGTAAGTATCTTAAAACCTATGGATTGCTATGTCTCCGAAAGAGAATCAAGCATGTGTACAGGGGCATAAACGCAGCAGTGATAGGATTGGAGAGGTTCGGTGAGCAAATGAAGACCCTTTGCAGTCATATTGCATGGTACCCATTCCACGGGTCTTAACTCTCCAGGTTTAAGGTATTCTTCCTTCAGCTAAAACATGCATGTGGAACCCAAGTATGATCAACCATGTGAACGGGAGACGTGTTCAAATATGTCTCAGTTTTCCTCCCCTGGTACTCGGGTGCAACATTCCAGACGCTTTACTAACACTCTCCCCACTTGGAGAGTCAGCGCCTTTAACCTCCTGTTTGGCCCAGTTTGCAATTTCTGCGGAAGATGAACAGGAATAGCGAGAACCAATGAGAGACTAGCTGGAGGTGTCTGGACGGGCAAATTTAACTCTCATTTCCCACCAGGAAGAGGAAATAACCAAAGGCTCAGCGTGCCGTGCCGGAACCAGATTAGGGCCTGAAGCCATCCAGCGGTGTTGCGGCCAGCTCAAAAGAAAGCAAGTTGAAGAAAGGAGCTCAGGGGCACTGTAATTCACAAACCTGCAGAGTTATAAATGACAGCTATCGTCCAAAAATAGACTGAAGTAAGGCTGCCAAGAGGACTTGAAAGCGGGGCAGAATTGCAGGAAACCGATTTCAGGAGGTAGACTGGAATTGCATTGAAAGCATAGGAAAAGAGGCAGAACGTCCACAATGATGCACTTGGCCAAAAAGGGCGTATGCGTTTTTTCCTGAATATATTCAGGAAAAAACGCATACGCCCTTTTTGGCCAACCAAGCAAGCTTGCAAAGGAAATCTGCACTACAATGAAGTCTCACTTCCCCCCGGTCAAAAGGGCCATCTGAAAAAAGTGTAAAATCCAGAAAGGCAGGACAGGCCATGCAGAACAGGGAGCCTTGTTATGCTGATGGGCGGGATGTAAATTGCCAACAACCACTCGGGAGAAGTGTATGGTGTTTCCTGAAACATCTAAAAAACAAAGCAACAGAACCTAGGGCACTTCCACTTATGGTCCTATAGCTTAGGGAAATTAAAATTAAAAAGACACAGCCACCCCAAAGTTTGGAACGGCTCTGTTTACAAGAACCTCGTTTACAGTACAAGTTCAACATCGCAGAAAGTGAAAAATGGATAAAGAAGTTGTGGTATTTACTTACAAAGCAATATCACTCAGCAATGAAATCTGTGTCATCAGGCCCTTAGCAGCACAATGAGTGGATTCAGGTATGATGATTCTAACTGAAGTAAGTCACACAGAAAAAGAAACATCATAAGATATCAGTAATACACGGAATGGAAACTTGGCTACACAGGAACGGAATTACAGAACAGAACAGGGTCTCAAGTTTAGAAAACCAACTTATGCTTGCTTAAGGGTAAAGGTGAGTTGGGGTGCTGCATAAAACCAGAGATTGAAATGAGCACAGATAAAGTTCCTTAAGTCAAATATGGAATAGACAAGAGCTACTCCTTGCTCAACGAAATGGACTCAACACCGCATATTAAACGCCTAAGAATGTACCTGACTAGTAAGTATCTTAAAACCTATGGATTGCTATGTCTCCGAAAGACAATCAAGCATGTGTACAGGGGCATAAACGCAGCAGTGATAGGATTGGAGAGGTTCGGTGAGCAAATGAAGACCCTTTGAAGTCATATTGCATGGTTCCCATTACACGGGTCTTAACTCTCCAGGTTTAAGGTATTCTTCCTTCAGCTAAAACATGCATGTGGAACCCAAGTATGATCAACCATGTGAATGGGAGACGTGTTCAAATATGTCTCAGTTTTCCTCCCCTGGTACTCGGGTGCAACATTCCAGACACTTTACTAACACTCTCCCCACTTGGAGAGTCAGCACCTTTAACCTCCTGTTTGGCCCAGTTTGCAATTTCTGCGGAAGATGAACAGGAATAGCGAGAACCAATGAGAGACTAGCTGGAGGTGTCTGGACAGGCAAATTTAACTCTCATTTCCCACCAGGAAGAGGAAATAACCAAAGGCTCAGCGTGCCGTGCCGGAACCAGATTAGGGCCTGAAGCCATCCTGCGGTGTTGCGGCCAGGTCACAAGAAAGCGAGTTGAAGAAAGGAGCTCAGGGGCACTGTAATTCACAAACCTGCAGCGTTATAAATGACAGCTATCGTCCAAAAATAGACTGAAGTAAGGCTGCCAAGAGGACTTGAAAGCGGGGCAGAATTGCAGGAAACCGATTTCAGGAGGTAGACTGGAATTGCATTGAAAGCATAGGAAAAGAGGCAGAACGTCCACAATGATGCACTTGGCCAAAAAGGGCGTATGCGTTTTTTCCTGAATATATTCAGGAAAAAACGCATACGCCCTTTTTGGCCAAGCAAGCAAGCTTGCAAAGGAAATCTGCACTACAATGAAGTCTCACTTCCCCCAGGTCAAAAGGGACATCTGTAAAAAGTGTAAAATCCAGAAAGGCAGGACAGGCCATGGAGAACTGGGAGCCTTGTTATGCTGATGGGCGGGATGTAAATTGCCAACAACCACTCGGGAGAAGTGTATGGTGTTTCCTGAAACATCTAAAAAACAAAGCAACAGAACCTAGGGCACTTCCACTTATGGTCCTATAGCTTAGGGAAATTAAAATTAAAAAGACACAGCCACCCCAAAGTTTGGAACGGCTCTGTTTACAAGAACCTCGTTTACAGTACAAGTTCAACATCGCAGAAAGTGAAAAATGGATAAAGAAGTTGTGGTATTTACTTACAAAGCAATACCACTCAGCAATGAAATCTGTGTCATCAGGCCCTTAGCAGCACAATGAGTGGATTCAGGTATGATGATTCTAACTGAAGTAAGTCACACAGAAAAAGAAACATCATAAGATATCAGTAATACACGGAATGGAAACTTGGCTACACAGGAACGGAATTACAGAACAGAACAGGGTCTCAAGTTTAGAAAACCAACTTATGCTTGCTTAAGGGTAAAGGTGAGTTGGGGTGCTGCATAAAACCAGAGATTGAAATGAGCACAGATAAAGTTCCTTAAGTCAAATATGGAATAGACAAGAGCTACTCCTTGCTCAACGAAATGGACTCAACACCGCATATTAAACGCCTAAGAATGTACCTGACTAGTAAGTATCTTAAAACCTATGGATTGCTATGTCTCCGAAAGACAATCAAGCATGTGTACAGGGGCATAAACGCAGCAGTGATAGGATTGGAGAGGTTCGGTGAGCAAATGAAGACCCTTTGAAGTCATATTGCATGGTACCCATTACACGGGTCTCAACTCTCCAGGTTTAAGGTATTCTTCCTTCAGCTAAAACATGCATGTGGAACCCAAGTATGATCAACCATGTGAACGGGAGACGTGTTCAAATATGTCTCAGTTTTCCTCCCCTGGTACTCGGGTGCAACATTCCAGACGCTTTACTAACACTCTCCCCACTTGGAGAGTCAGTCCCTTTAACCTCCTGTTTGGCCCAGTTTGCAATTTCTGCGGAAGATGAACAGGAATAGCGAGAACCAATGAGAGGCTAGCTGGAGGTGTCTGGACGGGCAAATTTAACTCTCATTTCCCACCAGGAAGAGGAATTAACCAAAGGCTCAGCATGCCGGGCCGGAACCAGATTAGGGCCTGAAGCCATCCTGTGGTGTTGCGGCCAGGTCACAAGAAAGCGAGTTGAAGAAAGGAGCTCAGGGGCACTGTAATTCACAAACCTGCAGAGTTATAAATGACAGCTATTGTCCAAAAATAGACTGAAGTAAGGCTGCCAAGAGGACTTGAAAGCGGGGCAGAATTGCAGGAAACCGATTTCAGGAGGTAGACTGGAATTGCATTGAAAGCATAGGAAAAGAGGCAGAACGTCCACAATGATGCACTTGGCCAAAAAGGGCGTATGCGTTTTTTCCTGAATATATTCAGGAAAAAACGCATACGCCGTTTTTGGCCAACCAAGCAAGCAAGCAAAGGCAATCTGCACTACAATGAAGTCTCACTTCCCCCCGGTCAAAAGGGCCATCTGAAAAAAGTGTAAAATCCAGAAAGGCAGGACAGGCCATGGAGAACGGGGAGCCTTGTTATGCTGATGGGCGGGATGTAAATTGCCAACAACCACTTGGGAGAAGTGTATGGTGTTTCCTGAAACATCTAAAAAACAAACAACAGAGCCTAGGGCACTTCCACTTATGGTCCTATAGCTTAGGGAAATTAAAATGAAAAAGACACAGCCACCCCAAAGTTTGGGACGCCTCCGTTTACAAGAACCTCGTTTACCGTACAAGTTCAATATCACAGAAAGTGAAAAATGGATAAAGAACTTGTGGTACTTACGTACAATGCAGTATCACTCAGCAATGAAATCTATGTCATCAGGCCCGTAGCAGCATAATGAGTGGATTCAGGTACGATGATTCTAACTGAAATAAGTCACACAGAAAAAGAAACATCATAAGATATCACTAATACACGGAATATAAACTTGGCTACACAGGAACTGCATTCCAAAACAGAACAGGGTCTCAAATTTAGAAAACCAACTTATGCTTGCTTAAGGGTAAAGGTGAGTTGGGGTGCTGCATAAAACCAGAGATTGAAATGAGCACAGATAAAGTTCCTTAAGCCAAATATGGAATAGACAAGAGCTACTCCTTGCTCAACGAAATGGACTCAACACCGCATATTAAACGCCTAAGAATGTACCTGACTAGTAAGTATCTTAAAACCTATGGATTGCTATGTCTCCGAAAGAGAATCAAGCATGTGTACAGGGGCATAAACGCAGCAGTGATAGGATTGGAGAGGTTCGGTGAGCAAATGAAGACCCTTTGAAGTCATATTGCATGGTACCCATTACACGGGTCTTAACTCTCCAGGTTTAAGGTATTCTTCCTTCAGCTAAAACATGCATGTGGAACCGAAGTATGATCAACCATGTGAACGGGAGACGTGTTCAAATATGTCTCAGTTTTCCTCCCCTGTTACTCGGGTGCAACATTCCAGACGCTTTACTAACACTCTCCCCACTTGGAGAGTCAGCGCCTTTAAACTCCTGTTTGGCCCAGTTTGCAATTTCTGCGGAAGATGAACAGGAATAGCGAGAACCAATGAGAGACTAGCTGGAGGTGTCTGGACGGCCAAATTTAACTCTCATTTCCCACCAGGAAGAGGAAATAACCAAAGGCTCAGCGTGCCGGGCCGGAACCAGATTAGGGCCTGAAGCCATCCTGCGGTGTTGCGGCCAGGTCACAAGAAAGCGAGTTGAAGAAAGGAGCTCAGGGGCACTGTAATTCACAAACCTGCAGAGTTATAAATGACAGCTATCGTCCAAAAATAGACTGAAGTAAGGCTGCCAAGAGGACTTGAAAGTGGGGCCGAATTGCAGGAAACCGATTTCAGGAGGTAGACTGGAATTGCATTGAAAGCATAGGAAAAGAGGCAGAACGTCCACAATGATGCACTTGGCCAAAAAGGGCGTATGCGTTTTTTCCTGAATATATTCAGGAAAAAACGCATACGCCCTTTTTGGCCAACCAAGCAAGCTTGCAAAGGAAATCTGCACTACAATGAAGTCTCACTTCCCCCCGGTCAAAAGGGCCATCTGAAAAAAGTGTAAAATCCAGAAAGGCAGGACAGGCCATGGAGAACTGGGAGCCTTGTTATGCTGATGGGCGGGATGTAAATTGCCAACAACCACTCGGGAGAAGTGTATGGTGTTTCCTGAAACATCTAAAAAACAAAGCAACAGAGCCTAGGGCACTTCCACTTATGGTCCTATAGCTTAGGGAAATTAAAATCAAAAAGACACAGCCACCCCAAAGTTTGGAACAGCTCTGTTTACAAGAACCTCGTTTACAGTACAAGTTCAACATCGCTGAAAGTGAAAAATGGATAAAGAAGTTGTGGTATTTACTTACAAAGCAATATCACTCAGCAATGAAATCTGTGTCATCAGGCCCTTAGCAGCACAATGAGTGGATTCAGGTATGATGATTCTAACTGAAGTAAGTCACACAGAAAAAGAAACATCATAAGATATCAGTAATACACGGAATGTAAACTTGGCTACACAGGAACTGAATTACAGAACAGAACAGGGTCTCAAATTTAGAAAACCAACTTATGCTTGCTTAAGGGGAAAGGGGAGTTGGGTTGCTGCATAAAACCAGAGATTGAAATGAGCACAGATAAAGTTCCTTAAGTCAAATATGGAATAGACAAGAGCTACTCCTTGCTCAACGAAATGGACTCAACACCGCATATTAAACGCCTAAGAATGTACCTGACTAGTAAGTATCTTAAAACCTATGGATTGCTATGTCTCCAAAAGAGAATCAAGCGTGCGTACAGGGGCGTAAACGCAGCAGTGATAGGATTGGAGAGGTTCGGTGAGCAAATGAAGACCCTTTGAAGTCATATTGCATGGTACCCATTACACGGGTCTTAACTCTCCAGGTTTAAGGTATTCTTCCTTCAGCTAAAACATGCATGTGGAACCCAAGTATGATCAACCATGTGAACGGGAGACGTGTTCAAATATGTCTCAGTTTTCCTCCCCTGGTACTCGGGTGCAACATTCCAGACACTTTACTAACACTCTCCCCACTTGGAGAGTCAGCGCCTTTAACCTCCTGTTTGGCCCAGTTTGCAATTTCTGCGGAAGATGAACAGGAATAGCGAGAACCAATGAGAGACTAGCTGGAGGTGTCTGGACAGGCAAATTTATCTCTCATTTCCCACCAGGAAGAGGAAATAACCAAAGGCTCAGCGTGCCGTGCCGGAACCAGATTAGGGCCTGAAGCCATCCTGCGGTGTTGCGGCCAGGTCACAAGAAAGCGAGTTGAAGAAAGGAGCTCAGGGGCACTGTAATTCACAAACCTGCAGCGTTATAAATGACAGCTATCGTCCAAAAATAGACTGAAGTAAGGCTGCAAAGAGGACTTGAAAGCGGGGCAGAATTGCAGGAAACCAATTTCAGGAGGTAGACTGGAATTGCATTGAAAGCATAGGAAAAGAGGCAGAACGTCCACAATGATGCACTTGGCCAAAAAGGGCGTATGCGATTTTTCCTGAATATATTCAGGAAAAAACGCATACGCCGTTTTTGGCCAACCAAGCAAGCTTGCAAAGGAAATCTGCACTACAATGAAGTCTCACTTCCCCCAGGTCAAAAGGGCCATCTGTAAAAAGTGTAAAATCCAGAAAGGCAGGACAGGCCATGGAGAACTGGGAGCCTTGTTATGCTGATGGGCGGGATGTAAATTGCCAACAGACACTGGGGAGAAGTGTATGGTGTTTCCTGAAACATCTAAAAAACAAAGCAACAGAGCCTAGGGCACTGCCACTTATGGTCCTATAGCTTAGGGAAATTAAAATCAAAAAGACACAGCCACCCCAAAATTTGGGACGCCTCTGTTTACAAGAACCTCGTTTGCAGTACAAGTTCAACATCGCAGAAAGTGAAAAATGGATAAAGAAGTTGTGGTATTTACTTACAAAGCAATATCACTCAGCAATGAAATCTATGTCATCAGGCCCTTAGCATCACAATGAGTGGATTCAGGTATGGTGATTCTAACTGAAAAAAGTCACACAGAAAAAGAAACATCATAAGATATCAGTAATACACGGAATGTAAACTTGGCTACACAGGAACTGAATTACAGAACAGAACAGGGTCTCAAATTTAGAAAACCAACTTATGCTTGCTTAAGGGGAAAGGTGAGTTGGGTTGCTGCATAAAACCAGAGATTGAAATGAGCACAGATAAAGTTCCTTAAGTCAAATATGGAATAGACAAGAGCTACTCCTTGCTCAACGAAATGGACTCAACAGCGCATATTAAACGCCTAAGAATGTACCTGACTAGTAAGTATCTTAAAACCTATGGATTGCTATGTCTCCGAAAGAGAATCAAGCATGCGTACAGGGGCATAAACGCAGCAGTGATAGGATTGGAGAGGTTCGGTGAGCAAATGAAGACCCTTTGAAGTCATATTGCATGGTACCAATTACACGGGTCTTAACTCTCCAGGTTTAAGGTATTCTTCCTTCAGCTAAAACATGCATGTGGAACCCAAGTATGATCAACCATGTGAACGGGAGACGTGTTCAAATATGTCTCAGTTTTCCTCCCCTGGTACTCGGGTGCAACATTCCAGACGCTTTACTAACACTCTCCCCACTTGGAGAGTCAGCGCCTTTAACCTCCTGTTTGGCCCAGTTTGCAATTTCTGCGGAAGATGAACAGGAATAGCGAGAACCAATGAGAGACTAGCTGGAGGTGTCTGGACGGGCAAATTTAACTCTCATTTCCCACCAGGAAGAGGAAATAACCAAAGGCTCAGCGTGCCGGGCCGGAACCAGATTAGGGCCTGAAGCCATCCTGTGGTGTTGCGGCCAGGTCACAAGAAAGCGAGTTGAAGAAAGGAGCTCAGGGGCACTGTAATTCACAAACCTGCAGAGTTATAAATGACAGCTATCGTCAAAAATAGACTGAAGTAAGGCTGCCAAGAGGACTTGAAAGCGGGGCAGAATTGCAGGAAACCGATTTCAGGAGGTAGACTGGAATTGCATTGAAAGCATAGGAAAAGAGGCAGAACGTCCACAATGATGCACTTGGCCAAAAAGGGCGTATGCGTTTTTTCCTGAATATATTCAGGAAAAAACGCATACGCCCTTTTTGGCCAACCAAGCAAGCTTGCAAAGGAAATCTGCACTACAATGAAGTCTCACTTCCCCTCGGTCAAAAGGGCCATCTGAAAAAAGTGTAAAATCCAGAAAGGCAGGACAGGCCATGGAGAACTGGGAGCCTTGTTATGCTGATGGGCGGGATGTAAATTGCCAACAACCACTCAGGAGAAGTGTATGGTGTTTCCTGAAACATCTAAAAAACAAAGCAACAGAGCCTAGGGCACTTCCACTTATGGTCCTATAGCTTAGGGAAATTAAAATCAAAAAGACACAGCCACCCCAAAGTTTGGGACGCCTCCGTTTACAAGAACCTCGTTTACCGTACAAGTTCAATATCACAGAAAGTGAAAAATGGATAAAGAACTTGTGGTACTTACGTACAATGCAGTATCTCTCAGCAATGAAATCTATGTCATCAGGCCCGTAGCAGCATAATGAGTGGATTCAGGTACGATGATTCTAACTGAAATAAGTCACACAGAAAAAGAAACATCATAAGATATCAGTAATACACGGAATGTAAACTTGGCTACACAGGAACTGAATTACAGAACAGAACAGGGTCTCAAATTTAGAAAACCAACTTATGCTTGCTTAAGGGTAAAGGAGAGTTGGGGTGCTGCATAAAACCAGAGATTGAAATGAGCACAGATAAAGTTCCTTAAGTCAAATATGGAATAGACAAGAGCTACTCCTTGCTCAACGAAATGGACTCAACACCGCATATTAAACGCCTAAGAATGTACCTGACTAGTAAGTATCTTAAAACCTATGGATTGCTATGTCTCCAAAAGAGAATCAAGCATGTGTACAGGGGTATAAACGCAGCAGTGATAGGATTGGAGAGGTTCGGTGAGCAAATGAAGACCCTTTGAAGTCATATTGCATGGTAACCTTTACACGGGTCTTAACTCTCCAGGTTTAAGGTATTCTTCCTTCAGCTAAAACATGCATGTGGAACCCAAGTATGATCAACCATGTGAACGGGAGACGTGTTCAAATATGTCTCAGTTTTCCTCCCCTGGTACTCGGGTGCAACATTCCAGACGCTTTACTAACACTCTCCCCACTTGGAGAGTCAGCGCCTTTAACCTCCTGTTTGGCCCAGTTTGCAATTTCTGCGGAAGATGAACAGGAATAGCGAGAACCAATGAGAGACTAGCTGGAGGTGTCTGGACGGGCAAATTTAACTCTCATTTCCCACCAGGAAGAGGAAATAACCAAAGGCTCAGCGTGCCGGGCCGGAACCAGATTAGGGCCTGAAGCCATCCTGTGGTGTTGCGGCCAGGTCACAAGAAAGCGAGTTGAAGAAAGGAGCTCAGGGGCACTGTAATTCACAAACCTGCAGAGTTATAAATGACAGCTATCGTCAAAAATAGACTGAAGTAAGGCTGCCAAGAGGACTTGAAAGCGGGGCAGAATTGCAGGAAACCGATTTCAGGAGGTAGACTGGAATTGCATTGAAAGCATAGGAAAAGAGGCAGAACGTCCACAATGATGCACTTGGCCAAAAAGGGCGTATGCGTTTTTTCCTGAATATATTCAGGAAAAAACGCATACGCCCTTTTTGGCCAACCAAGCAAGCTTGCAAAGGAAATCTGCACTACAATGAAGTCTCACTTCCCCTCGGTCAAAAGGGCCATCTGAAAAAAGTGTAAAATCCAGAAAGGCAGGACAGGCCATGGAGAACTGGGAGCCTTGTTATGCTGATGGGCGGGATGTAAATTGCCAACAACCACTCAGGAGAAGTGTATGGTGTTTCCTGAAACATCTAAAAAACAAAGCAACAGAGCCTAGGGCACTTCCACTTATGGTCCTATAGCTTAGGGAAATTAAAATCAAAAAGACACAGCCACCCCAAAGTTTGGGACGCCTCCGTTTACAAGAACCTCGTTTACCGTACAAGTTCAATATCACAGAAAGTGAAAAATGGATAAAGAACTTGTGGTACTTACGTACAATGCAGTATCTCTCAGCAATGAAATCTATGTCATCAGGCCCGTAGCAGCATAATGAGTGGATTCAGGTACGATGATTCTAACTGAAATAAGTCACACAGAAAAAGAAACATCATAAGATATCACTAATACACGGAATGTAAACTTGGCTACACAGGAACTGCATTCCAAAACAGAACAGGGTCTCAAATTTAGAAAACCAACTTATGCTTGCTTAAGGGGAAAGGTGAGTTGGGGTGCTGCATAAAACCAGAGATTGAAATGAGCACAGATAAAGTTCCTTAAGCCAAATATGGAAGAGACAAGAGCTACTCCTTGCTCAACGAAATGGACTCAACACCGCATATTAAACGCCTAAGAATGTACCTGACTAATAAGTATCTTAAAACCTATGGATTGCTATGTCTCCAAAAGAGAATCAAGCATGTGTACAGGGGTATAAACGCAGCACTGATAGGATTGGAGAGGTTCGGTGAGCAAATGAAGACCCTTTGAAGTCATATTGAATGGTACCAATTACACGGGTCTTAACTCTCCAGGTTTAAGGTATTCTTCCTTCAGCTAAAACTTGCATGTGGAACCCAAGTATGATCAACCATGTGAACGGGAGACGTGTTCAAATATGTCTCAGTTTTCCTCCCCTGGTACTCGGGTGCAACATTCCAGACGCTTTACTAACACTCTCCCCACTTGGAGAGTCAGCGCCTTTAACCTCCTGTTTGGCCCAGTTTGCAATTTCTGCGGAAGATGAACAGGAATAGCGAGAACCAATGAGAGACTAGCTGGAGGTGTCTGGACGGGCAAATTTAACTCTCATTTCCCACCAGGAAGAGGAAATAACCAAAGGCTCAGCGTGCCGTGCCGGAACCAGATTAGGGCCTGAAGCCATCCTGCGGTGTTGCGGCCAGGTCACAAGAAAGCGAGTTGAAGAAAGGAGCTCAGGGGCACTGTAATTCACAAACCTGCAGAGTTATAAATGACAGCTATCGTCAAAAATAGACTGAAGTAAGGCTGCCAAGAGAACTTGAAAGCGGGGCAGAATTGCAGGAAACCGATTTCAGGAGGTAGACTGGAATTGCATTGAAAGCATAGGAAAAGAGGCAGAATGTCCACAATGATGCACTTGGCCAAAAAGGGCGTATGCTTATTTTCCTGAATATATTCAGGAAAAAACGCATACGCCCTTTTTGGCCAACCAAGCAAGCTTGCAAAGGAAATCTGCACTACAATGAAGTCTCACTTCCCTCCGGTCAAAAGGGCCATCTGAAAAAAGTGTAAAATCCAGAAAGGCAGGACAGGCCATGGAGAACTGGGAGCCTTGTTATGCTGATGGGCGGGATTTAAATTGCCAACAACCACTCAGGAGAAGTGTATGGTGTTTCCTGAAACATCTAAAAAACAAAGCAACAGAGCCTAGGGCACTTCCACTTATGGTCCTATAGCTTAGGGAAATTAAAATCAAAAAGACACAGCCACCCCAAAGTTTGGGACGCCTCCGTTTACAAGAACCTCGTTTACCGTACAAGTTCAATATCACAGAAAGTGAAAAATGGATAAAGAACTTGTGGTACTTACGTACAATGCAGTATCACTCAGCAATGAAATCTATGTCATCAGGCCCGTAGCAGCATAATGAGTGGATTCAGGTACGATGATTCTAACTGCAATAAGTCACACAGAAAAAGAAACATCATAAGATATCACTAATACACGGAATGTAAACTTGGCTAAACAGGAACTGCATTCCAAAACAGAACAGGGTCTCAAATTTAGAAAACCAACTTATGCTTGCTTAAGGGGAAAGGTGAGTTGGGGTGCTGCATAAAACCAGAGATTGAAATGAGCACAGGTAAAGTTCCTTAAGTCAAATATGCAATAGACAAGAGCTACTCCTTGCTCAACGAAATGGACTCAACACCGCATATTAAACGCCTAAGAATGTACCTGACTAGTAAGTATCGTAAAACCTATGGATTGCTATGTCTCCAAAAGAGAATCAAGCATGTGTACAGGGGCATAAACGCAGCAGTGATAGGATTGGAGAGGTTCGGTGAGCAAATGAAGACCCTTTGAAGTCATATTGCATGGTACCCATTCCACGGGTTTCAACTCTCCAGGTTTAAGGTATTCTTCCTTCAGCTAAAACATGCATGTGGAACCTAGAGTATGATCAACCATGTGATCGGGAGACGTGTTCAAATATGTCTCAGTTTTCCTCCCCTGGTACTCGGGTGCAACATTCCAGACGCTTTACTAACACTCTCCCCACTTGGAGAGTCAGTCCCTTTAACCTCCTGTTTGGCCCAGTTTGCAATTTCTGCGGAAGATGAACAGGAATAGCGAGAACCAATGAGAGGCTAGCTGGAGGTGTCTGGACGGGCAAATTTAACTCTCATTTCCCACCAGGAAGAGGAATTAACCAAAGGCTCAGCATGCCGGGCCGGAACCAGATTAGGGCCTGATGTCATCCTGCGGTGTTGCGGCCAGGTCACAAGAAAGCGAGTTGAAGAAAGGAGCTCAGGGGCACTGTAATTCACAAACCTGCAGAGTTATAAATGACAGCTATCGTCCAAAAATAGACTGAAGTAAGGCTGCCAAGAGGACTTGAAAGCGGGGCAGAATTGCAGGAAACCGATTTCAGGAGGTAGACTGGAATTGCATTGAAAGCATAGGAAAAGAGGCAGAACGTCCACAATGATGCACTTGGCCAAAAAGGGCGTATGCGTTTTTTCCTGAATATATTCAGGAAAAAACGCATACGCCCTTTTTGGCCAACCAAGCAAGCTTGCAAAGGAAATCTGCACTACAATGAAGTCTCACTTCCCCCCGGTCAAAAGGGCCATCTGAAAAAAGTATAAAATCCAGAAAGGCAGGACAGGCCATGGAGAACTGGGAGCCTTGTTATGCTGATGGGCGGGATGTAAATTGCCAACAGACACTCGGGAGAAGTGTATGGTGTTTCCTGAAACATCTAAAAAACAAAGCAACAGAGCCTAGGGCACTGCCACTTATGGTCCTATAGCTTAGGGAAATTAAAATCAAAAAGACACAGCCACCCCAAAGTTTGGGACGCCTCTGTTTACAAGAACCTCGTTTACAGTACAAGTTCAACATCGCAGAAAGTGAAAAATGGATAAAGAAGTTGTGGTATTTACTTACAAAGCAATATCACTCAGCAATGAAATCTATGTCATCAGGCCCTTAGCATCACAATGAGTGGATTCAGGTATGATGATTCTAACTGAAATAAGTCACATAGAAAAAGAAACATCATAAGATATCAGTAATACACGGAATGGAAACTTGGCTACACAGGAACTGAATTACAGAACAGAACAGGGTCTCAAATTTAGAAAACCAACTTATGCTTGCTTAAGGGTAAAGGTGAGTTGGGGTGCTGCATAAAACCAGAGATTGAAATGAGCACAGATAAAGTTCCTTAAGTCAAATATGGAATAGACAAGAGCTACTCCTTGCTCAACGAAATGGACTCAACACCGCATATTAAACGCCTAAGAATGTACCTGACTAGTAAGTATCGTAAAACCTATGGATTGCTATGTCTCCAAAAGAGAATCAAGCATGTGTACAGGGGCATAAACGCAGCAGTGATAGGATTGGAGAGGTTCGGTGAGCAAATGAAGACCCTTTGAAGTCATATTGCATGGTACCCATTACACGGGTCTCAACTCTCCAGGTTTAAGGTATTCTTCCTTCAGCTAAAACATGCATGTGGAACCCAAGTATGATCAACCATGTGAACGGGAGACGTGTTCAAATATGTCTCAGTTTTCCTCCCCTGGTACTCGGGTGCAACATTCCAGACGCTTTACTAACACTCTCCCCACTTGGAGAGTCAGCGTCTTTAACCTCCTGTTTGGCCCAGTTTGCAATTTCTGCGGTAGATGAACAGGAATAGCGAGAACCAATGAGAGGCTAGCTGGAGGTGTCTGGACGGGCAAATTTAACTCTCATTTCCCACCAGGAAGAGGAAATAACCAAAGGCTCAGCGTGCCGTACCGGAACCAGATTAGGGCCTGAAGCCATCCTGCGGTGTTGCGGCCAGGTCACAAGAAAGCAAGTTGAAGAAAGGAGCTCAGGGGCACTGTAATTCACAAACCTGCAGCGTTATAAATGACAGCTATCGTCCAAAAATAGACTGAAGTAAGGCTGCCAAGAGGACTTGAAAGCGGGGCAGAATTGCAGGAAACCGATTTCAGGAGGTAGACTGGAATTGCATTGAAAGCATAGGAAAAGAGGCAGAACGTCCACAATGATGCACTTGGCCAAAAAGGGCGTATGCGTTTTTTCCTGAATATATTCAGGAAAAAACGCATACGCCCTTTTTGGCCAACCAAGCAAGCTTGCAAAGGAAATCTGCACTACAATGAAGTCTCACTTCCCCCCGGTCAAAAGGGCCATCTGAAAAAAGTGTAAAATCCAGAAAGGCAGGACAGGCCATGGAGAACTGGGAGCCTTGTTATGCTGATGGGCGGGATGTAAATTGCCAACAGACACTCGGGAGAAGTGTATGGTGTTTCCTGAAACATCTAAAAAACAAAGCAACAGAGCCTAGGGCACTTCCACTTATGGTCCTATAGCTTAGGGAAATTAAAATCAAAAAGACACAGCCACCCCAAAGTTTGGAACGGCTCTGTTTACAAGAACCTCGTTTACAGTACAAGTTCAACATCGCAGAAAGTGAAAAATGGATAAAGAAGTTGTGGTATTTACTTACAAAGCAATATCACTCAGCAATGAAATCTGTGTCATCAGGCCCTTAGCATCACAATGAGTGGATTCAGGTATGATGATTCTAACTGAAGTAAGTCACACAGAAAAAGAAACATCATAAGATATCAGTAATACACGGAATGGAAATTTGGCTACACAGGAACGGAATTACAGAACAGAACAGGGTCTCAAGTTTAGAAAACCAACTTATGCTTGCTTAAGGGTAAAGGTGAGTTGGGGTGCTGCATAAAACCAGAGATTGAAATGAGCACAGATAAAGTTCCTTAAGTCAAATATGGAATAG
The DNA here is from genome assembly GCF_951394435.1 of Stenella coeruleoalba. Classification (NCBI taxonomy): domain Eukaryota; kingdom Metazoa; phylum Chordata; class Mammalia; order Artiodactyla; family Delphinidae; genus Stenella; species Stenella coeruleoalba. Next base: position 21,635,113 of record NC_137151.1, read on the forward strand.
ACAAGAGCTACTCCTTGCTCAACGAAATGGACTCAACACCGCATATTAAACGCCTAAGAATGTACCTGACTAGTAAGTATCTTAAAACCTATGGATTGCTATGTCTCCGAAAGACAATCAAGCATGTGTACAGGGGCATAAACGCAGCAGTGATAGGATTGGAGAGGTTCGGTGAGCAAATGAAGACCCTTTGAAGTCATATTGCATGGTACCCATTACACGGGTCTCAACTCTCCAGGTTTAAGGTATTCTTCCTTCAGCTAAAACATGCATGTGGAACCCAAGTATGATCAACCATGTGAACGGGAGACGTGTTCAAATATGTCTCAGTTTTCCTCCCCTGGTACTCGGGTGCAACATTCCAGACGCTTTACTAACACTCTCCCCACTTGGAGAGTCAGTCCCTTTAACCTCCTGTTTGGCCCAGTTTGCAATTTCTGCGGAAGATGAACAGGAATAGCGAGAACCAATGAGAGGCTAGCTGGAGGTGTCTGGACGGGCAAATTTAACTCTCATTTCCCACCAGGAAGAGGAATTAACCAAAGGCTCAGCATGCCGGGCCGGAACCAGATTAGGGCCTGAAGCCATCCTGCGGTGTTGCGGCCAGGTCACAAGAAAGCGAGTTGAAGAAAGGAGCTCAGGGGCACTGTAATTCACAAACCTGCAGAGTTATAAATGACAGCTATTGTCCAAAAATAGACTGAAGTAAGGCTGCCAAGAGGACTTGAAAGCGGGGCAGAATTGCAGGAAACCGATTTCAGGAGGTAGACTGGAATTGCATTGAAAGCATAGGAAAAGAGGCAGAACGTCCACAATGATGCACTTGGCCAAAAAGGGCGTATGCGTTTTTTCCTGAATATATTCAGGAAAAAACGCATACGCCGTTTTTGGCCAACCAAGCAAGCAAGCAAAGGAAATCTGCACTACAATGAAGTCTCACTTCCCCCCGGTCAAAAGGGCCATCTGAAAAAAGTGTAAAATCCAGAAAGGCAGGACAGGCCATGGAGAACTGGGAGCCTTGTTATGCTGATGGGCGGGATGTAAATTGCCAACAACCACTCGGGAGAAGTGTATGGTGTTTCCTGAAACATCTAAAAAACAAACAACAGAGCCTAGGGCACTTCCACTTATGGTCCTATAGCTTAGGGAAATTAAAATGAAAAAGACACAGCCACCCCAAAGTTTGGGACGCCTCCGTTTACAAGAACCTCGTTTACCGTACAAGTTCAATATCACAGAAAGTGAAAAATGGATAAAGAACTTGTGGTACTTACGTACAATGCAGTATCACTCAGCAATGAAATCTATGTCATCAGGCCCGTAGCAGCATAATGAGTGGATTCAGGTACGATGATTCTAACTGCAATACGTCACACAGAAAAAGAAACATCATAAGATATCACTAATACACGGAATGTAAACTTGGCTACACAGGAACTGCATTCCAAAACAGAACAGGGTCTCAAATTTAGAAAACCAACTTATGCTTGCTTAAGGGGAAAGGTGAGTTGGGGTGCTGCATAAAACCAGAGATTGAAATGAGCACAGATAAAGTTCCTTAAGCCAAATATGGAATAGACAAGAGCTACTCCTTGCTCAACGAAATGGACTCAACACCGCATATTAAACGCCTAAGAATGTACCTGACTAGTAAGTATCTTAAAACCTATGGATTGCTATGTCTCCGAAAGAGAATCAAGCATGTGTACAGGGGCATAAACGCAGCAGTGATAGGATTGGAGAGGTTCGGTGAGCAAATGAAGACCCTTTGAAGTCATATTGCATGGTAACCTTTACACGGGTCTTAACTCTCCAGGTTTAAGGTATTCTTCCTTCAGCTAAAACATGCATGTGGAACCCAAGTATGATCAACCATGTGAACGGGAGACGTGTTCAAATATGTCTCAGTTTTCCTCCCCTGTTACTCGGGTGCAACATTCCAGACGCTTTACTAACACTCTCCCCACTTGGAGAGTCAGCGCCTTTAACCTCCTGTTTGGCCCAGTTTGCAATTTCTGCGGAAGATGAACAGGAATAGCGAGAACCAATGAGAGACTAGCTGGAGGTGTCTGGACGGCCAAATTTAACTCTCATTTCCCACCAGGAAGAGGAAATAACCAAAGGCTCAGCGTGCCGGGCCGGAACCAGATTAGGGCCTGAAGCCATCCTGCGGTGTTGCGGCCAGGTCACAAGAAAGCGAGTTGAAGAAAGGAGCTCAGGGGCACTGTAATTCACAAACCTGCAGAGTTATAAATGACAGCTATCGTCCAAAAATAGACTGAAGTAAGGCTGCCAAGAGGACTTGAAAGTGGGGCAGAATTGCAGGAAACCGATTTCAGGAGGTAGACTGGAATTGCATTGAAAGCATAGGAAAAGAGGCAGAACGTCCACAATGATGCACTTGGCCAAAAAGGGCGTATGCGTTTTTTCCTGAATATATTCAGGAAAAAACGCATACGCCCTTTTTGGCCAACCAAGCAAGCTTGCAAAGGAAATCTGCACTACAATGAAGTCTCACTTCCCCCCAGTCAAAAGGGCCATCTGAAAAAAGTGTAAAATCCAGAAAGGCAGGACAGGCCATGGAGAACTGGGAGCCTTGTTATGCTGATGGGCGGGATGTAAATTGCCAACAACCACTCGGGAGAAGTGTATGGTGTTTCCTGAAACATCTAAAAAACAAAGCAACAGAGCCTAGGGCACTTCCACTTATGGTCCTATAGCTTAGGGAAATTAAAATCAAAAAGACACAGCCACCCCAAAGTTTGGAACGGCTCTGTTTACAAGAACCTCGTTTACAGTACAAGTTCAACATCGCTGAAAGTGAAAAATGGATAAAGAAGTTGTGGTATTTACTTACAAAGCAATATCACTCAGCAATGAAATCTGTGTCATCAGGCCCTTAGCAGCACAATGAGTGGATTCAGGTATGATGATTCTAACTGAAGTAAGTCACACAGAAAAAGAAACATCATAAGATATCAGTAATACACGGAATGTAAACTTGGCTACACAGGAACTGAATTACAGAACAGAACAGGGTCTCAAATTTAGAAAACCAACTTATGCTTGCTTAAGGGTAAAGGTGAGTTGGGGTGCTGCATAAAACCAGAGATTGAAATTAGCACAGATAAAGTTCCTTAAGTCAAATATGGAATAGACAAGAGCTACTCCTTGCTCAACGAAATGGACTCAACACCGCATATTAAACGCCTAAGAATGTACCTGACTAGTAAGTATCTTAAAACCTATGGATTGCTATGTCTCCGAAAGACAATCAAGCATGTGTACAGGGGCATAAACGCAACAGTGATAGGATTGGAGAGGTTTGGTGAGCAAATGAAGACCCTTTGAAGTCATATTGCAAGGTACCCATTACACGGGTCTCAACTCTCCAGGTTTAAGGTATTCTTCCTTCAGCTAAAACATGCATGTGGAAGCCAAGTATGATCAACCATGTGAACGGGAGACGTGTTCAAATATGTCTCAGTTTTCCTCCCCTGGTACTCGGGTGCAACATTCCAGATGCTTTACTAACACTCTCCCCACTTGGAGAGTCAGCGCCTTTAACCTCCTGTTTGGCCCAGTTTGCAATTTCTGCGGAAGATGAACAGGAATAGCGAGAACCAAAGAGAGGCTAGCTGGAGGTGTCTGGACGGGCAAATTTAACTCTCATTTCCCACCAGGAAGAGGAAATAACCAAAGGCTCAGCGTGCCGTACCGGAACCAGATTAGGGCCTGAAGCCATCCTGCGGTGTTGCGGCCAGGTCACAAGAAAGCGAGTTGAAGAAAGGAGCTCAGGGGCACTGTAATTCACAAACCTGCAGAGTTATAAATGACAGCTATCGTCCAAAAATAGACTGAAGTAAGCCTGCCAAGAGGACTTGAAAGCGGGGCAGAATTGCAGGAAACCGATTTCAGGAGGTAGACTGGAATTGCATTGAAAGCATAGGAAAAGAGGCAGAACGGCCACAATGATGCACTTGGCCAAAAAGGGCGTATGCGTTTTTTCCTGAATATATTCAGGAAAAAACGCATACGCCCTTTTTGGCCAACCAAGCAAGCTTGCAAAGGAAATCTGCACTACAATGAAGTCTCACTTCCCCCCAGTCAAAAGGGGCATCTGAAAAAAGTGTAAAATCCAGAAAGGCAGGACAGGCCGTGGAGAACTGGGAGCCTTGTTATGCTGATGGGCGGGATGTAAATTGCCAACAGACACTAGGGAGAAGTGTATGGTGTTTCCTGAAACATCGAAAAAGAAAAGCAACAGAGCCTAGGGCACTGCCACTTATGGTCCTATAGCTTAGGGAAATTAAAATCAAAAAGACACAGTAACCCCAATGTTTGGGACGCCTCTGTTTACAAGAACCTCGTTTACAGTACAAGTTCAACATCGCAGAAAGTGAAAAATGGATAAAGAACTTGTGGTACTTACGTACAATGCAGTATCACTCAGCAATGAAATCTATGTCATCAGGCCCGTAGCAGCATAATGAGTGGATTCAGGTATGATGATTCTAACTGAAATAAGTCACACAGAAAAAGAAACATCATAAGATATCAGTAATACACGGAATGTAAACTTGGCTACACAGGAACTGAATTACAGAACAGAACAGGGTCTCAAATTTAGAAAACCAACTTATGCTTGCTTAAGGGTAAAGGTGAGTTGGGGTGCTGCATAAAACCAGAGATTGAAATGAGCACAGATAAAGTTCCTTAAGTCAAATATGGAATAGACAAGAGCTACTCCTTGCTCAACGAAATGGACTCAACACCGCATATTAAACGCCTAAGAATGTACCTGACTAGTAAGTATCTTAAAACCTATGGATTGCTATGTCTCCGAAAGAGAATCAAGCATGTGTACAGGGGCATAAACGCAACAGTGATAGGATTGGAGAGGTTTGGTGAGCAAATGAAGACCCTTTGAAGTCATATTGCATGGTACCCATTCCACGGGTCTCAACTCTCCAGGTTTAAGGTATTCTTCCTTCAGCTAAAACATGCATGTGGAACCCAAGTATGATCAACCATGTGAACGGGAGACGTGTTCAAATATGTCTCAGTTTTCCTCCCCTGGTACTCGGGTGCAACATTCCAGATGCTTTACTAACACTCTCCCCACTTGGAGAGTCAGCGCCTTTAACCTCCTGTTTGGCCCAGTTTGCAATTTCTGCGGAAGATGAACAGGAATAGCGAGAACCAAAGAGAGGCTAGCTGGAGGTGTCTGGACGGGCAAATTTAACTCTCATTTCCCACCAGGAAGAGGAAATAACCAAAGGCTCAGCGTGCCGTACCGGAACCAGATTAGGGCCTGAAGCCATCCTGCGGTGTTGCGGCCAGCTCAAAAGAAAGCGAGTTGAAGAAAGGAGCTCAGGGGCACTGTAATTCACAAACCTGCAGAGTTATAAATGACAGCTATCGTCCAAAAATAGACTGAAGTAAGGCTGCCAAGAGGACTTGAAAGCGGGGCAGAATTGCAGGAAACCGATTTCAGGAGGTAGACTGGAATTGCATTGAAAGCATAGGAAAAGAGGCAGAACGTCCACAATGATGCACTTGGCCAAAAAGGGCGTATGCGTTTTTTCCTGAATATATTCAGGAGAAAACGCATACGCCCTTTTTGGCCAACCAAGCAAGCTTGCAAAGGAAATCTGCACTACAATGAAGTCTCACTTCCCCCCGGTCAAAAGGGCCATCTGAAAAAAGTGTAAAATCCAGAAAGGCAGGACAGGCCATGGAGAACTGGGAGCCTTGTTATGCTGATGGGCGGGATGTAAATTGCCAACAACCACTCGGGAGAAGTGTATGGTGTTTCCTGAAACATCTAAAAAACAAAGCAACAGAACCTAGGGCACTTCCACTTATGGTCCTATAGCTTAGAGAAATTAAAATCAAAAAGACACAGTCACCCCAAAGTTTGGAACGGCTCTGTTTACAAGAACCTCGTTTACAGTACAAGTTCAACATCGCAGAAAGTGAAAAATGGATAAAGAAGTTGTGGTATTTACTTACAAAGCAATATCACTCAGCAATGAAATCTGTGTCATCAGGCCCTTAGCAGCACAATGAGTGGATTCAGGTATGATGATTCTAACTGAAGTAAGTCACACAGAAAAAGAAACATCATAAGATATCAGTAATACACGGAATTTAAACTTGGCTACACAGGAACTGAATTACAGAACAGAACAGGGTCTCAAATTTAGAAAACCAACTTATGCTTGCTTAAGCGTAAAGGTGAGTTGGGGTGCTGCATAAAACCAGAGATTGAAATGAGCACAGATAAAGTTCCTTAAGTCAAATATGGAATAGACAAGAGCTACTCCTTGCTCAACGAAATGGACTCAACACCGCATATTAAACGCCTAAGAATGTACCTGACTAGTAAGTATCTTAAAACCTATGGATTGCTATGTCTCCGAAAGAGAATCAAGCATGTGTACAGGGGCATAAACGCAGCAGTGATAGGATTGGAGAGGTTCGGTGAGCAAATGAAGACCCTTTGAAGTCATATTGCATGGTACCCATTCCACGGGTCTCAACTCTCCAGGTTTAAGGTATTCTTCCTTCAGCTAAAACATGCATGTGGAACCCAAGTATGATCAACCATGTGAACGGGAGACGTGTTCAAATATGTCTCAGTTTTCCTCCCCTGGTACTCGGGTGCAACATTCCAGACGCTTTACTAACACTCTCCCCACTTGGAGAGTCAGCGCCTTTAACCTCCTGTTTGGCCCAGTTTGCAATTTCTGCGGAAGATGAACAGGAATAGCGAGAACCAATGAGAGGCTAGCTGGAGGTGTCTGGACGGGCAAATTTAACTCTCATTTCCCACCAGGAAGAGGAAATAACCAAAGGCTCAGCGTGCCGTACCGGAACCAGATTAGGGCCTGAAGCCATCCTGCGGTGTTGCGGCCAGGTCACAAGAAAGCGAGTTGAAGAAAGGAGCTCAGGGGCACTGTAATTCACAAACCTGCAGAGTTATAAATGACAGCTATCGTCCAAAAATAGACTGAAGTAAGGCTGCCAAGAGGACTTGAATGCGGGGCAGAATTGCAGGAAACCGATTTCAGGAGGTAGACTGGAATTGCATTGAAAGCATAGGAAAAGAGGCAGAACGTCCACAATGATGCACTTGGCCAAAAAGGGCGTATGCATTTTTTCCTGAATATATTCAGGAAAAAACGCATACGCCCTTTTTGGCCAACCAAGCAAGCTTGCAAAGGAAATCTGCACTACAATGAAGTCTCACTTCCCCCCGGTCAAAAGGGCCATCTGAAAAAAGTGTAAAATCCAGAAAGGCAGGACAGGCCATGGAGAACTGGGAGCCTTGTTATGCTGATGGGCGGGATGTAAATTGCCAACAGCCACTCGGGAGAAGTGTATGGTGTTTCCTGAAACATCTAAAAAACAAAGCAACAGAACCTAGGGCACTTCCACTTATGGTCCTATAGCTTAGGGAAATTAAAATCAAAAAGACACAGCCACCCCAAAGTTTGGAACGGCTCTGTTTACAAGAACCTCGTTTACAGTACAAGTTCAACATCGCAGAAAGTGAAAAATGGATAAAGAAGTTGTGGTATTCACTTACAAAGCAATATCACTCAGCAATGAAATCTGTGTCATCAGGCCCTTAGCAGCACAATGAGTGGATTCAGGTATGATGATTCTAACTGAAGTAAGTCACACAGAAAAAGAAACATCATAAGATATCAGTAATACACGGAATGGAAACTTGGCTACACAGGAACTGAATTACAGAACAGAACAGGGTCTCAAATTTAGAAAACCAACTTATGCTTGCTTAAGGGGAAAGGTGAGTTGGGGTGCTGCATAAAACCAGAGATTGAAATGAGCACAGATAAAGTTCCTTAAGTCAAATATGGAATAGACAAGAGCTACTCCTTGCTCAACGAAATGGACTCAACACCGCATATTAAACGCCTAAGAATGTACCTGACTAGTAAGTATCTTAAAACCTATGGATTGCTATGTCTCCGAAAGAGAATCAAGCATGTGTACAGGGGCATAAACGCAGCAGTGATAGGATTGGAGAGGTTCGGTGAGCAAATGAAGACCCTTTGAAGTCATATTGCATGGTACCCATTCCACGGGTCTCAACTCTCCAGGTTTAAGGTATTCTTCCTTCAGCTAAAACATGCATGTGGAACCCAAGTATGATCAACCATGTGAACGGGAGACGTGTTCAAATATGTCTCAGTTTTCCTCCCCTGGTACTCGGGTGCAACATTCCAGACGCTTTACTAACACTCTCCCCACTTGGAGAGTCAGCGCCTTTAACCTCCTGTTTGGCCCAGTTTGCAATTTCTGCGGAAGATGAACAGGAATAGCGAGAACCAATGAGAGACTAGCTGGAGGTGTCTGGACGGCCAAATTTAACTCTCATTTCCCACCAGGAAGAGGAAATAACCAAAGGCTCAGCGTGCCGTGCCGGAACCAGATTAGGGCCTGAAGCCATCCTGCGGTGTTGCGGCCAGGTCACAAGAAAGCGAGTTGAAGAAAGGAGCTCAGGGGCACTGTAATTCACAAACCTGCAGAGTTATAAATGACAGCTATCGTCCAAAAATAGACTGAAGTAAGGCTGCCAAGAGGACTTGAAAGCGGGGCAGAATTGCAGGAAACCGATTTCAGGAGGTAGACTGGAATTGCATTGAAAGCATAGGAAAAGAGGCAGAACGTCCACAATGATGCACTTGGCCAAAAAGGGCGTATGCGTTTTTTCCTGAATATATTCAGGAAAAAACGCATACGCCCTTTTTGGCCAACCAAGCAAGCTTGCAAAGGAAATCTGCACTACAATGAAGTCTCACTTCCCCCCGGTCAAAAGGGCCATCTGAAAAAAGTGTAAAATCCAGAAAGGCAGGACAGGCCATGGAGAACTGGGAGCCTTGTTATGCTGATGGGCGGGATGTAAATTGCCAACAGACACTTGGGAGAAGTGTATGGTGTTTCCTGAAACATCTAAAAAACAATGCAACAGAGCCTAGGGCACTGCCACTTATGGTCCTATAGCTTAGGGAAATTAAAATCAAAAAGACACAGCCACCTCAAAGTTTGGGACGCCTCTGTTTACAAGAACCTCGTTTACAGTACAAGTTCAACATCGCAGAAAGTGAAAAATGGATAAAGAAGTTGTGGTATTTACTTACAAAGCAATATCACTCAGCAATGAAATCTATGTCATCAGGCCCTTAGCATCACAATGAGTGGATTCAGGTATGATGATTCTAACTGAAATAAGTCAAACAGAAAAAGAAACATCATAAGATATCAGTAATACACGGAATGTAAACTTGGCTATACAGGAACTGAATTACAGAACAGAACAGGGTCTCAAATTTAGAAAACCAACTTATGCTTGCTTAAGGGTAAAGGTGAGTTGGGGTGCTGCATAAAACCAGAGATTGAAATGAGCACAGATAAAGTTCCTTAAGTCAAATATGGAATAGACAAGAGCTACTCCTTGCTCAACGAAATGGACTCAACACCGCATATTAAACGCCTAAGAATGTACCTGACTAGTAAGTATCGTAAAACCTATGGATTGCTATTTCTCCAAAAGAGAATCAAGCATGTGTACAGGGGCATAAACGCAGCAGTGATAGGATTGGAGAGGTTCGGTGAGCAAATGAAGACCCTTTGAAGTCATATTGCATGGTACCCATTCCACGGGTCTCAACTCTCCAGGTTTAAGGTATTCTTCCTTCAGCTAAAACATGCATGTGGAACCCAAGTATGATCAACCATGTGAACGGGAGACGTGTTCAAATATGTCTCAGTTTTCCTCCCCTGGTACTCGGGTGCAACATTCCAGACGCTTTACTAACACTCTCCCCACTTGGAGAGTCAGCGCCTTTAACCTCCTGTTTGGCCCAGTTTGCAATTTCTGCGGAAGATGAACAGGAATAACGAGAACCAATGAGAGGCTAGCTGGAGGTGTCTGGACGGGCAAATTTAACTCTCATTTCCCACCAGGAAGAGGAAATAACCAAAGGCTCAGCGTGCCATACCGGAACCAGATTAGGGCCTGAAGCCATCCTGCGGTGTTGCGGCCAGCTCAAAAGAAAGCGAGTTGAAGAAAGGAGCTCAGGGGCACTGTAATTCACAAACCTGCAGAGTTATAAATGACAGCTATCGTCCAAAAATAGACTGAAGTAAGGCTGCCAAGAGGACTTGAAAGCGGGGCAGAATTGCAGGAAACCGATTTCAGGAGGTAGACTGGAATTGCATTGAAAGCATAGGAAAAGAGGCAGAACGTCCACAATGATGCACTTGGCCAAAAAGGGCGTATGCGTTTTTTCCTGAATATATTCAGGAAAAAACGCATACGCCCTTTTTGGCCAACCAAGCAAGCTTGCAAAGGAAATCTGCACTACAATGAAGTCTCATTTCCCCCCGGTCAAAAGGGCCATCTGAAAAAAGTGTAAAATCCAGAAAGGCAGGACAGGCCATGGAGAACTGGGAGCCTTGTTATGCTGATGGGCGGGATGTAAATTGCCAACAGACACTCGGGAGAAGTGTATGGTGTTTCCTGAAACATCTAAAAAACAAAGCAACAGAGCCTAGGGCACTGCCACTTATGGTCCTATAGCTTAGGGAAATTAAAATCAAAAAGACACAGCCACCCCAAAGTTTGGGACGCCTCTGTTTACAAGAACCTCGTTTACAGTACAAGTTCAACATCGCAGAAAGTGAAAAATGGATAAAGAAGTTGTGGTATTCACTTACAAAGCAATATCACTCAGCAATGAAATCTGTGTCATCAGGCCCTTAGCAGCACAATGAGTGGATTCAGGTATGATGATTCTAACTGAAGTAAGTCACACAGAAAAAGAAACATCATAAGATATCAGTAATACACGGAATGTAAACTTGGCTACACAGGAACTGAATTACAGAACAGAACAGGGTCTCAAATTTAGAAAACCAACTTATGCTTGCTTAAGGGTAAAGGTGAGTTGGGGTGCTGCATAAAACCAGAGATTGAAATGAGCACAGATAAAGTTCCTTAAGTCAAATATGGAATAGACAAGAGCTACTCCTTGCTCAACGAAATGGACTCAACACCGCATATTAAACGCCTAAGAATGTACCTGACTAGTAAGTATCTTAAAACCTATGGATTGCTATGTCTCCGAAAGAGAATCAAGCATGTGTACAGGGGCATAAACGCAGCAGTGATAGGATTGGAGAGGTTCGGTGAGCAAATGAAGACCCTTTGAAGTCATATTGCATGGTACCCATTCCACGGGTCTCAACTCTCCAGGTTTAAGGTATTCTTCCTTCAGCTAAAACATGCATGTGGAACCCAAGTATGATCAACCATGTGAACGGGAGACGTGTTCAAATATGTCTCAGTTTTCCTCCCCTGGTACTCGGGTGCAACATTCCAGACGCTTTACTAACACTCTCCCCACTTGGAGAGTCAGCGCCTTTAACCTCCTGTTTGGCCCAGTTTGCAATTTCTGCGGAAGATGAACAGGAATAGCGAGAACCAATGAGAGACTAGCTGGAGGTGTCTGGACGGCCAAATTTAACTCTCATTTCCCACCAGGAAGAGGAAATAACCAAAGGCTCAGCGTGCCGTGCCGGAACCAGATTAGGGCCTGAAGCCATCCTGCGGTGTTGCGGCCAGGTTACAAGAAAGCGAGTTGAAGAAAGGAGCTCAGGGGCACTGTAATTCACAAACCTGCAGAGTTATAAATGACAGCTATCGTCCAAAAATAGACTGAAGTAAGGCTGCCAAGAGGACTTGAAAGCGGGGCAGAATTGCAGGAAACCGATTTCAGGAGGTAGACTGGAATTGCATTGAAAGCATAGGAAAAGAGGCAGAACGTCCACAATGATGCACTTGGCCAAAAAGGGCGTATGCGTTTTTTCCTGAATATATTCAGGAAAAAACGCATACGCCCTTTTTGGCCAACCAAGCAAGCTTGCAAAGGAAATCTGCACTACAATGAAGTCTCACTTCCCCCCGGTCAAAAGGGCCATCTGAAAAAAGTGTAAAATCCAGAAAGGCAGGACAGGCCATGGAGAACTGGGAGCCTTCTTATGCTGATGGGCGGGATGTAAATTGCCAACAGACACTTGGGAGAAGTGTATGGTGTTTCCTGAAACATCTAAAAAACAATGCAACAGAGCCTAGGGCACTGCCACTTATGGTCCTATAGCTTAGGGAAATTAAAATCAAAAAGACACAGCCACCTCAAAGTTTGGGACGTCTCTGTTTACAAGAACCTCGTTTACAGTACAAGTTCAACATCGCAGAAAGTGAAAAATGGATAAAGAAGTTGTGGTATTTACTTACAAAGCAATATCACTCAGCAATGAAATCTATGTCATCAGGCCCTTAGCATCACAATGAGTGGATTCAGGTATGATGATTCTAACTGAAATAAGTCACACAGAAAAAGAAACATCATAAGATATCAGTAATACACGGAATGTAAACTTGGCTACACAGGAACTGAATTACAGAACAGAACAGGGTCTCAAATTTAGAAAACCAACTTATGCTTGCTTAAGGGGAAAGGTGAGTTGGGGTGCTGCATAAAACCAGAGATTGAAATGAGCACAGATAAAGTTCCTTAAGTCAAATATGGAATAGACAAGAGCTACTCCTTGCTCAACGAAATGGACTCAACACCGCATATTAAACGCCTAAGAATGTACCTGACTAGTAAGTATCGTAAAACCTATGGATTCCTATGTCTCCAAAAGAGAATCAAGCATGTGTACAGGGGCATAAACGCAGCAGTGATAGGATTGGAGAGGTTCGGTGAGCAAATGAAGACCCTTTGAAGTCATATTGCATGGTACCCATTACACGGGTCTCAACTCTCCAGGTTTAAGGTATTCTTCCTTCAGCTAAAACATGCATGTGGAACCCAAATATGATCAACCATGTGAATGGGAGACGTGTTCAAATATGTCTCAGTTTTCGTACCCTGGTACTCGGGTGCAACATTCCAGACGCTTTACTAACACTCTCCCCACTTGGAGAGTCAGTCCCCTTAACCTCCTGTTTGGCCCAGTTTGCAATTTCTGCGGAAGATGAACAGGAATAGCGAGAACCGATGAGAGGCTTGCTGGAGGTGTCTGGACGGGCAAATTTAACTCTCATTTCCCACCAGGAAGAGGAATTAACCAAAGGCTCAGCATGCCGGGCCGGAACCAGATTAGGGCCTGAAGCCATCCTGCGGTGTTGCGGCCAGGTCACAAGAAAGCGAGTTGAAGAAAGGAGCTCAGGGGCACTGTAATTCACAAACCTGCAGAGTTGTAAATTACAGCTATCGTCCAAAAAGAGACTGAAGTAAGGCTGCCAAGAGGACTTGAAAGCGGGGCAGAATAGCAGGAAACCGATTTCAGGAGGTAGACTGGAATTGCATTGAAAGCATAGGAAAAGAGGCAGAACGTCCACAATGATGCACTTGGCCAAAAAGGGCGTATGCGTTTTTTCCTGAATATATTCAGGAAAAACCGCATACGCCCTTTTTGGCCAACCAAGCAAGCTTGCAAAGGAAATCTGCACTACAATGAAGTCTCACTTCCCCCCGGTCAAAAGGGCCATCTGAAAAAAGTGTAAAATCCAGAAAGGCAGGACAGGCCATGGAGAACTGGGAGCCTTCTTATGCTGATGGGCGGGATGTAAATTGCCAACAGACACTTGGGAGAAGTGTATGGTGTTTCCTGAAACATCTAAAAAACAATGCAACAGAGCCTAGGGCACTTCCACTTATGGTCCTATAGCTTAGGGAAATTAAAATCAAAAAGACACAGCCACCCCAAAGTTTGGAACGGCTCTGTTTACAAGAACCTCGTTTACAGTACAAGTTCAACATCGCAGAAAGTGAAAAATGGATAAAGAAGTTGTGGTATTTACTTACAAAGCAATATCACTCAGCAATGAAATCTATGTCATCAGGCCCTTAGCATCACAATGAGTGGATTCAGGTATGATGATTCTAACTGAAATAAGTCACACAGAAAAAGAAACATCATAAGATATCAGTAATACACGGAATGTAAACTTGGCTACACAGGAACTGAATTACAGAACAGAACAGGGTCTCAAATTTAGAAAACCAACTATGCTTGCTTAAGGGTAAAGGTGAGTTGGGGTGCTGCATAAAACCAGAGATTGAAATGAGCACAGATAAAGTTCCTTAAGTCAAATATGGAATAGACAAGAGCTACTCCTTGCTCAATGAAATGGACTCAACACCGCATATTAAACGCCTAAGAATGTACCTGACTAGTAAGTATCGTAAAACCTATGGATTGCTATTTCTCCAAAAGAGAATCAAGCATGTGTACAGGGGCATAAACGCAGCAGTGATAGGATTGGAGAGGTTCGGTGAGCAAATGAAGACCCTTTGAAGTCATATTGCATGGTACCCATTCCACGGGTCTCAACTCTCCAGGTTTAAGGTATTCTTCCTTCAGCTAAAACATGCATGTGGAACCCAAGTATGATCAACCATGTGAACGGGAGACGTGTTCAAATATGTCTCAGTTTTCATCCCCTGGTACTCGGGTGCAACATTCCAGACGCTTTACTAACACTCTCCCCACTTGGAGAGTCAGCGCCTTTAACCTCCTGTTTGGCCCAGTTTGCAATTTCTGCGGAAGATGAACAGGAATAGCGAGAACCAATGAGAGGCTAGCTGGAGGTGTCTGGACGGGCAAATTTAACTCTCATTTCCCACCAGGAAGAGGAAATAACCAAAGGCTCAGCGTGCCATACCGGAACCAGATTAGGGCCTGAAGCCATCCTGCGGTGTTGCGGCCAGCTCAAAAGAAAGCGAGTTGAAGAAAGGAGCTCAGGGGCACTGTAATTCACAAACCTGCAGAGTTATAAATGACAGCTATCGTCCAAAAATAGACTGAAGTAAGGCTGCCAAGAGGACTTGAAAGCGGGGCAGAATTGCAGGAAACCGATTTCAGGAGGTAGACTGGAATTGCATTGAAAGCATAGGAAAAGAGGCAGAACGTCCACAATGATGCACTTGGCCAAAAAGGGCGTATGCGTTTTTTCCTGAATATATTCAGGAAAAAACGCATACGCCCTTTTTGGCCAACCAAGCAAGCTTGCAAAGGAAATCTGCACTACAATGAAGTCTCATTTCCCCCCGGTCAAAAGGGCCATCTAAAAAAAGTGTAAAATCCAGAAAGGCAGGACAGGCCATGGAGAACTGGGAGCCTTGTTATGCTGATGGGCGGGATGTAAATTGCCAACAGACACTCGGGAGAAGTGTATGGTGTTTCCTGAAACATCTAAAAAACAAAGCAACAGAGCCTAGGGCACTGCCACTTATGGTCCTATAGCTTAGGGAAATTAAAATCAAAAAGACACAGCCACCCCAAAGTTTGGGACGCCTCTGTTTACAAGAACCTCGTTTACAGTACAAGTTCAACATCGCAGAAAGTGAAAAATGGATAAAGAAGTTGTGGTATTCACTTACAAAGCAATATCACTCAGCAATGAAATCTGTGTCATCAGGCCCTTAGCAGCACAATGAGTGGATTCAGGTATGATGATTCTAACTGAAGTAAGTCACACAGAAAAAGAAACATCATAAGATATCAGTAATACACGGAATGTAAACTTGGCTACACAGGAACTGAATTACAGAACAGAACAGGGTCTCAAATTTAGAAAACCAACTTATGCTTGCTTAAGGGTAAAGGTGAGTTGGGGTGCTGCATAAAACCAGAGATTGAAATGAGCACAGATAAAGTTCCTTAAGTCAAATATGGAATAGACAAGAGCTACTCCTTGCTCAACGAAATGGACTCAACACCGCATATTAAACGCCTAAGAATGTACCTGACTAGTAAGTATCTTAAAACCTATGGATTGCTATGTCTCCGAAAGAGAATCAAGCATGTGTACAGGGGCATAAACGCAGCAGTGATAGGATTGGAGAGGTTCGGTGAGCAAATGAAGACCCTTTGAAGTCATATTGCATGGTACCCATTCCACGGGTCTCAACTCTCCAGGTTTAAGGTATTCTTCCTTCAGCTAAAACATGCATGTGGAACCCAAGTATGATCAACCATGTGAACGGGAGACGTGTTCAAATATGTCTCAGTTTTCCTCCCCTGGTACTCGGGTGCAACATTCCAGACGCTTTACTAACACTCTCCCCACTTGGAGAGTCAGCGCCTTTAACCTCCTGTTTGGCCCAGTTTGCAATTTCTGCGGAAGATGAACAGGAATAGCGAGAACCGATGAGAGACTAGCTGGAGGTGTCTGGACGGCCAAATTTAACTCTCATTTCCCACCAGGAAGAGGAAATAACCAAAGGCTCAGCGTGCCGTGCCGGAACCAGATTAGGGCCTGAAGCCATCCTGCGGTGTTGCGGCCAGGTCACAAGAAAGCGAGTTGAAGAAAGGAGCTCAGGGGCACTGTAATTCACAAACCTGCAGAGTTATAAATGACAGCTATCGTCCAAAAATATACTGAAGTAAGGCTGCCAAGAGGACTTGAAAGCGGGGCAGAATTGCAGGAAACCGATTTCAGGAGGTAGACTGGAATTGCATTGAAAGCATAGGAAAAGAGGCAGAACGTCCACAATGATGCACTTGGCCAAAAAGGGCGTATGCGTTTTTTCCTGAATATATTCCGGAAAAAACGCATACGCCCTTTTTGGCCAACCAAGCAAGCTTGCAAAGGAAATCTGCACTACAATGAAGTCTCACTTCCCCCTGGTCAAAAGGGCCATCTGAAAAAAGTGTAAAATCCAGAAAGGCAGGACAGGCCATGGAGAACTGGGAGCCTTGTTATGCTGATGGGTGGGATGTAAATTGCCAACAACCACTCGGGAGAAGTGTATGGTGTTTCCTGAAACATCTAAAAAACAAAGCAACAGAGCCTAGGGCACTTCCACTTATGGTCCTATAGCTTAGGGAAATTAAAATCAAAAAGACACAGCCACCCCAAAGTTTGGAACGGCTCTGCTTACAAGAACCTCGTTTACAGTACAAGTTCAACGTCGCAGAAAGTGAAAAATGGATAAAGAAGTTGTGGTATTTACTTACAAAGCAATATCACTCAGCAATGAAATCTGTGTCATCAGGCCCTTAACAGCACAATGAGTGGATTCAGGTATGATGATTCTAACTGAAATAAGTCACACAGAAAAAGAAACATCATAAGATATCACTAATACACGGAATGTAAACTTGGCTACACAGGAACTGAATTACAGAACAGAACAGGGTCTCAAATTTAGAAAACCAACTTATGCTTGCTTAAGGGTAAAGGTGAGTTGGGGTGCTGCATAAAACCAGAGATTGAAATGAGCACAGATAAAGTTCCTTAAGTCAATTATGGAATAGACAAGAGCTACTCCTTGCTCAACGAAATGGACTCAACACCGCATATTAAACGCCTAAGAATGTGCCTGACTAGTAAGTATCTTAAAACCTATGGATTGCTATGTCTCCGAAAGCGAATCAAGCATGTGTACAGGGGCATAAATGCAGCAGTGATAGGATTGGAGAGGTTCGGTGAGCAAATGAAGACCCTTTGAAGTCATATTGCATGGTACCCATTACACGGGTCTCAACTACCCAGGTTTAAGGTATTCTTCCTTCAGCTAAAACATGCATGTGGAACCCAAGTATGATCAACCATGTGAACGGGAGATGTGTTCAAATATGTCTCAGTTTTCCTCCCCTGGTACTCGGGTGCAACATTCCAGACGCTTTACTAACACTCTCCCCACTTGGAGAGTCAGCGCCTTTAACCTCCTGTTTGGCCCAGTTTGCAATTTCTGCGGAAGATGAACAGGAATAGCGAGAACCAATGAGAGGCTAGCTGGAGGTGTCTGGACGGGCAAATTTAACTCTCATTTCCCACAAGGAAGAGGAAATAACCAAAGGCTCAGCGTGCCGTACCGGAACCAGATTAGGGCCTGAAGCCATCCTGCAGTGTTGCGGCCAGCTCAAAAGAAAGCGAGTTGAAGAAAGGAGCTCAGGGGCACTGTAATTCACAAACCTGCAGAGTTATAAATGACAGCTATCGTCCAAAAATAGACTGAAGTAAGGCTGCCAAGAGGACTTGAAAGCGGCGCAGAATTGCAGGAAACCGATTTCAGGAGGTAGAGTGGAATTGCATTGAAAGCATAGGAAAAGAGGCAGAACGTCCACAATGATGCACTTGGCCAAAAAGGGCGTATGCGTTTTTTCCTGAATATATTCAGGAAAAAACGCATACGCCCTTTTTGGCCAACCAAGCAAGCTTGCAAAGGAAATCTGCACTACAATGAAGTCTCACTTCCCCCCGGTCAAAAGGGCCATCTGAAAAAAGTGTAAAATCCAGAAAGGCAGGACAGGCCATGGAGAACTGGGAGCCTTCTTATGCTGATGAGGGATGTAAATTGCCAACAGACACTGGGGAGAAGTGTATGGTGTTTCCTGAAACATCTAAAAAACAAAGCAACAGAACCTAGGGCACTGCCACTTATGGTCCTATAGCTTAGGGAAATTAAAATCAAAAAGACACAGCCACCCCAAAGTTTGGGACACCTCTGTTTACAAGAACCTCGCTTACAGTACAAGTTCAACATCGCAGAAAGTGAAAAATGGATAAAGAAGTTGTGGTATTTACTTACAAAGCAATATCACTCAGCAATGAAATCTATGTCATCAGGCCCTTAGCATCACAATGAGTGGATTCAGGTATGATGATTCTAACTGAAGTAAGTCACACAGAAAAAGAAACATCATAAGATATCAGTAATACACGGAATGTAAACTTGGTTACACAGGAACTGAATTACAGAACAGAACAGGGTCTCAAATTTAGAAAACCAACTTATGCTTGCTTAAGGGGAAAGGTGAGTTGGGGTGCTGCATAAAACCAGAGATTGAAATGAGCACAGATAAAGTTCCTTAAGTCAAATATGGAATAGACAAGAGCTACTCCTTGCTCAACGAAATGGACTCAACACCGCATATTAAACGTCTAAGAATGTACCTGACTAGTAAGTATCTTAAAACCTATGGATTGCTATGTCTCCGAAAGAGAATCAAGCATGTGTACAGGGGCATAAACGCAGCAGTGATAGGATTGGAGAGGTTCGGTGAGCAAATGAAGACCCTTTGAAGTCATATTGCATGGTACCCATTCCACGGGTTTCAACTACCCAGGTTTAAGGTATTCTTCCTTCAGCTAAAACATGCATGTGGAACCTAGAGTATGATCAACCATGTGATCGGGAGACGTGTTCAAATATGTCTCAGTTTTCCTCCCCTGGTACTCGGGTGCAACATTCCAGACGCTTTACTAACACTCTCCCCACTTGGAGAGTCAGTCCCTTTAACCTCCTGTTTGGCCCAGTTTGCAATTTCTGCGGAAGATGAACAGGAATAGCGAGAACCAATGAGAGGCTAGCTGGAGGTGTCTGGACGGGCAAATTTAACTCTCATTTCCCACCAGGAAGAGGAATTAACCAAAGGCTCAGCATGCCGGGCCGGAACCAGATTAGGGCCTGAGGCCATCCTGCGGTGTTGCGGCCAGGTCACAAGAAAGCGAGTTGAAGAAAGGAGCTCAGGGGCACTGTAATTCACAAACCTGCAGAGTTATAAATGACAGCTATCGTCCAAAAATAGACTGAAGTAAGGCTGCCAAGAGGACTTGAAAGCGGGGCAGAATTGCAGGAAACCAATTTCAGGAGGTAGACTGGAATTGCATTGAAAGCATAGGAAAAGAGGCAGAACGTCCACAATGATGCACTTGGCCAAAAAGGGCGTATGTGTTTTTTCCTGAATATATTCAGGAAAAAACGCATACGCCCTTTTTGGCCAACCAAGCAATCTTGCAAAGGAAATCTGCACTACAATGAAGTCTCACTTCCCCCCGGTCAAAAGGGCCATCTGAAAAAAGTGTAAAATCCAGAAAGGCAGGACAGGCCATGGAGAACTGGGAGCCTTGTTATGCTGATGGGCGGGATGTAAATTGCCAACAGACACTCGGGAGAAGTGTATGGTGTTTCCTGAAACATCTAAAAAACAAAGCAACAGAGCCTAGGGCACTGCCACTTATGGTCCTATAGCTTAGGGAAATTAAAATCAAAAAGACACAGCCACCCCAAAGTTTGGGACGCCTCTGTTTACAAGAACCTCGTTTACAGTACAAGTTCAACATCGCAGAAAGTGAAAAATGGATAAAGAAGTTGTGGTATTTACTTACAAAGCAATATCACTCAGCAATGAAATCTATGTCATCAGGCCCTTAGCATCACAATGAGTGGATTCAGGTATGATGATTCTAACTGAAATAAGTCACACAGAAAAAGAAACATCATAAGATATCAGTAATACACGGAATGTAAACTTGGCTACACAGGAACTGAATTACAGAACAGAACAGGGTCTCAAATTTAGAAAACCAACTTATGCTTGCTTAAGGGTAAAGGTGAGTTGGGGTGCTGCATAAAACCAGAGATTGAAATGAGCACAGATAAAGTTCCTTAAGTCAAATATGGAATAGACAAGAGCTACTCCTTGCTCAACGAAATGGACTCAACACCGCATATTAAACGCCTAAGAATGTACCTGACTAGTAAGTATCTTAAAACCTATGGATTGCTATGTCTCCGAAAGAGAATCAAGCATGTGTACAGGGGCATAAACGCAGCAGTGATAGGATTGGAGACGTTCGGTGAGCAAATGAAGACCCTTTGAAGTCATATTGCATGGTACCCATTACACGGGTCTTAACTCTCCAGGTTTAAGGTATTCTTCCTTCAGCTAAAACATGCATGTGGAACCCAAGTATGATCAACCATGTGAACGGGAGACGTGTTCAAATATGTCTCAGTTTTCCTCCCCTGGTACTCGGGTGCAACATTCCAGACGCTTTACTAACACTCTCTCGACTTGGAGAGTCAGTCCCTTTAAACTCCTGTTTGGCCCAGTTTGCAATTTCTGCGGAAGATGAACAGGAATAGCGAGAACCAATGAGAGACTAGCTGGAGGTGTCTGGACGGGCAAATTTAACTCTCATTTCCCACCAGGAAGAGGAATTAACCAAAGGCTCAGCGTGCCGTGCTGGAACCAGATTAGGGCCTGAAGCCATCCTGCGGTGTTGCGGCCAGCTCAAAAGAAACCGAGTTGAAGAAAGGAGCTCAGGGGCACTGTAATTCACAAACCTGCAGAGTTATAAATGACAGCTATCGTCCAAAAATAGACTGAAGTAAGGCTGCCAAGAGGACTTGAAAGCGGGGCAGAATTGCAGGAAACCGATTTCAGGAGGTAGACTGGAATTGCATTGAAAGCATAGGAAAAGAGGCAGAACGTCCACAATAATGCACTTGGCCAAAAAGGGCGTATGCGTTTTTTCCTGAATATATTCAGGAAAAAACGCATACGCCCTTTTTGGCCAACCAAGCAAGCTTGCAAAGGAAATCTGCACTACAATGATGTCTCACTTCCCCCTGGTCAAAAGGGCCATCTGAAAAAAGTGTAAAATCCAGAAAGGCAACAGGCCATAGAGAACTGGGAGCCTTGTTATGCTGATGGGCGGGATGTAAATTGCCAACAGACACTTGGGAGAAGTGTATAGTGTTTCCTGAAACATCTAAAAAACAAAGCAACAGAGCCTAGGGCACTTCCACTTATGGTCCTATAGCTTAGGGAAATTAAAATCAAAAAGACACAGCCACCCCAAAGTTTGGAACGGCTCTGTTTACAAGAACCTCTTTTACCGTACAAGTTCAACATCGCAGAAAGTGAAAAATGGATAAAGAACTTGTTGTACTTACGTACAATGCAGTATCACTCAGCAATGAAATCTATGTCATCAGGCACGTAGCAGCATAATGAGTAGATTCAGATACGATGATTCTAACTGAAATAAGTCACACAGAAAAAGAAATATCATAAGATATCTCTAATACACGGAATGTAAACTTGGCTACACAGGAACTGAATTCCAAAACAGAACAGGTTCTCAAATTTAGAAAACCAACTTATGCTTGCTTAAGGGGAAAGGTGAGTTGGGTTGCTGCATAAAACCAGAGATTGAAATGAGCACAGATAAATTTCCTTAAGCCAAATATGGAATACACAAGAGCCACTCCTTGCTCAACGAAATGGACTCAACACCGCATATTAAACGCCTAGGAATGTACCTGACTAGTAAGTATCTTAAAACCTATGGATTGCTATGTCTCCGAAAGAGAATCAAGCATGTGTACAGGGGCATAAACGCAGCAGTGATAGGATTGGAGAGGTTCGGTGAGCAAATGAAGACCCTTTGAAGTCATATTGCATGGTACCCATTCCACGGGTTTCAATTACCCAGGTTTTAGGTATTCTTCCTTCAGCTAAAACATGCATGTGGAACCCAGAGTATGATCAACCATGTGATCAGGAGACGTGTTCAAATATGTCTCAGTTTTCCTCCCTTGGTACTCGGGTGCAACATTCCAGACGCTTTACTAACACTCTCCCCACTTGGAGAGTCAGCGCCTTTAACCTCCTGTTTGGCCCAGTTTGCAATTTCTGTGGAAGATGAACAGGAATAGCGAGAACCAATGAGAGGCTAGCTGGAGGTGTCTGGACGGGCAAATTTAACTCTCATTTCCCACCAGGAAGAGGAATTAACCAAAGGCTCAGCGTGCCGTGCCGGAACCAGATTAGGGCCTGAAGCCATCCTGCGGTGTTGCGGCCAGGTCACAAGAAAGCAAGTTGAAGAAAGGAGCTCAGGGGCACTGTAATTCACAAACCTGCAGAGTTATAAATGACAGCTATCGTCCAAAAATAGACTGAAGTAAGGCTGCCAAGAGGACTTGAAAGCGGGGCAGAATTGCAGGAAACCGATTTCAGGAGGTAGACTGGAATTGCATTGAAAGCATAGGAAAAGAGGCAGAACGTCCACAATGATGCACTTGGCCAAAAAGGGCGTATGCGTTTTTTCCTGAATATATTCAGGAAAAAACGCATACGCCCTTTTTGGCCAACCAAGCAAGCTTGCAAAGGAAATCTGCACTACAATGAAGTCTCACTTCCCCCCGGTCAAAAGGGCCATCTGAAAAAAGTGTAAAATCCAGAAAGGCAGGACAGGCCATGGAGAACTGGGAGCCTTGTTATGTTGATGGGCGGGATGTAAATTGCCAACAGACACTCAGGAGAAGTGTATGGTGTTTCCTGAAACTTCTAAAAAACAAAGCAACAGAGCCTAGGGCACTTCCACTTATGGACCTATAGATTAGGGAAATTAAAATCAAAAAGACACAGCCACCCCAAAGTTTGGGACGGCTCTGTTTACAAGAACCTCGTTTACAGTACAAGTTCAACATCGCAGAAAGTGAAAAATGGATAAAGAAGTTGTGGTATTCACTTACAAAGCAATATCACTCAGCAATGAAATCTATGTCATCAGGCCCTTAGCAGCACAATGAGTGGATTCAGGTATGATGATTCTAACTGAAATAAGTCACACAGAAAAAGAAACATCATAAGATATCAGTAATACACGGAATGGAAACTTGGCTACACAGGAACTGAATTACAGAACAGAACTGGGTCACAAATTTAGAAAAACAACTTATGCTTGCTTAAGGGTAAAGGTGAGTTGGGGTGCTGCATAAAACCAGAGATTGAAATGAGCACAGATAAAGTTCCTTAAGCCAAATATGGAATAGACAAGAGCTACTCCTTGCTCAACGAAATGGACTCAACACCGCATATTAAACGCCTAAGAATGTACCTGACTTGTAAGTATCTTAAAACCTATGGATTGCTATGTCTCCGAAAGAGAATCAAGCATGTGTACAGGGGCATAAACGCAGCAGTGATAGGATTGGAGAGGTTCGGTGAGCAAATGAAGACCCTTTGAAGTCATATTGCATGGTACCCATTCCACGGGTTTCAACTACCCAGGTTTAAGGTATTCTTCCTTCAGCTAAAACATGCATGTGGAACCTAGAGTATGATCAACCATGTGATCGGGAGACGTGTTCAAATATGTCTCAGTTTTCCTCCCCTGGTACTCGGGTGCAACATTCCAGACGCTTTACTAACACTCTCCCCACTTGGAGAGTCAGTCCCTTTAACCTCCTGTTTGGCCCAGTTTGCAATTTCTGCGGAAGATGAACAGGAATAGCGAGAACCAATGAGAGGCTAGCTGGAGGTGTCTGGACGGGCAAATTTAACTCTCATTTCCCACCAGGAAGAGGAAATAACCAAAGGCTCAGCGTGCCGTGCCGGAACCAGATTAGGGCCTGAAGCCATCCTGCGGTGTTGCGGACAGGTCACAAGAAAGCGAGTTGAAGAAAGGAGCTCAGGGGCACTGTAATTCACAAACCTGCAGAGTTATAAATGACAGCTATCGTCCAAAAATAGACTGAAGTAAGGCTGCCAAGAGGACTTGAAAGCGGGGCAGAATTGCAGGAAACCGATTTCAGGAGGTAGACTGGAATTGCATTGAAAGCATAGGAAAAGAGGCAGAACGTCCACAATGATGCACTTGGCCAAAAAGGGCGTATGCGTTTTTTCCTGAATATATTCAGGAAAAAACGCATACGCCCTTTTTGGCCAACCAAGCAAGCTTGCAAAGGAAATCTGCACTACAATGAAGTCTCACTTCCCCCCGGTCAAAAGGGCCATCTGAAAAAATTGTAAAATCCAGAAAGGCAGGACAGGCCATGGAGAACTGGGAGCCTTGTTATGCTGATGGGCGGGATGTAAATTGCCAACAACCACTCGGGAGAAGTGTATGGTGTTTCCTGAAACATCTAAAAAACAAAGCAACAGAACCTAGGGCACTTCCACTTATGGTCCTATAGCTTAGGGAAATTAAAATCAAAAAGACACAGCCACCCCAAAGTTTGGAACGGCTCTGTTTACAAGAACCTCGTTTACAGTACAAGTTCAACATCGCAGAAAGTGAAAAATGGATAAAGAAGTTGTGGTATTCACTTACAAAGCAATATCACTCAGCAATGAAATCTATGTCATCAGGCCCTTAGCAGCACAATGAGTGGATTCAGGTATGATGATTCTAACTGAAATAAGTCACACAGAAAAAGAAACATCATAAGATATCAGTAATACACGGAATGGAAACTTGGCTACACAGGAACTGAATTACAGAACAGAACTGGGTCACAAATTTAGAAAACCAACTTATGCTTGCTTAAGGGTAAAGGTGAGTTGGGGTGCTGCATAAAACCAGAGATTGAAATGAGCACAGATAAAGTTCCTTAAGCCAAATATGGAATAAACAAGAGCTACTCCTTGCTCAACGAAATGGACTCAACACCGCATATTAAACGCCTAAGAATGTACCTGACTTGTAAGTATCTTAAAACCTATGGATTGCTATGTCTCCGAAAGAGAATCAAGCATGTGTACAGGGGCATAAACGCAGCAGTGATAGGATTGGAGAGGTTCGGTGAGCAAATGAAGACCCTTTGAAGTCATATTGCATGGTACCCATTCCACGGGTTTCAACTACCCAGGTTTAAGGTATTCTTCCTTCAGCTAAAACATGCATGTGGAACCTAGAGTATGATCAACCATGTGATCGGGAGACGTGTTCAAATATGTCTCAGTTTTCCTCCCCTGGTACTCGGGTGCAACATTCCAAATGCTTTACTAACACTCTCCCCACTTGGAGAGTCAGTCCCTTTAACCTCCTGTTTGGCCCAGTTTGCAATTTCTGCGGAAGATGAACAGGAATAGCGAGAACCAATGAGAGGCTAGCTGGAGGTGTCTGGACGGGCAAATTTAACTGTCATTTCCCACCAGGAAGAGGAATTAACCAAAGGCTCAGCATGCCGGGCCGGAACCAGATTAGGGCCTGAAGCCATCCTGCGGTGTTGCGGCCAGGTCACAAGAAAGCGAGTTGAAGAAAGGAGCTCAGGGGCACTGTAATTCACAAACCTGCAGAGTTATAAATGACAGCTATCGTCCAAAAATAGACTGAAGTAAGGCTGCCAAGAGGACTTGAAAGCGGGGCAGAATTGCAGGAAACCGATTTCAGGAGGTAGACTGGAATTGCATTGAAAGCATAGGAAAAGAGGCAGAACGTCCACAATGATGCACTTGGCCAAAAAGGGCGTATGCGTTTTTTCCTGAATATATTCAGGAAAAAACGCATACGCCCTTTTTGGCCAACCAAGCAAGCTTGCAAAGGAAATCTGCACTACAATGAAGTCTCACTTCCCCCCGGTCAAAAGGGCCATCTGAAAAAAGTGTAAAATCCAAAAAGGCAGGACAGGCCATGGAGAACTGGGAGCCTTGTTATGCTGATGGGCGGGATGTAAATTGCCAACAGACACTCGGGAGAAGTGTATGGTGTTTCCTGAAACATCTAAAAAACAAAGCAACAGAGCCTAGGGCACTGCCACTTATGGTCCTATAGCTTAGGGAAATTAAAATCAAAAAGACACAGCCACCCCAAAGTTTGGGACGCCTCTGTTTACAAGAACCTCGTTTACAGTACAAGTTCAACATCGCAGAAAGTGAAAAATGGATAAAGAAGTTGTGGTATTCACTTACAAAGCAATATCACTCAGCAATGAAATCTATGTCATCAGGCCCTTAGCATCACAATGAGTGGATTCAGGTATGATGATTCTAACTGAAATAAGTCACACAGAAAAAGAAACATCATAAGATATCAGTAATACACGGAATGTAAACTTGGCTACACAGGAACTGAATTACAGAACAGAACAGGGTCTCAAATTTAGAAAACCAACTTATGCTTGCTTAAGGGGAAAGGTGAGTTGGGGTGCAGCATAAAACCAGAGATTGAAATGAGCACAGATAAAGTTCCTTAAGTCAAATATGGAATAGACAAGAGCTACTCCTTGCTCAACGAAATGGACTCAACACCGCATATTAAATGCCTAAGAATGTACCTGACTAGTAAGTATCTTAAAACCTATGGATTGCTATGTCTCCGAAAGAGAATCAAGCATGTGTACAGGGGCATAAACGCAGCAGTGATAGGATTGGAGACGTTCGGTGAGCAAATGAAGACCCTTTGAAGTCATATTGCATGGTACCCATTACACGGGTCTTAACTCTCCAGGTTTAAGGTATTCTTCCTTCAGCTAAAACATGTATGTGGAACCCAAGTATGATCAACCATGTGAACGGGAGACGTGTTCAAATATGTCTCAGTTTTCCTCCCCTGGTACTCGGGTGCAACATTCCAGACGCTTTACTAACACTCTCCGGACTTGGAGAGTCAGTCCCTTTAAACTCCTGTTTGGCCCAGTTTGCAATTTCTGCGGAAGATGAACAGGAATAGCGAGAACCAATGAGAGACTAGCTGGAGGTGTCTGGACGGGCAAATTTAACTCTCATTTCCCACCAGGAAGAGGAATTAACCAAAGGCTCAGCATGCCGGGCCGGAACCAGATTAGGGCCTGAAGCCATCCTGCGGTGTTGCGGCCAGGTCACAAGAAAGCGAGTTGAAGAAAGGAGCTCAGGGGCACTGTAATTCACAAACCTGCAGAGTTATAAATGACAGCTATCGTCCAAAAATAGACTGAAGTAAGGCTGCCAAGAGGACTTGAAAGCGGGGCAGAATTGCAGGAAACCGATTTCAGGAGGTAGACTGGAATTGCATTGAAAGCATAGGAAAAGAGGCAGAACGTCCACAATAATGCACTTGGCCAAAAAGGGCGTATGCGTTTTTTCCTGAATATATTCAGGAAAAAACGCATACGCCCTTTTTGGCCAACCAAGCAAGCTTGCAAAGGAAATCTGCACTACAATGAAGTCTCACTTCCCCCTGGTCAAAAGGGCCATCTGAAAAAAGTGTAAAATCCAGAAAGGCAGTACAGGCCATGGAGAACTGGGAGCCTTGTTATGCTGATGGGCGGGATGTAAATTGCCAACAGACACTTGGGAGAAGTGTATGGTGTTTCCTGAAACATCTAAAAAACAAAGCAACAGAGCCTAGGGCACGTCCACTTATGGTCCTATAGCTTAGGGAAATTAAAATCAAAAAGACACAGCCACCCCAAAGTTTGGAACGGCTCTGTTTACAAGAACCTCTTTTACCGTACAAGTTCAACATCGCAGAAAGTGAAAAATGGATAAAGAACTTGTGGTACTTACGTACAATGCAGTATCACTCAGCAATGAAATCTATGTCATCAGGCACGTAGCAGCATAATGAGTAGATTCAGATACGATGATTCTAACTGAAATAAGTCACACAGAAAAAGAAACATCATAAGATATCACTAATACACGGAATGTAAACTTGGCTACACAGGAACTGAATTCCAAAACAGAACAGGTTCTCAAATTTAGAAAACCAACTTATGCTTGCTTAAGGGGAAAGGTGAGTTCGGTTGCTGCATAAAACCAGAGATTGAAATGAGCACAGATAAAGTTCCTTAAGCCAAATATGGAATAGACAAGAGCCACTCCTTGCTCAACGAAATGGACTCAACACCGCATATTAAACGCCTAAGAATGTACCTGACTAGTAAGTATCTTAAAACCTATGGATTGCTATGTCTCCGAAAGAGAATCAAGCATGTGTACAGGGGCATAAACGCAGCAGTGATAGGATTGGAGAGGTTCGGTGAGCAAATGAAGACCCTTTGAAGTCATATTGCATGGTACCCATTCCACGGGTTTCAACTACCCAGGTTTAAGGTATTCTTCCTTCAGCTAAAACATGCATGTGGAACCTAGAGTATGATCAACCATGTGATCGGGAGACGTGTTCAAATATGTCTCAGTTTTCCTCCCCTGGTACTCGGGTGCAACATTCCAGACGCTTTACTAACACTCTCCCCACTTGGAGAGTCAGTCCCTTTAAACTCCTGTTTGGCCCAGTTTGCAATTTCTGCGGAAGATGAACAGGAATAGCGAGAACCAATGAGAGGCTAGCTGGAGGTGTCTGGACGGGCAAATTTAACTCTCATTTCCCACCAGGAAGAGGAATTAACCAAAGGCTCAGCGTGCCGTACCGGAACCAGATTAGGGCCTGAAGCCATCCTGCGGTGTTGCGGCCAGGTCACAAGAAAGCGAGTTGAAGAAAGGAGCTCAGGGGCACTGTAATTCACAAACCTGCAGAGTTATAAATGACAGCTATCGTCCAAAAATAGACTGAAGTAAGGCTGCCAAGAGGACTTGAAAGCGGGGCAGAATTGCAGGAAACCGATTTCAGGAGGTAGACTGGAATTGCATTGAAAGCATAGGAAAAGAGGCAGAACGTCCACAATGATGCACTTGGCCAAAAAGGGCGTATGCGTTTTTTCCTGAATATATTCAGGAAAAAACGCATACGCCCTTTTTGGCCAACCAAGCAAGCTTGCAAAGGAAATCTGCACTACAATGAAGTCTCACTTCCCCCCGGTCAAAAGGGCCATCTGAAAAAAGTGTAAAATCCAGAAAGGCAGGACAGGCCATGGAGAACTGGGAGCCTTGTTATGCTGATGGGCGGGATGTAAATTGCCAACAACCACTCGGGAGAAGTGTATGGTGTTTCCTGAAACATCTAAAAAACAAAACAACAGAACCTAGGGCACTTCCACTTATGGTCCTATAGCTTAGGGAAATTAAAATCAAAAAGACACAGCCACCCCAAAGTTTGGAACGGCTCTGTTTACAAGAACCTCGTTTACAGTACAAGTTCAACATCGCAGAAAGTGAAAAATGGATAAAGAAGTTGTGGTATTCACTTACAAGGCAATATCACTCAGCAATGAAATCTATGTCATCAGGCCCTTAGCAGCACAATGAGTGGATTCAGGTATGATGATTCTAACTGAAATAAGTCACACAGAAAAAGAAACATCATAAGATATCAGTAATACACGGAATGGAAACTTGGCTACACAGGAACTGAATTACAGAACAGAACTGGGTCACAAATTTAGAAAAACAACTTATGCTTGCTTAAGGGTAAAGGTGAGTTGGGGTGCTGCATAAAACCAGAGATTGAAATGAGCACAGATAAAGTTCCTTAAGCCAAATATGGAATAGACAAGAGCTACTCCTTGCTCAACGAAATGGACTCAACACCGCATATTAAACGCCTAAGAATGTACCTGACTTGTAAGTATCTTAAAACCTATGGATTGCTATGTCTCCGAAAGAGAATCAAGCATGTGTACAGGGGCATAAACGCAGCAGTGATAGGATTGGAGAGGTTCAGTGAGCAAATGAAGACCCTTTGAAGTCATATTGCATGGTACCCATTCCACGGGTTTCAACTACCCAGGTTTAAGGTATTCTTCCTTCAGCTAAAACATGCATGTGGAACCTAGAGTATGATCAACCATGTGATCGGGAGACGTGTTCAAATATGTCTCAGTTTTCCTCCCCTGGTACTCGGGTGCAACATTCCAGACGCTTTACTAACACTCTCCCCACTTGGAGAGTCAGTCCCTTTAACCTCCTGTTTGGCCCAGTTTGCAATTTCTGCGGAAGATGAACAGGAATAGCGAGAACCAATGAGAGGCTAGCTGGAGGTGTCTGGACGGGCAAATTTAACTCTCATTTCCCACGAGGAAGAGGAAATAACCAAAGGCTCAGCGTGCCGTACCGGAACCAGATTAGGGCCTGAAGCCATCCTGCGGTGTTGCGGCCAGGTCACAAGAAAGCGAGTTGAAGAAAGGAGCTCAGGGGCACTGTAATTCACAAACCTGCAGAGTTATAAATGACAGCTATCGTCCAAAAATAGACTGAAGTAAGGCTGCCAAGAGGACTTGAAAGCGGGGCAGAATTGCAGGAAACCGATTTCAGGAGGTAGACTAGAATTGCATTGAAAGCATAGGAAAAGAGGCAGAACGTCCACAATGATGCACTTGGCCAAAAAGGGCGTATGCGTTTTTTCCTGAATATATTCAGGAAAAAACGCATACGCCCTTTTTGGCCAACCAAGCAAGCTTGCAAAGGAAATCTGAACTACAATGAAGTCTCACTTCCCCCTGGTCAAAAGGGCCATCTGAAAAAAGTGTAAAATCCAGAAAGGCAGGACAGGCCATGGAGAACTGGGAGCCTTGTTATGCTGATGGGCGGGATGTAAATTGCCAACAGACACTTGGGAGAAGTGTATGGTGTTTCCTGAAACATCTAAAAAACAAAGCAACAGAGCCTAGGGCACTGCCACTTATGGTCCTATAGCTTAGGGAAATTAAAATCAAAAAGACACAGCCACCCCAAAGTTTGGGACACCTCTGTTTACAAGAACCTCGTTTACAGTACAAGTTCAACATCGCAGAAAGTGAAAAATGGATAAAGAAGTTGTGGTATTCACTTACAAGGCAATATCACTCAGCAATGAAATCTATGTCATCAGGCCCTTAGCAGCACAATGAGTGGATTCAGGTATGATGATTCTAACTGAAGTAAGTCACACAGAAAAAGAAACATCATAAGATATCAGTAATACACGGAATGTAAACTTGGCTACACAGGAACTGAATTACAGAACAGAACAGGGTCTCAAATTTAGAAAACCAACTTATGCTTGCTTAAGGGGAAAGGTGAGTTGGGGTGCTGCATAAAACCAGAGATTGAAATGAGCACAGATAAAGTTCCTTAAGTCAAATATGGAATAGACAAGAGCTACTCCTTGCTCAATGAAATGGACTCAACACCGCATATTAAACGCCTAAGAATGTACCTGACTTGTAAGTATCTTAAAACCTATGGATTGCTATGTCTCCGAAAGAGAATCAAGCATGTGTACAGGGGCATAAACGCAGCAGTGATAGGATTGGAGAGGTTCGGTGAGCAAATGAAGACCCTTTGAAGTCATATTGCATGGTACCCATTACACGGGTCTTAACTCTCCAGGTTTAAGGTATTCTTCCTTCAGCTAAAACATGCATGTGGAACCCAAGTATGATCAACCATGTGAACGGGAGACGTGTTCAAATATGTCTCAGTTTTCCTCCCCTGGTACTCGGGTGCAACATTCCAGACGCTTTACTAACACTCTCCCCACTTAGAGAGTCAGCGCCTTTAACCTCCGGTTTGGCCCAGTTTGCAATTTCTGCGGAAGATGAACAGGAATAGCGAGAACCAATGAGAGACTAGCTGGAGGTGTTTGGACGGGCAAATTTAACTCTCATTTCCCACCAGGAAGAGGAAATAACCAAAGGCTCAGCGTGCCGTGCCGGAACCAGATTAGGGCCTGAAGCCATCCTGCGGTGTTGCGGCCAGGTCACAAGAAAGCGAGTTGAAGAAAGGAGCTCAGGGGCACTGTAATTCACAAACCTGCAGAGTTATAAATGACAGCTATCTTCCAAAAATAGACTGAAGTAAGGCTGCCAAGAGGACTTGAAAGCGGGGCAGAATTGCAGGAAACCGATTTCAGGAGGTAGACTGGAATTGCATTGAAAGCATAGGAAAAGAGGCAGAACGTCCACAATGATGCACTTGGCCAAAAAGGGCGTATGCGTTTTTTCCTGAATATATTCAGGAAAAAACGCATACGCCCTTTTTGGCCAACCAAGCAAGCTTGCAAAGGAAATCTGCACTACAATGAACTCTCACTTCCCCCCGGTCAAAAGGGCCATCTGAAAAAAGTGTAAAATCCAGAAAGGCAGGACAGGCCATGGAGAACTGGGAGCCTTGTTATGCTGATGGGCGGGATGTAAATTGCCAACAACCACTCGGGAGAAGTGTATGGTGTATCCTGAAACATCTAAAAAACAAAGCAACAGAACCTAGGGCACTTCCACTTATGGTCCTATAGCTTAGGGAAATTAAAATCAAAAAGACACAGCCACCCCAAAGTTTGGAACGGCTCTGTTTACAAGAACCTCGTTTACAGTACAAGTTCAACATCGCAGAAAGTGAAAAATGGATAAAGAAGTTGTGGTATTTACTTACAAAGCAATATCACTCAGCAATGAAATCTATGTCATCAGGCCCTTAGCATCACAATGAGTGGATTCAGGTATGATGATTCTAACTGAAATAAGTCACACAGAAAAAGAAACATCATAAGATATCAGTAATACACGGAATGTAAACTTGGCTACACAGGAACTGAATTACAGAACAGAACAGGGTCTCAAATTTAGAAAACCAACTTATGCTTGCTTAAGGGGAAAGGTGAGTTGGGGTGCTGCATAAAACCAGAGATTGAAATGAGCACAGATAAAGTTCCTTAAGCCAAATATGGAATAGACAAGAGCTACTCCTTGCTCAACGAAATGGATTCAACACCGCATATTAAACGCCTAAGAATGTACCTGACTAGTAAGTATCTTAAAACCTATGGATTGCTATGTCTCCGAAAGAGAATCAAGCATGTGTACAGGGGCATAAACGCAGCAGTGATAGGATTGGAGAGGTTCGGTGAGCAAATGAAGACCCTTTGAAGTCATATTGCATGGTACCCATTCCACGGGTTTCAACTACACAGGTTTAAGGTATTCTTCCTTCAGCTAAAACATGCATGTGGAACCTAGAGTATGATCAACCATGTGATCGGGAGACGTGTTCAAATATGTCTCAGTTTTCCTCCCCTGGTACTCGGGTGCAACATTCCAGATGCTTTACTAAAACTCTCCCCACTTGGAGAGTCAGTCCCTTTAACCTCCTGTTTGGCCCAGTTTGCAATTTCTGCGGAAGATGAACAGGAATAGTGAGAACCAATGAGAGGCTAGCTGGAGGTGTCTGGACGGGCAAATTTAACTCTCATTTCCCACCAGGAAGAGGAAATAACCAAAGGCTCAGCGTGCCGTAACGGAACCAGATTAGGGCCTGAAGTCATCCTGCGGTGTTGCGGCCAGCTCAAAAGAAAGCGAGTTGAAGAAAGGAGCTCAGGGGCACTGTAATTCACAAACCTGCAGAGTTATAAATGACAGGTATCGTCCAAAAATAGACTGAAGTAAGGCTGCCAAGAGGACTTGAAAGCGGGGCAGAATTGCAGGAAACCGATTTCAGGAGGTAGACTGGAATTGCATTGAAAGCATAGGAAAAGAGGCAGAACGTCCACAATGATGCACTTGGCCAAAAAGGGAGTATGCGTTTTTTCCTGAATATATTCAGGAAAAAACGCATACGCACTTTTTGGCCAACCAAGCAAGCTTGCAAAGGAAATCTGCACTACAATGAAGTCTCACTTCCCCCCGGTCAAAAGGGCCATCTGAAAAAAGTGTAAAATCCAGAAAGGCAGGACAGGCCATGGAGAACAGGGAGCCTTGTTATGCTGATGGGCGGGATGTAAATTGCCAACAACCACTCGGGAGAAGTGTATGGTGTTTCCTGAAACATCTAAAAAACAAAGCAACAGAGCCTAGGGCACTTCCACTTATGGTCCTATAGCTTAGGGAAATTAAAATCAAAAAGACACAGCCACCCCAAAGTTTGGAACGGCTCTGTTTACAAGAACCTCCTTTACAGTACAAGTTCAACATTGCAGAAAGTGAAAAATGGATAAAGAAGTTGTGGTATTCACTTACAAAGCAATATCACTCAGCAATGAAATCTATGTCATCAGGCCCTTAGCAGCACAATGAGTGGATTCAGGTATGATGATTCTAACTGAAATAAGTCACACAGAAAAAGAAACATCATAAGATATCAGTAATACACGGAATGGAAACATGGCTACAGAGGAACTGAATTACAGAACAGAACAGGGTCTCAAATTTAGAAAACCAACTTATGCTTGCTTAAGGGGAAAGGTGAGTTCGGTTGCTGCATAAAACCAGAGATTGAAATGAGCACAGATAAAGTTCCTTAAGCCAAATATGGAATAGACAAGAGCCACTCCTTGCTCAACGAAATGGACTCAACACCGCATATTAAACGCCTAAGAATGTACCTGACTAGTAAGTATCTTAAAACCTATGGATTGCTATGTCTCCGAAAGAGAATCAAGCATGTGTACAGGGGCATAAACGCAGCAGTGATAGGATTGGAGAGGTTCGGTGAGCAAATGAAGACCCTTTGAAGTCATATTGCATGGTACCCATTCCACGGGTTTCAATTACCCAGGTTTTAGGTATTCTTCCTTCAGCTAAAACAGTCATGTGGAACCCAGAGTATGATCAACCACGTGATCGGGAGACGTGTTCAAATATGTCTCAGTTTTCCTCCCCTGGTACTCGGGTGCAACATTCCAGACGCTTTACTAACACTCTCCCCACTTGGAGAGTCAGCGCCTTTAACCTCCTGTTTGGCCCAGTTTGCAATTTCTGCGGAAGGTGAACAGGAATAGCGAGAACCAATGAGAGACTAGCTGGAGGTGTCTGGACGGCCAAATTTAACTCTCATTTCCCACCAGGAAGAGGAAATAACCAAAGGCTCAGCGTGCCGTGCCGGAACCAGATTAGGGCCTGAAGCCATCCTGCGGTGTTGCGGCCAGGTCACAAGAAAGCGAGTTGAAGAAAGGAGCTCAGGGGCACTGTAATTCAGAAACCTGCAGAGTTATAAATGACAGCTATCGTCCAAAAATAGACTGAAGTAAGGCTGCCAAGAGGACTTGAAAGCGGGGCAGAATTGCAGGAAACCGATTTCAGGAGGTAGACTGGAATTGCATTGAAAGCATAGGAAAAGAGGCAGAACGTCCACAATGATGCACTTGGCCAAAAAGGGCGTATGCGTTTTTTCCTGAATATATTCAGGAAAAAACGCATACGCCCTTTTTGGCCAACCAAGCAAGCTTGCAAAGGAAATCTGCACTACAATGAAGTCTCACTTCCCCCCGGTCAAAAGGGCCATCTGAAAAAAGTGTAAAATCCAGAAAGGCAGGACAGGCCATGGAGAACTGGGAGCCTTGTTATGCTGATGGGCGGGATGTAAATTGCCAACAGACACTTGGGAGAAGTGTATGGTGTTTCCTGAAACATCTAAAAAACAAAGCAACAGAGCCTAGGGCACTGCCACTTATGGTCCTATAGCTTAGGGAAATTAAAATCAAAAAGACACAGCCACCCCAAAGTTTGGGACGCCTCTGTTTACAAGAACCTCGTTTACAGTACAAGTTCAACATCGCAGAAAGTGAAAAATGGATAAAGAAGTTGTGGTATTCACTTACAAAGCAATATCACTCAGCAATGAAATCTATGTCATCAGGCCCTTAGCATCACAATGAGTGGATTCAGGTATGATGATTCTAACTGAAATAAGTCACACAGAAAAAGAAACATCATAAGATATCAGTAATACACGGAATGTAAACTTGGCTACACAGGAACTGAATTACAGAACAGAACAGGGTCTCAAATTTAGAAAACCAACTTATGCTTGCTTAAGGGGAAAGGTGAGTTGGGGTGCTGCATAAAACCAGAGATTGAAATGAGCACAGATAAAGTTCCTTAAGTCAAATATGGAATAGACAAGAGCTACTCCTTGCTCAACGAAATGGACTCAACACCGCATATTAAATGCCTAAGAATGTACCTGACTAGTAAGTATCTTAAAACCTATGGATTGCTATGTCTCTGAAAGAGAATCAAGCATGTGTACAGGGGCATAAACGCAGCAGTGATAGGATTGGAGACGTTCGGTGAGCAAATGAAGACCCTTTGAAGTCATATTGCATGGTACCCATTACACGGGTCTTAACTCTCCAGGTTTAAGGTATTCTTCCTTCAGCTAAAACATGCATGTGGAACCCAAGTATGATCAACCATGTGAACGGGAGACGTGTTCAAATATGTCTCAGTTTTCCTCCCCTGGTACTCGGGTGCAACATTCCAGACGCTTTACTAACACTCTCCCGACTTGGAGAGTCAGTCCCTTTAAACTCCTGTTTGGCCCAGTTTGCAATTTCTGCGGAAGATGAACAGGAATAGCGAGAACCAATGAGAGACTAGCTGGAGGTGTCTGGACGGGCAAATTTAACTCTCATTTCCCACCAGGAAGAGGAATTAACCAAAGGCTCAGCGTGCCGTACCGGAACCAGATTAGGGCCTGAAGCCATCCTGCGGTGTTGCGGCCAGCTCAAAAGAAACCGAGTTGAAGAAAGGAGCTCAGGGGCACTGTAATTCACAAACCTG
Organism: Stenella coeruleoalba; assembly: GCF_951394435.1. Lineage (NCBI taxonomy): Eukaryota > Metazoa > Chordata > Mammalia > Artiodactyla > Delphinidae > Stenella > Stenella coeruleoalba. Next base: position 21,672,096 of record NC_137151.1, read on the forward strand.
CAGAGTTATAAATGACAGCTATCGTCCAAAAATAGACTGAAGTAAGGCTGCCAAGAGGACTTGAATGCGGGGCAGAATTGCAGGAAACTGATTTCAGGAGGTAGACTGGAATTGCATTGAAAGCATAGGAAAAGAGGCAGAACGTCCACAATAATGCACTTGGCCAAAAAGGGCGTATGCATTTTTTCCTGAATATATTCAGGAAAAAACGCATACGCCATTTTTGGCCAACCAAGCAAGCTTGCAAAGGAAATCTGCACTACAATGAAGTCTCACTTCCCCCTGGTCAAAAGGGCCATCTGAAAAAAGTGTAAAATCCAGAAAGGCAGTACAGGCCATGGAGAACTGGGAGCCTTGTTATGCTGATGGGCGGGATGTAAATTGCCAACAGACACTTGGGAGAAGTGTATGGTGTTTCCTGAAACATCTAAAAAACAAAGCAACAGAGCCTAGGGCACGTCCACTTATGGTCCTATAGCTTAGGGAAATTAAAATCAAAAAGACACAGCCACCCCAAAGTTTGGAACGGCTCTGTTTACAAGAACCTCTTTTACCGTACAAGTTCAACATCGCAGAAAGTGAAAAATGGATAAAGAACTTGTGGTACTTACGTACAATGCAGTATCACTCAGCAATGAAATCTATGTCATCAGGCACGTAGCAGCATAATGAGTAGATTCAGATACGATGATTCTAACTGAAATAAGTCACACAGAAAAAGAAACATCATAAGATATCACTAATACACGGAATGTAAACTTGGCTACACAGGAACTGAATTCCAAAACAGAACAGGTTCTCAAATTTAGAAAACCAACTTATGCTTGCTTAAGGGGAAAGGTGAGTTCGGTTGCTGCATAAAACCAGAGATTGAAATGAGCACAGATAAAGTTCCTTAAGCCAAATATGGAATAGACAAGAGCCACTCCTTGCTCAACGAAATGGACTCAACACCGCATATTAAACGCCTAAGAATGTACCTGACTAGTAAGTATCTTAAAACCTATGGATTGCTATGTCTCCGAAAGAGAATCAAGCATGTGTACAGGGGCATAAACGCAGCAGTGATAGGATTGGAGAGGTTCGGTGAGCAAATGAAGACCCTTTGAAGTCATATTGCATGGTACCCATTCCACGGGTTTCAACTACCCAGGTTTAAGGTATTCTTCCTTCAGCTAAAACATGCATGTGGAACCTAGAGTATGATCAACCATGTGAACGGGAGACGTGTTCAAATATGTCTCAGTTTTCCTCCCCTGGTACTCGGGTGCAACATTCCAGACGCTTTACTAACACTCTCCCCACTTGGAGAGTCAGTCCCTTTAACCTCCTGTTTGGCCCAGTTTGCAATTTCTGCGGAAGATGAACAGGAATAGCGAGAACCAATGAGAGACTAGCTGGAGGTGTCTGGACGGGCAAATTTAACTCTCATTTCCCACCAGGAAGAGGAATTAACCAAAGGCTCAGCATGCCGGGCCGGAACCAGATTAGGGCCTGAAGCCATCCTGCGGTGTTGCGGCCAGGTCACAAGAAAGCGAGTTGAAGAAAGGAGCTCAGGGGCACTGTAATTCACAAACCTGCAGAGTTATAAATGACAGCTATCGTCCAAAAATAGACTGAAGTAAGGCTGCCAAGAGGACTTGAAAGCGGGGCAGAATTGCAGGAAACCGATTTCAGGAGGTAGACTGGAATTGCATTGAAAGCATAGGAAAAGAGGCAGAACGTCCACAATGATGCACTTGGCCAAAAAGGGCGTATGCGTTTTTTCCTGAATATATTCAGGAAAAAACGCATACGCCCTTTTTGGCCAACCAAGCAAGCTTGCAAAGGAAATCTGCACTACAATGAAGTCTCACTTCCCCCCGGTCAAAAGGGCCATCTGAAAAAAGTGTAAAATCCAGAGAGGCAGGACAGGCCATGGAGAACTGGGAGCCTTGTTATGCTGATGGGCGGGATGTAAATTGCCAACAACCACTCGGGAGAAGTGTATGGTGTTTCCTGAAACATCTAAAAAACAAAGCAACAGAACCTAGGGCACTTCCACTTATGGTCCTATAGCTTAGGGAAATTAAAATCAAAAAGACACAGCCACCCCAAAGTTTGGAACGGCTCTGTTTACAAGAACCTCGTTTACAGTACAAGTTCAACATCGCAGAAAGTGAAAAATGGATAAAGAAGTTGTGGTATTCACTTACAAAGCAATATCACTCAGCAATGAAATCTATGTCATCAGGCCCTTAGCAGCACAATGAGTGGATTCAGGTATGATGATTCTAACTGAAATAAGTCACACAGAAAAAGAAACATCATAAGATATCAGTAATACACGGAATGGAAACTTGGCTACACAGGAACTGAATTACAGAACAGAACTGGGTCACAAATTTAGAAAAACAACTTATGCTTGCTTAAGGGTAAAGGTGAGTTGGGGTGCTGCATAAAACCAGAGATTGAAATGAGCACAGATAAAGTTCCTTAAGTCAAATATGGAATAGACAAGAGCTACTCCTTGCTCAACGAAATGGACTCAACACCGCATATTAAACGCCTAAGAATGTACCTGACTTGTAAGTATCTTAAAACCTATGGATTGCTATGTCTCCGAAAGAGAATCAAGCATGTGTACAGGGGCATAAACGCAGCAGTGATAGGATTGGAGAGGTTCGGTGAGCAAATGAAGACCCTTTGAAGTCATATTGCATGGTACCCATTCCACGGGTTTCAACTACCCAGGTTTAAGGTATTCTTCCTTCAGCTAAAACATGCATGTGGAACCTAGAGTATGATCAACCATGTGATCGGGAGACGTGTTCAAATATGTCTCAGTTTTCCTCCCCTGGTACTCGGGTGCAACATTCCAGACGCTTTACTAACACTCTCCCCACTTGGAGAGTCAGTCCCTTTAACCTCCTGTTTGGCCCAGATTGCAATTTCTGTGGAAGATGAACAGGAATAGCGAGAACCAATGAGAGGCTAGCTGGAGGTGTCTGGACGGGCAAATTTAACTCTCATTTCCCACCAGGAAGAGGAATTAACCAAAGGCTCAGCGTGCCGTACCGGAACCAGATTAGGGCCTGAAGCCATCCTGCGGTGTTGCGGCCAGGTCACAAGAAAGCGAGTTGAAGAAAGGAGCTCAGGGGCACTGTAATTCACAAACCTGCAGAGTTATAAATGACAGCTATCGTCCAAAAATAGACTGAAGTAAGGCTGCCAAGAGGACTTGAAAGCGGGGCAGAATTGCAGGAAACCGATTTCAGGAGGTAGACTGGAATTGCATTGAAAGCATAGGAAAAGAGGCAGAACGTCCACAATGATGCACTTGGCCAAAAAGGGCATATGCGTTTTTTCCTGAATATATTCAGGAAAAAACGCATACGCCCTTTTTGGCCAACCAAGCAAGCTTGCAAAGGAAATCTGCACTACAATGAAGTCTCACTTCCCCCCGGTCAAAAGGGCCATCTGAAAAAAGTGTAAAATCCAGAAAGGCAGGACAGGCCATGGAGAACTGGGAGCCTTGTTATGCTGATGGGCGGGATGTAAATTGCCAACACCCACTTGGGAGAAGTGTATGGTGTTTCCTGAAACATCTAAAAAACAAAGCAACAGAGCCTAAGGCACTTCCACTTATGGTCCTATAGCTTAGGGAAATTAAAATCAAAAAGACACAGCCACCCCAAAGTTTGGAACGGCTCTGTTTACAAGAACCTCGTTTACAGTACAAGTTCAACATCGCAGAAAGTGAAAAATGGATAAAGAAGTTGTGGTATTCACTTACAAAGCAATATCACTCAGCAATGAAATCTATGTCATCAGGCCCTTAGCAGCACAATGAGTGGATTCAGGTATGATGATTCTAACTGAAATAAGTCACACAGAAAAAGAAACATCATAAGATATCAGTAATACACGGAATGTAAACTTGGCTACACAGGAACTGAATTACAGAACAGAACTGGGTCACATATTTAGAAAAACAACTTATGCTTGCTTAAGGGTAAAGGTGAGTTGGGGTGCTGCATAAAACCAGAGATTGAAATGAGCACAGATAAAGTTCCTTAAGCCAAATATGGAATAGACAAGAGCTACTCCTTGCTCAACGAAATGGACTCAACACCGCATATTAAACGCCTAAGAATGTACCTGACTTGTAAGTATCTTAAAACCTATGGATTGCTATGTCTCCGAAAGAGAATCAAGCATGTGTACAGGGGCATAAACGCAGCAGTGATAGGATTGGAGAGGTTCGGTGAGCAAATGAAGACCCTTTGAAGTCATATTGCATGGTACCCATTCCACGGGTTTCAACTACCCAGGTTTAAGGTATTCTTCCTTCAGCTAAAACATGCATGTGGAACCTAGAGTATGATCAACCATGTGATCGGGAGACGTGTTCAAATATGTCTCAGTTTTCCTCCCCTGGTACTCGGGTGCAACATTCCAGACGCTTTACTAACACTCTCCCCACTTGGAGAGTCAGTCCCTTTAACCTCCTGTTTGGCCCAGTTTGCAATTTCTGCGGAAGATGAACAGGAATAGCGAGAACCAATGAGAGGCTAGCTGGAGGTGTCTGGACGGGCAAATTTAACTCTCATTTCCCACCAGGAAGAGGAATTAACCAAAGGCTCAGCATGCCGGGCCGGAACCAGATTAGGGCCTGAAGCCATCCTGCGGTGTTGCGGCCAGGTCACAAGAAAGCGAGTTGAAGAAAGGAGCTCAGGGGCACTGTAATTCACAAACCTGCAGAGTTATAAATGACAGCTATCGTCCAAAAATAGACTGAAGTAAGGCTGCCAAGAGGACTTGAAAGCGGGGCAGAATTGCAGGAAACCGATTTCAGGAGGTAGACTGGAATTGCATTGAAAGCATAGGAAAAGAGGCAGAACGTCCACAATGATGCACTTGGCCAAAAAGGGCGTATGCGTTTTTTCCTGAATATATTCAGGAAAAAACGCATACGCCCTTTTTGGCCAACCAAGCAAGCTTGCAAAGGAAATCTGCACTACAATGAAGTCTCACTTCCCCCCGGTCAAAAGGGCCATCTGAAAAAAGTGTAAAATCCAGAAAGGCAGGACAGGCCATGGAGAACTGGGAGCCTTGTTATGCTGATGGGCGGGATGTAAATTGCCAACAACCACTCGGGAGAAGTGTATGGTGTTTCCTGAAACATCTAAAAAACAAAACAACAGAACCTAGGGCACTTCCACTTATGGTCCTATAGCTTAGGGAAATTAAAATCAAAAAGACACAGCCACCCCAAAGTTTGGAACGGCTCTGTTTACAAGAACCTCGTTTACAGTACAAGTTCAACATCGCAGAAAGTGAAAAATGGATAAAGAAGTTGTGGTATTCACTTACAAGGCAATATCACTCAGCAATGAAATCTATGTCATCAGGCCCTTAGCAGCACAATGAGTGGATTCAGGTATGATGATTCTAACTGAAATAAGTCACACAGAAAAAGAAACATCATAAGATATCAGTAATACACGGAATGGAAACTTGGCTACACAGGAACTGAATTACAGAACAGAACTGGGTCACAAATTTAGAAAAACAACTTATGCTTGCTTAAGGGTAAAGGTGAGTTGGGGTGCTACATAAAACCAGAGATTGAAATGAGCACAGATAAAGTTCCTTAAGCCAAATATGGAATAGACAAGAGCTACTCCTTGCTCAACGAAATGGACTCAACACCGCATATTAAACGCCTAAGAATGTACCTGACTTGTAAGTATCTTAAAACCTATGGATTGCTATGTCTCCGAAAGAGAATCAAGCATGTGTACAGGGGCATAAATGCAGCAGTGATAGGATTGGAGAGGTTCGGTGAGCAAATGAAGACCCTTTGAAGTCATATTGCATGGTACCCATTCCACGGGTTTCAACTACCCAGGTTTAAGGTATTCTTCCTTCAGCTAAAACATGCATGTGGAACCTAGAGTATGATCAACCATGTGATCGGGAGACGTGTTCAAATATGTCTCAGTTTTCCTCCCCTGGTACTCGGGTGCAACATTCCAGACGCTTTACTAACACTCTCCCCACTTGGAGAGTCAGTCCCTTTAACCTCCTGTTTGGCCCAGTTTGCAATTTCTGCGGAAGATGAACAGGAATAGCGAGAACCAATGAGAGGCTAGCTGGAGGTGTCTGGACGGGCAAATTTAACTCTCATTTCCCACCAGGAAGAGGAAATAACCAAAGGCTCAGCGTGCCGTACCGGAACCAGATTAGGGCCTGAAGCCATCCTGCGGTGTTGCGGCCAGGTCACAAGAAAGCGAGTTGAAGAAAGGAGCTCAGGGGCACTGTAATTCACAAACCTGCAGAGTTATAAATGACAGCTATCGTCCAAAAATAGACTGAAGTAAGGCTGCCAAGAGGACTTGAAAGCGGGGCAGAATTGCAGGAAACCGATTTCAGGAGGTAGACTGGAATTGCATTGAAAGCATAGGAAAAGAGGCAGAACGTCCACAATGATGCACTTGGCCAAAAAGGGAGTATGCGTTTTTTCCTGAATATATTCAGGAAAAAACGCATACGCACTTTTTGGCCAACCAAGCAAGCTTGCAAAGGAAATCTGCACTACAATGAAGTCTCACTTCCCCCCGGTCAAAAGGGCCATCTGAAAAAAGTGTAAAATCCAGAAAGGCAGGACAGGCCATGGAGAACAGGGAGCCTTGTTATGCTGATGGGCGGGATGTAAATTGCCAACAACCACTCGGGAGAAGTGTATGGTGTTTCCTGAAACATCTAAAAAACAAAGCAACAGAGCCTAGGGCACTTCCACTTATGGTCCTATAGCTTAGGGAAATTAAAATCAAAAAGACACAGCCACCCCAAAGTTTGGAACGGCTCTGTTTACAAGAACCTCCTTTACAGTACAAGTTCAACATTGCAGAAAGTGAAAAATGGATAAAGAAGTTGTGGTATTCACTTACAAAGCAATATCACTCAGCAATGAAATCTATGTCATCAGGCCCTTAGCAGCACAATGAGTGGATTCAGGTATGATGATTCTAACTGAAATAAGTCACACAGAAAAAGAAACATCATAAGATATCAGTAATACACGGAATGGAAACATGGCTACAGAGGAACTGAATTACAGAACAGAACAGGGTCTCAAATTTAGAAAACCAACTTATGCTTGCTTAAGGGGAAAGGTGAGTTGGGGTGCTGCATAAAACCAGAGATTGAAATGAGCACAGATAAAGTTCCTTAAGCCAAATATGGAATAGACAAGAGCCACTCCTTGCTCAACGAAATGGACTCAACACCGCATATTAAACGCCTAAGAATGTACCTGACTAGTAAGTATCTTAAAACCTATGGATTGCTATGTCTCCGAAAGAGAATCAAGCATGTGTACAGGGGCATAAACGCAGCAGTGATAGGATTGGAGAGGTTCGGTGAGCAAATGAAGACCCTTTGAAGTCATATTGCATGGTACCCATTCCACGGGTTTCAATTACCCAGGTTTTAGGTATTCTTCCTTCAGCTAAAACAGTCATGTGGAACCCAGAGTATGATCAACCACGTGATCGGGAGACGTGTTCAAATATGTCTCAGTTTTCCTCCCCTGGTACTCGGGTGCAACATTCCAGACGCTTTACTAACACTCTCCCCACTTGGAGAGTCAGCGCCTTTAACCTCCTGTTTGGCCCAGTTTGCAATTTCTGCGGAAGGTGAACAGGAATAGCGAGAACCAATGAGAGACTAGCTGGAGGTGTCTGGACGGCCAAATTTAACTCTCATTTCCCACCAGGAAGAGGAAATAACCAAAGGCTCAGCGTGCCGTGCCGGAACCAGATTAGGGCCTGAAGCCATCCTGCGGTGTTGCGGCCAGGTCACAAGAAAGCGAGTTGAAGAAAGGAGCTCAGGGGCACTGTAATTCAGAAACCTGCAGAGTTATAAATGACAGCTATCGTCCAAAAATAGACTGAAGTAAGGCTGCCAAGAGGACTTGAAAGCGGGGCAGAATTGCAGGAAACCGATTTCAGGAGGTAGACTGGAATTGCATTGAAAGCATAGGAAAAGAGGCAGAACGTCCACAATGATGCACTTGGCCAAAAAGGGCGTATGCGTTTTTTCCTGAATATATTCAGGAAAAAACGCATACGCCCTTTTTGGCCAACCAAGCAAGCTTGCAAAGGAAATCTGCACTACAATGAAGTCTCACTTCCCCCCGGTCAAAAGGGCCATCTGAAAAAAGTGTAAAATCCAGAAAGGCAGGACAGGCCATGGAGAACTGGGAGCCTTGTTATGCTGATGGGCGGGATGTAAATTGCCAACAGACACTTGGGAGAAGTGTATGGTGTTTCCTGAAACATCTAAAAAACAAAGCAACAGAGCCTAGGGCACTGCCACTTATGGTCCTATAGCTTAGGGAAATTAAAATCAAAAAGACACAGCCACCCCAAAGTTTGGGACGCCTCTGTTTACAAGAACCTCGTTTACAGTACAAGTTCAACATCGCAGAAAGTGAAAAATGGATAAAGAAGTTGTGGTATTCACTTACAAAGCAATATCACTCAGCAATGAAATCTATGTCATCAGGCCCTTAGCATCACAATGAGTGGATTCAGGTATGATGATTCTAACTGAAATAAGTCACACAGAAAAAGAAACATCATAAGATATCAGTAATACACGGAATGGAAACTTGGCTACACAGGAACTGAATTACAGAACAGAACTGGGTCACAAATTTAGAAAAACAACTTATGCTTGCTTAAGGGGAAAGGTGAGTTGGGGTGCTGCATAAAACCAGAGATTGAAATGAGCACAGATAAAGTTCCTTAAGCCAAATATGGAATAGACAAGAGCTACTCCTTGCTCAACGAAATGGACTCAACACCGCATATTAAACGCCTAAGAATGTACCTGACTTGTAAGTATCTTAAAACCTATGGATTGCTATGTCTCCGAAAGAGAATCAAGCATGTGTACAGGGGCATAAACGCAGCAGTGATAGGATTGGAGAGGTTCGGTGAGCAAATGAAGACCCTTTGAAGTCATATTGCATGGTACCCATTCCACGGGTTTCAACTACCCAGGTTTAAGGTATTCTTCCTTCAGCTAAAACATGCATGTGGAACCTAGAGTATGATCAACCATGTGATTGGGAGACGTGTTCAAATATGTCTCAGTTTTCCTCCCCTGGTACTCGGGTGCAACATTCCAGACGCTTTACTAACACTCTCCCCACTTGGAGAGTCAGTCCCTTTAACCTCCTGTTTGGCCCAGTTTGCAATTTCTGCGGAAGATGAACAGGAATAGCGAGAACCAATGAGAGGCTAGCTGGAGGTGTCTGGACGGGCAAATTTAACTCTCATTTCCCACCAGGAAGAGGAATTAACCAAAGGCTCAGCGTGCCGTACCGGAACCAGATTAGGGCCTGAAGCCATCCTGCGGTGTTGCGGCCAGGTCACAAGAAAGCGAGTTGAAGAAAGGAGCTCAGGGGCACTGTAATTCACAAACCTGCAGAGTTATAAATGACAGCTATCGTCCAAAAATAGACTGAAGTAAGGCTGCCAAGAGGACTTGAAAGCGGGGCAGAATTGCAGGAAACCGATTTCAGGAGGTAGACTGGAATTGCATTGAAAGCATAGGAAAAGAGGCAGAACGTCCACAATGATGCACTTGGCCAAAAAGGGCGTATGCGTTTTTTCCTGAATATATTCAGGAAAAAACGCATACGCCCTTTTTGGCCAACCAAGCAAGCTTGCAAAGGAAATCTGCACTACAATGAAGTCTCACTTCCCCCCGGTCAAAAGGGCCATCTGAAAAAAGTGTAAAATCCAGAAAGGCAGGACAGGCCATGGAGAACTGGGAGCCTTGTTATGCTGATGGGCGGGATGTAAATTGCCAACAGACACTTGGGAGAAGTGTATGGTGTTTCCTGAAACATCTAAAAAACAAAGCAACAGAGCCTAGGGCACTGCCACTTATGGTCCTATAGCTTAGGGAAATTAAAATCAAAAAGACACAGCCACCCCAAAGTTTGGGACGCCTCTGTTTACAAGAACCTCGTTTACAGTACAAGTTCAACATCGCAGAAAGTGAAAAATGGATAAAGAAGTTGTGGTATTCACTTACAAAGCAATATCACTCAGCAATGAAATCTATGTCATCAGGCCCTTAGCATCACAATGAGTGGATTCAGGTATGATGATTCTAACTGAAATAAGTCACACAGAAAAAGAAACATCATAAGATATCAGTAATACACGGAATGTAAACTTGGCTACACAGGAACTGAATTACAGAACAGAACAGGGTCTCAAATTTAGAAAACCAACTTATGCTTGCTTAAGGGGAAAGGTGAGTTGGGGTGCTGCATAAAACCAGAGATTGAAATGAGCACAGATAAAGTTCCTTAAGTCAAATATGGAATAGACAAGAGCTACTCCTTGCTCAACGAAATGGACTCAACACCGCATATTAAATGCCTAAGAATGTACCTGACTAGTAAGTATCTTAAAACCTATGGATTGCTATGTCTCTGAAAGAGAATCAAGCATGTGTACAGGGGCATAAACGCAGCAGTGATAGGATTGGAGACGTTCGGTGAGCAAATGAAGACCCTTTGAAGTCATATTGCATGGTACCCATTACACGGGTCTTAACTCTCCAGGTTTAAGGTATTCTTCCTTCAGCTAAAACATGCATGTGGAACCCAAGTATGATCAACCATGTGAACGGGAGACGTGTTCAAATATGTCTCAGTTTTCCTCCCCTGGTACTCGGGTGCAACATTCCAGACGCTTTACTAACACTCTCCCGACTTGGAGAGTCAGTCCCTTTAAACTCCTGTTTGGCCCAGTTTGCAATTTCTGCGGAAGATGAACAGGAATAGCGAGAACCAATGAGAGACTAGCTGGAGGTGTCTGGACGGGCAAATTTAACTCTCATTTCCCACCAGGAAGAGGAATTAACCAAAGGCTCAGCGTGCCGTACCGGAACCAGATTAGGGCCTGAAGCCATCCTGCGGTGTTGCGGCCAGCTCAAAAGAAACCGAGTTGAAGAAAGGAGCTCAGGGGCACTGTAATTCACAAACCTGCAGAGTTATAAATGACAGCTATCGTCCAAAAATAGACTGAAGTAAGGCTGCCAAGAGGACTTGAATGCGGGGCAGAATTGCAGGAAACTGATTTCAGGAGGTAGACTGGAATTGCATTGAAAGCATAGGAAAAGAGGCAGAACGTCCACAATAATGCACTTGGCCAAAAAGGGCGTATGCATTTTTTCCTGAATATATTCAGGAAAAAACGCATACGCCATTTTTGGCCAACCAAGCAAGCTTGCAAAGGAAATCTGCACTACAATGAAGTCTCACTTCCCCCTGGTCAAAAGGGCCATCTGAAAAAAGTGTAAAATCCAGAAAGGCAGTACAGGCCATGGAGAACTGGGAGCCTTGTTATGCTGATGGGCGGGATGTAAATTGCCAACAGACACTTGGGAGAAGTGTATGGTGTTTCCTGAAACATCTAAAAAACAAAGCAACAGAGCCTAGGGCACGTCCACTTATGGTCCTATAGCTTAGGGAAATTAAAATCAAAAAGACACAGCCACCCCAAAGTTTGGAACGGCTCTGTTTACAAGAACCTCTTTTACCGTACAAGTTCAACATCGCAGAAAGTGAAAAATGGATAAAGAACTTGTGGTACTTACGTACAATGCAGTATCACTCAGCAATGAAATCTATGTCATCAGGCACGTAGCAGCATAATGAGTAGATTCAGATACGATGATTCTAACTGAAATAAGTCACACAGAAAAAGAAACATCATAAGATATCACTAATACACGGAATGTAAACTTGGCTACACAGGAACTGAATTCCAAAACAGAACAGGTTCTCAAATTTAGAAAACCAACTTATGCTTGCTTAAGGGGAAAGGTGAGTTCGGTTGCTGCATAAAACCAGAGATTGAAATGAGCACAGATAAAGTTCCTTAAGCCAAATATGGAATAGACAAGAGCCACTCCTTGCTCAACGAAATGGACTCAACACCGCATATTAAACGCCTAAGAATGTACCTGACTAGTAAGTATCTTAAAACCTATGGATTGCTATGTCTCCGAAAGAGAATCAAGCATGTGTACAGGGGCATAAACGCAGCAGTGATAGGATTGGAGAGGTTCGGTGAGCAAATGAAGACCCTTTGAAGTCATATTGCATGGTACCCATTCCACGGGTTTCAACTACCCAGGTTTAAGGTATTCTTCCTTCAGCTAAAACATGCATGTGGAACCTAGAGTATGATCAACCATGTGATCGGGAGACGTGTTCAAATATGTCTCAGTTTTCCTCCCCTGGTACTCGGGTGCAACATTCCAGACGCTTTACTAACACTCTCCCCACTTGGAGAGTCAGTCCCTTTAACCTCCTGTTTGGCCCAGTTTGCAATTTCTGCGGAAGATGAACAGGAATAGCGAGAACCAATGAGAGACTAGCTGGAGGTGTCTGGACGGGCAAATTTAACTCTCATTTCCCACCAGGAAGAGGAATTAACCAAAGGCTCAGCATGCCGGGCCGGAACCAGATTAGGGCCTGAAGCCATCCTGCGGTGTTGCGGCCAGGTCACAAGAAAGCGAGTTGAAGAAAGGAGCTCAGGGGCACTGTAATTCACAAACCTGCAGAGTTATAAATGACAGCTATCGTCCAAAAATAGACTGAAGTAAGGCTGCCAAGAGGACTTGAAAGCGGGGCAGAATTGCAGGAAACCGATTTCAGGAGGTAGACTGGAATTGCATTGAAAGCATAGGAAAAGAGGCAGAACGTCCACAATGATGCACTTGGCCAAAAAGGGCGTATGCGTTTTTTCCTGAATATATTCAGGAAAAAACGCATACGCCCTTTTTGGCCAACCAAGCAAGCTTGCAAAGGAAATCTGCACTACAATGAAGTCTCACTTCCCCCCGGTCAAAAGGGCCATCTGAAAAAAGTGTAAAATCCAGAGAGGCAGGACAGGCCATGGAGAACTGGGAGCCTTGTTATGCTGATGGGCGGGATGTAAATTGCCAACAACCACTTGGGAGAAGTGTATGGTGTTTCCTGAAACATCTAAAAAACAAAGCAACAGAGCCTAAGGCACTTCCACTTATGGTCCTATAGCTTAGGGAAATTAAAATCAAAAAGACACAGCCACCCCAAAGTTTGGAACGGCTCTGTTTACAAGAACCTCGTTTACAGTACAAGTTCAACATCGCAGAAAGTGAAAAATGGATAAAGAAGTTGTGGTATTCACTTACAAAGCAATATCACTCAGCAATGAAATCTATGTCATCAGGCCCTTAGCAGCACAATGAGTGGATTCAGGTATGATGATTCTAACTGAAATAAGTCACACAGAAAAAGAAACATCATAAGATATCAGTAATACACGGAATGTAAACTTGGCTACACAGGAACTGAATTACAGAACAGAACTGGGTCACATATTTAGAAAAACAACTTATGCTTGCTTAAGGGTAAAGGTGAGTTGGGGTGCTGCATAAAACCAGAGATTGAAATGAGCACAGATAAAGTTCCTTAAACCAAATATGGAATAGACAAGAGCTACTCCTTGCTCAACGAAATGGACTCAACACCGCATATTAAACGCCTAAGAATGTACCTGACTTGTAAGTATCTTAAAACCTATGGATTGCTATGTCTCCGAAAGAGAATCAAGCATGTGTACAGGGGCATAAACGCAGCAGTGATAGGATTGGAGAGTTTCGGTGAGCAAATGAAGACCCTTTGAAGTCATATTGCATGGTACCCATTCCACGGGTTTCAACTACCCAGGTTTAAGGTATTCTTCCTTCAGCTAAAACATGCATGTGGAACCTAGAGTATGATCAACCATGTGATCGGGAGACGTGTTCAAATATGTCTCAGTTTTCCTCCCCTGGTACTCGGGTGCAACATTCCAGACGCTTTACTAACACTCTCCCCACTTGGAGAGTCAGTCCCTTTAACCTCCTGTTTGGCCCAGTTTGCAATTTCTGCGGAAGATGAACAGGAATAGCGAGAACCAATGAGAGGCTAGCTGGAGGTGTCTGGACGGGCAAATTTAACTCTCATTTCCCACCAGGAAGAGGAATTAACCAAAGGCTCAGCATGCCGGGCCGGAACCAGATTAGGGCCTGAAGCCATCCTGCGGTGTTGCGGCCAGGTCACAAGAAAGCGAGTTGAAGAAAGGAGCTCAGGGGCACTGTAATTCACAAACCTGCAGAGTTATAAATGACAGCTATCGTCCAAAAATAGACTGAAGTAAGGCTGCCAAGAGGACTTGAAAGCGGGGCAGAATTGCAGGAAACCGATTTCAGGAGGTAGACTGGAATTGCATTGAAAGCATAGGAAAAGAGGCAGAACGTCCACAATGATGCACTTGGCCAAAAAGGGCGTATGCGTTTTTTCCTGAATATATTCAGGAAAAAACGCATACGCCCTTTTTGGCCAACCAAGCAAGCTTGCAAAGGAAATCTGCACTACAATGAAGTCTCACTTCCCCCCGGTCAAAAGGGCCATCTGAAAAAAGTGTAAAATCCAGAAAGGCAGGACAGGCCATGGAGAACTGGGAGCCTTGTTATGCTGATGGGCGGGATGTAAATTGCCAACAGACACTTGGGAGAAGTGTATGGTGTTTCCTGAAACATCTAAAAAACAAAGCAACAGAGCCTAGGGCACGTCCACTTATGGTCCTATAGCTTAGGGAAATTAAAATCAAAAAGACACAGCCACCCCAAAGTTTGGAACGGCTCTGTTTACAAGAACCTCTTTTACCGTACAAGTTCAACATCGCAGAAAGTGAAAAATGGATAAAGAACTTGTGGTACTTACGTACAATGCAGTATCACTCAGCAATGAAATCTATGTCATCAGGCACGTAGCAGCATAATGAGTAGATTCAGATACGATGATTCTAACTGAAATAAGTCACACAGAAAAAGAAACATCATAAGATATCACTAATACACGGAATGTAAACTTGGCTACACAGGAACTGAATTCCAAAACAGAACAGGTTCTCAAATTTAGAAAACCAACTTATGCTTGCTTAAGGGGAAAGGTGAGTTCGGTTGCTGCATAAAACCAGAGATTGAAATGAGCACAGATAAAGTTCCTTAAGCCAAATATGGAATAGACAAGAGCCACTCCTTGCTCAACGAAATGGACTCAACACCGCATATTAAACGCCTAAGAATGTACCTGACTAGTAAGTATCTTAAAACCTATGGATTGCTATGTCTCCGAAAGAGAATCAAGCATGTGTACAGGGGCATAAACGCAGCAGTGATAGGATTGGAGAGGTTCGGTGAGCAAATGAAGACCCTTTGAAGTCATATTGCATGGTACCCATTCCACGGGTTTCAACTACCCAGGTTTAAGGTATTCTTCCTTCAGCTAAAACATGCATGTGGAACCTAGAGTATGATCAACCATGTGATCGGGAGACGTGTTCAAATATGTCTCAGTTTTCCTCCCCTGGTACTCGGGTGCAACATTCCAGACGCTTTACTAACACTCTCCCCACTTGGAGAGTCAGTCCCTTTAACCTCCTGTTTGGCCCAGTTTGCAATTTCTGCGGAAGATGAACAGGAATAGCGAGAACCAATGAGAGACTAGCTGGAGGTGTCTGGACGGGCAAATTTAACTCTCATTTCCCACCAGGAAGAGGAATTAACCAAAGGCTCAGCATGCCGGGCCGGAACCAGATTAGGGCCTGAAGCCATCCTGCGGTGTTGCGGCCAGGTCACAAGAAAGCGAGTTGAAGAAAGGAGCTCAGGGGCACTGTAATTCACAAACCTGCAGAGTTATAAATGACAGCTATCGTCCAAAAATAGACTGAAGTAAGGCTGCCAAGAGGACTTGAAAGCGGGGCAGAATTGCAGGAAACCGATTTCAGGAGGTAGACTGGAATTGCATTGAAAGCATAGGAAAAGAGGCAGAACGTCCACAATGATGCACTTGGCCAAAAAGGGCGTATGCGTTTTTTCCTGAATATATTCAGGAAAAAACGCATACGCCCTTTTTGGCCAACCAAGCAAGCTTGCAAAGGAAATCTGCACTACAATGAAGTCTCACTTCCCCCCGGTCAAAAGGGCCATCTGAAAAAAGTGTAAAATCCAGAGAGGCAGGACAGGCCATGGAGAACTGGGAGCCTTGTTATGCTGATGGGCGGGATGTAAATTGCCAACAACCACTCGGGAGAAGTGTATGGTGTTTCCTGAAACATCTAAAAAACAAAGCAACAGAACCTAGGGCACTTCCACTTATGGTCCTATAGCTTAGGGAAATTAAAATCAAAAAGACACAGCCACCCCAAAGTTTGGAACGGCTCTGTTTACAAGAACCTCGTTTACAGTACAAGTTCAACATCGCAGAAAGTGAAAAATGGATAAAGAAGTTGTGGTATTCACTTACAAAGCAATATCACTCAGCAATGAAATCTATGTCATCAGGCCCTTAGCAGCACAATGAGTGGATTCAGGTATGATGATTCTAACTGAAATAAGTCACACAGAAAAAGAAACATCATAAGATATCAGTAATACACGGAATGGAAACTTGGCTACACAGGAACTGAATTACAGAACAGAACTGGGTCACAAATTTAGAAAAACAACTTATGCTTGCTTAAGGGGAAAGGTGAGTTGGGGTGCTGCATAAAACCAGAGATTGAAATGAGCACAGATAAAGTTCCTTAAGCCAAATATGGAATAGACAAGAGCTACTCCTTGCTCAACGAAATGGACTCAACACCGCATATTAAAGGCCTAAGAATGTACCTGACTTGTAAGTATCTTAAAACCTATGGATTGCTATGTCTCCGAAAGAGAATCAAGCATGTGTACAGGGGCATAAACGCAGCAGTGATAGGATTGGAGAGGTTCGGTGAGCAAATGAAGACCCTTTGAAGTCATATTGCATGGTACCCATTCCACGGGTTTCAACTACCCAGGTTTAAGGTATTCTTCCTTCAGCTAAAACATGCATGTGGAACCTAGAGTATGATCAACCATGTGATTGGGAGACGTGTTCAAATATGTCTCAGTTTTCCTCCCCTGGTACTCGGGTGCAACATTCCAGACGCTTTACTAACACTCTCCCCACTTGGAGAGTCAGTCCCTTTAACCTCCTGTTTGGCCCAGTTTGCAATTTCTGTGGAAGATGAACAGGAATAGCGAGAACCAATGAGAGGCTAGCTGGAGGTGTCTGGACGGGCAAATTTAACTCTCATTTCCCACCAGGAAGAGGAATTAACCAAAGGCTCAGCGTGCCGTACCGGAACCAGATTAGGGCCTGAAGCCATCCTGCGGTGTTGCGGCCAGGTCACAAGAAAGCGAGTTGAAGAAAGGAGCTCAGGGGCACTGTAATTCACAAACCTGCAGAGTTATAAATGACAGCTATCGTCCAAAAATAGACTGAAGTAAGGCTGCCAAGAGGACTTGAAAGCGGGGCAGAATTGCAGGAAACCGATTTCAGGAGGTAGACTGGAATTGCATTGAAAGCATAGGAAAAGAGGCAGAACGTCCACAATGATGCACTTGGCCAAAAAGGGCGTATGCGTTTTTTCCTGAATATATTCAGGAAAAAACGCATACGCCCTTTTTGGCCAACCAAGCAAGCTTGCAAAGGAAATCTGCACTACAATGAAGTCTCACTTCCCCCCGGTCAAAAGGGCCATCTGAAAAAAGTGTAAAATCCAGAAAGGCAGGACAGGCCATGGAGAACTGGGAGCCTTGTTATGCTGATGGGCGGGATGTAAATTGCCAACAACCACTTGGGAGAAGTGTATGGTGTTTCCTGAAACATCTAAAAAACAAAGCAACAGAGCCTAAGGCACTTCCACTTATGGTCCTATAGCTTAGGGAAATTAAAATCAAAAAGACACAGCCACCCCAAAGTTTGGAACGGCTCTGTTTACAAGAACCTCGTTTACAGTACAAGTTCAACATCGCAGAAAGTGAAAAATGGATAAAGAAGTTGTGGTATTCACTTACAAAGCAATATCACTCAGCAATGAAATCTATGTCATCAGGCCCTTAGCAGCACAATGAGTGGATTCAGGTATGATGATTCTAACTGAAATAAGTCACACAGAAAAAGAAACATCATAAGATATCAGTAATACACGGAATGTAAACTTGGCTACACAGGAACTGAATTACAGAACAGAACTGGGTCACATATTTAGAAAAACAACTTATGCTTGCTTAAGGGTAAAGGTGAGTTGGGGTGCTGCATAAAACCAGAGATTGAAATGAGCACAGATAAAGTTCCTTAAACCAAATATGGAATAGACAAGAGCTACTCCTTGCTCAACGAAATGGACTCAACACCGCATATTAAACGCCTAAGAATGTACCTGACTTGTAAGTATCTTAAAACCTATGGATTGCTATGTCTCCGAAAGAGAATCAAGCATGTGTACAGGGGCATAAACGCAGCAGTGATAGGATTGGAGAGTTTCGGTGAGCAAATGAAGACCCTTTGAAGTCATATTGCATGGTACCCATTCCACGGGTTTCAACTACCCAGGTTTAAGGTATTCTTCCTTCAGCTAAAACATGCATGTGGAACCTAGAGTATGATCAACCATGTGATCGGGAGACGTGTTCAAATATGTCTCAGTTTTCCTCCCCTGGTACTCGGGTGCAACATTCCAGACGCTTTACTAACACTCTCCCCACTTGGAGAGTCAGTCCCTTTAACCTCCTGTTTGGCCCAGTTTGCAATTTCTGCGGAAGATGAACAGGAATAGCGAGAACCAATGAGAGGCTAGCTGGAGGTGTCTGGACGGGCAAATTTAACTCTCATTTCCCACCAGGAAGAGGAATTAACCAAAGGCTCAGCATGCCGGGCCGGAACCAGATTAGGGCCTGAAGCCATCCTGCGGTGTTGCGGCCAGGTCACAAGAAAGCGAGTTGAAGAAAGGAGCTCAGGGGCACTGTAATTCACAAACCTGCAGAGTTATAAATGACAGCTATCGTCCAAAAATAGACTGAAGTAAGGCTGCCAAGAGGACTTGAAAGCGGGGCAGAATTGCAGGAAACCGATTTCAGGAGGTAGACTGGAATTGCATTGAAAGCATAGGAAAAGAGGCAGAACGTCCACAATGATGCACTTGGCCAAAAAGGGCGTATGCGTTTTTTCCTGAATATATTCAGGAAAAAACGCATACGCCCTTTTTGGCCAACCAAGCAAGCTTGCAAAGGAAATCTGCACTACAATGAAGTCTCACTTCCCCCCGGTCAAAAGGGCCATCTGAAAAAAGTGTAAAATCCAGAAAGGCAGGACAGGCCATGGAGAACTGGGAGCCTTGTTATGCTGATGGGCGGGATGTAAATTGCCAACAACCACTCGGGAGAAGTGTATGGTGTTTCCTGAAACATCTAAAAAACAAAACAACAGAACCTAGGGCACTTCCACTTATGGTCCTATAGCTTAGGGAAATTAAAATCAAAAAGACACAGCCACCCCAAAGTTTGGAACGGCTCTGTTTACAAGAACCTCGTTTACAGTACAAGTTCAACATCGCAGAAAGTGAAAAATGGATAAAGAAGTTGTGGTATTCACTTACAAGGCAATATCACTCAGCAATGAAATCTATGTCATCAGGCCCTTAGCAGCACAATGAGTGGATTCAGGTATGATGATTCTAACTGAAATAAGTCACACAGAAAAAGAAACATCATAAGATATCAGTAATACACGGAATGGAAACTTGGCTACACAGGAACTGAATTACAGAACAGAACTGGGTCACAAATTTAGAAAAACAACTTATGCTTGCTTAAGGATAAAGGTGAGTTGGGGTGCTGCATAAAACCAGAGATTGAAATGAGCACAGATAAAGTTCCTTAAGCCAAATATGGAATAGACAAGAGCTACTCCTTGCTCAACGAAATGGACTCAACACCGCATATTAAACGCCTAAGAATGTACCTGACTTGTAAGTATCTTAAAACCTATGGATTGCTATGTCTCCGAAAGAGAATCAAGCATGTGTACAGGGGCATAAACGCAGCAGTGATAGGATTGGAGAGGTTCGGTGAGCAAATGAAGACCCTTTGAAGTCATATTGCATGGTACCCATTCCACGGGTTTCAACTACCCAGGTTTAAGGTATTCTTCCTTCAGCTAAAACATGCATGTGGAACCTAGAGTATGATCAACCATGTGATCGGGAGACGTGTTCAAATATGTCTCAGTTTTCCTCCCCTGGTACTCGGGTGCAACATTCCAGACGCTTTACTAACACTCTCCCCACTTGGAGAGTCAGTCCCTTTAACCTCCTGTTTGGCCCAGGTTGCAATTTCTGCGGAAGATGAACAGGAATAGCGAGAACCAATGAGAGGCTAGCTGGAGGTGTCTGGACGGGCAAATTTAACTCTCATTTCCCACCAGGAAGAGGAAATAACCAAAGGCTCAGCGTGCCGTGCCGGAACCAGATTAGGGCCTGAAGCCATCCTGCGGTGTTGCGGCCAGGTCACAAGAAAGCAAGTTGAAGAAAGGAGCTCAGGGGCACTGTAATTCACAAACCTGCAGAGTTATAAATGACAGCTATCGTCCAAAAATAGACTGAAGTAAGGCTGCCAAGAGGACTTGAAAGCGGGGCAGAATTGCAGGAAACCGATTTCAGGAGGTAGACTAGAATTGCATTGAAAGCATAGGAAAAGAGGCAGAACGTCCACAATGATGCACTTGGCCAAAAAGGGCGTATGCGTTTTTTCCTGAATATATTCAGGAAAAAACGCATACGCCCTTTTTGGCCAACCAAGCAAGCTTGCAAAGGAAATCTGCACTACAATGAAGTCTCACTTCCCCCTGGTCAAAAGGGCCATCTGAAAAAAGTGTAAAATCCAGAAAGGCAGGACAGGCTATGGAGAACTGGGAGCCTTGTTATGCTGATGGGCGGGATGTAAATTGCCAACAGACACTTGGGAGAAGTGTATGGTGTTTCCTGAAACATCTAAAAAACAAAGCAACAGAGCCTAGGGCACTGCCACTTATGGTCCTATAGCTTAGGGAAATTAAAATCAAAAAGACACAGCCACCCCAAAGTTTGGGACGCCTCTGTTTACAAGAACCTCGTTTACAGTACAAGTTCAACATCGCAGAAAGTGAAAAATGGATAAAGAAGTTGTTGTATTTACTTACAAAGCAATATCACTCAGCAATGAAATCTATGTCATCAGGCCCTTAGCATCACAATGAGTGGATTCAGGTATGATGATTCTAACTGAAATAAGTCACACAGAAAAAGAAACATCATAAGATATCAGTAATACACGGAATGTAAACTTGGCTACACAGGAACTGAATTACAGAACAGAACAGGGTCTCAAATTTAGAAAACCAACTTATGCTTGCTTAAGGGGAAAGGTGAGTTGGGGTGCTGCATAAAACCAGAGATTGAAATGAGCACAGATAAAGTTCCTTAAGTCAAATATGGAATAGACAAGAGCTACTCCTTGCTCAATGAAATGGACTCAACACCGCATATTAAACGCCTAAGAATGTACCTGACTTGTAAGTATCTTAAAACCTATGGATTGCTATGTCTCCGAAAGAGAATCAAGCATGTGTACAGGGGCATAAACGCAGCAGTGATAGGATTGGAGAGGTTCGGTGAGCAAATGAAGACCCTTTGAAGTCATATTGCATGGTACCCATTCCACGGGTTTCAACTACACAGGTTTAAGGTATTCTTCCTTCAGCTAAAACATGCATGTGGAACCTAGAGTATGATCAACCATGTGATCGGGAGACGTGTTCAAATATGTCTCAGTTTTCCTCCGCTGGTACTCGGGTGCAACATTCCAGACGCTTTACTAACACTCTCCCCACTTGGAGAGTCAGTCCCTTTAACCTCCTGTTTGGCCCAGTTTGCAATTTCTGCGGAAGATGAACAGGAATAGCGAGAACCAATGAGAGGCTAGCTGGAGGTGTCTGGACGGGCAAATTTAACTCTCATTTCCCACCAGGAAGAGGAAATAACCAAAGGCTCAGCGTGCCGTACCGGAACCAGATTAGGGCCTGAAGCCATCCTGCGGTGTTGCGGCCAGGTCACAAGAAAGCGAGTTGAAGAAAGGAGCTCAGGGGCACTGTAATTCACAAACCTGCAGAGTTATAAATGACAGCTATCGTCCAAAAATAGACTGAAGTAAGGCTGCCAAGAGGACTTGAAAGCGGGGCAGAATTGCAGGAAACCGATTTCAGGAGGTAGACTAGAATTGCATTGAAAGCATAGGAAAAGAGGCAGAACGTCCACAATGATGCACTTGGCCAAAAAGGGCGTATGCGTTTTTTCCTGAATATATTCAGGAAAAAACGCATACGCCCTTTTTGGCCAACCAAGCAAGCTTGCAAAGGAAATCTGCACTACAATGAAGTCTCACTTCCCCCTGGTCAAAAGGGCCATCTGAAAAAAGTGTAAAATCCAGAAAGGCAGGACAGGCTATGGAGAACTGGGAGCCTTGTTATGCTGATGGGCGGGATGTAAATTGCCAACAGACACTTGGGAGAAGTGTATGGTGTTTCCTGAAACATCTAAAAAACAAAGCAACAGAGCCTAGGGCACTGCCACTTATGGTCCTATAGCTTAGGGAAATTAAAATCAAAAAGACACAGCCACCCCAAAGTTTGGGACGCCTCTGTTTACAAGAACCTCGTTTACAGTACAAGTTCAACATCGCAGAAAGTGAAAAATGGATAAAGAAGTTGTTGTATTTACTTACAAAGCAATATCACTCAGCAATGAAATCTATGTCATCAGGCCCTTAGCATCACAATGAGTGGATTCAGGTATGATGATTCTAACTGAAATAAGTCACACAGAAAAAGAAACATCATAAGATATCAGTAATACACGGAATGTAAACTTGGCTACACAGGAACTGAATTACAGAACAGAACAGGGTCTCAAATTTAGAAAACCAACTTATGCTTGCTTAAGGGGAAAGGTGAGTTGGGGTGCTGCATAAAACCAGAGATTGAAATGAGCACAGATAAAGTTCCTTAAGTCAAATATGGAATAGACAAGAGCTACTCCTTGCTCAATGAAATGGACTCAACACCGCATATTAAACGCCTAAGAATGTACCTGACTTGTAAGTATCTTAAAACCTATGGATTGCTATGTCTCCGAAAGAGAATCAAGCATGTGTACAGGGGCATAAACGCAGCAGTGATAGGATTGGAGAGGTTCGGTGAGCAAATGAAGACCCTTTGAAGTCATATTGCATGGTACCCATTCCACGGGTTTCAACTACACAGGTTTAAGGTATTCTTCCTTCAGCTAAAACATGCATGTGGAACCTAGAGTATGATCAACCATGTGATCGGGAGACGTGTTCAAATATGTCTCAGTTTTCCTCCCCTGGTACTCGGGTGCAACATTCCAGACGCTTTACTAACACTCTCCCCACTTGGAGAGTCAGTCCCTTTAACCTCCTGTTTGGCCCAGTTTGCAATTTCTGCGGAAGATGAACAGGAATAGCGAGAACCAATGAGAGGCTAGCTGGAGGTGTCTGGACGGGCAAATTTAACTCTCATTTCCCACCAGGAAGAGGAATTAACCAAAGGCTCAGCATGCCGGGCCGGAACCAGATTAGGGCCTGAAGCCATCCTGCGGTGTTGCGGCCAGGTCACAAGAAAGCGAGTTGAAGAAAGGAGCTCAGGGGCACTGTAATTCACAAACCTGCAGAGTTACACATGACAGCTATCGTCCAAAAATAGACTGAAGTAAGGCTGCCAAGAGGACTTGAAAGCGGGACAGAATTGCAGGAAACCGATTTCAGGAGGTAGACTGGAATTGCATTGAAAGCATAGGAAAAGAGGCAGAACGTCCACAATGATGCACTTGGCCAAAAAGGGCATATGCGTTTTTTCCTGAATATATTCAGGAAAAAACGCATACGCCCTTTTTGGCCAACCAAGCAAGCTTGCAAAGGAAATCTGCACTACAATGAAGTCTCACTTCCCCCCGGTCAAAAGGGCCATCTGAAAAAAGTGTAAAATCCAGAAAGGCAGGACAGGCCATGGAGAACTGGGAGCCTTGTTATGCTGATGGGCGGGATGTAAATTGCCAACAGACACTCGGGAGAAGTGTATGGTGTTTCCTGAAACATCTAAAAAACAAAGCAACAGAGCCTAGGGCACTGCCACTTATGGTCCTATAGCTTAGGGAAATTAAAATCAAAAAGACACAGCCACACCAAAGTTTGGGACGCCTCTGTTTACAAGAACCTCGTTTACAGTAAAAGTTCAACATCGCAGAAAGTGAAAAATGGATAAAGAAGTTGTTGTATTTACTTACAAAGCAATATCACTCAGCAATGAAATCTATGTCATCAGGCCCTTAGCATCACAATGAGTGGATTCAGGTATGATGATTCTAACTGAAATAAGTCACACAGAAAAAGAAACATCATAAGATATCACTAATACACGGAATGTAAACTTGGCTACACAGGAACTGAATTACAGAACAGAACAGGGTCTCAAATTTAGAAAACCAACTTATGCTTGCTTAAGGGGAAAGGTGAGTTGGGTTGCTGCATAAAACCAGAGATTGAAATGAGCACAGATAAAGTTCCTTAAGCCAAATATGGAATAGACAAGAGCCACTCCTTGCTCAACGAAATGGACTCAACACCGCATATTAAACGCCTAAGAATGTACCTGACTAGTAAGTATTTTAAACCTATGGATTGCTATGTCTCCGAAAGAGAATCAAGCATGTGTACAGGGGCATAAACGCAGCAGTGATAGGATTGGAGAGGTTCGGTGAGCAAATGAAGACCCTTTGAAGTCATATTGCATGGTACCCATTACACGGGTCTTAACTCTCCAGGTTTAAGGTATTCTTCCTTCAGCTAAAACATGCATGTGGAACCCAAGTATGATCAACCATGTGAACGGGAGACGTGTTCAAATATGTCTCAGTTTTCCTCCCCTGGTACTCGGGTGCAACATTCCAGACGCTTTACTAACACTCTCCCCACTTAGAGAGTCAGCGCCTTTAACCTCCGGTTTGGCCCAGTTTGCAATTTCTGCGGAAGATGAACAGGAATAGCGAGAACCAATGAGAGACTAGCTGGAGGTGTTTGGACGGGCAAATTTAACTCTCATTTCCCACCAGGAAGAGGAAATAACCAAAGGCTCAGCGTGCCGTGCCGGAACCAGATTAGGGCCTGAAGCCATCCTGCGGTGTTGCGGCCAGGTCACAAGAAAGCGAGTTGAAGAAAGGAGCTCAGGGGCACTGTAATTCACAAACCTGCAGAGTTATAAATGACAGCTATCTTCCAAAAATAGACTGAAGTAAGGCTGCCAAGAGGACTTGAAAGCGGGGCAGAATTGCAGGAAACCGATTTCAGGAGGTAGACTGGAATTGCATTGAAAGCATAGGAAAAGAGGCAGAACGTCCACAATGATGCACTTGGCCAAAAAGGGCGTATGCGTTTTTTCCTGAATATATTCAGGAAAAAACGCATACGCCCTTTTTGGCCAACCAAGCAAGCTTGCAAAGGAAATCTGCACTACAATGAACTCTCACTTCCCCCTGGTCAAAAGGGCCATCTGAAAAAAGTGTAAAATCCAGAAAGGCAGGACAGGCCATGGAGAACTGGGAGCCTTGTTATGCTGATGGGCGGGATGTAAATTGCCAACAACCACTCGGGAGAAGTGTATGGTGTATCCTGAAACATCTAAAAAACAAAGCAACAGAACCTAGGGCACTTCCACTTATGGTCCTATAGCTTAGGGAAATTAAAATCAAAAAGACACAGCCACCCCAAAGTTTGGAACGGCTCTGTTTACAAGAACCTCGTTTACAGTACAAGTTCAACATCGCAGAAAGTGAAAAATGGATAAAGAAGTTGTGGTATTTACTTACAAAGCAATATCACTCAGCAATGAAATCTATGTCATCAGGCCCTTAGCATCACAATGAGTGGATTCAGGTATGATGATTCTAACTGAAATAAGTCACACAGAAAAAGAAACATCATAAGATATCAGTAATACACGGAATGTAAACTTGGCTACACAGGAACTGAATTACAGAACAGAACAGGGTCTCAAATTTAGAAAACCAACTTATGCTTGCTTAAGGGGAAAGGTGAGTTGGGGTGCTGCATAAAACCAGAGATTGAAATGAGCACAGATAAAGTTCCTTAAGCCAAATATGGAATAGACAAGAGCTACTCCTTGCTCAACGAAATGGATTCAACACCGCATATTAAACGCCTAAGAATGTACCTGACTAGTAAGTATCTTAAAACCTATGGATTGCTATGTCTCCGAAAGAGAATCAAGCATGTGTACAGGGGCATAAACGCAGCAGTGATAGGATTGGAGAGGTTCGGTGAGCAAATGAAGACCCTTTGAAGTCATATTGCATGGTACCCATTCCACGGGTTTCAACTACACAGGTTTAAGGTATTCTTCCTTCAGCTAAAACATGCATGTGGAACCTAGAGTATGATCAACCATGTGATCGGGAGACGTGTTCAAATATGTCTCAGTTTTCCTCCCCTGGTACTCGGGTGCAACATTCCAGATGCTTTACTAAAACTCTCCCCACTTGGAGAGTCAGTCCCTTTAAACTCCTGTTTGGCCCAGTTTGCAATTTCTGCGGAAGATGAACAGGAATAGTGAGAACCAAAGAGAGGCTAGCTGGAGGTGTCTGGACGGGCAAATTTAACTCTCATTTCCCACCAGGAAGAGGAAATAACCAAAGGCTCAGCGTGCCGTAACGGAACAAGATTAGGGCCTGAAGTCATCCTGCGGTGTTGCGGCCAGCTCAAAAGAAAGCGAGTTGAAGAAAGGAGCTCAGGGGCACTGTAATTCACAAACCTGCAGAGTTATAAATGACAGGTATCGTCCAAAAATAGACTGAAGTAAGGCTGCCAAGAGGACTTGAAAGCGGGGCAGAATTGCAGGAAACCGATTTCAGGAGGTAGACTGGAATTGCATTGAAAGCATAGGAAAAGAGGCAGAACGTCCACAATGATGCACTTGGCCAAAAAGGGAGTATGCGTTTTTTCCTGAATATATTCAGGAAAAAACGCATACGCACTTTTTGGCCAACCAAGCAAGCTTGCAAAGGAAATCTGCACTACAATGAAGTCTCACTTCCCCCCGGTCAAAAGGGCCATCTGAAAAAAGTGTAAAATCCAGAAAGGCAGGACAGGCCATGGAGAACAGGGAGCCTTGTTATGCTGATGGGCGGGATGTAAATTGCCAACAACCACTCGGGAGAAGTGTATGGTGTTTCCTGAAACATCTAAAAAACAAAGCAACAGAGCCTAGGGCACTTCCACTTATGGTCCTATAGCTTAGGGAAATTAAAATCAAAAAGACACAGCCACCCCAAAGTTTGGAACGGCTCTGTTTACAAGAACCTCCTTTACAGTACAAGTTCAACATTGCAGAAAGTGAAAAATGGATAAAGAAGTTGTGGTATTCACTTACAAAGCAATATCACTCAGCAATGAAATCTATGTCATCAGGCCCTTAGCAGCACAATGAGTGGATTCAGGTATGATGATTCTAACTGAAATAAGTCACACAGAAAAAGAAACATCATAAGATATCAGTAATACACGGAATGTAAACTTGGCTACACAGGAACTGAATTACAGAACAGAACAGGGTCTCAAATTTAGAAAACCAACTTATGCTTGCTTAAGGGGAAAGGTGAGTTGGGGTGCTGCATAAAACCAGAGATTGAAATGAGCACAGATAAAGTTCCTTAAGCCAAATATGGAATAGACAAGAGCTACTCCTTGCTCAACGAAATGGATTCAACACCGCATATTAAACGCCTAAGAATGTACCTGACTAGTAAGTATCTTAAAACCTATGGATTGCTATGTCTCCGAAAGAGAATCAAGCATGTGTACAGGGGCATAAACGCAGCAGTGATAGGATTGGAGAGGTTCGGTGAGCAAATGAAGACCCTTTGAAGTCATATTGCATGGTACCCATTCCACGGGTTTCAACTACACAGGTTTAAGGTATTCTTCCTTCAGCTAAAACATGCATGTGGAACCTAGAGTATGATCAACCATGTGATCGGGAGACGTGTTCAAATATGTCTCAGTTTTCCTCCCCTGGTACTCGGGTGCAACATTCCAGATGCTTTACTAAAACTCTCCCCACTTGGAGAGTCAGTCCCTTTAACCTCCTGTTTGGCCCAGTTTGCAATTTCTGCGGAAGATGAACAGGAATAGTGAGAACCAATGAGAGGCTAGCTGGAGGTGTCTGGACGGGCAAATTTAACTCTCATTTCCCACCAGGAAGAGGAAATAACCAAAGGCTCAGCGTGCCGTAACGGAACCAGATTAGGGCCTGAAGTCATCCTGCGGTGTTGCGGCCAGCTCAAAAGAAAGCGAGTTGAAGAAAGGAGCTCAGGGGCACTGTAATTCACAAACCTGCAGAGTTATAAATGACAGGTATCGTCCAAAAATAGACTGAAGTAAGGCTGCCAAGAGGACTTGAAAGCGGGGCAGAATTGCAGGAAACCGATTTCAGGAGGTAGACTGGAATTGCATTGAAAGCATAGGAAAAGAGGCAGAACGTCCACAATGATGCACTTGGCCAAAAAGGGAGTATGCGTTTTTTCCTGAATATATTCAGGAAAAAACGCATACGCACTTTTTGGCCAACCAAGCAAGCTTGCAAAGGAAATCTGCACTACAATGAAGTCTCACTTCCCCCCGGTCAAAAGGGCCATCTGAAAAAAGTGTAAAATCCAGAAAGGCAGGACAGGCCATGGAGAACAGGGAGCCTTGTTATGCTGATGGGCGGGATGTAAATTGCCAACAACCACTCGGGAGAAGTGTATGGTGTTTCCTGAAACATCTAAAAAACAAAGCAACAGAGCCTAGGGCACTTCCACTTATGGTCCTATAGCTTAGGGAAATTAAAATCAAAAAGACACAGCCACCCCAAAGTTTGGAACGGCTCTGTTTACAAGAACCTCCTTTACAGTACAAGTTCAACATTGCAGAAAGTGAAAAATGGATAAAGAAGTTGTGGTATTCACTTACAAAGCAATATCACTCAGCAATGAAATCTATGTCATCAGGCCCTTAGCAGCACAATGAGTGGATTCAGGTATGATGATTCTAACTGAAATAAGTCACACAGAAAAAGAAACATCATAAGATATCAGTAATACACGGAATGGAAACATGGCTACAGAGGAACTGAATTACAGAACAGAACAGGGTCTCAAATTTAGAAAACCAACTTATGCTTGCTTAAGGGGAAAGGTGAGTTGGGGTGCTGCATAAAACCAGAGATTGAAATGAGCACAGATAAAGTTCCTTAAGCCAAATATGGAATAGACAAGAGCCACTCCTTGCTCAACGAAATGGACTCAACACCGCATATTAAACGCCTAAGAATGTACCTGACTAGTAAGTATCTTAAAACCTATGGATTGCTATGTCTCCGAAAGAGAATCAAGCATGTGTACAGGGGCATAAACGCAGCAGTGATAGGATTGGAGAGGTTCGGTGAGCAAATGAAGACCCTTTGAAGTCATATTGCATGGTACCCATTCCACGGGTTTCAATTACCCAGGTTTTAGGTATTCTTCCTTCAGCTAAAACAGTCATGTGGAACCCAGAGTATGATCAACCACGTGATCGGGAGACGTGTTCAAATATGTCTCAGTTTTCCTCCCCTGGTACTCGGGTGCAACATTCCAGACGCTTTACTAACACTCTCCCCACTTGGAGAGTCAGCGCCTTTAACCTCCTGTTTGGCCCAGTTTGCAATTTCTGCGGAAGGTGAACAGGAATAGCGAGAACCAATGAGAGACTAGCTGCAGGTGTCTGGACGGCCAAATTTAACTCTCATTTCCCACCAGGAAGAGGAAATAACCAAAGGCTCAGCGTGCCGTGCCGGAACCAGATTAGGGCCTGAAGCCATCCTGCGGTGTTGCGGCCAGGTCACAAGAAAGCGAGTTGAAGAAAGGAGCTCAGGGGCACTGTAATTCAGAAACCTGCAGAGTTATAAATGACAGCTATCGTCCAAAAATAGACTGAAGTAAGGCTGCCAAGAGGACTTGAAAGCGGGGCAGAATTGCAGGAAACCGATTTCAGGAGGTAGACTGGAATTGCATTGAAAGCATAGGAAAAGAGGCAGAACGTCCACAATGATGCACTTGGCCAAAAAGGGCGTATGCGTTTTTTCCTGAATATATTCAGGAAAAAACGCATACGCCCTTTTTGGCCAACCAAGCAAGCTTGCAAAGGAAATCTGCACTACAATGAAGTCTCACTTCCCCCCGGTCAAAAGGGCCATCTGAAAAAAGTGTAAAATCCAGAAAGGCAGGACAGGCCATGGAGAACTGGGAGCCTTGTTATGCTGATGGGCGGGATGTAAATTGCCAACAACCACTCGGGAGAAGTGTATGGTGTTTCCTGAAACATCTAAAAAACAAAGCAACAGAACCTAGGGCACTTCCACTTATGGTCCTATAGCTTAGGGAAATTAAAATCAAAAAGACACAGCCACCCCAAAGTTTGGAACGGCTCTGTTTACAAGAACCTCGTTTACAGTACAAGTTCAACATTGCAGAAAGTGAAAAATGGATAAAGAAGTTGTGGTATTTAGTTACAAAGCAATATCACTCAGCAATGAAATCTGTGTCATCAGGCCCTTAGCAGCACAATGAGTGGATTCAGGTATGATGATTCTAACTGAAGTAAGTCACACAGAAAAAGAAACATCATAAGATATCCGTAATACACGGAATGTAAACTTGGCTACACAGGAACTGAATTACAGAACAGAACAGGGTCTCAAATTTAGAAAACCAACTTATGCTTGCTTAAGGGTAAAGGTGAGTTGGGGTGCTGCATAAAACCAGAGATTGAAATGAGCACAGATAAAGTTCCTTAAGTCAAATATGGAATAGACAAGAGCTACTCCTTGCTCAACGAAATGGACTCAACACCGCATATTAAACGCCTAAGAATGTACCTGACTTGTAAGTATCTTAAAACCTATGGATTGCTATGTCTCCGAAAGAGAATCAAGCATGTGTACAGGGGCATAAACGCAGCAGTGATAGGATTGGAGAGGTTCGGTGAGCAAATGAAGACCCTTTGAAGTCATATTGCATGGTACCCATTCCACGGGTTTCAACTACCCAGGTTTAAGGTATTCTTCCTTCAGCTAAAACATGCATGTGGAACCTAGAGTATGATCAACCATGTGATCGGGAGACGTGTTCAAATATGTCTCAGTTTTCCTCCCCTGGTACTCGGGTGCAACATTCCAGACGCTTTACTAACACTCTCCCCACTTGGAGAGTCAGTCCCTTTAACCTCCTGTTTGGCCCAGTTTGCAATTTCTGCGGAAGATGAACAGGAATAGCGAGAACCAATGAGAGGCTAGCTGGAGGTGTCTGGACGGGCAAATTTAACTCTCATTTCCCACCAGGAAGAGGAATTAACCAAAGGCTCAGCATGCCGGGCCGGATCCAGATTAGGGCCTGAAGCCATCCTGCGGTGTTGCGGCCAGGTCACAAGAAAGCGAGTTGAAGAAAGGAGCTCAGGGGCACTGTAATTCACAAACCTGCAGAGTTACAAATGACAGCTATCGTCCAAAAATAGACTGAAGTAAGGCTGCCAAGAGGACTTGAAAGCGGGGCAGAATTGCAGGAAACCGATTTCAGGAGGTAGACTGGAATTGCATTGAAAGCATAGGAAAAGAGGCAGAACGTCCACAATGATGCACTTGGCCAAAAAGGGCGTATGCGTTTTTTCCTGAATATATTCAGGAAAAAACGCATACGCCCTTTTTGGCCAACCAAGCAAGCTTGCAAAGGAAATCTGCACTACAATGAAGTCTCACTTCCCCCCGGTCAAAAGGGCCATCTGAAAAAAGTGTAAAATCCAGAAAGGCAGGACAGGCCATGGAGAACTGGGAGCCTTGTTATGCTGATGGGTGGGATGTAAATTGCCAACAGACACTCGGGAGAAGTGTATGGTGTTTCCTGAAACATCTAAAAAACAAAGCAACAGAGCCTAGGGCACTGCCACTTATGGTCCTATAGCTTAGGGAAATTAAAATCAAAAAGACACAGCCACCCCAAAGTTTGGGACGCCTCTCTTTACAAGAACCTCGTTTACAGTACAAGTTCAACATCGCAGAAAGTGAAAAATGGATAAAGAAGTTGTGGTATTTACTTACAAAGCAATATCACTCAGCAATGAAATCTATGTCATCAGGCCCTTAGCATCACAATGAGTGGATTCAGGTATGATGATTCTAACTGAAATAAGTCACACAGAAAAAGAAACATCATAAGATATCAGTAATACATGGAATGTAAACTTGGCTACACAGGAACTGAATTACAGAACAGAACAGGGTCTCAAATTTAGAAAACCAACTTATGCTTGCTTAAGGGTAAAGGTGAGTTGGGGTGCTGCATAAAACCAGAGATTGAAATGAGCACAGATAAAGTTCCTTAAGTCAAATATGGAATAGACAAGAGCTACTCCTTGCTCAACGAAATGGACTCAACACCGCATATTAAACGCCTAAGAATGTACCTGACTAGTAAGTATCTTAAAACTTATGGATTGCTATGTCTCCGAAAGAGAATCAAGCATGTGTACAGGGGCATAAACGCAGCAGTGATAGGATTGGAGAGGTTCGGTGAGCAAATGAAGACCCTTTGAATTCATATTACATGGTACCCATTACACGGGTCTTAACTCTCCAGGTTTAAGGTATTCTTCCTTCAGCTAAAACATGCATGTGGAACCCAAGTATGATCAACCATGTGAACGGGAGACGTGTTCAAATATGTCTCAGTTTTCCTCCCCTGGTACTCGGGTGCAACATTCCAGACGCTTTACTAACACTCTCCCGACTTGGAGAGTCAGTCCCTTTAAACTCCTGTTTGGCCCAGTTTGCAATTTCTGCGGAAGATGAACAGGAATAGCGAGAACCAATGAGAGACTAGCTGGAGGTGTCTGGACGGGCAAATTTAACTCTCATTTCCCACCAGGAAGAGGAATTAACCAAAGGCTCAGCGTGCCGTGCCAGAACCAGATTAGGGCCTGAAGCCATCATGCGGTGTTGCGGCCAGCACAAAAGAAAGCGAGTTGAAGAAAGGAGCTCAGGGGCACTGTAATTCACAAACCTGCAGAGTTATAAATGACAGCTATCGTCCAAAAATAGACTGAAGTAAGGCTGCCAAGAGGACTTGAAAGTGGGGCAGAATTGCAGGAAACCGATTTCAGGAGGTAGACTGGAATTGCATTGAAAGCATAGGAAAAGAGGCAGAACGTCCACAATGATGCACTTGGCCAAAAAGGGCGTATGCGTTTTTTCCTGAATATATTCAGGAAAAAACGCATACGCCCTTTTTGGCCAACCAAGCAAGCTTGCAAAGGAAATCTGCACTACAATGAAGTCTCACTTCCCCCTGGTCTAAAGGGCCATCTGAAAAAAGTGTAAAATCAAGAAAGGCAGGACAGGCCATGGAGAACTGGGAGCCTTGTTATGCTGATGGGCGGGATGTAAATTGCCAACAGACACTTGGGAGAAGTGGATGGTGTTTCCTGAAACATCTAAAAAACAAAGCAACAGAGCCTAGGGCACTTCCACTTATGGTCCTATAGCTTAGGGAAATTAAAATCAAAAAGACACAGCCACCCCAAAGTTTGGAACGGCTCTGTTTACAAGAACCTCGTTTACAGTACAAGTTCAACATCACAGAAAGTGAAAAATGGATAAAGAACTTGTGGTACTTACGTACAATGCAGTATCACTCAGCAATGAAATCTATGTCATCAGGCACGTAGCAGCATAATGAGTAGATTCAGGTACGATGATTCTAACTGAAATAAGTCACACAGAAAAAGAAACATCATAAGATATCACTAATACACGGAATGTAAACTTGGCTACACAGGAACTGAATTCCAAAACAGAACAGGTTCTCAAATTTAGAAAACCAACTTATGCTTGCTTAAGGGGAAAGGTGAGTTGGGTTGCTGCATAAAACCAGAGATTGAAATGAGCACAGATAAAGTTCCTTAAGCCAAATATGGAATAGACAAGAGCCACTCCTTGCTCAACGAAATGGACTCAACACCGCATATTAAACGCCTAAGAATGTACCTGACTAGTAAGTATCTTAAAACCTATGGATTGCTATGTCTCCGAAAGAGAATCAAGCATGTGTACAGGGGCATAAACGCAGCAGTGATAGGATTGGAGAGGTTCGGTGAGCAAATGAAGACCCTTTGAAGTCATATTGCATGGTACCCATTCCACGGGTTTCAATTACCCAGGCTTTAGGTATTCTTCCTTCAGCTAAAACAGGCATGTGGAACCCAGAGTATGATCAACCATGTGATCGGGAGACGTGTTCAAATATGTCTCAGTTTTCCTCCCCTGGTACTCGGGTGCAACATTCCAGACGCTTTACTAACACTCTCCCCACTTGGAGAGTCAGCGCCTTTAACCTCCTGTTTGGCCCACTTTGCAATTTCTGCGGAAGATGAACAGGAATAGCGAGAACCAATGAGAGGCTAGCTGGAGGTGTCTGGACGGGCAAATTTAACTCTCATTTCCCAACAGGAAGAGGAAATAACCAAAGGCTCAGCGTGCCGTACCGGAACCAGATTAGGGCCTGAAGCCATCCTGCGGTGTTGCGGCCAGCTCAAAAGAAAGGGAGTTGAAGAAAGGAGCTCAGGGGCACTGTAATTCACAAACCTGCAGAGTTATAAATGACAGCTATCGTCCAAAAATAGACTGAAGTAAGGCTGCCAAGAGGACTTGAAAGCGGGGCAGAATTGCAGGAAACCGATTTCAGGAGGTAGACTGAAATTGCATTGAAAGCATAGGAAAAGAGGCAGAACGTCCACAATGATGCACTTGGCCAAAAAGGGCGTATGCGTTTTTTCCTGAATATATTCAGGAAAAAACGCATACGCCCTTTTTGGCCAACCAAGCAAGCTTGCAAAGGAAATCTGCACTACAATGAAGTCTCACTTCCCCCCGGTCAAAAGGGCCATCTGAAAAAAGTGTAAAATCCAGAAAGGCAGGACAGGCCATGGAGAACTGGGAGCCTTGTTATGCTGATGGGCGGGATGTAAATTGCCAACAACCACTCGGGAGAAGTGTATGGTGTTTCCTGAAACATCTAAAAAACAAAGCAACAGAGCCTAGGGCACTGCCACTTATGGTCCTATAGCTTAGGGAAATTAAAATCAAAAAGACACAGCCACCCCAAAGTTTGGGACGCCTCTGTTTACAAGAACCTCGTTTCCAGTACAAGTTCAACATCGCAGAAAGTGAAAAATGGATAAAGAAGTTGTGGTATTTACTTACAAAGCAATATCACTCAGCAATGAAATCTATGTCATCAGGCCCTTAGCATCACAATGAGTGGATTCAGGTATGATGATTCTAACTGAAATAAGTCACGCAGAAAAAGAAACATCATAAGATATCAGTAATACACGGAATGTAAACTTGGCTACACAGGAACTGAATTACAGAACAGAACAGGGACTCAAATTTAGAAAACCAACTTATGCTTGCTTAAGGGGAAAGGTGAGTTGGGGTGCTGCATAAAACCAGAGATTGAAATGAGCACAGATAAAGTTCCTTAAGCCAAATATGGAATAGACAAGAGCTACTCCTTGCTCAACGAAATGGACTCAACACCGCATATTAAACGCCTAAGAATGTACCTGACTAGTAAGTATCTTAAAACCTATGGATTGCTATGTCTCCGAAAGAGAATCAAGCATGTGTACAGGGGCATAAACGCAGCAGTGATAGGATTGGAGAGGTTCGGTGAGCAAATGAAGACCCTTTGAAGTCATATTGCATGGTACCCATTACACGGGTCTTAACTCTCCAGGTTTAAGGTATTCTTCCTTCAGCTAAAACATGCATGTGGAACCCAAGTATGATCAACCATGTGATCGGGAGACGTGTTCAAATATGTCTCAGTTTTCCTCCCCTGGTACTCGGGTGCAACATTCCAGACGCTTTACTAACACTCTCCCCACTTGGAGAGTCAGCGCCTTTAACCTCCTGTTTGGCCCAGTTTTGCAATTTCTGCGGAAGATTAACAGGAATAGCGAGAACCAATGAGAGACTAGCTGGAGGTGTTTGGACGGGCAAATTTAACTCTCATTTCCCACCAGGAAGAGGAAATAACCAAAGGCTCAGCTTGCCGTGCCGGAACCAGATTAGGGCCTGAAGCCATCCTGCGGTGTTGCGGCCAGGTCACAAGAAAGCGAGTTGAAGAAAGGAGCTCAGGGGCACTGTAATTCACAAACCTGCAGAGTTATAAATGACAGCTATCGTCTAAAAATAGACTGAAGTAAGGCTGCCAAGAGGACTTGAAAGCGGGGCAGAATTGCAGGAAACCGATTTCAGGAGGTAGACTGGAATTGCATTGAAAGCATAGGAAAAGAGGCAGAACGTCCACAATGATGCACTTGGCCAAAAAGGGCGTATGCGTTTTTTCCTGAATATATTCAGGAGAAAACGCATACGCCCTTTTTGGCCAACCAAGCAAGCTTGCAAAGGAAATCTGCACTACAATGAAGTCTCACTTCCCCCCGGTCAAAAGGGCCATCTGAAAAAAGTGTAAAATCCAGAAAGGCAGGACAGGCCATGGAGAACTGGGAGCCTTGTTATGCTGATGGGCGGGATGTAAATTGCCAACAACCACTCGGGAGAAGTGTATGGTGTTTCCTGAAACATCTAAAAAACAAAGCAACAGAGCCTAGGGCACTGCCACTTATGGTCCTATAGCTTAGGGAAATTAAAATCAAAAAGACACAGCCACCCCAAAGTTTGGGACGCCTCTCTTTACAAGAACCTCGTTTACAGTACAAGTTCAACATCGCAGAAAGTGAAAAATGGATAAAGAAGTTGTGGTATTTACTTACAAAGCAATATCACTCAGCAATGAAATCTATGTCATCAGGCCCTTAGCATCACAATGAGTGGATTCAGGTATGATGATTCTAACTGAAATAAGTCACACAGAAAAAGAAACATCATAAGATATCAGTAATACATGGAATGTAAACTTGGCTACACAGGAACTGAATTACAGAACAGAACAGGGTCTCAAATTTAGAAAACCAACTTATGCTTGCTTAAGGGTAAAGGTGAGTTGGGGTGCTGCATAAAACCAGAGATTGAAATGAGCACAGATAAAGTTCCTTAAGTCAAATATGGAATAAACAAGAGCTACTCCTTGCTCAACGAAATGGACTCAACACCGCATATTAAACGCCTAAGAATGTACCTGACTAGTAAGTATCTTAAAACTTATGGATTGCTATGTCTCCGAAAGAGAATCAAGCATGTGTACAGGGGCATAAACGCAGCAGTGATAGGATTGGAGAGGTTCGGTGAGCAAATGAAGACCCTTTGAATTCATATTACATGGTACCCATTACACGGGTCTTAACTCTCCAGGTTTAAGGTATTCTTCCTTCAGCTAAAACATGCATGTGGAACCCAAGTATGATCAACCATGTGAACGGGAGACGTGTTCAAATATGTCTCAGTTTTCCTCCCCTGGTACTCGGGTGCAACATTCCAGACGCTTTACTAACACTCTCCCGACTTGGAGAGTCAGTCCCTTTAAACTCCTGTTTGGCCCAGTTTGCAATTTCTGCGGAAGATGAACAGGAATAGCGAGAACCAATGAGAGACTAGCTGGAGGTGTCTGGACGGGCAAATTTAACTCTCATTTCCCACCAGGAAGAGGAATTAACCAAAGGCTCAGCGTGCCGTGCCGGAACCAGATTAGGGCCTGAAGCCATCATGCGGTGTTGCGGCCAGCACAAAAGAAAACGAGTTGAAGAAAGGAGCTCAGGGGCACTGTAATTCACAAACCTGCAGAGTTATAAATGACAGCTATCGTCCAAAAATAGACTGAAGTAAGGCTGCCAAGAGGACTTGAAAGCGGGGCAGAATTGCAGGAAACCGATTTCAGGAGGTAGACTGGAATTGCATTGAAAGCATAGGAAAAGAGGCAGAACGTCCACAATGATGCACTTGGCCAAAAAGGGCGTATGCGTTTTTTCCTGAATATATTCAGGAAAAAACGCATACGCCCTTTTTGGCCAACCAAGCAAGCTTGCAAAGGAAATCTGCACTACAATGAAGTCTCACTTCCCCCTGGTCAAAAGGGCCATCTGAAAAAAGTGTAAAATCAAGAAAGGCAGGACAGGCCATGGAGAACTGGGAGCCTTGT
Organism: Stenella coeruleoalba; assembly: GCF_951394435.1. NCBI lineage: Eukaryota > Metazoa > Chordata > Mammalia > Artiodactyla > Delphinidae > Stenella > Stenella coeruleoalba. The sequence goes on from NC_137151.1 coordinate 21,710,369, forward strand.
TATGCTGATGGGCGGGATGTAAATTGCCAACAGACACTTGGGAGAAGTGGATGGTGTTTCCTGAAACATCTAAAAAACAAAGCAACAGAGCCTAGGGCACTTCCACTTATGGTCCTATAGCTTAGGGAAATTAAAATCAAAAAGACACAGCCACCCCAAAGTTTGGAATGGCTCTGTTTACAAGAACCTCGTTTACAGTACAAGTTCAACATCACAGAAAGTGAAAAATGGATAAAGAACTTGTGGTACTTACGTACAATGCAGTATCACTCAGCAATGAAATCTATGTCATCAGGCACGTAGCAGCATAATGAGTAGATTCAGGTACGATGATTCTAACTGAAATAAGTCACACAGAAAAAGAAACATCATAAGATATCACTAATACACGGAATGTAAACTTGGCTACACAGGAACTGAATTCCAAAACAGAACAGGTTCTCAAATTTAGAAAACCAACTTATGCTTGCTTAAGGGGAAAGGTGAGTTGGGTTGCTGCATAAAACCAGAGATTGAAATGAGCACAGATAAAGTTCCTTAAGCCAAATATGGAATAGACAAGAGCCACTCCTTGCTCAACGAAATGGACTCAACACCGCATATTAAACGCCTAAGAATGTACCTGACTAGTAAGTATCTTAAAACCTATGGATTGCTATGTCTCCGAAAGAGAATCAAGCATGTGTACAGGGGCATAAACGCAGCAGTGATAGGATTGGAGAGGTTCGGTGAGCAAATGAAGACCCTTTGAAGTCATATTGCATGGTACCCATTCCACGGGTTTCAATTACCCAGGCTTTAGGTATTCTTCCTTCAGCTAAAACAGGCATGTGGAACCCAGAGTATGATCAACCATGTGATCGGGAGACGTGTTCAAATATGTCTCAGTTTTCCTCCCCTGGTACTCGGGTGCAACATTCCAGACGCTTTACTAACACTCTCCCCACTTGGAGAGTCAGCGCCTTTAACCTCCTGTTTGGCACAGTTTGCAATTTCTGCGGAAGATGAACAGGAATAGCGAGAACCAATGAGAGGCTAGCTGGAGGTGTCTGGACGGGCAAATTTAACTCTCATTTCCCAACAGGAAGAGGAAATAACCAAAGGCTCAGCGTGCCGTACCGGAACCAGATTAGGGCCTGAAGCCATCCTGCGGTGTTGCGGCCAGCTCAAAAGAAAGCGAGTTGAAGAAAGGAGCTCAGGGGCACTGTAATTCACAAACCTGCAGAGTTATAAATGACAGCTATCGTCCAAAAATAGACTGAAGTAAGGCTGCCAAGAGGACTTGAAAGCGGGGCAGAATTGCAGGAAACCGATTTCAGGAGGTAGACTGAAATTGCATTGAAAGCATAGGAAAAGAGGCAGAACGTCCACAATGATGCACTTGGCCAAAAAGGGCGTATGCGTTTTTTCCTGAATATATTCAGGAAAAAACGCATACGCCCTTTTTGGCCAACCAAGCAAGCTTGCAAAGGAAATCTGCACTACAATGAAGTCTCACTTCCCCCCGGTCAAAAGGGCCATCTGAAAAAAGTGTAAAATCCAGAAAGGCAGGACAGGCCATGGAGAACTGGGAGCCTTGTTATGCTGATGGGCGGGATGTAAATTGCCAACAACCACTCGGGAGAAGTGTATGGTGTTTCCTGAAACATCTAAAAAACAAAGCAACAGAGCCTAGGGCACTGCCACTTATGGTCCTATAGCTTAGGGAAATTAAAATCAAAAAGACACAGCCACCCCAAAGTTTGGGACGCCTCTCTTTACAAGAACCTCGTTTACAGTACAAGTTCAACATCGCAGAAAGTGAAAAATGGATAAAGAAGTTGTGGTATTTACTTACAAAGCAATATCACTCAGCAATGAAATCTATGTCATCAGGCCCTTAGCATCACAATGAGTGGATTCAGGTATGATGATTCTAACTGAAATAAGTCACACAGAAAAAGAAACATCATAAGATATCAGTAATACATGGAATGTAAACTTGGCTACACAGGAACTGAATTACAGAACAGAACAGGGTCTCAAATTTAGAAAACCAACTTATGCTTGCTTAAGGGTAAAGGTGAGTTGGGGTGCTGCATAAAACCAGAGATTGAAATGAGCACAGATAAAGTTCCTTAAGTCAAATATGGAATAGACAAGAGCTACTCCTTGCTCAACGAAATGGACTCAACACCGCATATTAAACGCCTAAGAATGTACCTGACTAGTAAGTATCTTAAAACTTATGGATTGCTATGTCTCCGAAAGAGAATCAAGCATGTGTACAGGGGCATAAACGCAGCAGTGATAGGATTGGAGAGGTTCGGTGAGCAAATGAAGACCCTTTGAATTCATATTACATGGTACCCATTACACGGGTCTTAACTCTCCAGGTTTAAGGTATTCTTCCTTCAGCTAAAACATGCATGTGGAACCCAAGTATGATCAACCATGTGAACGGGAGACGTGTTCAAATATGTCTCAGTTTTCCTCCCCTGGTACTCGGGTGCAACATTCCAGACGCTTTACTAACACTCTCCCGACTTGGAGAGTCAGTCCCTTTAAACTCCTGTTTGGCCCAGTTTGCAATTTCTGCGGAAGATGAACAGGAATAGCGAGAACCAATGAGAGACTAGCTGGAGGTGTCTGGACGGGCAAATTTAACTCTCATTTCCCACCAGGAAGAGGAATTAACCAAAGGCTCAGCGTGCCGTGCCGGAACCAGATTAGGGCCTGAAGCCATCATGCGGTGTTGCGGCCAGCACAAAAGAAAACGAGTTGAAGAAAGGAGCTCAGGGGCACTGTAATTCACAAACCTGCAGAGTTATAAATGACAGCTATCGTCCAAAAATAGACTGAAGTAAGGCTGCCAAGAGGACTTGAAAGCGGGGCAGAATTGCAGGAAACCGATTTCAGGAGGTAGACTGGAATTGCATTGAAAGCATAGGAAAAGAGGCAGAACGTCCACAATGATGCACTTGGCCAAAAAGGGCGTATGCGTTTTTTCCTGAATATATTCAGGAAAAAACGCATACGCCCTTTTTGGCCAACCAAGCAAGCTTGCAAAGGAAATCTGCACTACAATGAAGTCTCACTTCCCCCTGGTCAAAAGGGCCATCTGAAAAAAGTGTAAAATCAAGAAAGGCAGGACAGGCCATGGAGAACTGGGAGCCTTGTTATGCTGATGGGCGGGATGTAAATTGCCAACAGACACTTGGGAGAAGTGGATGGTGTTTCCTGAAACATCTAAAAAACAAAGCAACAGAGCCTAGGGCACTTCCACTTATGGTCCTATAGCTTAGGGAAATTAAAATCAAAAAGACACAGCCACCCCAAAGTTTGGAATGGCTCTGTTTACAAGAACCTCGTTTACAGTACAAGTTCAACATCACAGAAAGTGAAAAATGGATAAAGAACTTGTGGTACTTACGTACAATGCAGTATCACTCAGCAATGAAATCTATGTCATCAGGCACGTAGCAGCATAATGAGTAGATTCAGGTACGATGATTCTAACTGAAATAAGTCACACAGAAAAAGAAACATCATAAGATATCACTAATACACGGAATGTAAACTTGGCTACACAGGAACTGAATTCCAAAACAGAACAGGTTCTCAAATTTAGAAAACCAACTTATGCTTGCTTAAGGGGAAAGGTGAGTTGGGTTGCTGCATAAAACCAGAGATTGAAATGAGCACAGATAAAGTTCCTTAAGCCAAATATGGAATAGACAAGAGCCACTCCTTGCTCAACGAAATGGACTCAACACCGCATATTAAACGCCTAAGAATGTACCTGACTAGTAAGTATCTTAAAACCTATGGATTGCTATGTCTCCGAAAGAGAATCAAGCATGTGTACAGGGGCATAAACGCAGCAGTGATAGGATTGGAGAGGTTCGGTGAGCAAATGAAGACCCTTTGAAGTCATATTGCATGGTACCCATTCCACGGGTTTCAATTACCCAGGCTTTAGGTATTCTTCCTTCAGCTAAAACAGGCATGTGGAACCCAGAGTATGATCAACCATGTGATCGGGAGACGTGTTCAAATATGTCTCAGTTTTCCTCCCCTGGTACTCGGGTGCAACATTCCAGACGCTTTACTAACACTCTCCCCACTTGGAGAGTCAGCGCCTTTAACCTCCTGTTTGGCACAGTTTGCAATTTCTGCGGAAGATGAACAGGAATAGCGAGAACCAATGAGAGGCTAGCTGGAGGTGTCTGGACGGGCAAATTTAACTCTCATTTCCCAACAGGAAGAGGAAATAACCAAAGGCTCAGCGTGCCGTACCGGAACCAGATTAGGGCCTGAAGCCATCCTGCGGTGTTGCGGCCAGCTCAAAAGAAAGCGAGTTGAAGAAAGGAGCTCAGGGGCACTGTAATTCACAAACCTGCAGAGTTATAAATGACAGCTATCGTCCAAAAATAGACTGAAGTAAGGCTGCCAAGAGGACTTGAAAGCGGGGCAGAATTGCAGGAAACCGATTTCAGGAGGTACACTGAAATTGCATTGAAAGCATAGGAAAAGAGGCAGAACGTCCACAATGATGCACTTGGCCAAAAAGGGCGTATGCGTTTTTTCCTGAATATATTCAGGAAAAAACGCATACGCCCTTTTTGGCCAACCAAGCAAGCTTGCAAAGGAAATCTGCACTACAATGAAGTCTCACTTCCCCCCGGTCAAAAGGGCCATCTGAAAAAAGTGTAAAATCCAGAAAGGCAGGACAGGCCATGGAGAACTGGGAGCCTTGTTATGCTGATGGGCGGGATGTAAATTGCCAACAACCACTCGGGAGAAGTGTATGGTGTTTCCTGAAACATCTAAAAAACAAAGCAACAGAGCCTAGGGCACTGCCACTTATGGTCCTATAGCTTAGGGAAATTAAAATCAAAAAGACACAGCCACCCCAAAGTTTGGGACGCCTCTGTTTACAAGAACCTCGTTTCCAGTACAAGTTCAACATCGCAGAAAGTGAAAAATGGATAAAGAAGTTGTGGTATTTACTTACAAAGCAATATCACTCAGCAATGAAATCTATGTCATCAGGCCCTTAGCATCACAATGAGTGGATTCAGGTATGATGATTCTAACTGAAATAAGTCACGCAGAAAAAGAAACATCATAAGATATCAGTAATACACGGAATGTAAACTTGGCTACACAGGAACTGAATTACAGAACAGAACAGGGACTCAAATTTAGAAAACCAACTTATGCTTGCTTAAGGGGAAAGGTGAGTTGGGGTGCTGCATAAAACCAGAGATTGAAATGAGCACAGATAAAGTTCCTTAAGCCAAATATGGAATAGACAAGAGCTACTCCTTGCTCAACGAAATGGACTCAACACCGCATATTAAACGCCTAAGAATGTACCTGACTAGTAAGTATCTTAAAACCTATGGATTGCTATGTCTCCGAAAGAGAATCAAGCATGTGTACAGGGGCATAAACGCAGCAGTGATAGGATTGGAGAGGTTCGGTGAGCAAATGAAGACCCTTTGAAGTCATATTGCATGGTACCCATTACACAGGTCTTAACTCTCCAGGTTTAAGGTATTCTTCCTTCAGCTAAAACATGCATGTGGAACCCAAGTATGATCAACCATGTGATCGGGAGACGTGTTCAAATATGTCTCAGTTTTCCTCCCCTGGTACTCGGGTGCAACATTCCAGACGCTTTACTAACACTCTCCCCACTTGGAGAGTCAGCGCCTTTAACCTCCTGTTTGGCCCAGTTTTGCAATTTCTGCGGAAGATTAACAGGAATAGCGAGAACCAATGAGAGACTAGCTGGAGGTGTTTGGACGGGCAAATTTAACTCTCATTTCCCACCAGGAAGAGGAAATAACCAAAGGCTCAGCTTGCCTTGCCGGAACCAGATTAGGGCCTGAAGCCATCCTGCGGTGTTGCGGCCAGGTCACAAGAAAGCAAGTTGAAGAAAGGAGCTCAGGGGCACTGTAATTCACAAACCTGCAGAGTTATAAATGACAGCTATCGTCCAAAAATAGACTGAAGTAAGGCTGCCAAGAAGACTTGAAAGCGGGGCAGAATTGCAGGAAACCGATTTCAGGAGGTAGACTGGAATTGCATTGAAAGCATAGGAAAAGAGGCAGAACGTCCACAATGATGCACTTGGCCAAAAAGGGCGTATGCGTTTTTTCCTGAATATATTCAGGAAAAAACGCATACGCCCTTTTTGGCCAACCAAGCACGCTTGCAAAGGAAATCTGCACTACAATGAAGTCTCACTTCCCCCCGGTCAAAAGGGCCATCTGAAAAAAGTGTAAAATCCAGAAAGGCAGGACAGGCCATGGAGAACTGGGAGCCTTGTTATGCTGATGGGCGGGATGTAAATTGCCAACAACCACTCGGGAGAAGTGTATGGTGTTTCCTGAAACATCTAAAAAACAAAGCAACAGAACCTAGGGCACTTCCACTTATGGGCCTATAGCTTAGGGAAATTAAAATCAAAAAGACACAGCCACCGCAATGTTTGGAACGGCTCTGTTTACAAGAACCTCGTTTACAGTACAAGTTCAACATCGCAGAAAGTGAAAAATGGAAAGAAGTTGTGGTATTTACTTACAAAGCAATATCACTCAGCAATGAAATCTGTGTCATCAGGCCATTAGCAGCACAATGAGTGGATTCAGGTATGATGATTCTAACTGAAGTAAGTCACACAGAAAAAGAAACATCATAAGATATCAGTAATACACGGAATGTAAACTTGGCTACACAGGAACTGAATTACAGAACAGAACAGGGTCTCAAATTTAGAAAACCAACTTATGCTTCCTTAAGGGTAAAGGTGAGTTGGGGTGCTGCATAAACCAGAGATTGAAATGAGCACAGATAAAGTTCCTTAAGTCAAATATGGAATAGACAAGAGCTACTCCTTGCTCAACGAAATGGACTCAACACCGCATATTAAACGCCTAAGAATGTACCTGACTAGTAAGTAGCTTAAAACCTATGGATTGCTATGTCTCCGAAAGAGAATCAAGCATGTGTACAGGGGCATAAACGCAGCAGTGATAGGATTGGAGAGGTTCGGTGAGCAAATGAAGACCCTTTGAAGTCATATTGCATGGTAACCATTACACGGGTCTTAACTCTCCAGGTTTAAGGTATTCTTCCTTCAGCTAAAACATGCATGTGGAACCCAAGTATGATCAACCATGTGAACGGGAGACGTGTTCAAATATGTCTCAGTTTTCCTCCCCTGGTACTCGGGTGCAACATTCCAGACGCTTTACTAACACTCTCCTGACTTGGAGAGTCAGGCCCTTTAAACTCCTGTTTGGCACAGTTTGCAATTTCTGCGGAAGATGAACAGAAATAGCGAGAACCAATGAGAGACTAGCTGGAGGTGTCTGGACGGGCAAATTTAACTCTCATTTCCCACCAGGAAGAGGAAATAACCAAAGGCTCAGCGTGCCGTGCCGGAACCAGATTAGGGCCTGAAGCCATCCTGTGGTGTTGCGGCCAGGTCACAAGAAAGCGAGTTGAAGAAAGGAGCTCAGGGGCACTGTAATTCACAAACCTGCAGAGTTATAAATGACAGCTATCGTCCAAAAATAGACTGAAGTAAGGCTGCCAAGAGGACTTGAAAATGGGGCAGAATTGCAGGAAACCGATTTCAGGAGGTAGACTGGAATTGCATTGAAAGCATAGGAAAAGAGGCAGAACGTCCACAATGATGCACTTGGCCAAAAAGGGCGTATGCGTTTTTTCCTGAATATATTCAGGAAAAAACGCATACGCCCTTTTTGGCCAACCAAGCAAGCTTGCAAAGGAAATCTGCACTACAATGAAGTCTCACTTCCCCCCGGTCAAAAGGGCCATCTGAAAAAAGTGTAAAATCCAGAAAGGCAGGACAGGCCATGGAGAACTAGGAGCCTTGTTATGCTGATGGGCGGGATGTAAATTGCCAACAACCACTCCGGAGAAGTGTATGGTGTTTCCTGAAACATCTAAAAAACAAAGCAACAGAACCTAGGGCACTTCCACTTATGGTCCTATAGCTTAGGGAAATTAAAATCAAAAAGACACAGCCACCCCAAAGTTTGGAACGGCTCTGTTTACAAGAACCTCGTTTACAGTACAAGTTCAACATCACAGAAAGTGAAAAATGGATAAAGAAGTTGTGGTATTTACTTACAAAGCAATATCACACAGCAATGAAATCTGTGTCATCAGGCCCTTAGCATCACAATGAGTGGATTCAGGTATGATGATTCTAACTGAAGTAAGTCACACAGAAAAAGAAACATCATAAGATATCAGTAATACACGGAATGTAAACTTGGCTACACAGGAACTGAATTACAGAACAGAACAGGGTCTCAAATTTAGAAAACCAACTATGCTTGCTTAAGGGTAAAGGTGAGTTGGGGTGCTGCATAAAACCAGAGATTGAAATGAGCACAGATAAAGTTCCTTAAGTCAAATATGGAATAGACAAGAGCTACTCCTTGCTCAACGAAATGGACTCAACACCGCATATTAAACGCCTAAGAATGTGCCTGACTAGTAAGTATCTTAAAACCTATGGATTGCTATGTCTCCGAAAGAGAATCAAGCATGTGTACAGGGGCATAAACGCAGCAGTGATAGGATTGGAGAGGTTCGGTGAGCAAATGAAGACCCTTTGAAGTCATATTGCATGGTACCCATTACACGGGTCTTAACTCTCCAGGTTTAAGGTATTCTTCCTTCAGCTAAAACATGCATGTGGAACCCAAGTATGATCAACCATGTGAACGGGAGACGTGTTCAAATATGTCTCAGTTTTCCTCCCCTGGTACTCGGGTGCAACATTCCAGACGCTTTACTAACACTCTCCCGACTTGGAGAGTCAGTCCCTTTAAACTCCTGTTTGGCCCAGTTTGCAATTTCTGCGGAAGATGAACAGGAATAGCGAGAACCAATGAGAGACTAGCTGGAGGTGTCTGGACGGGCAAATTTAACTCTCATTTCCCACCAGGAAGAGGAATTAACCAAAGGCTCAGCGTGCCGTACCGGAACCAGATTAGGGCCTGAAGCCATCCTGCGGTGTTGCGGCCAGCTCACAAGAAAGCGAGTTGAAGAAAGGAGCTCAGGGGCACTGTAATTCACAAACCTGCAGAGTTATAAATGACAGCTATCGTCCAAAAATAGACTGAAGTAAGGCTGCCAAGAGGACTTGAATGCGGGGCAGAATTGCAGGAAACCGATTTCAGGAGGTAGACTGGAATTGCATTGAAAGCATAGGAAAAGAGGCAGAACGTCCACAATGATGCACTTGGCCAAAAAGGGCGTATGCGTTTTTTCCTGAATATATTCAGGAAAAAACGCATACGCCCTTTTTGGCCAACCAAGCAAGCTTGCAAAGGAAATCTGCACTACAATGAAGTCTCACCTCCCCCCGGTCAAAAGGGCCATCTGAAAAAAGTGTAAAATCCAGAAAGGCAGGACAGGCCATGGAGAACTGGGAACCTTCTTATGCTGATGGGCGGGATGTAAATTGCCAACAGCCACTCTGGAGAAGTGTATGGTGTTTCCTGAAACATCTAAAAAACAAAGCAACAGAGCCCAGGGCACTTCCACTTATGGTCCTATAGCTTAGGGAAATTAAAATCAAAAAGACACAGCCACCTCAAAGTTTGGGACGCCTCTGTTTACAAGAACCTCGTTTACCGTACAAATTCAATATCACAGAAAGTGAAAAATGGATAAAGAACTTGTGGTACTTACGTACAATGCAGTATCACTCAGCAATGAAATCTGTGTCATCAGGCCCGTAGCAGCACAATGAGTGGATTCAAGTACGATGATTCTAACTGAAATAAGTCACACAGAAAAAGAAACATCATAAGATATCACTAATACACGGAATGTAAACTTGGCTACACAGGAACTGAATTCCAAAACAGAACAGGGTCTCAAATTTAGAAAACCAACTTATGCTTGCTTAAGGGTAAAGGTGAGTTGGGGTGCTGCATAAAACCAGAGATTGAAATGAGCACAGATAAAGTTCCTTAAGCCAAATATGGAATAGACAAGAGCTACTCCTTGCTCAACGAAATGGACTCAACACCCCATATTAAACGCCTAAGAATGTACCTGACTAGTAAGTATCTTAAAACCTATGGATTGCTATGTCTCCAAAAGAGAATCAAGCGTGTGTAAAGGGGCATAAACGCAGCAGTGATAGGATTGGAGAGGTTCGGTGAGCAAATGAAGACCCTTTGAAGTCATATTGCATGGTACCCATTACACGGGTCTCAACTCTCCAGGTTTAAGGTATTCTTCCTTCAGCTAAAACATGCATGTGGAACCCAGAGTATGATCAACCGTGTGAACGGGAGCCGTGTTCAAATATGTCTCAGTTTTCCTCCCCTGGTACTCGGGTGCAACATTCCAGATGCTTAACTAACACTCTCCCTACTTGGAGAGTCAGTGCCTTTAACCTCCTGTTTGCCCCAGTTTGCAATTTCTGCGGAAGATGAACAGGAATAGTGAGAACCAATGAGAGACTACCTGGAGGTGTCTGAACGGGCAAATTTAACTCTCATTTCCCACCAGGAAGAGGAATTAACCAAAGGCTCAGTGTGCCATCCCGGAACCACATTAGGGCCTGAAGACATCCTGCGGTGTTGCGGCCAGCTCACAAGAAAGCGAGTTGAAGAAAGGAGCTCAGGGGCACTGTAATTCACAAACCTGCAGAGTTATAAATGACAGCTATCGTCCAAAAATATACTGAAGTAAGGCTGCCAAGAGGACTTGAAAGCGGGGCAGAATTGCAGGAAACCAATTTCAGGAGGTAGACTGGAATTGCATTTCAAGCATAGGAAAAGAGGCAGAACGTCCACAGTGATGCACTTGGCCAAAAAGGGCGTATGCGTTTTTTCCTGAATATATTCAGGAAAAAACGCATACGCCCTTTTTGGCCAACCAAGCAAGCTTGCAAAGGAAATCTGCACTACAATGAAGTCTCACTTCCCCCCGGTCAAAAGGGCCATCTGAAAAAAGTGTAAAATCCAGAAAGGCAGGACAGGCCATGGAGAACTGGGAGCCTTGTTATGCTGATGGGCGGGATGTAAATTGCCAACAGCCACTCCGGAGAAGTGTATGGTGTTTCCTGAAACATCTAAAAAACAAAGCAACAGAGCCTAGTGCACTTCCACTTATGGTCCTATAGCTTAGGGAAATTAAAATCAAAAAGACACAGCCACCCCAAAGTTTGGGACGCCTCTGTTTACAAGAACCTCGTTTACCGTACAAGTTCAATATCACAGAAAGTGAAAAATGGATAAAGAAGCTGTGGTACTCATGTACAATGCAATATCACTCAACAATGAAATCTATGTCACCAGGCCCGTAGCAGCATAATGAGTGGATTCGGGTATGGTGATTCTAACTGAAATAAGTCACACAGAAAAAGAAACATCAAAAAATATCACTAATACATGGAATTTAAACTTGGCTACAGAGGAACTGAATTCCAAAAGAGAACAGGGTCTCAAATTTAGAAAACCAACTATGCTTGATTAAGGGTAAAGGTGAGTTGGGGTGCTGCATAAAACCAGAGATTGAAATGAGCGCAGATAAAGTTCCTTAAGCCACATATGGAATAGACAAGAGCTACTCCTTGCTCAACGAAATGGACTCAACACCCCATATTAAACGCCTAAGAATGTACCTGACTAGTAAGTATCTTAAAACCTATGGATTGCTATGTCTCCAAAAGAGAATCAAGCGTGTGTAAAGGGGCATAAACGCAGCAGTGATAGGATTGGAGAGGTTCGGTGAGCAAATGAAGACCCTTTGAAGTCATATTGCATGGTACCCATTACACGGGTCTCAACTCTCCAGGTTTAAGGTATTCTTCCTTCAGCTAAAACATGCATGTGGAACCCAGAGTATGATCAACCGTGTGAACGGGAGCCGTGTTCAAATATGTCTCAGTTTTCCTCCCCTGGTACTGGGGTGCAACATTCCAGATGCTTTACTAACACTCTCCCTACTTGGAGAGTCAGTGCCTTTAACCTCCTGTTTGCCCCAGTTTGCAATTTCTGCGGAAGATGAACAGGAATAGCGAGAACCAATGAGAGACTACCTGGAGGTGTCTGAACGGGCAAATTTAACTCTCATTTCCCACCAGGAAGAGGAATTAACCAAAGGCTCAGCGTGCCATGCCGGAACCACATTAGGGCCTGAAGACATCCTGCAGTGTTGCGGCCAGCTCACAAGAAAGCGAGTTGAAGAAAGGAGCTCAGGGGCACTGTAATTCACAAACCTGCAGAGTTATAAATGACAGCTATCGTCCAAAAATATACTGAACTAAGGCTGCCAAGAGGACTTGAAAGCAGGGCAGAATTGCAGGAAACCAATTTCAGGAGGTAGACAGGAATTGCATTTCAAGCATAGGAAAAGAGGCAGAACGTCCACAGTGATGCACTTGGCCAAAAAGGGCGTATGCGTTTTTTCGTGAATATATTCAGGAAAAAACGCATACGCCCTTTTTGGCCAACCAAGCAAGCTTGCAAAGGAAATCTGCACTACAATGAAGTCTCACTTCCCCCTGGTCAAAAGGGCCATCTGATAAAAGTGTAAAATCCAGAAAGGCAGGACAGGCCATGGAGAACTGGGAGCCTTGTTATGCTGATGGGCGGGATGTAAATTGCCAACAACCACTCCGGAGAAGTGTATGGTGTTTCCTGAAACATCTAAAAAACAAAGCAACAGAGCCTAGTGCACTTCCACTTATGGTCCTATAGCTTAGGGAAATTAAAATCAAAAAGACACAGCCACCCCAAAGTTTGGGACGCTTCTGTTTACAAGAACCTCGTTTACCGTACAAGTTCAATATCACAGAAAGTGAAAAATGGATAAAGAAGTTGTGGTACTCATGTACAATGCAATATCACTCAACAATGAAATCTATGTCACCAGGCCCGTAGCAGCATAATGAGTGGATTCGGGTATGGTGATTCTAACTGAAATAAGTCACACAGAAAAAGAAACATCAAAAAATATCACTAATACATGGAATTTAAACTTGGCTACAGAGGAACTGAATTACAAAACAGAACAGGGTCTCAAATTTAGAAAACCACCTTATGCTTGCTTAAGTGGAAAGATGAGTTGGGGTGCTGCATAAAACCAGAGATTGAAATGAGCACAGATAAAGTTCCTTAAGCCAAATATGGAATAGACAAGAGCTACTCCTTGCTCAACGAAATGGACTCAACACCCCATATTAAACACCTAAGAATATACCTGACTAGTAAGTATCTTAAAACCTAGGGATTGCTATGTCTCCAAAAGAGAATCAAGCGTGTGTAGTGGGGCATAAATGCAGCAGTGATAGGATTGGAGAGGTTCGGTGAGCAAATGAAGACCCTTTGAAGTCATATTGCATGGTACCCATTCCACGGGTCTCAACTCTCCAGGTTTAAGGTATTCTTCCTTCAGCTAAAACATGCATGTGGAACCCAGAGTATGATCAACCGTGTGATCGGGAGATGTGTTCAAATATGTCTCAGTTTTCATACCCTGGCACTCGGTTGCAACATTCCAGACGCTTTACTAACACTCTCCCGACTTGGACAGTCAGTGCCTTTAACCTCCTGTTTGGCCCAGTTTGCAATTTCTGCGGAAGATGAACAGGAATAGGGAGAACCAATGAGAGACTAGCTGGAGGTGTCTGAACGGGCAAATTTAACTCTCATTTCCCACTAGGAAGAGGAATTAACCAAAGGCTCAGCGTGCCGTACCGGAACCAGATTAGGGCCTGAAGCCATCCTGCAGTGTTGCGGCCAGCTCACAAGAAAGTGAGTTGAAGAAAGGAGCTCAGTGGCTCTGTAATTCACAAACCTGCAGAGTTATAAATGACAGCTATCGTCCAAAAATAGACTGAAGTAAGGCTGCCAAGAGGACTTGAAAGCGGGGCAGAATTGCAGGAAACCGATTTCAGGAGGTAGACTGGAATTGCATTGAAAGTGTAGGAAAAGAGGCAGAACGTCCACAATGATGCACTTTGCCAAAAGGGCGTATCCGTTTTTTCCTGAATATATTCAGGAAAAAACGCATACGCCCTTTTTGGCCAACCAAGTAAGCTTGCAAAGGAAATCTGCACTACAATGAAGTCTCACTTCCCCCCGGTCAAAAGGGCCATCAGAATAAAGTGTAAAATCCAGAAAGGCAGGACAGGCCATGGAGAACTGGGAGCCTTGTTATGCTGATGGGCGGGATGTAAATTGCCAACAGACACTCGGGACAAGTGTATGGTGTTTCCTGAAACATCTAAAAAACAAAGCAACAGAGCCTAGGGCACTTCCACTTATGGTTCTATAGCTTAGGGAAATTAATATCAAAAAGACACAGCAACCCCAAAATTTGGGCTGGCTCTTTTTACAGGAATCTCTTCTACGGCACAAGTTAAATATCCCAGAGAGCAAATAATGGATAAAGAAGTTGCGGTACTTATGTACAACAGAATACCACTCAGCAATGAAGTCTATGTCACCAGGCCCGTACCAGCATAATGAGTGGATTGAGGCACGATGATTCTAAGTGAAATAAGTCACACAGAAAAAGAAACATCATAAGGTATCACTAATACACGGAATGTGAACTTGGCTACACATGAACTGAATTACAAAACAGAACAGGGTCTGAAGTTTGGAAAACCAACTTATGCCTGCTTAAGGGGGAAGGTGAGTTGGGGTGCTGCATAAAAGCAGAGTTTGAAATTAGCACAGATACCGTTCCATAAGCCAAATATGTTATAGACAAGAGCTACCCCTTGCTCAACGAAATGGATTCAACAATGAGGTATCACCTCACACCTGGTAGAATAGGCATCATTGAAAATCTACAAACAAAAAATGCTGGAAAGGGTGTGGAGAAAAGGAACCCTCTCCCACTATTGTTGGGAATATAAATTGATACAGTCATTATGGAGAACAATATGGAATTTCTTAAGAAACTAACAATAGAATTACCATATGATACAGCAATCCCAGTACTGGACATATACCCAGACAAAACCATAAATCAAAAAGAGTCATTCACCGCAATGTTCAGTGCATCACTATTTACAATATCGAGGTAATGGAAGCAACCTAAATGCCCACAGACAGACGAATGCATAAAGCTGTGGTACATATATAAAATGGAATATTACTAAGCTATGAAAAGGAATGAAATTGGGTCATTTGTAGAGACGTCGATGGATCTAGAGACTGTCATACAGAGTGAAGTAAGTCAGAAAGAGAAAAACAAATCTTGTATATTCATGCATATATGTGGAACCTAGAAAAACTGTACAGATTAACCATTTTGCAAGGCATAAATAGAGCAACAGATGTAGACAACAAACGTATGGACAACAAGGGGGGAAAGCTGTTG
The DNA here is from genome assembly GCF_951394435.1 of Stenella coeruleoalba. NCBI lineage: Eukaryota > Metazoa > Chordata > Mammalia > Artiodactyla > Delphinidae > Stenella > Stenella coeruleoalba. Next base: position 21,725,756 of record NC_137151.1, read on the forward strand.
GGGGGTGGTGGTGGGAGGAGTTGAGAGACTGGGATTGGCATGTATACATTTATATGTATAAAATAGATAACCAATAAGAACCTGCTGTATAAAAATATAAAATAAAATTCAAAATTAAAAAGAAATAAAATTTAAAAAATAAAACAGAAAAAACAATTATTCCCTGCACATACATGTATTTATATGAATAAATTATTCCCATGCTTATATCTGTAAATACAAAAAAGAGGAATAAAATCTACCTTGAACCAAAAACGAAAAAGAGAAAAAAAACACAGAACCCACCAGTTACACAGAGGAAAACCGTATCAGGGCACTTGCTCCAGTTGTAAACAATTCTGAAGTTGGTCAGTGGTGGGGAATCGTCTCCCATTCAGCCAGCAGCCCCCACGCAACAAGCGTCCTCATTGCAAAGCTGGGGCACCGTGCCGAGGCATCTGTGAGTAAACGTGAGCTGAGCCCCAGGCCAGTTGCTGCTGAACTATTCCCACCCGTCCCAGGTAAAACACCTGAATATATACAAGGACTTGAAAGCCTAGAGGAAGGGCCATAGAGCCACACGAGTGACAGCATGCCGGCCGACTTGGTGCCTGCAGGCCAGCCAGGATGGTCCTGGCCCTGGGTGCTCTTCTGGAAGATTTCCATTTCCCTGCCTGAGATACCCGTCCTGTCCCTGCCCCCACTGCTTTTTTCCTTCCTCACCTCTGCCCAGGGAGAAATTCCAGCAGCAGGTATGGGTGACACATCCTCTTCTTTAGCAGGTGGCAGCCTGGCAACTGCTGCAGAAAGTCCAGCAGAGCCCCACTCACACTGGGCCACCCACAAAGCCGTGGCCTCTCACTCCCTCCCACCAGCCCAGCCCCGAGACTGCTGACAGGGCAGAGAAAATGGCGTCAGGCACGGCTGCAGGGGCTCTTGCTGCCTGGAGTGGTATTTATATTGATCTCAACCCAAGCACACCTGGGGAGGGCTGGCCAGCACGGTAAGGCTGCCCAGGTCAGCCAATCATCACCCCTCAGGGGCTCACAGTTGCAGAAAATGGAACTTGCTGAACCGGCCAGGTCCAAGGAACAGGTGTGGGCTCCTGAGAGTCAGGATAGACAAGGGGCTGCAGCTTTGGCTTGTTTTCTAATCATTTTATCTGGCCCATGAGTGGGAGACAACTTCAAGAAAACCCTCTCCTAATGAGAGGAACCCAGGAGTCAGGGAGAGGAGGGGTGGGTGGTGGTTGGAGACAGAGGCCTGGTGCCCCGGGTGCAGTGGAAGTCTCTGGAAGACCAGGTGGAGGGAGGCCTCACGGAGTGATGCCCAGGGTCACAGAGCTGTCGCAGCTGCTGTTTGTTAGTTCAAGTCCTGCTCTGAGGTGCTCTGTGTCAGCTCTGAGCGACAGGTGAGCTGGGGGTGCTCTGCAATGAGGGCTATGTGCACGGTTCCTGTGTGCCCAGCCCTGCCACGGTACCTGCAAGGGTAGCTCTGTATCCTGGAGGGGCCTGACCACGAGAGCCCCGTGGGCTGGGGTGGGGGTGGGGTACCTGCCCAGGTGAGCTCCATATTCTGGGATTGGTCTGACCACGAGAGCCCCATGGGCTGCTGGGGACCTGGTAAAGGATGTCAGGACAGTCAGTGAAGCCACCGAGGATATACCTCCAGTTGCTCCTAATTCCTACACCCTGCTGGTCATTCTACCAACCACCAGGACATGGTATTCTGTATTAGTCTTCAATGATGCCTTCTTTTGTATTCCATTAGTCCCAGAGTCACAAGAAATTTTGGCTTGTGAGTGGCAGGACTCAACATACAACTAAAACAATACTTCCGGGCCGTCTGGCCCCAAGGGTGCAAAAATTCCCACACCATCTTTGGGGAAAGCTTAGCTAAAGACCTAAAAGTTCTACCTCTGGAAAAGGAAACCCTCCTTCAATATGCAGACGACATTCTGATCACCAGCCCTACTAAGGAGGCCTCTGAACTACCAAGCCAATAAAGGATAGAAGTTGTCCAAGAAAAAGCTCAAATATCACAGACTGCGGTGACCTGCCTGGGCTTCATTCTCACAGAAGGTCAGAGAAGCCCATCCCAGGAAAGGGAAGAAACCATTTTCAGCCTTACCCCTTTCTAAAACTAGAAGACAGCTTAGGGGTTCCTGGGGAGGCCAGGGTTTGCTGCTTCTGGATCCCTAACTACAGTCTACTAGCTGGGCCTCTATATGAAACACTGAAAGGAAAAGATGATGATCCTTTTGAATAGAATCCAGAAGTGGCCTTTCAAGAATGGAAAGAGCAGTCAATTCAGACCCTTGCCCTGGAACTCCCTAATTTAGCTAAACCCTTTGACCTTTACATTCCCGGTGAAAGGTGAATCGCCATTGGAGAATTAGTGCAAAAACTGGGACCACTTGAAATGGAACAATGCAAGAATGCCATCCAGGTAGGATAAACTACGGTCACTAAGGGGCTTGGCCCACTGCCACATCTGGCCAAGATACTGGCGGTATCTAAAAACCTGGAAATCAGCAGCCCAAAAGGCCACCTCCCTCCTAAGGGAAAAGGACCCCACGTGGTGATCCTAACCACCAACCATGCCCTGAAGTTGCAGGGTTCGCTCCGTGGGCACACTGACCTCGAGTGAGGAGGCCCTCCAACTCCAACATCCAGAGAGATAACCGGGGGCAACAGGGCACCATGACGACTCGTGTGAACATCACTTGACCTGGAGTTTCTCTCATAAAACAACAAGAGTGTGTCCCAAAAGAGTAGACTACTGCTTGCAGGACTTACTGCACCCAGAGGGGAGCTAATAATCTTGGTGGGGGAACAGTATACCACACTGTCACCATAGAAAAGCCTACAGACACCGTGATGATGGTGGCCAATAAGACCGGCTGGACTCCTGTTTACTTCAAAAGGCTGTTGACTCAGTAGCCATCATGGTCCTTGATCACCACTGACCCTGGACTGTCTGGGAGTTGAGCGGGCAGGGCTCTGACACCTGGTGCTGTTTGTACGTTAATTCAGGGGCCTAACTGAAGAAAGCGCAGACTACTGGTCAGAGCATCTAGGCTGGCAGAGACGGTCAGCCTAAGGTGGCCGAACAAATGTGGGGCGGGGTGAAACCGGCCCCCACAGCGTCTCTGCACACCTCTTTCCTGGACCCTTAAAGGTCATTAGAATCTATAACACTTCCAATGCTGGTGCTCAGGTGGACGAGCAGGGAGGCAGGGGTCCTGGGGACAATCAATGTCACCGGGAGGCTGCTGGGGAGAAGCTCTGACCCTCGCCCCAGGGTATGAGGGCTCCCAACTCAGCACTCAGCAGTTACAGAAGAAGGGTCTGCACCCTCAGCACTCCAAGAATGAGGAACGGGACAAAAGGCAGAGGAGGGGTTTGTCCCCAGCAAAGCCCATTAAAAATCCCTGGGAGATAAAAATAGAATCTGGGCAATAAAGTCAAGTCTAACCTTTTTTATCCTTTGTGCTTTGTCTAATTTCACGTGCTCCTAGGGTCCCGCATGCAGAGGTTCCACACCCGGCACTTCAGACCAGATTTCCTAGTGCAGAATGGCTGGGTCGACACCTCAGCTCCTGGGGCCCAGTGCAGACTCCACGATATAGAGCCTGAGCTACAGCCAACCCGGCCCTCGAGAGCTCCGCCACCTCCCTCCCTCCCACTGACTCTGACAGGATCTCTACACAGCAGCCCAGCCCACAGCCCACGGGGTAGTGCATGCTCTCACCTCTCCATTCTCTGATCAAAATATAAAGTTTCCTTTGCTTGTGAACCAAACTCAGTCTCGATCTGTTGGCCCCAATGACACTGGGCAGGGGGACACTTGTTGGGGTCCACTCTGGAGGATCAGTAACAGAAATTGAGACTATTGTAACCTCAATGAACAGATGTGTGAGCCAAACTGTAGTTAACATAGAACAGTGTATAAGGCTCGGGTAAAATAAGATGTTTTTAACACTTCCATTTGATATTTCCATCACTTTTTATAAGCAAGTTCAGTGAAAAGGTTTGTCTTATTTGTCAGGTCAATATTAGAGAAACGAAGTGATTTCTTTCCAAGGATGTACAGCTAATAATCTTGGTTAAACCTTCAATCTTGTTTTAAATGCTTTTCCATTGAAAATGATACCTCTCTTTCAGCTCCCCCATTTCTGAGAAGTATAAAATCTTATAATTTATTATTACCAAAGGGGAAAGGTGGGAGGAGGGATAAATTAACAGTTTGGAATGAACACATACACACTGCTATGTATAAAATAGATCATCAACAAGGAACTACTGTATAGCACAGGGAACTACACTCAACATTTTGCAATAACCTATAAGGGGAAATAATCTGAAAAAGAATAGATATTTTTATTGACATCATCTATCAATGACAGTTAAAGTGTAGCCTAAGGGAAGCTGGTGGTGAGTGCTTCTGACCCTGAAGACTTCAATCATCTAAAGTTTGGACTCTGCCTACTTCCCAAGGCCCTTAATGAACATATGTGTAGCTGTAGCTTAAAAAATTCCCCAGTTTGGGTTTCGGGGAGACACTGATTTTGAAAAAGCCCTGGTGTTCTCCTTACATGAATGGGACTCTTCCTACTGCTAAAACATGTCTGTCACACCCAGAGGATGGTATACCGTCTGATCGGGAAGAGTTTGGAAAAGGCATCTCATCTCCTCATCTCCTGGTGCTCGGGTTCACCCCTCCAGCGTCTTTACTAACAGTCTCCCCACTTGGAGATGTCAGCACTGTCAACATCCTGTTGCGTACAGTTTGGAATTTGTCCAGAGGATGAAGCGGAAGGATGAGGAACAATGAGAGACAAGTCCTAGGTGTTCAGACAGGCACATGTCACTCTAATTTCCAATCAGGAAGATGAATTGACCAAAAGCTAGGGTTGCCCATGGAAACAGTATAGGGCTTGAGGAAATCCCGCTGCTTTGTGGCCAGTTCCCATAAACACGAGTTGAACAATGGAACTCAGGGGCAGTAAAATTCACAAAACTGCAGAGTTGAAAATATCCATCACTGAAAAATGTCTTGAGGAAAGTCAGAGAAAAGGACTTGTAAGCAAGGGAGAATGGCAGGAAAGGGATTTGAGGAGGTAGAAAGGACTCGCCATTAAGCACAAGAAAAGGAGCTGAACATTGCCAACATTGCAGTTGGCCAAAAAGGGTGTATGCGTTCTTTTCTGTATATATTCAAGAAAAGGGCATACACTTTTTTAGCCAACCAAACAGGTGGGCACTGGAAGTCAATACTACAAAAGATATCACTTCGCATCAGTCAGAAGAGCCATCCTCATAAAGCGTAAACAACAGAAATGCAGGACAGGGCAACGAGAAGAGGGAGCCCTGTGAGACTTATAGTGGAAATGTATATTGCCAACGGCCATTCTGGAGAAGTGTATTGTGTTTACTAAAGCATCTAAAAAATGAGCTACAGAGCATAGGGCACTTGCACTCATGGGCGTATATCTTGGGAAAAACAAAAATCGAGAGGACACAGGCACCCCAATGTTTACCCCCTCTCTGTTTAAAAGATCCTCGACTAGGATATAACTCAAATGTCTCTGGAGGGAAAAAATGGATAGAGATGTGGTACTTAGGTAGAGTGGAATATTATTCAGCCTGGAAATCAATGAAATATGGCCAGTTGTAACAACTCCGGAGGAGTTACGTATGATCATTCTAAGTGACAGAATTCAAAAAGAAAAAGACACATATCATAAGATATCACTTAAAGGTGGAATCCAAAATGGCTACACATGAAATAAATTACAAAACAAAAACATAGTCAAATATGTAGAAAACACGCATAAGGCTGCTAAACGGGAAAGGTGGGGAGGGGTGAGGCATCATCCAGGAGGTTGAAATTAGCAAAGATACCATACCAAATACCAAACTGATAATCAACAAGGCCTACACGGTAGCTAAAAGAACTGCACTCAGCACACTCAAGTCACCGGAAAAGAATATATACGACTGGTAAGAATCTGAAAAAGAATTTATTGATGTCTCTCTGTACGTGAATCAAGTGGATGTACAGCAGCAAGAAACAGAGCTTTGAAAATCAGCTGTAACCAATATAGTAATAAATTGAAAAAAATAAACGACAGAGAGACAGAGAAAACCTCTTACAACTTTTCCTCAGGGACGGTGATGCAACATGGATTGAACACATCTAGACCCACAGCAGGATGAGACATAAGGCTGGAAACTGTTTGCGCTAAGAGAAATGTGAGGTTGGGTGAGGAAATGCACACCCTTTAAAGTAATACTACCTGGTACCCATTCAATGGGTCCCAAATCTGCAGGTTCAAGGGATCTTCCTACAGCTAAAACATGCATGGAAAACCCAGAGGACTGTACACCATGTGATCGGGAGATGTGTCTAAAATGCACCTCATTTATCCTCTCCTGGTGCTCCTGTTCACCATTCCAGCCACGCTACTTAGAATCTCCCCACTTGGAGAATCAGCACATTTAAACTTCTGTTTCACACATTTTGCAAATTGTGAGGAGGATGAACGGGAAGAGGGGGAACCAATGAGAGAAGAGTTGTAGGGGTTTGGACGGGCACATATCACTCTAATTTCCCATTAAGAATAAGAATTAAAGAAAGGCTCAGCCTGCCTCGCCGGAGCCAAAATAGGGCCTGAAGCAATCCTGCGGGTTTGAGGCCAGCTCACAAAAGAGCAACTTAAAAAATGGAGCTCAGGGTCACTGCAATTCACAAACCTGCAGAGTTATAAATGAAAACTAACGTCGAAAAATATGTTGAGGTAAGGCAAAGAAGAGGATCTGAATGCAAGACAGAATTGCAAGAAACAGATTTCAAGAGATAGATTGGACTCGTCTTTAATGCACATGAAAAGCGGCAGAATTTCGACAATGATGCAGTTGGCCCAAAAGGGCGTATGCGTTTTTTCCTGATTATATCCAGGAAAAAACGCATACGCACTTTATGGGCAACAAAGCAAGCAAGCAATGCAAATGTGCACAACAAAGAAGTCTCACTTCCCACCGGTCAAAAGGGCCATCCTAAAAAATTGTAAAAACCAGAAATGCAGGACAGGCCATGGAGAACAGGGAGCCTTTATACGCTGATGGGCAGTGTGTGAACTGCCGAGAGCCACTCTGGAGAAGTGTATGGTGGTTCCTAAATCATCTAAAAAACAGAGCTACAGAGCATAGGACACTTCCAATCATGGGAGTATATCTAGGGAAGTCTAAAAATCAACAAGACACAAGCACACCACAGTTTAGAGCTACTCTGTTTACAAGAACCTCAACTTCAGTACACCTTAAATACCCCAAGAAAGAGAACAATGGATAAAGAAGATGTGGTACTTATGTACAATGGAATATCTCTTCACCATGAAATCAATGTAATAAGGCTAGTAGAAGGATAAAGAGTGGATTTAGGTCTGATAATACTACTTGAAATAAGTCAAACAGAAAAAGAAACATATCATAAGATATCACTTATAGAGGGAGGGTAAATATGGCTGCACAAGAAATGAATTACAGAACAGAACAGTGTCTCACATTTAGAAAACACACTTATGTCAGCTTAAGGGGAAAGGAGAGGTGGGGTGATGCATAAAACCAGAGTTTGAAATTAGCACAGATACCGTTCAATAAACCAAATAGGTATTAGACAAGATCTACACCTTGCTCAATGAACTGGCCTCAACACACCCTATACACCGCAGAGAAATATATCTGAGTAATAAGAATCTTAAAACCCATGTATTGATATATCTCCATAAGGGAATCAAGTGTGTGCAGAGCGGCACAAACACAGCAGTGAAAAGGAGCTAAACCCCATTATAGAAATAAATTTTAAAAACAAAACGCTGAAACAATGAAAGAGAGAAAAATTCTTACAAAATTCGCTCAGGGGCTGTGATGCAACCTGGATTGACCACATATAAACCCACAGCTGGATAAGACATAAGGCTGGACACTTGGGGCTGACAGGATTGGTGAGCTTTGGTGAGCAACTGCCGAAAGTTTAATGCAATACTTCATGCTACTCAGTCCAAGGGTCCCAACACTCCAGGTTGAAGGGAATCTTCCTACAGCTAAACCATGCTTGGGAAACCCAGCGACTGGTATACCATATGATCGGGAAAGGTTTCTAAAACGCACCTCATTTTTCCTCTCCTGGGGCTCCGGATCGACATTCCAGCCGCTTTACTAACAACATCCCCACATGGAGTCAATGCCTTTAAGTTCTGGTATCGCACAGTCTGCAGTTAGTGCAGAGGATGAATGGGAATAGGGGGAACCAGTGAGAAACTAGCTGTAGCGGTTTCAATGGGCACATGTCACTCTAATATCACATCAGTAAGAAGAATTAACCAAAGGCACAGCAAGGTGCCCCAGAAGAAAAATAGGGCTTCAAGGAATCCTGTGGTTACGGGGCAAGACCACAAAAATAAGAGCAAAAAAATGGAGCTAAGGGCCACTGCAATTCAAAAACCTGCAGAGTTATAAAGGCCAACGATTTTTAAAAAATATATTGAGGTAAGGCTATGAAGAGGCATTGAAAGCAAGGCAGAATTGCAGGAAACCGATTTCAGGAGGTAGACTGGAATTGCACTGAAAACATATGAAGAGAGTCAGAAACTCGACAATGATGCACTTGCCCAAAAAGGGCGTATGTGTTTTTTCCTGAATATATTCAGGAAAAAACGCATACGCACTTTTTGGCCAACCAAGCAAGCCTGCAAAGGAAATTTGCACTACAATGAAGTCTCACTTCCACCTGGTCAAAACGGCCATCTGAAAAAAGTGTAAAATCCATAAAGGCATGACAGGCCATGGAGAACTGGGAGCCTTCTTATGCTGATGGGCGGGATGTAAATTGCCAACAGCCACTCTGGAGAAGAGTATGGTGTTTCCTGAAACATCTAAAAAACAAAGCAACAGAGCCTAGGGCACTTCCACTTATGGTCCTATAGCTTAGGGAAATTAAAATCAAAAAGACACAGCCACCCCAAAGTTTGGGACGGCTCTGTTTACAAGAACCTCATTTACGGTACAAGTTCAATATTGCAGAAAGTGAAAAATGGATAAAGAACTTGTGGTACTTACGTACAATGCAATATCACTCAGCAATGAAATCTATGTCATCAGGCCCGTAGCAGCATAATGAGTGGATTCAGGTATGATGATTCGAACTGAAAAAAGTCACACAGAAAAGAAACATCATAAGGTATCACTAATACACAGAATGTGAACTTGGCTACACATGAGCAGAATTACAAAACAGAATAGTGTCTCAAGTTTAGAAAACCAACTTACGCTTGCTTAACGGGGAAGGTGAGTTGGGGTGCTGCATAAAACCAGAGATTGAAATGAGCACAGATAAAGTTCCTTAAGCCAAATATGGAATAGACAAGAGCTACTCCTTGCTCAACGAAATGGACTCAACACCCCATATTAAACGCCTAAGAATGTACCTGACTAGTAAGTATCTTAAAACCTATGGATTGCTATGTCTCCAAAAGAGAATCAAGCGTGTGTACAGGGGCATAAACGCAGCAGTGATAGGATTGGAGAGGTTCGGTGAGCAAATGAAGACCCTTTGAAGTCATATTGCATGGTACCCATTACACAGGTCTCAACTCTCCAGGTTTAAGGTATTCTTTCTTCAGCTAAAACATGCACGTGGAACCCAGAGTATGATCAACGATGTGAAAGGGAGACGTGTTCAAATATGTCTCAGTTTTCCTCCCCTGGTACTCGGGTGCAACATTCCAGATGCTTTACTAACACTCTCCCTACTTGGAGAGTCAGTGCCTTTAACCTCCTGTTTGCCCCAGTTTGCAATTTCTGCGGAAGATGAACAGGAATAGCGAGAACCAATGAGAGACTACCTGGAGGTGTCTGAACGGGCAAATTTAACTCTCATTTCCCACCAGGAAGAGGAATTAACCAAAGGCTCAGCGTGCCATGCTGGAACCACATTAGGGCCTGAAGACATCCTGCGGTGTTGCGGCCAGCTCACAAGAAAGGGAGTTGAAGAAAGGAGCTCAGGGGCACTGTAATTCACAAACCTGCAGAGTTATAAATGACAGCTATCGTCCAAAAATATACTGAAGTAAGGCTGCCAAGAGGACTTGAAAGCGGGGCAGAATTGCAGGAAACCGATTTCAGGAGGTAGACAGGAATTGCATTGAAAGCATAGGAAAAGAGGCAGAACGTCCACAATGATGCACTTGGCCAAAAAGGGAGTATGCGTTTTTTCCTGAATATATTCAGGAAAACACGCATATGCACTTTTTGGCCAACCAAGCAAGCTTGCAAAGGAAATCTGCACTACAATGAAGTCTCACTACCCCCCAGTCAAAAGGGGCATCTGAAAAAAGTGTAAAATCCAGAAAGGCAGGACAGGCCATGGAGAACTGGGAGCCTTGTTATGCTGAAGGTTCTGATGTAAATTGCCAACAACCACTCGGGAGAAGTGTATGGTGTTTCCTGAAACATCTAAAAAACAAAGCAACAGAGCCTAGGGCACTTCCACTTATGGTCCTATAGCTTAGGGAATTTAAAATCAAAAAGACACAGACACCCCAAAGTTTCGAACAGCTCTGTTTACAAGAACCTCATTTACAGTACAAGTTCAACATCGCAGAAAGTGAAAAATGGATAAAGAAGTTGTGGTATTTACTTACAAAGCAATATCACTCAGCAATGAAATCTGTGTCATCAGGCCCTTAGCAGCACAATGAGTGGATTCAGGTATGATGATTCTAACTGAAATAAGTCACACAGAAAAAGAAACATCATAAGATATCAGTAATACACGGAATGTAAACTTGGCTACACAGGAACTGAATTACAGAACAGAACAGGGTCTCAAATTTAGAAAACCAACTTATGCTTGCTTAAGGGTAAAGGTGAGTTGGGGTGCTGCATAAAACCAGAGATTGAAATGAGCACAGATAAAGTTCCTTAAGTCAAATATGGAATAGACAAGAGCTACTCCTTGCTCAACGAAATGGACTCAACACCGCATATTAAACGCCTAAGAATGTACCTGACTAGTAAGTATCTTAAAACCTATGGATTGCTATGTCTCCGAAAGAGAATCAAGCATGTGTACAGGGGCATAAACGCAACAGTGATAGGATTGGAGAGGTTTGGTGAGCAAATGAAGACCCTTTGAAGTCATATTGCATGGTACCCATTACACGGGTCTCAACTCTCCAGGTTTAAGGTATTCTTCCTTCAGCTAAAACATGCATGTGGAACCCAAGTATGATCAACCATGTGAACGGGAGACGTGTTCAAATATGTCTCAGTTTTCCTCCCCTGGTACTCGGGTGCAACATTCCAGATGCTTTACTAACACTCTCCCCACTTGGAGAGTCAGCGCCTTTAACCTCCTGTTTGGCCCAGTTTGCAATTTCTGCGGAAGATGAACAGGAATAGCGAGAACCAAAGAGAGGCTAGCTGGAGGTGTCTGGACGGGCAAATTTAACTCTCATTTCCCACCAGGAAGAGGAAATAACCAAAGGCTCAGCGTGCCGTACCGGAACCAGATTAGGGCCTGAAGCCATCCTGCGGTGTTGCGGCCAGCTCAAAAGAAAGCGAGTTGAAGAAAGGAGCTCAGGGGCACTGTAATTCACAAACCTGCAGAGTTATAAATGACAGCTATCGTCCAAAAATAGACTGAAGTAAGCCTGCCAAGAGGACTTGAAAGCGGGGCAGAATTGCAGGAAACCGATTTCAGGAGGTAGACTGGAATTGCATTGAAAGCATAGGAAAAGAGGCAGAACGTCCACAATGATGCACTTGGCCAAAAAGGGCGTATGCGTTTTTTCCTGAATATATTCAGGAAAAAACGCATACGCCCTTTTTGGCCAACCAAGCAAGCTTGCAAAGGAAATCTGCACTACAATGAAGTCTCACTTCCCCCCGGTCTAAAGGGCCATCTGAAAAAAGTGTAAAATCCAGAAAGGCAGGACAGGCCGTGGAGAACTGGGAGCCTTGTTATGCTGATGGGCGGGATGTAAATTGCCAACAGACACTAGGGAGAAGTGTATGGTGTTTCCTGAAACATCGAAAAAGCAAAGCAACAGAGCCTAGGGCACTGCCACTTATGGTCCTATAGCTTAGGGAAATTAAAATCAAAAAGACACAGCAACCCCAATGTTTGGGACGCCTCTGTTTTCAAGAACCTCGTTTACAGTACAAGTTCAACATCGCAGAAAGTGAAAAATGGATAAAGAACTTGTGGTACTTACGTACAATGCAGTATCACTCAGCAATGAAATCTATGTCATCAGGCCCGTAGCAGCATAATGAGTGGATTCAGGTACGATGATTCTAACTGAAGTAAGTCACACAGAAAAAGAAGCATCATAAGATATCAGTAATACACGGAATGTAAACTTGGCTACACAGGAACTGAATTACAGAACAGAACAGGGTCTCAAATTTAGAAAACCAACTTATGCTTGCTTAAGGGTAAAGGTGAGTTGGGGTGCTGCATAAAACCAGAGATTGAAATGAGCACAGATAAAGTTCCTTAAGTCAAATATGGAATAGACAAGAGCTACTCCTTGCTCAACGAAATGGACTCAACACCGCATATTAAACGCCTAAGAATGTACCTGACTAGTAAGTATCTTAAAACCTATGGATTGCTATGTCTCCGAAAGAGAATCAAGCATGTGTACAGGGGCATAAACGCAGCAGTGATAGGATTGGAGAGGTTCGGTGAGCAAATGAAGACCCTTTGAAGTCATATTGCATGGTACCCATTCCACGGGTCTCAACTCTACAGGTTTAAGGTATTCTTCCTTCAGCTAAAACATGCATGTGGAACCCAAGTATGATCAACCATGTGAACGGGAGACGTGTTCAAATATGTCTCAGTTTTCCTCCCCTGGTACTCGGGTGCAACATTCCAGACGCTTTACTAACACTCTCCCCACTTGGAGAGTCAGCGCCTTTAACCTCCTGTTTGGCCCAGTTTGCAATTTCTGCGGAAGATGAACAGGAATAGCGAGAACCAATGAGAGGCTAGCTGGAGGTGTCTGGACAGGCAAATTTAACTCTCATTTCCCACCAGGAAGAGGAAATAACCAAAGGCTCAGCTGTCGGTACCGGAACCAGATTAGGGCCTGAAGCCATCCTGCGGTGCTGCGGCCAGGTCACAAGAAAGCGAGTTGAAGAAAGGAGCTCAGGGGCACTGTAATTCACAAACCTGCAGAGTTATAAATGACAGCTATCGTCCAAAAATAGACTGAAGTAAGGCTGCCAAGAGGACTTGAAAGCGGGGCAGAATTGCAGGAAACCGATTTCAGGAGGTAGACTGGAATTGCATTGAAAGCATAGGAAAAGAGGCAGAACGTCCACAATGATGCACTTGGCCAAAAAGGGCGTATGCGTTTTTTCCTGAATATATTCAGGAAAAAACGCATACGCCCTTTTTGGCCAACCAAGCAAGCTTGCAAAGGAAATCTGCACTACAATGAAGTCTCACTTCCCCCCGGTCAAAAGGGCCATCTGAAAAAAGTGTAAAATCCAGAAAGGCAGGACAGGCCATGGAGAACTGGGAGCCTTGTTATGCTGAAGGGTGGGATGTAAATTGCCAACAACCACTCGGGAGAAGTGTATGGTGTTTCCTGAAACATCTAAAAAACAAAGCAACAGAGCCTAGGGCACTTCCACTTATGGTCCTATAGCTTAGGGAATTTAAAATCAAAAAGACACAGACACCCCAAAGTTTCGAACAGCTCTGTTTACAAGAACCTCGTTTACAGTACAAGTTCAACATCGCAGAAAGTGAAAAATGGATAAAGAAGTTGTGGTATTTACTTACAAAGCAATATCACTCAGCAATGAAATCTGTGTCATCAGGCCCTTAGCAGCACAATGAGTGGATTCAGGTATGATGATTCTAACTGAAATAAGTCACACAGAAAAAGAAACATCATAAGATATCAGTAATACACGGAATGTAAACTTGGCTACACAGGAACTGAATTACAGAACAGAACAGGGTCTCAAATTTAGAAAACCAACTTATGCTTGCTTAAGGGTAAAGGTGAGTTGGGGTGCTGCATAAAACCAGAGATTGAAATGAGCACAGATAACGTTCCTTAAGTCAAATATGGAATAGACAAGAGCTACTCCTTGCTCAACGAAATGGACTCAACATCGCATATTAAACGCCTAAGAATGTACCTGACTAGTAAGTATCTTAAAACCTATGGATTGCTATGTCTCCGAAAGAGAATCAAGCATGTGTACAGGGGCATAAACGCAGCAGTGATAGGATTGGAGAGGTTTGGTGAGCAAATGAAGACCCTTTGAAGTCATATTGCATGGTACCCATTCCACGGGTCTCAACTCTCCAGGTTTAAGGTATTCTTCCTTCAGCTAAAACATGCATGTGGAACCCAAGTATGATCAACCATGTGAACGGGAGACGTGTTCAAATATGTCTCAGTTTTCCTGCCCTGGTACTCGGGTGCAACATTCCAGACGCTTTACTAACACTCTCCCCACTTGGAGAGTCAGCGCCTTTAACCTCCTGTTTGGCCCAGTTTGCAATTTCTGCGGAAGATGAACAGGAATAGCGAGAACCAAAGAGAGGCTAGCTGGAGGTGTCTGGACGGGCAAATTTAACTCTCATTTCCCACCAGGAAGAGGAAATAACCAAAGGCTCAGCGTGCCGTTCCGGAACCAGATTAGGGCCTGAAGCCATCCTGCGGTGTTGCAGCCAGCTCAAAAGAAAGCGAGTTGAAGAAAGGAGCTCAGGGGCACTGTAATTCACAAACCTGCAGAGTTATAAATGACAGCTATCGTCCAAAAATAGACTGAAGTAAGGCTGCCAAGAGGACTTGAAAGCGGGGCAGAATTGCAGGAAACCAATTTCAGGAGGTAGACTGGAATTGCATTGAAAGCATAGGAAAAGAGGCAGAACGTCCACAATGATGCACTTGGCCAAAAAGGGCGTATGCGTTTTTCCTGAATATATTCAGGAAAAAACGCATACGCCCTTTTTGGCCAACCAAGCAAGCTTGCAAAGGAAATCTGCACTACAATGAAGTCTCACTTCCCCCCGGTCAAAAGGGGCATCTGAAAAAAGTGTAAAATCCAGAAAGGCAGGACAGGCCGTGGAGAACTGGGAGCCTTGTTATGCTGATGGGCGGGATGTAAATTGCCAACAGACACTAGGGAGAAGTGTATGGTGTTTCCTGAAACATCGAAAAAGCAAAGCAACAGAGCCTAGGGCACTGCCACTTATGGTCCTATAGCTTAGGGAAATTAAAATCAAAAAGACACAGCAACCCCAATGTTTGGGACGCCTCTGTTTACAAGAACCTCGTTTACAGTACAAGTTCAACATCACAGAAAGTGAAAAATGGATAAAGAACTTGTGGTACTTACGTACAATGCAGTATAACTCAGCAATGAAATCTATGTCATCAGGCCCGTAGCAGCATAATGAGTGGATTCAGGTACGATGATTCTAACTGAAATAAGTCACACAGAAAAAGAAACATCATAAGATATCACTAATACACGGAATGTAAACTTGGCTACACAGGAACTGCATTCCAAAACAGAACAGGGTCTCAAATTTAGAAAACCAACTTATGCTTGCTTAAGGGGAAAGGTGAGTTGAGGTGCTGCATAAAACCAGAGATTGAAATGAGCACAGATAAAGTTCCTTAAGCCAAATATGGAATAGACAAGAGCTACTCCTTGGTCAACGAAATGGACTCAAAACCCCATATTAAACCCCTAAAAATGTACCTGACTAGTAAGTATCTTAAAACCTATGGATTGCTATGTCTCCAAAAGAGAATCAAGCGTGTGTAAAGGGGTGTAAACGCAGCAGTGATAGGATTGGAGAGGTTCGGTGAGCAAATGAAGACCCTTTGAAGTCATATTGCATGGTACCCATTACACGGGTCTCAACTCTCCAGGTTTAAGGTATTCTTCCTTCAGCTAAAACATGCATGTGGAACCCAGAGTATGATCAACCATGTGAACGGGAGACGTGTTCAAATATGTCTCAGTTTTCCTCCCCTGGTACTCGGGTGCAACATTCCAGACGCTTTACTAACACTCTCCGGACTCGGAGAGTCAGTCCCTTTAACCTCCTGTTTGGCCCAGTTTGCAATTTCTGCGGAAGATGAACAGGAATAGCGAGAACCAATGAGAGGCTAGCTGGAGGTGTCTGGACGGGCAAATTTAACTCTCATTTCCCACCAGGAAGAGGAATTAACCAAAGGCTCAGCATGCCGGGCCGGAACCAGATTAGGGCCTGAAGCCATCCTGCGGTGTTGCGGCCAGGTCACAAGAAAGCGAGTTGAAGAAAGGAGCTCAGGGGCACTGTAATTCACAAACCTGCAGAGTTATAAATGACAGCTATCGTCCAAAAATAGACTGAAGTAAGGCTGCCAAGAGGACTTGAAAGCGGGGCAGAATTGCAGGAAACCGATTTCAGGAGGTAGACTGGAATTGCATTGAAAGCATAGGAAAAGAGGCAGAACGTCCACAATGATGCACTTGGCCAAAAAGGGCGTATGCGTTTTTTCCTGAATATATTCAGGAGAAAACGCATACGCCCTTTTTGGCCAACCAAGCAAGCTTGCAAAGGAAATCTGCACTACAATGAAGTCTCACTTCCCCCCGGTCAAAAGGGCCATCTGAAAAAAGTGTAAAATCCAGAAAGGCAGGACAGGCCATGGAGAACTGGGAGCCTTGTTATGCTGATGGGCGGGATGTAAATTGCCAACAACCACTCGGGAGAAGTGTATGGTGTTTCCTGAAACATCTAAAAAACAAAGCAACAGAACCTAGGGCACTTCCACTTATGGTCCTATAGCTTAGGGAAATTAAAATCAAAAAGACACAGTCACCCCAAAGTTTGGAACGGCTCTGTTTACAAGAACCTCGTTTACAGTACAAGTTCAACATCGCAGAAAGTGAAAAATGGATAAAGAAGTTGTGGTATTTACTTACAAAGCAATATCACTCAGCAATGAAATCTGTGTCATCAGGCCCTTAGCAGCACAATGAGTGGATTCAGGTATGATGATTCTAACTGAAGTAAGTCACACAGAAAAAGAAACATCATAAGATATCAGTAATACACGGAATGGAAACTTGGCTACACAGGAACTGAATTACAGAACAGAACAGGGTCTCAAATTTAGAAAACCAACTTATGCTTGCTTAAGGGTAAAGGTGAGTTGGGGTGCTGCATAAAACCAGAGATTGAAATGAGCACAGATAACGTTCCTTAAGTCAAATATGGAATAGACAAGAGCTACTCCTTGCTCAACGAAATGGACTCAACACCGCATATTAAACGCCTAAGAATGTACCTGACTAGTAAGTATCGTAAAACCTATGGATTGCTATGTCTCCGAAAGAGAATCAAGCATGTGTACAGGGGCATAAACGCAGCAGTGATAGGATTGGAGAGGTTCGGTGAGCAAATGAAGACCCTTTGAAGTCATATTGCATGGTACCCATTCCACGGGTCTCAACTCTCCAGGTTTAAGGTATTCTTCCTTCAGCTAAAACATGCATGTGGAACCCAAGTATGATAAACCATGTGAACGGGAGACGTGTTCAAATATGTCTCAGTTTTCCTCCCCTGGTACTCGGGTGCAACATTCCAGATGCTTTACTAACACTCTCCCCACTTGGAGAGTCAGCGCCTTTAACCTCCTGTTTGGCCCAGTTTGCAATTTCTGCGGAAGATGAACAGGAATAGCCAGAAGCAATGAGAGGCTAGCTGGAGGTGTCTGGACGGGCAAATTTAACTCTCATTTCCCACCAGGAAGAGGAAATAACCAAAGGCTCAGCGTGCCATACCGGAACCAGATTACGGCCTGAAGCCATCCTGCGGTGTTGCGGCCAGCTCAAAAGAAAGCGAGTTGAAGAAAGGAGCTCAGGGGCACTGTAATTCACAAACCTGCAGAGTTATAAATGACAGCTATTGTCCAAAAATAGACTGAAGTAAGGCTGCCAAGAGGACTTGAAAGCGGGGCAGAATTGCAGGAAACCGATTTCAGGAGGTAGACTGGAATTGCATTGAAAGCATAGGAAAAGAGGCAGAACGTCCACAATGATGCACTTGGCCAAAAAGGGCGTATGCGTTTTTTCCTGAATATATTCAGGAAAAAACGCATACGCCCTTTTTGGCCAACCAAGCAAGCTTGCAAAGGAAATCTGCACTACAATGAAGTCTCACTTCCCCCCGGTCAAAAGGGCCATCTGAAAAAAGTGTAAAATCCAGAAAGGCAGGACAGGCCATGGAGAACTGGGAGCCTTGTTATGCTGATGGGCGGGATGTAAATTGCCAACAACCACTCGGGAGAAGTGTATGGTGTTTCCTGAAACATCTAAAAAACAAAGCAACAGAACCTAGGGCACTTCCACTTATGGTCCTATAGCTTAGGGAAATTAAAATCAAAAAGACACAGCCACCCCAAAGTTTGGAACGGCTCTGTTTACAAGAACCTCGTTTACAGTACAAGTTCAACATCGCAGAAAGTGAAAAATGGATAAAGAAGTTGTGGTATTTACTTACAAAGCAATATCACTCAGCAATGAAATCTGTGTCATCAGGCCCGTAGCAGCATAATGAGTGGATTCAGGTACGATGATTCTAACTGAAATAAGTCACACAGAAAAAGAAACATCATAAGATATCACTAATACACGGAATGTAAACTTGGCTACACAGGAACTGCATTCCAAAACAGAACAGGGTCTCAAATTTAGAAAACCAACTTATGCTTGCTAAAGGGGAAAGGTGAGTTGAGGTGCTGCATAAAACCAGAGATTGAAATGAGCACAGATAAAGTTCCTTAAGCCAAATATGGAATAGACAAGAGCTACTCCTTGGTCAACGAAATGGACTCAAAACCCCATATTAAACCCCTAAAAATGTACCTGACTAGTAAGTATCTTAAAACCTATGGATTACTATGTCTCCAAAAGAGAATCAAGCGTGTGTACAGGGGTATAAACGCAGCAGTGATAGGATTGGAGAGGTTCGGTGAGCAAATGAAGACCCTTTGAAGTCATATTGCATGGTACCCATTACACGGGTTTCAACTACCCAGGTTTAAGGTATTCTTCCTTCAGCTAAAACATGCATGTGGAACCCAGAGTATGATCAACCTTGTGAACGGGAGACGTGTTCAAATATGTCTCAGTTTTCCTCCCCTGGTACTCGGGTGCAACATTCCAGACGCTTTACTAACACTCTCCGGACTTGGAGAGTCAGTCCCTTTAACCTCCTGTTTGGCCCAGTTTGCAATTTCTGCGGAAGATGAACAGGAATAGCGAGAACCAATGAGAGGCTAGCTGGAGGTGTCTGGACGGGCAAATTTAACTCTCATTTCCCACCAGGAAGAGGAATTAACCAAAGGCTCAGCATGCCGGGCCGGAACCAGATTAGGGCCTGAAGCCATCCTGCGGTGTTGCGGCCAGGTCACAAGAAAGCGAGTTGAAGAAAGGAGCTCAGGGGCACTGTAATTCACAAACCTGCAGAGTTATAAATGACAGCTATCGTCCAAAAATAGACTGAAGTAAGGCTGCCAAGAGGACTTGAAAGCGGGGCAGAATTGCAGGAAACCGATTTCAGGAGGTAGACTGGAATTGCATTGAAAGCATAGGAAAAGAGGCAGAACGTCCACAATGATGCACTTGGCCAAAAAGGGCGTATGCGTTTTTTCCTGCATATATTCAGGAGAAAACGCATACGCCCTTTTTGGCCAACCAAGCAAGCTTGCAAAGGAAATCTGCACTACAATGAAGTCTCACTTCCCCCCGGTCAAAAGGGCCATCTGAAAAAAGTGTAAAATCCAGAAAGGCAGGACAGGCCATGGAGAACTGGGAGCCTTGTTATGCTGATGGGCGGGATGTAAATTGCCAACAACCACTCAGGAGAAGTGTATGGTGTTTCCTGAAACATCTAAAAAACAAAGCAACAGAACCTAGGGCACTTCCACTTATGGTCCTATAGCTTAGGGAAATTAAAATCAAAAAGACGCAGTCACCTCAAAGTTTGGAACGGCTCTGTTTACAAGAACCTCGTTTACAGTACAAGTTCAACATCGCAGAAAGTGAAAAATGGATAAAGAAGTTGTGGTATTTACTTACAAAGCAATATCACTCAGCAATGAAATCTGTGTCATCAGGCCCTTAGCAGCACAATGAGTGGATTCAGGTATGATGATTCTAACTGAAGTAAGTCACACAGAAAAAGAAGGATCATAAGATATCAGTAATACACGGAATGTAAACTTGGCTACACAGGAACTGAATTACAGAACAGAACAGGGTCTCAAATTTAGAAAACCAACTTATGCTTGCTTAAGGGTAAAGGTGAGTTGGGGTGCTGCATAAAACCAGAGATTGAAATGAGCACAGATAAAGTTCCTTAAGTCAAATATGGAATAGACAAGAGCTACTCCTTGCTCAACGAAATGGACTCAACACCGCATATTAAACGCCTAAGAATGTACCTGACTAGTAAGTATCTTAAAACCTATGGATTGCTATGTCTCCGAAAGAGAATCAAGCATTTGTACAGGGGCATAAACGCAGCAGTGATAGGATTGGAGAGGTTCGGTGAGCAAATGAAGACCCTTTGAAGTCATATTGCATGGTACCCATTCCACGGGTCTCAACTCTCCAGGTTTAAGGTATTCTTCCTTCAGCTAAAACATGCATGTGGAACCCAAGTATGATCAACCATGTGAACGGGAGACGTGTTCAAATATGTCTCAGTTTTCCTCCCCTGGTACTCGGGTGCAACATTCCAGACGCTTTACTAACACTCTCCCCACTTGGAGAGTCAGCGCCTTTAACCTCCTGTTTGGCCCAGTTTGCAATTTCTGCGGAAGATGAACAGGAATAGCGAGAACCAATGAGAGGCTAGCTGGAGGTGTCTGGACGGGCAAATTTAACTCTCATTTCCCACCAGGAAGAGGAAATAACCAAAGGCTCAGCGTGCCGTACCGGAACCAGATTAGGGCCTGAAGCCATCCTGCGGTGCTGCGGCCAGGTCACAAGAAAGCGAGTTGAAGAAAGGAGCTCAGGGGCACTGTAATTCACAAACCTGCAGAGTTATAAATGACAGCTATCGTCCAAAAATAGACTGAAGTAAGGCTGCCAAGAGGACTTGAAAGCGGGGCAGAATTGCAGGAAACCGATTTCAGGAGGTAGACTGGAATTGCATTGAAAGCATAGGAAAAGAGGCAGAACGTCCACAATGATGCACTTGGCCAAAAAGGGCGTATGCGTTTTTTCCTGAATATATTCAGGAAAAAACGCATACGCCCTTTTTGGCCAACCAAGCAAGCTTGCAAAGGAAATCTGCACTACAATGAAGTCTCACTTCCCCCCGGTCAAAAGGGCCATCTGAAAAAAGTGTAAAATCCAGAAAGGCAGGACAGGCCATGGAGAACTGGGAGCCTTGTTATGCTGAATGGTGGGATGTAAATTGCCAACAACCACTCGGGAGAAGTGTATGGTGTTTCCTGAAACATCTAAAAAACAAAGCAACAGAGCCTAGGGCACTTCCACTTATGGTCCTATAGCTTAGGGAATTTAAAATCAAAAAGACACAGACACCCCAAAGTTTCAAACAGCTCTGTTTACAAGAACCTCGTTTACAGTACAAGTTCAACATCGCAGAAAGTGAAAAATGGATAAAGAAGTTGTGGTATTTACTTACAAAGCAATATCACTCAGCAATGAAATCTGTGTCATCAGGCCCTTAGCAGCACAATGAGTGGATTCAGGTATGATGATTCTAACTGAAATAAGTCACACAGAAAAAGAAACATCATAAGATATCAGTAATACACGGAATGTAAACTTGGCTACACAGGAACTGAATTACAGAACAGAACAGGGTCTCAAATTTAGAAAACCAACTTATGCTTGCTTAAGGGTAAAGGTGAGTTGGGGTGCTGCATAAAACCAGAGATTGAAATGAGCACAGATAACGTTCCTTAAGTCAAATATGGAATAGACAAGAGCTACTCCTTGCTCAACGAAATGGACTCAACATCGCATATTAAACGCCTAAGAATGTACCTGACTAGTAAGTATCTTAAAACCTATGGATTGCTATGTCTCCGAAAGAGAATCAAGCATGTGTACAGGGGCATAAACGCAGCAGTGATAGGATTGGAGAGGTTTGGTGAGCAAATGAAGACCCTTTGAAGTCATATTGCATGGTACCCATTCCACGGGTCTCAACTCTCCAGGTTTAAGGTATTCTTCCTTCAGCTAAAACATGCATGTGGAACCCAAGTATGATCAACCATGTGAACGGGAGACGTGTTCAAATATGTCTCAGTTTTCCTCCCCTGGTACTCGGGTGCAACATTCCAGACGCTTTACTAACACTCTCCCCACTTGGAGAGTCAGCGCCTTTAACCTCCTGTTTGGCCCAGTTTGCAATTTCTGCGGAAGATGAACAGGAATAGCGAGAACCAAAGAGAGGCTAGCTGGAGGTGTCTGGACGGGCAAATTTAACTCTCATTTCCCACCAGGAAGAGGAAATAACCAAAGGCTCAGCGTGCCGTTCCGGAACCAGATTAGGGCCTGAAGCCATCCTGCGGTGTTGCAGCCAGCTCAAAAGAAAGCGAGTTGAAGAAAGGAGCTCAGGGGCACTGTAATTCACAAACCTGCAGAGTTATAAATGACAGTTATCGTCCAAAAATAGACTGAAGTAAGGCTGCCAAGAGGACTTGAAAGCGGGGCAGAATTGCAGGAAACCGATTTCAGGAGGTAGACTGGAATTGCATTGAAAGCATAGGAAAAGAGGCAGAACGTCCACAATGATGCACTTGGCCAAAAAGGGCGTATGCGTTTTTCCTGAATATATTCAGGAAAAAACGCATACGCCCTTTTTGGCCAACCAAGCAAGCTTGCAAAGGAAATCTGCACTACAATGAAGTCTCACTTCCCCCCGGTCAAAAGGGGCATCTGAAAAAAGTGTAAAATCCAGAAAGGCAGGACAGGCCGTGGAGAACTGGGAGCCTTGTTATGCTGATGGGCGGGATGTAAATTGCCAACAGACACTAGGGAGAAGTGTATGGTGTTTCCTGAAACATCGAAAAAGGAAAGCAACAGAGCCTAGGGCACTGCCACTTATGGTCCTATAGCTTAGGGAAATTAAAATCAAAAAGACACAGCAACCCCAATGTTTGGGACGCCTCTGTTTACAAGAACCTCGTTTACAGTACAAGTTCAACATCACAGAAAGTGAAAAATGGATAAAGAACTTGTGGTACTTACGTACAATGCAGTATAACTCAGCAATGAAATCTATGTCATCAGGCCCGTAGCAGCATAATGAGTGGATTCAGGTACGATGATTCTAACTGAAATAAGTCACACAGAAAAAGAAACATCATAAGATATCACTAATACACGGAATGTAAACTTGGCTACACAGGAACTGCATTCCAAAACAGAACAGGGTCTCAAATTTAGAAAACCAACTTATGCTTGCTTAAGGGGAAAGGTGAGTTGAGGTGCTGCATAAAACCAGAGATTGAAATGAGCACAGATAAAGTTCCTTAAGCCAAATATGGAATAGACAAGAGCTACTCCTTGGTCAACGAAATGGACTGAAAACCCCATATTAAACCCCTAAAAATGTACCTGACTAGTAAGTATCTTAAAACCTATGGATTGCTATGTCTCCAAAAGAGAATCAAGCGTGTGTAAAGGGGTGTAAACGCAGCAGTGATAGGATTGGAGAGGTTCGGTGAGCAAATGAAGACCCTTTGAAGTCATATTGCATGGTACCCATTACACGGGTCTCAACTCTCCAGGTTTAAGGTATTCTTCCTTCAGCTAAAACATGCATGTGGAACCCAGAGTATGATCAACCATGTGAACGGGAGACGTGTTCAAATATGTCTCAGTTTTCCTCCCCTGGTACTCGGGTGCAACATTCCAGATGCTTTACTAACACTCTCCCCACTTGGAGAGTCAGCGCCTTTAACCTCCTGTTTGGCCCAGTTTGCAATTTCTGCGGAAGATGAACAGGAATAGCCAGAAGCAATGAGAGGCTAGCTGGAGGTGTCTGGACGGGCAAATTTAACTCTCATTTCCCACCAGGAAGAGGAAATAACCAAAGGCTCAGCGTGCCATACCGGAACCAGATTAGGGCCTGAAGCCATCCTGCGGTGTTGCGGCCAGCTCAAAAGAAAGCGAGTTGAAGAAAGGAGCTCAGGGGCACTGTAATTCACAAACCTGCAGAGTTATAAATGACAGCTATTGTCCAAAAATAGACTGAAGTAAGGCTGCCAAGAGGACTTGAAAGCGGGGCAGAATTGCAGGAAACCGATTTCAGGAGGTAGACTGGAATTGCATTGAAAGCATAGGAAAAGAGGCAGAACGTCCACAATGATGCACTTGGCCAAAAAGGGCGTATGCGTTTTTTCCTGAATATATTCAGGAAAAAACGCATACGCCCTTTTTGGCCAACCAAGCAAGCTTGCAAAGGAAATCTGCACTACAATGAAGTCTCACTTCCCCCCGGTCAAAAGGGCCATCTGAAAAAAGTGTAAAATCCAGAAAGGCAGGACAGGCCATGGAGAACTGGGAGCCTTGTTATGCTGATGGGCGGGATGTAAATTGCCAACAACCACTCGGGAGAATTGTATGGTGTTTCCTGAAACATCTAAAAAACAAAGCAACAGAACCTAGGGCACTTCCACTTATGGTCCTATAGCTTAGGGAAATTAAAATCAAAAAGGCACAGCCACCCCAAAGTTTGGAACGGCTCTGTTTACAAGAACCTCGTTTACAGTACAAGTTCAACATCGCAGAAAGTGAAAAATGGATAAAGAAGTTGTGGTATTTACTTACAAAGCAATATCACTCAGCAATGAAATCTGTGTCATCAGGCCCTTAGCAGCACAATGAGTGGATTCAGGTATGATGATTCTAACTGAAGAAAGTCACACAGAAAAAGAAACATCATAAGATATCAGTAATACACGGAATGTAAACTTGGCTACACAGGAACTGAATTACAGAACAGAACAGGGTCTCAAATTTAGAAAACCAACTTATGCTTGCTTAAGGGTAAAGGTGAGTTGGGGTGCTGCATAAAACCAGAGATTGAAATGAGCACAGATAAAGTTCCTTAAGTCAAATATGGAATAGACAAGAGCTACTCCTTGCTCAACGAAATGGACTCAACACCGCATATTAAACGCCTAAGAATGTACCTGACTAGTAAGTATCTTAAAACCTATGGATTGCTATGTCTCCGAAAGAGAATCAAGCATGTGTACAGGGGCATAAACGCAGCAGTGATAGGATTGGAGAGGTTCGGTGAGCAAATGAAGACCCTTTGAAGTCATATTGCATGGTACCCATTCCACGGGTCTCAACTCTCCAGGTTTAAGGTATTCTTCCTTCAGCTAAAACATGCATGTGGAACCCAAGTATGATCAACCATGTGAACGGGAGACGTGTTCAAATATGTCTCAGTTTTCCTGCCCTGGTACTCGGGTGCAACATTCCAGACGCTTTACTAACCCTCTCCCCACTTGGAGAGTCAGCGCCTTTAACCTCCTGTTTGGCCCAGTTTGCAATTTCTGCGGAAGATGAACAGGAATAGCGAGAACCAATGAGAGGCTAGCTGGAGGTGTCTGGACGGGCAAATTTAACTCTCATTTCCCACCAGGAAGAGGAAATAACCAAAGGCTCAGCGTGCCGTACCGGAACCAGATTAGGGCCTGAAGCCATCCTGCGGTGTTGCGGCCAGGTCACAAGAAAGCGAGTTGAAGAAAGGAGCTCAGGGGCACTGTAATTCACAAACCTGCAGAGTTATAAATGACAGCTATCGTCCAAAAATAGACTGAAGTAAGGCTGCCAAGAGGACTTGAAAGCGGGGCAGAATTGCAGGAAACCGATTTCAGGAGGTAGACTGGAATTGCATTGAAAGCATAGGAAAAGAGGCAGAACGTCCACAATGATGCACTTGGCCAAAAAGGGCGTATGCGTTTTTTCCTGAATATATTCAGGAAAAAACGCATACGCCCTTTTTGGCCAACCAAGCAAGCTTGCAAAGGAAATCTGCACTACAATGAAGTCTCACTTCCCCCCGGTCAAAAGGGCCATCTGAAAAAAGTGTAAAATCCAGAAAGGCAGGACAGGCCATGGAGAACTGGGAGCCTTGTTATGCTGATGGGCGGGATGTAAATTGCCAACAACCACTCGGGAGAAGTGTATGGTGTTTCCTGAAACATCTAAAAAACAAAGCAACAGAACCTAGGGCAGTGCCACTTATGGTCCTATAGCTTAGGGAAATTAAAATCAAAAAGACACAGCCACCCCAAAGTTTGGAACGGCTCTGTTTACAAGAACCTCGTTTACAGTACAAGTTCAACATCGCAGAAAGTGAAAAATGGATAAAGAAGTTGTGGTATTCACTTACAAAGCAATATCACTCAGCAATGAAATCTGTGTCATCAGGCCCTTAGCAGCACAATGAGTGGATTCAGGTATGATGATTCTAACTGAAGTAAGTCACACAGAAAAAGAAACATCATAAGATATCAGTAATACACGGAATGTAAACTTGGCTACACAGGAACTGAATTACAGAACAGAACAGGGTCTCAAATTTAGAAAACCAACTTATGCTTGCTTAAGGGTAAAGGTGAGTTGGGGTGCTGCATGAAACCAGAGATTGAAATGAGCACAGATAAAGTTCCTTAAGTCAAATATGGAATAGACAAGAGCTACTCCTTGCTCAACGAAATGGACTCAACACCGCATATTAAACGCCTAAGAATGTACCTGACTAGTAAGTATCTTAAAACCTATGGATTGCTATGTCTCCGAAAGAGAATCAAGCATGTGTACAGGGGCATAAACGCAGCAGTGATAGGATTGGAGAGGTTCGGTGAGCAAATGAAGACCCTTTGAAGTCATATTGCATGGTACCCATTCCACGGGTCTCAACTCTCCAGGTTTAAGGTATTCTTCCTTCAGCTAAAACATGCATGTGGAACCCAAGTATGATCAACCATGTGAACGGGAGACGTGTTCAAATATGTCTCAGTTTTCATCCCCTGGTACTCGGGTGCAACATTCCAGACGCTTTACTAACACTCTCCCCACTTGGAGAGTCAGCGCCTTTAACCTCCTGTTTGGCCCAGTTTGCAATTTCTGCGGAAGATGAACAGGAATAGCGAGAACCAATGAGAGACTAGCTGGAGGTGTCTGGACGGCCAAATTTAACTCTCATTTCCCACCAGGAAGAGGAAATAACCAAAGGCTCAGCGTGCCGTGCCGGAACCAGATTAGGGCCTGAAGCCATCCTGCGGTGTTGCGGCCAGGTCACAAGAAAGCGAGTTGAAGAAAGGAGCTCAGGGGCACTGTAATTCACAAACCTGCAGAGTTATAAATGACAGCTATCGTCCAAAAATAGACTGAAGTAAGGCTGCCAAGAGGACTTGAAAGCGGGGCAGAATTGCAGGAAACCGATTTCAGGAGGTAGACTGGAATTGCATTGAAAGCATAGGAAAAGAGGCAGAACGTCCACAATGATGCACTTGGCCAAAAAGGGCGTATGCGTTTTTTCCTGAATATATTCAGGAAAAAACGCATACGCCCTTTTTGGCCAACCAAGCAAGCTTGCAAAGGAAATCTGCACTACAATGAAGTCTCACTTCCCCCCGGTCAAAAGGGCCATCTGAAAAAAGTGTAAAATCCAGAAAGGCAGGACAGGCCATGGAGAACTGGGAGCCTTGTTATGCTGATGGGCGGGATGTAAATTGCCAACAGACACTCGGGAGAAGTGTATGGTGTTTCCTGAAACATCTAAAAAACAATGCAACAGAGCCTAGGGCACTGCCACTTATGGTCCTATAGCTTAGGGAAATTAAAATCAAAAAGACACAGCCACCTCAAAGTTTGGGACGCCTCTGTTTACAAGAACCTCGTTTACAGTACAAGTTCAACATCGCAGAAAGTGAAAAATGGATAAAGAAGTTGTGGTATTTACTTACAAAGCAATATCACTCAGCAATGAAATCTATGTCATCAGGCCCTTAGCAGCACAATGAGTGGATTCAGGTATGATGATTCTAACTGAAATAAGTCACACAGAAAAAGAAACATCATAAGATATCAGTAATACACGGAATGTAAACTTGGCTACACAGGAACTGAATTACAGAACAGAACAGGGTCTCAAATTTAGAAAACCAACTTATGCTTGCTTAAGGGTAAAGGTGAGTTGGGGTGCTGCATAAAACCAGAGATTGAAATGAGCACAGATAAAGTTCCTTAAGTCAAATATGGAATAGACAAGAGCTACTCCTTGCTCAACGAAATGGACTCAACACCGCATATTAAACGCCTAAGAATGTACCTGACTAGTAAGTATCTTAAAACCTATGGATTGCTATGTCTCCGAAAGAGAATCAAGCATGTGTACAGGGGCATAAACGCAGCAGTGATAGGATTGGAGAGGTTCGGTGAGCAAATGAAGACCCTTTGAAGTCATATTGCATGGTACCCATTCCACGGGTCTCAACTCTCCAGGTTTAAGGTATTCTTCCTTCAGCTAAAACATGCATGTGGAACCCAAGTATGATCAACCATGTGAACGGGAGACGTGTTCAAATATGTCTCAGTTTTCCTGCCCTGGTACTCGGGTGCAACATTCCAGACGCTTTACTAACACTCTCCCCACTTGGAGAGTCAGCGCCTTTAACCTCCTGTTTGGCCCAGTTTGCAATTTCTGCGGAAGATGAACAGGAATAGCGAGAACCAATGAGAGACTAGCTGGAGGTGTCTGGACGGGCAAATTTAACTCTCATTTCCCACCAGGAAGAGGAAATAACCAAAGGCTCAGCGTGCCGTACCGGAACCAGATTAGGGCCTGAAGCCATCCTGCGGTGTTGCGGCCAGGTCACAAGAAAGCGAGTTGAAGAAAGGAGCTCAGGGGCACTGTAATTCACAAACCTGCAGAGTTATAAATGACAGCTATCGTCCAAAAATATACTGAAGTAAGGCTGCCAAGAGGACTTGAAAGCGGGGCAGAATTGCAGGAAACCGATTTCAGGAGGTAGACTGGAATTGCATTGAAAGCATAGGAAAAGAGGCAGAACGTCCACAATGATGCACTTGGCCAAAAAGGGCGTATGCGTTTTTTCCTGAATATATTCAGGAAAAAACGCATACGCCCTTTTTGGCCAACCAAGCAAGCTTGCAAAGGAAATCTGCACTACAATGAAGTCTCACTTCCCCCCGGTCAAAAGGGCCATCTGAAAAAAGTGTAAAATCCAGAAAGGCAGGACAGGCCATGGAGAACTGGGAGCCTTGTTATGCTGATGGGCGGGATGTAAATTGCCAACAGACACTTGGGAGAAGTGTATGGTGTTTCCTGAAACATCTAAAAAACAATGCAACAGAGCCTAGGGCACTGCCACTTATGGTCCTATAGCTTAGGGAAATTAAAATCAAAAAGACACAGCCACCTCAAAGTTTGGGACGCCTCTGTTTACAAGAACCTCGTTTACAGTACAAGTTCAACATCGCAGAAAGTGAAAAATGGATAAAGAAGTTGTGGTATTTACTTACAAAGCAATATCACTCAGCAATGAAATCTATGTCATCAGGCCCTTAGCATCACAATGAGTGGATTCAGGTATGATGATTCTAACTGAAATAAGTCACACAGAAAAAGAAACATCATAAGATATCAGTAATATACGGAATGTAAACTTGGCTATACAGGAACTGAATTACAGAACAGAACAGGGTCTCAAATTTAGAAAACCAACTTATGCTTGCTTAAGGGTAAAGGTGAGTTGGGGTGCTGCATAAAACCAGAGATTGAAATGAGCACAGATAAAGTTCCTTAAGTCAAATATGGAATAGACAAGAGCTACTCCTTGCTCAACGAAATGGACTCAACACCGCATATTAAACGCCTAAGAATGTACCTGACTAGTAAGTATCGTAAAACCTATGGATTACTATTTCTCCAAAAGAGAATCAAGCATGTGTACAGGGGCATAAACGCAGCAATGATAGGATTGGAGAGGTTCGGTGAGCAAATGAAGACCCTTTGAAGTCATATTGCATGGTACCCATTACACGGGTCTCAACTCTCCAGGTTTAAGGTATTCTTCCTTCAGCTAAAACATGCATGTGGAACCCAAGTATGATCAACCATGTGAACGGGAGACGTGTTCAAATATGTCTCAGTTTTCCTCCCCTGGTACTCGGGTGCAACTTTCCAGACGCTTTACTAACACTCTCCCCACTTGGAGAGTCAGCGCCTTTAACCTCCTGTTTGGCCCAGTTTGCAATTTCTGCGGAAGATGAACAGGAATAGCGAGAACCAATGAGAGACTAGCTGGAGGTGTCTGGACGGCCAAATTTAACTCTCATTTCCCACCAGGAAGAGGAAATAACCAAAGGCTCAGCGTGCCGTGCCGGAACCAGATTAGGGCCTGAAGCCATCCTGCGGTGTTGCGGCCAGGTCACAAGAAAGCGAGTTGAAGAAAGGAGCTCAGGGGCACTGTAATTCACAAACCTGCAGAGTTATAAATGACAGCTATCGTCCAAAAATATACTGAAGTAAGGCTGCCAAGAGGACTTGAAAGCGGGGCAGAATTGCAGGAAACCGATTTCAGGAGGTAGACTGGAATTGCATTGAAAGCATAGGAAAAGAGGCAGAACGTCCACAATGATGCACTTGGCCAAAAAGGGCGTATGCGTTTTTTCCTGAATATATTCAGGAAAAAACGCATACGCCCTTTTTGGCCAACCAAGCAAGCTTGCAAAGGAAATCTGCACTACAATGAAGTCTCACTTCCCCCCGGTCTAAAGGGCCATCTGAAAAAAGTGTAAAATCCAGAAAGGCAGGACAGGCCATGGAGAACTGGGAGCCTTGTTATGCTGATGGGCGGGATGTAAATTGCCAACAGACACTTGGGAGAAGTGTATGGTGTTTCCTGAAACATCTAAAAAACAATGCAACAGAGCCTAGGGCACTGCCACTTATGGTCCTATATCTTAGGGAAATTAAAATCAAAAAGACACAGCCACCTCAAAGTTTGGGACGCCTCTGTTTACAAGAACCTCGTTTACAGTACAAGTTCAACATCGCAGAAAGTGAAAAATGGATAAAGAAGTTGTGGTATTTACTTACAAAGCAATATCACTCAGCAATGAAATCTATGTCATCAGGCCCTTAGCAGCACAATGAGTGGATTCAGGTATGATGATTCTAACTGAAGTAAGTCACACAGAAAAAGAAACATCATAAGATATCAGTAATACACGGAATGTAAACTTGGCTACACAGGAACTGAATTACAGAACAGAACAGGGTCTCAAATTTAGAAAAACAACTTATGCTTGCTTAAGGGTAAAGGTGAGTTGGGGTGCTGCATAAAACCAGAGATTGAAATGAGCACAGATAAAGTTCCTTAAGTCAAATATGGAATAGACAAGAGCTACTCCTTGCTCAACGAAATGGACTCAACACCGCATATTAAACGCCTAAGAATGTACCTGACTAGTAAGTATCGTAAAACCTATGGATTGCTATGTCTCCGAAAGAGAATCAAGCATGTGTACAGGGGCATAAACGCAGCAGTGATAGGATTGGAGAGGTTCGGTGAGCAAATGAAGACCCTTTGAAGTCATATTGCATGGTACCCATTCCACGGGTCTCAACTCTCCAGGTTTAAGGTATTCTTCCTTCAGCTAAAACATGCATGTGGAACCCAAGTATGATCAACCATGTGAACGGGAGACGTGTTCAAATATGTCTCAGTTTTCCTCCCCTGGTACTCGGGTGCAACTTTCCAGACGCTTTACTAACACTCTCCCCACTTGGAGAGTCAGCGCCTTTAACCTCCTGTTTGGCCCAGTTTGCAATTTCTGCGGAAGATGAACAGGAATAGCGAGAACCAATGAGAGGCTAGCTGGAGGTGTCTGGACGGGCAAATTTAACTCTCATTTCCCACCAGGAAGAGGAATTAACCAAAGGCTCAGCATGCCGGGCCGGAACCAGATTAGGGCCTGAAGCCATCCTGCGGTGTTGCGGCCAGCTCACAAGAAAGCGAGTTGAAGAAAGGAGCTCAGGGGCACTGTAATTCACAAACCTGCAGAGTTATAAATGACAGCTATCGTCCAAAAATAGACTGAAGTAAGGCTGCCAAGAGGACTTGAAAGCGGGGCAGAATTGCAGGAAACCGATTTCAGGAGGTAGACTGGAATTGCATTGAAAGCATAGGAAAAGAGGCAGAACGTCCACAATGATGCACTTGGCCAAAAAGGGCGTATGCGTTTTTTCCTGAATATATTCAGGAAAAAACGCATACGCCCTTTTTGGCCAACCAAGCAAGCTTGCAAAGGAAATCTGCACTACAATGAAGTCTCACTTCCCCCCGGTCAAAAGGGCCATCTGAAAAAAGTGTAAAATCCAGAAAGGCAGGACAGGCCATGGAGAACTGGGAGCCTTGTTATGCTGATGGGCGGGATGTAAATTGCCAACAGACACTCGGGAGAAGTGTATGGTGTTTCCTGAAACATCTAAAAAACAATGCAACAGAGCCTAGGGCACTGCCACTTATGGTCCTATAGCTTAGGGAAATTAAAATCAAAAAGACACAGCCACCTCAAAGTTTGGGACGCCTCTGTTTACAAGAACCTCGTTTACAGTACAAGTTCAACATCGCAGAAAGTGAAAAATGGATAAAGAAGTTGTGGTATTTACTTACAAAGCAATATCACTCAGCAATGAAATCTATGTCATCAGGCCCTTAGCATCACAATGAGTGGATTCAGGTATGATGATTCTAACTGAAATAAGTCACACAGAAAAAGAAACATCATAAGATATCAGTAATACACGGAATGTAAACTTGGCTACACAGGAACTGAATTACAGAACAGAACAGGGTCTCAAATTTAGAAAACCAACTTATGCTTGCTTAAGGGTAAAGGTGAGTTGGGGTGCTGCATAAAACCAGAGATTGAAATGAGCACAGATAAAGTTCCTTAAGTCAAATATGGAATAGACAAGAGCTACTCCTTGCTCAACGAAATGGACTCAACACCGCATATTAAACGCCTAAGAATGTACCTGACTAGTAAGTATCTTAAAACCTATGGATTGCTATGTCTCCGAAAGAGAATCAAGCATGTGTACAGGGGCATAAACGCAGCAGTGATAGGATTGGAGAGGTTCGGTGAGCAAATGAAGACCCTTTGAAGTCATATTGCATGGTACCCATTCCACGGGTCTCAACTCTCCAGGTTTAAGGTATTCTTCCTTCAGCTAAAACATGCATGTGGAACCCAAGTATGATCAACCATGTGAACGGGAGACGTGTTCAAATATGTCTCAGTTTTCCTGCCCTGGTACTCGGGTGCAACATTCCAGACGCTTTACTAACACTCTCCCCACTTGGAGAGTCAGCGCCTTTAACCTCCTGTTTGGCCCAGTTTGCAATTTCTGCGGAAGATGAACAGGAATAGCGAGAACCAATGAGAGACTAGCTGGAGGTGTCTGGACGGGCAAATTTAACTCTCATTTCCCACCAGGAAGAGGAAATAACCAAAGGCTCAGCGTGCCGTACCGGAACCAGATTAGGGCCTGAAGCCATCCTGCGGTGTTGCGGCCAGGTCACAAGAAAGCGAGTTGAAGAAAGGAGCTCAGGGGCACTGTAATTCACAAACCTGCAGAGTTATAAATGACAGCTATCGTCCAAAAATAGACTGAAGTAAGGCTGCCAAGAGGACTTGAAAGCGGGGCAGAATTGCAGGAAACCGATTTCAGGAGGTAGACTGGAATTGCATTGAAAGCATAGGAAAAGAGGCAGAACGTCCACAATGATGCACTTGGCCAAAAAGGGCGTATGCGTTTTTTCCTGAATATATTCAGGAAAAAACGCATACGCCCTTTTTGGCCAACCAAGCAAGCTTGCAAAGGAAATCTGCACTACAATGAAGTCTCACTTCCCCCCGGTCAAAAGGGCCATCTGAAAAAAGTGTAAAATCCAGAAAGGCAGGACAGGCCATGGAGAACTGGGAGCCTTGTTATGCTGATGGGCGGGATGTAAATTGCCAACAACCACTCGGGAGAAGTGTATGGTGTTTCCTGAAACATCTAAAAAACAAAGCAACAGAACCTAGGGCACTTCCACTTATGGTCCTATAGCTTAGGGAAATTAAAATCAAAAAGACACAGCCACCCCAAAGTTTGGAACGGCTCTGTTTACAAGAACCTCGTTTACAGTACAAGTTCAACATCGCAGAAAGTGAAAAATGGATAAAGAAGTTGTGGTATTCACTTACAAAGCAATATCACTCAGCAATGAAATCTGTGTCATCAGGCCCTTAGCAGCACAATGAGTGGATTCAGGTATGATGATTCTACCTGAAGTAAGTCACACAGAAAAAGAAACATCATAAGATATCAGTAATACACGGAATGTAAACTTGGCTACACAGGAACTGAATTACAGAACAGAACAGGGTCTCAAATTTAGAAAACCAACTTATGCTTGCTTAAGGGTAAAGGTGAGTTGGGGTGCTGCATAAAACCAGAGATTGAAATGAGCACAGATAAAGTTCCTTAAGTCAAATATGGAATAGACAAGAGCTACTCCTTGCTCAACGAAATGGACTCAACACCGCATATTAAACGCCTAAGAATGTACCTGACTAGTAAGTATCTTAAAACCTATGGATTGCTATGTCTCCGAAAGAGAATCAAGCATGTGTACAGGGGCATAAACGCAGCAGTGATAGGATTGGAGAGGTTCGGTGAGCAAATGAAGACCCTTTGAAGTCATATTGCATGGTACCCATTCCACGGGTCTCAACTCTCCAGGTTTAAGGTATTCTTCCTTCAGCTAAAACATGCATGTGGAACCCAAGTATGATCAACCATGTGAACGGGAGACGTGTTCAATTATGTCTCAGTTTTCCTCCCCTGGTACTCGGGTGCAACATTCCAGACGCTTTACTAACACTCTCCCCACTTGGAGAGTCAGCGCCTTTAACCTCCTGTTTGGCCCAGTTTGCAATTTCTGCGGAAGATGAACAGGAATAGCGAGAACCAATGAGAGACTAGCTGGAGGTGTCTGGACGGCCAAATTTAACTCTCATTTCCCACCAGGAAGAGGAAATAACCAAAGGCTCAGCGTGCCGTGCCGGAACCAGATTAGGGCCTGAAGCCATCCTGCGGTGTTGCGGCCAGGTCACAAGAAAGCGAGTTGAAGAAAGGAGCTCAGGGGCACTGTAATTCACAAACCTGCAGAGTTATAAATGACAGCTATCGTCCAAAAATAGACTGAAGTAAGGCTGCCAAGAGGACTTGAAAGCGGGGCAGAATTGCAGGAAACCGATTTCAGGAGGTAGACTGGAATTGCATTGAAAGCATAGGAAAAGAGGCAGAACGTCCACAATGATGCACTTGGCCAAAAAGGGCGTATGCGTTTTTTCCTGAATATATTCAGGAAAAAACGCATACGCCCTTTTTGGCCAACCAAGCAAGCTTGCAAAGGAAATCTGCACTACAATGAAGTCTCACTTCCCCCCGGTCAAAAGGGCCATCTGAAAAAAGTGTAAAATCCAGAAAGGCAGGACAGGCCATGGAGAACTGGGAGCCTTGTTATGCTGATGGGCGGGATGTAAATTGCCAACAGACACTTGGGAGAAGTGTATGGTGTTTCCTGAAACATCTAAAAAACAATGCAACAGAGCCTAGGGCACTGCCACTTATGGTCCTATAGCTTAGGGAAATTAAAATCAAAAAGACACAGCCACCTCAAAGTTTGGGACGCCTCTGTTTACAAGAACCTCGTTTACAGTACAAGTTCAACATCGCAGAAAGTGAAAAATGGATAAAGAAGTTGTGGTATTTACTTACAAAGCAATATCACTCAGCAATGAAATCTATGTCATCAGGCCCTTAGCATCACAATGAGTGGATTCAGGTATGATGATTCTAACTGAAATAAGTCACACAGAAAAAGAAACATCATAAGATATCAGTAATATACGGAATGTAAACTTGGCTATACAGGAACTGAATTACAGAACAGAACAGGGTCTCAAATTTAGAAAACCAACTTATGCTTGCTTAAGGGTAAAGGTGAGTTGGGGTGCTGCATAAAACCAGAGATTGAAATGAGCACAGATAAAGTTCCTTAAGTCAAATATGGAATAGACAAGAGCTACTCCTTGCTCAACGAAATGGACTCAACACCGCATATTAAACGCCTAAGAATGTACCTGACTAGTAAGTATCGTAAAACCTATGGATTGCTATTTCTCCAAAAGAGAATCAAGCATGTGTACAGGGGCATAAACGCAGCAGTGATAGGATTGGAGAGGTTCGGTGAGCAAATGAAGACCCTTTGAAGTCATATTGCATGGTACCCATTACACGGGTCTCAACTCTCCAGGTTTAAGGTATTCTTCCTTCAGCTAAAACATGCATGTGGAACCCAAGTATGATCAACCATGTGAACGGGAGACGTGTTCAAATATGTCTCAGTTTTCCTCCCCTGGTACTCGGGTGCAACATTCCAGACGCTTTACTAACACTCTCCCCACTTGGAGAGTCAGCGCCTTTAACCTCCTGTTTGGCCCAGTTTGCAATTTCTGCGGAAGATGAACAGGAATAGCGAGAACCAATGAGAGACTAGCTGGAGGTGTCTGGACGGCCAAATTTAACTCTCATTTCCCACCAGGAAGAGGAAATAACCAAAGGCTCAGCGTGCCGTGCCGGAACCAGATTAGGGCCTGAAGCCATCCTGCGGTGTTGCGGCCAGGTCACAAGAAAGCGAGTTGAAGAAAGGAGCTCAGGGGCACTGTAATTCACAAACCTGCAGAGTTATAAATGACAGCTATCGTCCAAAAATATACTGAAGTAAGGCTGCCAAGAGGACTTGAAAGCGGGGCAGAATTGCAGGAAACCGATTTCAGGAGGTAGACTGGAATTGCATTGAAAGCATAGGAAAAGAGGCAGAACGTCCACAATGATGCACTTGGCCAAAAAGGGCGTATGCGTTTTTTCCTGAATATATTCAGGAAAAAACGCATACGCCCTTTTTGGCCAACCAAGCAAGCTTGCAAAGGAAATCTGCACTACAATGAAGTCTCACTTCCCCCCGGTCTAAAGGGCCATCTGAAAAAAGTGTAAAATCCAGAAAGGCAGGACAGGCCATGGAGAACTGGGAGCCTTGTTATGCTGATGGGCGGGATGTAAATTGCCAACAGACACTTGGGAGAAGTGTATGGTGTTTCCTGAAACATCTAAAAAACAATGCAACAGAGCCTAGGGCACAGCCACTTATGGTCCTATAGCTTAGGGAAATTAAAATCAAAAAGACACAGCCACCTCAAAGTTTGGGACGCCTCTGTTTACAAGAACCTCGTTTACAGTACAAGTTCAACATCGCAGAAAGTGAAAAATGGATAAAGAAGTTGTGGTATTTACTTACAAAGCAATATCACTCAGCAATGAAATCTATGTCATCAGGCCCTTAGCATCACAATGAGTGGATTCAGGTATGATGATTCTAACTGAAATAAGTCACACAGAAAAAGAAACATCATAAGATATCAGTAATATACGGAATGTAAACTTGGCTATACAGGAACTGAATTACAGAACAGAACAGGGTCTCAAATTTAGAAAACCAACTTATGCTTGCTTAAGGGTAAAGGTGAGTTGGGGTGCTGCATAAAACCAGAGATTGAAATGAGCACAGATAAAGTTCCTTAAGTCAAATATGGAATAGACAAGAGCTACTCCTTGCTCAACGAAATGGACTCAACACCGCATATTAAACGCCTAAGAATGTACCTGACTAGTAAGTATCGTAAAACCTATGGATTGCTAGTTCTCCAAAAGAGAATCAAGCATGTGTACAGGGGCATAAACGCAGCAGTGATAGGATTGGAGAGGTTCGGTGAGCAAATGAAGACCCTTTGAAGTCATATTGCATGGTACCCATTACACGGGTCTCAACTCTCCAGGTTTAAGGTATTCTTCCTTCAGCTAAAACATGCATGTGGAACCCAAGTATGATCAACCATGTGAATGGGAGACGTGTTCAAATATGTCTCAGTTTTCCTCCCCTGGTACTCGGGTGCAACATTCCAGACGCTTTACTAACACTCTCCCCACTTGGAGAGTCAGCGCCTTTAACCTCCGGTTTGGCCCAGTTTGCAATTTCTGCGGAAGATGAACAGGAATAGCGAGAACCAATGAGAGACTAGCTGGAGGTTTTTGGACGGGCAAATTTAACTCTCATTTCCCACCAGGAAGAGGAAATAACCAAAGGCTCAGCGTGCCGTGCCGGAACCAGATTAGGGCCTGAAGCCATCCTGCGGTGTTGCGGCCAGGTCACAAGAAAGCGAGTTGAAGAAAGGAGCTCAGGGGCACTGTAATTCACAAACCTGCAGAGTTATAAATGACAGCTATCGTCCAAAAATAGACTGAAGTAAGGCTGCCAAGAGGACTTGAAAGCGGGGCAGAATTGCAGGAAACCGATTTCAGGAGGTAGACTGGAATTGCATTGAAAGCATAGGAAAAGAGGCAGAACGTCCACAATGATGCACTTGGCCAAAAAGGGCGTATGCGTTTTTTCCTGAATATATTCAGGAAAAAACGCATACGCCCTTTTTGGCCAACCAAGCAAGCTTGCAAAGGAAATCTGCACTACAATGAAGTCTCACTTCCCCCCTGTCAAAAGGGCCATCTGAAAAAAGTGTAAAATCCAGAAAGGCAGAACAGGCCATGGAGAACTGGGAGCCTTGTTATGCTGATGGGCGGGATGTAAATTGCCAACAACCACTCGGGAGAAGTGTATGGTGTTTCCTGAAACATCTAAAAAACAAAGCAACAGAACCTAGGGCACTTCCACTTATGGTCCTATAGCTTAGGGAAATTAAACTCAAAAAGACACAGCCACCCCAAAGTTTGGAACGGCTCTGTTTACAAGAACCTCGTTTACAGTACAAGTTCAACATCGCAGAAAGTGAAAAATGGATAAAGAAGTTGTGGTATTTACTTACAAAGCAATATCACTCAGCAATGAAATCTATGTCATCAGGCCCTTAGCAGCACAATGAGTGGATTCAGGTATGATGATTCTAACTGAAGTAAGTCACACAGAAAAAGAAACATCATAAGATATCAGTAATACACGGAATGTAAACTTGGCTACACAGGAACTGAATTACAGAACAGAACAGGGTCTCAAATTTAGAAAACCAACTTATGCTTGCTTAAGGGTAAAGGTGAGTTGGGGTGCTGCATAAAACCAGAGATTGAAATGAGCACAGATAAAGTTCCTTAAGTCAAATATGGAATAGACAAGAGCTACTCCTTGCTCAACGAAATGGACTCAACACCGCATATTAAACGCCTAAGAATGTACCTGACTAGTAAGTATCGTAAAACCTATGGATTGCTATGTCTCTGAAAGAGAATCAAGCATGTGTACAGGGGCATAAACGCAGCAGTGATAGGATTGGAGAGGTTCGGTGAGCAAATGAAGACCCTTTGAAGTCATATTGCATGGTACCCATTCCACGGGTCTCAACTCTCCAGGTTTAAGGTATTCTTCCTTCAGCTAAAACATGCATGTGGAACCCAAGTATGATCAACCATGTGAACGGGAGACGTGTTCAAATATGTCTCAGTTTTCCTCCCCTGGTACTCGGGTGCAACTTTCCAGACGCTTTACTAACACTCTCCCCACTTGGAGAGTCAGCGCCTTTAACCTCCTGTTTGGCCCAGTTTGCAATTTCTGCGGAAGATGAACAGGAATAGCGAGAACCAATGAGAGGCTAGCTGGAGGTGTCTGGACGGGCAAATTTAACTCTCATTTCCCACCAGGAAGAAGAATTAACCAAAGGCTCAGCATGCCGGGCCGGAACCAGATTAGGGCCTGAAGCCATCCTGCGGTGTTGCGGCCAGCTCACAAGAAAGCGAGTTGAAGAAAGGAGCTCAGGGGCACTGTAATTCACAAACCTGCAGAGTTATAAATGACAGCTATCGTCCAAAAATAGACTGAAGTAAGGCTGCCAAGAGGACTTGAAAGCGGGGCAGAATTGCAGGAAACCGATTTCAGGAGGTAGACTGGAATTGCATTGAAAGCATAGGAAAAGAGGCAGAACGTCCACAATGATGCACTTGGCCAAAAAGGGCGTATGCGTTTTTTCCTGAATATATTCAGGAAAAAACGCATACGCCCTTTTTGGCCAACCAAGCAAGCTTGCAAAGGAAATCTGCACTACAATGAAGTCTCACTTCCCCCCGGTCAAAAGGGCCATCTGAAAAAAGTGTAAAATCCAGAAAGGCAGAACAGGCCATGGAGAACTGGGAGCCTTGTTATGCTGATGGGCGGGATGTAAATTGCCAACAGACACTTGGGAGAAGTGTATGGTGTTTCCTGAAACATCTAAAAAACAAAGCAACAGAACCTAGGGCACTTCCACTTATGGTCCTATAGCTTAGGGAAATTAAAATCAAAAAGACACAGCCACCCCAAAGTTTGGAACGGCTCTGTTTACAAGAACCTCGTTTACAGTACAAGTTCAACATCGCAGAAAGTGAAAAATGGATAAAGAAGTTGTGGTATTTACTTACAAAGCAATATCACTCAGCAATGAAATCTATGTCATC
Organism: Stenella coeruleoalba; assembly: GCF_951394435.1. Classification (NCBI taxonomy): domain Eukaryota; kingdom Metazoa; phylum Chordata; class Mammalia; order Artiodactyla; family Delphinidae; genus Stenella; species Stenella coeruleoalba. The sequence continues at coordinate 21,766,478 of NC_137151.1, forward strand.
AGGCCCTTAGCAGCACAATGAGTGGATTCAGGTATGATGATTCTAACTGAAGTAAGTCACACAGAAAAAGAAACATCATAAGATATCAGTAATACACGGAATGTAAACTTGGCTACACAGGAACTGAATTACAGAACAGAACAGGGTCTCAAATTTAGAAAAACAACTTATGCTTGCTTAAGGGTAAAGGTGAGTTGGGGTGCTGCATAAAACCAGAGATTGAAATGAGCACAGATAAAGTTCCTTAAGTCAAATATGGAATAGACAAGAGCTACTCCTTGCTCAACGAAATGGACTCAACACCGCATATTAAACGCCTAAGAATGTACCTGACTAGTAAGTATCGTAAAACCTATGGATTGCTATGTCTCCGAAAGAGAATCAAGCATGTGTACAGGGGCATAAACGCAGCAGTGATAGGATTGGAGAGGTTCGGTGAGCAAATGAAGACCCTTTGAAGTCATATTGCATGGTACCCATTCCACGGGTCTCAACTCTCCAGGTTTAAGGTATTCTTCCTTCAGCTAAAACATGCATGTGGAACCCAAGTATGATCAACCATGTGAACGGGAGACGTGTTCAAATATGTCTCAGTTTTCCTCCCCTGGTACTCGGGTGCAACTTTCCAGACGCTTTACTAACACTCTCCCCACTTGGAGAGTCAGCGCCTTTAACCTCCTGTTTGGCCCAGTTTGCAATTTCTGCGGAAGATGAACAGGAATAGCGAGAACCAATGAGAGGCTAGCTGGAGGTGTCTGGACGGGCAAATTTAACTCTCATTTCCCACCAGGAAGAGGAATTAACCAAAGGCTCAGCATGCCGGGCCGGAACCAGATTAGGGCCTGAAGCCATCCTGCGGTGTTGCGGCCAGCTCACAAGAAAGCGAGTTGAAGAAAGGAGCTCAGGGGCACTGTAATTCACAAACCTGCAGAGTTATAAATGACAGCTATCGTCTAAAAATAGACTGAAGTAAGGCTGCCAAGAGGACTTGAAAGCGGGGCAGAATAGCAGGAAACCGATTTCAGGAGGTAGACTGGAATTGCATTGAAAGCATAGGAAAAGAGGCAGAACGTCCACAATGATGCACTTGGCCAAAAAGGGCGTATGCGTTTTTTCCTGAATATATTCAGGAAAAAACGCATACGCCCTTTTTGGCCAACCAAGCAAGCTTGCAAAGGAAATCTGCACTACAATGAAGTCTCACTTCCCCCTGGTCAAAAGGGCCATCTGAAAAAAGTGTAAAATCCAGAAAGGAAGGACAGGCCATTGAGAACTGGGAGCCTTGTTATGCTGATGGGCGGGATGTAAATTGCCAACAGACACTCGGGAGAAGTGTATGGTGTTTCCTGAAACATCTAAAAAACAAAGCAACAGAGCCTAGGGCACTTCCACTTATGGTTCTATAGCTTAGGGAAATTAAAATCAAAAAGACACAGCCACCCCAAAGTTTGGAACGGCTCTGTTTACAAGAACCTCGTTTACAGTACAAGTTCAACATCACAGAAAGTGAAAAATGGATAAAGAAGTTGTGGTATTTACTTACAAAGCAATATCACTCAGCAATGAAATCTGTGTAACAAGGCCCTTAGCAGCACAATGAGTGGATTCAGGTATGTTGATTCTAACTGAAGTAAGTCACACAGAAAAAGAAACATCATAAGATATCACTAATACACGGAATGTAAACTTGGCTACACAGGAACTGAATTACAGAACAGAACAGGGTCTCAAATTTAGAAAACCAACTATGCTTGCTTAAGGGTAAAGGTGAGTTGGGGTGCTGCATAAAACCAGAGATTGAAATGAGCACAGATAAAGTTCCTTAAGTCAAATATGGAATAGACAAGAGCTACTCCTTGCTCAACGAAATGGACTCAACACTGCATATTAAACGCCTAAGAATGTGCCTGACTAGTAAGTATCTTAAAACCTATGGATTGCTATGTCTCCGAAAGAGAATCAAGCATGTGTACAGGGGCATAAACGCAGCAGTGATAGGATTGGAGAGGTTCGGTGAGCAAATGAAGACCCTTTGAAGTCATATTGCATGGTACCCATTACACGGGTCTCAACTCTCCAGGTTTAAGGTATTCTTCCTTCAGCTAAAACATGCATGTGGAACCCAAGTATGATCAACCATGTGAACGGGAGACGTGTTCAAATATGTCTCAGTTTTCCTCCCCTGGTACTCGGGTGCAACATTCCAGACGCTTTACTAACATTCTCCCCACTTGGAGAGTCAGCGCCTTTAACCTCCTGTTTGGCCCAGTTTGCAATTTCTGCGGAAGATGAACAGGAATAGCGAGAACCAATGAGAGGCTAGCTGGAGGTGTCTGGACGGGCAAATTTAACTCTCATTTCCCACAAGGAAGAGGAAATAACCAAAGGCTCAGCGTGCCGTACCGGAACCAGATTAGGGCCTGAAGCCATCCTGCGGTGTTGCGGCCAGCTCAAAAGAAAGCGAGTTGAAGAAAGGAGCTCAGGGGCACTGTAATTCACAAACCTGCAGAGTTATAAATGACAGCTATCGTCCAAAAACATACTGAAGTAAGGCTGCCAAGAGGACTTGAAAGCGGGGCAGAATTGCAGGAAACCGATTTCAGGAGGTAGACTGGAATTGCATTGAAAGCATAGGAAAAGAGGCAGAACGTCCACAATGATGCACTTGGCCAAAAAGGGCGTATGCGTTTTTTCCTGAATATATTCAGGAAAAAACGCATACGCCCTTTTTGGCCAACCAAGCAAGCTTGCAAAGGAAATCTGCACTACAATGAAGTCTCACTTCCCCCTGGTCAAAAGGGCCATCTGAAAAAAGTGTAAAATCCAGAAAGGCAGGACAGGCCATGGAGAACTGGGAGCCTTGTTATGCTGATGGGCGGGATGTAAATTGCCAACAGACACTTGGGAGAAGTGTATGGTGTTTCCTGAAACATCTAAAAAACAAAGCAACAGAACCTAGGGCACTGCCACTTATGGTCCTATAGCTTAGGGAAATTAAAATCAAAAAGACACAGCCACCCCAAAGTTTGGAACGGCTCTGTTTACAAGAACCTCGTTTACAGTACAAGTTCAACATCGCAGAAAGTGAAAAATGGATAAAGAAGTTGTGGTATTTACTTACAAAGCAATATCACTCAGCAATGAAATCTATGTCATCAGGCCCTTAGCATCACAATGAGTGGATTCAGGTATGTTGATTCTAACTGAAGTAAGTCACACAGAAAAAGAAACATCATAAGATATCAGTAATACACGGAATGTAAACTTGGCTACACAGGAACTGAATTACAGAACAGAACAGGGTCTCAAATTTAGAAAACCAACTTATGCTTGCTTAAGGGTAAAGGTGAGTTGGGGTGCTGCATAAAACCAGAGATTGAAATGAGCACAGATAAAGTTCCTTAAGTCAAATATGGAATAGACAAGAGCTACTCCTTGCTCAACGAAATGGACTCAACACCGCATATTAAACGTCTAAGAATGTACCTGACTAGTAAGTATCTTAAAACCTATGGATTGCTATGTCTCCGAAAGAGAATCAAGCATGTGTACAGGTGCATAAACGCAGCAGTGATAGGATTGGAGAGGTTCGGTGAGCAAATGAAGACCCTTTGAAGTCATATTGCATGGTACCCATTACACGGGTCTTAACTCTCCAGGTTTAAGGTATTCTTCCTTCAGCTAAAACATGCATGTGGAACCCAAGTATGATCAACCATGTGAACGGGAGACGTGTTCAAATATGTCTCAGTTTTCCTCCCCTGGTACTCGGGTGCAACATTCCAGACGCTTTACTAACACTCTCCCCACTTGGAGAGTCAGCGCCTTTAACCTCCTGTTTGGCCCAGTTTGCAATTTCTGCGGAAGATGAACAGGAATAGCGAGAACCAATGAGAGACTAGCTGGAGGTGTTCGGACGGGCAAATTTAACTCTCATTTCCCACCAGGAAGAGGAAATAACCAAAGGCTCAGCGTGCCGTGCCGGAACCAGATTAGGGCCTGAAGCCATCCTGCGGTGTTGCGGCCAGGTCACAAGAAAGCAAGTTGAAGAAAGGAGCTCAGGGGCACTGTAATTCACAAACCTGCAGAGTTATAAATGACAGCTATCGTCCAAAAATAGACTGAAGTAAGGCTGCCAAGAGGACTTGAAAGCGGGGCAGAATTGCAGGAAACCGATTTCAGGAGGTAGACTGGAATTGCATTGAAAGCATAGGAAAAGAGGCAGAACGTCCACAATGATGCACTTGGCCAAAAAGGGCGTATGCGTTTTTTCCTGAATATATTCAGGAAAAAACGCATACGCCCTTTTTGGCCAACCAAGCAAGCTTGCAAAGGAAATCTGCACTACAATGAAGTCTCACTTCCCCCCGGTCAAAAGGGCCATCTGAAAAAAGTGTAAAATCCAGAAAGGCAGGACAGGCCATGGAGAACTGGGAGCCTTGTTATGCTGATGGGCGGGATGCAAATTGCCAACAACCACTCGGGAGAAGTGTATGGTGTTTCCTGAAACATCTAAAAAACAAAGCAACAGAACCTAGGGCACTTCCACTTATGGTCCTATAGCTTAGGGAAATTAAAATCAAAAAGACACAGCCACCCCAAAGTTTGGAACGGCTCTGTTTACAAGAACCTCGTTTACAGTACAAGTTCAACATCGCAGAAAGTGAAAAATGGATAAAGAAGTTGTGGTATTCACTTACAAAGCAATATCACTCAGCAATGAAATCTATGTCATCAGGCCCTTAGCAGCACAAAGAGTGGATTCAGGTATGATGATTCTAACTGAAATAAGTCACACAGAAAAAGAAACATCATAAGATATCAGTAATACACGGAATGGAAACTTGGCTACACAGGAACTGAATTACAGAACAGAACTGGGTCACAAATTTAGAAAAACAACTTATGCTTGCTTAAGGGTAAAGGTGAGTTGGGGTGCTGCATAAAACCAGAGATTGAAATGAGCACAGATAAAGTTCCTTAAGCCAAATATGGAATAGACAAGAGCTACTCCTTGCTCAACGAAATGGACTCAACACCGCATATTAAACGCCTAAGAATGTACCTGACTTGTAAGTATCTTAAAACCTATGGATTGCTATGTCTCCGAAAGAGAATCAAGCATGTGTACAGGGGCATAAACGCAGCAGTGATAGGATTGGAGAGGTTCGGTGAGCAAATGAAGACCCTTTGAAGTCATATTGCATGGTACCCATTCCACGGGTTTCAACTACCCAGGTTTAAGGTATTCTTCCTTCAGCTAAAACATGCATGTGGAACCTAGAGTATGATCAACCATGTGATCGGGAGACGTGTTCAAATATGTCTCAGTTTTCCTCCCCTGGTACTCGGGTGCAACATTCCAGACGCTTTACTAACACTCTCCCCACTTGGAGAGTCAGTCCCTTTAACCTCCTGTTTGGCCCAGTTTGCAATTTCTGCGGAAGATGAACAGGAATAGCGAGAACCAATGAGAGGCTAGCTGGAGGTGTCTGGACGGGCAAATTTAACTCTCATTTCCCACCAGGAAGAGGAAATAACCAAAGGCTCAGCGTGCCGTACCGGAACCAGATTAGGGCCTGAAGCCATCCTGCGGTGTTGCGGCCAGGTCACAAGAAAGCGAGTTGAAGAAAGGAGCTCAGGGGCACTGTAATTCACAAACCTGCAGAGTTATAAATGACAGCTATCGTCCAAAAATAGACTGAAGTAAGGCTGCCAAGAGGACTTGAAAGCGGGGCAGAATTGCAGGAAACCGATTTCAGGAGGTAGACTGGAATTGCATTGAAAGCATAGGAAAAGAGGCAGAACGTCCACAATGATGCACTTGGCCAAAAAGGGCGTATGCGTTTTTTCCTGAATATATTCAGGAAAAAACGCATACGCCCTTTTTGGCCAACCAAGCAAGCTTGCAAAGGAAATCTGCACTACAATGAAGTCTCACTTCCCCCCGGTCAAAAAGGCCATCTGAAAAAAGTGTAAAATCCAGAAAGGCAGGACAGGCCATGGAGAACTGGGAGCCTTGTTATGCTGATGGGCGGGATGTAAATTGCCAACAACCACTCGGGAGAAGTGTATGGTGTTTCCTGAAACATCTAAAAAACAAAGCAACAGAGCCTAGGGCACTGCCACTTATGGTCCTATAGCTTAGGGAAATTAAAATCAAAAAGACACAGCCACCCCAAAGTTTGGGACGCCTCTGTTTACAAGAACCTCGTTTACAGTACAAGTTCAACATCGCAGAAAGTGAAAAATGGATAAAGAAGTTGTTGTATTTACTTACAAAGCAATATCACTCAGCAATGAAATCTATGTCATCAGGCCCTTAGCATCACAAAGAGAGGATTCAGGTATGATGATTCTAACTGAAATAAGTCACACAGAAAAAGAAACATCATAAGATATCAGTAATACACGGAATGTAAACTTGGCTACACAGGAACTGAATTACAGAACAGAACAGGGTCTCAAATTTAGAAAACCAACTTATGCTTGCTTAAGGGGAAAGGTGAGTTGGGGTGCTGCATAAAACCAGAGATTGAAATGAGCACAGATAAAGTTCCTTAAGTCAAATATGGAATAGACAAGAGCTACTCCTTGCTCAACGAAATGGACTCAACACCGCATATTAAACGCCTAAGAATGTACCTGACTTGTAAGTATCTTAAAACCTATGGATTGCTATGTCTCCGAAAGAGAATCAAGCATGTGTACAGGGGCATAAACGCAGCAGTGATAGGATTGGAGAGGTTCGGTGAGCAAATGAAGACCCTTTGAAGTCATATTGCATGGTACCCATTCCACGGGTCTCAACTCTCCAGGTTTAAGGTATTCTTCCTTCAGCTAAAACATGCATGTGGAACCTAGAGTATGATCAACCATGTGATCGGGAGACGTGTTCAAATATGTCTCAGTTTTCCTCCCCTGGTATTCGGGTGCAACATTCCAGACGCTTTACTAACACTCTCCCCACTTGGAGAGTCAGTCCCTTTAACCTCCTGTTTGGCCCAGTTTGCAATTTCTGCAGAAGATGAACAGGAATAGCGAGAACCAATGAGAGACTAGCTGGAGGTGTTTGGACGGGCAAATTTAACTCTCATTTCCCACCAGGAAGAGGAAATAACCAAAGGCTCAGCGTGCCGTGCCGGAACCAGATTAGGGCCTGAAGCCATCCTGCGGTGCTGCGGCCAGGTCACAAGAAAGCAAGTTGAAGAAAGGAGCTCAGGGGCACTGTAATTCACAAACCTGCAGAGTTATAAATGACAGCTATCGTCCAAAAATAGACTGAAGTAAGGCTGCCAAGAGGACTTGAAAGCGGGGCAGAATTGCAGGAAACCGATTTCAGGAGGTAGACTGGAATTGCATTGAAAGCATAGGAAAAGAGGCAGAACGTCCACAATGATGCACTTGGCCAAAAAGGGCGTATGCGTTTTTTCCTGAATATATTCAGGAAAAAACGCATACGCCCTTTTTGGCCAACCAAGCAAGCTTGCAAAGGAAATCTGCACTACAATGAAGTCTCACTTCCCCCCGGTCAAAAAGGCCATCTGAAAAAAGTGTAAAATCCAGAAAGGCAGGACAGGCCATGGAGAACTGGGAGCCTTGTTATGCTGATGGGCGGGATGTAAATTGCCAACAACCACTCGGGAGAAGTGTATGGTGTTTCCTGAAACATCTAAAAAACAAAGCAACAGAGCCTAGGGCACTGCCACTTATGGTCCTATAGCTTAGGGAAATTAAAATCAAAAAGACACAGCCACCCCAAAGTTTGGGACGCCTCTGTTTACAAGAACCTCGTTTACAGTACAAGTTCAACATCGCAGAAAGTGAAAAATGGATAAAGAAGTTGTTGTATTTACTTACAAAGCAATATCACTCAGCAATGAAATCTATGTCATCAGGCCCTTAGCATCACAAAGAGTGGATTCAGGTATGATGATTCTAACTGAAATAAGTCACACAGAAAAAGAAACATCATAAGATATCAGTAATACACGGAATGTAAACTTGGCTACACAGGAACTGAATTACAGAACAGAACAGGGTCTCAAATTTAGAAAACCAACTTATGCTTGCTTAAGGGGAAAGGTGAGTTGGGGTGCTGCATAAAACCAGAGATTGAAATGAGCACAGATAAAGTTCCTTAAGTCAAATATGGAATAGACAAGAGCTACTCCTTGCTCAACGAAATGGACTCAACACCGCATATTAAACGCCTAAGAATGTACCTGACTTGTAAGTATCTTAAAACCTATGGATTGCTATGTCTCCGAAAGAGAATCAAGCATGTGTACAGGGGCATAAACGCAGCAGTGATAGGATTGGAGAGATTCGGTGAGCAAATGAAGACCCTTTGAAGTCATATTGCATGGTACCCATTCCACGGGTTTCAACTACCCAGGTTTAAGGTATTCTTCCTTCAGCTAAAACATGCATGTGGAACCTAGAGTATGATCAACCATGTGATCGGGAGACGTGTTCAAATATGTCTCAGTTTTCCTCCCCTGGTATTCGGGTGCAACATTCCAGACGCTTTACTAACACTCTCCCCACTTGGAGAGTCAGTCCCTTTAACCTCCTGTTTGGCCCAGTTTGCAATTTCTGCAGAAGATGAACAGGAATAGCGAGAACCAATGAGAGACTAGCTGGAGGTGTTTGGACGGGCAAATTTAACTCTCATTTCCCACCAGGAAGAGGAAATAACCAAAGGCTCAGCGTGCCGTGCCGGAACCAGATTAGGGCCTGAAGCCATCCTGCGGTGCTGCGGCCAGATCACAAGAAAGCAAGTTGAAGAAAGGAGCTCAGGGGCACTGTAATTCACAAACCTGCAGAGTTATAAATGACAGCTATCGTCCAAAAATAGACTGAAGTAAGGCTGCCAAGAGGACTTGAAAGCGGGGCAGAATTGCAGGAAACCGATTTCAGGAGGTAGACTGGAATTGCATTGAAAGCATAGGAAAAGAGGCAGAACGTCCACAATGATGCACTTGGCCAAAAAGGGCGTATGCGTTTTTTCCTGAATATATTCAGGAAAAAACGCATACGCCCTTTTTGGCCAACCAAGCAAGCTTGCAAAGGAAATCTGCACTACAATGAAGTCTCACTTCCCCCCGGTCAAAAGGGCCATCTGAAAAAATTGTAAAATCCAGAAAGGCAGGACAGGCCATGGAGAACTGGGAGCCTTGTTATGCTGATGGGCGGGATGTAAATTGCCAACAACCACTCGGGAGAAGTGTATGGTGTTTCCTGAAACATCTAAAAAACAAAGCAACAGAACCTAGGGCACTTCCACTTATGGTCCTATAGCTTAGGGAAATTAAAATCAAAAAGACACAGCCACCCCAAAGTTTGGAACGGCTCTGTTTACAAGAACCTCGTTTACAGTACAAGTTCAACATCGCAGAAAGTGAAAAATGGATAAAGAAGTTGTGGTATTCACTTACAAAGCAATATCACTCAGCAATGAAATCTATGTCATCAGGCCCTTAGCAGCACAATGAGTGGATTCAGGTATGATGATTCTAACTGAAATAAGTCACACAGAAAAAGAAACATCATAAGATATCAGTAATACACGGAATGGAAACTTGGCTACACAGGAACTGAATTACAGAACAGAACTGGGTCACAAATTTAGAAAACCAACTTATGCTTGCTTAAGGGTAAAGGTGAGTTGGGGTGCTGCATAAAACCAGAGATTGAAATGAGCACAGATAAAGTTCCTTAAGCCAAATATGGAATAAACAAGAGCTACTCCTTGCTCAACGAAATGGACTCAACACCGCATATTAAACGCCTAAGAATGTACCTGACTTGTAAGTATCTTAAAACCTATGGATTGCTATGTCTCCGGAAGAGAATCAAGCATGTGTACAGGGGCATAAACGCAGCAGTGATAGGATTGGAGAGGTTCGGTGAGCAAATGAAGACCCTTTGAAGTCATATTGCATGGTACCCATTCCACGGGTTTCAACTACCCAGGTTTAAGGTATTCTTCCTTCAGCTAAAACATGCATGTGGAACCTAGAGTATGATCAACCATGTGATCGGGAGACGTGTTCAAATATGTCTCAGTTTTCCTCCCCTGGTACTCGGGTGCAACATTCCAGACGCTTTACTAACACTCTCCCCACTTGGAGAGTCAGTCCCTTTAACCTCCTGTTTGGCCCAGTTTGCAATTTCTGCGGAAGATGAACAGGAATAGCGAGAACCAATGAGAGGCTAGCTGGAGGTGTCTGGACGGGCAAAATAACTCTCATTTCCCACCAGGAAGAGGAATTAACCAAAGGCTCAGCATGCCGGGCCGGAAAGAGTTTAGGACCTGAAGCCATCCTGCGGTGTTGCGGACAGGTCACAAGAAAGCGAGTTGAAGAAAGGAGCTCAGGAGCACTGTAATTCACAAACCTGCAGAGTTATAAATGACAGCTATCGTCCAAAAATAGACTGAAGTAAGGCTGCCAAGAGGACTTGAAATCGGGGCAGAATTGCAGGAAACCGATTTCAGGAGGTAGACTGGAATTGCATTGAAAGCATAGGAAAAGAGGCAGAACGTCCACAATGATGCACTTGGCCAAAAAGGGCGTATGCGTTTTTTCCTGAATATATTCAGGAAAAAACGCATACGCCCTTTTTGGCCAACCAAGCAAGCTTGCAAAGGAAATCTGCACTACAATGAAGTCTCACTTCCCCCCTGTCAAAAGGGCCATCTGAAAAAAGTGTAAAATCCAGAAAGGCAGGACAGGCCATGGAGAACAGGGAGCCTTGTTATGCTGATGGGCGGGATGTAAATTGCCAACAACCACTCGGGAGAAGTGTATGGTGTTTCCTGAAACATCTAAAAAACAAAGCAACAGAGCCTAGGGCACTGCCACTTATGGTCCTATAGCTTAGGGAAATTAAAATCAAAAAGACACAGCCACCCCAAAGTTTGGAACGGCTCTGTTTACAAGAACCTCGTTTACAGTACAAGTTCAACATCGCAGAAAGTGAAAAATGGATAAAGAAGTTGTGGTATTCACTTACAAAGCAATATCACTCAGCAATGAAATCTATGTCATCAGGCCCTTAGCAGCACAATGAGTGGATTCAGGTATGATGATTCTAACTGAAATAAGTCACACAGAAAAAGAAACATCATAAGATATCAGTAATACACGGAATGGAAACTTGGCTACAGAGGAACTGAATTACAGAACAGAACAGGGTCTCAAATTTAGAAAACCAACTTATGCTTGCTTAAGGGTAAAGGTGAGTTGGGGTGCTGCATAAAACCAGAGATTGAAATGAGCACAGATAAAGTTCCTTAAGCCAAATATGGAATAGACAAGAGCCACTCCTTGCTCAACGAAATGGACTCAACACCGCATATTAAACGCCTAAGAATGTACCTGACTAGTAAGTATCTTAAAACCTATGGATTGCTATGTCTCCGAAAGAGAATCAAGCATGTGTACAGGGGCATAAACGCAGCAGTGATAGGATTGGAGAGGTTCGGTGAGCAAATGAAGACCCTTTGAAGTCATATTGCATGGTACCCATTCCACGGGTTTCAACTACCCAGGTTTAAGGTGTTCTTCCTTCAGCTAAAACATGCATGTGGAACCTAGAGTATGATCAACCATGTGATCGGGAGACGTGTTCAAATATGTCTCAGTTTTCCTCCCCTGGTACTCGGGTGCAACATTCCAGACGCTTTACTAACACTCTCCCGACTTGGAGAGTCAGTCCCTTTAACCTCCTGTTTGGCCCAGTTTGCAATTTCTGCGGAAGATGAACAGGAATAGCGAGAACCAATGAGAGACTAGCTGGAGGTGTCTGGACGTGCAAATTTAACTCTCATTTCCCACCAGGAAGAGGAATTAACCAAAGGCTCAGCGTGCCGTGCCGGAACCAGATTAGGGCCTGAAGCCATCCTGCGGTGTTGCGGCCAGCTCAAAAGAAACCGAGTTGAAGAAAGGAGCTCAGGGGCACTGTAATTCACAAACCTGCAGAGTTATAAATGACAGCTATCGTCCAAAAATATACTGAAGTAAGGCTGCCAAGAGGACTTGAAAGCAGGGCAGAATTGCAGGAAACCGATTTCAGGAGGTAGACTGGAATTGCATTGAAAGCATAGGAAAAGAGGCAGAACGTCCACAATAATGCACTTGGCCAAAAAGGGCGTATGCGTTTTTTCCTGAATATATTCAGGAAAAAACACATACGCCCTTTTTGGCCAACCAAGCAAGCTTGCAAAGGAAATCTGCACTACAATGAAGTCTCACTTCCCCCTGGTCAAAAGGGCCATCTGAAAAAAGTGTAAAATCCAGAAAGGCAGTACAGGCCATTGAGAACTGGGAGCCTTGTTATGCTGATGGGCGGGATGTAAATTGCCAACAGACACTTGGGAGAAGTGGATGGTGTTTCCTGAAACATCTAAAAAACAAAGCAACAGAGCCTAGGGCACTTCCACTTATGGTCCTATAGCTTAGGGAAATTAAAATCAAAAAGACACAGCCACCCCAAAGTTTGGAACGGCTCTGTTTACAAGAACCTCTTTTACCGTACAAGTTCAACATCGCAGAAAGTGAAAAATGGATAAAGAACTTGTGGTACTTACGTATAATGCAGTATCACTCAGCAATGAAATCTATGTCATCAGGCACGTAGCAGCATAATGAGTAGATTCAGATACGATGATTCTAACTGAAATAAGTCACACAGAAAAAGAAACATCATAAGATATCACTAATACACGGAATGTAAACTTGGCTACACAGGAACTGAATTCCAAAACAGAACAGGTTCTCAAATTTAGAAAACCAACTTATGCTTGCTTAAGGGGAAAGGTGAGTTCGGTTGCTGCATAAAACCAGAGATTGAAATGAGCACAGATAAAGTTCCTTAAGCCAAATATGGAATAGACAAGAGCCACTCCTTGCTCAACGAAATGGACTCAACACCGCATATTAAACGCCTAAGAATGTACCTGACTAGTAAGTATCTTAAAACCTATGGATTGCTATGTCTCCGAAAGTGAATCAAGCATGTGTACAGGGGCATAAACGCAGCAGTGATAGGATTGGAGAGGTTCGGTGAGCAAATGAAGACCCTTTGAAGTCATATTGCATGGTACCCATTCCACGGGTTTCAACTACCCAGGTTTAAGGTGTTCTTCCTTCAGCTAAAACATGCATGTGGAACCTAGAGTATGATCAACCATGTGATCGGGAGACGTGTTCAAATATGTCTCAGTTTTCCTCCCCTGGTACTCGGGTGCAACATTCCAGACGCTTTACTAACACTCTCCCCACTTGGAGAGTCAGTCCCTTTAACCTCCTGTTTGGCCCAGTTTGCAATTTCTGCGGAAGATGAACAGGAATAGCGAGAACCAATGAGAGGCTAGCTGGAGGTGTCTGGACGGGCAAATTTAACTCTCATTTCCCACCAGGAAGAGGAATTAACCAAAGGCTCAGCATGCCGGGCCGGAACCAGATTAGGGCCTGAAGCCATCCTGCGGTGTTGCGGCCAGGTCACAAGAAAGCGAGTTGAAGAAAGGAGCTCAGGGGCACTGTAATTCAAAAACCTGCAGAGTTATAAATGACAGCTATCGTCCAAAAATAGACTGAAGTAAGGCTGCCAAGAGGACTTGAAAGCGGGGCAGAATTGCAGGAAACCGATTTCAGGAGGTAGACTGGAATTGCATTGAAAGCATAGGAAAAGAGGCAGAACGTCCACAATGATGCACTTGGCCAAAAAGGGCGTATGCGTTTTTTCCTGAATATATTCAGGAAAAAACGCATACGCCCTTTTTGGCCAACCAAGCAAGCTTGCAAAGGAAATCTGCACTACAATGAAGTCTCACTTCCCCCCGGTCAAAAGGGCCATCTGAAAAAAGTGTAAAATCCAGAAAGGCAGGACAGGCCATGGAGAACTGGGAGCCTTGTTATGCTGATGGGCGGGATGTAAATTGCCAACAACCACTCGGGAGAAGTGTATGGTGTTTCCTGAAACATCTAAAAAACAAAGCAACAGAACCTAGGGCACTTCCACTTATGGTCCTATAGCTTAGGGAAATTAAAATCAAAAAGACACAGCCACCCCAAAGTTTGGAACGGCTCTGTTTACAAGAACCTCGTTTACAGTACAAGTTCAACATCGCAGAAAGTGAAAAATGGATAAAGAAGTTGTGGTATTCACTTACAAAGCAAAATCACTCAGCAATGAAATCTATGTCATCAGGCCCTTAGCATCACAATGAGTGGATTCAGGTATGATGATTCTAACTGAAATAAGTCACACAGAAAAAGAAACATCATAAGATATCAGTAATACACGGAATGGAAACTTGGCTACACAGGAACTGAATTACAGAACAGAACTGGGTCACAAATTTAGAAAAACAACTTATGCTTGCTTAAGGGTAAAGGTGAGTTGGGGTGCTGCATAAAACCAGAGATTGAAATGAGCACAGATAAAGTTCCTTAAGCCAAATATGGAATAGACAAGAGCTACTCCTTGCTCAACGAAATGGACTCAACACCGCATATTAAACGCCTAAGAATGTACCTGACTTGTAAGTATCTTAAAACCTATGGATTGCTATGTCTCCGAAAGAGAATCAAGCATGTGTACAGGGGCATAAACGCAGCAGTGATAGGATTGGAGAGGTTCGGTGAGCAAATGAAGACCCTTTGAAGTCATATTGCATGGTACCCATTCCACGGGTTTCAACTACCCAGGTTTAAGGTATTCTTCCTTCAGCTAAAACATGCATGTGGAACCCAAGTATGATCAACCATGTGAACGGGAGACGTGTTCAAATATGTCTCAGTTTTCCTCCCCTGGTACTCGGGTGCAACATTCCAGACGCTTTACTAACACTCTCCCGACTTGGAGAGTCAGTCCCTTTAAACTCCTGTTTGGCCCAGTTTGCAATTTCTGCGGAAGATGAACAGGAATAGCGAGAACCAATGAGAGACTAGCTGGAGGTGTCTGGACGGGCAAATTTAACTCTCATTTCCCACCAGGAAGAGGAATTAACCAAAGGCTCAGCGTGCCGTGCCGGAACCAGATTAGGGCCTGAAGCCATCCTGCGGTGTTGCGGCCAGCTCAAAAGAAACCGAGTTGAAGAAAGGAGCTCAGGGGCACTGTAATTCACAAACCTGCAGAGTTATAAATGACAGCTATCGTCCAAAAATAGACTGAAGTAAGGGTGCCAAGAGGACTTGAAAGCGGGGCAGAATTGCAGGAAACCGATTTCAGGAGGTAGACTGGAATTGCATTGAAAGCATAGGAAAAGAGGCAGAACGTCCACAATGATGCACTTGGCCAAAAAGGGCGTATGCGTTTTTTCCTGAATATATTCAGGAAAAAACGCATACGCCCTTTTTGGCCAACCAAGCAAGCTTGCAAAGGAAATCTGCACTACAATGAAGTCTCACTTCCCCCCGGTCAAAAGGGCCATCTGAAAAAAGTGTAAAATCCAGAAAGGCAGGACAGGCCATGGAGAACTGGGAGCCTTGTTATGCTGATGGGCGGGATGTAAATTGCCAACAACCACTCGGGAGAAGTGTATGGTGTTTCCTGAAACATCTAAAAAACAAAGCAACAGAGCCTAGGGCACTGCCACTTATGGTCCTATAGCTTAGGGAAATTAAAATCAAAAAGACACAGCCACCCCAAAGTTTGGGACGCCTCTGTTTACAAGAACCTCGTTTACAGTACAAGTTCAACATCGCAGAAAGTGAGAAATGGATAAAGAAGTTGTGGTATTTACTTACAAAGCAATATCACTCAGCAATGAAATCTGTGTCATCAGGCCCTTAGCAGCACAATGAGTGGATTCAGGTATGATGATTCTAACTGAAGTAAGTCACACAGAAAAAGAAACATCATAAGATATCAGTAATACACGGAATGTAAACTTGGCTACACAGGAACTGAATTACAGAACAGAACAGGGTCTCAAATTTAGAAAACCAACTATGCTTGCTTAAGGGTAAAGGTGAGTTGGGGTGCTGCATAAAACCAGAGATTGAAATGAGCACAGATAAAGTTCCTTAAGCCAAATATGGAATAGACAAGAGCTACTCCTTGCTCAACGAAATGGACTCAACACCGCATATTAAACGCCTAAGAATGTGCCTGACTAGTAAGTATCTTAAAACCTATGGATTGCTATGTCTCCGAAAGAGAATCAAGCATGTGTACAGGGGCATAAACGCAGCAGTGATAGGATTGGAGAGGTTCGGTGAGCAAATGAAGACCCTTTGAAGTCATATTGCATGGTACCCATTCCACGGGTCTCAACTCTCCAGGTTTAAGGTATTCTTCCTTCAGCTAAAACATGCATGTGGAACCCAAGTATGATCAACCATGTGAACGGGAGACGTGTTCAAATATGTCTCAGTTTTCCTCCCCTGGTACTCGGGTGCAACATTCCAGACGCTTTACTAACACTCTCCCCACTTGGAGAGTCAGCGCCTTTAACCTCCTGTTTGGCCCAGTTTGCAATTTCTGCGGAAGATGAACAGGAATAAAAAACGCATACGCCCTTTTTGGCCAACCAAGCAAGCTTGCAAAGGAAATCTGCACTACAATGAAGTCTCACTTCCCCCCGGTCAAAAGGGCCATCTGAAAAAAGTGTAAAATCCAGAAAGGCAGGACAGGCCATGGAGAACTGGGAGCCTTGTTATGCTGATGGGCGGGATGTAAATTGCCAAAAACCACTCAGGAGAAGTGTATGGTGTTTCCTGAAACATCTGAAAAACAAAGCAACAGAACCTAGGGCACTTCCACTTATGGTCCTATAGCTTAGGGAAATTAAAATCAAAAAGACACAGCCACCCCAAAGTTTGGAACGACTCTGTTTACAAGAACCTCGTTTACAGTACAAGTTCAACATCACAGAAAGTGAAAAATGGATAAAGAAGTTGTGGTATTTACTTACAAAGCAATATCACTCAGCAATGAAATCTGTGTCATCAGGCTCTTAGCATCACAATGAGTGGATTCAGGTATGATGATTCTAACTGAAGTAAGTCACACAGAAAAAGAAACATCATAAGATATCAGTAATACACGGAATGTAAACTTGGCTACACAGGAACTGAATTACAGAACAGAACAGGGTCTCAAATTTAGAAAACCAACTATGCTTGCTTAAGGGTAAAGGTGAGTTGGGGTGCTGCATAAAACCAGAGATTGAAATGAGCACAAATAAAGTTCCTTAAGTCAAATATGGAATAGACAAGAGCTACTCCTTGCTCAACGAAATGGACTCAACACCGCATATTAAACGCCTAAGAATGTGCCTGACTAGTAAGTATCTTAAAACCTATGGATTGCTATGTCTCCGAAAGAGAATCAAGCATGTGTACAGGGGCATAAACGCAGCAGTGATAGGATTGGAGAGGTTCGGTGAGCAAATGAAGACCCTTTGAAGTCATATTGCATGGTACCCATTACACGGGTCTTAACTCTCCAGGTTTAAGGTATTCTTCCTTCAGCTAAAACATGCATGTGGAACCCAAGTATGATCAACCATGTGAACGGGAGACGTGTTCAAATATGTCTCAGTTTTCCTCCCCTGGTACTCGGGTGCAACATTCCAGACGCTTTACTAACACTCTCCCCACTTAGAGAGTCAGCGCCTTTAACCTCCGGTTTGGCCCAGTTTGCAATTTCTGCGGAAGATGAACAGGAATAGTGAGAACCAATGAGAGACTAGCTGGAGGTGTTTGGACGGGCAAATTTAACTCTCATTTCCCACCAGGAAGAGGAAATAACCAAAGGCTCAGCGTGCCGTGCCGGAACCAGATTAGGGCCTGAAGCCATCCTGCGGTGTTGCGGCCAGGTCACAAGAAAGCGAGTTGAAGAAAGGAGCTCAGGGGCACTGTAATTCACAAACCTGCAGAGTTATAAATGACAGCTATCGTCCAAAAATAGACTGAAGTAAGGCTGCCAAGAGGACTTGAAAGCGGGGCAGAATTGCAGGAAACCGATTTCAGGAGGTAGACTGGAATTGCATTGAAAGCATAGGAAAAGAGGCAGAACGTCCACAATGATGCACTTGGCCAAAAAGGGCGTATGCGTTTTTTCCTGAATATATTCAGGAAAAAACGCATACGCCCTTTTTGGCCAACCAAGCAAGCTTGCAAAGGAAATCTGCACTACAATGAAGTCTCACTTCCCCCCGGTCAAAAGGGCCATCTGAAAAAAGTGTAAAATCCAGAAAGGCAGGACAGGCCATGGAGAACTGGGAGCCTTGTTATGCTGATGGGCGGGATGTAAATTGCCAACAGACACTCGGGAGAAGTGTATGGTGTTTCCTGAAACATCTAAAAAACAAAGCAACAGAGCCTAGGGCACTGCCACTTATGGTCCTATAGCTTAGGGAAATTAAAATCAAAAAGACACAGCCACCCCAAAGTTTGGGACGCCTCTGTTTACAAGAACCTCGTTTACAGTACAAGTTCAACATCGCAGAAAGTGAAAACTGGATAAAGAAGTTGTGGTATTTACTTACAAAGCAATATCACTCAGCAATGAAATCTGTGTCATCAGGCCCTTAGCAGCACAATGAGTGGATTCAGGTATGATGATTCTAACTGAAATAAGTCACACAGAAAAAGAAACATCATAAGATATCAGTAATACACGGAATGGAAACTTGGCTACACAGGAACTGAATTACAGAACAGAACAGGGTCTCAAATTTAGAAAACCAACTTATTCTTACTTAAGGGTAAAGGTGAGTTGGGGTGCTGCATAAAACCAGAGATTGAAATGAGCACAGATAAAGTTCCTTAAGCCAAATATGGAATAGACAAGAGCTACTCTTTGCTCAACGAAATGAACTCAACACCCCATATTAAACGCCTAAGAATGTACCTGACTAGTAAGTATCTTAAAACCTATGGATTGCTATGTCTCCAAAAGAGAATCAAGCATGTGTACAGGGGCATAAACGCAGCAGTGATAGGATTGGAGAGGTTCGGTGAGCAAATGACGACCCTTTGAAGTCATATTGCATGGTACCCATTCCACGGGTTTCAACTACCCAGGTTTAAGGTATTCTTCCTTCAGCTAAAACATGCATGTGGAACCTAGAGTATGATCAACCATGTGATCGGGAGACGTGTTCAAATATGTCTCAGTTTTCCTCCCCTGGTACTCGGGTGCAACATTCCAGACGCTTTACTAACACTCTCCCCACTTGGAGAGTCAGTCCCTTTAACCTCCTGTTTGGCCCAGTTTGCAATTTCTGCGGAAGATGAACAGGAATAGCGAGAACCAATGAGAGGCTAGCTGGAGGTGTCTGGTCGGGCAAATTTAACTCTCATTTCCCACCAGGAAGAGGAATTAACCAAAGGCTCAGCATGCCGGGCCGGAAAGAGTTTAGGACCTGAAGCCATCCTGCCGTGTTGCGGACAGGTCACAAGAAAGCGAGTTGAAGAAAGGAGCTCAGGGGCACTGTAATTCACAAACCTGCAGAGTTATAAATGACAGCTATCGTCCAAAAATAGACTGAAGTAAGGCTGCCAAGAGGACTTGAAATCGGGGCAGAATTGCAGGAAACCGATTTCAGGAGGTAGACTGGAATTGCATTGAAAGCATAGGAAAAGAGGCAGAACGTCCACAATGATGCACTTGGCCAAAAAGGGCGTATGCGTTTTTTCCTGAATATATTCAGGAAAAAACGCATACGCCCTTTTTGGCCAACCAAGCAAGCTTGCAAAGGAAATCTGCACTACAATGAAGTCTCACTTCCCCCCTGTCAAAAGGGCCATCTGAAAAAAGTGTAAAATCCAGAAAGGCAGGACAGGCCATGGAGAACAGGGAGCCTTGTTATGCTGATGGGCGGGATGTAAATTGCCAACAGACACTTGGGAGAAGTGTATGGTGTTTCCTGAAACATCTAAAAAACAAAGCAACAGAGCCTAGGGCACGTCCACTTATGGTCCTATAGCTTAGGGAAATTAAAATCAAAAAGACACAGCCACCCCAAAGTTTGGAACGGCTCTGTTTACAAGAACCTCTTTTACCGTACAAGTTCAACATCGCAGAAAGTGAAAAATGGATAAAGAAGTTGTGGTATTTACTTACAAAGCAATATCACTCAGCAATGAAATCTATGTCATCAGGCCCTTAGCAGCACAATGAGTGGATTCAGGTATGATGATTCTAACTGAAATAAGTCACACAGAAAAAGAAACATCATAAGATATCAGTAATACACGGAATGGAAACTTGGCTACAGAGGAACTGAATTACAGAACAGAACAGGGTCTCAAATTTAGAAAACCAACTTATGCTTGCTTAAGGGTAAAGGTGAGTTGGGGTGCTGCATAAAACCAGAGATTGAAATGAGCACAGATAAAGTTCCTTGAGCCAAATATGGAATAGACAAGAGCCACTCCTTGCTCAACGAAATGGATTCAACACCGCATATTAAACGCCTAAGAATGTACCTGACTAGTAAGTATCTTAAAACCTATGGATTGCTATGTCTCCGAAAGAGAATCAAGCATGTGTACAGGGGCATAAACGCAGCAGTGATAGGATTGGAGAGGTTCGGTGAGCAAATGAAGACCCTTTGAAGTCATATTGCATGGTACCCATTCCACGGGTTTCAATTACCCAGGTTTTAGGTATTCTTCCTTCAGCTAAAACAGGCATGTGGAACCCAGAGTATGATCAACCATGTGATCGGGAGACGTGTTCAAATATGTCTCAGTTTTCCTCCCCTGGTACTCGGGTGCAACATTCCAGACGCTTTACTAACACTCTCCCCACTTGGAGAGTCAGCGCCTTTAACCTCCTGTTTGGCCCAGTTTGCAATTTCTGCGGAAGATGAACAGGAATAGCGAGAACCAATGAGAGGCTAGCTGGAGGTGTCTGGACGGGCAAATTTAACTCTCATTTCCCACCAGGAAGAGGAAATAACCAAAGGCTCAGCGTGCCGTGCCGGAACCAGATTAGGGCCTGAAGCCATCCTGCGGTGTTGCGGCCAGGTCACAAGAAAGCGAGTTGAAGAAAGGAGCTCAGGGGCACTGTAATTCACAAACCTGCAGAGTTATAAATGACAGCTATCGTCCAAAAATAGACTGAAGTAAGGCTGCCAAGAGGACTTGAAAGCGGGGCAGAATTGCAGGAAACCGATTTCAGGAGGTAGACTGGAATTGCATTGAAAGCATAGGAAAAGAGGCAGAACGTCCACAATGATGCACTTGGCCAAAAAGGGCGTATGCGTTTTTTCCTGAATATATTCAGGAAAAAACGCATACGCCCGTTTTGGCCAACCAAGCAAGCTTGCAAAGGAAATCTGCACTACAATGAAGTCTCACTTCCCCCCGGTCAAAAGGGCCATCTGAAAAAAGTGTAAAATCCAGAAA
Source organism: Stenella coeruleoalba (assembly GCF_951394435.1). Taxonomy (NCBI): domain Eukaryota; kingdom Metazoa; phylum Chordata; class Mammalia; order Artiodactyla; family Delphinidae; genus Stenella; species Stenella coeruleoalba. Next base: position 21,787,852 of record NC_137151.1, read on the forward strand.
GGCAGGACAGGCCATGGAGAACTGGGAGCCTTGTTATGCTGATGGGCGGGATGTAAATTGCCAACAGACACTCGGGAGAAGTGTATGGTGTTTCCTGAAACATCTAAAAAACAAAGCAACAGAGCCTAGGGCACTGCCACTTATGGTCCTATAGCTTAGGGAAATTAAAATCAAAAAGACACAGCCACCCCAAAGTTTGGGACGCCTCTGTTTACAAGAACCTCGTTTACAGTACAAGTTCAACATCGCAGAAAGTGAAAAATGGATAAAGAAGTTGTTGTATTTACTTACAAAGCAATATCACTCAGCAATGAAATCTATGTCATCAGGCCCTTATCATCACAATGAGTGGATTCAGGTATGATGATTCTAACTGAAATAAGTCACACAGAAAAAGAAACATCATAAGATATCAGTAATACACGGAATGTAAACTTGGCTACACAGGAACTGAATTACAGAACAGAACAGGGTCTCAAATTTAGAAAACCAACTTATGCTTGCTTAAGGGTAAAGGTGAGTTGGGGTGCTGCATAAAACCAGAGATTGAAATGAGCACAGATAAAGTTCCTTAAGTCAAATATGGAATAGACAAGAGCTACTCCTTGCTCAACGAAATGGACTCAACACCGCATATTAAACGCCTAAGAATGTACCTGACTAGTAAGTATCTTAAAACCTATGGATTGCTATGTCTCCGAAAGAGAATCAAGCATGTGTACAGGGGCATAAACGCAGCAGTGATAGGATTGGAGAGGTTCGGTGAGCAAATGAAGACCCTTTGAAGTCATATTGCATGGTACCCATTCCACGGGTCTCAACTCTCCAGGTTTAAGGTATTCTTCCTTCAGCTAAAACATGCATGTGGAACCCAAGTATGATCAACCATGTGAACGGGAGACGTGTTCAAATATGTCTCAGTTTTCCTCCCCTGGTACTCGGGTGCAACATTCCAGACGCTTTACTAACACTCTCCCCACTTGGAGAGTCAGCGCCTTTAACCTCCTGTTTGGCCCAGTTTGCAATTTCTGCGGAAGATGAACAGGAATAAAAAACGCATACGCCCTTTTTGGCCAACCAAGCAAGCTTGCAAAGGAAATCTGCACTACAATGAAGTCTCACTTCCCCCCGGTCAAAAGGGCCATCTGAAAAAAGTGTAAAATCCAGAAAGGCAGGACAGGCCATGGAGAACTGGGAGCCTTGTTATGCTGATGGGCGGGATGTAAATTGCCAAAAACCACTCAGGAGAAGTGTATGGTGTTTCCTGAAACATCTGAAAAACAAAGCAACAGAACCTAGGGCACTTCCACTTATGGTCCTATAGCTTAGGGAAATTAAAATCAAAAAGACACAGCCACCCCAAAGTTTGGAACGGCTCTGTTTACAAGAACCTCGTTTACAGTACAAGTTCAACATCACAGAAAGTGAAAAATGGATAAAGAAGTTGTGGTATTTACTTACAAAGCAATATCACTCAGCAATGAAATCTGTGTCATCAGGCCCTTAGCATCACAATGAGTGGATTCAGGTATGATGATTCTAACTGAAGTAAGTCACACAGAAAAAGAAACATCATAAGATATCAGTAATACACGGAATGTAAACTTGGCTACACAGGAACTGAATTACAGAACAGAACAGGGTCTCAAATTTAGAAAACCAACTATGCTTGCTTAAGGGTAAAGGTGAGTTGGGGTGCTGCATAAAACCAGAGATTGAAATGAGCACAGATAAAGTTCCTTAAGTCAAATATGGAATAGACAAGAGCTACTCCTTGCTCAACGAAATGGACTCAACACCGCATATTAAACGCCTAAGAATGTACCTGACTAGTAAGTATCTTAAAACCTATGGATTGCTATGTCTCCGAAAGAGAATCAAGCATGTGTACAGGGGCATAAACGCAGCAGTGATAGGATTGGAGAGGTTCGGTGAGCAAATGAAGACCCTTTGAAGTCATATTGCATGGTACCCATTCCACGGGTCTCAACTCTCCAGGTTTAAGGTATTCTTCCTTCAGCTAAAACATGCATGTGGAACCCAAGTATGATCAACCATGTGAACGGGAGACGTGTTCAAATATGTCTCAGTTTTCCTCCCCTGGTACTCGGGTGCAACATTCCAGACGCTTTACTAACACTCTCCCCACTTGGAGAGTCAGCGCCTTTAACCTCCTGTTTGGCCCAGTTTGCAATTTCTGCGGAAGATGAACAGGAATAAAAAACGCATACGCCCTTTTAGGCCAACCAAGCAAGCTTGCAAAGGAAATCTGCACTACAATGAAGTCTCACTTCCCCCCGGTCAAAAGGGCCATCTGAAAAAAGTGTAAAATCCAGAAAGGCAGGACAGGCCATGGAGAACTGGGAGCCTTGTTATGCTGATGGGCGGGATGTAAATTGCCAAAAACCACTCAGGAGAAGTGTATGGTGTTTCCTGAAACATCTGAAAAACAAAGCAACAGAACCTAGGGCACTTCCACTTATGGTCCTATAGCTTAGGGAAATTAAAATCAAAAAGACACAGCCACCCCAAAGTTTGGAACGGCTCTGTTTACAAGAACCTCGTTTACAGTACAAGTTCAACATCACAGAAAGTGAAAAATGGATAAAGAAGTTGTGGTATTTACTTACAAAGCAATATCACTCAGCAATGAAATCTGTGTCATCAGGCCCTTAGCAGCACAATGAGTGGATTCAGGTATGATGATTCTAACTGAAGTAAGTCACACAGAAAAAGAAACATCATAAGATATCAGTAATACACGGAATGTAAACTTGGCTACACAGGAACTGAATTACAGAACAGAACAGGGTCTCAAATTTAGAAAACCAACTATGCTTGCTTAAGGGTAAAGGTGAGTTGGGGTGCTGCATAAAACCAGAGATTGAAATGAGCACAGATAAAGTTCCTTAAGTCAAATATGGAATAGACAAGAGCTACTCCTTGCTCAATGAAATGGACTCAACACCGCATATTAAACGCCTAAGAATGTGCCTGACTAGTAAGTATCTTAAAACCTATGGATTGCTATGTCTCCGAAAGAGAATCAAGCATGTGTACAGGGGCATAAACGCAGCAGTGATAGGATTGGAGAGGTTCGGTGAGCAAATGAAGACCCTTTGAAGTCATATTGCATGGTACCCATTACACGGGTCTTAACTCTCCAGGTTTAAGGTATTCTTCCTTCAGCTAAAACATGCATGTGGAACCCAAGTATGATCAACCATGTGAACGGGAGACGTGTTCAAATATGTCTCAGTTTTCCTCCCCTGGTACTCGGGTGCAACATTCCAGACGCTTTACTAACACTCTCCCCACTTAGAGAGTCAGCGCCTTTAACCTCCGGTTTGGCCCAGTTTGCAATTTCTGCGGAAGATGAACAGGAATAGTGAGAACCAATGAGAGACTAGCTGGAGGTGTTTGGACGGGCAAATTTAACTCTCATTTCCCACCAGGAAGAGGAAATAACCAAAGGCTCAGCGTGCCGTACCGGAACCAGATTAGGGCCTGAAGCCATCCTGCGGTGTTGCGGCCAGGTCACAAGAAAGCGAGTTGAAGAAAGGAGCTCAGGGGCACTGTAATTCACAAACCTGCAGAGTTATAAATGACAGCTATCGTCCAAAAATAGACTGAAGTAAGGCTGCCAAGAGGACTTGAAAGCGGGGCAGAATTGCAGGAAACCGATTTCAGGAGGTAGACTGGAATTGCATTGAAAGCATAGGAAAAGAGGCAGAACGTCCACAATGATGCACTTGGCCAAAAAGGGCGTATGCGTTTTTTCCTGAATATATTCAGGAAAAAACGCATACGCCCTTTTTGGCCAACCAAGCAAGCTTGCAAAGGAAATCTGCACTACAATGAAGTCTCACTTCCCCCCGGTCAAAAGGGCCATCTGAAAAAAGTGTAAAATCCAGAAAGGCAGGACAGGCCATGGAGAACTGGGAGCCTTGTTATGCTGATGGGCGGGATGTAAATTGCCAACAACCACTCGGGAGAAGTGTATGGTGTTTCCTGAAACATCTAAAAAACAAAGCAACAGAGCCTAGGGCACTGCCACTTATGGTCCTATAGCTTAGGGAAATTAAAATCAAAAAGACACAGCCATCCCAAAGTTTGGGACGCCTCTGTTTACAAGAACCTCGTTTACAGTACAAGTTCAACATCGCAGAAAGTGAAAAATGGATAAAGAAGTTGTGGTATTTACTTACAAAGCAATATCACTCAGCAATGAAATCTGTGTCATCAGGCCCTTAGCAGCACAATGAGTGGATTCAGGTATGATGATTCTAACTGAAATAAGTCACACAGAAAAAGAAACATCATAAGATATCAGTAATACACGGAATGGAAACTTGGCTACACAGGAACTGAATTACAGAACAGAACAGGGTCTCAAATTTAGAAAACCAACTTATTCTTACTTAAGGGTAAAGGTGAGTTGGGGTGCTGCATAAAACCAGAGATTGAAATGAGCACAGATAAAGTTCCTTAAGCCAAATATGGAATAGACAAGAGCTACTCTTTGCTCAACGAAATGAACTCAACACCCCATATTAAACGCCTAAGAATGTACCTGACTAGTAAGTATCTTAAAACCTATGGATTGCTATGTCTCCAAAAGAGAATCAAGCATGTGGACAGGGGCATAAACGCAGCAGTGATAGGATTGGAGAGGTTCGGTGAGCAAATGACGACCCTTTGAAGTCATATTGCATGGTACCCATTCCACGGGTTTCAACTACCCAGGTTTAAGGTATTCTTCCTTCAGCTAAAACATGCATGTGTAACCTAGAGTATGATCAACCATGTGATCGGGAGACGTGTTCAAATATGTCTCAGTTTTCCTCCCCTGGTACTCGGGTGCAACATTCCAGACGCTTTACTAACACTCTCCCCACTTGGAGAGTCAGTCCCTTTAACCTCCTGTTTGGCCCAGTTTGCAATTTCTGCGGAAGATGAACAGGAATAGCGAGAACCAATGAGAGGCTAGCTGGAGGTGTCTGGTCGGGCAAATTTAACTCTCATTTCCCACCAGGAAGAGGAATTAACCAAAGGCTCAGCATGCCGGGCCGGAAAGAGTTTAGGACCTGAAGCCATCCTGCGGTGTTGCGGACAGGTCACAAGAAAGCGAGTTGAAGAAAGGAGCTCAGGGGCACTGTAATTCACAAACCTGCAGAGTTATAAATGACAGCTATCGTCCAAAAATAGACTGAAGTAAGGCTGCCAAGAGGACTTGAAATCGGGGCAGAATTGCAGGAAACCGATTTCAGGAGGTAGACTGGAATTGCATTGAAAGCATAGGAAAAGAGGCAGAACGTCCACAATGATGCACTTGGCCAAAAAGGGCGTATGCGTTTTTTCCTGAATATATTCAGGAAAAAACGCATACGCCCTTTTTGGCCAACCAAGCAAGCTTGCAAAGGAAATCTGCACTACAATGAAGTCTCACTTCCCCCCTGTCAAAAGGGCCATCTGAAAAAAGTGTAAAATCCAGAAAGGCAGGACAGGCCATGGAGAACAGGGAGCCTTGTTATGCTGATGGGCGGGATGTAAATTGCCAACAACCACTCGGGAGAAGTGTATGGTGTTTCCTGAAACATCTAAAAAACAAAGCAACAGAGCCTAGGGCACTGCCACTTATGGTCCTATAGCTTAGGGAAATTAAAATCAAAAAGACACAGCCACCCCAAAGTTTGGAACGGCTCTGTTTACAAGAACCTCGTTTACAGTACAAGTTCAACATCACAGAAAGTGAAAAATGGATAAAGAAGTTGTGGTATTCACTTACAAAGCAATATCACTCAGCAATGAAATCTATGTCATCAGGCCCTTAGCAGCACAATGAGTGGATTCAGGTATGATGATTCTAACTGAAATAAGTCACACAGAAAAAGAAACATCATAAGATATCAGTAATACACGGAATGGAAACTTGGCTACAGAGGAACTGAATTACAGAACAGAACAGGGTCTCAAATTTAGAAAACCAACTTATGCTTGCTTAAGGGTAAAGGTGAGTTGGGGTGCTGCATAAAACCAGAGATTGAAATGAGCACAGATAAAGTTCCTTAAGCCAAATATGGAATAGACAAGAGCCACTCCTTGCTCAACGAAATGGACTCAACACCGCATATTAAACGCCTAAGAATGTACCTGACTAGTAAGTATCTTAAAACCTATGGATTGCTATGTCTCCGAAAGAGAATCAAGCATGTGTACAGGGGCATAAACGCAGCAGTGATAGGATTGGAGAGGTTCGGTGAGCAAATGAAGACCCTTTGAAGTCATATTGCATGGTACCCATTCCACGGGTTTCAACTACCCAGGTTTAAGGTGTTCTTCCTTCAGCTAAAACATGCATGTGGAACCTAGAGTATGATCAACCATGTGATCGGGAGACGTGTTCAAATATGTCTCAGTTTTCCTCCCCTGGTACTCGGGTGCAACATTCCAGACGCTTTACTAACACTCTCCCCACTTGGAGAGTCAGTCCCTTTAACCTCCTGTTTGGCCCAGTTTGCAATTTCTGCGGAAGATGAACAGGAATAGCGAGAACCAATGAGAGACTAGCTGGAGGTGTCTGGACGTGCAAATTTAACTCTCATTTCCCACCAGGAAGAGGAATTAACCAAAGGCTCAGCGTGCCGTGCCGGAACCAGATTAGGGCCTGAAGCCATCCTGCGGTGTTGCGGCCAGCTCAAAAGAAACCGAGTTGAAGAAAGGAGCTCAGGGGCACTGTAATTCACAAACCTGCAGAGTTATAAATGACAGCTATCGTCCAAAAATAGACTGAAGTAAGGCTGCGAAGAGGACTTGAATGCGGGGCAGAATTGCAGGAAACTGATTTCAGGAGGTAGACTGGAATTGCATTGAAAGCATAGGAAAAGAGGCAGAACGTCCACAATAATGCACTTGGCCAAAAAGGGCGTATGCGTTTTTTCCTGAATATATTCAGGAAAAAACACATACGCCCTTTTTGGCCAACCAAGCAAGCTTGCAAAGGAAATCTGCACTACAATGAAGTCTCACTTCCCCCTGGTCAAAAGGGCCATCTGAAAAAAGTGTAAAATCCAGAAAGGCAGTACAGGCCATTGAGAACTGGGAGCCTTGTTATGCTGATGGGCGGGATGTAAATTGCCAACAGACACTCGGGAGAAGTGGATGGTGTTTCCTGAAACATCTAAAAAACAAAGCAACAGAGCCTAGGGCACTTCCACTTATGGTCCTATAGCTTAGGGAAATTAAAATCAAAAAGACACAGCCACCCCAAAGTTTGGAACGGCTCTGTTTACAAGAACCTCTTTTACCGTACAAGTTCAACATCGCAGAAAGTGAAAAATGGATAAAGAACTTGTGGTACTTACGTATAATGCAGTATCACTCAGCAATGAAATCTATGTCATCAGGCACGTAGCAGCATAATGAGTAGATTCAGATACGATGATTCTAACTGAAATAACTCACACAGAAAAAGAAACATCATAAGATATCACTAATACACGGAATGTAAACTTGGCTACACAGGAACTGAATTCCAAAACAGAACAGGTTCTCAAATTTAGAAAACCAACTTATGCTTGCTTAAGGGGAAAGGTGAGTTCGGTTGCTGCATAAAACCAGAGATTGAAATGAGCACAGATAAAGTTCCTTAAGCCAAATATGGAATAGACAAGAGCCACTCCTTGCTCAACGAAATGGACTCAACACCGCATATTAAACGCCTAAGAATGTACCTGACTAGTAAGTATCTTAAAACCTATGGATTGCTATGTCTCCGAAAGAGAATCAAGCATGTGTACAGGGGCATAAACGCAGCAGTGATAGGATTGGAGAGGTTCGGTGAGCAAATGAAGACCCTTTGAAGTCATATTGCATGGTACCCATTCCACGGGTTTCAACTACCCAGGTTTAAGGTGTTCTTCCTTCAGCTAAAACATGCATGTGGAACCTAGAGTATGATCAACCATGTGATCGGGAGACGTGTTCAAATATGTCTCAGTTTTCCTCCCCTGGTACTCGGGTGCAACATTCCAGACGCTTTACTAACACTCTCCCCACTTGGAGAGTCAGTCCCTTTAACCTCCTGTTTGGCCCAGTTTGCAATTTCTGCGGAAGATGAACAGGAATAGCGAGAACCAATGAGAGGCTAGCTGGAGGTGTCTGGACGGGCAAATTTAACTCTCATTTCCCACCAGGAAGAGGAATTAACCAAAGGCTCAGCATGCCGGGCCGGAAAGAGTTTAGGACCTGAAGCCATCCTGCGGTGTTGCGGACAGGTCACAAGAAAGCGAGTTGAAGAAAGGAGCTCAGGGGCACTGTAATTCAAAAACCTGCAGAGTTATAAATGACAGCTATCGTCCAAAAATAGACTGAAGTAAGGCTGCCAAGAGGACTTGAAAGCGGGGCAGAATTGCAGGAAACCGATTTCAGGAGGTAGACTGGAATTGCATTGAAAGCATAGGAAAAGAGGCAGAACGTCCACAATGATGCACTTGGCCAAAAAGGGCGTATGCGTTTTTTCCTGAATATATTCAGGAAAAAACGCATACGCCCTTTTTGGCCAACCAAGCAAGCTTGCAAAGGAAATCTGCACTACAATGAAGTCTCACTTCCCCCCGGTCAAAAGGGCCATCTGAAAAAAGTGTAAAATCCAGAAAGGCAGGACAGGCCATGGAGAACTGGGAGCCTTGTTATGCTGATGGGCGGGATGTAAATTGCCAACAACCACTCGGGAGAAGTGTATGGTGTTTCCTGAAACATCTAAAAAACAAAGCAACAGAACCTAGGGCACTTCCACTTATGGTCCTATAGCTTAGGGAAATTAAAATCAAAAAGACACAGCCACCCCAAAGTTTGGAACGGCTCTGTTTACAAGAACCTCGTTTACAGTACAAGTTCAACATCGCAGAAAGTGAAAAATGGATAAAGAAGTTGTGGTATTCACTTACAAAGCAATATCACTCAGCAATGAAATCTATGTCATCAGGCCCTTAGCAGCACAATGAGTGGATTCAGGTATGATGATTCTAACTGAAATAAGTCACACAGAAAAAGAAACATCATAAGATATCAGTAATACACGGAATGGAAACTTGGCTACACAGGAACTGAATTACAGAACAGAACTGGGTCACAAATTTAGAAAAACAACTTATGCTTGCTTAAGGGTAAAGGTGAGTTGGGGTGCTGCATAAAACCAGAGATTGAAATGAGCACAGATAAAGTTCCTTAAGCCAAATATGGAATAGACAAGAGCTACTCCTTGCTCAACGAAATGGACTCAACACCGCATATTAAACGCCTAAGAATGTACCTGACTTGTAAGTATCTTAAAACCTATGGATTGCTATGTCTCCGAAAGAGAATCAAGCATGTGTACAGGGGCATAAACGCAGCAGTGATAGGATTGGAGAGGTTCGGTGAGCAAATGAAGACCCTTTGAAGTCATATTGCATGGTACCCATTCCACGGGTTTCAACTACCCAGGTTTAAGGTATTCTTCCTTCAGCTAAAACATGCATGTGGAACCTAGAGTATGATCAACCATGTGATCGGGAGACGTGTTCAAATATGTCTCAGTTTTCCTCCCCTGGTACTCGGGTGCAACATTCCAGACGCTTTACTAACACTCTCCCCACTTGGAGAGTCAGTCCCTTTAACCTCCTGTTTGGCCCAGTTTGCAATTTCTGCGGAAGATGAACAGGAATAGCGAGAACCAATGAGAGGCTAGCTGGAGGTGTCTGGACGGGCAAATTTAACTCTCATTTCCCACCAGGAAGAGGAAATAACCAAAGGCTCAGCGTGCCGTACCGGAACCAGATTAGGGCCTGAAGCCATCCTGCGGTGTTGCGGCCAGGTCACAAGAAAGCGAGTTGAAGAAAGGAGCTCAGGGGCACTGTAATTCACAAACCTGCAGAGTTATAAATGACAGCTATCGTCCAAAAATAGACTGAAGTAAGGCTGCCAAGAGGACTTGAAAGCGGGGCAGAATTGCAGGAAACCGATTTCAGGAGGTAGACTGGAATTGCATTGAAAGCATAGGAAAAGAGGCAGAACGTCCACAATGATGCACTTGGCCAAAAAGGGCGTATGCATTTTTTCCTGAATATATTCAGGAAAAAACGCATACGCCCTTTTTGGCCAACCAAGCAAGCTTGCAAAGGAAATCTGCACTACAATGAAGTCTCACTTCCCCCCGGTCAAAAGGGCCATCTGAAAAAAGTGTAAAATCCAGAAAGGCAGGACAGGCCATGGAGAACTGGGAGCCTTGTTATGCTGATGGGCGGGATGTAAATTGCCAACAACCACTCGGGAGAAGTGTATGGTGTTTCCTGAAACATCTAAAAAACAAAGCAACAGAGCCTAGGGCACTGCCACTTATGGTCCTATAGCTTAGGGAAATTAAAATCAAAAAGACACAGCCACCCCAAAGTTTGGGACGCCTCTGTTTACAAGAACCTCGTTTACAGTACAAGTTCAACATCGCAGAAAGTGAAAAATGGACAAAGAAGTTGTTGTATTTACTTACAAAGCAATATCACTCAGCAATGAAATCTATGTCATCAGGCCCTTATCATCACAATGAGTGGATTCAGGTATGATGATTCTAACTGAAATAAGTCACACAGAAAAAGAAACATCATAAGATATCAGTAATACACGGAATGTAAACTTGGCTACACAGGAACTGAATTACAGAACAGAACAGGGTCTCAAATTTAGAAAACCAACTTATGCTTGCTTAAGGGTAAAGGTGAGTTGGGGTGCTGCATAAAACCAGAGATTGAAATGAGCACAGATAAAGTTCCTTAAGTCAAATATGGAATAGACAAGAGCTACTCCTTGCTCAACGAAATGGACTCAACACCGCATATTAAATGCCTAAGAATGTACCTGACTAGTAAGTATCTTAAAACCTATGGATTGCTATGTCTCCGAAAGAGAATCAAGCATGTGTACAGGGGCATAAACGCAGCAGTGATAGGATTGGAGACGTTCGGTGAGCAAATGAAGACCCTTTGAAGTCATATTGCATGGTACCCATTACACGGGTCTTAACTCTCCAGGTTTAAGGTATTCTTCCTTCAGCTAAAACATGCATGTGGAACCCAAGTATGATCAACCATGTGAACGGGAGACGTGTTCAAATATGTCTCAGTTTTCCTCCCCTGGTACTCGGGTGCAACATTCCAGACGCTTTACTAACACTCTCCCGACTTGGAGAGTCAGTCCCTTTAAACTCCTGTTTGGCCCAGTTTGCAATTTCTGCGGAAGATGAACAGGAATAGCGAGAACCAATGAGAGACTAGCTGGAGGTGTCTGGACGGGCAAATTTAACTCTCATTTCCCACCAGGAAGAGGAATTAACCAAAGGCTCAGCGTGCCGTGCCGGAACCAGATTAGGGCCTGAAGCCATCCCGCGGTGTTGCGGCCAGCTCAAAAGAAACCGAGTTGAAGAAAGGAGCTCAGGGGCACTGTAATTCACAAACCTGCAGAGTTATAAATGACAGCTATCGTCCAAAAATAGACTGAAGTAAGGCTGCCAAGAGGACTTGAAAGCGGGGCAGAATTGCAGGAAACCGATTTCAGGAGGTAGACTGGAATTGCATTGAAAGCATAGGAAAAGAGGCAGAACGTCCACAATGATGCACTTGGCCAAAAAGGGCGTATGCGTTTTTTCCTGAATATATTCAGGAAAAAACGCATACGCCCTTTTTGGCCAACCAAGCAAGCTTGCAAAGGAAATCTGCACTACAATGAAGTCTCACTTCCCCCCGGTCAAAAGGGCCATCTGAAAAAAGTGTAAAATCCAGAAAGGCAGGACAGGCCATGGAGAACTGGGAGCCTTGTTATGCTGATGGGCGGGATGTAAATTGCCAACAACCACTCGGGAGAAGTGTATGGTGTTTCCTGAAACATCTAAAAAACAAAGCAACAGAGCCTAGGTCACTGCCACTTATGGTCCTATAGCTTAGGGAAATTAAATTCAAAAAGACACAGCCACCCCAAAGTTTGGGACGCCTCTGTTTACAAGAACCTCGTTTACAGTACAAGTTCAACATCGCAGAAAGTGAGAAATGGATAGAGAAGTTGTGGTATTTACTTACAAAGCAATATCACTCAGCAATGAAATCTGTGTCATCAGGCCCTTAGCAGCACAATGAGTGGATTCAGGTATGATGATTCTAACTGAAGTAAGTCACACAGAAAAAGAAACATCATAAGATATCAGTAATACACGGAATGTAAACCTGGCTACACAGGAACTGAATTACAGAACAGAACAGGGTCTCAAATTTAGAAAACCAACTATGCTTGCTTAAGGGTAAAGGTGAGTTGGGGTGCTGCATAAAACCAGAGATTGAAATGAGCACAGATAAAGTTCCTTAAGCCAAATATGGAATAGACAAGAGCTACTCCTTGCTCAACGAAATGGACTCAACACCGCATATTAAACGCCTAAGAATGTGCCTGACTAGTAAGTATCTTAAAACCTATGGATTGCTATGTCTCCGAAAGAGAATCAAGCATGTGTACAGGGGCATAAACGCAGCAGTGATAGGATTGGAGAGGTTCGGTGAGCAAATGAAGACCCTTTGAAGTCATATTGCATGGTACCCATTCCACGGGTCTCAACTCTCCAGGTTTAAGGTATTCTTCCTTCAGCTAAAACATGCATGTGGAACCCAAGTATGATCAACCATGTGAACGGGAGACGTGTTCAAATATATCTCAGTTTTCCTCCCCTGGTACTCGGGTGCAACATTCCAGACGCTTTACTAACACTCTCCCCACTTGGAGAGTCAGCGCCTTTAACCTCCTGTTTGGCCCAGTTTGCAATTTCTGCGGAAGATGAACAGGAATAAAAAACGCATACGCCCTTTTTGGCCAACCAAGCAAGCTTGCAAAGGAAATCTGCACTACAATGAAGTCTCACTTCCCCCCGGTCAAAAGGGCCATCTGAAAAAAGTGTAAAATCCAGAAAGGCAGGACAGGCCATGGAGAACTGGGAGCCTTGTTATGCTGATGGGCGGGATGTAAATTGCCAAAAACCACTCAGGAGAAGTGTATGGTGTTTCCTGAAACATCTGAAAAACAAAGCAACAGAGCCTAGGGCACTTCCACTTATGGTCCTATAGCTTAGGGAAATTAAAATCAAAAAGACACAGCCACCCCAAAGTTTGGAACGGCTCTGTTTACAAGAACCTCGTTTACAGTACAAGTTCAACATCACAGAAAGTGAAAAATGGATAAAGAAGTTGTGGTATTTACTTACAAAGCAATATCACTCAGCAATGAAATCTGTGTCATCAGGCCCTTAGCATCACAATGAGTGGATTCAGGTATGATGATTCTAACTGAAGTAAGTCACACAGAAAAAGAAACATCATAAGATATCAGTAATACACGGAATGTAAACTTGGCTACACAGGAACTGAATTACAGAACAGAACAGGGTCTCAAATTTAGAAAACCAACTATGCTTGCTTAAGGGTAAAGGTGAGTTGGGGTGCTGCATAAAACCAGAGATTGAAATGAGCACAGATAAAGTTCCTTAAGTCAAATATGGAATAGACAAGAGCTACTCCTTGCTCAACGAAATGGACTCAACACCGCATATTAAACGCCTAAGAATGTGCCTGACTAGTAAGTATCTTAAAACCTATGGATTGCTATGTCTCCGAAAGAGAATCAAGCATGTGTACAGGGGCATAAACGCAGCAGTGATAGGATTGGAGAGGTTCGGTGAGCAAATGAAGACCCTTTGAAGTCATATTGCATGGTACCCATTACACGGGTCTTAACTCTCCAGGTTTAAGGTATTCTTCCTTCAGCTAAAACATGCATGTGGAACCCAAGTATGATCAACCATGTGAACGGGAGACGTGTTCAAATATGTCTCAGTTTTCCTCCCCTGGTACTCGGGTGCAACATTCCAGACGCTTTACTAACACTCTCCCCACTTAGAGAGTCAGCGCCTTTAACCTCCGGTTTGGCCCAGTTTGCAATTTCTGCGGAAGATGAACAGGAATAGTGAGAACCAATGAGAGACTAGCTGGAGGTGTTTGGACGGGCAAATTTAACTCTCATTTCCCACCAGGAAGAGGAAATAACCAAAGGCTCAGCGTGCCGTGCCGGAACCAGATTAGGGCCTGAAGCCATCCTGCGGTGTTGCGGCCAGGTCACAAGAAAGCGAGTTGAAGAAAGGAGCTCAGGGGCACTGTAATTCACAAACCTGCAGAGTTATAAATGACAGCTATCGTCCAAAAATAGACTGAAGTAAGGCTGCCAAGAGGACTTGAAAGCGGGGCAGAATTGCAGGAAACCGATTTCAGGAGGTAGACTGGAATTGCATTGAAAGCATAGGAAAAGAGGCAGAACGTCCACAATGATGCACTTGGCCAAAAAGGGCGTATGCGTTTTTTCCTGAATATATTCAGGAAAAAACGCATACGCCCTTTTTGGCCAACCAAGCAAGCTTGCAAAGGAAATCTGCACTACAATGAAGTCTCACTTCCCCCCGGTCAAAAGGGCCATCTGAAAAAAGTGTAAAATCCAGAAAGGCAGGACAGGCCATGGAGAACTGGGAGCCTTGTTATGCTGATGGGCGGGATGAAAATTGCCAACAGACACTCGGGAGAAGTGTATGGTGTTTCCTGAAACATCTAAAAAACAAAGCAACAGAGCCTAGGGCACTGCCACTTATGGTCCTATAGCTTAGGGAAATTAAAATCAAAAAGACACAGCCACCCCAAAGTTTGGGACGCCTCTGTTTACAAGAACCTCGTTTACAGTACAAGTTCAACATCGCAGAAAGTGAAAAATGGATAAAGAAGTTGTGGTATTTACTTACAAAGCAATATCACTCAGCAATGAAATCTATGTCATCAGGCCCTTAGCAGCACAATGAGTGGATTCAGGTATGATGATTCTAACTGAAATAAGTCACACAGAAAAAGAAACATCATAAGATATCAGTAATACACGGAATGGAAACTTGGCTACACAGGAACTGAATTACAGAACAGAACAGGGTCTCAAATTTAGAAAACCAACTTATTCTTACTTAAGGGTAAAGGTGAGTTGGGGTGCTGCATAAAACCAGAGATTGAAATGAGCACAGATAAAGTTCCTTAAGCCAAATATGGAATAGACAAGAGCTACTCTTTGCTCAACGAAATGAACTCAACACCCCATATTAAACGCCTAAGAATGTACCTGACTAGTAAGTATCTTAAAACCTATGGATTGCTATGTCTCCAAAAGAGAATCAAGCATGTGTACAGGGGCATAAACGCAGCAGTGATAGGATTGGAGAGGTTCGGTGAGCAAATGACGACCCTTTGAAGTCATATTGCATGGTACCCATTCCACGGGTTTCAACTACCCAGGTTTAAGGTATTCTTCCTTCAGCTAAAACATGCATGTGGAACCTAGAGTATGATCAACCATGTGATCGGGAGATGTGTTCAAATATGTCTCAGTTTTCCTCCCCTGGTACTCGGGTGCAACATTCCAGACGCTTTACTAACACTCTCCCCACTTGGAGAGTCAGTCCCTTTAACCTCCTGTTTGGCCCAGTTTGCAATTTCTGCGGAAGATGAACAGGAATAGTGAGAACCAATGAGAGGCTAGCTGGAGGTGTCTGGTCGGGCAAATTTAACTCTCATTTCCCACCAGGAAGAGGAATTAACCAAAGGCTCAGCATGCCGGGCCGGAAAGAGTTTAGGACCTGAAGCCATCCTGCGGTGTTGCGGACAGGTCACAAGAAAGCGAGTTGAAGAAAGGAGCTCAGGGGCACTGTAATTCACAAACCTGCAGAGTTATAAATGACAGCTATCGTCCAAAAATAGACTGAAGTAAGGCTGCCAAGAGGACTTGAAATCGGGGCAGAATTGCAGGAAACCGATTTCAGGAGGTAGACTGGAATTGCATTGAAAGCATAGGAAAAGAGGCAGAACGTCCACAATGATGCACTTGGCCAAAAAGGGCGTATGCGTTTTTTCCTGAATATATTCAGGAAAAAACGCATACGCCCTTTTTGGCCAACCAAGCAAGCTTGCAAAGGAAATCTGCACTACAATGAAGTCTCACTTCCCCCCTGTCAAAAGGGCCATCTGAAAAAAGTGTAAAATCCAGAAAGGCAGGACAGGCCATGGAGAACAGGGAGCCTTGTTATGCTGATGGGCGGGATGTAAATTGCCAACAACCACTCGGGAGAAGTGTATGGTGTTTCCTGAAACATCTAAAAAACAAAGCAACAGAGCCTAGGGCACTGCCACTTATGGTCCTATAGCTTAGGGAAATTAAAATCAAAAAGACACAGCCACCCCAAAGTTTGGAACGGCTCTGTTTACAAGAACCTCGTTTACAGTACAAGTTCAACATCGCAGAAAGTGAAAAATGGATAAAGAAGTTGTGGTATTCACTTACAAAGCAATATCACTCAGCAATGAAATCTATGTCATCAGGCCCTTAGCAGCACAATGAGTGGATTCAGGTATGATGATTCTAACTGAAATAAGTCACACAGAAAAAGAAACATCATAAGATATCAGTAATACACGGAATGGAAACTTGGCTACAGAGGAACTGAATTACAGAACAGAACAGGGTCTCAAATTTAGAAAACCAACTTATGCTTGCTTAAGGGTAAAGGTGAGTTGGGGTGCTGCATAAAACCAGAGATTGAAATGAGCACAGATAAAGTTCCTTAAGCCAAATATGGAATAGACAAGAGCCACTCCTTGCTCAACGAAATGGACTCAACACCGCATATTAAACGCCTAAGAATGTACCTGACTAGTAAGTATCTTAAAACCTATGGATTGCTATGTCTCCGAAAGAGAATCAAGCATGTGTACAGGGGCATAAACGCAGCAGTGATAGGATTGGAGAGGTTCGGTGAGCAAATGAAGACCCTTTGAAGTCATATTGCATGGTACCCATTCCACGGGTTTCAATTACCCAGGTTTTAGGTATTCTTCCTTCAGCTAAAACAGGCATGTGGAACCCAGAGTATGATCAACCATGTGATGGGGAGACGTGTTCAAATATGTCTCAGTTTTCCTCCCCTGGTACTCGGGTGCAACATTCCAGACGCTTTACTAACACTCTCCCCACTTGGAGAGTCAGCGCCTTTAACCTCCTGTTTGGCCCAGTTTGCAATTTCTGCGGAAGATGAACAGGAATAGCGAGAACCAATGAGAGGCTAGCTGGAGGTGTCTGGACGGGCAAATTTAACTCTCATTTCCCACCAGGAAGAGGAAATAACCATAGGCTCAGCGTGCCGTGCCGGAACCAGATTAGGGCCTGAAGCCATCCTGCGGTGTTGCGGCCAGGTCACAAGAAAGCGAGTTGAAGAAAGGAGCTCAGGGGCACTGTAATTCACAAACCTGCAGAGTTATAAATGACAGCTATCGTCCAAAAATAGACTGAAGTAAGGCTGCCAAGAGGACTTGAAAGCGGGGCAGAATTGCAGGAAACCGATTTCAGGAGGTAGACTGGAATTGCATTGAAAGCATAGGAAAAGAGGCAGAACGTCCACAATGATGCACTTGGCCAAAAAGGGCGTATGCGTTTTTTCCTGAATATATTCAGGAAAAAACGCATACGCCCGTTTTGGCCAACCAAGCAAGCTTGCAAAGGAAATCTGCACTACAATGAAGTCTCACTTCCCCCGGTCAAAAGGGCCATCTGAAAAAAGTGTAAAATCCAGAAAGGCAGGACAGGCCATGGAGAACTGGGAGCCTTGTTATGCTGATGGGCGGGATGTAAATTGCCAACAGACACTCGGGAGAAGTGTATGGTGTTTCCTGAAACATCTAAAAAACAAAGCAACAGAGCCTAGGGCACTGCCACTTATGGTCCTATAGCTTAGGGAAATTAAAATCAAAAAGACACAGCCACCCTAAAGTTTGGGACGCCTCTGTTTACAAGAACCTCGTTTACAGTACAAGTTCAACATCGCAGAAAGTGAAAAATGGATAAAAAAGTTGTGGTATTTACTTACAAAGCAATATCACTCAGCAATGAAATCTGTGTCATCAGGCCCTTAGCAGCACAATGAGTGGATTCAGGTATGATGATTCTAACTGAAGTAAGTCACACAGAAAAAGAAACATCATAAGATATCCGTAATACACAGAATGGAAACTTGGCTACACAGTAACTGAAATACAGAACAGAACAGGGTCTCAAATTTAGAAAACCAACTTATGCTTGCTTAAGGGTAAAGGTGAGTTGGGGTGCTGCATAAAACCAGAGATTGAAATGAGCACAGATAAAGTTCCTTAAGTCAAATATGGAATAGACAAGAGCTACTCCTTGCTCAACGAAATGGACTCAACACCACATATTAAACGCCTAAGAATGTACCTGACTTGTAAGTATCTTAAAACCTATGGATTGCTATGTCTCCGAAAGAGAATCAAGCATGTGTACAGGGGCATAAACGCAGCAGTGATAGGATTGGAGAGGTTCGGTGAGCAAATGAAGACCCTTTGAAGTCATATTGCATGGTACCCATTCCACGGGTTTCAACTACCCAGGTTTAAGGTATTCTTCCTTCAGCTAAAACATGCATGTGGAACCTAGAGTATGATCAACCATGTGATCGGGAGACGTGTTCAAATATGTCTCAGTTTTCCTCCCCTGGTACTCGGGTGCAACATTCCAGACGCTTTACTAACACTCTCCCCACTTGGAGAGTCAGTCCCTTTAACCTCCTGTTTGGCCCAGTTTGCAATTTCTGCGGAAGATGAACAGGAATAGCGAGAACCAATGAGAGGCTAACTGGAGGTGTCTGGACGGGCAAATTTAACTCTCATTTCCCACCAGGAAGTGGAATTAACCAAAGGCTCAGCATGCCGGGCCGGATCCAGATTAGGGCCTGAAGCCATCCTGCGGTGTTGCGGCCAGGTCACAAGAAAGCGAGTTGAAGAAAGGAGCTCAGGGGCACTGTAATTCACAAACCTGCAGAGTTATAAATGACAGCTATCGTCCAAAAATAGACTGAAGTAAGGCTGCCAAGAGGACTTGAAAGCGGGGCAGAATTGCAGGAAACCGATTTCAGGAGGTAGACTGGAATTGCATTGAAAGCATAGGAAAAGAGGCAGAACGTCCACAATGATGCACTTGGCCAAAAAGGGCGTATGCGTTTTTTCCTGAATATATTCAGGAAAAAACGCATACGCCCTTTTTGGCCAACCAAGCAAGCTTGCAAAGGAAATCTGCACTACAATGAAGTCTCACTTCCCCCCGGTCAAAAGGGCCATCTGAAAAAAGTGTAAAATCCAGAAAGGCAGGACAGGCCATGGAGAACTGGGAGCCTTGTTATGCTGATGGGCGGGATGTAAATTGCCAACAACCACTTGGGAGAAGTGTATGGTGTTTCCTGAAACATCTAAAAAACAAAGCAACAGAGCCTAGGGCACTGCCACTTATGGTCCTATAGATTAGGGAAATTAAAATCAAAAAGACACAGCCACCCCAAAGTTTGGGACGCCTCTGTTTACAAGAACCTCGTTTACAGTACAAGTTCAACATCGCAGAAAGTGAAAAGTGGATAAAGAAGTTGTTGTATTTACTTACAAAGCAATATCACTCAGCAATGAAATCTATGTCATCAGGCCCTTATCATCACAATGAGTGGATTCAGGTATGATGATTCTAACTGAAATAAGTCACACAGAAAAAGAAACATCATAAGATATCAGTAATACACGGAATGTAAACTTGGCTACACAGGAACTGAATTACAGAACAGAACAGGGTCTCAAATTTAGAAAACCAACTTATGCTTGCTTAAGGGTAAAGGTGAGTTGGGGTGCTGCATAAAACCAGAGATTGAAATGAGCACAGATAAAGTTCCTTAAGTCAAATATGGAATAGACAAGAGCTACTCCTTGCTCAACGAAATGGACTCAACACCGCATATTAAACGCCTAAGAATGTACCTGACTAGTAAGTATCTTAAAACCTATGGATTGCTATGTCTCCGAAAGAGAATCAAGCATGTGTACAGGGGCATAAACGCAGCAGTGATAGGATTGGAGAGGTTCGGTGAGCAAATGAAGACCCTTTGAAGTCATATTGCATGGTACCCATTCCACGGGTCTCAACTCTCCAGGTTTAAGGTATTCTTCCTTCAGCTAAAACATGCATGTGGAACCCAAGTATGATCAACCATGTGAACGGGAGACGTGTTCAAATATGTCTCAGTTTTCCTCCCCTGGTACTCGGGTGCAACATTCCAGACGCTTTACTAACACTCTCCCCACTTGGAGAGTCAGCGCCTTTAACCTCCTGTTTGGCCCAGTTTGCAATTTCTGCGGAAGATGAACAGGAATAAAAAACGCATACGCCCTTTTTGGCCAACCAAGCAAGCTTGCAAAGGAAATCTGCACTACAATGAAGTCTCACTTCCCCCCGGTCAAAAGGGCCATCTGAAAAAAGTGTAAAATCCAGAAAGGCAGGACAGGCCATGGAGAACTGGGAGCCTTGTTATGCTGATGGGCGGGATGTAAATTGCCAAAAACCACTCAGGAGAAGTGTATGGTGTTTCCTGAAACATCTGAAAAACAAAGCAACAGAACCTAGGGCACTTCCACTTATGGTCCTATAGCTTAGGGAAATTAAAATCAAAAAGACACAGCCACCCCAAAGTTTGGAACGGCTCTGTTTACAAGAACCTCGTTTACAGTACAAGTTCAACATCACAGAAAGTGAAAAATGGATAAAGAAGTTGTGGTATTTACGTACAAAGCAATATCACTCAGCAATGAAATCTGTGTCATCAGGCCCTTAGCATCACAATGAGTGGATTCAGGTATGATGATTCTAACTGAAGTAAGTCACACAGAAAAAGAAACATCATAAGATATCAGTAATACACGGAATGTAAACTTGGCTACACAGGAACTGAATTACAGAACAGAACAGGGTCTCAAATTTAGAAAACCAACTATGCTTGCTTAAGGGTAAAGGTGAGTTGGGGTGCTGCATAAAACCAGAGATTGAAATGAGCACAGATAAAGTTCCTTAAGTCAAATATGGAATAGACAAGAGCTACTCCTTGCTCAACGAAATGGACTCAACACCGCATATTAAACGCCTAAGAATGTGCCTGACTAGTAAGTATCTTAAAACCTATGGATTGCTATGTCTCCGAAAGAGAATCAAGCATGTGTACAGGGGCATAAACGCAGCAGTGATAGGATTGGAGAGGTTTGGTGAGCAAATGAAGACCCTTTGAAGTCATATTGCATGGTACCCATTACACGGGTCTTAACTCTCCAGGTTTAAGGTATTCTTCCTTCAGCTAAAACATGCATGTGGAACCCAAGTATGATCAACCATGTGAACGGGAGACGTGTTCAAATATGTCTCAGTTTTCCTCCCCTGGTACTCGGGTGCAACATTCCAGACGCTTTACTAACACTCTCCCCACTTAGAGAGTCAGCGCCTTTAACCTCCGGTTTGGCCCAGTTTGCAATTTCTGCGGAAGATGAACAGGAATAGCGAGAACCAATGAGAGACTAGCTGGAGGTGTTTGGACGGGCAAATTTAACTCTCATTTCCCACCAGGAAGAGGAAATAACCAAAGGCTCAGCGTGCCGTGCCGGAACCAGATTAGGGCCTGAAGCCATCCTGCGGTGTTGCGGCCAGGTCACAAGAAAGCGAGTTGAAGAAAGGAGCTCAGGGGCACTGTAATTCACAAACCTGCAGAGTTATAAATGACAGCTATCGTCCAAAAATAGACTGAAGTAAGGCTGCCAAGAGGACTTGAAAGCAGGGCAGAATTGCAGGAAACCGATTTCAGGAGGTAGACTGGAATTGCATTGAAAGCATAGGAAAAGAGGCAGAACGTCCACAATGATGCACTTGGCCAAAAAGGGCGTATGCGTTTTTTCCTGAATATATTCAGGAAAAAACGCATACGCCCTTTTTGGCCAACCAAGCAAGCTTGCAAAGGAAATCTGCACTACAATGAAGTCTCACTTCCCCCCGGTCAAAAGGGCCATCTGAAAAAAGTGTAAAATCCAGAAAGGCAGGACAGGCCATGGAGAACTGGGAGCCTTGTTATGCTGATGGGCGGGATGTAAATTGCCAACAGACACTCGGGAGAAGTGTATGGTGTTTCCTGAAACATCTAAAAAACAAAGCAACAGAGCCTAGGGCACTGCCACTTATGGTCCTATAGCTTAGGGAAATTAAAATCAAAAAGACACAGCCACCCCAAAGTTTGGGACGCCTCTGTTTACAAGAACCTCGTTTACAGTACAAGTTCAACATCGCAGAAAGTGAAAAATGGATAAAGAAGTTGTGGTATTTACTTACAAAGCAATATCACTCAGCAATGAAATCTGTGTCATCAGGCCCTTAGCAGCACAATGAGTGGATTCAGGTATGATGATTCTAACTGAAATAAGTCACACAGAAAAAGAAACATCATAAGATATCAGTAATACACGGAATGGAAACTTGGCTACACAGGAACTGAATTACAGAACAGAACAGGGTCTCAAATTTAGAAAACCAACTTATTCTTACTTAAGGGTAAAGGTGAGTTGGGGTGCTGCATAAAACCAGAGATTGAAATGAGCACAGATAAAGTTCCTTAAGCCAAATATGGAATAGACAAGAGCTACTCTTTGCTCAACGAAATGAACTCAACACCCCATATTAAACGCCTAAGAATGTACCTGACTAGTAAGTATCTTAAAACCTATGGATTGCTATGTCTCCAAAAGAGAATCAAGCTTGTGTACAGGGGCATAAACGCAGCAGTGATAGGATTGGAGAGGTTCGGTGAGCAAATGACGACCCTTTGAAGTCATATTGCATGGTACCCATTCCACGGGTTTCAACTACCCAGGTTTAAGGTATTCTTCCTTCAGCTAAAACATGCATGTGTAACCTAGAGTATGATCAACCATGTGATCGGGAGACGTGTTCAAATATGTCTCAGTTTTCCTCCCCTGGTACTCGGGTGCAACATTCCAGACGCTTTACTAACACTCTCCCCACTTGGAGAGTCAGTCCCTTTAACCTCCTGTTTGGCCCAGTTTGCAATTTCTGCGGAAGATGAACAGGAATAGCGAGAACCAATGAGAGGCTAGCTGGAGGTGTCTGGTCGGGCAAATTTAACTCTCATTTCCCACCAGGAAGAGGAATTAACCAAAGGCTCAGCATGCCGGGCCGGAAAGAGTTTAGGACCTGAAGCCATCCTGCGGTGTTGCGGACAGGTCACAAGAAAGCGAGTTGAAGAAAGGAGCTCAGGAGCACTGTAATTCACAAACCTGCAGAGTTATAAATGACAGCTATCGTCCAAAAATAGACTGAAGTAAGGCTGCCAAGAGGACTTGAAATCGGGACAGAATTGCAGGAAACCGATTTCAGGAGGTAGACTGGAATTGCATTGAAAGCATAGGAAAAGAGGCAGAACGTCCACAATGATGCACTTGGCCAAAAAGGGCGTATGCGTTTTTTCCTGAATATATTCAGGAAAAAACGCATACGCCCTTTTTGGCCAACCAAGCAAGCTTGCAAAGGAAATCTGCACTACAATGAAGTCTCACTTCCCCCCTGTCAAAAGGGCCATCTGAAAAAAGTGTAAAATCCAGAAAGGCAGGACAGGCCATGGAGAACAGGGAGCCTTGTTATGCTGATGGGCGGGATGTAAATTGCCAACAACCACTCGGGAGAAGTGTATGGTGTTTCCTGAAACATCTAAAAAACAAAGCAACAGAGCCTAGGGCACTGCCACTTATGGTCCTATAGCTTAGGGAAATTAAAATCAAAAAGACACAGCCACCCCAAAGTTTGGAACGGCTCTGTTTACAAGAACCTCGTTTACAGTACAAGTTCAACATCGCAGAAAGTGAAAAATGGATAAAGAAGTTGTGGTATTCACTTACAAAGCAATATCACTCAGCAATGAAATCTATGTCATCAGGCCCTTAGCAGCACAATGAGTGGATTCAGGTATGATGATTCTAACTGAAATAAGTCACACAGAAAAAGAAACATCATAAGATATCAGTAATACACGGAATGGAAACTTGGCTACAGAGGAACTGAATTACAGAACAGAACAGGGTCTCAAATTTAGAAAACCAACTTATGCTTGCTTAAGGGTAAAGGTGAGTTGGGGTGCTGCATAAAACCAGAGATTGAAATGAGCACAGATAAAGTTCCTTAAGCCAAATATGGAATAGACAAGAGCCACTCCTTGCTCAACGAAATGGACTCAACACCGCATATTAAACGCCTAAGAATGTACCTGACTAGTAAGTATCTTAAAACCTATGGATTGCTATGTCTCCGAAAGAGAATCAAGCATGTGTACAGGGGCATAAACGCAGCAGTGATAGGATTGGAGAGGTTCGGTGAGCAAATGAAGACCCTTTGAAGTCATATTGCATGGTACCCATTCCACGGGTTTCAATTACCCAGGTTTTAGGTATTCTTCCTTCAGCTAAAACAGGCATGTGGAACCCAGAGTATGATCAACCATGTGATCGGGAGACGTGTTCAAATATGTCTCAGTTTTCCTCCCCTGGTACTCGGGTGCAACATTCCAGACGCTTTACTAACACTCTCCCCACTTGGAGAGTCAGCGCCTTTAACCTCCTGTTTGGCCCAGTTTGCAATTTCTGCGGAAGATGAACAGGAATAGCGAGAACCAATGAGAGGCTAGCTGGAGGTGTCTGGACGGGCAAATTTAACTCTCATTTCCCACCAGGAAGAGGAAATAACCAAAGGCTCAGCGTGCCGTGCCGGAACCAGATTAGGGCCTGAAGCCATCCTGCGGTGTTGCGGCCAGGTCACAAGAAAGCGAGTTGAAGAAAGGAGCTCAGGGGCACTGTAATTCACAAACCTGCAGAGTTATAAATGACAGCTATCGTCCAAAAATAGACTGAAGTAAGGCTGCCAAGAGGACTTGAAAGCGGGGCAGAATTGCAGGAAACCGATTTCAGGAGGTAGACTGGAATTGCATTGAAAGCATAGGAAAAGAGGCAGAACGTCCACAATGATGCACTTGGCCAAAAAGGGCGTATGCGTTTTTTCCTGAATATATTCAGGAAAAAACGCATACGCCCGTTTTGGCCAACCAAGCAAGCTTGCAAAGGAAATCTGCACTACAATGAAGTCTCACTTCCCCCCGGTCAAAAGGGCCATCTGAAAAAAGTGTAAAATCCAGAAAGGCAGGACAGGCCATGGAGAACTGGGAGCCTTGTTATGCTGATGGGCGGGATGTAAATTGCCAACAACCACTCGGGAGAAGTGTATGGTGTTTCCTGAAACATCTAAAAAACAAAGCAACAGAGCCTAGGGCACTGCCACTTATGGTCCTATAGCTTAGGGAAATTAAAATCAAAAAGACACAGCCACCCTAAAGTTTGGGACGCCTCTGTTTACAAGAACCTCGTTTACAGTACAAGTTCAACATCGCAGAAAGTGAAAAATGGATAAAAAAGTTGTGGTATTTACTTACAAAGCAATATCACTCAGCAATGAAATCTGTGTCATCAGGCCCTTAGCAGCACAATGAGTGGATTCAGGTATGATGATTCTAACTGAAGTAAGTCACACAGAAAAAGAAACATCATAAGATATCCGTAATACACAGAATGGAAACTTGGCTACACAGTAACTGAATTACAGAACAGAACAGGGTCTCAAATTTAGAAAACCAACTTATGCTTGCTTAAGGGTAAAGGTGAGTTGGGGTGCTGCATAAAACCAGAGATTGAAATGAGCACAGATAAAGTTCCTTAAGTCAAATATGGAATAGACAAGAGCTACTCCTTGCTCAACGAAATGGACTCAACACCGCATATTAAACGCCTAAGAATGTACCTGACTTGTAAGTATCTTAAAACCTATGGATTGCTATGTCTCCGAAAGAGAATCAAGCATGTGTACAGGGGCATAAACGCAGCAGTGATAGGATTGGAGAGGTTCGGTGAGCAAATGAAGACCCTTTGAAGTCATATTGCATGGTACCCATTCCACGGGTTTCAACTACCCAGGTTTAAGGTATTCTTCCTTCAGCTAAAACATGCATGTGGAACCTAGAGTATGATCAACCATGTGATCGGGAGACGTGTTCAAATATGTTTCAGTTTTCCTCCCCTGGTACTCGGGTGCAACATTCCAGACGCTTTACTAACACTCTCCCCACTTGGAGAGTCAGTCCCTTTAACCTCCTGTTTGGCCCAGTTTGCAATTTCTGCGGAAGATGAACAGGAATAGCGAGAACCAATGAGAGGCTAACTGGAGGTGTCTGGACGGGCAAATTTAACTCTCATTTCCCACCAGGAAGAGGAATTAACCAAAGGCTCAGCATGCCGGGCCGGATCCAGATTAGGGCCTGAAGCCATCCTGCGGTGTTGCGGCCAGGTCACAAGAAAGCGAGTTGAAGAAAGGAGCTCAGGGGCACTGTAATTCACAAACCTGCAGAGTTATAAATGACAGCTATCGTCCAAAAATAGACTGAAGTAAGGCTGCCAAGAGGACTTGAAAGCGGGGCAGAATTGCAGGAAACCGATTTCAGGAGGTAGACTGGAATTGCATTGAAAGCATAGGAAAAGAGGCAGAACGTCCACAATGATGCACTTGGCCAAAAAGGGCGTATGCGTTTTTTCCTGAATATATTCAGGAAAAAACGCATACGCCCTTTTTGGCCAACCAAGCAAGCTTGCAAAGGAAATCTGCACTACAATGAAGTCTCACTTCCCCCCGGTCAAAAGGGCCATCTGAAAAAAGTGTAAAATCCAGAAAGGCAGGACAGGCCATGGAGAACTGGGAGCCTTGTTATGCCGATGGGCGGGATGTAAATTGCCAACAACCACTCGGGAGAAGTGTATGGTGTTTCCTGAAACATCTAAAAAACAAAGCAACAGAGCCTAGGGCACTGCCACTTATGGTCCTATAGCTTAGGGAAATTAAAATCAAAAAGACACAGCCACCCCAATGTTTGGGACGCCTCTGTTTACAAGAACCTCGTTTACAGTACAAGTTCAACATCGCAGAAAGTGAAAAATGGATAAAGAAGTTGTTGTATTTACTTACAAAGCAATATCACTCAGCAATGAAATCTATGTCATCAGGCCCTTATCATCACAATGAGTGGATTCAGGTATGATGATTCTAACTGAAATAAGTCACACAGAAAAAGAAACATCATAAGATATCAGTAATACACGGAATGTAAACTTGGCTACACAGGAACTGAATTACAGAACAGAACAGGGTCTCAAATTTAGAAAACCAACTTATGCTTGCTTAAGGGGAAAGGTGAGTTGGGGTGCTGCATAAAACCAGAGATTGAAATGAGCACAGATAAAGTTCCTTAAGTCAAATATGGAATAGACAAGAGCTACTCCTTGCTCAACGAAATGGACTCAACACCGCATATTAAACGCCTAAGAATGTACCTGACTAGTAAGTATCTTAAAACTTATGGATTGCTATGTCTCCGAAAGAGAATCAAGCATGTGTACAGGGGCATAAACGCAGCAGTGATAGGATTGGAGAGGTTCGGTGAGCAAATGAAGACCCTTTGAATTCATATTACATGGTACCCATTACACGGGTCTTAACTCTCCAGGTTTAAGGTATTCTTCCTTCAGCTAAAACATGCATGTGGAACCCAAGTATGATCAACCATGTGAACGGGAGACGTGTTCAAATATGTCTCAGTTTTCCTCCCCTGGTACTCGGGTGCAACATTCCAGACGCTTTACTAACACTCTCCCGACTTGGAGAGTCAGTCCCTTTAAACTCCTGTTTGGCCCAGTTTGCAATTTCTGCGGAAGATGAACAGGAATAGCGAGAACCAATGAGAGACTAGCTGGAGGTGTCTGGACGGGCAAATTTAACTCTCATTTCCCACCAGGAAGAGGAATTAACCAAAGGCTCAGCGTGCCGTGCCGGAACCAGATTAGGGCCTGAAGCCATCATGCGGTGTTGCGGCCAGCACAAAAGAAAGCGAGTTGAAGAAAGGAGCTCAGGGGCACTGTAATTCACAAACCTGCAGAGTTATAAATGACAGCTATCGTCCAAAAATAGACTGAAGTAAGGCTGCCAAGAGGACTTGAAAGCGGGGCAGAATTGCAGGAAACCGATTTCAGGAGGTAGACTGGAATTGCATTGAAAGCATAGGAAAAGAGGCAGAACGTCCACAATGATGCACTTGGCCAAAAAGGGCATATGCGTATTTTCCTGAATATATTCAGGAAAAAACGCATACGCCCTTTTTGGCCAACCAAGCAAGCTTGCAAAGGAAATCTGCACTATAATGAAGTCTCACTTCCCCCTGGTCAAAAGGGCCATCTGAAAAAAGTGTAAAATCCAGAAAGGCAGGACAGGCCATGGAGAACTGGGAGCCTTGTTATGCTGATGGGCGGGATGTAAATTGCCAACAGACACTTGGGAGAAGTGGATGGTGTTTCCAGAAACATCTAAAAAACAAAGCAACAGAGCCTAGGGCACTTCCACTTATGGTCCTATAGCTTAGGGAAATTAAAATCAAAAAGACACAGCCACCCCAAAGTTTGGAACGGCTCTGTTTACAAGAACCTCGTTTACAGTACAAGTTCAACATCACAGAAAGTGAAAAATGGATAAAGAACTTGTGGTACTTACGTACAATGCAGTATCACTCAGCAATGAAATCTATGTCATCAGGCACGTAGCAGCATAATGAGTAGATTCAGGTACGATGATTCTAACTGAAATAAGTCACACAGAAAAAGAAACATCATAAGATATCACTAATACACGGAATGTAAACTTGGCTACACAGGAACTGAATTCCAAAACAGAACAGGTTCTCAAATTTAGAAAACCAACTTATGCTTGCTTAAGGGGAAAGGTGAGTTGGGTTGCTGCATAAAACCAGAGATTGAAATGAGCACAGATAAAGTTCCTTAAGCCAAATATGGAATAGACAAGAGCCACTCCTTGCTCAACGAAATGGACTCAACACCGCATATTAAACGCCTAAGAATGTACCTGACTAGTAAGTATCTTAAAACCTATGGATTGCTATGTCTCCGAAAGAGAATCAAGCATGTGTACAGGGGCATAAACGCAGCAGTGATAGGATTGGAGAGGTTCGGTGAGCAAATGAAGACCCTTTGAAGTCATATTGCATGGTACCCATTCCACGGGTTTCAATTACCCAGGCTTTAGGTATTCTTCCTTCAGCTAAAACAGGCATGTGGAACCCAGAGTATGATCAAACATGTGATCGGGAGACGTGTTCAAATATGTCTCAGTTTTCCTCCCCTGGTACTCGGGTGCAACATTCCAGACGCTTTACTAACACTCTCCCCACTTGGAGAGTCAGCGCCTTTAACCTCCTGTTTGGCACAGTTTGCAATTTCTGCGGAAGATGAACAGGAATAGCGAGAACCAATGAGAGGCTAGCTGGAGGTGTCTGGACGGGCAAATTTAACTCTCATTTCCCAACAGGAAGAGGAAATAACCAAAGGCTCAGCGTGCCGTACCGGAACCAGATTAGGGCCTGAAGCCATCCTGCGGTGTTGCGGCCAGCTCAAAAGAAAGCAAGTTGAAGAAAGGAGCTCAGGGGCACTGTAATTCACAAACCTGCAGAGTTATAAATGACAGCTATCGTCCAAAAATAGACTGAAGTAAGGCTGCCAAGAGGACTTGAAAGCGGGGCAGAATTGCAGGAAACCGATTTCAGGAGGTAGACTGAAATTGCATTGAAAGCATAGGAAAAGAGGCAGAACGTCCACAATGATGCACTTGGCCAAAAAGGGCGTATGCGTTTTTTCCTGAATATATTCAGGAAAAAACGCATACGCCCTTTTTGGCCAACCAAGCAAGCTTGCAAAGGAAATCTGCACTACAATGAAGTCTCACTTCCCCCCGGTCAAAAGGGCCATCTGAAAAAAGTGTAAAATCCAGAAAGGCAGGACAGGCCATGGAGAACTGGGAGCCTTGTTATGCTGATGGGCGGGATGTAAATTGCCAACAACCACTCGGGAGAAGTGTATGGTGTTTCCTGAAACATCTAAAAAACAAAGCAACAGAGCCTAGGGCACTGCCACTTATGGTCCTATAGCTTAGGGAAATTAAAATCAAAAAGACACAGCCACCCCAAAGTTTGGGACACCTCTGTTTACAAGAACCTCGTTTCCAGTACAAGTTCAACATCGCAGAAAGTGAAAAATGGATAAAGAAGTTGTGGTATTTACTTACAAAGCAATATCACTCAGCAATGAAATCTGTGTCATCAGGCCCTGAGCATCACAATGAGTGGATTCAGGTATGATGATTCTAACTGAAATAAGTCACGCAGAAAAAGAAACATCATAAGATATCAGTAATACACGGAATGTAAACTTGGCTACACAGGAACTGAATTACAGAACAGAACAGGGACTCAAATTTAGAAAACCAACTTATGCTTGCTTAAGGGGAAAGGTGAGTTGGGGTGCTGCATAAAACCAGAGATTGAAATGAGCACAGATAAAGTTCCTTAAGCCAAATATGGAATAGACAAGAGCTACTCCTTGCTCAACGAAATGGACTCAACACCGCATATTAAACGCCTAAGAATGTACCTGACTAGTAAGTAGCTTAAAACCTATGGATTGCTATGTCTCCGAAAGAGAATCAAGCATGTGTACAGGGGCATAAACGCAGCAGTGATAGGATTGGAGAGGTTCGGTGAGCAAATGAAGACCCTTTGAAGTCATATTGCATGGTACCCATTACACGGGTCTTAACTCTCCAGGTTTAAGGTATTCTTCCTTCAGCTAAAACATGCATGTGGAACCCAAGTATGATCAACCATGTGAACGGGAGACGTGTTCAAATATGTCTCAGTTTTCCTCCCCTGGTACTCGGGTGCAACATTCCAGACGCTTTACTAACACTCTCCCCACTTGGAGAGTCAGTGCCTTTAACCTCCTGTTTGGCCCAGTTTGCAATTTCTGCGGAAGATGAACAGGAATAGCGAGAACAAAGGAGAGGCTAGCTGGAGGTGTCTGGACGGGCAAATTTAACTCTCATTTCCCACCAGGAAGAGGAATTAACCAAAGGCTCAGCATGCCGTGCCGGAACCAGATTAGGGCCTGAAGCCATCCTGCGGTGTTGCGGCCAGGTCAGAAGAAAGCGAGTTGAAGAAAGGAGCTCAGGGGCACTGTAATTCACAAACCTGCAGAGTTATAAATGACAGCTATCGTCCAAAAATAGACTGAAGTAAGGCTGCCAAGAGGACTTGAAAGCGGGGCAGAATTGCAGGAAACCGATTTCAGGAGGTAGACTGGAATTGCATTGAAAGCATAGGAAAAGAGGCAGAACGTCCACAATGATGCACTTGGCCAAAAAGGGCGTATGCGTTTTTTCCTGAATATATTCAGGAAAAAACGCATACGCCCTTTTTGGCCAACCAAGCAAGCTTGCAAAGGAAATCTGCACTACAATGAAGTCTCACTTCCCCCCGGTCAAAAGGGCCATCTGAAAAAAGTGTAAAATCCAGAAAGGCAGGACAGGCCATGGAGAACTGGGAGCCTTGTTATGCTGATGGGCGGGATGTAAATTGCCAACAGACACTCGGGAGAAGTGTATGGTGTTTCCTGAAACATCTAAAAAACAAAGCAACAGAGCCTAGGGCACTGCCACTTATGGTCTTATAGCTTAGGGAAATTAAAATCAAAAAGACACAGCCACCCCAAAGTTTGGGACGCCTCTGTTTACAAGAACCTCGTTTACAGTACAAGTTCAACATCGCAGAAAGTGAAAAATGGATAAAGAAGTTGTGGTATTTACTTACAAAGCAATATCACTCAGCAATGAAATCTATGTCATCAGGCCCTTAGCATCACAATGAGTGGATTCAGGTATGATGATTCTAACTGAAATAAGTCACACAGAAAAAGAAACATCATAAAATATCAGTAATACACGGAATGTAAACTTGGCTACACAGGAACTGAATTACAGAACAGAACAGGGTCTCAAATTTAGAAAACCAACTTATGCTTGCTTAAGGGTAAAGGTGAGTTGGGGTGCTGCATAAAACCAGAGATTGAAATGAGCACAGATAAAGTTCCTTAAGTCAAATATGGAATAGACAAGAGCTACTCCTTGCTCAACGAAATGGACTCAACACCGCATATTAAACGCCTAAGAATGTACCTGACTAGTAAGTATCGTAAAACCTATGGATTGCTATGTCTCC
Organism: Stenella coeruleoalba; assembly: GCF_951394435.1. Taxonomy (NCBI): domain Eukaryota; kingdom Metazoa; phylum Chordata; class Mammalia; order Artiodactyla; family Delphinidae; genus Stenella; species Stenella coeruleoalba. The sequence goes on from NC_137151.1 coordinate 21,820,079, forward strand.
AAAAGAGAATCAAGCATGTGTACAGGGGCATAAACGCAGCAGTGATAGGATTGGAGAGGTTCGGTGAGCAAATGAAGACCCTTTGAAGTCATATTGCATGGTACCCATTCCACGGGTCTCAACTCTCCAGGTTTAAGGTATTCTTCCTTCAGCTAAAACATGCATGTGGAACCCAAGTATGATCAACCATGTGAACGGGAGACGTGTTCAAATATGTCTCAGTTTTCCTCCCCTGGTACTCGGGTGCAACATTCCAGACACTTTACTAACACTCTCCCCACTTGGAGAGTCAGCGCCTTTAACCTCCTGTTTGGCCCAGTTTGCAATTTCTGCGGAAGATGAACAGGAATAGCGAGAACAAATGAGAGGCTATCTGGAGGTGTCTGGACGGGCAAATTTAACTCTCATTTCCCACCAGGAAGAGGAAATAACCAAAGGCTCAGCGTGCCGTACCGGAACCAGATTAGGGCCTGAAGCCATCCTGCGGTGTTGCGGCCAGCTCAAAAGAAAGCGAGTTGAAGAAAGGAGCTCAGGGGCACTGTAATTCACAAACCTGCAGAGTTATAAATGACAGCTATCGTCCAAAAATAGACTGAAGTAAGGCTGCCAAGAGGACTTGAAAGCGGGGCAGAATTGCAGGAAACCGATTTCAGGAGGTAGACTGGAATTGCATTGAAAGCATAGGAAAAGAGGCAGAACGTCCACAATGATGCACTTGGCCAAAAAGGGCGTATGCGTTTTTTCCTGAATATATTCAGGAAAAAACGCATACGCCCTTTTTGGCCAACCAAGCAAGCTTGCAAAGGAAATCTGCACTACAATGAAGTCTCACTTCCCCCCGGTCAAAAGGGCCATCTGAAAAAAGTGTAAAATCCAGAAAGGCAGGACAGGCCATGGAGAACTGGGAGCCTTGTTATGCTGATGGGCGGGATGTAAATTGCCAACAGACACTCGGGAGAAGTGTACGGTGTTTCCTGAAACATCTAAAAAACAAAGCAACAGAGCCTTGGGCACTGCCACTTATGGTCTTATAGCTTAGGGAAATTAAAATCAAAAAGACACAGCCACCCCAAAGTTTGGGACGCCTCTGTTTACAAGAACCTCGTTTACAGTACAAGTTCAACATCGCAGAAAGTGAAAAATGGATAAAGAAGTTGTGGTATTTACTTACAAAGCAATATCACTCAGTAATGAAATCTATGTCATCAGGCCCTTAGCATCACAATGAGTGGATTCAGGTATGATGATTCTAACTGAAATAAGTCACACAGAAAAAGAAACATCATAAGATATCAGTAATACACGGAATGTAAACTTGGCTACACAGGAACTGAATTACAGAACAGAACAGGGTCTCAAATTTAGAAAACCAACTTATGCTTGCTTAAGGGTAAAGGTGAGTTGGGGTGCTGCATAAAACCAGAGATTGAAATGAGCACAGATAAAGTTCCTTAAGTCAAATATGGAATAGACAAGAGCTACTCCTTGCTCAACGAAATGGACTCAACACCGCATATTAAACGCCTAAGAATGTACCTGACTAGTAAGTATCGTAAAACCTATGGATTGCTATGTCTCCAAAAGAGAATCAAGCATGTGTACAGGGGCATAAACGCAGCAGTGATAGGATTGGAGAGGTTCGGTGAGCAAATGAAGACCCTTTGAAGTCATATTGCATGGTACCCATTCCACGGGTCTCAACTCTCCAGGTTTAAGGTATTCTTCCTTCAGCTAAAACATGCATGTGGAACCCAAGTATGATCAACCATGTGAACGGGAGACGTGTTCAAATATGTCTCAGTTTTCCTCCCCTGGTACTCGGGTGCAACATTCCAGACGCTTTACTAACACTCTCCCCACTTGGAGAGTCAGCGCCTTTAACCTCCTGTTTGGCCCAGTTTGCAATTTCTGCGGAAGATGAACAGGAATAGCGAGAACAAATGAGAGGCTAGCTGGAGGTGTCTGGACGGGCAAATTTAACTCTCATTTCCCACCAGGAAGAGGAAATAACCAAAGGCTCAGCGTGCCGTACCGGAATCAGATTAGGGCCTGAAGCCATCCTGCGGTGTTGCGGCCAGGTCACAAGAAAGCGAGTTGAAGAAAGGAACTCAGGGGCACTGTAATTCACAAACCTGCAGAGTTATAAATGACAGCTATCGTCCAAAAATAGACTGAAGTAAGGCTGCCAAGAGGACTTGAATGCGGGGCAGAATTGCAGGAAACCGATTTCAGGAGGTAGACTGGAATTGCATTGAAAGCATAGGAAAAGAGGCAGAACGTCCACAATGATGCACTTGGCCAAAAAGGGCGTATGCGTTTTTTCCTGAATATATTCAGGAAAAAACGCATACGCCCTTTTTGGCCAACCAAGCAAGCTTGCAAAGGAAATCTGCACTACAATGAAGTCTCACTTCCCCCCGGTCAAAAGGGCCATCTGAGAAAAGTGTAAAATCCAGAAAGGCAGGACAGGCCATGGAGAACTGGGAGCCTTGTTATGCTGATGGGCGGGATGTAAATTGCCAACAGACACTCGGGAGAAGTGTATGGTGTTTCCTGAAACATCTAAAAAACAAAGCAACAGAGCCTAGGGCACTGCCACTTATGGTCTTATAGCTTAGGGAAATTAAAATCAAAAAGACACAGCCACCCCAAAGTTTGGGACGCCTCTGTTTACAAGAACCTCGTTTACAGTACAAGTTCAACATCGCAGAAAGTGAAAAATGGATAAAGAAGTTGTGGTATTTACTTACAAAGCAATATCACTCAGCAATGAAATCTATGTCATCAGGCCCTTAGCAGCACAATGAGTGGATTCAGGTATGATGATTCTAACTGAAATAAGTCACACAGAAAAAGAAACATCATAAGATATCAGTAATACACGGAATGTAAACTTGGCTACACAGGAACTGAATTACAGAACAGAACAGGGTCTCAAATTTAGAAAACCAACTTATGCTTGCTTAAGGGTAAAGGTGAGTTGGGGTGCTGCATAAAACCAGAGATTGAAATGAGCACAGATAAAGTTCCTTAAGTCAAATATGGAATAGACAAGAGCTACTCCTTGCTCAACGAAATGGACTCAACACCGCATATTAAACGCCTAAGAATGTACCTGACTAGTAAGTATCGTAAAACCTATGGATTGCTATGTCTCCAAAAGAGAATCAAGCATGTGTACAGGGGCATAAACGCAGCAGTGATAGGATTGGAGAGGTTCGGTGAGCAAATGAAGACCCTTTGAAGTCATATTGCATGGTACCCATTCCACGGGTCTCAACTCTCCAGGTTTAAGGTATTCTTCCATCAGCTAAAACATGCATGTGGAACCCAAGTATGATCAACCATGTGAACGGGAGACGTGTTCAAATATGTCTCAGTTTTCCTCCCCTGGTACTCGGGTGAAACATTCCAGACGCTTTACTAACACTCTCCCCACTTGGAGAGTCAGCGCCTTTAACTTATTGTTTGGCCCAGTTTGCAATTTCTGCGGAAGATGAACAGGAATAAAAAACGCATACGCCCTTTTTGGCCAACCAAGCAAGCTTGCAAAGGAAATCTGCACTACAATGAAGTCTCACTTCCCCCCGGTCAAAAGGGCCATCTGAAAAAAGTGTAAAATCCAGAAAGGCAGGACAGGCCATGGAGAACTGGGAGCCTTGTTATGCTGATGGGCGGGATGTAAATTGCCAACAACCACTCGGGAGAAGTGTATGGTGTTTCCTGAAACATCTAAAAAACAAAGCAACAGAACCTAGGGCACTTCCACTTATGGTCCTATAGCTTAGGGAAATTAAAATCAAAAAGACACAGCCACCCCAAAGTTTGGAACGGCTCTGTTTACAAGAACCTCGTTTACAGTACAAGTTCAACATCACAGAAAGTGAAAAATGGATAAAGAAGTTGTGGTATTCACTTACAAAGCAATATCACTCAGCAATGAAATCTATGTCATCAGGCCCTTAGCAGCACAATGAGTGGATTCAGGTATGATGATTCTAACTGAAATAAGTCACACAGAAAAAGAAACATCATAAGATATCAGTAATACACGGAATGTAAACTTGGCTACACAGGAACTGAATTACAGAACAGAACAGGGTCTCAAATTTACAAAACCAACTTATGCTTGCTTAAGGGTAAAGGTGAGTTGGGGTGCTGCATAAACCAGAGATTGAAATGAGCACAGATAAAGTTCCTTAAGTCAAATATGGAATAGACAAGAGCTACTCCTTGCTCAACGAAATGGACTCAACACCGCATATTAAACGCCTAAGAATGTACCTGACTAGTAAGTATCTTAAAACCTATGGATTGCTATGTCTCCGAAAGAGAATCAAGCATGTGTACAGGGGCATAAACGCAGCAGTGATAGGATTGGAGAGGTTCGGTGAGCAAATGAAGACCCTTTGAAGTCATATTGCATGGTACCCATTCCACGGGTCTCAACTCTCCAGGTTTAAGGTATTTTTCCTTCAGCTAAAACATGCATGTGGAACCCAAGTATTATCAACCATGTGAACGGGAGACGTGTTCAAATATGTCTCAGTTTTCCTACCCTGGTACTCGGGTGCAACATTCCAGACGCTTTACTAACACTCTCCCCACTTGGAGAGTCAGCGCCTTTAACCTCCTGTTTGGCCCAGTTTGCAATTTCTGCGGAAGATGAACAGGAATAGCGAGAACCAATGAGAGACTAGCTGGAGGTGTCTGGACGGGCAAATTTAACTCTCATTTCCCACCAGGAAGAGGAAATAACCAAACGCTCAGCGTGCCGTGCCGGAACGAGATTAGGGCCTGAAGTCATCCTGCGGTGTTGCAGCCAGGTCACAAGAAAGCGAGTTGAAGAAAGGAGCTCAGGGGTACTGTAATTCACGAACCTGCAGAGTTATAAATGACAGCTATCGTCCAAAAATAGACTGAAGTAAGGCTGCCAAGAGGACTTGAAAGCGGGGCAGAATTGCAGGAAACCGATTTCAGGAGGTAGACTGGAATTGCATTGAAAGCATAGGAAAAGAGGCAGAACGTCCACAATGATGCACTTGGCCAAAAAGGGCGTATGCGTTTTTTCCTGAATATATTCAGGAAAAAACGCATACGCACTTTTTGGCCAACCAAGCAAGCTTGCAAAGGAAATCTGCACTACAATGAAGTCTCACTTCCCACCTGTCAAAAGGGCCATCTGAAAAAAGTGTAAAATCCAGAAAGGCAGGACAGGCCATGGAGAACTGGGAGCCTTGTTATGCTGATGGGCGGGATGTAAATTGCCAACAACCACTCGGGAGAAGTGTATGGTGTTTCCTGAAACATCTAAAAAACAAAGCAACAGAACCTAGGGCACTTCCACTTATGGTCCTATAGCTTAGGGAAATTAAAATCAAAAAGACACAGCCACCCCAAAGTTTGGAACGGCTCTGTTTACAAGAACCTCGTTTACAGTACAAGTTCAACATCGCAGAAAGTGAAAAATGGATAAAGAAGTTGTGGTATTTACTTACAAAGCAATATCACTCAGCAATGAAATCTGTGTCATCAGGCCCTTAGCAGCACAATGAGTGGATTCAGGTATGATGATTCTAACTGAAATAAGTCACACAGAAAAAGAAACATCATAAGATATCAGTAATACACGGAATGTAAACTTGGCTACACAGGAACTGAATTACAGAACAGAACAGGTTCTCAAATTTAGAAAACCAACTTATTCTTGCTTAAGGGTAAAGGTGAGTTAGGGTGCAGCATAAAACCAGAGACTGAAATGAGCACAGATAAAGTTCCTTAAGCCAAATATGGAATAGACAAGAGCTACTCCTTGCTCAACGAAATGGACTCAACACCGCATATTAAACGCCTAAGAATGTACCTGACTAGTAAGTATCTTAAAACCTATGGATTGCTATGTCTCCGAAAGAGAATCAAGCATGTGTACAGGGGCATAAACGCAGCAGTGATAGGATTGGAGAGGTTCGGTGAGCAAATGAAGACCCTTTGAAGTCATATTGCATGGTACCCATTCCACGGGTCTCAACTCTCCAGGTTTAAGGTATTTTTCCTTCAGCTAAAACATGCATGTGGAACCCAAGTATGATCAACCATGTGAACGGGAGACGTGTTCAAATATGTCTCAGTTTTCCTCCCCTGGTACTCGGGTGCAACATTCCAGACGCTTTACTAACACTCTCCCCACTTGGAGAGTCAGCGCCTTTAACCTCCTGTTTGGCCCAGTTTGCAATTTCTGCGGAAGATGAACAGGAATAGCGAGAACCAATGAGAGACTAGCTGGAGGTGTCTGGACGGGCAAATTTAACTCTCATTTCCCACCAGGAAGAGGAAATAACCAAAGGCTCAGCGTGCTGTACCGGAACCAGATTAGGGCCTGAAGCCATCCTGCGGTGTTGCAGCCAGGTCACAAGAAAGCGAGTTGAAGAAAGGAGCTCAGGGGCACTGTAATTCACAAACCTGCAGAGTTATAAATGACAGCTATCGTCCAAAAATAGACTGAAGTAAGGCTGCCAAGAGGACTTGAAAGCGGGGCAGAATTGCAGGAAACCGATTTCAGGAGGTAGACTGGAATTGCATTGAAAGCATAGGAAAAGAGGCAGAACGTCCACAATGATGCACTTGGCCAAAAAGGGCGTATGCGTTTTTTCCTGAATATATTCAGGAAAAAACGCATACGCCCTTTTTGGCCAACCAAGCAAGCTTGCAAAGGAAATCTGCACTACAATGAAGTCTCACTTCCCACCGGTCAAAAGGGCCATCTGAAAAAAGTGTAAAATCCAGAAAGGCAGGACAGGCCATGGAGAACTGGGAGCCTTGTTATGCTGATGGGCGGGATGAAAATTGCCAACAACCACTCGGGAGAAGTGTATGGTGTTTCCTGAAACATCTAAAAAACAAAGCAACAGAACCTAGGGCAATTCCACTTATGGTCCTATAGCTTAGGGAAATTAAAATCAAAAAGACACAGCCACCCCAAAGTTTGGAACGGCTCTGTTTACAAGAACCTCGTTTACAGTACAAGATCAACATCGCAGAAAGTGAAAAATGGATAAAGAAGTTGTGGTATTTACTTACAAAGCAATATCACTCAGCAATGAAATCTGTGTCATCAGGCCCTTAGCAGCACAATGAGTGGATTCAGGTATGATGATTCTAACTGAAATAAGTCACACAGAAAAAGAAACATCATAAGATATCAGTAATACACGGAATGTAAACTTGGCTACACAGGAACTGAATTACAGAACAGAACAGGTTCTCAAATTTAGAAAACCAACTTTATTCTTGCTTAAGGGTAAAGGTGAGTTAGGGTGCAGCATAAAACCAGAGACTGAAATGAGCACAGATAAAGTTCCTTAAGCCAAATATGGAATAGACAAGAGCTACTCCTTGCTCAACGAAATGGACTCAACACCGCATATTAAACGCCTAAGAATGTACCTGACTAGTAAGTATCTTAAAACCTATGGATTGCTATGTCTCCAAAAGAGAATAAAGCATGTATACAGGGGCATAAACGCAGCAGTGATAGGATTGGAGAGGTTCGGTGAGCAAATGAAGACCCTTTGAAGTCATATTGCATGGTACCCATTCCACGGGTTTCAACTACCCAGGTTTAAGGTATTCTTCCTTCAGCTAAAACATGCATGTGGAACCTAGAGTATGATCAACCATGTGATCGGGAGACGTGTTCAAATATGTCTCAGTTTTCCTCCCCTGGTACTCGGGTGCAACATTCCAGACGCTTTACTAACACTCTCCCCACTTGGAGAGTCAGTCCCTTTAAACTCCTGTTTGGCCCAGTTTGCAATTTCTGTGGAAGATGAACAGGAATAGCGAGAACCAATGAGAGGCTAGCTGGAGGTGTCTGGACGGGCAAATTTAACTCTCATTTCCCACCAGGAAGAGGAATTAACCAAAGGCTCAGCATGCCGGGCCGGAACCAGATTAGGGCCTGAAGCCATCCTGCGGTGTTGCGGCCAGGTCACAAGAAAGCGAGTTGAAGAAAGGAGCTCAGGGGCACTGTAATTCACAAACCTGCAGAGTTATAAATGACAGCTATCGTCCAAAAATAGACTGAAGTAAGGCTGCCAAGAGGACTTGAAAGCGGGGCAGAATTGCAGGAAACCGATTTCAGGAGGTAGACTGGAATTGCATTGAAAGCATAGGAAAAGAGGCAGAACGTCCACAATGATGCACTTGGCCAAAAAGGGCGTATGCGTTTTTTCCTGAATATATTCAGGAAAAAACGCATACGCCCTTTTTGGCCAACCAAGCAAGCTTGCAAAGGAAATCTGCACTACAATGAAGTCTCACTTCCCCCCGGTCAAAAGGGCCATCTGAAAAAAGTGTAAAATCCAGAAAGGCAGGACAGGCCATGGAGAACTGGGAGCCTTGTTATGCTGATGGGCGGGATGTAAATTGCCAACAGACACTCGGGAGAAGTGTATGGTGTTTCCTGAAACATCTAAAAAACAAAGCAACAGAGCCTAGGGCACTGCCACTTATGGTCTTATAGCTGAGGGAAATTAAAATCAAAAAGACACAGCCACCCCAAAGTTTGGGACGCCTCTGTTTACAAGAACCTCGTTTACAGTACAAGTTCAACATCGCAGAAAGTGAAAAATGGATAAAGAAGTTGTGGTATTTACTTACAAAGCAATATCACTCAGCAATGAAATCTATGTCATCAGGCCCTTAGCATCACAATGAGTGGATTCAGGTATGATGATTCTAACTGAAATAAGTCACACAGAAAAAGAAACATCATAAGATATCAGTAATACACGGAATGTAAACTTGGCTACACAGGAACTGAATTACAGAACAGAACAGGGTCTCAAATTTAGAAAACCAACTTATGCTTGCTTAAGGGTAAAGGTGAGTTGGGGTGCTGCATAAAACCAGAGATTGAAATGAGCACAGATAAAGTTCCTTAAGTCAAATATGGAATAGACAAGAGCTACTCCTTGCTCAACGAAATGGACTCAACACCGCATATTAAACGCCTAAGAATGTACCTGACGAGTAAGTATCGTAAAACCTATGGATTGCTATGTCTCCAAAAGAGAATCAAGCATGTGTACAGGGGCATAAATGCAGCAGTGATAGGATTGGAGAGGTTCGGTGAGCAAATGAAGACCCTTTGAAGTCATATTGCATGGTACCCATTCCACGGGTCTCAACTCTCCAGGTTTAAGGTATTCTTCCTTCAGCTAAAACATGCATGTGGAACCCAAGTATGATCAACCATGTGAACGGGAGACGTGTTCAAATATGTCTCAGTTTCCCTCCCCTGGTACTCGGGTGCAACATTCCAGACGCTTTACTAACACTCTCCCCACTTGGAGAGTCAGCGCCTTTAACCTCCTGTTTGGCCCAGTTTGCAATTTCTGCGGAAGATGAACAGGAATAGCGAGAACAAATGAGAGGCTAGCTGGAGGTGTCTGGACGGGCAAATTTAACTCTCATTTCCCACCAGGAAGAGGAAATAACCAAAGGCTCAGCGTGCCGTACCGGAACCAGATTAGGGCCTGAAGCCATCCTGCGGTGTTGCGGCCAGGTCACAAGAAAGCGAGTTGAAGAAAGGAACTCAGGGGCACTGTAATTCACAAACCTGCAGAGTTATAAATGACAGCTATCGTCCAAAAATAGACTGAAGTAAGGCTGCCAAGAGGACTTGAATGCGGGGCAGAATTGCAGGAAACCGATTTCAGGAGGTAGACTGGAATTGCATTGAAAGCATAGGAAAAGAGGCAGAACGTCCACAATGATGCACTTGGCCAAAAAGGGCGTATGCGTTTTTTCCTGAATATATTCAGAAAAAAACGCATACGCCCTTTTTGGCCAACCAAGCAAGCTTGCAAAGGAAATCTGCACTACAATGAAGTCTCACTTCCCCCCGGTCAAAAGGGCCATCTGAGAAAAGTGTAAAATCCAGAAAGGCAGGACAGGCCATGGAGAACTGGGAGCCTTGTTATGCTGATGGGCGGGATGTAAATTGCCAACAGACACTCGGGAGAAGTGTATGGTGTTTCCTGAAACATCTAAAAAACAAAGCAACAGAGCCTAGGGCACTGCCACTTATGGTCTTATAGCTTAGGGAAATTAAAATCAAAAAGACACAGCCACCCCAAAGTTTGGGACGCCTCTGTTTACAAGAACCTCGTTTACAGTACAAGTTCAACATCGCAGAAAGTGAAAAATGGATAAAGAAGTTGTGGTATTTACTTACAAAGCAATATCACTCAGCAATGAAATCTATGTCATCAGGCCCTTAGCAGCACAATGAGTGGATTCAGGTATGATGATTCTAACTGAAATAAGTCACACAGAAAAAGAAACATCATAAGATATCAGTAATACACGGAATGTAAACTTGGCTACACAGGAACTGAATTACAGAACAGAACAGGGTCTCAAATTTAGAAAACCAACTTATGCTTGCTTAAGGGTAAAGGTGAGTTGGGGTGCTGCATAAAACCAGAGATTGAAATGAGCACAGATAAAGTTCCTTAAGTCAAATATGGAATAGACAAGAGCTACTCCTTGCTCAACGAAATGGACTCAACACCGCATATTAAACGCCTAAGAATGTACCTGACTAGTAAGTATCGTAAAACCTATGGATTGCTATGTCTCCAAAAGAGAATCAAGCATGTGTACAGGGGCATAAACGCAGCAGTGATAGGATTGGAGAGGTTCGGTGAGCAAATGAAGACCCTTTGAAGTCATATTGCATGGTACCCATTCCACGGGTCTCAACTCTCCAGGTTTAAGGTATTCTTCCTTCAGCTAAAACATGCATGTGGAACCCAAGTATGATCAACCATGTGAACGGGAGACGTGTTCAAATATGTCTCAGTTTTCCTGCCCTGGTACTCGGGTGCAACATTCCAGACGCTTTACTAACACTCTCCCCACTTGGAGAGTCAGCGCCTTTAACTTATTGTTTGGCCCAGTTTGCAATTTCTGCGGAAGATGAACAGGAATAAAAAACGCATACGCCCTTTTTGGCCAACCAAGCAAGCTTGCAAAGGAAATCTGCACTACAATGAAGTCTCACTTCCCCCCGGTCAAAAGGGCCATCTGAAAAAATTGTAAAATCCAGAAAGGCAGGACAGGCCATGGAGAACTGGGAGCCTTGTTATGCTGATGGGCGGGATGTAAATTGCCAACAACCACTGGGGAGAAGTGTATGGTGTTTCCTGAAACATCTAAAAAACAAAGCAACAGAACCTAGGGCACTTCCACTTATGGTCCTATAGCTTAGGGAAATTAAAATCAAAAAGACACAGCCACCCCAAAGTTTGGAACGGCTCTGTTTACAAGAACCTCGTTTACAGTACAAGTTCAACATCACAGAAAGTGAAAAATGGATAAAGAAGTTGTGGTATTCACTTACAAAGCAATATCACTCAGCAATGAAATCTATGTCATCAGGCCCTTAGCAGTACAATGAGTGGATTCAGGTATGATGATTCTAACTGAAATAAGTCACACAGAAAAAGAAACATCATAAGATATCAGTAATACACGGAATGTAAACTTGGCTACACAGGAACTGAATTACAGAACAGAACAGGGTCTCAAATTTACAAAACCAACTTATGCTTGCTTAAGGGTAAAGGTGAGTTGGGGTGCTGCATAAACCAGAGATTGAAATGAGCACAGATAAAGTTCCTTAAGTCAAATATGGAATAGACAAGAGCTACTCCTTGCTCAACGAAATGGACTCAACACCGCATATTAAACGCCTAAGAATGTACCTGACTAGTAAGTATCTTAAAACCTATGGATTGCTATGTCTCCGAAAGAGAATCAAGCATGTGTACAGGGGCATAAACGCAGCAGTGATAGGATTGGAGAGGTTCGGTGAGCAAATGAAGACCCTTTGAAGTCATATTGCATGGTACCCATTCCACGGGTCTCAACTCTCCAGGTTTAAGGTATTTTTCCTTCAGCTAAAACATGCATGTGGAACCCAAGTATTATCAACCATGTGAACGGGAGACGTGTTCAAATATGTCTCAGTTTTCCTACCCTGGTACTCGGGTGCAACATTCCAGATGCTTTACTAACACTCTCCCCACTTGGAGAGTCAGCGCCTTTAACCTCCTGTTTGGCCCAGTTTGCAATTTCTGCGGAAGATGAACAGGAATAGCGAGAACCAATGAGAGACTAGCTGGAGGTGTCTGGACGGGCAAATTTAACTCTCATTTCCCACCAGGAAGAGGAAATAACCAAAGGCTCAGCGTGCCGTGCCGGAACGAGATTAGGGCCTGAAGTCATCCTGCGGTGTTGCAGCCAGGTCACAAGAAAGCGAGTTGAAGAAAGGAGCTCAGGGGCACTGTAATTCACGAACCTGCAGAGTTATAAATGACAGCTATCGTCCAAAAATAGACTGAAGTAAGGCTGCCAAGAGGACTTGAAAGCGGGGCAGAATTGCAGGAAACCGATTTCAGGAGGTAGACTGGAATTGCATTGAAAGCATAGGAAAAGAGGCAGAACGTCCACAATGATGCACTTGGCCAAAAAGGGCGTATGCGTTTTTTCCTGAATATATTCAGGAAAAAACGCATACGCACTTTTTGGCCAACCAAGCAAGCTTGCAAAGGAAATCTGCACTACAATGAAGTCTCACTTCCCCCCGGTCAAAAGGGCCATCTGAAAAAAGTGTAAAATCCAGAAAGGCAGGACAGGCCATGGAGAACTGGGAGCCTTGTTATGCTGATGGGCGGGATGTAAATTGCCAACAACCACTCGGGAGAAGTGTATGGTGTTTCCTGAAACATCTAAAAAACAAAGCAACAGAACCTAGGGCACTTCCACTTATGGTCCTATAGCTTAGGGAAATTAAAATCAAAAAGACACAGCCACCCCAAAGTTTGGAACGGCTCTGTTTACAAGAACCTCGTTTACAGTACAAGTTCAACATTGCAGAAAGTGAAAAATGGATAAAGAAGTTGTGGTATTTACTTACAAAGCAATATCACTCAGCAATGAAATCTGTGTCATCAGGCCCTTAGCAGCACAATGAGTGGATTCAGGTATGATGATTCTAACTGAAATAAGTCACACAGAAAAAGAAACATCATAAGATATCAGTAATACACGGAATGTAAACTTGGCTACACAGGAACTGAATTACAGAACAGAACAGGGTCTCAAATTTAGAAAACCAACTTATTCTTGCTTAAGGGTAAAGGTGAGTTAGGGTGCAGCATAAAACCAGAGACTGAAATGAGCACAGATAAAGTTCCTTAAGCCAAATATGGAATAGACAAGAGCTACTCCTTGCTCAACGAAATGGACTCAACACCGCATATTAAACGCCTAAGAATGTACCTGACTAGTAAGTATCTTAAAACCTATGGATTGCTATGTCTCCAAAAGAGAATCAAGCATGTGTACAGGGGCATAAACGCAGCAGTGATAGGATTGGAGAGGTTCGGTGAGCAAATGAAGACCCTTTGAAGTCATATTGCATGGTACCCATTCCACGGGTCTCAACTCTCCAGGTTTAAGGTATTTTTCCTTCAGCTAAAACATGCATGTGGAACCCAAGTATGATCAACCATGTGAACGGGAGACGTGTTCAAATATGTCTCAGTTTTCCTCCCCTGGTACTCGGGTGCAACATTCCAGACGCTTTACTAACACTCTCCCCACTTGGAGAGTCAGCGCCTTTAACCTCCTGTTTGGCCCAGTTTGCAATTTCTGCGGAAGATGAACAGGAATAGCGAGAACCAATGAGAGACTAGCTGGAGGTGTCTGGACGGGCAAATTTAACTCTCATTTCCCACCAGGAAGAGGAAATAACCAAAGGCTCAGCGTGCCGTACCGGAACCAGATTAGGGCCTGAAGCCATCCTGCGGTGTTGCAGCCAGGTCACAAGAAAGCGAGTTGAAGAAAGGAGCTCAGGGGCACTGTAATTCACAAACCTGCAGAGTTATAAATGACAGCTATCGTCCAAAAATAGACTGAAGTAAGGCTGCCAAGAGGACTTGAAAGCGGGGCAGAATTGCAGGAAACCGATTTCAGGAGGTAGACTGGAATTGCATTGAAAGCATAGGAAAAGAGGCAGAACGTCCACAATGATGCACTTGGCCAAAAAGGGCGTATGCGTTTTTTCCTGAATATATTCAGGAAAAAACGCATACGCCCTTTTTGGCCAACCAAGCAAGCTTGCAAAGGAAATCTGCACTACAATGAAGTCTCACTTCCCTCCGGTCAAAAGGGCCATCTGAAAAAAGTGTAAAATCCAGAAAGGCAGGACAGGCCATGGAGAACTGGGAGCCTTGTTATGCTGATGGGCGGGATGAAAATTGCCAACAACCACTCGGGAGAAGTGTATGGTGTTTCCTGAAACATCTAAAAAACAAAGCAACAGAACCTAGGGCACTTCCACTTATGGTCCTATAGCTTAGGGAAATTAAAATCAAAAAGACACAGCCACCCCAAAGTTTGGAACGGCTCTGTTTACAAGAACCTCGTTTACAGTACAAGTTCAACATCGCAGAAAGTGAAAAATGGATAAAGAAGTTGTGGTATTTACTTACAAAGCAATATCACTCAGCAATGAAATCTGTGTCATCAGGCCCTTAGCAGCACAATGAGTGGATTCAGGTATGATGATTCTAACTGAAATAAGTCACACAGAAAAAGAAACATCATAAGATATCAGTAATACACGGAATGTAAACTTGGCTACAAAGGAACTGAATTACAGAACAGAACAGGTTCTCAAATTTAGAAAACCAACTTTATTCTTGCTTAAGGGTAAAGGTGAGTTAGGGTGCAGCATAAAACCAGAGACTGAAATGAGCACAGATAAAGTTCCTTAAGCCAAATATGGAATAGACAAGAGCTACTCCTTGCTCAACGAAATGGACTCAACACCGCATATTAAACGCCTAAGAATGTACCTGACTAGTAAGTATCTTAAAACCTATGGATTGCTATGTCTCCAAAAGAGAATAAAGCATGTATACAGGGGCATAAACGCAGCAGTGATAGGATTGGAGAGGTTCGGTGAGCAAATGAAGACCCTTTGAAGTCATATTGCATGGTACCCATTCCACGGGTTTCAACTACCCAGGTTTAAGGTATTCTTCCTTCAGCTAAAACATGCATGTGGAACCTAGAGTATGATCAACCATGTGATCGGGAGACGTGTTCAAATATGTCTCAGTTTTCCTCCCCTGGTACTCGGGTGCAACATTCCAGACGCTTTACTAACACTCTCCCCACTTGGAGAGTCAGTCCCTTTAACCTCCTGTTTGGCCCAGTTTGCAATTTCTGTGGAAGATGAACAGGAATAGCGAGAACCAATGAGAGGCTAGCTGGAGGTGTCTGGACGGGCAAATTTAACTCTCATTTCCCACCAGGAAGAGGAATTAACCAAAGGCTCAGCATGCCGGGCCGGAACCAGATTAGGGCCTGAAGTCATCCTGCGGTGTTGCGGCCAGGTCACAAGAAAGCGAGTTGAAGAAAGGAGCTCAGGGGCACTGTAATTCACAAACCTGCAGAGTTATAAATGACAGCTATCGTCCAAAAATAGACTGAAGTAAGGCTGCCAAGAGGACTTGAAAGCGGGGCAGAATTGCAGGAAACCGATTTCAGGAGGTAGACTGGAATTGCATTGAAAGCATAGGAAAAGAGGCAGAACGTCCACAATGATGCACTTGGCCAAAAAGGGCGTATGCGTTTTTTCCTGAATATATTCAGGAAAAAACGCATACGCCCTTTTTGGCCAACCAAGCAAGCTTGCAAAGGAAATCTGCACTACAATGAAGTCTCACTTCCCCCCGGTCAAAAGGGCCATCTGAAAAAAGTGTAAAATCCAGAAAGGCAGGACAGGCCATGGAGAACTGGGAGCCTTGTTATGCTGATGGGCGGGATGTAAATTGCCAACAGACACTCGGGAGAAGTGTATGGTGTTTCCTGAAACATCTAAAAAACAAAGCAACAGAGCCTAGGGCACTGCCACTTATGGTCTTATAGCTGAGGGAATTTAAAATCAAAAAGACACAGCCACCCCAAAGTTTGGGACGCCTCTGTTTACAAGAACCTCGTTTACAGTACAAGTTCAACATCGCAGAAAGTGAAAAATGGATAAAGAAGTTGTGGTATTTACTTACAAAGCAATATCACTCAGCAATGAAATCTATGTCATCAGGCCCTTAGCATCACAATGAGTGGATTCAGGTATGATGATTCTAACTGAAATAAGTCACACAGAAAAAGAAACATCATAAGATATCAGTAATACACGGAATGGAAACTTGGCTACACAGGAACTGAATTACAGAACAGAACAGGGTCTCAAATTTAGAAAACCAACTTATGCTTGCTTAAGGGTAAAGGTGAGTTGGGGTGCTGCATAAAACCAGAGATTGAAATGAGCACAGATAAAGTTCCTTAAGTCAAATATGGAATAGACAAGAGCTACTCCTTGCTCAACGAAATGGATTCAACACCGCATATTAAACGCCTAAGAATGTACCTGACTAGTAAGTATCGTAAAACCTATGGATTGCTATGTCTCCAAAAGAGAATCAAGCATGTTTACAGGGGCATAAACGCAGCAGTGATAGGATTGGAGAGGTTCGGTGAGCAAATGAAGACCCTTTGAAGTCATATTGCATGGTACCCATTCCACGGGTCTCAACACTCCAGGTTTAAGGTATTCTTCCTTCAGCTAAAACATGCATGTGGAACCCAAGTATGATCAACCATGTGAACGGGAGACGTGTTCAAATATGTCTCAGTTTTCCTCCCCTGGTACTCGGGTGCAACATTCCAGACGCTTTACTAACACTCTCCCCACTTGGAGAGTCAGCGCCTTTAACCTCCTGTTTGGCCCAGTTTGCAATTTCTGCGGAAGATGAACAAGAATAGCGAGAACCAATGAGAGGCTAGCTGGAGGTGTCTGGACGGGCAAATTTAACTCTCATTTCCCACCAGGAAGAGGAAATAAACAAAGGCTCAGCGTGCCGTACCGGACCCAGATTAGGGCCTGAAGCCATCCTGCGGTGTTGCAGCCAGGTCACAAGAAAGCGAGTTGAAGAAAGGAGCTCAGGGGCACTGTAATTCACAAACCTGCAGGGTTATAAATGACAGCTATCGTCCAAAAATAGACTGAAGTAAGGCTGCCAAGAGGACTTGAAAGCGGGGCAGAATTGCAGGAAACCGATTTCAGGAGGTAGACTGGAATTGCATTGAAAACATAGGAAAAGAGGCAGAACGTCCACAATGATGCACTTGGGCAAAAAGGGCGTATGCGTTTTTTCCTGAATATATTCAGGAAAAAACGCATACGCCCTTTTTGGCCAACCAAGCAAGCTTGCAAAGGAAATCTGCACTACAATGAAGTCTCACTTCCCCCCGGTCAAAAGGGCCATCTGAAAAAAGTGTAAAATCCAGAAAGGCAGGACAGGCCATGGAGAACTGGGAGCCTTGTTATGCTGATGGGCGGGATGTAAATTGCCAACAACCACTCGGGAGAAGTGTATGGTGTTTCCTGAAACATCTAAAAAACAAAGCAACAGAGCCTAGGGCACTGCCACTTATGGTCTTATAGCTTAGGGAAATTAAAATCAAAAAGACACAGCCACCCCAAAGTTTGGGACGCCTCTGTTTACAAGAACCTCGTTTACAGTACAAGTTCAACATCGCAGAAAGTGAAAAATGGATAAAGAAGTTGTGGTATTTACTTACAAAGCAATATCACTCAGCAATGAAATCTATGTCATCAGGCCCTTAGCATCACAATGAGTGGATTCAGGTATGATGATTCTAACTGAAATAAGTCACACAGAAAAAGAAACATCATAAGATATCAGTAATACACGGAATGGAAACTTGGCTACACAGGAACTGAATTACAGAACAGAACAGGGTCTCAAATTTAGAAAACCAACTTATGCTTGCTTAAGGGTAAAGGTGAGTTGGGGTGCTGCATAAAACCAGAGATTGAAATGAGCACAGATAAAGTTCCTTAAGTCAAATATGGAATAGACAAGAGCTACTCCTTGCTCAACGAAATGGACTCAACACCGCATATTAAACGCCTAAGAATGTACCTGACTAGTAAGTATCGTAAAACCTATGGATTGCTATGTCTCCGAAAGAGAATCAAGCATGTGTACAGGGGCATAAACGCAGCAGTGATAGGATTGGAGAGGTTCGGTGAGCAAATGAAGACCCTTTGAAGTCATATTGCATGGTACCCATTCCACGGGTCTCAACTCTCCAGGTTTAAGGTATTCTTCCTTCAGCTAAAACATGCATGTGGAACCCAAGTATGATCAACCATGTGAACGGGAGACGTGTTCAAATATGTCTCAGTTTTCCTCCCCTGGTACTCGGGTGCAACATTCCAGATGCTTTACTAACACTCTCCTCACTTGGAGAGTCAGCGCCTTTAACCTACTGTTTGGCCCAGTTTGCAATTTCTGCGGAAGATGAACAGGAATAAAAAACGCATACGCCCTTTTTGGCCAACCAAGCAAGCTTGCAAAGGAAATCTGCACTACAATGAAGTCTCACTTCCCCCCGGTCAAAAGGGCCATCTGAAAAAAGTGTAAAATCCAGAAAGGCAGGACAGGCCATGGAGAACTGGGAGCCTTGTTATGCTGATGGGTGGGATGTAAATTGCCAACAGACACTCGGGAGAAGTGTATGGTGTTTCCTGAAACATCTAAAAAACAAAGCAACAGAACCTAGGGCACTTCCACTTATGGTCCTAGAGCTTAGGGAAATTAAAATCAAAAAGACACAGCCACCCCAAAGTTTGGAACGGCTCTGTTTACAAGAACCTCGTTTACAGTACAAGTTCAACATCGCAGAAAGTGAAAAATGGATAAAGAAGTTGTGGTATTTACTTACAAAGCAATATCACTCAGCAATGAAATCTGTGTCATCAGGCCCTTAGCAGCACAATGAGTGGATTCAGGTATGATGATTCTAACTGAAGTAAGTCACACAGAAAAAGAAACATCATAAGATATCAGTAATACACGGAATGGAAACTTGGCTACACAGGAACTGAATTACAGAACAGAACAGGGTCTCAAATTTAGAAAACCAACTATGCTTGCTTAAGGGTAAAGGTGAGTTGGAGTGCTGCATAAAACCAGAGATTGAAATGAGCACAGATAAAGTTCCTTAAGTCAAATATGGAATAGACAAGAGCTACTCCTTGCTCAACGAAATGGACTCAACACCGCATATTAAACGCCTAAGAATGTGCCTGACTAGTAAGTATCTTAAAACCTATGGATTGCTATCTCTCCGAAAGAGAATCAAGCATGTGTACAGGGGCATAAACGCAGCAGTGATAGGATTGGAGAGGTTCGGTGAGCAAATGAAGACCCTTTGAAGTCATATTGCATGGTACCCATTCCACGGGTCTCAACTCTCCATGTTTAAGGTATTCTTCCTTCAGCTAAAACATGCATGTGGAACCCAAGTATGATCAACCATGTGAACGGGAGACGTGTTCAAATATGTCTCAGTTTTCCTCCCCTGGTACTCGGGTGCAACATTCCAGACGCTTTACTAACACTCTCCCCACTTGGAGAGTCAGCGCCTTTAACCTCCTGTTTGGCCCAGTTTGCAATTTCTGCGGAAGATGAACAGGAATAGCGAGAACCAATGAGAGACTAGCTGGAGGTGTCTGGACGGCCAAATTTAACTCTCATTTCCCACCAGGAAGAGGAAATAACCAAAGGCTCAGCGTGCCGTGCCGGAACCAGATTAGGGCCTGAAGCCATCCTGCGGTGTTGCGGCCAGGTCACAAGAAAGCAAGTTGAGGAAAGGAGCTCAGGGGCACTGTAATTCTGAAACCTGCAGAGTTATAAATGACAGCTATCGTCCAAAAATAGACTGAAGTAAGGCTGCCAAGAGGACTTGAAAGCGGGGCAGAATTGCAGGAAATCGATTTCAGGAGGTAGACTGGAATTGCATTGAAAGCATAGGAAAAGAGGCAGAACGTCCACAATGATGCACTTGGCCAAAAAGGGCGTATGCGTTTTTTCCTGAATATATTCAGGAAAAAACGCATACGCCCTTTTTGGCCAACCAAGCAAGCTTGCAAAGGAAATCTGCACTACAATGAAGTCTCACTTCCCCCCGGTCAAAAGGGCCATCTGAAAAAAGTGTAAAATCCAGAAAGGCAGGACAGGCCATGGAGAACTGGGAGCCTTGTTATGCTGATGGGCGGGATGTAAATTGCCAACAACCACTCGGGAGAAGTGTATGGTGTTTCCTGAAACATCTAAAAAACAAAGCAACAGAACCTAGGGCACTTCCACTTATGGTCCTATAGCTTAGGGAAATTAAAATCAAAAAGACACAGCCACCCCAAAGTTTGGAACGGCTCTGTTTACAAGAACCTCGTTTACAGTACAAGTTCAACATCGCAGAAAGTGAAAAATGGATAAAGAAGTTGTGGTATTCACTTACAAAGCAATATCACACAGCAATGAAATCTGTGTCATCAGGCCCTTAGCAGCACAATGAGTGGATTCAGGTATGATGATTCTAACTGAAATAAGTCACACAGAAAAAGAAACATCATAAGATATCAGTAATACACGGAATGTAAACTTGGCTACACAGGAACTGAATTACAGAACAGAACAGGGTCTCAAATTTAGAAAACCAACTTATCCTTACTTAAGGGTAAAGGTGAGTTGGGGTGCTGCATAAAACCAGAGATTGAAATGAGCACAGATAAAGTTCCTTAAGCCAAATATGGAATAGACAAGAGCTACTCCTTGCTCAACGAAATGGACTCAAAACCCCATATTAAACGCCTAAGAATGTACCTGACTAGTAAGTATCTTAAAACCTATGGATTGCTATGTCTCCAAAAGAGAATCAAGCATGTGTACAGGGGCATAAACGCAGCAGTGATAGGATTGGAGAGGTTCGGTGAGCAAATGAAGACCCTTTGAATTCATATTGCATGGTACCCATTCCACGGGTTTCAACTACCCAGGTTTAAGGTATTCTTCCTTCAGCTAAAACATGCATGTGGAACCTAGAGTATGATCAACCATGTGATCGGGAGACGTGTTCAAATATGTCTCAGTTTTCCTCCCCTGGTACTCGGGTGCAACATTCCAGACGCTTTACTAACACTCTCCCCACTTGGAGAGTCAGTCCCTTTAACCTCCTGTTTGGCCCAGTTTGCAATTTCTGCGGAAGATGAACAGGAATAGCGAGAACCAATGAGAGGCTAGCTGGAGGTGTCTGGTCGGGCAAATTTAACTCTCATTTCCCACCAGGAAGAGGAATTAACCAAAGGCTCAGCATGCCGGGCCGGAAACAGTTTAGGGCCTGAAGCCATCCTGCGGTGTTGCGGCCAGCTCACAAGAAAGC
The DNA here is from genome assembly GCF_951394435.1 of Stenella coeruleoalba. Lineage (NCBI taxonomy): Eukaryota > Metazoa > Chordata > Mammalia > Artiodactyla > Delphinidae > Stenella > Stenella coeruleoalba. The sequence continues at coordinate 21,841,472 of NC_137151.1, forward strand.
GAGTTGAAGAAAGGAGCTCAGGGGCACTGTAATTCACAAACCTGCAGAGTTATAAATGACAGCTATCGTCCAAAAATAGACTGAAGTAAGGCTGCCAAGAGGACTTGAAAGCGGGGCAGAATTGCAGGAAACCGATTTCAGGAGGTAGACTGGAATTGCATTGAAAGCATAGGAAAAGAGGCAGAACGTCCACAATGATGCACTTGGCCAAAAAGGGCGTATGCGTTTTTTCCTGAATATATTCAGGAAAAAACGCATACGCCCTTTTTGGCCAACCAAGCAAGCTTGCAAAGGAAATCTGCACTACAATGAAGTCTCACTTCCCCCCGGTCAAAAGGGCCATCTGAAAAAAGTGTAAAATCCAGAAAGGCAACAGGCCATTGAGAACTGGGAGCCTTGTTATGCTGATGGGCGGGATGTAAATTGCCAACAACCACTTGGGAGAAGTGTATGGTGTTTCCTGAAACATCTAAAAAACAAAGCAACAGAGCCTAGGGCACTTCCACTTATGGTCCTATAGCTTAGGGAAATTAAAATCAAAAAGACACAGCCACCCCAAAGTTTGGAACGGCTCTGTTTACAAGAACCTCGTTTACAGTACAAGTTCAACATCGCAGAAAGTGAAAAATGGATAAAGAAGTTGTGGTATTTACTTACAAAGCAATATCACTCAGCAATGAAATCTATGTCATCAGGCCCTTAGCAGCACAATGAGTGGATTCAGGTATGATGATTCTAACTGAAATAAGTCACACAGAAAAAGAAACATCATAAGATATCAGTAATACATGGAATGGAAACTTGGCTCCAGAGGAACTGAATTACAGAACAGAACAGGGTCTCAAATTTAGAAAACCAACTTATGCTTGCTTAAGGGTAAAGGTGAGTTGGGGTGCTGCATAAAACCAGAGATTGAAATGAGCACAGATAAAGTTCCTTAAGCCAAATATGGAATAGACAAGAGCTACTCCTTGCTCAACGAAATGGACTCAACACCGCATATTAAACGCCTAAGAATGTACCTGACTAGTAAGTATCGTAAAACCTATGGATTGCTATGTCTCCGAAAGAGAATCAAGCATGTGTACAGGGGCATAAACGCAGCAGTGATAGGATTGGAGAGGTTCGGTGAGCAAATGAAGACCCTTTGAAGTCATATTGCATGGTACCCATTCCACGGGTTTCAACTACCCAGGTTTAAGGTATTCTTCCTTCAGCTAAAACATGCATGTGGAACCTAGAGTATGATCAACCATGTGATCGGGAGACGTGTTCAAATATGTCTCAGTTTTCCTCCCCTGGTACTCGGGTGCAACATTCCAGACGCTTTATTAACACTCTCCCCACTTGGAGAGTCAGTCCCTTTAACCTCCTGTTTGGCCCAGTTTGCAATTTCTGCGGAAGATGAACAGGAATAGCGAGAACCAATGAGAGGCTAGCTGGAGGTGTCTGGTCGGGCAAATTTAACTCTCATTTCCCACCAGGAAGAGGAATTAACCAAAGGCTCAGCATGCCGGGCCGGAAACAGTTTAGGGCCTGAAGCCATCCTGTGGTGTTGCGGCCAGGTCACAAGAAAGCGAGTTGAAGAAAGGAGCTCAGGGGCACTGTAATTCACAAACCTGCAGAGTTATAAATGACAGCTATCGTCCAAAAATAGACTGAAGTAAGGCTGCCAAGAGGACTTGAAAGCGGGGCAGAATTGCGGGAAACCGATTTCAGGAGGTAGACTGGAATTGCATTGAAAGCATAGGAAAAGAGGCAGAACGTCCACAATGATGCACTTGGCCAAAAAGGGCGTATGCGTTTTTTCCTGAATATATTCAGGAAAAAACGCATACGCCCTTTTTGGCCAACCAAGCAAGCTTGCAAAGGAAATCTGCACTACAATGAAGTCTCACTTCCCCCCGGTCAAAAGGGCCATCTGAAAAAAGTGTAAAATCCAGAAAGGCAGGACAGGCCATGGAGAACTGGGAGCCTTGTTATGCTGATGGGCGGGATGTAAATTGCCAACAACCACTCGGGAGAAGTGTATGGTGTTTCCTGAAACATCTAAAAAAGAAAGCAACAGAACCTAGGGCACTGCCACTTATGGTCCTATAGCTTAGGGAAATTAAAATCAAAAAGACACAGCCACCCCAAAGTTTGGAACGGCTCTGTTTACAAGAACCTCCTTTACAGTACAAGTTCAACATCGCAGAAAGTGAAAAATGGATAAAGAAGTTGTGGTATTTACTTACAAAGCAATATCACTCAGCAATGAAATCTGTGTCATCAGGCCCTTAGCAGCACAATGAGTGGATTCAGGTATGAAGATTCTAACTGAAATAAGTCACACAGAAAAAGAAACATCATAAGATATCAGTAATACATGGAATGGAAACTTGGCTACAGAGGAACTGAATTACAGAACAGAACAGGGTCTCAAATTTAGAAAACCAACTTATGCTTGCTTCAGGGTAAAGGTGAGTTGGGGTGCTGCATAAAACCAGAGATTGAAATGAGCACAGATAAATTTCCTTAAGCCAAATATGGAATAGACAAGAGCTACTCCTTGCTCAACGAAATGGACTCAACACCGCATATTAAACGCCTAAGAATGTACCTGACTAGTAAGTATCTTAAAACCTATGGATTGCTATGTCTCCGAAAGAGAATCAAGCATGTATACAGGGCCATAAACGCAGCAGTGATAGGATTGGAGAGGTTCGGTGAGCAAATGAAGACCCTTTGAAGTCATATTGCATGGTACCCATTCCACGGGTTTCAACCACCAAGGTTTAAGGTATTCTTCCTTCAGCTAAAACATGCATGTGGAACCTAGAGTATGATCAACCATGTGATCGGGAGACGTGTTCAAATATGTCTCAGTTTTCCTTCCCTGGTACTCGGGTGCAACATTCCAGACGCTTTACTAACACTCTCCCCACTTGGAGAGTCAGTCCCTTTAACCTCCTGTTTGGCCCAGTTTGCAATTTCTGCGGAAGATGAACAGGAATAGTGAGAACCAATGAGAGGCTAGCTGGAGGTGTCTGGACGGGCAAATTTAACTCTCATTTCCCACCAGGAAGAGGAAATAACCAAAGGCTCAGCGTGCCGTACCGGAACCAGATTAGGGCCTGAAGTCATCCTGCGGTGTTGCGGCCAGCTCAAAAGAAAGCGAGTTGAAGAAAGGAGCTCAGGGGCACTGTAATTCACAAACCTGCAGAGTTATAAATGACAGGTATCGTCCAAAAATAGACTGAAGTAAGGCTGCCAAGAGGACTTGAAATCGGGGCAGAATTGCAGGAAACCGATTTCAGGAGGTAGACTGGAATTGCATTGAAAGCATAGGAAAAGAGGCAGAACGTCCACAATGATGCACTTGGCCAAAAAGGGCGTATGCGTTTTTTCCTGAATATATTCAGGAAAAAACGCATACGCCCTTTTTGGCCAACCAAGCAAGCTTGCAAAGGAAATCTGCACTACAATGAAGTCTCACTTCCCCCCGGTCAAAAGGGCCATCTGAAAAAAGTGTAAAATCCAGAAAGGCAGGACAGGCCATGGAGAACTGGGAGCCTTGTTATGCTGATGGGCGGGATGTAAATTGCCAACAACCACTCGGGAGAAGTGTATGGTGTTTCCTGAAACATCTAAAAAACAAAGCAACAGAACCTAGGGCACTTCCACTTATGGTCCTATAGCTTAGGGAAATTAAAATCAAAAAGACACAGCCACCCCAAAGTTTGGAACGGCTCTGTTTACAAGAACCTCGTTTTCAGTACAAGTTCAACATCGCAGAAAGTGAAAAATGGATAAAGAACTTGTGGTATTTACTTACAAAGCAATATCACTCAGCAATGAAATCTGTGTCATCAGGCCCTTAGCAGCACAATGAGTGGATTCAGGTATGATGATTCTCACTGAAATAAGTCACACAGAAAAAGAAACATCATAAGATATCAGTAATACACGGAATGTAAACTTGGCTACACAGGAACTGAATTACAGAACAGAACAGGGTCTCAAATTTAGAAAACCAACTTATGCTTGCTTAAGGGTAAAGGTGAGTTGGGGTGCTGCATAAAACCAGAGATTGAAATGAGCACAGATAAAGTCCCTTAAGTCAAATATGGATTAGACAAGAGCTATACCTTGCTCAACGAAATGGACTCAACACCGCATATTAAACGCCTAAGAATGTACCTGACTAGTAAGTATCTTAAAACCTATCGATTGTTATGTCTCCGAAAGTGAATCAAGCATGTGTACAGGGGCATAAACGCAGCAGTGATAGGATTGGAGAGGTTCGGTGAGCAAATGAAGACCCTTTGAAGTCATATTGCATGGTACCCATTACACGGGTCTTAACTCCAGGTTTAAGGTATTCTTCCTTCAGCTAAAACATTCATGTGGAACCGAAGTATGATCAACCATGTGAACGGGAGACGTGTTCAAATATGTCTCAGTTTTCCTCCCCTGGTACTCGGGTGCAACATTCCAGACGCTTTACTAACACTCTCCCCACTTGGAGAGTCAGTCCCTTTAACCTCCTGTTTGGCCCAGTTTGCAATTTCTGCGGAAGATGAACAGGAATAGTGAGAACCAATGAGAGGCTAGCTGGAGGTGTCTGGACGGGCAAATTTAACTCTCATTTCCCACCAGGAAGAGGAAATAACCAAAGGCTCAGCGTGCCGTACCGGAACCAGATTAGGGCCTGAAGTCATCCTGCAGTGTTGCGGCCAGCTCAAAAGAAAGCGAGTTGAAGAAAGGAGCTCAGGGACACTGTAATTCACAAACCTGCAGAGTTATAAATGACAGGTATCGTCCAAAAATAGACTGAAGTAAGGCTGCCAAGAGGACTTGAAATCGGGGCAGAATTGCAGGAAACCGATTTCAGGAGGTAGACTGGAATTGCATTGAAAGCATAGGAAAAGAGGGAGAACGTCCACAATGATGCACTTGGCCAAAAAGGGCGTATGCGTTTTTTCCTGAATATATTCAGGAAAAAACGCATACGCCCTTTTTGGCCAACCAAGCAAGCTTGCAAAGGAAATCTGCACTACAATGAAGTCTCACTTCCCCCTGGTCAAAAGGGCCATCTGAAAAAAGTGTAAAATCCAGAAAGGCAGGACAGGCCATGGAGAACTGGGAGCCTTGTTATGCTGATGGGCGGGATGTAAATTGCCAACAACCACTCGGGAGAAGTGTATGGTGTTTCCTGAAACATCTAAAAAACAAAGCAACAGAACCTAGGGCACTTCCACTTATGGTCCTATAGCTTAGGGAAATTAAAATCAAAAAGACACAGCCACCCCAAAGTTTGGAACGGCTCTGTTTACAAGAACCTCGTTTACAGTACAAGTTCAACATCGCAGAAAGTGAAAAATGGATAAAGAAGTTGTGGTATTTAGTTACAAAGCAATATCACTCAGCAATGAAATCTGTGTCATCAGGCCCTTAGCAGCACAATGAGTGGATTCAGGTATGATGATTCTAACTGAAGTAAGTCACACAGAAAAAGAAACATCATAAGATATCAGTAATACACGGAATGGAAACTTGGCTACACAGGAACTGAATTACAGAACAGAACAGGGTCTCAAATTTAGAAAACCAACTTATGCTTGCTTAAGGGTAAAGGTGAGTTGGGGTGCTGCATAAAACCAGAGATTGAAATGAGCACAGATAAAGTTCCTTAAGTCAAATATAGAATAGACAAGAGCTACTCCTTGCTCAACGAAATGGACTCAACACCGCATATTAAACGCCTAAGAATGTACCTGACTAGTAAGTATCTTAAAACCTATGGATTGCTATGTCTCCGAAAGAGAATCAAGCATGTGTACAGGGGCATAAACGCAGCAGTGATAGGATTGGAGAGGTTCGGTGAGCAAATGAAGACCCTTTGAAGTCATATTGCATGGTACCCATTACACGGGTCTTAACTCCAGGTTTAAGGTATTCTTCCTTCAGCTAAAACATTCATGTGGAACCCAAGTATGATCAACCATGTGAACGGGAGACGTGTTCAAATATGTCTCAGTTTTCCTCCCCTGGTACTCGGGTGCAACATTCCAGACGCTTTACTAACACTCTCCCCACTTGGAGAGTCAGCGCCTTTAACCTCCTGTTTGGCCCAGTTTGCAATTTCTGCGGAAGATGAACAGGAATAGTGAGAACCAATGAGAGGCTAGCTGGAGGTGTCTGGACGGGCAAATTTAACTCTCATTTCCCACCAGGAAGAGGAAATAACCAAAGGCTCAGCGTGCCGTACCGGAACCAGATTAGGGCCTGAAGTCATCCTGCAGTGTTGCGGCCAGCTCAAAAGAAAGCGAGTTGAAGAAAGGAGCTCAGGGACACTGTAATTCACAAACCTGCAGAGTTATAAATGACAGGTATCGTCCAAAAATAGACTGAAGTAAGGCTGCCAAGAGGACTTGAAATCGGGGCAGAATTGCAGGAAACCGATTTCAGGAGGTAGACTGGAATTGCATTGAAAGCATAGGAAAAGAGGGAGAACGTCCACAATGATGCACTTGGCCAAAAAGGGCGTATGCGTTTTTTCCTGAATATATTCAGGAAAAAACGCATACGCCCTTTTTGGCCAACCAAGCAAGCTTGCAAAGGAAATCTGCACTACAATGAAGTCTCACTTCCCCCTGGTCAAAAGGGCCATCTGAAAAAAGTGTAAAATCCAGAAAGGCAGGACAGGCCATGGAGAACTGGGAGCCTTGTTATGCTGATGGGCGGGATGTAAATTGCCAACAACCACTCAGGAGAAGTGTATGGTGTTTCCTGAAACATCTAAAAAACAAAGCAACAGAACCTAGGGCACTTCCACTTATGGTCCTATAGCTTAGGGAAATTAAAATCAAAAAGACACAGCCACCCCAAAGTTTGGAACGGCTCTGTTTACAAGAACCTCGTTTACAGTACAAGTTCAACATCGCAGAAAGTGAAAAATGGATAAAGAAGTTGTGGTATTTAGTTACAAAGCAATATCACTCAGCAATGAAATCTGTGTCATCAGGCCCTTAGCAGCACAATGAGTGGATTCAGGTATGATGATTCTAACTGAAGTAAGTCACACAGAAAAAGAAACATCATAAGATATCAGTAATACACGGAATGGAAACTTGGCTACACAGGAACTGAATTACAGAACAGAACAGGGTCTCAAATTTAGAAAACCAACTTATGCTTGCTTAAGGGTAAAGGTGAGTTGGGGTGCTGCATAAAACCAGAGATTGAAATGAGCACAGATAAAGTTCCTTAAGTCAAATATAGAATAGACAAGAGCTACTCCTTGCTCAACGAAATGGACTCAACACCGCATATTAAACGCCTAAGAATGTACCTGACTAGTAAGTATCTTAAAACCTATGGATTGCTATGTCTCCGAAAGAGAATCAAGCATGTGTACAGGGGCATAAACGCAGCAGTGATAGGATTGGAGAGGTTCGGTGAGCAAATGAAGACCCTTTGAAGTCATATTGCATGGTACCCATTACACGGGTCTTAACTCTCCAGGTTTAAGGTATTCTTCCTTCAGCTAAAACATGCATGTGGAACCCAAGTATGATCAACCATGTGAACGGGAGACGTGTTCAAATATGTCTCAGTTTTCCTCCCCTGGTACTCGGGTGCAACATTCCAGACGCTTTACTAACACTCTCCCCACTTGGAGAGTCAGCGCCTTTAACCTCCTGTTTGGCCCAGTTTGCAATTTCTGCGGAAGATGAACAGGAATAGCGAGAACCAATGGGAGGCTAGCTCGAGGTGTCTGGACGGGCAAATTTAACTCTCATTTCCCACCAGGAAGTGGAAATAACCAAAGGCTCAGCGTACCGTGCCGGAACCAGATTAGGGCCTGAAGCCATCCTGCGGTGTTGCGGCCAGGTCAAAAGAAAGCAAGTTGAAGAAAGGAGCTCTGGGGCACTGTAATTCACATACCTGCAGAGTTATAAATGACAGCTATCGTCCAAAAATAGACTGAAGTAAGGCTGCCAAGAGGACTTGAAAGCGGGGCAGAATTGCAGGAAACCGATTTCAGGAGGTAGACTGGAATTGCATTGAAAGCATAGGAAAAGAGGCAGAACGTCCACAATGATGCACTTGGCCAAAAAGGGCGTATGCGTTTTTTCCTGAATATATTCAGGAAAAAACGCATACGCCCTTTTTGGCCAACCAAGCAAGCTTGCAAAGGAAATCTGCACTACAATGAAGTCTCACTTCCCCCCGGTCAAAAGGGCCATCTGAAAAAAGTGTAAAATCCAGAAAGGCAGGACAGGCCATGGAGAACTGGGAGCCTTGTTATGCTGATGGGCGGGATGTAAATTGCCAACAGACACTTGGGAGAAGTGTATGGTGTTTCCTGAAACATCTAAAAAACAAAGCAACAGAGCCTAGGGCACTTCCACTTATGGTCCTATAGCTTAGGGAAATTAAAATCAAAAAGACACAGCCACCCCAAAGTTTGGGACGGCTCTGTTTACAAGAACCTCGATTACCGTACAAGTTCAATATCACAGAAAGTGAAAAATGGATAAAGAACTTGTGGTACTTACGTACAATGCAGTATCACTCAGCAATGAAATCTATGTCATCAGTCCCGTAGCAGCATAATGAGTGGATTCAGGTACGATGATTCTAACTGAAATAAGTCACACAGAAAAAGAAACATCATAAGATATCAGTAATACACGGAATGGAAACTTGGCTACACAGGAACTGAATTACAGAACAGAACAGGGTCTCAAATTTAGAAAAACAACTTATGCTTGCTTAAGGGTAAAGGTGAGTTGCGGTGCTGCATAAAACCAGAGATTGAAATGAGCACAGATAAAGTTCCTTAAGCCAAATATGGAATAGACAAGAGCTACTCCTTGCTCAACGAAATGGACTCAACACCGCATATTAAACGCCTAAGAATGTACCTGACTTGTAAGTATCTTAAAACCTATGGATTGCTATGTCTCCAAAAGAGAATCAAGCATGTGTACAGGGGCATAAACGCAGCAGTGATAGGATTGGAGAGGTTCGGTGAGCAAATGAAGACCCTTTGAAGTCATATTGCATGGTACCCATTCCACGGGTTTCAACTACCCAGGTTTAAGGTATTCTTCCTTCAGCTAAAACATGCATGTGGAACCTAGAGTATGATCAACCATGTGATCGGGAGACGTGTTCAAATATGTCTCAGTTTTCCTCCCCTGGTACTCGCGTGCAACATTCCAGACGCTTTACTAACACTCTCCCCTCTTGGAGAGTCAGTCCCTTTAACCTCCTGTTTGGCCCAGTTTGCAATTTCTGCGGAAGATGAACAGGAATAGCGAGAACCAATGAGAGGCTAGCTGGAGGTGTCTGGACGGGCAAATTTAACTCTCATTTCCCACCAGGAAGAGGAATTAACCAAAGGCTCAGCATGCCGGGCCGGAACCAGATTAGGGCCTGAAGCGATCCTGCGGTGTTGCGGCCAGCTCACAAGAAAGCGAGTTGAAGAAAGGAGCTCAGGGACACTGTAATTCACAAACCTGCAGAGTTATAAATGACAGCTATCGTCCAAAAATAGACTGAAGTAAGGCTGCCAAGAGGACTTGAAAGCGGGGCAGAATTGCAGGAAACCGATTTCAGGAGGTAGACTGGAATTGCATTGAAAGCATAGGAAAAGAGGCAGAACGTCCACAATGATGCACTTGGCCAAAAAGGGCGTATGCGTTTTTTCCTGAATATATTCAGGAAAAAACGCATACGCCCTTTTTGGCCAACCAAGCAAGCTTGCAAAGGAAATCTGCACTACAATGAAGTCTCACTTCCCCCCGGTCAAAAGGGCCATCTGAAAAAAGTGTAAAATCCAGAAAGGCAGGACAGGCCATGGAGAACTGGGAGCCTTGTTATGCTTATGGGCGGGATGTAAATTGCCAACAGACACTCGGGAGAAGTGTATGGTGTTTCCTGAAACATCTAAAAAACAAAGCAACAGAGCCTAGTGCACTGCCACTTATGGTCCTATAGCTTAGGGAAATTAAAATCAAAAAGACACAGCCACCCTAAAGTTTGGGACGCCTCTGTTTACAAGAACCTCGTTTACAGTACAAGTTCAACATCGCAGAAAGTGAAAAATGGATAAAGAAGTTGTGGTATTTACTTACAAAGCAATATCACTCAGCAATGAAATCTGTGTCATCAGGCCCTTAGCAGCACAATGAGTGGATTCAGGTATGATGATTCTAACTGAAGTAAGTCACACAGAAAAAGAAACATCATAAGATATCAGTAATACACGGAATGTAAACTTGGCTACACAGGAACTGAATTACAGAACAGAACAGGGTCTCAAATTTAGAAAACCAACTATGCTTGCTTAAGGGTAAAGGTGAGTTGGGGTGCTGCATAAAACCAGAGATTGAAATGAGCACAGATAAAGTTCCTTAAGTCAAATATGGAATAGACAAGAGCTACTCCTTGCTCAACGAAATGGACTCAACACCGCATATTAAACGCCTAAGAATGTGCCTGACTAGTAAGTATCTTAAAACCTATGGATTGCTATGTCTCCGAAAGAGAATCAAGCATGTGTACAGGGGCATAAACGCAGCAGTGATAGGATTGGAGAGGTTCGGTGAGCAAATGAAGACCCTTTGAAGTCATATTGCATGGTACCCATTACACGGGTCTCAACTCTCCAGGTTTAAGGTATTCTTCCTTCAGCTAAAACATGCATGTGGAACCCAAGTATGATCAACCATGTGAACGGGAGACGTGTTCAAATATGTCTCAGTTTTCCTCCCCTGGTACTCGGGTGCAACATTCCAGACGCTTTACTAACACTCTCCCCACTTAGAGAGTCAGTGCCTTTAACCTCCAGTTTGGCCCAGTTTGCAATTTCTGCGGAAGATGAACAGGAATAGTGAGAACCAATGAGAGACTAGCTGGAGGTGTTTGGACGGGCAAATTTAACTCTCATTTCCCACCAGGAAGAGGAAATAACCAAAGGCTCAGCGTGCCGTGCCGGAACCAGATTAGGGCCTGAAGCCATCCTGCGGTGTTGCGGCCAGGTCACAAGAAAGCGAGTTGAAGAAAGGAGCTCAGGGGCACTGTAATTCACAAACCTGCAGAGTTATAAATGACAGCTATCGTCCAAAAATAGACTGAAGTAAGGCTGCCAAGAGGACTTGAAAGCGGGGCAGAATTGCAGGAAACCGATTTCAGGAGGTAGACTGGAATTGCATTGAAAGCATAGGAAAAGAGGCAGAACGTCCACAATGATGCACTTGGCCAAAAAGGGCGTATGCGTTTTTTCCTGAATATATTCAGGAAAAAACGCATACGCCCTTTTTGGCCAACCAAGCAAGCTTGCAAAGGAAATCTGCACTACAATGAAGTCTCACTTCCCCCCGGTCAAAAGGGCCATCTGAAAAAAGTGTAAAATCCAGAAAGGCAGGACAGGCCATGGAGAACTGGGAGCCTTGTTATGCTGATGGGCGGGATGTAAATTGCCAACAGACACTCGGGAGAAGTGTATGGTGTTTCCTGAAACATCTAAAAAACAAAGCAACAGAACCTAGGGCACTTCCACTTATGGTCCTATAGCTTAGGGAAATTAAAATCAAAAAGACACAGCCACCCCAAAGTTTGGAACGGCTCTGTTACAAGAACCTCGTTTGCAGTACAAGTTCAACATCGCAGAAAGTGAAAAACGGATAAAGAAGTTGTGGTATTCACTTACAAAGCAATATCACTCAGCAATGAAATCTATGTCATCAGGCCCTTAGCAGCACAATGAGTGGATTCAGGTATGATGATTCTAACTGAAATAAGTCACACAGAAAAAGAAACATCATAAGATATCAGTAATACACGGAATGGAAACTTGGTTACACAGGAACTGAATTACAGAACAGAACAGGGTCTCAAATTTAGAAAACCAACTTATGCTTGCTTAAGGGTAAACGTGAGTTGGGGTGCTGCATAAAACCAGAGATTGAAATGAGCACAGATAAAGTTCCTTAAGCCAAATATGGAATAGACAAGAGCTACTCCTTGCTCAACGAAATGGACTCAACACCGCATATTAAACGCCTAAGAATGTACCTGACTTGTAAGTATCTTAAAACCTATGGATTGCTATGTCTCCGAAAGAGAATCAAGCATGTGTACAGGGGCATAAACGCAGCAGTGATAGGATTGGAGAGGTTCGGTGAGCAAATGAAGACCCTTTGAAGTCATATTGCATGGTACCCATTCCACGGGTTTCAACTACCCAGGTTTAAGGTATTCTTCCTTCAGCTAAAACATGCATGTGGAACCTAGAGTATGATCAACCATGTGATCGGGAGACGTGTTCAAATATGTCTCAGTTTTCCTCCCCTGGTACTCGGGTACAACATTCCAGACGCTTTACTAACACTCTCCCCACTTGGAGAGTCAGTCCCTTTAACCTCCTGTTTGGCCCAGTTTGCAATTTCTGCGGAAGATGAACAGGAATAGCGAGAACCAATGAGAGGCTAGCTGGAGGTGTCTGGACGGGCAAATTTAACTCTCATTTCCCACCAGGAAGAGGAAATAACCAAAGGCTCAGCATGCCGGGCCGGAACCAGATTAGGGCCTGAAGCCATCCTGCGGTGTTGCGGCCAGGTCACAAGAAAGCGAGTTGAAGAAAGGAGCTCAGGGGCACTGTAATTCACAAACCTGCAGAGTTATAAATGACAGCTATCGTCCAAAAATAGACTGAAGTAAGGCTGCCAAGAGGACTTGAAAGCAGGGCAGAATTGCAGGAAACCGATTTCAGGAGGTAGACTGGAATTGCATTGAAAGCATAGGAAAAGAGGCAGAACGTCCACAATGATGCACTTGGCCAAAAAGGGCGTATGCGTTTTTTCCTGAATATATTCAGGAAAAAACGCATACGCCCTTTTTGGCCAACCAAGCAAGCTTGCAAAGGAAATCTGCACTACAATGAAGTCTCACTTCCCCCCGGTCAAAAGGGCCATCTGAAAAAAGTGTAAAATCCAGAAAGGCAGGACAGGCCATGGAGAACTGGGAGCCTTGTTATGCTGATGGGCGGGATGTAAATTGCCAACAGACACTCGGGAGAAGTGTATGGTGTTTCCTGAAACATCTAAAAAACAATGCAACAGAGCCTAGGGCACTGCCACTTATGGTCCTATAGCTTAGGGAAATTAAAATCAAAAAGACACAGCCACCTCAAAGTTTGGGACGCCTCTGTTTACAAGAACCTCGTTTACAGTACAAGTTCAACATCGCAGAAAGTGAAAAATGGATAAAGAAGTTGTGGTATTTACTTACAAAGCAATATCACTCAGCAATGAAATCTATGTCATCAGGCCCTTAGCATCACAATGAGTGGATTCAGGTATGATGATTCTAACTGAAATAAGTCACACAGAAAAAGAAACATCATAAGATATCAGTAATACACGGAATGTAAACTTGGCTACACAGGAACTGAATTACAGAACAGAACAGGGTCTCAAATTTAGAAAACCAACTTATGCTTGCTTAAGGGTAAAGGTGAGTTGGGGTGCTGCATAAAACCAGAGATTGAAATGAGCACAGATAAAGTTCCTTAAGTCAAATATGGAATAGACAAGAGCTACTCCTTGCTCAACGAAATGGACTCAACACCGCATATTAAACGCCTAAGAATGTACCTGACTAGTAAGTATCTTAAAACCTATGGATTGCTATGTCTCCGAAAGAGAATCAAGCATGTGTACAGGGGCATAAACGCAGCAGTGATAGGATTGGAGAGGTTCGGTGAGCAAATGAAGACCCTTTGAAGTCATATTGCATGGTACCCATTCCACGGGTCTCAACTCTCCAGGTTTAAGGTATTCTTCCTTCAGCTAAAACATGCATGTGGAACCCAAGTATGATCAACCATGTGAACGGGAGACGTGTTCAAATATGTCTCAGTTTTCCTGCCCTGGTACTCGGGTGCAACATTCCAGACGCTTTACTAACACTCTCCCCACTTGGAGAGTCAGCGCCTTTAACCTCCTGTTTGGCCCAGTTTGCAATTTCTGCGGAAGATGAACAGGAATAGCGAGAACCAATGAGAGGCTAGCTGGAGGTGTCTGGACGGGCAAATTTAACTCTCATTTCCCACCAGGAAGAGGAAATAACCAAAGGCTCAGCGTGCCGTACCGGAACCAGATTAGGGCCTGAAGCCATCCTGCGGTGTTGCGGCCAGGTCACTAGAAAGCGAGTTGAAGAAAGGAGCTCAGGGGCACTGTAATTCACAAACCTGCAGAGTTATAAATGACAGCTATCGTCCAAAAATAGACTGAAGTAAGGCTGCCAATAGGACTTGAAAGCGGGGCAGAATTGCAGGAAACTGATTTCAGGAGGTAGACTGGAATTGCATTGAAAGCATAGGAAAAGAGGCAGAACGTCCACAATGATGCACTTGGCCAAAAAGGGCGTATGCGTTTTTTCCTGAATATATTCAGGAAAAAACGCATACACCCTTTTTGGCCAACCAAGCAAGCTTGCAAAGGAAATCTGCACTACAATGAAGTCTCACTTCCCCCCGGTCAAAAGGGCCATCTGAAAAAAGTGTAAAATCCAGAAAGGCAGGACAGGCCATGGAGAACTGGGAGCCTTGTTATGCTGATGGGCGGGATGTAAATTGCCAACAACCACTCGGGAGAAGTGTATGGTGTTTCCTGAAACATCTAAAAAACAAAGCAACAGAACCTAAGGCACTTCCACTTATGGTCCTATAGCTTAGGGAAATTAAAATCAAAAAGACACAGCCACCCCAAAGTTTGGAACGGCTCTGTTTACAAGAACCTCGTTTACAGTACAAGTTCAACATCGCAGAAAGTGAAAAATGGATAAAGAAGTTGTGGTATTCACTTACAAAGCAATATCACTCAGCAATGAAATCTGTGTCATCAGGCCCTTAGCAGCACAATGAGTGGATTCAGGTATGATGATTCTAACTGAAGTAAGTCACACAGAAAAAGAAACATCATAAGATATCAGTAATACACGGAATGTAAACTTGGCTACACAGGAACTGAATTACAGAACAGAACAGGGTCTCAAATTTAGAAAAACAACTTATGCTTGCTTAAGGGTAAAGGTGAGTTGGGGTGCTGCATAAAACCAGAGATTGAAATGAGCACAGATAAAGTTCCTTAAGTCAAATATGGAATAGACAAGAGCTACTCCTTGCTCAACGAAATGGACTCAACACCGCATATTAAACGCCTAAGAATGTACCTGACTAGTAAGTATCTTAAAACCTATGGATTGCTATGTCTCCGAAAGAGAATCAAGCATGTGTACAGGGGCATAAACGCAGCAGTGATAGGATTGGAGAGGTTCGGTGAGCAAATGAAGACCCTTTGAAGTCATATTGCATGGTACCCATTCCACGGGTCTCAACTCTCCAGGTTTAAGGTATTCTTCCTTCAGCTAAAACATGCATGTGGAACCCAAGTATGATCAACCATGTGAACGGGAGACGTGTTCAATTATGTCTCAGTTTTCCTCCCCTGGTACTCGGGTGCAACATTCCAGACTCTTTACTAACACTCTCCCCACTTGGAGAGTCAGCGCCTTTAACCTCCTGTTTGGCCCAGTTTGCAATTTCTGCGGAACATGAACAGGAATAGTGAGAACCAATGAGAGACTAGCTGGAGGTGTCTGGACGGCCAAATTTAACTCTCATTTCCCACCAGGAAGAGGAAATAACCAAAGGCTCAGCGTGCCGTGCCGGAACCAGATTAGGGCCTGAAGCCATCCTGCGGTGTTGCGGCCAGGTCACAAGAAAGCGAGTTGAAGAAAGGAGCTCAGGGGCACTGTAATTCACAAACCTGCAGAGTTATAAATGACAGCTATCGTCCAAAAATAGACTGAAGTAAGGCTGCCAAGAGGACTTGAAAGCGGGGCAGAATTGCAGGAAACCGATTTCAGGAGGTAGACTGGAATTGCATTGAAAGCATAGGAAAAGAGGCAGAACGTCCACAATGATGCACTTGGCCAAAAAGGGCGTATGCGTTTTTTCCTGAATATATTCAGGAAAAAACGCATACGCCCTTTTTGGCCAACCAAGCAAGCTTGCAAAAGAAATCTGCACTACAATGAAGTCTCACTTCCCCCCTGTCAAAAGGGCCATCTGAAAAAAGTGTAAAATCCAGAAAGGCAGGACAGGCCATGGAGAACTGGGAGCCTTGTTATGCTGATGGGCGGGATGTAAATTGCCAACAGACACTTGGGAGAAGTGTATGGTGTTTCCTGAAACATCTAAAAAACAATGCAACAGAGCCTAGGGCACTGCCACTTATGGTCCTATAGCTTAGGGAAATTAAAATCAAAAAGACACAGCCACCTCAAAGTTTGGGACGCCTCTGTTTACAAGAACCTCGTTTACAGTACAAGTTCAACATCGCAGAAAGTGAAAAATGGATAAAGAAGTTGTGGTATTTACTTACAAAGCAATATCACTCAGCAATGAAATCTATGTCATCAGGCCCTTAGCATCACAATGAGTGGATTCAGGTATGATGATTCTAACTGAAATAAGTCACACAGAAAAAGAAACATCATAAGATATCAGTAATATACGGAATGTAAACTTGGCTATACAGGAACTGAATTACAGAACAGAACAGGGTCTCAAATTTAGAAAACCAACTTATGCTTGCTTAAGGATAAAGGTGAGTTGGGGTGCTGCATAAAACCAGAGATTGAAATGAGCACAGATAAAGTTCCTTAAGTCAAATATGGAATAGACAAGAGCTACTCCTTGCTCAACGAAATGGACTCAACACCGCATATTAAACGCCTAAGAATGTACCTGACTAGTAAGTATCGTAAAACCTATGGATTGCTATTTCTCCAAAAGAGAATCAAGCATGTGTACAGGGGCATAAACGCAGCAGTGATAGGATTGGAGAGGTTCGGTGAGCAAATGAAGACCCTTTGAAGTCATATTGCATGGTACCCATTCCACGGGTCTCAACTCTCCAGGTTTAAGGTATTCTTCCTTCAGCTAAAACATGCATGTGGAACCCAAGTATGATCAACCATGTGAACGGGAGACGTGTTCAAATATGTCTCAGTTTTCCTCCCCTGGTACTCGGGTGCAACATTCCAGACGCTTTACTAACACTCTCCCCACTTGGAGAGTCAGCGCCTTTAACCTCCTGTTTGGCCCAGTTTGCAATTTCTGCGGAAGATGAACAGGAATAGCGAGAACCAATGAGAGACTAGCTGGAGGTGTCTGGACGGCCAAATTTAACTCTCATTTCCCACCAGGAAGAGGAAATAACCAAAGGCTCAGCGTGCCGTGCCGGAACCAGATTAGGGCCTGAAGCCATCCTGCGGTGTTGCGGCCAGGTCACAAGAAAGCGAGTTGAAGAAAGGAGCTCAGGGGCACTGTAATTCACAAACCTGCAGAGTTATAAATGACAGCTATCGTCCAAAAATATACTGAAGTAAGGCTGCCAAGAGGACTTGAAAGCGGGGCAGAATTGCAGGAAACCGATTTCAGGAGGTAGACTGGAATTGCATTGAAAGCATAGGAAAAGAGGCAGAACGTCCACAATGATGCACTTGGCCAAAAAGGGCGTATGCGTTTTTTCCTGAATATATTCAGGAAAAAACGCATACGCCCTTTTTGGCCAACCAAGCAAGCTTGCAAAGGAAATCTGCACTACAATGAAGTCTCACTTCCCCCCGGTCTAAAGGGCCATCTGAAAAAAGTGTAAAATCCAGAAAGGCAGGACAGGCCATGGAGAACTGGGAGCCTTGTTATGCTGATGGGCGGGATGTAAATTGCCAACAGACACTTGGGAGAAGTGTATGGTGTTTCCTGAAACATCTAAAAAACAATGCAACAGAGCCTAGGGCACTGCCACTTATGGTCCTATAGCTTAGGGAAATTAAAATCAAAAAGACACAGCCACCTCAAAGTTTGGGACGCCTCTGTTTACAAGAACCTCGTTTACAGTACAAGTTCAACATCGCAGAAAGTGAAAAATGGATAAAGAAGTTGTGGTATTTACTTACAAAGCAATATCACTCAGCAATGAAATCTGTGTAACAAGGCCCTTAGCAGCACAATGAGTGGATTCAGGTATGATGATTCTAACTGAAGTAAGTCACACAGAAAAAGAAACATCATAAGATATCACTAATACACGGAATGTAAACTTGGCTACACAGGAACTGAATTACAGAACAGAACAGGGTCTCAAATTTAGAAAACCAACTATGCTTGCTTAAGGGTAAAGGTGAGTTGGGGTGCTGCATAAAACCAGAGATTGAAATGAGCACAGATAAAGTTCCTTAAGTCAAATATGGAATAGACAAGAGCTACTCCTTGCTCAACGAAATGGACTCAACACTGCATATTAAACGCCTAAGAATGTGCCTGACTAGTAAGTATCTTAAAACCTATGGATTGCTATGTCTCCGAAAGAGAATCAAGCATGTGTACAGGGGCATAAACGCAGCAGTGATAGGATTGGAGAGGTTCGGTGAGCAAATGAAGACCCTTTGAAGTCATATTGCATGGTACCCATTACACGGGTCTCAACTCTCCAGGTTTAAGGTATTCTTCCTTCAGCTAAATCATGCATGTGGAACCCAAGTATGATCAACCATGTGAACGGGAGACGTGTTCAAATATGTCTCAGTTTTCCTCCCCTGGTACTCGGGTGCAACATTCCAGACGCTTTACTAACACTCTCCCCACTTGGAGAGTCAGCGCCTTTAACCTCCTGTTTGGCCCAGTTTGCAATTTCTGCGGAAGATGAACAGGAATAGCGAGAACCAATGAGAGGCTAGCTGGAGGTGTCTGGACGGGCAAATTTAACTCTCATTTCCCACCAGGAAGAGGAATTAACCAAAGGCTCAGCATGCCGGGCCGGAACCAGATTAGGGCCTGAAGCCATCCTGTGGTGTTGCGGCCAGGTCACAAGAAAGCGAGTTGAAGAAAGGAGCTCAGGGGCACTGTAATTCACAAACCTGCAGAGTTATAAATGACAGCTATCATCTAAAAATAGACTGAAGTAAGGCTGCCAAGAGGACTTGAAAGCGGGGCAGAATAGCAGGAAACCGATTTCAGGAGGTAGACTGGAATTGCATTGAAAGCATAGGAAAAGAGGCAGAACGTCCACAATGATGCACTTGGCCAAAAAGGGCGTATGCGTTTTTTCCTGAATATATTCAGGAAAAAACGCATACGCCCTTTTTGGCCAACCAAGCAAGCTTGCAAAGGAAATCTGCACTACAATGAAGTCTCACTTCCCCCCGGTCAAAAGGGCCATCTGAAAAAAGTGTAAAATCCAGAAAGGCAGAACAGGCCATGGAGAACTGGGAGCCTTGTTATGCTGATGGGCGGGATGTAAATTGCCAACAACCACTCGGGAGAAGTGTATGGTGTTTCCTGAAACATCTAAAAAACAAAGCAACAGAACCTAGGGCACTTCCACTTATGGTCCTATAGCTTAGGGAAATTAAAATCAAAAAGACACAGCCACCCCAAAGTTTGGAACGGCTCTGTTTACAAGAACCTCGTTTACAGTACAAGTTCAACATCGCAGAAAGTGAAAAATGGATAAAGAAGTTGTGGTATTTACTTACAAAGCAATATCACTCAGCAATGAAATCTATGTCATCAGGCCCTTAGCAGCACAATGAGTGGATTCAGGTATGATGATTCTAACTGAAGTAAGTCACACAGAAAAAGAAACATCATAAGATATCAGTAATACACGGAATGTAAACTTGGCTACACAGGAACTGAATTACAGAACAGAACAGGGTCTCAAATTTAGAAAACCAACTATGCTTGCTTAAGGGTAAAGGTGAGTTGGGGTGCTGCATAAAACCAGAGATTGAAATGAGCACAGATAAAGTTCCTTAAGTCAAATATGGAATAGACAAGAGCTACTCCTTGCTCAACGAAATGGACTCAACACTGCATATTAAACGCCTAAGAATGTGCCTGACTAGTAAGTATCTTAAAACCTATGGATTGCTATGTCTCCGAAAGAGAATCAAGCATGTGTACAGGGGCATAAACGCAGCAGTGATAGGATTGGAGAGGTTCGGTGAGCAAATGAAGACCCTTTGAAGTCATATTGCATGGTACCCATTACACGGGTCTCAACTCTCCAGGTTTAAGGTATTCTTCCTTCAGCTAAATCATGCATGTGGAACCCAAGTATGATCAACCATGTGAACGGGAGACGTGTTCAAATATGTCTCAGTTTTCCTCCCCTGGTACTCGGGTGCAACATTCCAGACGCTTTACTAACACTCTCCCCACTTGGAGAGTCAGCGCCTTTAACCTCCTGTTTGGCCCAGTTTGCAATTTCTGCGGAAGATGAACAGGAATAGCGAGAACCAATGAGAGGCTAGCTGGAGGTGTCTGGACGGGCAAATTTAACTCTCATTTCCCACCAGGAAGAGGAATTAACCAAAGGCTCAGCATGCCGGGCTGGAACCAGATTAGGGCCTGAAGCCATCCTGTGGTGTTGCGGCCAGGTCACAAGAAAGCGAGTTGAAGAAAGGAGCTCAGGGGCACTGTAATTCACAAACCTGCAGAGTTATAAATGACAGCTATCATCTAAAAATAGACTGAAGTAAGGCTGCCAAGAGGACTTGAAAGCGGGGCAGAATAGCAGGAAACCGATTTCAGGAGGTAGACTGGAATTGCATTGAAAGCATAGGAAAAGAGGCAGAACGTCCACAATGATGCACTTGGCCAAAAAGGGCGTATGCGTTTTTTCCTGAATATATTCAGGAAAAAACGCATACGCCCTTTTTGGCCAACCAAGCAAGCTTGCAAAGGAAATCTGCACTACAATGAAGTCTCACTTCCCCCCGGTCAAAAGGGCCATCTGAAAAAATTGTAAAATCCAGAAAGGAAGGACAGGCCATGGAGAACTGGGAGCCTTGTTATGCTGATGGGCGGGATGTAAATTGCCAACAGACACTCGGGAGAAGTGTATGGTGTTTCCTGAAACATCTAAAAAACAAAGCAACAGAGCCTAGGGCACTGCCACTTATGGTCCTATAGCTTAGGGAAATTAAAATCAAAAAGACACAGCCACCCCAAAGTTTGGAACGGCTCTGTTTACAAGAACCTCGTTTACAGTACAAGTTCAACATCGCAGAAAGTGAAAAATGGATAAAGAAGTTGTGGTATTTACTTACAAAGCAATATCACTCAGCAATGAAATCTGTGTCATCAGGCCCTTAGCAGCACAATGAGTGGATTCAGGTATGATGATTCTAACTGAAGTAAGTCACACAGAAAAAGAAACATCATAAGATATCACTAATACACGGAATGTAAACTTGGCTACACAGGAACTGAATTACAGAACAGAACAGGGTCTCAAATTTAGAAAACCAACTATGCTTGCTTAAGGGTAAAGGTGAGTTGGGGTGCTGCATAAAACCAGAGATTGAAATGAGCACAGATAAAGTTCCTTAAGTCAAATATGGAATAGACAAGAGCTACTCCTTGCTCAACGAAATGGACTCAACACCGCATATTAAACGCCTAAGAATGTGCCTGACTAGTAAGTATCTTAAAACCTATGGATTGCTATGTCTCCGAAAGAGAATCAAGCATGTGTACAGGGGCATAAACGCAGCAGTGATAGGATTGGAGAGGTTCGGTGAGCAAATGAAGACCCTTTGAAGTCATATTGCATGGTACCCATTACACGGGTCTCAACTCTCCAGGTTTAAGGTATTCTTCCTTCAGCTAAAACATGCATGTGGAACCCAAGTATGATCAACCATGTGAACGGGAGACGTGTTCAAATATGTCTCAGTTTTCCTCCCCTGGTACTCGGGTGCAACATTCCAGACGCTTTACTAACATTCTCCCTACTTGGAGAGTCAGCGCCTTTAACCTCCTGTTTGGCCCAGTTTGCAATTTCTGCGGAAGATGAACAGGAATAGCGAGAACCAATGAGAGGCTAGCTGGAGGTGTCTGGACGGGCAAATTTAACTCTCATTTCCCACAAGGAAGAGGAAATAACCAAAGGCTCAGCGTGCCGTACCGGAACCAGATTAGGGCCTGAAGCCATCCTGCGGTGTTGCGGCCAGCTCAAAAGAAAGCGAGTTGAAGAAAGGAGCTCAGGGGCACTGTAATTCACAAACCTGCAGAGTTATAAATGACAGCTATCGTCCAAAAATAGACTGAAGTAAGGCTGCCAAGAGGACTTGAAAGCGGGGCAGAATTGCAGGAAACCGATTTCAGGAGGTAGACTGGAATTGCATTGAAAGCATAGGAAAAGAGGCAGAACGTCCACAATGATGCACTTGGCCAAAAAGGGCGTATGCGTTTTTTCCTGAATATATTCAGGAAAAAACGCATACGCCCTTTTTGGCCAACCAAGCAAGCTTGCAAAGGAAATCTGCACTACAATGAAGTCTCACTTCCCCCTGGTCAAAAGGGCCATCTGAAAAAAGTGTAAAATCCAGAAAGTCAGGACCAGCCATGGAGAACTGGGAGCCTTGTTATGCTGATGGGCGGGATGCAAATTGCCAACAACCACTCGGGAGAAGTGTATGGTGTTTCCTGAAACATCTAAAAAACAAAGCAACAGAACCTAGGGCACTTCCACTTATGGTCCTATAGCTTAGGGAAATTAAAATCAAAAAGACACAGCCACCCCAAAGTTTGGAACGGCTCTGTTTACAAGAACCTCGTTTACAGTACAAGTTCAACATCGCAGAAAGTGAAAAATGGATAAAGAAGTTGTGGTATTCACTTACAAAGCAATATCACTCAGCAATGAAATCTATGTCATCAGGCCCTTAGCAGCACAATGAGTGGATTCAGGTATGATGATTCTAACTGAAATAAGTCACACAGAAAAAGAAACATCATAAGATATCAGTAATACACGGAATGGAAACTTGGCTACACAGGAACTGAATTACAGAACAGAACTGGGTCACAAATTTAGAAAAACAACTTATGCTTGCTTAAGGGTAAAGGTGAGTTCGGGTGCTGCATAAAACCAGAGATTGAAATGAGCACAGATAAAGTTCCTTAAGCCAAATATGGAATAGACAAGAGCTACTCCTTGCTCAACGAAATGGACTCAACACCGCATATTAAACGCCTAAGAATGTACCTGACTTGTAAGTATCTTAAAACCTATGGATTGCTATGTCTCCGAAAGAGAATCAAGCATGTGTACAGGGGCATAAACGCAGCAGTGATAGGATTGGAGAGGTTCGGTGAGCAAATGTAGACCCTTTGAAGTCATATTGCATGGTACCCATTCCACGGGTTTCAACTACCCAGGTTTAAGGTATTCTTCCTTCAGCTAAAACATGCATGTGGAACCTAGAGTATGATCAACCATGTGATCGGGAGACGTGTTCAAATATGTCTCAGTTTTCCTCCCCTGGTACTCGGGTGCAACATTCCAGACGCTTTACTAACACTCTCCCCACTTGGAGAGTCAGACCCTTTAACCTCCTGTTTGGCCCAGTTTGCAATTTCTGCGGAAGATGAACAGGAATAGCGAGAACCAATGAGAGGCTAGCTGGAGGTGTCTGGACGGGCAAATTTAACTCTCATTTCCCACCAGGAAGAGGAAATAACCAAAGGCTCAGCGTGCCGTACCGGAACCAGATTAGGGCCTGAAGCCATCCTGCGGTGTTGCGGCCAGGTCACAAGAAAGCGAGTTGAAGAAAGGAGCTCAGGGGCACTGTAATTCACAAACCTGCAGAGTTATAAATGACAGCTATCGTCCAAAAATAGACTGAAGTAAGGCTGCCAAGAGGACTTGAAAGCGGGGCAGAATTGCAGGAAACCGATTTCAGGAGGTAGACTGGAATTGCATTGAAAGCATAGGAAAAGAGGCAGAACGTCCACAATGATGCACTTGGCCAAAAAGGGCGTATGCGTTTTTTCCTGAATATATTCAGGAAAAAACGCATACGCCCTTTTTGGCCAACCAAGCAAGCTTGCAAAGGAAATCTGCACTACAATGAAGTCTCACTTCCCCCCGGTCAAAAAGGCCATCTGAAAAAAGTGTAAAATCCAGAAAGGCAGGACAGGCCATGGAGACCTGGGAGCCTTGTTATGCTGATGGGCGGGATGTAAATTGCCAACAACCACTCGGGAGAAGTGTATGGTGTTTCCTGAAACATCTAAAAAACAAAGCAACAGAGCCTAGGGCACTGCCACTTATGGTCCTATAGCTTAGGGAAATTAAAATCAAAAAGACACAGCCACCCCAAAGTTTGGGACGCCTCTGTTTACAAGAACCTCGTTTACAGTACAAGTTCAACATCGCAGAAAGTGAAAAATGGATAAAGAAGTTGTTGTATTTACTTACAAAGCAATATCACTCAGCAATGAAATCTATGTCATCAGGCCCTTAGCATCACAAAGAGAGGATTCAGGTATGATGATTCTAACTGAAATAAGTCACACAGAAAAAGAAACATCATAAGATATCAGTAATACACGGAATGTAAACTTGGCTACACAGGAACTGAATTACAGAACAGAACAGGGTCTCAAATTTAGAAAACCAACTTATGCTTGCTTAAGGGGAAAGGTGAGTTGGGGTGCTGCATAAAACCAGAGATTGAAATGAGCACAGATAAAGTTCCTTAAGTCAAATATGGAATAGACAAGAGCTACTCCTTGCTCAACGAAATGGACTCAACACCGCATATTAAACGCCTAAGAATGTACCTGACTTGTAAGTATCTTAAAACCTATGGATTGCTATGTCTCCGAAAGAGAATCAAGCATGTGTACAGGGGCATAAACGCAGCAGTGATAGGATTGGAGAGGTTCGGTGAGCAAATGAAGACCCTTTGAAGTCATATTGCATGGTACCCATTCCACGGGTTTCAACTACCCAGGTTTAAGGTATTCTTCCTTCAGCTAAAACATGCATGTGGAACCTAGAGTATGATCAACCATGTGATCGGGAGACGTGTTCAAATATGTCTCAGTTTTCCTCCCCTGGTACTCGGGTGCAACATTCCAGACGCTTTACTAACACTCTCCCCACTTGGAGAGTCAGTCCCTTTAACCTCCTGTTTGGCCCAGTTTGCAATTTCTGCGGAAGATGAACAGGAATAGCGAGAACCAATGAGAGGCTAGCTGGAGGTGTCTGGACGGGCAAATTTAACTCTCATTTCCCACCAGGAAGAGGAAATAACCAAAGGCTCAGCGTGCCGTACCGGAACCAGATTAGGGCCTGAAGCCATCCTGCGGTGTTGCGGCCAGGTCACAAGAAAGCGAGTTGAAGAAAGGAGCTCAGGGGCACTGTAATTCACAAACCTGCAGAGTTATAAATGACAGCTATCGTCCAAAAATAGACTGAAGTAAGGCTGCCAAGAGGACTTGAAAGCGGGGCAGAATTGCAGGAAACCGATTTCAGGAGGTAGACTGGAATTGCATTGAAAGCATAGGAAAAGAGGCAGAACGTCCACAATGATGCACTTGGCCAAAAAGGGCGTATGCGTTTTTTCCTGAATATATTCAGGAAAAAACGCATACGCCCTTTTTGGCCAACCAAGCAAGCTTGCAAAGGAAATCTGCACTACAATGAAGTCTCACTTCCCCCCGGTCAAAAAGGCCATCTGAAAAAAGTGTAAAATCCAGAAAGGCAGGACAGGCCATGGAGAACTGGGAGCCTTGTTATGCTGATGGGCGGGATGTAAATTGCCAACAACCATTCGGGAGAAGTGTATGGTGTTTCCTGAAACATCTAAAAAACAAAGCAACAGAGCCTAGGGCACTGCCACTTATGGTCCTATAGCTTAGGGAAATTAAAATCAAAAAGACACAGCCACCCCAAAGTTTGGGACGCCTCTGTTTACAAGAACCTCGTTTACAGTACAAGTTCAACATCGCAGAAAGTGAAAAATGGATAAAGAAGTTGTTGTATTTACTTACAAAGCAATATCACTCAGCAATGAAATCTATGTCATCAGGCCCTTAGCATCACAAAGAGAGGATTCAGGTATGATGATTCTAACTGAAATAAGTCACACAGAAAAAGAAACATCATAAGATATCAGTAATACACGGAATGTAAACTTGGCTACACAGGAACTGAATTACAGAACAGAACAGGGTCTCAAATTTAGAAAACCAACTTATGCTTGCTTAAGGGGAAAGGTGAGTTGGGGTGCTGCATAAAACCAGAGATTGAAATGAGCACAGATAAAGTTCCTTAAGTCAAATATGGAATAGACAAGAGCTACTCCTTGCTCAACGAAATGGACTCAACACCGCATATTAAACGCCTAAGAATGTACCTGACTTGTAAGTATCTTAAAACCTATGGATTGCTATGTCTCCGAAAGAGAATCAAGCATGTGTACAGGGGCATAAACGCAGCAGTGATAGGATTGGAGAGGTTCGGTGAGCAAATGAAGACCCTTTGAAGTCATATTGCATGGTACCCATTCCACGGGTTTCAACTACCCAGGTTTAAGGTATTCTTCCTTCAGCTAAAACATGCATGTGGAACCTAGAGTATGATCAACCATGTGATCGGGAGACGTGTTCAAATATGTCTCAGTTTTCCTCCCCTGGTACTCGGGTGCAACATTCCAGACGCTTTACTAACACTCTCCCCACTTGGAGAGTCAGTCCCTTTAACCTCCTGTTTGGCCCAGTTTGCAATTTCTGCGGAAGATGAACAGGAATAGCGAGAACCAATGAGAGACTAGCTGGAGGTGTTTGGACGGGCAAATTTACCTCTCATTTCCCACCAGGAAGAGGAAATAACCAAAGGCTCAGCGTGCCGTGCCGGAACCAGATTAGGGCCTGAAGCCATCCTGCGGTGTTGCGGCCAGGTCACAAGAAAGCAAGTTGAAGAAAGGAGCTCAGGGGCACTGTAATTCACAAACCTGCAGAGTTATAAATGACAGCTATCGTCCAAAAATAGACTGAAGTAAGGCTGCCAAGAGGACTTGAAAGCGGGGCAGAATTGCAGGAAACCGATTTCAGGAGGTAGACTGGAATTGCATTGAAAGCATAGGAAAAGAGGCAGAACGTCCACAATGATGCACTTGGCCAAAAAGGGCGTATGCGTTTTTTCCTGAATATATTCAGGAAAAAACGCATACGCCCTTTTTGGCCAACCAAGCAAGCTTGCAAAGGAAATCTGCACTACAATGAAGTCTCACTTCCCCCCGGTCAAAAGGGCCATCTGAAAAAATTGTAAAATCCAGAAAGGCAGGACAGGCCATGGAGAACTGGGAGCCTTGTTATGCTGATGGGCGGGATGTAAATTGCCAACAACCACTCGGGAGAAGTGTATGGTGTTTCCTGAAACATCTAAAAAACAAAGCAACAGAACCTAGGGCACTTCCACTTATGGTCCTATAGCTTAGGGAAATTAAAATCAAAAAGACACAGCCACCCCAAAGTTTGGAACGGCTCTGTTTACAAGAACCTCGTTTACAGTACAAGTTCAACATCGCAGAAAGTGAAAAATGGATAAAGAAGTTGTGGTATTCACTTACAAAGCAATATCACTCAGCAATGAAATCTATGTCATCAGGCCCTTAGCAGCACAATGAGTGGATTCAGGTATGATGATTCTAACTGAAATAAGTCACACAGAAAAAGAAACATCATAAGATATCAGTCATACACGGAATGGAAACTTGGCTACACAGGAACCGAATTACAGAACAGAACTGGGTCACAAATTTAGAAAACCAACTTATGCTTGCTTAAGGGTAAAGGTGAGTTGGGGTGCTGCATAAAACCAGAGATTGAAATGAGCACAGATAAAGTTCCTTAAGCCAAATATGGAATAAACAAGAGCTACTCCTTGCTCAACGAAATGGACTCAACACCGCATATTAAACGCCTAAGAATGTACCTGACTTGTAAGTATCTTAAAACCTATGGATTGCTATGTCTCCGGAAGAGAATCAAGCATGTGTACAGGGGCATAAACGCAGCAGTGATAGGATTGGAGAGGTTCGGTGAGCAAATGAAGACCCTTTGAAGTCATATTGCATGGTACCCATTCCACGGGTTTCAACTACCCAGGTTTAAGGTATTCTTCCTTCAGCTAAAACATGCATGTGGAACCTAGAGTATGATCAACCATGTGATCGGGAGACGTGTTCAAATATGTCTCAGTTTTCCTCCCCTGGTACTCGGGTGCAACATTCCAGACGCTTTACTAACACTCTCCCCACTTGGAGAGTCAGTCCCTTTAACCTCCTGTTTGGCCCAGTTTGCAATTTCTGCGGAAGATGAACAGGAATAGCGAGAACCAATGAGAGGCTAGCTGGAGGTGTCTGGACGGGCAAATTTAACTCTCATTTCCCACCAGGAAGAGGAATTAACCAAAGGCTCAGCATGCCGGGCCGGAACCAGATTAGGGCCTGAAGCCATCCTGCGGTGTTGCGGCCAGGTCACAAGAAAGCGAGTTGAAGAAAGGAGCTCAGGGGCACTGTAATTCACAAACCTGCAGAGTTATAAATGACAGCTATCGTCCAAAAATAGACTGAAGTAAGGCTGCCAAGAGGACTTGAAAGCGGGGCAGAATTGCAGGAAACCGATTTCAGGAGGTAGACTGGAATTGCATTGAAAGCATAGGAAAAGAGGCAGAACGTCCACAATGATGCACTTGGCCAAAAAGGGCGTATGCGTTTTTTCCTGAATATATTCAGGAAAAAACGCATACGCCCTTTTTGGCCAACCAAGCAAGCTTGCAAAGAAATCTGCACTACAATGAAGTCTCACTTCCCCCCGGTCAAAAGGGCCATCTGAAAAAAGTGTAAAATCCAGAAAGGCAGGACAGGCCATGGAGAACTGGGAGCCTTGTTATGCTGATGGGCGGGATGTAAATTGCCAACAGACACTCGGGAGAAGTGTATGGTGTTTCCTGAAACATCTAAAAAACAAAGCAACAGAGCCTACGGCACTGCCACTTATGGTCCTATAGCTTAGGGAAATTAAAATCAAAAAGACACAGCCACCCCAAAGTTTGGGACGCCTCTGTTTACAAGAACCTCGTTTACAGTACAAGTTCAACATCGCAGAAAGTGAAAAATGGATAAAGAAGTTGTTGTATTTACTTACAAAGCAATATCACTCAGCAATGAAATCTATGTCATCAGGCCCTTAGCATCACAAAGAGTGGATTCAGGTATGATGATTCTAACTGAAATAAGTCACACAGAAAAAGAAACATCATAAGATATCAGTAATACACGGAATGTAAACTTGGCTAAACAGGAACTGAATTACAGAACAGAACAGGGTCTCAAATTTAGAAAACCAACTTATGCTTGCTTAAGGGGAAAGGTGAGTTGGGGTGCTGCATAAAACCAGAGATTGAAATGAGCACAGATAAAGTCCCTTAAGTCAAATATGGAATAGACAAGAGCTACTCCTTGCTCAACGAAATGGACTCAACACCGCATATTAAACGCCTAAGAATGTACCTGACTTGTAAGTATCTTAAAACCTATGGATTGCTATGTCTCCGAAAGAGAATCACGCATGTGTACAGGGGCATAAACGCAGCAGTGATAGGATTGGAGAGGTTCGGTGAGCAAATGAAGACCCTTTGAAGTCATATTGCATGGTACCCATTCCACGGGTTTCAACTACCCAGGTTTAAGGTATTCTTCCTTCAGCTAAAACATGCATGTGGAACCTAGAGTATGATCAACCATGTGATCGGGAGACGTGTTCAAATATGTCTCAGTTTTCCTCCCCTGGTACTCGGGTGCAACATTCCAGACGCTTTACTAACACTCTCCCCACTTGGAGAGTCAGTCCCTTTAACCTCCTGTTTGGCCCAGTTTGCAATTTCTGCGGAAGATGAACAGGAATAGCGAGAACCAATGAGAGACTAGATGGAGGTGTTTGGACGGGCAAATTTAACTCTCATTTCCCACCAGGAAGAGGAAATAACCAAAGGCTCAGCGTGCCGTGCCGGAACCAGATTAAGGCCTGAAGCCATCCTGCGGTGCTGCGGCCAGGTCACAAGAAAGCAAGTTGAAGAAAGGAGCTCAGGGGCACTGTAATTCACAAACCTGCAGAGTTATAAATGACAGCTATCGTCCAAAAATAGACTGAAGTAAGGCTGCCAAGAGGACTTGAAAGCGGGGCAGAATTGCAGGAAACCGATTTCAGGAGGTAGACTGGAATTGCATTGAAAGCATAGGAAAAGAGGCAGAACGTCCACAATGATGCACTTGGCCAAAAAGGGCGTATGCGTTTTTTCCTGAATATATTCAGGAAAAAACGCATACGCCCTTTTTGGCCAACCAAGCAAGCTTGCAAAGGAAATCTGCACTACAATGAAGTCTCACTTCCCCCCGGTCAAAAGGGCCATCTGAAAAAATTGTAAAATCCAGAAAGGCAGGACAGGCCATGGAGAACTGGGAGCCTTGTTATGCTGATGGGCGGGATGTAAATTGCCAACAACCACTCGGGAGAAGTGTATGGTGTTTCCTGAAACATCTAAAAAACAAAGCAACAGAACCTAGGGCAATTCCACTTATGGTCCTATAGCTTAGGGAAATTAAAATCAAAAAGACACAGCCACCCCAAAGTTTGGAACGGCTCTGTTTACAAGAACCTCGTTTACAGTACAAGTTCAACATCGCAGAAAGTGAAAAATGGATAAAGAAGTTGTGGTATTCACTTACAAAGCAATATCACTCAGCAATGAAATCTGTGTCATCAGGCCCTTAGCAGCACAATGAGTGGATTCAGGTATGATGATTCTAACTGAAATAAGTCACACAGAAAAAGAAACATCATAAGATATCAGTAATACACGGAATGGAAACTTGGCTACACAGGAACTGAATTACAGAACAGAACTGGTCACAAATTTAGAAAACCAACTTATGCTTGCTTAAGGGTAAAGGTGAGTTGGGGTGCTGCATAAAACCAGAGATTGAAATGAGCACAGATAAAGTTCCTTAAGCCAAATATGGAATAAACAAGAGCTACTCCTTGCTCAACGAAATGGACTCAACACCGCATATTAAACGCCTAAGAATGTACCTGACTTGTAAGTATCTTAAAACCTATGGATTGCTATGTCTCCAGAAGAGAATCAAGCATGTGTACAGGGGCATAAACGCAGCAGTGATAGGATTGGAGAGGTTCGGTGAGCAAATGAAGACCCTTTGAAGTCATATTGCATGGTACCCATTCCACGGGTTTCAACTACCCAGGTTTAAGGTATTCTTCCTTCAGCTAAAACATGCATGTGGAACCTAGAGTATGATCAACCATGTGATCGGGAGACGTGTTCAAATATGTCTCAGTTTTCCTCCCCTGGTACTCGGGTGCAACATTCCAGACGCTTTACTAACACTCTCCCCACTTGGAGAGTCAGTCCCTTTAACCTCCTGTTTGGCCCAGTTTGCAATTTCTGCGGAAGATGAACAGGAATAGCGAGAACCAATGAGAGGCTAGCTGGAGGTGTCTGGACGGGCAAATTTAACTCTCATTTCCCACCAGGAAGAGGAATTAACCAAAGGCTCAGCATGCCGGGCCGGAACCAGATTAGGGCCTGAAGCCATCCTGCGGTGTTGCGGCCAGGTCACAAGAAAGCGAGTTGAAGAAAGGAGCTCAGGGGCACTGTAATTCACAAACCTGCAGAGTTATAAATGACAGCTATCGTCCAAAAATAGACTGAAGTAAGGCTGCCAAGAGGACTTGAAAGCGGGGCAGAATTGCAGGAAACCGATTTCAGGAGGTAGACTGGAATTGCATTGAAAGCATAGGAAAAGAGGCAGAACGTCCACAATGATGCACTTGGCCAAAAAGGGCGTATGCGTTTTTTCCTGAATATATTCAGAAAAAAACGCATACGCCCTTTTTGGCCAACCAAGCAAGCTTGCAAAGAAATCTGCACTACAATGAAGTCTCACTTCCCCCCGGTCAAAAGGGCCATCTGAAAAAAGTGTAAAATCCAGAAAGGCAGTACAGGCCATTGAGAACTGGGAGCCTTGTTATGCTGATGGGCGGGATGTAAATTGCCAACAGACACTTGGGAGAAGTGGATGGTGTTTCCTGAAACATCTAAAAAACAAAGCAACAGAGCCTAGGGCACTTCCACTTATGGTCCTATAGCTTAGGGAAATTAAAATCAAAAAGACACAGCCACCCCAAAGTTTGGAACGGCTCTGTTTACAAGAACCTCTTTTACCGTACAAGTTCAACATCGCAGAAAGTGAAAAATGGATAAAGAACTTGTGGTACTTACGTATAATGCAGTATCACTCAGCAATGAAATCTATGTCATCAGGCACGTAGCAGCATAATGAGTAGATTCAGATACGATGATTCTAACTGAAATAAGTCACACAGAAAAAGAAACATCATAAGATATCACTAATACACGGAATGTAAACTTGGCTACACAGGAACTGAATTCCAAAACAGAACAGGTTCTCAAATTTAGAAAACCAACTTATGCTTGCTTAAGGGGAAAGGTGAGTTGGGTTGCTGCATAAAACCAGAGATTGAAATGAGCACAGATAAAGTTCCTTAAGCCAAATATGGAATAGACAAGAGCTACTCCTTGCTCAACGAAATGGACTCAACACCGCATATTAAACGCCTAAGAATGTACCTGACTAGTAAGTATCTTAAAACCTATGGATTGCTATGTCTCCGAAAGAGAATCAAGCATGTGTACAGGGGCATAAACGCAGCAGTGATAGGATTGGAGAGGTTCGGTGAGCAAATGAAGACCCTTTGAAGTCATATTGCATGGTACCCATTCCACGGGTTTCAACTACCCAGGTTTAAGGTGTTCTTCCTTCAGCTAAAACATGCATGTGGAACCTAGAGTATGATCAACCATGTGATCGGGAGACGTGTTCAAATATGTCTCAGTTTTCCTCCCCTGGTACTCGGGTGCAACATTCCAGACGCTTTACTAACACTCTCCCCACTTGGAGAGTCAGTCCCTTTAACCTCCTGTTTGGCCCAGTTTGCAATTTCTGCGGAAGATGAACAGGAATAGCGAGAACCAATGAGAGGCTAGCTGGAGGTGTCTGGACGGGCAAATTTAACTCTCATTTCCCACCAGGAAGAGGAATTAACCAAAGGCTCAGCATGCCGGGCCGGAACCAGATTAGGGACTGAAGCCATCCTGCGGTGTTGCGGCCAGGTCACAAGAAAGCGAGTTGAAGAAAAGAGCTCAGGGGCACTGTAATTCAAAAACCTGCAGAGTTATAAATGACAGCTATCGTCCAAAAATAGACTGAAGTAAGGCTGCCAAGAGGACTTGAAAGCGGGGCAGAATTGCAGGAAACCGATTTCAGGAGGTAGACTGGAATTGCATTGAAAGCATAGGAAAAGAGGCAGAACGTCCACAATGATGCACTTGGCCAAAAAGGGCGTATGCGTTTTTTCCTGAATATATTCAGGAAAAAGCGCATACGCCCTTTTTGGCCAACCAAGCAAGCTTGCAAAGGAAATCTGCACTACAATGAAGTCTCACTTCCCCCCGGTCAAAAGGGCCATCTGAAAAAAGTGTAAAATCCAGAAAGGCAGGACAGGCCATGGAGAACTGGGAGCCTTGTTATGCTGATGGGCGGGATGTAAATTGCCAACAACCACTCGGGAGAAGTGTATGGTGTTTCCTGAAACATCTAAAAAACAAAGCAACAGAGCCTAGGGCACTGCCACTTATGGTCCTATAGCTTAGGGAAATTAAAATCAAAAAGACACAGCCACCCCAAAGTTTGGGATGCCTCTGTTTACAAGAACCTCGTTTACAGTACAAGTTCAACATCGCAGAAAGTGAAAAATGGACAAAGAAGTTGTTGTATTTACTTACAAAGCAATATCACTCAGCAATGAAATCTATGTCATCAGGCCCTTAGCATCACAATGAGTGGATTCAGGTATGATGATTCTAACTGAAATAATTCACACAGAAAAAGAAACATCATAAGATATCAGTAATACACGGAATGTAAACTTGGCTACACAGGAACTGAATTACAGAACAGAACAGGGTCTCAAATTTAGAAAACCAACTTCTGCTTGCTTAAGGGTAAAGGTGAGTTGGGGTGCTGCATAAAACCAGAGATTGAAATGAGCACAGATAAAGTTCCTTAAGTCAAATATGGAATAGACAAGAGCTACTCCTTGCTCAACGAAATGGACTCAACACCGCATATTAAATGCCTAAGAATGTACCTGACTAGTAAGTATCTTAAAACCTATGGATTGCTATGTCTCCGAAAGAGAATCAAGCATGTGTACAGGGGCATAAACGCAGCAGTGATAGGATTGGAGACGTTCGGTGAGCAAATGAAGACCCTTTGAAGTCATATTGCATGGTACCCATTACACGGGTCTTAACTCTCCAGGTTTAAGGTATTCTTCCTTCAGCTAAAACATGCATGTGGAACCCAAGTATGATCAACCATGTGAACGGGAGACGTGTTCAAATATGTCTCAGTTTTCCTCCCCTGGTACTCGGGTGCAACATTCCAGACGCTTTACTAACACTCTCCCCACTTGGAGAGTCAGTCCCTTTAAACTCCTGTTTGGCCCAGTTTGCAATTTCTGCGGAAGATGAACAGGAATAGCGAGAACCAATGAGAGACTAGCTGGAGGTGTCTGGACGGGCAAATTTAACTCTCATTTCCCACCAGGAAGAGGAATTAACCAAAGGCTCAGCGTGCCGTGCCGGAACCAGATTAGGGCCTGAAGCCATCCTGCGGTGTTGCGGCCAGCTCAAAAGTAACCGAGTTGAAGAAAGGAGCTCAGGGGCACTGTAATTCACACACCTGCAGAGTTATAAATGACAGCTATCGTCCAAAAATAGACTGAAGTAAGGCTGCCAAGAGGACTTGAAAGCGGGGCAGAATTGCAGGAAACCGATTTCAGGAGGTAGACTGGAATTGCATTGAAAGCATAGGAAAAGAGGCAGAACGTCCACAATGATGCACTTGGCCAAAAAGGGCGTATGCGTTTTTTCCTGAATATATTCAGGAAAAAACGCATACGCCCTTTTTGGCCAACCAAGCAAGCTTGCAAAGGAAATCTGCACTACAATGAAGTCTCACTTCCCCCCGGTCAAAAGGGCCATCTGAGAAAAGTGTAAAATCCAGAAAGGCAGGACAGGCCATGGAGAACTGGGAGCCTTGTTATGCTGATGGGCGGGATGTAAATTGCCAACAACCACTCGGGAGAAGTGTATGGTGTTTCCTGAAACATCTAAAAAACAAAGCAACAGAGCCTAGGGCACTGCCACTTATGGTCCTATAGCTTAGGGAAATTAAAATCAAAAAGACACAGCCACCCCAAAGTTTGGGACGCCTCTGTTTACAAGAACCTCGTTTACAGTACAAGTTCAACATCGCAGAAAGTGAGAAATGGATAAAGAAGTTGTGGTATTTACTTACAAAGCAATATCACTCAGCAATGAAATCTGTGTCATCAGGCCCTTAGCAGCACAATGAGTGGATTCAGGTATGATGATTCTAACTGAAGTAAGTCACACAGAAAAAGAAACATCATAAGATATCAGTAATACACGGAATGTAAACTTGGCTACACAGGAACTGAATTACAGAACAGAACAGGGTCTCAAATTTAGAAAACCAACTATGCTTGCTTAAGGGTAAAGGTGAGTTGGGGTGCTGCATAAAACCAGAGATTGAAATGAGCACAGATAAAGTTCCTTAAGCCAAATATGGAATAGACAAGAGCTACTCCTTGCTCAACGAAATGGACTCAACACCGCATATTAAACGCCTAAGAATGTGCCTGACTAGTAAGTATCTTAAAACCTATGGATTGCTATGTCTCCGAAAGAGAATCAAGCATGTGTACAGGGGCATAAACGCAGCAGTGATAGGATTGGAGAGGTTCGGTGAGCAAATGAAGACCCTTTGAAGTCATATTGCATGGTACCCATTCCACGGGTTTCAATTACCCAGGTTTTAGGTATTCTTCCTTCAGCTAAAACATGCATGTGGAACCCAGAGTATGATCAACCATGTGATCGGGAGACGTGTTCAAATATGTCTCAGTTTTCCTCCCTTGGTACTCGGGTGGAACATTCCAGACGCTTTACTAACACTCTCCCCACTTGGAGAGTCAGCGCCTTTAACCTCCTGTTTGGCAAGTTTGCAATTTCTGCGGAAGATGAACAGGAATAGCGAGAACCAATGAGAGGCTAGCTGGAGGTGTCTGGACGGGCAAATTTAACTCTCATTTCCCAACAGGAAGAGGAAATAACCAAAGGGTCAGCGTGCCGTACCGGAACCAGATTAGGGCCTGAAGTCATCCTGCGGTGTTGCGGCCAGCTCAAAAGAAAGCGAGTTGAAGAAAGGAGCTCAGGGGCACTGTAATTCACAAACCTGCAGAGTTATAAATGACAGCTATCGTCCAAAAATAGACTGAAGTAAGGCTGCCAAGAGGACTTGAAAGCGGGGCAGAATTGCAGGAAACCGATTTCAGGAGGTAGACTGGAATTGCATTGAAAGCATAGGAAAAGAGGCAGAACGTCCACAATGATGCACTTGGCCAAAAAGGGCGTATGCGTTTTTTCCTGAATATATTCAGGAAAAAACGCATACGCCCTTTTTGGCCAACCAAGCAAGCTTGCAAAGGAAATCTGCACTACAATGAAGTCTCACTTCCCCCCGGTCAAAAGGGCCATCTGAAAAAAGTGTAAAATCCAGAAAGGCAGGACAGGTCATGGAGAACTGGGAGCTTTGTTATGCTGATGGGCGGGATGTAAATTGCCAACAACCACTCCGGAGAAGTGTATGGTGTTTCCTGAAACATCTAAAAAACAAAGCAACAGAACCTAGGGCACTTCCACTTATGGTCCTATAGCTTAGGGAAATTAAAATCAAAAAGACACAGCCACCCCAAAGTTTGGAACGGCTCTGTTTACAAGAACCTCGTTTACAGTACAAGTTCAACATCGCAGAAAGTGAAAAATGGAAAGAAGTTGTGGTATTTACTTACAAAGCAATATCACTCAGCAATGAAATCTGTGTCATCAGGCCCTTAGCAGCACAATGAGTGGATTCAGGTATGATGATTCTAACTGAAGTAAGTCACACAGAAAAAGAAACATCATAAGATATCAGTAATACACGGAATGTAAACTTGGCTACACAGGAACTGAATTACAGAATAGAACAGGGTCTCAAATTTAGAAAACCAACTTATGCTTGCTTAAGGGTAAAGGTGAGGTGGGGTGCTGCATAAAACCAGAGATTGAAATGAGCACAGATAAAGTTCCTTAAGTCAAATATGGAATAGACAAGAGCTACTCCTTGCTCAACGAAATGGACTCAACACCGCATATTAAACGCCTAAGAATGTACCTGACTAGTAAGTATCTTAAAACCTATGGATTGCTATGTCTCCGAAAGAGAATCAAGCATGTGTACAGGGGCATAAACGCAGCAGTGATAGGATTGGAGAGGTTCGGTGAGCAAATGAAGACCCTTTGAAGTCATATTGCATGGTACCCATTACACGGGTCTCAACTCTCCAGGTTTAAGGTATTCTTCCTTCAGCTAAAACATGCATGTGGAACCCAAGTATGATCAACCATGTGAACGGGAGACGTGTTCAAATATGTCTCAGTTTTCCGCCCCTGGTACTCGGGTGCAACATTCCAGACGCTTTACTAACACTCTCCCCACTTGGAGAGTCAGCGCCTTTAACCTCCTGTTTGGCCCAGTTTGCAATTTCTGCGGAAGATGAACAGGAATAAAAAACGCATACGCCCTTTTTGGCCAACCAAGCAAGCTTGCAAAGGAAATCTGCACTACAATGAAGTCTCACTTCCCCCCGGTCAAAAGGGCCATCTGAAAAAAGTGTAAAATCCAGAAAGGCAGGACAGGCCATGGAGAACTGGGAGCCTTGTTATGCTGATGGGCGGGATGTAAATTGCCAAAAACCACTCAGGAGAAGTGTATGGTGTTTCCTGAAACATCTGAAAAACAAAGCAACAGAACCTAGGGCACTTCCACTTATGGTCCTATAGCTTAGGGAAATTAAAATCAAAAAGACACAGCCACCCCAAAGTTTGGAACGGCTCTGTTTACAAGAACCTCGTTTACAGTACAAGTTCAACATCACAGAAAGTGAAAAATGGATAAAGAAGTTGTGGTATTTACTTACAAAGCAATATCACTCAGCAATGAAATCTGTGTCATCAGGCCCTTAGCATCACAATGAGTGGATTCAGGTATGATGATTCTAACTGAAGTAAGTCACACAGAAAAAGAAACATCATAAGATATCAGTAATACACGGAATGTAAACTTGGCTACACAGGAACTGAATTACAGAACAGAACAGGGTCTCAAATTTAGAAAACCAACTATGCTTGCTTAAGGGTAAAGGTGAGTTGGGGTGCTGCATAAAACCAGAGATTGAAATGAGCACAGATAAAGTTCCTTAAGTCAAATATGGAATAGACAAGAGCTACTCCTTGCTCAACGAAATGGACTCAACACCGCATATTAAACGCCTAAGAATGTGCCTGACTAGTAAGTATCTTAAAACCTATGGATTGCTATGTCTCCGAAAGAGAATCAAGCATGTGTACAGGGGCATAAACGCAGCAGTGATAGGATTGGAGAGGTTCGGTGAGCAAATGAAGACCCTTTGAAGTCATATTGCATGGTACCCATTACACGGGTCTTAACTCTCCAGGTT
Organism: Stenella coeruleoalba; assembly: GCF_951394435.1. Taxonomy (NCBI): domain Eukaryota; kingdom Metazoa; phylum Chordata; class Mammalia; order Artiodactyla; family Delphinidae; genus Stenella; species Stenella coeruleoalba. The sequence continues at coordinate 21,880,152 of NC_137151.1, forward strand.
TAAGGTATTCTTCCTTCAGCTAAAACATGCATGTGGAACCCAAGTATGATCAACCATGTGAACGGGAGACGTGTTCAAATATGTCTCAGTTTTCCTCCCCTGGTACTCGGGTGCAACATTCCAGACGCTTTACTAACACTCTCCCCACTTAGAGAGTCAGCGCCTTTAACCTCCGGTTTGGCCCAGTTTGCAATTTCTGCGGAAGATGAACAGGAATAGTGAGAACCAATGAGAGACTAGCTGGAGGTGTTTGGACGGGCAAATTTAACTCTCATTTCCCACCAGGAAGAGGAAATAACCAAAGGCTCAGCGTGCCGTGCCGGAACCAGATTAGGGCCTGAAGTCATCCTGCGGTGTTGCGGCCAGGTCACAAGAAAGCGAGTTGAAGAAAGGAGCTCAGGGGCACTGTAATTCACAAACCTGCAGAGTTATAAATGACAGCTATCGTCCAAAAATAGACTGAAGTAAGGCTGCCAAGAGGACTTGAAAGCGGGGCAGAATTGCAGGAAACCGATTTCAGGAGGTAGACTGGAATTGCATTGAAAGCATAGGAAAAGAGGCAGAACGTCCACAATGATGCACTTGGCCAAAAAGGGCGTATGCGTTTTTTCCTGAATATATTCAGGAAAAAACGCATACGCCCTTTTTGGCCAACCAAGCAAGCTTGCAAAGGAAATCTGCACTACAATGAAGTCTCACTTCCCCCCGGTCAAAAGGGCCATCTGAAAAAAGTGTAAAATCCAGAAAGGCAGGACAGGCCATGGAGAACTGGGAGCCTTGTTATGCTGATGGGCGGGATGTAAATTGCCAACAGACACTCGGGAGAAGTGTATGGTGTTTCCTGAAACATCTAAAAAACAAAGCAACAGAGCCTAGGGCACTGCCACTTATGGTCCTATAGCTTAGGGAAATTAAAATCAAAAAGACACAGCCACCCCAAAGTTTGGAACGGCTCTGTTTACAAGAACCTCGTTTACAGTACAAGTTCAACATCGCAGAAAGTGAAAAATGGATAAAGAAGTTGTGGTATTTACTTACAAAGCAATATCACTCAGCAATGAAATCTGTGTCATCAGGCCCTTAGCAGCACAATGAGTGGATTCAGGTATGATGATTCTAACTGAAATAAGTCACACAGAAAAAGAAACATCATAAGATATCAGTAATACACGGAATGGAAACTTGGCTACACAGGAACTGAATTACAGAACAGAACAGGGTCTCAAATTTAGAAAACCAACTTATTCTTACTTAAGGGTAAAGGTGAGTTGGGGTGCTGCATAAAACCAGAGATTGAAATGAGCACAGATAAAGTTCCTTAAGCCAAATATGGAATAGACAAGAGCTACTCTTTGCTCAACGAAATGAACTCAACACCCCATATTAAACGCCTAAGAATGTACCTGACTAGTAAGTATCTTAAAACCTATGGATTGCTATGTCTCCGAAAGAGAATCAAGCATGTGTACAGGGGCATAAACGCAGCAGTGATAGGATTGGAGAGGTTCGGTGAGCAAATGAAGACCCTTTGAAGTCATATTGCATGGTACCCATTCCACGGGTTTCAATTACCCAGGTTTTAGGTATTCTTCCTTCAGCTAAAACAGGCATGTGGAACCCAGAGTATGATCAACCATGTGATCGGGAGACGTGTTCAAATATGTCTCAGTTTTCCTCCCCTGGTACTCGGGTGCAACATTCCAGACGCTTTACTAACACTCTCCCCACTTGGAGAGTCAGCGCCTTTAACCTCCTGTTTGGCCCAGTTTGCAATTTCTGCGGAAGATGAACAGGAATAGCGAGAACCAATGAGAGGCTAGCTGGAGGTGTCTGGACGGGCAAATTTAACTCTCATTTCCCACCAGGAAGAGGAAATAACCAAAGGCTCAGAGTGCCGTGCCGGAACCGGATTAGGGCCTGAAGCCATCCTGCGGTGTTGCGGCCAGGTCACAAGAAAGCGAGTTGAAGAAAGGAGCTCAGGGGCACTGTAATTCACAAACCTGCAGAGTTATAAATGACAGCTATCGTCCAAAAATAGACTGAAGTAAGGCTGCCAAGAGGACTTGAAAGCGGGGCAGAATTGCAGGAAACCGATTTCAGGAGGTAGACTGGAATTGCATTGAAAGCATAGGAAAAGAGGCAGAACGTCCACAATGATGCACTTGGCCAAAAAGGGCGTATGCGTTTTTTCCTGAATATATTCAGGAAAAAACGCATACGCCCGTTTTGGCCAACCAAGCAAGCTTGCAAAGGAAATCTGCACTACAATGAAGTCTCACTTCCCCCCGGTCAAAAGGGCCATCTGAAAAAAGTGTAAAATCCAGAAAGGCAGGACAGGCCATGGAGAACTGGGAGCCTTGTTATGCTGATGGGCGGGATGTAAATTGCCAACAGACACTCGGGAGAAGTGTATGGTGTTTCCTGAAACATCTAAAAAACAAAGCAACAGAGCCTAGGGCACTGCCACTTATGGTCCTATAGCTTAGGGAAATTAAAATCAAAAAGACACAGCCACCCTAAAATTTGGGACGCCTCTGTTTACAAGAACCTCGTTTACAGTACAAGTTCAACATCGCAGAAAGTGAAAAATGGATAAAAAAGTTGTGGTATTTACTTACAAAGCAATATCACTCAGCAATGAAATCTGTGTCATCAGGCCCTTAGCAGCACAATGAGTGGATTCAGGTATGATGATTCTAACTGAAGTAAGTCACACAGAAAAAGAAACATCATAAGATATCCGTAATACACAGAATGGAAACTTGGCTACACAGTAACTGAATTACAGAACAGAACAGGGTCTCAAATTTAGAAAACCAACTTATGCTTGCTTAAGGGTAAAGGTGAGTTGGGGTGCTGCATAAAACCAGAGATTGAAATGAGCACAGATAAAGTTCCTTAAGTCAAATATGGAATAGACAAGAGCTACTCCTTGCTCAACGAAATGGACTCAACACCGCATATTAAACGCCTAAGAATGTACCTGACTTGTAAGTATCTTAAAACCTATGGATTGCTATGTCTCCGAAAGAGAATCAAGCATGTGTACAGGGGCATAAACGCAGCAGTGATAGGATTGGAGAGGTTCAGTGAGCAAATGAAGACCCTTTGAAGTCATATTGCATGGTACCCATTCCACGGGTTTCAACTACCCAGGTTTAAGGTATTCTTCCTTCAGCTAAAACATGCATGTGGAACCTAGAGTATGATCAACCATGTGATCGGGAGACGTGTTCAAATATGTCTCAGTTTTCCTCCCCTGGTACTCGGGTGCAACATTCCAGACGCTTTACTAACACTCTCCCCACTTGGAGAGTCAGTCCCTTTAACCTCCTGTTTGGCCCAGTTTGCAATTTCTGCGGAAGATGAACAGGAATAGCGAGAACCAATGAGAGGCTAACTGGAGGTGTCTGGACGGGCAAATTTAACTCTCATTTCCCACCAGGAAGAGGAATTAACCAAAGGCTCAGCATGCCGGGCCGGATCCAGATTAGGGCCTGAAGCCATCCTGCGGTGTTGCGGCCAGGTCACAAGAAAGCGAGTTGAAGAAAGGAGCTCAGGGGCACTGTAATTCACAAACCTGCAGAGTTATAAATGACAGCTATCGTCCAAAAATAGACTGAAGTAAGGCTGCCAAGAGGACTTGAAAGCGGGGCAGAATTGCAGGAAACCGATTTCAGGAGGTAGACTGGAATTGCATTGAAAGCATAGGAAAAGAGGCAGAACGTCCACAATGATGCACTTGGCCAAAAAGGGCGTATGCGTTTTTTCCTGAATATATTCAGGAAAAAACGCATACGCCCTTTTTGGCCAACCAAGCAAGCTTGCAAAGGAAATCTGCACTACAATGAAGTCTCACTTCCCCCCGGTCAAAAGGGCCATCTGAAAAAAGTGTAAAATCCAGAAAGGCAGGACAGGCCATGGAGAACTGGGAGCCTTGTTATGCTGATGGGCGGGATGTAAATTGCCAACAACCACTCGGGAGAAGTGTATGGTGTTTCCTGAAACATCTAAAAAACAAAGCAACAGAGCCTAGGGCACTGCCACTTATGGTCCTATAGCTTAGGGAAATTAAAATCAAAAAGACACAGCCACCCCAAAGTTTGGGACGCCTCTGTTTACAAGAACCTCGTTTACAGTACAAGTTCAACATCGCAGAAAGTGAAAAATGGATAAAGAAGTTGTTGTATTTACTTACAAAGCAATATCACTCAGCAATGAAATCTATGTCATCAGGCCCTTATCATCACAATGAGTGGATTCAGGTATGATGATTCTAACTGAAATAAGTCACACAGAAAAAGAAACATCATAAGATATCAGTAATACACGGAATGTAAACTTGGCTACACAGGAACTGAATTACAGAACAGAACAGGGTCTCAAATTTAGAAAACCAACTTATGCTTGCTTAAGGGGAAAGGTGAGTTGGGGTGCTGCATAAAACCAGAGATTGAAATGAGCACAGATAAAGTTCCTTAAGTCAAATATGGAATAGACAAGAGCTACTCCTTGCTCAACGAAATGGACTCAACACCGCATATTAAACGCCTAAGAATGTACCTGACTAGTAAGTATCTTAAAACTTATGGATTGCTATGTCTCCGAAAGAGAATCAAGCATGTGTACAGGGGCATAAACGCAGCAGTGATAGGATTGGAGAGGTTCGGTGAGCAAATGAAGACCCTTTGAATTCATATTACATGGTACCCATTACACGGGTCTTAACTCTCCAGGTTTAAGGTATTCTTCCTTCAGCTAAAACATGCATGTGGAACCCAAGTATGATCAACCATGTGAACGGGAGACGTGTTCAAATATGTCTCAGTTTTCCTCCCCTGGTACTCGGGTGCAACATTCCAGACGCTTTACTAACACTCTCCCCACTTGGAGAGTCAGCGCCTTTAACCTCCTGTTTGGCCCAGTTTGCAATTTCTGCGGAAGATGAACAGGAATAGCGAGAACCAATGAGAGGCTAGCTGGAGGTGTCTGGACGGGCAAATTTAACTCTCATTTCCCACCAGGAAGAGGAAATAACCAAAGGCTCAGAGTGCCGTGCCGGAACCAGATTAGGGCCTGAAGCCATCCTGCGGTGTTGCGGCCAGGTCACAAGAAAGCGAGTTGAAGAAAGGAGCTCAGGGGCACTGTAATTCACAAACCTGCAGAGTTATAAATGACAGCTATCGTCCAAAAATAGACTGAAGTAAGGCTGCCAAGAGGACTTGAAAGCGGGGCAGAATTGCAGGAAACCGATTTCAGGAGGTAGACTGGAATTGCATTGAAAGCATAGGAAAAGAGGCAGAACGTCCACAATGATGCACTTGGCCAAAAAGGGCGTATGCGTTTTTTCCTGAATATATTCAGGAAAAAACGCATACGCCCGTTTTGGCCAACCAAGCAAGCTTGCAAAGGAAATCTGCACTACAATGAAGTCTCACTTCCCCCCGGTCAAAAGGGCCATCTGAAAAAAGTGTAAAATCCAGAAAGGCAGGACAGGCCATGGAGAACTGGGAGCCTTGTTATGCTGATGGGCGGGATGTAAATTGCCAACAGACACTCGGGAGAAGTGTATGGTGTTTCCTGAAACATCTAAAAAACAAAGCAACAGAGCCTAGGGCACTGCCACTTATGGTCCTATAGCTTAGGGAAATTAAAATCAAAAAGACACAGCCACCCTAAAGTTTGGGACGCCTCTGTTTACAAGAACCTCGTTTACAGTACAAGTTCAACATCGCAGAAAGTGAAAAATGGATAAAAAAGTTGTGGTATTTACTTACAAAGCAATATCACTCAGCAATGAAATCTGTGTCATCAGGCCCTTAGCAGCACAATGAGTGGATTCAGGTATGATGATTCTAACTGAAGTAAGTCACACAGAAAAAGAAACATCATAAGATATCCGTAATACACAGAATGGAAACTTGGCTACACAGTAACTGAATTACAGAACAGAACAGGGTCTCAAATTTAGAAAACCAACTTATGCTTGCTTAAGGGTAAAGGTGAGTTGGGGTGCTGCATAAAACCAGAGATTGAAATGAGCACAGATAAAGTTCCTTAAGTCAAATATGGAATAGACAAGAGCTACTCCTTGCTCAACGAAATGGACTCAACACCGCATATTAAACGCCTAAGAATGTACCTGACTTGTAAGTATCTTAAAACCTATGGATTGCTATGTCTCCGAAAGAGAATCAAGCATGTGTACAGGGGCATAAACGCAGCAGTGATAGGATTGGAGAGGTTCAGTGAGCAAATGAAGACCCTTTGAAGTCATATTGCATGGTACCCATTCCACGGGTTTCAACTACCCAGGTTTAAGGTATTCTTCCTTCAGCTAAAACATGCATGTGGAACCTAGAGTATGATCAACCATGTGATCGGGAGACGTGTTCAAATATGTCTCAGTTTTCCTCCCCTGGTACTCGGGTGCAACATTCCAGACGCTTTACTAACACTCTCCCCACTTGGAGAGTCAGTCCCTTTAACCTCCTGTTTGGCCCAGTTTGCAATTTCTGCGGAAGATGAACAGGAATAGCGAGAACCAATGAGAGGCTAACTGGAGGTGTCTGGACGGGCAAATTTAACTCTCATTTCCCACCAGGAAGAGGAATTAACCAAAGGCTCAGCATGCCGGGCCGGATCCAGATTAGGGCCTGAAGCCATCCTGCGGTGTTGCGGCCAGGTCACAAGAAAGCGAGTTGAAGAAAGGAGCTCAGGGGCACTGTAATTCACAAACCTGCAGAGTTATAAATGACAGCTATCGTCCAAAAATAGACTGAAGTAAGGCTGCCAAGAGGACTTGAAAGCGGGGCAGAATTGCAGGAAACCGATTTCAGGAGGTAGACTGGAATTGCATTGAAAGCATAGGAAAAGAGGCAGAACGTCCACAATGATGCACTTGGCCAAAAAGGGCGTATGCGTTTTTTCCTGAATATATTCAGGAAAAAACGCATACGCCCTTTTTGGCCAACCAAGCAAGCTTGCAAAGGAAATCTGCACTACAATGAAGTCTCACTTCCCCCCGGTCAAAAGGGCCATCTGAAAAAAGTGTAAAATCCAGAAAGGCAGGACAGGCCATGGAGAACTGGGAGCCTTGTTATGCTGATGGGCGGGATGTAAATTGCCAACAACCACTCGGGAGAAGTGTATGGTGTTTCCTGAAACATCTAAAAAACAAAGCAACAGAGCCTAGGGCACTGCCACTTATGGTCCTATAGCTTAGGGAAATTAAAATCAAAAAGACACAGCCACCCCAAAGTTTGGGACGCCTCTGTTTACAAGAACCTCGTTTACAGTACAAGTTCAACATCGCAGAAAGTGAAAAATGGATAAAGAAGTTGTTGTATTTACTTACAAAGCAATATCACTCAGCAATGAAATCTATGTCATCAGGCCCTTATCATCACAATGAGTGGATTCAGGTATGATGATTCTAACTGAAATAAGTCACACAGAAAAAGAAACATCATAAGATATCAGTAATACACGGAATGTAAACTTGGCTACACAGGAACTGAATTACAGAACAGAACAGGGTCTCAAATTTAGAAAACCAACTTATGCTTGCTTCAGGGTAAAGGTGAGTTGGGGTGCTGCATAAAACCAGAGATTGAAATGAGCACAGATAAAGTTCCTTAAGTCAAATATGGAATAGACAAGAGCTACTCCTTGCTCAACGAAATGGACTCAACACCGCATATTAAACGCCTAAGAATGTACCTGACTAGTAAGTATCTTAAAACTTATGGATTGCTATGTCTCCGAAAGAGAATCAAGCATGTGTACAGGGGCATAAACGCAGCAGTGATAGGATTGGAGAGGTTCGGTGAGCAAATGAAGACCCTTTGAATTCATATTACATGGTACCCATTACACGGGTCTTAACTCTCCAGGTTTAAGGTATTCTTCCTTCAGCTAAAACATGCATGTGGAACCCAAGTATGATCAACCATGTGAACGGGAGACGTGTTCAAATATGTCTCAGTTTTCCTCCCCTGGTACTCGGGTGCAACATTCCAGACGCTTTACTAACACTCTCCCGACTTGGAGAGTCAGTCCCTTTAAACTCCTGTTTGGCCCAGTTTGCAATTTCTGCGGAAGATGAACAGGAATAGCGAGAACCAATGAGAGACTAGCTGGAGGTGTCTGGACGGGCAAATTTAACTCTCATTTCCCACCAGGAAGAGGAATTAACCAAAGGCTCAGCGTGCCGTGCCGGAACCAGATTAGGGCCTGAAGCCATCATGCGGTGTTGCGGCCAGCACAAAAGAAAGCGAGTTGAAGAAAGGAGCTCAGGGGCACTGTAATTCACAAACCTGCAGAGTTATAAATGACAGCTATCGTCCAAAAATAGACTGAAGTAAGGCTGCCAAGAGGACTTGAAAGCGGGGCAGAATTGCAGGAAACCGATTTCAGGAGGTAGACTGGAATTGCATTGAAAGCATAGGAAAAGAGGCAGAACGTCCACAATGATGCACTTGGCCAAAAAGGGCGTATGCGTTTTTTCCTGAATATATTCAGGAAAAAACGCATACGCCCTTTTTGGCCAACCAAGCAAGCTTGCAAAGGAAATCTGCACTATAATGAAGTCTCACTTCCCCCTGGTCAAAAGGGCCATCTGAAAAAAGTGTAAAATCAAGAAAGGCAGGACAGGCCATGGAGAACTGGGAGCCTTGTTATGCTGATGGGCGGGATGTAAATTGCCAACAGACACTTGGGAGAAGTGGATGGTGTTTCCTGAAACATCTAAAAAACAAAGCAACAGAGCCTAGGGCACTTCCACTTATGGTCCTATAGCTTAGGGAAATTAAAATCAAAAAGACACAGCCACCCCAAAGTTTGGAACGGCTCTGTTTACAAGAACCTCGTTTACAGTACAAGTTCAACATCACAGAAAGTGAAAAATGGATAAAGAACTTGTGGTACTTACGTACAATGCAGTATCACTCAGCAATGAAATCTATGTCATCAGGCACGTAGCAGCATAATGAGTAGATTCAGGTACGATGATTCTAACTGAAATAAGTCACACAGAAAAAGAAACATCATAAGATATCACTAATACACGGAATGTAAACTTGGCTACACAGGAACTGAATTCCAAAACAGAACAGGTTCTCAAATTTAGAAAACCAACTTATGCTTGCTTAAGGGGAAAGGTGAGTTGGGTTGCTGCATAAAACCAGAGATTGAAATGAGCACAGATAAAGTTCCTTAAGCCAAATATGGAATAGACAAGAGCCACTCCTTGCTCAACGAAATGGACTCAACACCGCATATTAAACGCCTAAGAATGTACCTGACTAGTAAGTATCTTAAAACCTATGGATTGCTATGTCTCCGAAAGAGAATCAAGCATGTGTACAGGGGCATAAACGCAGCAGTGATAGGATTGGAGAGGTTCGGTGAGCAAATGAAGACCCTTTGAAGTCATATTGCATGGTACCCATTCCACGGGTTTCAATTACCCAGGCTTTAGGTATTCTTCCTTCAGCTAAAACAGGCATGTGGAACCCAGAGTATGATCAACCATGTGATCGGGAGACGTGTTCAAATATGTCTCAGTTTTCCTCCCCTGGTACTCGGGTGCAACATTCCAGACGCTTTACTAACACTCTCCCCACTTGGAGAGTCAGCGCCTTTAACCTCCTGTTTGGCACAGTTTGCAATTTCTGCGGAAGATGAACAGGAATAGCGAGAACCAATGAGAGGCTAGCTGGAGGTGTCTGGACGGGCAAATTTAACTCTCATTTCCCAACAGAAAGAGGAAATAACCAAAGGCTCAGCGTGCCGTACCGGAACCAGATTAGGGCCTGAAGCCATCCTGCGGTGTTGCGGCCAGCTCAAAAGAAAGCAAGTTGAAGAAAGGAGCTCAGGGGCACTGTAATTCACAAACCTGCAGAGTTATAAATGACAGCTATCGTCCAAAAATAGACTGAAGTAAGGCTGCCAAGAGGACTTGAAAGCGGGGCAGAATTGCAGGAAACCGATTTCAGGAGGTAGACTGAAATTGCATTGAAAGCATAGGAAAAGAGGCAGAACGTCCACAATGATGCACTTGGCCAAAAAGGGCGTATGCGTTTTTTCCTGAATATATTCAGGAAAAAACGCATACGCCCTTTTTGGCCAACCAAGCAAGCTTGCAAAGGAAATCTGCACTACAATGAAGTCTCACTTCCCCCCGGTCAAAAGGGCCATCTGAAAAAAGTGTAAAATCCAGAAAGGCAGGACAGGCCATGGAGAACTGGGAGCCTTGTTATGCTGATGGGCGGGATGTAAATTGCCAACAGACACTCGGGAGAAGTGTATGGTGTTTCCTGAAACATCTAAAAAACAAAGCAACAGAGCCTAGGGCACTGCCACTTATGGTCCTATAGCTTAGGGAAATTAAAATCAAAAAGACACAGCCACCCCAAAGTTTGGGACGCCTCTGTTTACAAGAACCTCGTTTCCAGTACAAGTTCAACATCGCAGAAAGTGAAAAATGGATAAAGAAGTTGTGGTATTTACTTACAAAGCAATATCACTCAGCAATGAAATCTGTGTCATCAGGCCCTTAGCATCACAATGAGTGGATTCAGGTATGATGATTCTAACTGAAATAAGTCACGCAGAAAAAGAAACATCATAAGATATCAGTAATACACGGAATGTAAACTTGGCTACACAGGAACTGAATTACAGAACAGAACAGGGACTCAAATTTAGAAAACCAACTTATGCTTGCTTAAGGGGAAAGGTGAGTTGGGGTGCTGCATAAAACCAGAGATTGAAATGAGCACAGATAAAGTTCCTTAAGCCAAATATGGAATAGACAAGAGCTACTCCTTGCTCAACGAAATGGACTCAACACCGCATATTAAACGCCTAAGCATGTACCTGACTAGTAAGTAGCTTAAAACCTATGGATTGCTATGTCTCCGAAAGAGAATCAAGCATGTGTACAGGGGCATAAACGCAGCAGTGATAGGATTGGAGAGGTTCGGTGAGCAAATGAAGACCCTTTGAAGTCATATTGCATGGTACCCATTACACGGGTCTTAACTCTCCAGGTTTAAGGTATTCTTCCTTCAGCTAAAACATGCATGTGGAACCCAAGTATGATCAACCATGTGAACGGGAGACGTGTTCAAATATGTCTCAGTTTTCCTCCCCTGGTACTCGGGTGCAACATTCCAGACGCTTTACTAACACTCTCCCCACTTGGAGAGTCAGTGCCTTTAACCTCCTGTTTGGCCCAGTTTGCAATTTCTGCGGAAGATGAACAGGAATAGCGAGAACAAAGGAGAGGCTAGCTGGAGGTGTCTGGACGGGCAAATTTAACTCTCATTTCCCACCAGGAAGAGGAATTAACCAAAGGCTCAGCATGCCGTGCCGGAACCAGATTAGGGCCTGAAGCCATCCTGCGGTGTTGCGGCCAGGTCACAAGAAAGCGAGTTGAAGAAAGGAGCTCAGGGGCACTGTAATTCACAAACCTGCAGAGTTATAAATGACAGCTATCGTCCAAAAATAGACTGAAGTAAGGCTGCCAAGAGGACTTGAAAGCGGGGCAGAATTGCAGGAAACCGATTTCAGGAGGTAGACTGGAATTGCATTGAAAGCATAGGAAAAGAGGCAGAACGTCCACAATGATGCACTTGGCCAAAAAGGGCGTATGCGTTTTTTCCTGAATATATTCAGGAAAAAACGCATACGCCCTTTTTGGCCAACCAAGCAAGCTTGCAAAGGAAATCTGCACTACAATGAAGTCTCACTTCCCCCCGGTCAAAAGGGCCATCTGAAAAAAGTGTAAAATCCAGAAAGGCAGGACAGGCCATGGAGAACTGGGAGCCTTGTTATGCTGATGGGCGGGATGTAAATTGCCAACAGACACTCGGGAGAAGTGTATGGTGTTTCCTGAAACATCTAAAAAACAAAGCAACAGAGCCTAGGGCACTGCCACTTATGGTCTTATAGCTTAGGGAAATTAAAATCAAAAAGACACAGCCACCCCAAAGTTTGGGACGCCTCTGTTTACAAGAACCTCGTTTACAGTACAAGTTCAACATCACATAAAGTGAAAAATGGATAAAGAAGTTGTGGTATTTACTTACAAAGCAATATCACTCAGCAATGAAATCTGTGTCATCAGGCCCTTAGCATCACAATGAGTGGATTCAGGTATGATGATTCTAACTGAAATAAGTCACGCAGAAAAAGAAACATCATAAGATATCAGTAATACACGGAATGTAAACTTGGCTACACAGGAACTGAATTACAGAACAGAACAGGGACTCAAATTTAGAAAACCAACTTATGCTTGCTTAAGGGGAAAGGTGAGTTGGGGTGCTGCATAAAACCAGAGATTGAAATGAGCACAGATAAAGTTCCTTAAGCCAAATATGGAATAGACAAGAGCTACTCCTTGCTCAACGAAATGGACTCAACACCGCATATTAAACGCCTAAGAATGTACCTGACTAGTAAGTAGCTTAAAACCTATGGATTGCTATGTCTCCGAAAGAGAATCAAGCATGTGTACAGGGGCATAAACGCAGCAGTGATAGGATTGGAGAGGTTCGGTGAGCAAATGAAGACCCTTTGAAGTCATATTGCATGGTACCCATTACACGGGTCTTAACTCTCCAGGTTTAAGGTATTCTTCCTTCAGCTAAAACATGCATGTGGAACCCAAGTATGATCAACCATGTGAACGGGAGACGTGTTCAAATATGTCTCAGTTTTCCTCCCCTGGTACTCGGGTGCAACATTCCAGACGCTTTACTAACACTCTCCCCACTTGGAGAGTCAGTGCCTTTAACCTCCTGTTTGGCCCAGTTTGCAATTTCTGCGGAAGATGAACAGGAATAGCGAGAACAAAGGAGAGGCTAGCTGGAGGTGTCTGGACGGGCAAATTTAACTCTCATTTCCCACCAGGAAGAGGAATTAACCAAAGGCTCAGCATGCCGTGCCGGAACCAGATTAGGGCCTGAAGCCATCCTGCGGTGTTGCGGCCAGGTCACAAGAAAGCGAGTTGAAGAAAGGAGCTCAGGGGCACTGTAATTCACAAACCTGCAGAGTTATAAATGACAGCTATCGTCCAAAAATAGACTGAAGTAAGGCTGCCAAGAGGACTTGAAAGCGGGGCAGAATTGCAGGAAACCGATTTCAGGAGGTAGACTGGAATTGCATTGAAAGCATAGGAAAAGAGGCAGAACGTCCACAATGATGCACTTGGCCAAAAAGGGCGTATGCGTTTTTTCCTGAATATATTCAGGAAAAAACGCATACGCCCTTTTTGGCCAACCAAGCAAGCTTGCAAAGGAAATCTGCACTACAATGAAGTCTCACTTCCCCCCGGTCAAAAGGGCCATCTGAAAAAAGTGTAAAATCCAGAAAGGCAGGACAGGCCATGGAGAACTGGGAGCCTTGTTATGCTGATGGGCGGGATGTAAATTGCCAACAGACACTCGGGAGAAGTGTATGGTGTTTCCTGAAACATCTAAAAAACAAAGCAACAGAGCCTAGGGCACTGCCACTTATGGTCTTATAGCTTAGGGAAATTAAAATCAAAAAGACACAGCCACCCCAAAGTTTGGGACGCCTCTGTTTACAAGAACCTCGTTTACAGTACAAGTTCAACATCGCAGAAAGTGAAAAATGGATAAAGAAGTTGTGGTATTTACTTACAAAGCAATATCACTCAGCAATGAAATCTATGTCATCAGGCCCTTAGCATCACAATGAGTGGATTCAGGTATGATGATTCTAACTGAAATAAGTCACACAGAAAAAGAAACATCATAAAATATCAGTAATACACGGAATGTAAACTTGGCTACACAGGAACTGAATTACAGAACAGAACAGGGTCTCAAATTTAGAAAACCAACTTATGCTTGCTTAAGGGTAAAGGTGAGTTGGGGTGCTGCATAAAACCAGAGATTGAAATGAGCACAGATAAAGTTCCTTAAGTCAAATATGGAATAGACAAGAGCTACTCCTTGCTCAACGAAATGGACTCAACACCGCATATTAAACGCCTAAGAATGTACCTGACTAGTAAGTATCGTAAAACCTATGGATTGCTATGTCTCCAAAAGAGAATCAAGCATGTGTACAGGGGCATAAACGCAGCAGTGATAGGATTGGAGAGGTTCGGTGAGCAAATGAAGACCCTTTGAAGTCATATTGCATGGTACCCATTCCACGGGTCTCAACTCTCCAGGTTTAAGGTATTCTTCCTTCAGCTAAAACATGCATGTGGAACCCAAGTATGATCAACCATGTGAACGGGAGACGTGTTCAAATATGTCTCAGTTTTCCTCCCCTGGTACTCGGGTGCAACATTCCAGACGCTTTACTAACACTCTCCCCACTTGGAGAGTCAGCGCCTTTAACCTCCTGTTTGGCCCAGTTTGCAATTTCTGCGGAAGATGAACAGGAATAGCGAGAACAAATGAGAGGCTATCTGGAGGTGTCTGGACGGGCAAATTTAACTCTCATTTCCCACCAGGAAGAGGAAATAACCAAAGGCTCAGCGTGCCGTACCGGAACCAGATTAGGGCCTGAAGCCATCCTGCGGTGTTGCGGCCAGCTCAAAAGAAAGCGAGTTGAAGAAAGGAGCTCAGGGGCACTGTAATTCACAAACCTGCAGAGTTATAAATGACAGCTATCGTCCAAAAATAGACTGAAGTAAGGCTGCCAAGAGGACTTGAAAGCGGGGCAGAATTGCAGGAAACCGATTTCAGGAGGTAGACTGGAATTGCATTGAAAGCATAGGAAAAGAGGCAGAACGTCCACAATGATGGACTTGGCCAAAAAGGGCGTATGCGTTTTTTCCTGAATATATTCAGGAAAAAACGCATACGCCCTTTTTGGCCAACCAAGCAAGCTTGCAAAGGAAATCTGCACTACAATGAAGTCTCACTTCCCCCCGGTCAAAAGGGCCATCTGAAAAAAGTGTAAAATCCAGAAAGGCAGGACAGGCCATGGAGAACTGGGAGCCTTGTTATGCTGATGGGCGGGATGTAAATTGCCAACAGACACTCGGGAGAAGTGTATGGTGTTTCCTGAAACATCTAAAAAACAAAGCAACAGAGCCTAGGGCACTGCCACTTATGGTCTTATAGCTTAGGGAAATTAAAATCAAAAAGACACAGCCACCCCAAAGTTTGGGACGCCTCTGTTTACAAGAACCTCGTTTACAGTACAAGTTCAACATCGCAGAAAGTGAAAAATGGATAAAGAAGTTGTGGTATTTACTTACAAAGCAATATCACTCAGCAATGAAATCTATGTCATCAGGCCCTTAGCATCACAATGAGTGGATTCAGGTATGATGATTCTAACTGAAATAAGTCACACAGAAAAAGAAACATCATAAGATATCAGTAATACACGGAATGTAAACTTGGCTACACAGGAACTGAATTACACAACAGAACAGGGTCTCAAATTTAGAAAACCAACTTATGCTTGCTTAAGGGTAAAGGTGAGTTGGGGTGCTGCATAAAACCAGAGATTGAAATGAGCACAGATAAAGTTCCTTAAGTCAAATATGGAATAGACAAGAGCTACTCCTTGCTCAACGAAATGGACTCAACACCGCATATTAAACGCCTAAGAATGTACCTGACTAGTAAGTATCGTAAAACCTATGGATTGCTATGTCTCCAAAAGAGAATCAAGCATGTGTACAGGGGCATAAACGCAGCAGTGATAGGATTGGAGAGGTTCGGTGAGCAAATGAAGACCCTTTGAAGTCATATTGCATGGTACCCATTCCACGGGTCTCAACTCTCCAGGTTTAAGGTATTCTTCCTTCAGCTAAAACATGCATGTGGAACCCAAGTATGATCAACCATGTGAACGGGAGACGTGTTCAAATATGTCTCAGTTTTCCTCCCCTGGTACTCGGGTGCAACATTCCAGACGCTTTACTAACACTCT
This sequence comes from Stenella coeruleoalba, assembly GCF_951394435.1. Taxonomy (NCBI): domain Eukaryota; kingdom Metazoa; phylum Chordata; class Mammalia; order Artiodactyla; family Delphinidae; genus Stenella; species Stenella coeruleoalba. The sequence goes on from NC_137151.1 coordinate 21,896,088, forward strand.
CCCCACTTGGAGAGTCAGCGCCTTTAACCTCCTGTTTGGCCCAGTTTGCAATTTCTGTGGAAGATGAACAGGAATAGCGAGAACAAATGAGAGGCTAGCTGGAGGTGTCTGGACGGGCAAATTTAACTCTCATTTCCCACCAGGAAGAGGAAATAACCAAAGGCTCAGCGTGCCGTACCGGAACCAGATTAGGGCCTGAAGCCATCCTGCGGTGTTGCGGCCAGGTCACAAGAAAGCGAGTTGAAGAAAGGAACTCAGGGGCACTGTAATTCACAAACCTGCAGAGTTATAAATGACAGCTATCGTCCAAAAATAGACTGAAGTAAGGCTGCCAAGAGGACTTGAAAGCGGGGCAGAATTGCAGGAAACCGATTTCAGGAGGTAGACTGGAATTGCATTGAAAGCATAGGAAAAGAGGCAGAACGTCCACAATGATGCACTTGGCCAAAAAGGGCGTATGCGTTATTTCCTGAATATATTCAGGAAAAAACGCATACGCCCTTTTTGGCCAACCAAGCAAGCTTGCAAAGGAAATCTGCACTACAATGAAGTCTCACTTCCCCCCGGTCAAAAGGGCCATCTGAGAAAAGTGTAAAATCCAGAAAGGCAGGACAGGCCATGGAGAACTGGGAGCCTTGTTATGCTGATGGGCGGGATGTAAATTGCCAACAGACACTTGGGAGAAGTGTATGGTGTTTCCTGAAACATCTAAAAAACAAAGCAACAGAGCCTAGGGCACTGCCACTTATGGTCTTATAGCTTAGGGAAATTAAAATCAAAAAGACACAGCCACCCCAAAGTTTGGGACGCCTCTGTTTACAAGAACCTCGTTTACAGTACAAGTTCAACATCGCAGAAAGTGAAAAATGGATAAAGAAGTTGTGGTATTTACTTACAAAGCAATATCACTCAGCAATGAAATCTATGTCATCAGGCCCTTAGCAGCACAATGAGTGGATTCAGGTATGATGATTCTAACTGAAATAAGTCACACAGAAAAAGAAACATCATAAGATATCAGTAATACACGGAATGTAAACTTGGCTACACAGGAACTGAATTACAGAACAGAACAGGGTCTCAAATTTAGAAAACCAACTTATGCTTGCTTAAGGGTAAAGGTGAGTTGGGGTGCTGCATAAAACCAGAGATTGAAATGAGCACAGATAAAGTTCCTTAAGTCAAATATGGAATAGACAAGAGCTACTCCTTGCTCAACGAAATGGACTCAACACCGCATATTAAACGCCTAAGAATGTACCTGACTAGTAAGTATCGTAAAACCTATGGATTGCTATGTCTCCAAAAGAGAATCAAGCATGTGTACAGGGGCATAAACGCAGCAGTGATAGGATTGGAGAGGTTCGGTGAGCAAATGAAGACCCTTTGAAGTCATATTGCATGGTACCCATTCCACGGGTCTCAACTCTCCAGGTTTAAGGTATTCTTCCTTCAGCTAAAACATGCATGTGGAACCCAAGTATGATCAACCATGTGAACGGGAGACGTGTTCAAATATGTCTCAGTTTTCCTCCCCTGGTACTCGGGTGCAACATTCCAGACGCTTTACTAACACTCTCCCCACTTGGAGAGTCAGCGCCTTTAACTTATTGTTTGGCCCAGTTTGCAATTTCTGCGGAAGATGAACAGGAATAAAAAACGCATACGCCCTTTTTGGCCAACCAAGCAAGCTTGCAAAGGAAATCTGCACTACAATGAAGTCTCACTTCCCCCCGGTCAAAAGGGCCATCTGAAAAAAGTGTAAAATCCAGAAAGGCAGGACAGGCCATGGAGAACTGGGAGCCTTGTTATGCTGATGGGCGGGATGTAAATTGCCAACAGACACTCGGGAGAAGTGTATGGTGTTTCCTGAAACATCTAAAAAACAAAGCAACAGAGCCTAGGGCACTGCCACTTATGGTCTTATAGCTTAGGGAAATTAAAATCAAAAAGACACAGCCACCCCAAAGTTTGGGACGCCTCTGTTTACAAGAACCTCGTTTACAGTACAAGTTCAACATCGCAGAAAGTGAAAAATGGATAAAGAAGTTGTGGTATTTACTTACAAAGCAATATCACTCAGCAATGAAATCTGTGTCATCAGGCCCTTAGCATCACAATGAGTGGATTCAGGTATGATGATTCTAACTGAAATAAGTCACGCAGAAAAAGAAACATCATAAGATATCAGTAATACACGGAATGTAAACTTGGCTACACAGGAACTGAATTACAGAACAGAACAGGGACTCAAATTTAGAAAACCAACTTATGCTTGCTTAAGGGGAAAGGTGAGTTGGGGTGCTGCATAAAACCAGAGATTGAAATGAGCACAGATAAAGTTCCTTAAGCCAAATATGGAATAGACAAGAGCTACTCCTTGCTCAACGAAATGGACTCAACACCGCATATTAAACGCCTAAGAATGTACCTGACTAGTAAGTAGCTTAAAACCTATGGATTGCTATGTCTCCGAAAGAGAATCAAGCATGTGTACAGGGGCATAAACGCAGCAGTGATAGGATTGGAGAGGTTCGGTGAGCAAATGAAGACCCTTTGAAGTCATATTGCATGGTACCCATTACACGGGTCTTAACTCTCCAGGTTTAAGGTATTCTTCCTTCAGCTAAAACATGCATGTGGAACCCAAGTATGATCAACCATGTGAACGGGAGACGTGTTCAAATATGTCTCAGTTTTCCTCCCCTGGTACTCGGGTGCAACATTCCAGACGCTTTACTAACACTCTCCCCACTTGGAGAGTCAGTGCCTTTAACCTCCTGTTTGGCCCAGTTTGCAATTTCTGCGGAAGATGAACAGGAATAGCGAGAACAAAGGAGAGGCTAGCTGGAGGTGTCTGGACGGGCAAATTTAACTCTCATTTCCCACCAGGAAGAGGAATTAACCAAAGGCTCAGCATGCCGTGCCGGAACCAGATTAGGGCCTGAAGCCATCCTGCGGTGTTGCGGCCAGGTCACAAGAAAGCGAGTTGAAGAAAGGAGCTCAGGGGCACTGTAATTCACAAACCTGCAGAGTTATAAATGACAGCTATCGTCCAAAAATAGACTGAAGTAAGGCTGCCAAGAGGACTTGAAAGCGGGGCAGAATTGCAGGAAACCGATTTCAGGAGGTAGACTGGAATTGCATTGAAAGCATAGGAAAAGAGGCAGAACGTCCACAATGATGCACTTGGCCAAAAAGGGCGTATGCGTTTTTTCCTGAATATATTCAGGAAAAAACGCATACGCCCTTTTTGGCCAACCAAGCAAGCTTGCAAAGGAAATCTGCACTACAATGAAGTCTCACTTCCCCCCTGTCAAAAGGGCCATCTGAAAAAAGTGTAAAATCCAGAAAGGCAGAACAGGCCATGGAGAACTGGGAGCCTTGTTATGCTGATGGGCGGGATGTAAATTGCCAACAGACACTCGGGAGAAGTGTATGGTGTTTCCTGAAACATCTAAAAAACAAAGCAACAGAGCCTAGGGCACTGCCACTTATGGTCTTATAGCTTAGGGAAATTAAAATCAAAAAGACACAGCCACCCCAAAGTTTGGGACGCCTCTGTTTACAAGAACCTCGTTTACAGTACAAGTTCAACATCGCAGAAAGTGAAAAATGGATAAAGAAGTTGTGGTATTTACTTACAAAGCAATATCACTCAGCAATGAAATCTATGTCATCAGGCCCTTAGCATCACAATGAGTGGATTCAGGTATGATGATTCTAACTGAAATAAGTCACACAGAAAAAGAAACATCATAAAATATCAGTAATACACGGAATGTAAACTTGGCTACACAGGAACTGAATTACAGAACAGAACAGGGTCTCAAATTTAGAAAACCAACTTATGCTTGCTTAAGGGTAAAGGTGAGTTGGGGTGCTGCATAAAACCAGAGATTGAAATGAGCACAGATAAAGTTCCTTAAGTCAAATATGGAATAGACAAGAGCTACTCCTTGCTCAACGAAATGGACTCAACACCGCATATTAAACGCCTAAGAATGTACCTGACTAGTAAGTATCGTAAAACCTATGGATTGCTATGTCTCCAAAAGAGAATCAAGCATGTGTACAGGGGCATAAACGCAGCAGTGATAGGATTGGAGAGGTTCGGTGAGCAAATGAAGACCCTTTGAAGTCATATTGCATGGTACCCATTCCACGGGTCTCAACTCTCCAGGTTTAAGGTATTCTTCCTTCAGCTAAAACATGCATGTGGAACCCAAGTATGATCAACCATGTGAACGGGAGACGTGTTCAAATATGTCTCAGTTTTCCTCCCCTGGTACTCGGGTGCAACATTCCAGACGCTTTACTAACACTCTCCCCACTTGGAGAGTCAGCGCCTTTAACCTCCTGTTTGGCCCAGTTTGCAATTTCTGCGGAAGATGAACAGGAATAGCGAGAACAAATGAGAGGCTATCTGGAGGTGTCTGGACGGGCAAATTTAACTCTCATTTCCCACCAGGAAGAGGAAATAACCAAAGGCTCAGCGTGCCGTACCGGAACCAGATTAGGGCCTGAAGCCATCCTGCGGTGTTGCGGCCAGCTCAAAAGAAAGCGAGTTGAAGAAAGGAGCTCAGGGGCACTGTAATTCACAAACCTGCAGAGTTATAAATGACAGCTATCGTCCAAAAATAGACTGAAGTAAGGCTGCCAAGAGGACTTGAAAGCGGGGCAGAATTGCAGGAAACCGATTTCAGGAGGTAGACTGGAATTGCATTGAAAGCATAGGAAAAGAGGCAGAACGTCCACAATGATGCACTTGGCCAAAAAGGGCGTATGCGTTTTTTCCTGAATATATTCAGGAAAAAACGCATACGCCCTTTTTGGCCAACCAAGCAAGCTTGCAAAGGAAATCTGCACTACAATGAAGTCTCACTTCCCCCCGGTCAAAAGGGCCATCTGAAAAAAGTGTAAAATCCAGAAAGGCAGGACAGGCCATGGAGAACTGGGAGCCTTGTTATGCTGATGGGCGGGATGTAAATTGCCAACAGACACTCGGGAGAAGTGTATGGTGTTTCCTGAAACATCTAAAAAACAAAGCAACAGAGCCTAGGGCACTGCCACTTATGGTCTTATAGCTTAGGGAAATTAAAATCAAAAAGACACAGCCACCCCAAAGTTTGGGACGCCTCTGTTTACAAGAACCTCGTTTACAGTACAAGTTCAACATCGCAGAAAGTGAAAAATGGATAAAGAAGTTGTGGTATTTACTTACAAAGCAATATCACTCAGCAATGAAATCTATGTCATCAGGCCCTTAGCATCACAATGAGTGGATTCAGGTATGATGATTCTAACTGAAATAAGTCACACAGAAAAAGAAACATCATAAGATATCAGTAATACACGGAATGTAAACTTGGCTACACAGGAACTGAATTACAGAACAGAACAGGGTCTCAAATTTAGAAAACCAACTTATGCTTGCTTAAGGGTAAAGGTGAGTTGGGGTGCTGCATAAAACCAGAGATTGAAATGAGCACAGATAAAGTTCCTTAAGTCAAATATGGAATAGACAAGAGCTACTCCTTGCTCAACGAAATGGACTCAACACCGCATATTAAACGCCTAAGAATGTACCTGACTAGTAAGTATCGTAAAACCTATGGATTGCTATGTCTCCAAAAGAGAATCAAGCATGTGTACAGGGGCATAAACGCAGCAGTGATAGGATTGGAGAGGTTCGGTGAGCAAATGAAGACCCTTTGAAGTCATATTGCATGGTACCCATTCCACGGGTCTCAACTCTCCAGGTTTAAGGTATTCTTCCTTCAGCTAAAACATGCATGTGGAACCCAAGTATGATCAACCATGTGAACGGGAGACGTGTTCAAATATGTCTCAGTTTTCCTCCCCTGGTACTCGGGTGCAACATTCCAGACGCTTTACTAACACTCTCCCCACTTGGAGAGTCAGCGCCTTTAACCTCCTGTTTGGCCCAGTTTGCAATTTCTGTGGAAGATGAACAGGAATAGCGAGAACAAATGAGAGGCTAGCTGGAGGTGTCTGGACGGGCAAATTTAACTCTCATTTCCCACCAGGAAGAGGAAATAACCAAAGGCTCAGCGTGCCGTACCGGAACCAGATTAGGGCCTGAAGCCATCCTGCGGTGTTGCGGCCAGGTCACAAGAAAGCGAGTTGAAGAAAGGAACTCAGGGGCACTGTAATTCACAAACCTGCAGAGTTATAAATGACAGCTATCGTCCAAAAATAGACTGAAGTAAGGCTGCCAAGAGGACTTGAATGCGGGGCAGAATTGCAGGAAACCGATTTCAGGAGGTAGACTGGAATTGCATTGAAAGCATAGGAAAAGAGGCAGAACGTCCACAATGATGCACTTGGCCAAAAAGGGCGTATGCGTTTTTTCCTGAATATATTCAGGAAAAAACGCATACGCCCTTTTTGGCCAACCAAGCAAGCTTGCAAAGGAAATCTGCACTACAATGAAGTCTCACTTCCCCCCGGTCAAAAGGGCCATCTGAGAAAAGTGTAAAATCCAGAAAGGCAGGACAGGCCATGGAGAACTGGGAGCCTTGTTATGCTGATGGGCGGGATGTAAATTGCCAACAGACACTTGGGAGAAGTGTATGGTGTTTCCTGAAACATCTAAAAAACAAAGCAACAGAGCCTAGGGCACTGCCACTTATGGTCTTATAGCTTAGGGAAATTAAAATCAAAAAGACACAGCCACCCCAAAGTTTGGGACGCCTCTGTTTACAAGAACCTCGTTTACAGTACAAGTTCAACATCGCAGAAAGTGAAAAATGGATAAAGAAGTTGTGGTATTTACTTACAAAGCAATATCACTCAGCAATGAAATCTATGTCATCAGGCCCTTAGCAGCACAATGAGTGGATTCAGGTATGATGATTCTAACTGAAATAAGTCACACAGAAAAAGAAACATCATAAGATATCAGTAATACACGGAATGTAAACTTGGCTACACAGGAACTGAATTACAGAACAGAACAGGGTCTCAAATTTAGAAAACCAACTTATGCTTGCTTAAGGGTAAAGGTGAGTTGGGGTGCTGCATAAAACCAGAGATTGAAATGAGCACAGATAAAGTTCCTTAAGTCAAATATGGAATAGACAAGAGCTACTCCTTGCTCAACGAAATGGACTCAACACCGCATATTAAACGCCTAAGAATGTACCTGACTAGTAAGTATCGTAAAACCTATGGATTGCTATGTCTCCAAAAGAGAATCAAGCATGTGTACAGGGGCATAAACGCAGCAGTGATAGGATTGGAGAGGTTCGGTGAGCAAATGAAGACCCTTTGAAGTCATATTGCATGGTACCCATTCCACGGGTCTCAACTCTCCAGGTTTAAGGTATTCTTCCTTCAGCTAAAACATGCATGTGGAACCCAAGTATGATCAACCATGTGAACGGGAGACGTGTTCAAATATGTCTCAGTTTTCCTCCCCTGGTACTCGGGTGCAACATTCCAGACGCTTTACTAACACTCTCCCCACTTGGAGAGTCAGCGCCTTTAACTTATTGTTTGGCCCAGTTTGCAATTTCTGCGGAAGATGAACAGGAATAAAAAACGCATACGCCCTTTTTGGCCAACCAAGCAAGCTTGCAAAGGAAATCTGCACTACAATGAAGTCTCACTTCCCCCCGGTCAAAAGGGCCATCTGAAAAAAGTGTAAAATCCAGAAAGGCAGGACAGGCCATGGAGAACTGGGAGCCTTGTTATGCTGATGGGCGGGATGAAAATTGCCAACAACCACTCGGGAGAAGTGTATGGTGTTTCCTGAAACATCTAAAAAACAAAGCAACAGAACCTAGGGCACTTCCACTTATGGTCCTAGAGCTTAGGGAAATTAAAATCAAAAAGACACAGCCACCCCAATGTTTGGAACGGCTCTGTTTACAAGAACCTCGTTTACAGTACAAGTTCAACATCGCAGAAAGTGAAAAATGGATAAAGAAGTTGTGGTATTTACTTACAAAGCAATATCACTCAGCAATGAAATCTGTGTCATCAGGCCCTTAGCAGCACAATGAGTGGATTCAGGTATGATGATTCTAACTGAAATAAGTCACACAGAAAAAGAAACATCATAAGATATCAGTAATACACGGAATGTAAACTTGGCTACACAGGAACTGAATTACAGAACAGAACAGGTTCTCAAATTTAGAAAACCAACTTTATTCTTGCTTAAGGGTAAAGGTGAGTTAGGGTGCAGCATAAAACCAGAGACTGAAATGAGCACAGATAAAGTTCCTTAAGCCAAATATGGAATAGACAAGAGCTACTCCTTGCTCAACGAAATGGACTCAACACCGCATATTAAACGCCTAAGAATGTACCTGACTAGTAAGTATCTTAAAACCTATGGATTGCTATGTCTCCAAAAGAGAATAAAGCATGTATACAGGGGCATAAACGCAGCAGTGATAGGATTGGAGAGGTTCGGTGAGCAAATGAAGACCCTTTGAAGTCATATTGCATGGTACCCATTCCACGGGTTTCAACTACCCAGGTTTAAGGTATTCTTCCTTCAGCTAAAACATGCATGTGGAACCTAGAGTATGATCAACCATGTGATCGGGAGACGTGTTCAAATATGTCTCAGTTTTCCTCCCCTGGTACTCGGGTGCAACATTCCAGACGCTTTACTAACACTCTCCCCACTTGGAGAGTCAGTCCCTTTAACCTCCTGTTTGGCACAGTTTGCAATTTCTGTGGAAGATGAACAGGAATAGCGAGAACCAATGAGAGGCTAGCTGGAGGTGTCTGGACGGGCAAATTTAACTCTCATTTCCCACCAGGAAGAGGAATTAACCAAAGGCTCAGCATGCCGGGCCGGAACCAGATTAGGGCCTGAAGCCATCCTGCGGTGTTGCGGCCAGGTCACAAGAAAGCGAGTTGAAGAAAGGAGCTCAGGGGCACTGTAATTCACAAACCTGCAGAGTTATAAATGACAGCTATCGTCCAAAAATAGACTGAAGTAAGGCTGCCAAGAGGACTTGAAAGCGGGGCAGAATTGCAGGAAACCGATTTCAGGAGGTAGACTGGAATTGCATTGAAAGCATAGGAAAAGAGGCAGAACGTCCACAATGATGCACTTGGCCAAAAAGGGCGTATGCGTTTTTTCCTGAATATATTCAGGAAAAAACGCATACGCCCTTTTTGGCCAACCAAGCAAGCTTGCAAAGGAAATCTGCACTACAATGAAGTCTCACTTCCCCCCGGTCAAAAGGGCCATCTGAAAAAAGTGTAAAATCCAGAAAGGCAGGACAGGCCATGGAGAACTGGGAGCCTTGTTATGCTGATGGGCGGGATGTAAATTGCCAACAGACACTCGGGAGAAGTGTATGGTGTTTCCTGAAACATCTAAAAAACAAAGCAACAGAGCCTAGGGCACTGCCACTTATGGTCTTATAGCTGAGGGAAATTAAAATCAAAAAGACACAGCCACCCCAAAGTTTGGGACGCCTCTGTTTACAAGAACCTCGTTTACAGTACAAGTTCAACATCGCAGAAAGTGAAAAATGGATAAAGAAGTTGTGGTATTTACTTACAAAGCAATATCACTCAGCAATGAAATCTATGTCATCAGGCCCTTAGCATCACAATGAGTGGATTCAGGTATGATGATTCTAACTGAAATAAGTCACACAGAAAAAGAAACATCAAAAGATATCACTAATACACGGAATGTAAACTTGGCTACACTGGAACTGCATTCCAAAACAGAACAGGGTCTCAAATTTAGAAAACCAACTTATGCTTGCTTAAGGGGAAAGGTGAGTTGGGGTGCTGCATAAAACCAGAGATTGAAATGAGCACAGATAAAGTTCCTTAAGCCAAATATGGAATAGACAAGAGCTACTCCTTGCTCAATGAAATGGACTCAACACCCCATATTAAACGCCTAAGAATGTACCTGACTAGTAAGTATCTTAAAACCTAGGGATTGCTATGTCTCCAAAAGAGAATCAAGCGTGTGTAGTGGGGCATAAATGCAGCAGTGATAGGATTGGAGAGGTTCGGTGAGCAAATGAAGACCCTTTGAAGTCATATTGCATGGTACCCATTCCACGGGTCTCAACTCTCCAGGTTTAAGGTATTCTTCCTTCAGCTAAAACATGCATGTGGAACCCAGAGTATGATCAACCGTGTGATCGGGAGATGTGTTCAAATATGTCTCAGTTTTCATACCCTGGCACTCGGTTGCAACATTCCAGACGCTTTACTAACACTCTCCCGACTTGGACAGTCAGTGCCTTTAACCTCCTGTTTGGCCCAGTTTGCAATTTCTGCGGAAGATGAACAGGAATAGGGAGAACCAATGAGAGACTAGCTGGAGGTGTCTGAACGGGCAAATTTAACTCTCATTTCCCACTAGGAAGAGGAATTAACCAAAGGCTCAGCGTGCCGTACCGGAACCAGATTAGGGCCTGAAGCCATCCTGCGGTGTTGCGGCCAGCTCACAAGAAAGTGAGTTGAAGAAAGGAGCTCAGTGGCTCTGTAATTCACAAACCTGCAGAGTTATAAATGACAGCTATCGTCCAAAAATAGACTGAAGTAAGGCTGCCAAGAGGACTTGAAAGCGGGGCAGAATTGCAGGAAACCGATTTCAGGAGGTAGACTGGAATTGCATTGAAAGTGTAGGAAAAGAGGCAGAACGTCCACAATGATGCACTTTGCCAAAAGGGCATATCCGTTTTTTCCTGAATATATTCAGGAAAAAACGCATACGCCCTTTTTGGCCAACCAAGTAAGCTTGCAAAGGAAATCTGCACTACAATGAAGTCTCACTTCCCCCCGGTCAAAAGGGCCATCAGAATAAAGTGTAAAATCCAGAAAGGCAGGACAGGCCATGGAGAACTGGGAGCCTTGTTATGCTGATGGGCGGGATGTAAATTGCCAACAGACACTCGGGACAAGTGTATGGTGTTTGCTGAAACATCTAAAAAACAAAGCAACAGAGCCTACGGCACTTCCACTTATGGTTCTATAGCTTAGGGAAATTAATATCAAAAAGACACAGCAACCCCAAAATTTGGGATGGCTCTTTTTACAGGAATCTCTTCTACGGCACAAGTTAAATATCCCAGAGAGCAAATAATGGATAAAGAAGTTGCGGTACTTATGTACAACAGAATACCACTCAGCAATGAAGTCTATGTCACCAGGCCCGTACCAGCATAATGAGTGGATTGAGGCACGATGATTCTAAGTGAAATAAGTCACACAGAAAAAGAAACATCATAAGGTATCACTAATACACGGAATGTGAACTTGGCTACACATGAACTGAATTACAAAACAGAACAGGGTCTCAAGTTTGGAAAACCAACTTATGCCTGCTTAAGGGGGAAGGTGAGTTGGGGTGCTGCATAAAAGCAGAGTTTGAAATTAGCACAGATACCGTTCCATAAGCCAAATATGTTATAGACAAGAGCTACCCCTTGCTCAACGAAATGGATTCAACAATGAGGTATCACCTCACACCTGGTAGAATAGGCATCATTGAAAATCTACAAACAAAAAATGCTGGAAAGGGTGTGGAGAAAAGGAACCCTCTCCCACTATTGTTGGGAATATAAATTGATACAGTCATTATGGAGAACAATATGGAATTTCTTAAGAAACTAACAATAGAATTACCATATGATACAGCAATCCCAGTACTGGACATATACCCAGACAAAACCATAAATCAAAAAGAGTCATTCACCGCAATGTTCAATGCATCACTATTTACAATATCGAGGTAATGGAAGCAACCTAAATGCCCACAGACAGACGAATGCATAAAGCTGTGGTACATATATAAAATGGAATATTACTAAGCCATGAAAAGGAATGAAATTGGGTCATTTGTAGAGACGTCGATGGATCTAGAGACTGTCATACAGAGTGAAGTAAGTCAGAAAGAGAAAAACAAATCTTGTATATTCATGCATATATGTGGAACCTAGAAAAACTGTACAGATTAACCATTTTGCAAGGCATAAATAGAGCAACAGATGTAGACAACAAACGTATGGACAACAAGGGGGGAAAGCTGTTGGGGGGTGGTGGTGGGAGGAGTTGAGAGACTGGGATTGGCATGTATACATTTATATGTATAAAATAGATAACCAATAAGAACCTGCTGTATAAAAATATAAAATAAAATTCAAAATTAAAAAGAAATAAAATTTAAAAAATAAAACAGAAAAAACAATTATTCCCTGCACATACATGTATTTATATGAATAAATTATTCCCATGCTTATATCTGTAAATACAAAAAAGAGGAATAAAATCTACCTTGAACCAAAAACGAAAAAGAGAAAAAAAACACAGAACCCACCAGTTACACAGAGGAAAACCGTATCAGGGCACTTGCTCCAGTTGTAAACAATTCTGAAGTTGGTCAGTGGTGGGGAATCGTCTCCCATTCAGCCAGCAGCCCCCACGCAACAAGCGTCCTCATTGCAAAGCTGGGGCACCGTGCCGAGGCATCTGTGAGTAAACGTGAGCTGAGCCCCAGGCCAGTTGCTGCTGAACTATTCCCACCCGTCCCAGGTAAAACACCTGAATATATACAAGGACTTGAAAGCCTAGAGGAAGGGCCATAGAGCCACACGAGTGACAGCATGCCGGCCGACTTGGTGCCTGCAGGCCAGCCAGGATGGTCCTGGCCCTGGGTGCTCTTCTGGAAGATTTCCATTTCCCTGCCTGAGATACCCGTCCTGTCCCTGCCCCCACTGCTTTTTTCCTTCCTCACCTCTGCCCAGGGAGAAATTCCAGCAGCAGGTATGGGTGACACATCCTCTTCTTTAGCAGGTGGCAGCCTGGCAACTGCTGCAGAAAGTCCAGCAGAGCCCCACTCACACTGGGCCACCCACAAAGCCGTGGCCTCTCACTCCCTCCCACCAGCCCAGCCCCGAGACTGCTGACAGGGCAGAGAAAATGGCGTCAGGCACGGCTGCAGGGGCTCTTGCTGCCTGGAGTGGTATTTATATTGATCTCAACCCAAGCACACCTGGGGAGGGCTGGCCAGCACGGTAAGGCTGCCCAGGTCAGCCAATCATCACCCCTCAGGGGCTCACAGTTGCAGAAAATGGAACTTGCTGAACCGGCCAGGTCCAAGGAACAGGTGTGGGCTCCTGAGAGTCAGGATAGACAAGGGGCTGCAGCTTTGGCTTGTTTTCTAATCATTTTATCTGGCCCATGAGTGGGAGACAACTTCAAGAAAACCCTCTCCTAATGAGAGGAACCCAGGAGTCAGGGAGAGGAGGGGTGGGTGGTGGTTGGAGACAGAGGCCTGGTGCCCCGGGTGCAGTGGAAGTCTCTGGAAGACCAGGTGGAGGGAGGCCTCACAGAGTGATGCCCAGGGTCACAGAGCTGTCGCAGCTGCTGTTTGTTAGTTCAAGTCCTGCTCTGAGGTGCTCTGTGTCAGCTCTGAGCGACAGGTGAGCTGGGGGTGCTCTGCAATGAGGGCTATGTGCACGGTTCCTGTGTGCCCAGCCCTGCCACGGTACCTGCAAGGGTAGCTCTGTATCCTGGAGGGGCCTGACCACGAGAGCCCCGTGGGCTGGGGTGGGGGTGGGGTACCTGCCCAGGTGAGCTCCATATTCTGGGATTGGTCTGACCACGAGAGCCCCATGGGCTGCTGGGGACCTGGTAAAGGATGTCAGGACAGTCAGTGAAGCCACCGAGGATATACCTCCAGTTGCTCCTAATTCCTACACCCTGCTGGTCATTCTACCAACCACCAGGACATGGTATTCTGTATTAGTCTTCAATGATGCCTTCTTTTGTATTCCATTAGTCCCAGAGTCACAAGAAATTTTGGCTTGTGAGTGGCAGGACTCAACATACAACTAAAACAATACTTCCGGGCCGTCTGGCCCCAAGGGTGCAAAAATTCCCACACCATCTTTGGGGAAAGCTTAGCTAAAGACCTAAAAGTTCTACCTCTGGAAAAGGAAACCCTCCTTCAATATGCAGACGACATTCTGATCACCAGCCCTACTAAGGAGGCCTCTGAACTACCAAGCCAATAAAGGATAGAAGTTGTCCAAGAAAAAGCTCAAATATCACAGACTGCGGTGACCTGCCTGGGCTTCATTCTCACAGAAGGTCAGAGAAGCCCATCCCAGGAAAGGGAAGAAACCATTTTCAGCCTTACCCCTTTCTAAAACTAGAAGACAGCTTAGGGGTTCCTGGGGAGGCCAGGGTTTGCTGCTTCTGGATCCCTAACTACAGTCTACTAGCTGGGCCTCTATATGAAACACTGAAAGGAAAAGATGATGATCCTTTTGAATAGAATCCAGAAGTGGCCTTTCAAGAATGGAAAGAGCAGTCAATTCAGACCCTTGCCCTGGAACTCCCTAATTTAGCTAAACCCTTTGACCTTTACATTCCCGGTGAAAGGTGAATCGCCATTGGAGAATTAGTGCAAAAACTGGGACCACTTGAAATGGAACAATGCAAGAATGCCATCCAGGTAGGATAAACTACGGTCACTAAGGGGCTTGGCCCACTGCCACATCTGGCCAAGATACTGGCGGTATCTAAAAACCTGGAAATCAGCAGCCCAAAAGGCCACCTCCCTCCTAAGGGAAAAGGACCCCACGTGGTGATCCTAACCACCAACCATGCCCTGAAGTTGCAGGGTTCGCTCCGTGGGCACACTGACCTCGAGTGAGGAGGCCCTCCAACTCCAACATCCAGAGAGATAACCGGGGGCAACAGGGCACCATGACGACTCGTGTGAACATCACTTGACCTGGAGTTTCTCTCATAAAACAACAAGAGTGTGTCCCAAAAGAGTAGACTACTGCTTGCAGGACTTACTGCACCCAGAGGGGAGCTAATAATCTTGGTGGGGGAACAGTATACCACACTGTCACCATAGAAAAGCCTACAGACACCGTGATGATGGTGGCCAATAAGACCGGCTGGACTCCTGTTTACTTCAAAAGGCTGTTGACTCAGTAGCCATCATGGTCCTTGATCACCACTGACCCTGGACTGTCTGGGAGTTGAGCGGGCAGGGCTCTGACACCTGGTGCTGTTTGTACGTTAATTCAGGGGCCTAACTGAAGAAAGCGCAGACTACTGGTCAGAGCATCTAGGCTGGCAGAGACGGTCAGCCTAAGGTGGCCGAACAAATGTGGGGCGGGGTGAAACCGGCCCCCACAGCATCTCTGCACACCTCTTTCCTGGACCCTTAAAGGTCATTAGAATCTATAACACTTCCAATGCTGGTGCTCAGGTGGACGAGCAGGGAGGCAGGGGTCCTGGGGACAATCAATGTCACCGGGAGGCTGCTGGGGAGAAGCTCTGACCCTCGCCCCAGGGTATGAGGGCTCCCAACTCAGCACTCAGCAGTTACAGAAGAAGGGTCTGCACCCTCAGCACTCCAAGAATGAGGAACGGGACAAAAGGCAGAGGAGGGGTTTGTCCCCAGCAAAGCCCATTAAAAATCCCTGGGAGATAAAAATAGAATCTGGGCAATAAAGTCAAGTCTAACCTTTTTTATCCTTTGTGCTTTGTCTAATTTCACGTGCTCCTAGGGTCCCGCATGCAGAGGTTCCACACCCGGCACTTCAGACCAGATTTCCTAGTGCAGAATGGCTGGGTCGACACCTCAGCTCCTGGGGCCCAGTGCAGACTCCACGATATAGAGCCTGAGCTACAGCCAACCCGGCCCTCGAGAGCTCCGCCACCTCCCTCCCTCCCACTGACTCTGACAGGATCTCTACACAGCAGCCCAGCCCACAGCCCACGGGGTAGTGCATGCTCTCACCTCTCCATTCTCTGATCAAAATATAAAGTTTCCTTTGCTTGTGAACCAAACTCAGTCTCGATCTGTTGGCCCCAATGACACTGGGCAGGGGGACACTTGTTGGGGTCCACTCTGGAGGATCAGTAACAGAAATTGAGACTATTGTAACCTCAATGAACAGATGTGTGAGCCAAACTGTAGTTAACATAGAACAGTGTATAAGGCTCGGGTAAAATAAGATGTTTTTAACACTTCCATTTGATATTTCCATCACTTTTTATAAGCAAGTTCAGTGAAAAGGTTTGTCTTATTTGTCAGGTCAATATTAGAGAAACGAAGTGATTTCTTTCCAAGGATGTACAGCTAATAATCTTGGTTAAACCTTCAATCTTGTTTTAAATGCTTTTCCATTGAAAATGATACCTCTCTTTCAGCTCCCCCATTTCTGAGAAGTATAAAATCTTATAATTTATTATTACCAAAGGGGAAAGGTGGGAGGAGGGATAAATTAACAGTTTGGAATGAACACATACACACTGCTATGTATAAAATAGATCATCAACAAGGAACTACTGTATAGCACAGGGAACTACACTCAACATTTTGCAATAACCTATAAGGGGAAATAATCTGAAAAAGAATAGATATTTTTATTGACATCATCTATCAATGACAGTTAAAGTGTAGCCTAAGGGAAGCTGGTGGTGAGTGCTTCTGACCCTGAAGACTTCAATCATCTAAAGTTTGGACTCTGCCTACTTCCCAAGGCCCTTAATGAACATATGTGTAGCTGTAGCTTAAAAAATTCCCCAGTTTGGGTTTCGGGGAGACACTGATTTTGAAAAAGCCCTGGTGTTCTCCTTACATGAATGGGACTCTTCCTACTGCTAAAACATGTCTGTCACACCCAGAGGATGGTATACCGTCTGATCGGGAAGAGTTTGGAAAAGACATCTCATCTCCTCATCTCCTGGTGCTCGGGTTCACCCCTCCAGCGTCTTTACTAACAGTCTCCCCACTTGGAGATGTCAGCACTGTCAACATCCTGTTGCGTACAGTTTGGAATTTGTCCAGAGGATGAAGCGGAAGGATGAGGAACAATGAGAGACAAGTCCTAGGTGTTCAGACAGGCACATGTCACTCTAATTTCCAATCAGGAAGATGAATTGACCAAAAGCTAGGGTTGCCCATGGAAACAGTATAGGGCTTGAGGAAATCCCGCTGCTTTGTGGCCAGTTCCCATAAACACGAGTTGAACAATGGAACTCAGGGGCAGTAAAATTCACAAAACTGCAGAGTTGAAAATATCCATCACTGAAAAATGTCTTGAGGAAAGTCAGAGAAAAGGACTTGTAAGCAAGGGAGAATGGCAGGAAAGGGATTTGAGGAGGTAGAAAGGACTCGCCATTAAGCACAAGAAAAGGAGCTGAACATTGCCAACATTGCAGTTGGCCAAAAAGGGTGTATGCGTTCTTTTCTGTATATATTCAAGAAAAGGGCATACACTTTTTTAGCCAACCAAACAGGTGGGCACTGGAAGTCAATACTACAAAAGATATCACTTCGCATCAGTCAGAAGAGCCATCCTCATAAAGCGTAAACAACAGAAATGCAGGACAGGGCAACGAGAAGAGGGAGCCCTGTGAGACTTATAGTGGAAATGTATATTGCCAACGGCCATTCTGGAGAAGTGTATTGTGTTTACTAAAGCATCTAAAAAATGAGCTACAGAGCATAGGGCACTTGCACTCATGGGCGTATATCTTGGGAAAAACAAAAATCGAGAGGACACAGGCACCCCAATGTTTACCCCCTCTCTGTTTAAAAGATCCTCGACTAGGATATAACTCAAATGTCTCTGGAGGGAAAAAATGGATAGAGATGTGGTACTTAGGTAGAGTGGAATATTATTCAGCCTGGAAATCAATGAAATATGGCCAGTTGTAACAACTCCGGAGGAGTTACGTATGATCATTCTAAGTGACAGAATTCAAAAAGAAAAAGACACATATCATAAGATATCACTTAAAGGTGGAATCCAAAATGGCTACACATGAAATAAATTACAAAACAAAAACATAGTCAAATATGTAGAAAACACGCATAAGGCTGCTAAACGGGAAAGGTGGGGAGGGGTGAGGCATCATCCAGGAGGTTGAAATTAGCAAAGATACCATACCAAATACCAAACTGATAATCAACAAGGCCTACACGGTAGCTAAAAGAACTGCACTCAGCACACTCAAGTCACCGGAAAAGAATATATACGACTGGTAAGAATCTGAAAAAGAATTTATTGATGTCTCTCTGTACGTGAATCAAGTGGATGTACAGCAGCAAGAAACAGAGCTTTGAAAATCAGCTGTAACCAATATAGTAATAAATTGAAAAAAATAAACGACAGAGAGACAGAGAAAACCTCTTACAACTTTTCCTCAGGGACGGTGATGCAACATGGATTGAACACATCTAGACCCACAGCAGGATGAGACATAAGGCTGGAAACTGTTTGCGCTAAGAGAAATGTGAGGTTGGGTGAGGAAATGCACACCCTTTAAAGTAATACTACCTGGTACCCATTCAATGGGTCCCAAATCTGCAGGTTCAAGGGATCTTCCTACAGCTAAAACATGCATGGAAAACCCAGAGGACTGTACACCATGTGATCGGGAGATGTGTCTAAAATGCACCTCATTTATCCTCTCCTGGTGCTCCTGTTCACCATTCCAGCCACGCTACTTAGAATCTCCCCACTTGGAGAATCAGCACATTTAAACTTCTGTTTCACACATTTTGCAAATTGTGAGGAGGATGAACGGGAAGAGGGGGAACCAATGAGAGAAGAGTTGTAGGGGTTTGGACGGGCACATATCACTCTAATTTCCCATTAAGAATAAGAATTAAAGAAAGGCTCAGCCTGCCTCGCCGGAGCCAAAATAGGGCCTGAAGCAATCCTGCGGGTTTGAGGCCAGCTCACAAAAGAGCAACTTAAAAAATGGAGCTCAGGGTCACTGCAATTCACAAACCTGCAGAGTTATAAATGAAAACTAACGTCCAAAAATATGTTGAGGTAAGGCAAAGAAGAGGATCTGAATGCAAGACAGAATTGCAAGAAACAGATTTCAAGAGATAGATTGGACTCGTCTTTAATGCACATGAAAAGCGGCAGAATTTCGACAATGATGCAGTTGGCCCAAAAGGGCGTATGCGTTTTTTCCTGATTATATCCAGGAAAAAACGCATACGCACTTTATGGGCAACAAAGCAAGCAAGCAATGCAAATGTGCACAACAAAGAAGTCTCACTTCCCACCGGTCAAAAGGGCCATCCTAAAAAATTGTAAAAACCAGAAATGCAGGACAGGCCATGGAGAACAGGGAGCCTTTATACGCTGATGGGCAGTGTGTGAACTGCCGAGAGCCACTCTGGAGAAGTGTATGGTGGTTCCTAAATCATCTAAAAAACAGAGCTACAGAGCATAGGACACTTCCAATCATGGGAGTATATCTAGGGAAGTCTAAAAATCAACAAGACACAAGCACACCACAGTTTAGGGCTACTCTGTTTACAAGAACCTCAACTTCAGTACACCTTAAATACCCCAAGAAAGAGAACAATGGATAAAGAAGATGTGGTACTTATGTACAATGGAATATCTCTTCACCATGAAATCAATGTAATAAGGCTAGTAGAAGGATAAAGAGTGGATTTAGGTCCGATAATACTACTTGAAATAAGTCAAACAGAAAAAGAAACATATCATAAGATATCACTTATAGAGGGAGGGTAAATATGGCTGCACAAGAAATGAATTACAGAACAGAACAGTGTCTCACATTTAGAAAACACACTTATGTCAGCTTAAGGGGAAAGGAGAGGTGGGGTGATGCATAAAACCAGAGTTTGAAATTAGCACAGATACCGTTCAATAAACCAAATAGGTATTAGACAAGATCTACACCTTGCTCAATGAACTGGCCTCAACACACCCTATACACCGCAGAGAAATATATCTGAGTAATAAGAATCTTAAAACCCATGTATTGATATATCTCCATAAGGGAATCAAGTGTGTGCAGAGCGGCACAAACACAGCAGTGAAAAGGAGCTAAACCCCATTATAGAAATAAATTTTAAAAACAAAACGCTGAAACAATGAAAGAGAGAAAAATTCTTACAAAATTCGCTCAGGGGCTGTGATGCAACCTGGATTGACCACATATAAACCCACAGCTGGATAAGACATAAGGCTGGACACTTGGGGCTGACAGGATTGGTGAGCTTTGGTGAGCAACTGCCGAAAGTTTAATGCAATACTTCATGCTACTCAGTCCAAGGGTCCCAACACTCCAGGTTGAAGGGAATCTTCCTACAGCTAAACCATGCTTGGGAAACCCAGCGACTGGTATACCATATGATCGGGAAAGGTTTCTAAAACGCACCTCATTTTTCCTCTCCTGGGGCTCCGGATCGACATTCCAGCCGCTTTACTAACAACATCCACACATGGAGTCAATGCCTTTAAGTTCTGGTATCGCACAGTCTGCAGTTAGTGCAGAGGATGAATGGGAATAGGGGGAACCAGTGAGAAACTAGCTGTAGCGGTTTCAATGGGCACATGTCACTCTAATATCACATCAGTAAGAAGAATTAACCAAAGGCACAGCAAGGTGCCCCAGAAGAAAAATAGGGCTTCAAGGAATCCTGTGGTTACGGGGCAAGACCACAAAAATAAGAGCAAAAAAATGGAGCTAAGGGCCACTGCAATTCAAAAACCTGCAGAGTTATAAAGGCCAACGATTTTTAAAAAATATATTGAGGTAAGGCTATGAAGAGGCATTGAAAGCAAGGCAGAATTGCAGGAAACCGATTTCAGGAGGTAGACTGGAATTGCACTGAAAACATATGAAGAGAGTCAGAAACTCGACAATGATGCACTTGCCCAAAAAGGGCGTATGTGTTTTTTCCTGAATATATTCAGGAAAAAACGCATACGCACTTTTTGGCCAACCAAGCAAGCTTGCAAAGGAAATCTGCACTACAATGAAGTCTCACTTCCACCTGGTCAAAACGGCCATCTGAAAAAAGTGTAAAATCCATAAAGGCATGACAGGCCATGGAGAACTGGGAGCCTTATTATGCTGATGGGCGGGATGTAAATTGCCAACAGCCACTCTGGAGAAGAGTATGGTGTTTCCTGAAACATCTAAAAAACAAAGCAACAGAGCCTAGGGCACTTCCACTTATGGTCCTATAGCTTAGGGAAATTAAAATCAAAAAGACACAGCCACCCCAAAGTTTGGGACGGCTCTGTTTACAAGAACCTCATTTACGGTACAAGTTCAATATTGCAGAAAGTGAAAAATGGATAAAGAACTTGTGGTACTTACGTACAATGCAATAACACTCAGCAATGAAATCTATGTCATCAGGCCCGTAGCAGCATAATGAGTGGATTCAGGTATGATGATTCGAACTGAAAAAAGTCACACAGAAAAGAAACATCATAAGGTATCACTAATACACAGAATGTGAACTTGGCTACACATGAACAGAATTACAAAACAGAACAGTGTCTCAAGTTTAGAAAACCAACTTACGCTTGCTTAACGGGGAAGGTGAGTTGGGGTGCTGCATAAAACCAGAGATTGAAATGAGCACAGATAAAGTTCCTTAAGCCAAATATGGAATAGACAAGAGCTACTCCTTGCTCAACGAAATGGACTCAACACCCCATATTAAACGCCTAAGAATGTACCTGACTAGTAAGTATCTTAAAACCTATGGATTGCTATGTCTCCAAAAGAGAATCAAGCGTGTGTACAGGGGCATAAACGCAGCAGTGATAGGATTGGAGAGGTTCGGTGAGCAAATGAAGACCCTTTGAAGTCATATTGCATGGTACCCATTACACAGGTCTCAACTCTCCAGGTTTAAGGTATTCTTTCTTCAGCTAAAACATGCACGTGGAACCCAGAGTATGATCAACGATGTGAAAGGGAGACGTGTTCAAATATGTCTCAGTTTTCCTCCCCTGGTACTCGGGTGCAACATTCCAGACGCTTTACTAACACTCTCCCCACTTGGAGAGTCAGCGCCTTTAACCTCCTGTTTGGCCCAGTTTGCAATTTCTGCGGAAGATGAACAGGAATAGCGAGAACCAATGAGAGACTAGCTGGAGGTGTCTGGACGGGCAAATTTAACTCTCATTTCCCACCAGGAAGAGGAAATAACCAAAGGCTCAGCGTGCCGTACCGGACCCAGATTAGGGCCTGAAGCCATCCTGCGGTGTTGCAGCCAGGTCACAAGAAAGCGAGTTGAAGAAAGGAGCTCAGGGGCACTGTAATTCACGAACCTGCAGAGTTATAAATGACAGCTATCGTCCAAAAATAGACTGAAGTAAGGCTGCCAAGAGGACTTGAAAGCGGGGCAGAATTGCAGGAAACCGATTTCAGGAGGTAGACTGGAATTGCATTGAAAGCATAGGAAAAGAGGCAGAACGTCCACAATGATGCACTTGGCCAAAAAGGGCGTATGCGTTTTTTCCTGAATATATTCAGGAAAAAACGCATACGCCCTTTTTGGCCAACCAAGCAAGCTTGCAAAGGAAATCTGCACTACAATGAAGTCTCACTTCCCACCGGTCAAAAGGGCCATCTGAAAAAAGTGTAAAATCCAGAAAGGCAGGACAGGCCATGGAGAACTGGGAGCCTTGTTATGCTGATGGGCGGGATGAAAATTGCCAACAACCACTCGGGAGAAGTGTATGGTGTTTCCTGAAACATCTAAAAAACAAAGCAACAGAACCTAGGGCACTTCCACTTATGGTCCTATAGCTTAGGGAAATTAAAATCAAAAAGACACAGCCACCCCAAAGTTTGGAACGGCTCTGTTTACAAGAACCTCGTTTACAGTACAAGTTCAACATCGCAGAAAGTGAAAAATGGATAAAGAAGTTGTGGTATTTACTTACAAAGCAATATCACTCAGCAATGAAATCTGTGTCATCAGGCCCTTAGCAGCACAATGAGTGGATTCAGGTATGATGATTCTAACTGAAATAAGTCACACAGAAAAAGAAAAATCATAAGATATCAGTAATACACGGAATGTAAACTTGGCTACACAGGAACTGAATTACAGAACAGAACAGGTTCTCAAATTTAGAAAACCAACTTTATTCTTGCTTAAGGGTAAAGGAGAGTTAGGGTGCAGCATAAAACCAGAGACTGAAATGAGCACAGATAAAGTTCCTTAAGCCAAATATGGAATAGACAAGAGCTACTCCTTGCTCAACGAAATGGACTCAACACCGCATATTAAACGCCTAAGAATGTACCTGACTAGTAAGTATCTTAAAACCTATGGATTGCTATGTCTCCAAAAGAGAATAAAGCATGTATACAGGGGCATAAACGCAGCAGTGATAGGATTGGAGAGGTTCGGTGAGCAAATGAAGACCCTTTGAAGTCATATTGCATGGTACCCATTCCACGGGTTTCAACTACCCAGGTTTAAGGTATTCTTCCTTCAGCTAAAACATGCATGTGGAACCTAGAGTATGATCAACCATGTGATCGGGAGACGTGTTCAAATATGTCTCAGTTTTCCTCCCCTGGTACTCGGGTGCAACATTCCAGACGCTTTACTAACACTCTCCCCACTTGGAGAGTCAGTCCCTTTAACCTCCTGTTTGGCACAGTTTGCAATTTCTGTGGAAGATGAACAGGAATAGCGAGAACCAATGAGAGGCTAGCTGGAGGTGTCTGGACGGGCAAATTTAACTCTCATTTCCCACCAGGAAGAGGAATTAACCAAAGGCTCAGCATGCCGGGCCGGAACCAGATTAGGGCCTGAAGCCATCCTGCGGTGTTGCGGCCAGGTCACAAGAAAGCGAGTTGAAGAAAGGAGCTCAGGGGCACTGTAATTCACAAACCTGCAGAGTTATAAATGACAGCTATCGTCCAAAAATAGACTGAAGTAAGGCTGCCAAGAGGACTTGAAAGCGGGGCAGAATTGCAGGAAACCGATTTCAGGAGGTAGACTGGAATTGCATTGAAAGCATAGGAAAAGAGGCAGAACGTCCACAATGATGCACTTGGCCAAAAAGGGCGTATGCGTTTTTTCCTGAATATATTCAGGAAAAAACGCATACGCCCTTTTTGGCCAACCAAGCAAGCTTGCAAAGGAAATCTGCACTACAATGAAGTCTCACTTCCCCCCGGTCAAAAGGGCCATCTGAAAAAAGTGTAAAATCCAGAAAGGCAGGACAGGCCATGGAGAACTGGGAGCCTTGTTATGCTGATGGGCGGGATGTAAATTGCCAACAGACACTCAGGAGAAGTGTATGGTGTTTCCTGAAACATCTAAAAAACAAAGCAACAGAGCCTAGGGCACTGCCACTTATGGTCTTATAGCTGAGGGAAATTAAAATCAAAAAGACACAGCCACCCCAAAGTTTGGGACGCCTCTGTTTACAAGAACCTCGTTTACAGTACAAGTTCAACATCGCAGAAAGTGAAAAATGGATAAAGAAGTTGTGGTATTTACTTACAAAGCAATATCACTCAGCAATGAAATCTGTGTCATCAGGCCCTTAGCAGCACAATGAGTGGATTCAGGTATGATGATTCTAACTGAAATAAGTCACACAGAAAAAGAAACATCATAAGATATCAGTAATACACGGAATGGAAACTTGGCTACACAGGAACTGAATTACAGAACAGAACAGGGTCTCAAATTTAGAAAACCAACTTATGCTTGCTTAAGGGTAAAGGTGAGTTGGGGTGCTGCATAAAACCAGAGATTGAAATGAGCACAGATAAAGTTCCTTAAGTCAAATATGGAATAGACAAGAGCTACTCCTTGCTCAACGAAATGGATTCAACACCGCATATTAAACGCCTAAGAATGTACCTGACTAGTAAGTATCGTAAAACCTATGGATTGCTATGTCTCCAAAAGAGAATCAAGCATGTTTACAGGGGCATAAACGCAGCAGTGATAGGATTGGAGAGGTTCGGTGAGCAAATGAAGACCCTTTGAAGTCATATTGCATGGTACCCATTCCACGGGTCTCAACACTCCAGGTTTAAGGTATTCTTCCTTCAGCTAAAACATGCATGTGGAACCCAAGTATGATCAACCATGTGAACGGGAGACGTGTTCAAATATGTCTCAGTTTTCCTCCCCTGGTACTCGGGTGCAACATTCCAGACGCTTTACTAACACTCTCCCCACTTGGAGAGTCAGCGCCTTTAACCTCCTGTTTGGCCCAGTTTGCAATTTCTGCGGAAGATGAACAGGAATAGCGAGAACCAATGAGAGGCTAGCTGGAGGTGTCTGGACGGGCAAATTTAACTCTCATTTCCCACCAGGAAGAGGAAATAACCAAAGGCTCAGCGTGCCGTACCGGACCCAGATTAGGGCCTGAAGCCATCCTGCGGTGTTGCAGCCAGGTCACAAGAAAGCGAGTTGAAGAAAGGAGCTCAGGGGCACTGTAATTCACAAACCTGCAGGGTTATAAATGACAGCTATCGTCCAAAAATAGACTGAAGTAAGGCTGCCAAGAGGACTTGAAAGCGGGGCAGAATTGCAGGAAACCGATTTCAGGAGGTAGACTGGAATTGCATTGAAAACATAGGAAAAGAGGCAGAACGTCCACAATGATGCACTTGGGCAAAAAGGGCGTATGCGTTTTTTCCTGAATATATTCAGGAAAAAACGCATACGCCCTTTTTGGCCAACCAAGCAAGCTTGCAAAGGAAATCTGCACTACAATGAAGTCTCACTTCCCCCCGGTCAAAAGGGCCATCTGAAAAAAGTGTAAAATCCAGAAAGGCAGGACAGGCCATGGAGAACTGGGAGCCTTGTTATGCTGATGGGCGGGATGTAAATTGCCAACAACCACTCGGGAGAAGTGTATGGTGTTTCCTGAAACATCTAAAAAACAAAGCAACAGAGCCTAGGGCACTGCCACTTATGGTCTTATAGCTTAGGGAAATTAAAATCAAAAAGACACAGCCACCCCAAAGTTTGGAACGGCTCTGTTTAAGAGAACCTCGTTTACAGTACAAGTTCAACATCGCAGAAAGTGAAAAATGGATAAAGAAGTTGTGGTATTTACTTACAAAGCAATATCACTCAGCAATGAAATCTATGTCATCAGGCCCTTAGCATCACAATGAGTGGATTCAGGTATGATGATTCTAACTGAAATAAGTCACACAGAAAAAGAAACATCATAAGATATCAGTAATACACGGAATGTAAACTTGGCTACACAGGAACTGAATTACAGAACAGAACAGGGTCTCAAATTTAGAAAACCAACTTATGCTTGCTTAAGGGTAAAGGTGAGTTGGGGTGCTGCATAAAACCAGAGATTGAAATGAGCACAGATAAAGTTCCTTAAGTCAAATATGGAATAGACAAGAGCTACTCCTTGCTCAACGAAATGGACTCAACACCGCATATTAAACGCCTAAGAATGTACCTGACTAGTAAGTATCGTAAAACTTATGGATTGCTATGTCTCCGAAAGAGAATCAAGCATGTGTACAGGGGCATAAACGCAGCAGTGATAGGATTGGAGAGGTTCGGTGAGCAAATGAAGACCCTTTGAAGTCATATTGCATGGTACCCATTCCACGGGTCTCAACTCTCCAGGTTTAAGGTATTCTTCCTTCAGCTAAAACATGCATGTGGAACCGAAGTATGATCAACCATGTGAACGGGAGACGTGTTCAAATATGTCTCAGTTTTCCTCCCCTGGTACTCGGGTGCAACATTCCAGACGCTTTACTAACACTCTCCTCACTTGGAGAGTCAGCGCCTTTAACCTACTGTTTAGCCCAGTTTGCAATTTCTGCAGAAGATGAACAGGAATAAAAAACGCATACGCCCTTTTTGGCCAACCAAGCAAGCTTGCAAAGGAAATCTGCACTACAATGAAGTCTCACTTCCCCCCGGTCAAAAGGGCCATCTGAAAAAAGTGTAAAATCCAGAAAGGCAGGACAGGCCATGGAGAACTGGGAGCCTTGTTATGCTGATGGGTGGGATGTAAATTGCCAACAGACACTCGGGAGAAGTGTATGGTGTTTCCTGAAACATCTAAAAAACAAAGCAACAGAACCTAGGGCACTTCCACTTATGGTCCTAGAGCTTAGGGAAATTAAAATCAAAAAGACACAGCCACCCCAAAGTTTGGAACGGCTCTGTTTACAAGAACCTCGTTTACAGTACAAGTTCAACATCGCAGAAAGTGAAAAATGGAGAAAGAAGTTGTGGTATTTACTTACAAAGCAATATCACTCAGCAATGAAATCTGTGTCATCAGGCCCTTAGCAGCACAATGAGTGGATTCAGGTATGATGATTCTAACTGAAGTAAGTCACACAGAAAAAGAAACATCATAAGATATCAGTAATACACGGAATGTAAACTTGGCTACACAGGAACTGAATTACAGAACAGAACAGGGTCTCAAATTTAGAAAACCAACTATGCTTGCTTAAGGGTAAAGGTGAGTTGGAGTGCTGCATAAAACCAGAGATTGAAATGAGCACAGATAAAGTTCCTTAAGTCAAATATGGAATAGACAAGAGCTACTCCTTGCTCAACGAAATGGACTCAACACCGCATATTAAACGCCTAAGAATGTGCCTGACTAGTAAGTATCTTAAAACCTATGGATTGCTATCTCTCCGAAAGAGAATCAAGCATGTGTACAGGGGCATAAACGCAGCAGTGATAGGATTGGAGAGGTTCGGTGAGCAAATGAAGACCCTTTGAAGTCATATTGCATGGTACCCATTCCACGGGTCTCAACTCTCCATGTTTAAGGTATTCTTCCTTCAGCTAAAACATGCATGTGGAACCCAAGTATGATCAACCATGTGAACGGGAGACGTGTTCAAATATGTCTCAGTTTTCCTCCCCTGGTACTCGGGTGCAACATTCCAGACGCTTTACTAACACTCTCCCCACTTGGAGAGTCAGCGCCTTTAACCTCCTGTTTGGCCCAGTTTGCAATTTCTGCGGAAGATGAACAGGAATAGCGAGAACCAATGAGAGACTAGCTGGAGGTGTCTGGACGGCCAAATTTAACTCTCATTTCCCACCAGGAAGAGGAAATAACCAAAGGCTCAGCGTGCCGTGCCGGAACCAGATTAGGGCCTGAAGCCATCCTGCGGTGTTGCGGCCAGGTCACAAGAAAGCAAGTTGAAGAAAGGAGCTCAGGGGCACTGTAATTCTGAAACCTGCAGAGTTATAAATGACAGCTATCGTCCAAAAATAGACTGAAGTAAGGCTGCCAAGAGGACTTGAAAGCGGGGCAGAATTGCAGGAAATCGATTTCAGGAGGTAGACTGGAATTGCATTGAAAGCATAGGAAAAGAGGCAGAACGTCCACAATGATGCACTTGGCCAAAAAGGGCGTATGCGTTTTTTCCTGAATATATTCAGGAAAAAACGCATACGCCCTTTTTGGCCAACCAAGCAAGCTTGCAAAGGAAATCTGCACTACAATGAAGTCTCACTTCCCCCCGGTCAAAAGGGCCATCTGAAAAAAGTGTAAAATCCAGAAAGGCAGGACAGGCCATGGAGAACTGGGAGCCTTGTTATGCTGATGGGCGGGATGTAAATTGCCAACAACCACTCGGGAGAAGTGTATGGTGTTTCCTGAAACATCTAAAAAACAAAGCAACAGAACCTAGGGCACTTCCACTTATGGTCCTATAGCTTAGGGAAATTAAAATCAAAAAGACACAGCCACCCCAAAGTTTGGAACGGCTCTGTTTACAAGAACCTCGTTTACAGTACAAGTTCAACATCGCAGAAAGTGAAAAATGGATAAAGAAGTTGTGGTATTCACTTACAAAGCAATATCACACAGCAATGAAATCTGTGTCATCAGGCCCTTAGCAGCACAATGAGTGGATTCAGGTATGATGATTCTAACTGAAATAAGTCACACAGAAAAAGAAACATCATAAGATATCAGTAATACACGGAATGTAAACTTGGCTACACAGGAACTGAATTACAGAACAGAACAGGGTCTCAAATTTAGAAAACCAACTTATCCTTACTTAAGGGTAAAGGTGAGTTGGGGTGCTGCATAAAACCAGAGATTGAAATGAGCACAGATAAAGTTCCTTAAGCCAAATATGGAATAGACAAGAGCTACTCCTTGCTCAACGAAATGGACTCAACACCCCATATTAAACGCCTAAGAATGTACCTGACTAGTAAGTATCTTAAAACCTATGGATTGCTATGTCTCCAAAAGAGAATCAAGCATGTGTACAGGGGCATAAACGCAGCAGTGATAGGATTGGAGAGGTTCGGTGAGCAAATGAAGACCCTTTGAATTCATATTGCATGGTACCCATTCCACGGGTTTCAACTACCCAGGTTTAAGGTATTCTTCCTTCAGCTAAAACATGCATGTGGAACCTAGAGTATGATCAACCATGTGATCGGGAGACGTGTTCAAATATGTCTCAGTTTTCCTCCCCTGGTACTCGGGTGCAACATTCCAGACGCTTTACTAACACTCTCCCCACTTGGAGAGTCAGTCCCTTTAACCTCCTGTTTGGCCCAGTTTGCAATTTCTGCGGAAGATGAACAGGAATAGCGAGAACCAATGAGAGGCTAGCTGGAGGTGTCTGGTCGGGCAAATTTAACTCTCATTTCCCACCAGGAAGAGGAATTAACCAAAGGCTCAGCATGCCGGGCCGGAAACAGTTTAGGGCCTGAAGCCATCCTGTGGTGTTGCGGCCAGGTCACAAGAAAGCGAGTTGAAGAAAGGAGCTCATGGGCACTGTAATTCACAAACCTGCAGAGTTATAAATGACAGCTATCGTCCAAAAATAGACTGAAGTAAGGCTGCCAAGAGGACTTGAAAGCGGGGCAGAATTGCAGGAAACCGATTTCAGGAGGTAGACTGGAATTGCATTGAAAGCATAGGAAAAGAGGCAGAACGTCCACAATGATGCACTTGGCCAAAAAGGGCGTATGCGTTTTTTCCTGAATATATTCAGGAAAAAACGCATACGCCCTTTTTGGCCAACCAAGCAAGCTTGCAAAGGAAATCTGCACTACAATGAAGTCTCACTTCCCCCCGGTCAAAAGGGCCATCTGAAAAAAGTGTAAAATCCAGAAAGGCAACAGGCCATTGAGAACTGGGAGCCTTGTTATGCTGATGGGCGGGATGTAAATTGCCAACAACCACTTGGGAGAAGTGTATGGTGTTTCCTGAAACATCTAAAAAACAAAGCAACAGAGCCTAGGGCACTTCCACTTATGGTCCTATAGCTTAGGGAAATTAAAATCAAAAAGACACAGCCACCCCAAAGTTTGGAACGGCTCTGTTTACAAGAACCTCGTTTACAGTACAAGTTCAACATCGCAGAAAGTGAAAAATGGATAAAGAAGTTGTGGTATTTACTTACAAAGCAATATCACTCAGCAATGAAATCTATGTCATCAGGCCCTTAGCAGCACAATGAGTGGATTCAGGTATGATGATTCTAACTGAAATAAGTCACACAGAAAAAGAAACATCATAAGATATCAGTAATACACGGAATGGAAACTTGGCTCCAGAGGAACTGAATTACAGAACAGAACAGGGTCTCAAATTTAGAAAACCAACTTATGCTTGCTTAAGGGTAAAGGTGAGTTGGGGTGCTGCATAAAACCAGAGATTGAAATGAGCACAGATAAAGTTCCTTAAGCCAAATATGGAATAGACAAGAGCTACTCCTTGCTCAACGAAATG
Organism: Stenella coeruleoalba; assembly: GCF_951394435.1. NCBI lineage: Eukaryota > Metazoa > Chordata > Mammalia > Artiodactyla > Delphinidae > Stenella > Stenella coeruleoalba. The sequence continues at coordinate 21,926,639 of NC_137151.1, forward strand.
GACTCAACACCGCATATTAAACGCCTAAGAATGTACCTGACTAGTAAGTATCGTAAAACCTATGGATTGCTATGTCTCCGAAAGAGAATCAAGCATGTGTACAGGGGCATAAACGCAGCAGTGATAGGATTGGAGAGGTTCGGTGAGCAAATGAAGACCCTTTGAAGTCATATTGCATGGTACCCATTCCACGGGTCTCAACTCTCCAGGTTTAAGGTATTCTTCCTTCAGCTAAAACATGCATGTGGAACCCAAGTATGATCAACCATGTGAACGGGAGACGTGTTCAAATATGTCTCAGTTTTCCTCCCCTGGTACTCGGGTGCAACATTCCAGACGCTTTACTAACACTCTCCCCACTTGGAGAGTCAGCGCCTTTAACCTCCTGTTTGGCCCAGTTTGCAATTTCTGCGGAAGATGAACAGGAATAGCGAGAACCAATGAGAGGCTAGCTGGAGGTGTCTGGTCGGGCAAATTTAACTCTCATTTCCCACCAGGAAGAGGAAATAACCAAAGTCTCAGCGTGCCGTACCGGAACCAGATTAGGGCCTGAAGCGATCCTGCGGTGTTGCGGCCAGCTCACAAGAAAGCGAGTTGAAGAAAGGAGCTCAGGGGCACTGTAATTCAAAAACCTGCAGAGTTATAAATGACAGCTATCGTCCAAAAATAGACTGAAGTAAGGCTGCCAAGAGGACTTGAAAGCGGGGCAGAATTGCAGGAAACCGATTTCAGGAGGTAGACTGGAATTGCATTGAAAGCATAGGAAAAGAGGCAGAACGTCCACAATGATGCACTTGGCCAAAAAGGGCGTATGCGTTTTTTCCTGAATATATTCAGGAAAAAACGCATACGCACTTTTTGGCCAACCAAGCAAGCTTGCAAAGGAAATCTGCACTACAATGAAGTCTCACTTCCCCCCGGTCAAAAGGGCCATCTGAAAAAAGTGTAAAATCCAGAAAGGCAGGACAGGCCATGGAGAACTGGGAGCCTTGTTATGCTGATGGGCGGGATGTAAATTGCCAACAGACACTCAGGAGAAGTGTATGGTGTTTCCGGAAACATCTAAAAAACAAAGCAACAGAACCTAGGGCACTTCCACTTATGGTCCTATAGCTTAGGGAAATTAAAATCAAAAAGACACAGCCACCCCAAAGTTTGGAACGGCTCTGTTTACAAGAACCTCGTTTACAGTACAAGTTCAACATCGCAGAAAGTGAAAAATGGATAAAGAAGTTGTGGTATTTACTTACAAAGCAATATCACGCAGCAATGAAATCTGTGTCATCAGGCCCTTAGCAGCACAATGAGTGGATTCAGATATGATGATTCTAACTGAAGTAAGTCACACAGAAAAAGAAACATCATAAGATATCAGTAATACACGGAATGTAAACTTGGCTACACAGGAACTGAATTACACAACAGAACAGGGTCTCAAATTTAGAAAACCAACTATGCTTGCTTAAGGGTAAAGGTGAGTTGGGGTGCTGCATAAAACCAGAGATTGAAATGAGCACAGATAAAGTTCCTTAAGTCAAATATGGAATAGACAAGAGCTACTCCTTGCTCAACGAAATGGACTCAACACCGCATATTAAACGCCTAAGAATGTACCTGACTAGTAAGTATCTTAAAACCTATGGATTGCTATGTCTCCGAAAGAGAATCAAGCATGTGTACAGGGGCATAAACGCAGCAGTGATAGGATTGGAGAGGTTCGGTGAGCAAATGAAGACCCTTTGAAGTCATATTGCATGGTACCCATTCCACGGGTCTTAACTCTCCAGGTTTAAGGTATTCTTCCTTCAGCTAAAACATGCATGTGGAACCCAAGTATGATCAACCATGTGAACGGGAGACGTGTTCAAATATGTCTCAGTTTACCTCCCCTGGTACTCGGGTGCAACATTCCAGACGCTTTACTAACACTCTCCCCACTTGGAGAGTCAGCGCCTTTAACCTCCTGTTTGGCCCAGTTTGCAATTTCTGCGGAAGATGAACAGGAATAGTGAGAACCAATGAGAGACTAGCTGGAGGTGTCTGGACGGGCAAATTTAACTCTCATTTCCCACCAGGAAGAGGAAATAACCAAAGGCTCAGCGTGCCGTGCCGGAACCAGATTAGGGCCTGAAGCCATCATGCGGTGTTGCGGCCAGGTCACAAGAAAGCAAGTTTAAGAAAGGAGCTCAGGGGCACTGTAATTCTCAAACCTGCAGAGTTATAAATGACAGCTATCGTCCAAAAATAGACTGAAGTAAGGCTGCCAAGAGGACTTGAAAGCGGGGCAGAATTGCAGGAAACCGATTTCAGGAGGTAGACTGGAATTGCATTGAAAGCATAGGAAAAGAGGCAGAACGTCCACAATGATGCACTTGGCCAAAAAGGGCGTATGCGTTTTTTCCTGAATATATTCAGGAAAAAACGCATACGCCATTTTTGGCCAACCAAGCAAGCTTGCAAAGGAAATCTGCACTACAATGAAGTCTCACTTCCCCCTGGTCAAAAGGGCCATCTGAAAAAAGTGTAAAATCCAGAAAGGCAGGACAGGCCATGGAAAACTGGGAGCCTTGTTATGCTGATGGGCGGGATGTAAATTGCCAACAGACACTCGGGAGAAGTGTATGGTGTTTCCTGAAACATCTATAAAACAAAGCAACAGAACCTAGGGCACTTCCACTTATGGTCCTATACCTTAGGGAAATTAAAATAAAAAAGACACAGCCACCCCAAAGTTTGGGACGCCTCTGTTAACAAGAACCTCGTTTACAGTACAAGTTCAACATCGCAGAAAGTGAAAAATGGATAAAGAAGTTGTGGTATTTACTTACAAAGCAATATCACGCAGCAATGAAATCTGTGTCATCAGGCCCTTAGCAGCACAATGAGTGGATTCAGGTATGATGATTCTAACTGAAGTAAGTCACACAGAAAAAGAAACATCATAAGATATCAGTAATACACGGAATGTAAACTTGGCTACACAGGAACTGAATTACAGAACAGAACAGGGTCTCAAATTTAGAAAACCAACTATGCTTGCTTAAGGGTAAAGGTGAGTTGGGGTGCTGCATAAAACCAGAGATTGAAATGAGCACAGATAAAGTTCCTTAAGTCAAATATGGAATAGACAAGAGCTACTCCTTGCTCAACGAAATGGACTCAACACCGCATATTAAACGCCTAAGAATGTGCCTGACTAGTAAGTATCTTAAAACCTATGGATTGCTATGTCTCCGAAAGAGAATCAAGCATGTGTACAGGGGCATAAACGCAGCAGTGATAGGATTGGAGAGGTTCGGTGAGCAAATGAAGACCCTTTGAAGTCATATTGCATGGTACCCATTCCACGGGTTTCAACTACCCAGGTTTAAGGTATTCTTCCTTCAGCTAAAACATGCATGTGGAACCTAGAGTATGATCAACCATGTGATCGGGAGACGTGTTCAAATATGTCTCAGTTTTCCTCCCCTGGTACTCGGGTACAACATTCCAGACGCTTTACTAACACTCTCCCCACTTGGAGAGTCAGTCCCTTTAACCTCCTGTTTGGCCCAGTTTGCAATTTCTGCGGAAGATGAACAGGAATAGCGAGAACCAATGAGAGGCTAGCTGGAGGTGTCTGGACGGGCAAATTTAACTCTCATTTCCCACCAGGAAGAGGAATTAACCAAAGGCTCAGCATGCCGGGCCGGAACCAGATTAGGGCCTGAAGCCATCCTGCGGTGTTGCGGCCAGGTCACAAGAAAGCGAGTTGAAGAAAGGAGCTCAGGGTCACTGTAATTCACAAACCTGCAGAGTTATAAATGACAGCTATCGTCCAAAAATAGACTGAAGTAAGGCTGCCAAGAGGACTTGAAAGCAGGGCAGAATTGCAGGAAACCGATTTCAGGAGGTAGACTGGAATTGCATTGAAAGCATAGGAAAAGAGGCAGAACGTCCACAATGATGCACTTGGCCAAAAAGGGCGTATGCGTTTTTTCCTGAATATATTCAGGAAAAAACGCATACGCCCTTTTTGGCCAACCAAGCAAGCTTGCAAAGGAAATCTGCACTACAATGAAGTCTCACTTCCCCCTGGTCAAAAGGGCCATCTGAAAAACGTGTAAAATCCAGAAAGGCAGGACAGGCCATGGAGAACTGGGAGCCTTGTTATGCTGATGGGCGGGATGTAAATTGCCAACAGACACTCGGGAGAAGTGTATGGTGTTTCCTGAAACATCTAAAAAACAAAGCAACAGAGCCTAGGGCACTTCCACTTATGGTCCTATAGCTTAGGGAAATTAAAATCAAAAAGACACAGCCACCCCAAAGTTTGGGACGCCTCTGTTTACAAGAAACTCGTTTACAGTACAAGTTCAACATCGCAGAAAGTGAAAAATGGATAAAGAAGTTGTGGTATTTACTTACAAAGCAATATCACTCAGCAATGAAATCTATGTCATCAGGCCCTTAGCATCACAATGAGTGGATTCAGGTATGATGATTCTAACTGAAATAAGTCACACAGAAAAAGAAACATCATAAGATATCAGTAATACACGGAATGTAAACTTGGCTACACAGGAACTGAATTACAGAACAGAACAGGGTCTCAAATTTAGAAAACCAACTTATGCTTGCTTAAGGGTAAAGGTGAGTTGGGGTGCTGCATAAAACCAGAGATTGAAATGAGCACAGATAAAGTTCCTTAAGTCAAATATGGAATAGACAAGAGCTACTCCTTGCTCAACGAAATGGACTCAACACCGCATATTAAACGCCTAAGAATGTACCTGACTAGTAAGTATCGTAAAACCTATGGATTGCTATGTCTCCAAAAGAGAATCAAGCATGTGTACAGGGGCATAAACGCAGCAGTGATAGGATTGGAGAGGTTCGGTGAGCAAATGAAGACCCTTTGAATTCATATTGCATGGTACCCATTACACGGGTCTCAACTCTCCAGGTTTAAGTTATTCTTCCTTCAGCTAAATCATGCATGTGGAACCCAAGTATGATCAACCATGTGAACGGGAGACGTGTTCAAATATGTCTCAGTTTTCCTCCCCTGGTACTCGGGTGCAACATTCCAGACGCTTTACTAACACTCTCCCCACTTGGAGAGTCAGTGCTTTAACCTCCTGTTTGGCCCAGTTTGCAATTTCTGCGGAAGATGAACAGGAATAGCGAGAACCAATGAGAGGCTAGCTGGAGGTGTCTGGACGGGCAAATTTACCTCTCATTTCCCACCAGGAAGAGGAAATAACCAAAGGCTCAGCGTGCCGTACCGGAACCAGATTAGGGCCTGAAGCCATCCTGCGGTGTTGCGGCCAGCTCAAAAGAAAGCGAGTTGAAGAAAGGAGCTCAGGGGCACTGTAATTCACAAACCTGCAGAGTTATAAATGACAGCTATCGTCCAAAAATATACTGAAGTAAGGCTGCCAAGAGGACTTGAAAGCGGGGCAGAATTGCAGGAAACCGATTTCAGGAGGTAGACTGGAATTGCATTGAAAGCATAGGAAAAGAGGCAGAACGTCCACAATGATGCACTTGGCCAAAAAGGGCGTATGCGTTTTTTCCTGAATATATTCAGGAAAAAACGCATACGCCCTTTTTGGCCAACCAAGCAAGCTTGCAAAGGAAATCTGCACTACAATGAAGTCTCACTTCCCCCCGGTCAAAAGGGCCATCTGAAAAAAATGTAAAATCCAGAAAGGCAGGACAGGCCATGGAGAACTGGGAGCCTTGTTATGCTGATGGGCGGGATGTAAATTGCCAACAACCACTTGGGAGAAGTGTATGGTGTTTCCTAAAACATCTAAAAAACAAAGCAACAGAACCTAGGGCACTTCCACTTATGGTCCTATAGCTTAGGGATATTAAAATCAAAAAGACACAGCCACCCCAAAGTTTGGAACGGCTCTGTTTACAAGAACCTCGTTTACAGTACAAGTTCAACATCGCAGAAAGTGAAAAATGGATAAAGAAGTTGTGGTATTTACTTACAAAGCAATATCACTCAGCAATGAAATCTGTGTCATCAGGCCCTTAGCAGCACAATGAGTGGATTCAGGTATGATGATTCTAACTGAAGTAAGTCACACAGAAAAAGAAACATCATAAGATATCAGTAATACACGGAATGTAAACTTGGCTACACAGGAACTGAATTACAGAACAGAACAGGGTCTCAAATTTAGAAAACCAACTTAAGCTTGCTTAAGGGTAAAGGTGAGTTGGGGTGCTGCATAAAACCAGAGATTGAAATGAGCACAGATAAAGTTCCTTAAGTCAAATATGGAATAGACAAGAGCTACTCCTTGCTCAACGAAATGGACTCAACACCGCATATTAAACGCCTAAGAATGTACCTGACTAGTAAGTATCTTAAAACCTATGGATTGCTATGTCTCCGAAAGAGAATCAAGCATGTGTACAGGGGCATAAACGCAGCAGTGATAGGATTGGAGAGGTTCGGTGAGCAAATGAAGACCCTTTGAAGTCATATTGCATGGTATCCATTACACGGGTCTTAACTCTCCAGGTTTAAGGTATTCTTCCTTCAGCTAAAACATGCATGTGGAACCCAAGAATGATCAACCATGTGAACGGGAGACGTGTTCAAATATGTCTCAGTTTTCCTCCCCTGGTACTCGGGTGCAACATTCCAGACGCTTTACTAACACTCTCCCCACTTGGAGAGTCAGCGCCTTTAACCTCCTGTTTGGCCCAGTTTGCAATTTCTGCGGAAGATGAACAGGAATAGCGAGAACCAATGAGAGACTAGCTGGAGGTGTCTGGACGGGCAAATTTAACTCTCATTTCCCACCAGGAAGAGGAAATAACCAAAGGCTCAGCGTGCCGTGCCGGAACCAGATTAGGGCCTGAAGCCATCCTGCGGTGTTGCAGCCAGGTCACAAGAAAGCAAGTTGAAGAAAGGAGCTCAAGGGCACTGTAATTCACAAACCTGCAGAGTTATAAATGACAGCTATCGTCCAAAAATAGACTGAAGTAAGGCTGCCAAGAGGACTTGAAAGCGGGGCAGAATTGCAGGAAACCGATTTCAGGAGGTAGACTGGAATTGCATTGAAAGCATAGGAAAAGAGGCAGAACGTCCACAATGATGCACTTGGCCAAAAAGTGTGTATGCGTTTTTTCCTGAATATATTCAGGAAAAAACGCATACGCCCTTTTTGGCCAACCAAGCAAGCTTGCAAAGGAAATCTGCACTACAATGAAGTCTCACTTCCCCCTGGTCAAAAGGGCCATCTGAAAAAAGTGTAAAATCCAGAAAGGCAGGACAGGCCATGGAGAACTGGGAGCCTTGTTATGCTGATGGGCGGGATGTAAATTGCCAACAACCACTGGGGAGAAGTGTATGGTGTTTCCTGAAACATCTAAAAAACAAAGCAACAGAGCCTAGGGCACTTCCACTTATGGTCCTATAGCTTAGGGAAATTAAAATCAAAAAGACACAGCCACCCCAAAGTTTGGAACGGCTCTGTTTACAAGAACCTCGTTTACAGTACAAGTTCAACATCGCAGAAAGTGAAAAATGGATAAAGAAGTTGTGGTATTCACTTACAAAGCAATATCACTCAGCAATGAAATCTATGTCATCAGGCCCTTAGCAGCACAATGAGTGGATTCAGGTATGATGATTCTAACTGAAATAAGTCACACAGAAAAAGAAACATCATAAGATATCAGTAATACACGGAATGGAAACTTGGCTACACAGGAACTGAATTACAGAACAGAACAGGGTCTCAAATTTAGAAAACCAACTTATGCTTGCTTAAGGGGAAAGGTGAGTTGGGGTGCTGCATAAAACCAGAGATTGAAATGAGCACAGATAAAGTTCCTTAAGTCAAATATGGAATAGACAAGAGCTACTCCTTGCTCAACGAAATGGACTCAACACCGCATATTAAACGTCTAAGAATGTACCTGACTAGTAAGTATCTTAAAACCTATGGATTGCTATGTCTCCGAAAGAGAATCAAGCATGTGTACAGGGGCATAAACGCAGCAGTGATAGGATTGGAGAGGTTCGGTGAGCAAATGAAGACCCTTTGAAGTCATATTGCATGGTACCCATTACATGGGTCTTAACTCTCCAGGTTTAAGGTATTCTTCCTTCAGCTAAAACATGCATGTGGAACCCAAGTATGATCAACCATGTGAACGGGAGACGTGTTCAAATATGTCTCAGTTTTCCTCCCCTGGTACTCGGGTGCAACATTCCAGACGCTTTACTAACACTCTCCCCACTTGGAGAGTCAGCGCCTTTAACCTCCTGTTTGGCCCAGTTTGCAATTTCTGCGGAAGATGAACAGGAATAGCGAGAACCAATGAGAGACTAGCTGGAGGTGTTTGGACGGGCAAATTTAACTCTCATTTCCCACCAGGAAGAGGAAATAACCAAAGGCTCAGCGTGCCGTGCCGGAACCAGATTAGGGCCTGAAGCCATCCTGCGGTGTTGCGGCCAGGTCACAAGAAAGCAAGTTGAAGAAAGGAGCTCAGGGGCACTGTAATTCACAAACCTGCAGAGTTATAAATGACAGCTATCGTCCAAAAATAGACTGAAGTAAGGCTGCCAAGAGGACTTGAAATCGGGGCACAATTGCAGGAAACCGATTTCAGGAGGTAGACTGGAATTGCATTGAAAGCATAGGAAAAGAGGCAGAACGTCCACAATGATGCACTTGGCCAAAAAGGGCGTATGCGTTTTTTCCTGAATATATTCAGGAAAAAACGCATACGCCCTTTTTGGCCAACCAAGCAAGCTTGCAAAGGAAATCTGCACTACAATGAAGTCTCACTTCCCCCCGGTCAAAAGGGCCATCTGAAAAAAGTGTAAAATCCAGAAAGGCAGGACAGGCCATGGAGAACTGGGAGCCTTGTTATGCTGATGGGCGGGATGTAAATTGCCAACAACCACTCGGGAGAAGTGTATGGTGTTTCCTGAAACATCTAAAAAACAAAGCAACAGAACCTAGGGCACTTCCACTTATGGTCCTATAGCTTAGGGAAATTAAAATCAAAAAGACACAGCCACCCCAAAGTTTGGAACGGCTCTGTTTACAAGAACCTCGTTTACAGTACAAGTTCAACATCGCAGAAAGTGAAAAATGGATAAAGAAGTTGTGGTATTCACTTACAAAGCAATATCACTCAGCAATGAAATCTATGTCATCAGGCCCTTAGCAGCACAATGAGTGGATTCAGGTATGATGATTCTAACTGAAATAAGTCACACAGAAAAAGAAACATCATAAGATATCAGTAATACACGGAATGGAAACTTGGCTACACAGGAACTGAATTACAGAACAGAACTGGGTCACAAATTTAGAAAACCAACTTATGCTTGCTTAAGGGTAAAGGTGAGTTGGGGTGCTGCATAAAACCAGAGATTGAAATGAGCACAGATAAAGTTCCTTAAGCCAAATATGGAATAGACAAGAGCTACTCCTTGCTCAACGAAATGGACTCAACACCGCATATTAAACGCCTAAGAATGTACCTGACTTGTAAGTATCTTAAAACCTATGGATTGCTATGTCTCCGAAAGAGAATCAAGCATGTGTACAGGGGCATAAACGCAGCAGTGATAGGATTGGAGAGGTTCGGTGAGCAAATGAAGACCCTTTGAAGTCATATTGCATGGTACCCATTCCACGGGTTTCAACTACCCAGGTTTAAGGTATTCTTCCTTCAGCTAAAACATGCATGTGGAACCTAGAGTATGATCAACCATGTGATCGGGAGACGTGTTCAAATATGTCTCAGTTTTCCTCCCCTGGTACTCGGGTGCAACATTCCAGACGCTTTACTAACACTCTCCCCACTTGGAGAGTCAGTCCCTTTAACCTCCTGTTTGGCCCAGTTTGCAATTTCTGCGGAAGATGAACAGGAATAGCAAGAACCAATGAGAGGCTAGCTGGAGGTGTCTGGACGGGCAAATTTAACTCTCATTTCCCACCAGGAAGAGGAAATAACCAAAGGCTCAGCGTGCCGTGCCGGAACCAGATTAGGGCCTGAAGCCATCCTGCGGTGTTGCGGCCAGGTCACAAGAAAGCAAGTTGAAGAAAGGAGCTCAGGGGCACTGTAATTCACAAACCTGCAGAGTTATAAATGACAGCTATCGTCCAAAAATAGACTGAAGTAAGGCTGCCAACAGGACTTGAAAGCGGGGCAGAATTGCAGGAAACCGATTTCAGGAGGTAGACTGGAATTGCATTGAAAGCATAGGAAAAGAGGCAGAACGTCCACAATGATGCACTTGGCCAAAAAGGGCGTATGCGTTTTTTCCTGAATATATTCAGGAAAAAACGCATACGCCCTTTTTGGCCAACCAAGCAAGCTTGCAAAGGAAATCTGCACTACAATGAAGTCTCACTTCCCCCCGGTCAAAAGGGCCATCTGAAAAAAGTGTAAAATCCAGAAAGGCAGGACAGGCCATGGAGAACTGGGAGCCTTGTTATGCTGATGGGCGGGATGTAAATTGCCAACAGACACTCGGGAGAAGTGTATGGTGTTTCCTGAAACATCTAAAAAACAAAGCAACAGAGCCTAGGGCACTTCCACTTATGGTCCTATAGCTTAGGGAAATTAAAATCAAAAAGACACAGCCACCCCAAAGTTTGGGACGCCTCTGTTTACAAGAACCTCGTTTACAGTACAAGTTCAACATCGCAGAAAGTGAAAAATGGATAAAGAAGTTGTGGTATTCACTTACAAAGCAATATCACTCAGCAATGAAATCTATGTCATCAGGCCCTTAGCAGCACAATGAGTGGATTCAGGTATGATGATTCTAACTGAAATAAGTCACACAGAAAAAGAAACATCATAAGATATCAGTAATACACAGAATGGAAACTTGGCTACACAGGAACTGAATTACAGAACAGAACAGGGTCTCAAATTTAGAAAACCAACTTATGCTTGCTTAAGGGTAAAGGTGAGTTGGGGTGCTGCATAAAACCAGAGATTGAAATGAGCACAGATAAAGTTCCTTAAGTCAAATATGGAATAGACAAGAGCTACTCCTTGCTCAACGAAATGGACTCAACACCGCATATTAAACGCCTAAGAATGTACCTGACTAGTAAGTATCGTAAAACCTATGGATTGCTATGTCTCCAAAAGAGAATCAAGCATGTGTACAGGGGCATAAACGCAGCAGTGATAGGATTGGAGAGGTTCGGTGAGCAAATGAAGACCCTTTGAATTCATATTGCATGGTACCCATTACACGGGTCTCAACTCTCCAGGTTTAAGGTATTCTTCCTTCAGCTAAAACATGCATGTGGAACCCAAGTATGATCAACCATGTGAACGGGAGACGTGTTCAAATATGTCTCAGTTTTCCTCCCCTGGTACTCGGGTGCAACATTCCAGACGCTTTACTAACACTCTCCCCACTTGGAGAGTCAGTGCTTTAACCTCCTGTTTGGCCCAGTTTGCAATTTCTGCGGAAGATGAACAGGAATAGCGAGAACCAATGAGAGGCTAGCTGGAGGTGTCTGGACGGGCAAATTTACCTCTCATTTCCCACCAGGAAGAGGAAATAACCAAAGGCTCAGCGTGCCGTACCGGAACCAGATTAGGGCCTGAAGCCATCCTGCGGTGTTGCGGCCAGCTCAAAAGAAAGCGAGTTGAAGAAAGGAGCTCAGGGGCACTGTAATTCACAAACCTGCAGAGTTATAAATGACAGCTATCGTCCAAAAATATACTGAAGTAAGGCTGCCAAGAGGACTTGAAAGCGGGGCAGAATTGCAGGAAACCGATTTCAGGAGGTAGACTGGAATTGCATTGAAAGCATAGGAAAAGAGGCAGAACGTCCACAATGATGCACTTGGCCAAAAAGGGCGTATGCGTTTTTTCCTGAATATATTCAGGAAAAAACGCATACGCCCTTTTTGGCCAACCAAGCAAGCTTGCAAAGGAAATCTGCACTACAATGAAGTCTCACTTCCCCCTGGTCAAAAGGGCCATCTGAAAAAAATGTAAAATCCAGAAAGGCAGGACAGGCCATGGAGAACTTGGAGCCTTGTTATGCTGATGGGCGGGATGTAAATTGCCAACAACCACTTGGGAGAAGTGTATGGTGTTTCCTAAAACATCTAAAAAACAAAGCAACAGAACCTAGGGCACTTCCACTTATGGTCCTATAGATTAGGGATATTAAAATCAAAAAGACACAGCCACCCCAAAGTTTGGAACGGCTCTGTTTACAAGAACCTCGTTTACAGTACAAGTTCAACATCGCAGAAAGTGAAAAATGGATAAAGAAGTTGTGGTATTTACTTACAAAGCAATATCACTCAGCAATGAAATCTGTGTCATCAGGCCCTTAGCAGCACAATGAGTGGATTCAGGTATGATGATTCTAACTGAAGTAAGTCACACAGAAAAAGAAACATCATAAGATATCAGTAATACACGGAATGTAAACTTGGCTACACAGGAACTGAATTACAGAACAGAACAGGGTCTCAAATTTAGAAAACCAACTTATGCTTGCTTAAGGGTAAAGGTGAGTTGGGGTGCTGCATAAAACCAGAGATTGAAATGAGCACAGATAAAGTTCCTTAAGTCAAATATGGAATAGACAAGAGCTACTCCTTGCTCAACGAAATGGACTCAACACCGCATATTAAACGCCTAAGAATGTACCTGACTAGTAAGTATCTTAAAACCTATGGATTGCTATGTCTCCGAAAGAGAATCAAGCATGTGTACAGGGGCATAAACGCAGCAGTGATAGGATTGGAGAGGTTCGGTGAGCAAATGAAGACCCTTTGAAGTCATATTGCATGGTATCCATTACACGGGTCTTAACTCTCCAGGTTTAAGGTATTCTTCCTTCAGCTAAAACATGCATGTGGAACCCAAGAATGATCAACCATGTGAACGGGAGACGTGTTCAAATATGTCTCAGTTTTCCTCCCCTGGTACTCGGGTGCAACATTCCAGACGCTTTACTAACACTCTCCCCACTTGGAGAGTCAGCGCCTTTAACCTCCTGTTTGGCCCAGTTTGCAATTTCTGCGGAAGATGAACAGGAATAGCGAGAACCAATGAGAGACTAGCTGGAGGTGTCTGGACGGGCAAATTTAACTCTCATTTCCCACCAGGAAGAGGAAATAACCAAAGGCTCAGCGTGCCGTGCCGGAACCAGATTAGGGCCTGAAGCCATCCTGCGGTGTTGCAGCCAGGTCACAAGAAAGCAAGTTGAAGAAAGGAGCTCAAGGGCACTGTAATTCACAAACCTGCAGAGTTATAAATGACAGCTATCGTCCAAGAATAGACTGAAGTAAGGCTGCCAAGAGGACTTGAAAGTGGGGCAGAATTGCAGGAAACCGATTTCAGGAGGTAGACTGGAATTGCATTGAAAGCATAGGAAAAGAGGCAGAACGTCCACAATGATGCACTTGGCCAAAAAGTGTGTATGCGTTTTTTCCTGAATATATTCAGGAAAAAACGCATACGCCCTTTTTGGCCAACCAAGCAAGCTTGCAAAGGAAATCTGCACTACAATGAAGTCTCACTTCCCCCTGGTCAAAAGGGCCATCTGAAAAAAGTGTAAAATCCAGAAAGGCAGGACAGGCCATGGAGAACTGGGAGCCTTGTTATGCTGATGGGCGGGATGTAAATTGCCAACAACCACTGGGGAGAAGTGTATGGTGTTTCCTGAAACATCTAAAAAACAAAGCAACAGAGCCTAGGGCACTTCCACTTATGGTCCTATAGCTTAGGGAAATTAAAATCAAAAAGACACAGCCACCCCAAAGTTTGGAACGGCTCTGTTTACAAGAACCTCGTTTACAGTACAAGTTCAACATCGCAGAAAGTGAAAAATGGATAAAGAAGTTGTGGTATTCACTTACAAAGCAATATCACTCAGCAATGAAATCTATGTCATCAGGCCCTTAGCAGCACAATGAGTGGATTCAGGTATGATGATTCTAACTGAAATAAGTCACACAGAAAAAGAAACATCATAAGATATCAGTAATACACGGAATGGAAACTTGGCTACACAGGAACTGAATTACAGAACAGAACAGGGTCTCAAATTTAGAAAACCAACTTATGCTTGCTTAAGGGGAAAGGTGAGTTGGGGTGCTGCATAAAACCAGAGATTGAAATGAGCACAGATAAAGTTCCTTAAGTCAAATATGGAATAGACAAGAGCTACTCCTTGCTCAACGAAATGGACTCAACACCGCATATTAAACGTCTAAGAATGTACCTGACTAGTAAGTATCTTAAAACCTATGGATTGCTATGTCTCCGAAAGAGAATCAAGCATGTGTACAGGGGCATAAACGCAGCAGTGATAGGATTGGAGAGGTTCGGTGAGCAAATGAAGACCCTTTGAAGTCATATTGCATGGTACCCATTACACGGGTCTTAACTCTCCAGGTTTAAGGTATTCTTCCTTCAGCTAAAACATGCATGTGGAACCCAAGTATGATCAACCATGTGAACGGGAGACGTGTTCAAATATGTCTCAGTTTTCCTCCCCTGGTACTCGGGTGCAACATTCCAGACGCTTTACTAACACTCTCCCCACTTGGAGAGTCAGCGCCTTTAACCTCCTGTTTGGCCCAGTTTGCAATTTCTGCGGAAGATGAACAGGAATAGCGAGAACCAATGAGAGACTAGCTGGAGGTGTTTGGACGGGCAAATTTAACTCTCATTTCCCACCAGGAAGAGGAAATAACCAAAGGCTCAGCGTGCCGTGCCGGAACCAGATTAGGGCCTGAAGCCATCCTGCGGTGTTGCGGCCAGGTCACAAGAAAGCAAGTTGAAGAAAGGAGCTCAGGGGCACTGTAATTCACAAACCTGCAGAGTTATAAATGACAGCTATCGTCCAAAAATAGACTGAAGTAAGGCTGCCAAGAGGACTTGAAATCGGGGCAGAATTGCAGGAAACCGATTTCAGGAGGTAGACTGGAATTGCATTGAAAGCATAGGAAAAGAGGCAGAACGTCCACAATGATGCACTTGGCCAAAAAGGGCGTATGCGTTTTTTCCTGAATATATTCAGGAAAAAACGCATACGCCCTTTTTGGCCAACCAAGCAAGCTTGCAAAGGAAATCTGCACTACAATGAAGTCTCACTTCCCCCCGGTCAAAAGGGCCATCTGAAAAAAGTGTAAAATCCAGAAAGGCAGGACAGGCCATGGAGAACTGGGAGCCTTGTTATGCTGATGGGCGGGATGTAAATTGCCAACAACCACTCGGGAGAAGTGTATGGTGTTTCCTGAAACATCTAAAAAACAAAGCAACAGAACCTAGGGCACTTCCACTTATGGTCCTATAGCTTAGGGAAATTAAAATCAAAAAGACACAGCCACCCCAAAGTTTGGAACGGCTCTGTTTACAAGAACCTCGTTTACAGTACAAGTTCAACATCGCAGAAAGTGAAAAATGGATAAAGAAGTTGTGGTATTCACTTACAAAGCAATATCACTCAGCAATGAAATCTATGTCATCAGGCCCTTAGCAGCACAATGAGTGGATTCAGGTATGATGATTCTAACTGAAATAAGTCACACAGAAAAAGAAACATCATAAGATATCAGTAATACACGGAATGGAAACTTGGCTACACAGGAACTGAATTACAGAACAGAACTGGGTCACAAATTTAGAAAAACAACTTATGCTTGCTTAAGGGTAAAGGTGAGTTGGGGTGCTGCATAAAACCAGAGATTGAAATGAGCACAGATAAAGTTCCTTAAGCCAAATATGGAATAGACAAGAGCTACTCCTTGCTCAACGAAATGGACTCAACACCGCATATTAAACGCCTAAGAATGTACCTGACTTGTAAGTATCTTAAAACCTATGGATTGCTATGTCTCCGAAAGAGAATCAAGCATGTGTACAGGGGCATAAACGCAGCAGTGATAGGATTGGAGAGGTTCGGTGAGCAAATGAAGACCCTTTGAAGTCATATTGCATGGTACCCATTCCACGGGTTTCAACTACCCAGGTTTAAGGTATTCTTCCTTCAGCTAAAACATGCATGTGGAACCTAGAGTATGATCAACCATGTGATCGGGAGACGTGTTCAAATATGTCTCAGTTTTCCTCCCCTGGTACTCGGGTGCAACATTCCAGACGCTTTACTAACACTCTCCCCACTTGGAGAGTCAGTCCCTTTAACCTCCTGTTTGGCCCAGTTTGCAATTTCTGCGGAAGATGAACAGGAATAGCAAGAACCAATGAGAGGCTAGCTGGAGGTGTCTGGACGGGCAAATTTAACTCTCATTTCCCACTAGGAAGAGGAAATAACCAAAGGCTCAGCGTGCCGTGCCGGAACCAGATTAGGGCCTGAAGCCATCCTGCGGTGTTGCGGCCAGGTCACAAGAAAGCAAGTTGAAGAAAGGAGCTCAGGGGCACTGTAATTCACAAACCTGCAGAGTTATAAATGACAGCTATCGTCCAAAAATAGACTGAAGTAAGGCTGCCAACAGGACTTGAAAGCGGGGCAGAATTGCAGGAAACCGATTTCAGGAGGTAGACTGGAATTGCATTGAAAGCATAGGAAAAGAGGCAGAACGTCCACAATGATGCACTTGGCCAAAAAGGGCGTATGCGTTTTTTCCTGAATATATTCAGGAAAAAACGCATACGCCCTTTTTGGCCAACCAAGCAAGCTTGCAAAGGAAATCTGCACTACAATGAAGTCTCACTTCCCCCCGGTCAAAAGGGCCATCTGAAAAAAGTGTAAAATCCAGAAAGGCAGGACAGGCCATGGAGAACTGGGAGCCTTGTTATGCTGATGGGCGGGATGTAAATTGCCAACAGACACTCGGGAGAAGTGTATGGTGTTTCCTGAAACATCTAAAAAACAAAGCAACAGAGCCTAGGGCACTTCCACTTATGGTCCTATAGCTTAGGGAAATTAAAATCAAAAAGACACAGCCACCCCAAAGTTTGGGACGCCTCTGTTTACAAGAACCTCGTTTACAGTACAAGTTCAACATCGCAGAAAGTGAAAAATGGATAAAGAAGTTGTGGTATTCACTTACAAAGCAATATCACTCAGCAATGAAATCTATGTCATCAGGCCCTTAGCAGCACAATGAGTGGATTCAGGTATGATGATTCTAACTGAAATAAGTCACACAGAAAAAGAAACATCATAAGATATCAGTAATACACAGAATGGAAACTTGGCTACACAGGAACTGAATTACAGAACAGAACAGGGTCTCAAATTTAGAAAAACAACTTATGCTTGCTTAAGGGTAAAGGTGAGATGGGGTGCTGCATAAAACCAGAGATTGAAATGAGCACAGATGAAGTTCCTTAAGCCAAATATGGAATAGACAAGAGCTACTCCTTGCTCAACGAAATGGACTCAACACCGCATATTAAACGCCTAAGAATGTGCCTGACTTGTAAGTATCTTAAAACCTATGGATTGCTATGTCTCCGAAAGAGAATCAAGCATGTGTACAGGGGCATAAACGCAGCAGTGATAGGATTGGAGAGGTTCGGTGAGCAAATGAAGACCCTTTGAAGTCATATTGCATGGTACCCATTCCACGGGTTTCAACTACCCAGGTTTAAGGTATTCTTCCTTCAGCTAAAACATGCATGTGGAACCTAGAGTATGATCAACCATGTGATCAGGAGACGTGTTCAAATATGTCTCAGTTTTCCTCCCCTGGTACTCGGGTGCAACATTCCAGACGCTTTACTAACACTCTCCCCACTTGGAGAGTCAGTCCCTTTAACCTCCTGTTTGGCCCAGTTTGCAATTTCTGCGGAAGATGAACAGGAATAGCAAGAACCAATGAGAGGCTAGCTGGAGGTGTCTGGACGGGCAAATTTAACTCTCATTTCCCACCAGGAAGAGGAAATAACCAAAGGCTCAGCGTGCCGTGCCGGAACCAGATTAGGGCCTGAAGCCATCCTGCGGTGTTGCGGCCAGGTCACAAGAAAGCAAGTTGAAGAAAGGAGCTCAGGGGCACTGTAATTCACAAACCTGCAGAGTTATAAATGACAGCTATCGTCCAAAAATAGACTGAAGTAAGGCTGCCAACAGGACTTGAAAGCGGGGCAGAATTGCAGGAAACCGATTTCAGGAGGTAGACTGGAATTGCATTGAAAGCATAGGAAAAGAGGCAGAACGTCCACAATGATGCACTTGGCCAAAAAGGGCGTATGCGTTTTTTCCTGAATATATTCAGGAAAAAACGCATACGCCCTTTTTGGCCAACCAAGCAAGCTTGCAAAGGAAATCTGCACTACAATGAAGTCTCACTTCCCCCCGGTCAAAAGGGCCATCTGAAAAAAGTGTAAAATCCAGAAAGGCAGGACAGGCCATGGAGAACTGGGAGCCTTGTTATGCTGATGGGCGGGATGTAAATTGCCAACAGACACTCGGGAGAAGTGTATGGTGTTTCCTGAAACATCTAAAAAACAAAGCAACAGAGCCTAGGGCACTTCCACTTATGGTCCTATAGCTTAGGGAAATTAAAATCAAAAAGACACAGCCACCCCAAAGTTTGGGACGCCTCTGTTTACAAGAACCTCGTTTACAGTACAAGTTCAACATCGCAGAAAGTGAAAAATGGATAAAGAAGTTGTGGTATTCACTTACAAAGCAATATCACTCAGCAATGAAATCTATGTCATCAGGCCCTTAGCAGCACAATGAGTGGATTCAGGTATGATGATTCTAACTGAAATAAGTCACACAGAAAAAGAAACATCATAAGATATCAGTAATACACAGAATGGAAACTTGGCTACACAGGAACTGAATTACAGAACAGAACAGGGTCTCAAATTTAGAAAAACAACTTATGCTTGCTTAAGGGTAAAGGTGAGATGGGGTGCTGCATAAAACCAGAGATTGAAATGAGCACAGATAAAGTTCCTTAAGCCAAATATGGAATAGACAAGAGCTACTCCTTGCTCAACGAAATGGACTCAACACCGCATATTAAACGCCTAAGAATGTGCCTGACTTGTAAGTATCTTAAAACCTATGGATTGCTATGTCTCCGAAAGAGAATCAAGCATGTGTACAGGGGCATAAACGCAGCAGTGATAGGATTGGAGAGGTTCGGTGAGCAAATGAAGACCCTTTGAAGTCATATTGCATGGTACCCATTCCACGGGTTTCAACTACCCAGGTTTAAGGTATTCTTCCTTCAGCTAAAACATGCATGTGGAACCTAGAGTATGATCAACCATGTGATCAGGAGACGTGTTCAAATATGTCTCAGTTTTCCTCCCCTGGTACTCGGGTACAACATTCCAGACGCTTTACTAACACTCTCCCCACTTGGAGAGTCAGTCCCTTTAACCTCCTGTTTGGCCCAGTTTGCAATTTCTGCGGAAGATGAACAGGAATAGCGAGAACCAATGAGAGGCTAGCTGGAGGTGTCTGGACGGGCAAATTTAACTCTCATTTCCCACCAGGAAGAGGAATTAACCAAAGGCTCAGCATGCCGGGCCGGAACCAGATTAGGGCCTGAAGCCATCCTGCGGTGTTGCGGCCAGGTCACAAGAAAGCGAGTTGAAGAAAGGAGCTCAGGGTCACTGTAATTCACAAACCTGCAGAGTTATAAATGACAGCTATCGTCCAAAAATAGACTGAAGTAAGGCTGCCAAGAGGACTTGAAAGCGGGGCAGAATTGCAGGAAACCGATTTCAGGAGGTAGACTGGACTTGCATTGAAAGCATAGGAAAAGAGGCAGAACGTCCACAATGATGCACTTGGGCAAAAAGGGCGTATGCGTTTTTTCCTGAATATATTCAGGAAAAAACGCATACGCCCTTTTTGGCCAACCAAGCAAGCTTGCAAAGGAAATCTGCACTACAATGAAGTCTCACTTCCCCCCGGTCAAAAGGGCCATCTGAAAAAAGTGTAAAATCCAGAAAGGCAGGACAGGCCATGGAGAACTGGGAGCCTTGTTATGCTGATGGGCGGGATGTAAATTGCCAACAACCACTTGGGAGAAGTGTATGGTGTTTCCTGAAACATCTAAAAAACAAAGCAACAGAGCCTAAGGCACTTCCACTTATGGTCCTATAGCTTAGGGAAATTAAAATCAAAAAGACACAGCCACCCCAAAGTTTGGAACGGCTCTGTTTACAAGAACCTCGTTTACAGTACAAGTTCAACATCGCAGAAAGTGAAAAATGGATAAAGAAGTTGTGGTATTCACTTACAAAGCAATATCACTCAGCAATGAAATCTCTGTCATCAGGCCCTTAGCAGCACAATGAGTGGATTCAGGTATGATGATTCTAACTGAAATAAGTCACACAGAAAAGGAAACATCATAAGATATCAGTAATACACGGAATGTAAACTTGGCTACACAGGAACTGAATTACAGAACAGAACAGGGTCTCAAATTTAGAAAACCAACTTATGCTTGCTTAAGGGTAAAGGTGAGTTGGGGTGCTGCATAAAACCAGAGATTGAAATGAGCAGAGATAAAGTTCCTTAAGCCAAATATGGAATAGACAAGAGCTACTCCTTGCTCAACGAAATGGACTCAACACCGCATATTAAACGCCTAAGAATGTACCTGACTTGTAAGTATCTTAAAACCTATGGATTGCTATGTCTCCGAAAGAGAATCAAGCATGTGTACAGGGGCATAAACGCAGCAGTGATAGGATTGGAGAGGTTCGGTGAGCAAATGAAGACCCTTTGAAGTCATATTCATGGTACCCATTCCACGGGTTTCAACTACCCAGATTTTAGGTATTCTTCCTTCAGCTAAAACATGCATGTGGAACCCAGAGTATGATCAACCATGTGATCGGGAGACGTGTTCAAATATGTCTCAGTTTTCCTCCCCTGGTACTCGGGTGCAACATTCCAGACGCTTTACTAACACTCTCCCCACTTGGAGAGTCAGCGCCTTTAACCTCCTGTTTGGCCCAGTTTGCAATTTCTGTGGAAGATGAACAGGAATAGCGAGAACCAATGAGAGACTAGCTGGAGGTGTCTGGATGGGCAAATTTAACTCTCATTTCCCACCAGTAAGAGGAATTAACCAAAGGCTCAGCATGCCGTGCCAGAACCACATTAGGGCCTGAAGACATCCTGCGGTGTTGCGGCCAGGTCACAAGAAAGCGAGTTGAAGAAAGGAGCCTAGGGGCACTGTAATTCACAAACCTGCAGACTTATAAATGACAGCTGTCATCCAAAAATAGACTGAAGTAAGGCTGCCAAGAGGACTTGAAAGCGGGGCAGAATTGCAGGAAACCGATTTCAGGAGGTAGACTGGAATTGCATTGAAAGCATAGGAAAAGAGGCAGAACGTCCACAATGATGCACTTGGCCAAAAAGGGCGTATGCGTTTTTTCCTGAATATATTCAGGAAAAAACGCATACGCCCTTTTTGGCCAACCAAGCAAGCTTGCAAAGGAAATCTGCACTACAATGAAGTCTCACTTGCCCCCGGTCAAAAGGGCCATCTGAAAAAAGTGTAAAATCCAGAAAGGCAGGACAGGCCATGGAGAACTGGGAGCCTTGTTATGCTGATGGGCGGGATGTAAATTGCCAACAGACACTCGGGAGAAGTGTATGGTGTTTCCTGAAACATCTAAAAAACAAAGCAACAGAGCCTAGGGCACTTCCACTTATGGTCCTATAGCTTAGGGAAATTAAAATCAAAAAGACACAGCCACCCCAAAGTTTGGGACGTCTCTGTTTACAAGAACCTCGTTTACCGTACAAGTTCAATATCGCAGAAAGTGAAAAATGGATAAAGAAGTTGTGGTACTTACGAACAATGCAGTATCAATCAGCAATGAAATCTATGTCATCAGGCCCGTACCAGCATAATGAGTGGATTCAGGTACGATGATTCTAACTGAAATAAGTCACACATAAAAAGAAACATCATAAGATATCACTAATACACGGAATGTAAACTGGCTACACAGGAACTGAATTCCAAAACAGAACAGGGTCTCAAATTTAGAAAACCAACTTATGCTTGCTTAAGGGGAAAGGTGAGTTGGGGTGCTGCATAAAACCAGAGATTGAAATGAGCACAGATAAAGTTCCTTAAGCCAAATATGGAATAGACAAGAGCTACTCCTTGCTCAACGAAATGGACTCAACACCGCATATTAAACGCCTAAGAATGTACCTGACTAGTAAGTATCTTAAAACCTATGGATTGCTATGTCTCCGAAAGAGAATCAGGCATGTGTACAGGGGCATAAACGCAGCAGTGATAGGATTGGAGAGGTTCGGTGAGCAAATGAAGACCCTTTGAAGTCATATTGCATGGTACCCATTCCACGGGTTTCAACTACCCAGGTTTAAGGTATTCTTCCTTCAGCTAAAACATGCATGTGGAACCTAGAGTATGATCAACCATGTGATCGGGAGACGTGTTCAAATATGTCTCAGTTTTCGTACCCTGGTACTCGGGTGCAACATTCCAAACGCTTTACTAACACTCTCCCGACTTGGAGAGTCAGTCCCTTTAACCTCCTGTTTGGCCCAGTTTGCAATTTCTGCGGAAGATGAACAGGAATAGCGAGAACCAATGAGAGACTAGCTGGAGGTGTCTGGATGGGCAAATTAACTCTCATTTCCCACCAGGAAGAGGAATTAACCAAAGGCTCAGCGTGCCGTGCCAGAACCAGATTAGGGCCTGAAGACATCCTGCGGTGTTGCGGCCAGGTCACAAGAAAGCGAGTTGAAGAAAGGAGCTCAGGGGCACTGTAATTCACAAACCTGCAGAGTTATAAATGACAGCTATCGTCCAAAAATAGACTGAAGTAAGGCTGCCAAGAGGACGTGAAAGCGGGGCCGAATTGCAGGAAACCGATTTTAGGAGGTAGACTGGAATTGCATTGAAAGCATAGGAAAAGAGGCAGAACGTCCACAATGATGCACTTGGCCAAAAAGGGTGTATGCGTTTTTTCCTGAATATATTCAGGAAAAAACGCATACGCCCTTTTTGGCCAACCAAGCAAGCTTGCAAAGGAAATCTGCACTACAATGAAGTCTCACTTCCCCCGGTCAAAAGGGCCATCTGAAAAAAGTGTAAAATCCAGAAAGGCAGGACAGGCCATGGAGAACTGGGAGCCTTGTTATGCTGATGGGCGGGATGTAAATTGCCAACAGACACTCGGGAGAAGTGTATGGTGTTTCCTGAAACATCTAAAAAACAAAGCAACAGAGCCTAGGGCACTGCCACTTATGGTCCTATAGCTTAGGGAAATTAAAATCAAAAAGACACAGCCACCCCAAAGTTTGGAACGGCTCTGTTTACAAGAACCTCGTTTACAGTACAAGTTCAACATCGCAGAAAGTGAAAAATGGATAAAGTAGTTGTGGTATTTACTTACAAAGCAATATCACTCAGCAATGAAATCTTTGTCATCAGGCCCGTAGCAGCATAATGAGTGGATTCAGGTACGATGTTTCTAACTGAAATAAGTCACACAGAAAAAGAAACATCATAAGATATCAGTAATACACGGAATGTAAACTTGGCTACACAGGAACTGAATTACAGAACAGAACAGGGTCTCAAATTTAGAAAACCAACTTCTGCTTGCTTCAGGGAAAGGTGAGATGGGGTGCTCCATAAAACCAGAGATTGAAATGAGCACAGATAAAGTTCCTTAAGCCAAATATGGAATAGACAAGAGCTACTCCTTGCTCAACGAAATGGACTCAACACCCCATATTAAACGCCTAAGAATATACCTGACTAGTAAGTACCTTAAAACCTATGGATTGCTATGTCTCCGAAAGAGAATCAAGCGTGTGTACTGGGGCATAAATGCAGCAGTGATAGGATTGGAGAGGTTCGGTGAGCAAATGAAGACCCTTTGAAGTCATACTGCATGGTACCCATTCCACGGGTCTCAACTCTCCAGGTTTAATGTATTCTTCCTTCAGCTAAAACATGCATGTGGAACCCAGAGTATGATCAACCATGTGATCGGGAGACGTGTTCAAATATGTCTCAGTTTTCCTCCCCTGGTACTCGGGTGCAACATTCCAGACGCTTTACTAACACTCTCCCCACTTGGAGAGTCAGCGCCTTTAACCTCCTGTTTGGCCCAGTTTGCAATTTCTACGGAGGATGAACAGGAATAGCGAGAACCAATGAGAGACTAGCTGGAGGTGTCTGGACCGGCAAATTTAACTCTCATTTCCCACCAGGAAGAGGAAATAACCAAAGGCTCAGCGTGCCGTACCGGAACCAGATTAGGGCCTGAAGCCATCCTGCGGTGTTGCGGCCAGCTCAAAAGAAAGCGAGTTGAAGAAAGGAGCTCAGGGGCACTGTAATTCACAAACCTGCAGAGTTATAAATGACAGCTATCGTCCAAAAATAGACTGAAGTAAGGCTGCCAAGAGGACTTGAAAGCGGGGCAGAATTGCAGGATACCGATTTCAGGATGTAGACTGGAATTGCATTGAAAGCGTAGGAAAAGAGGCAGAACGTCCACAATGATGCACTTTGCCAAAAGGGCATATGCATTTTTTCCTGAATATATTCAGGAAAAAACGCATACGCCCATTTTGGCCAACCAAGCAAGCTTGCAAAGGAAATCTGCACTACAATGAAGTCTCACTTCCCCCCGGTCAAAAGGGCCATCAGAATAAAGTGTAAAATCCAGAAAGGCAGGACAGGCCATGGAGAACTGGGAGCCTTGTTATGCTGATGGGCGGGATGTAAATTGCCAACAGCCACTCTGGAGAAGTGTATGGTGTTTCCTGAAACATCTAAAAAACAAAGCAACAGAGCCTAGGGCACTTCCACTTATGGTCCTATAGCTTAGGGAAATTAATATCAAAAACACACAGCAACCCCAAAATTTGGGACGGCTCTTTTTACAGGAATCTCTTCTACGGCACAAATTAAATATCCCAGAGAGCAAATAATGGATAAAGAAGTTGCGGTACTTATGTACAACAGAATACCACTCTGCAATGAAATCTATGTCACCAGGCCCGTACCAGCATAATGAGTGGATTGAGGCACGATGATTCTAAGTGAAATAAGTCACACAGAAAAAGAAACATCATAAGGTATCACTAATACACGGAATGTGAACTTGGCTACACATGAACTGAATTACAAAACAGAACAGGGTCTCAAATTTAGAAAACCAACTTATGCCTGCTTAAGGGGGAAGGTGAGTTGGGGTGCTGCATAAAAGCAGAGTTTGAAATTAGCACAGATACCGTTCCATAAGCCAAATATGTAATAGACAATAGCTACCCCTTGCTCAACGAAATGGATTCAACAATGAGGTATCACCTCACACCTGGTAGAATAGACATCATTGAAAATCTACAAACAAAAAATGCTGGAAAGGGTGTGGAGAAAAGGAACCCTCTCCCACTATTGTTGGGAATATAAATTGATACAGTCATTATGGAGAACAATATGGAATTTCTTAAGAAACTAACAATAGAATTACCATATGATACAGCAATCCCAGTACTGGACATATACCCAGACAAAACCATAAATCAAAAAGAGTCATTCACCGCAATATTCATTGCATCACTATTTACAATATCGAGGTAATGGAAGCAACCTAAATGCCCACAGACAGACGAATGCATAAAGCTGCGGTACATATATAAAATGGAATATTACTAAGCCATGAAAAGGAATGAAATTGGGTCATTTGTAGAGACGTCGATGGATCTAGAGACTGTCATACAGAGTGAAGTAAGTCAGAAAGAGAAAAACAAATCTTGTATATTCATGCATATATGTGGAAGCTAGAAAAACTGTACAGATTAACCATTTTGCAAGGCATAAATAGAGCAACAGATGTAGACAACAAACGTATGGACAACAAGGGGGGAAAGCTGTTGGGGGGTGGTGGTGGGAGGAGTTGAGAGACTGGGATTGGCATGTATACATTTATATGTATAAAATAGATAACCAATAAGAACCTGCTGTATAAAAATATAAAATAAAATTCAAAATTAAAAAGAAATAAAATTTAAAAAATAAAACAGAAAAAACAATTATTCCCTGCACACACATGTATTTATATGAATAAATTATTTCCATGCTTATATCTGTAAATACAAAAAAGAGGAATAAAATCTACCTTGAACCAAAAATGAAAAAGAGAAAAAAAACACAGAACCCACCAGTTACACAGAGGAAAACCGTATCAGTGCACTTGCTCCAGTTGTAAACAATTCTGAAGTTGGTCAGTGGTGGGGAATCGTCTCCCATTCAGCCAGCAGCCCCCACGCAACAAGCGTCCTCATTGCAAAGCTGGGGCACCGTGCCGAGGCATCTGTGAGTAAACGTGAGCTGAGCCCCAGGCCAGTTGCTGCTGAACTATTCCCACCCGTCCCAGGTAAAACACCTGAATATATACAAGGACTTGAAAGCCTAGAGGAAGGGCCATAGAGCCACACGAGTGACAGCATGCCGGCCGACTTGGTGCCTGCAGGCCAGCCAGGATGGTCCTGGCCCTGGGTGCTCTTCTGGAAGATTTCCATTTCCCTGCCTGAGATACCCGTCCTGTCCCTGCCCCCACTGCTTTTTTCCTTCCTCACCTCTGCCCAGGGAGAAATTCCGGCAGCAGGTATGGGTGACACATCCTCTTCTTTAGCAGGTGGCAGCCTGGCAACTGCTGCAGAAAGTCCAGCAGAGCCCCACTCACACTGGGCCACCCACAAAGCCGTGGCCTCTCACTCCCTCCCACCAGCCCAGCCCCGAGACTGCTGACAGGGCAGAGAAAATGGCGTCAGGCACGGCTGCAGGGGCTCTTGCTGCCTGGAGTGGTATTTATATTGATCTCAACCCAGGCACACCTGGGGAGGGCTGGCCGGCACGGTAAGGCTGCCCAGGTCAGCCAATCATCACCCCTCAGGGGCTCACAGTTGCAGAAAATGGAACTTGCTGAACCGGCCAGGTCCAAGGAACAGGTGTGGGCTCCTGAGAGTCAGGATAGACAAGGGGCTGCAGCTTTGGCTTGTTTTCTAATCATTTTATCTGGCCCATGAGTGGGAGACAACTTCAAGAAAACCCTCTCCTAATGAGAGGAACCCAGGAGTCAGGGAGAGGAGGGGTGGGTGGTGGTTGGAGACAGAGGCCTGGTGCCCCGGGTGCAGTGGAAGTCTCTGGAAGACCAGGTGGAGGGAGGCCTCACGGAGTGATGCCCAGGGTCACAGAGCTGTCGCAGCTGCTGTTTGTTAGTTCAAGTCCTGCTCTGAGGTGCTCTGTGTCAGCTCTGAGCGACAGGTGAGCTGGGGGTGCTCTGCAATGAGGGCTATGTGCACGGTTCCTGTGTGCCCAGCCCTGCCACGGTACCTGCAAGGGTAGCTCTGTATCCTGGGAGGGGCCTGACCATGAGAGCCCCGTGGGCTGGGGTGGGGGTGGGGTACCTGCCCAGGTGAGCTCCATATTCTGGGATTGGTCTGACCACGAGAGCCCCATGGGCTGCTGGGGACCTGGTAAAGGATGTCAGGACAGTCAGTGAAGCCACCGAGGATATACCTCCAGTTGCTCCTAATTCCTACACCCTGCTGGTCATTCTACCAACCACCAGGACATGGTATTCTGTATTAGTCTTCAATGATGCCTTCTTTTGTATTCCATTAGTCCCAGAGTCACAAGAAATTTTGGCTTGTGAGTGGCAGGACTCAACATACAACTAAAACAATACTTCCGGGCCATCTGGCCCCAAGGGTGCAAAAATTCCCACACCATCTTTGGGGAAAGCTTAGCTAAAGACCTAAAAGTTCTACCTCTGGAAAAGGAAACCCTCCTTCAATATGCAGACGACATTCTGATCACCAGCCCTACTAAGGAGGCCTCTGAACTACCAAGCCAATAAAGGATAGAAGTTGTCCAAGAAAAAGCTCAAATATCACAGACTGCGGTGACCTGCCTGGGCTTCATTCTCACAGAAGGTCAGAGAAGCCCATCCCAGGAAAGGGAAGAAACCATTTTCAGCCTTACCCCTTTCTAAAACTAGAAGACAGCTTAGGGGTTCCTGGGGAGGCCAGGGTTTGCTGCTTCTGGATCCCTAGCTACAGTCTACTAGCTGGGCCTCTATATGAAACACTGAAAGGAAAAGATGATGATCCTTTTGAATAGAATCCAGAAGTGGCCTTTCAAGAATGGAAAGAGCAGTCAATTCAGACCCTTGCCCTGGAACTCCCCAATTTAGCTAAACCCTTTGACCTTTACATTCCCGGTGAAAGGTGAATCGCCATTGGAGAATTAGTGCAAAAACTGGGACCACTTGAAATGGAACAATGCAAGAATGCCATCCAGGTAGGATAAACTACGGTCACTAAGGGGCTTGGCCCACTGCCACATCTGGCCAAGATACTGGCGGTATCTAAAAACCTGGAAATCAGCAGCCCAAAAGGCCACCTCCCTCCTAAGGGAAAAGGACCCCACGTGGTGATCCTAACCACCAACCATGCCCTGAAGTTGCAGGGTTCGCTCCGTGGGCACACCGACCTCGAGTGAGGAGGCCCTCCAACTCCAACATCCAGAGAGATAACCGGGGGCAACAGGGCACCATGACGACTCGTGTGAACATCACTTGACCTGGAGTTTCTCTCATAAAACAACAAGAGTGTGTCCCAAAAGAGTAGACTACTGCTTGCAGGACTTACTGCACCCAGAGGGGAGCTAATAATCTTGGCGGGGGAACAGTATACCACACTGTCACCATAGAAAAGCCTACAGACACCGTGATGATGGTGGCCAATAAGACCGGCTGGACTCCTGTTTACTTCAAAAGGCTGTTGACTCAGTAGCCATCATGGTCCTTGATCACCACTGACCCTGGACTGTCTGGGAGTTGAGCGGGCAGGGCTCTGACACCTGGTGCTGTTTGTACGTTAATTCAGGGGCCTAACTGAAGAAAGCGCAGACTACTGGTCAGAGCATCTAGGCTGGCAGAGACGGTCAGCCTAAGGTGGCCGAACAAATGTGGGGCGGGGTGAAACCGGCCCCCACAGCGTCTCTGCACATCTCTTTCCTGGACCCTTAAAGGTCATTAGAATCTATAACACTTCCAATGCTGGTGCTCAGGTGGACGAGCAGGGAGGCAGGGGTCCTGGGGACAATCAACGTCACCGGGAGGCTGCTGGGGAGAAGCTCTGACCCTCGCCCCAGGGTATGAGGGCTCCCAACTCAGCACTCAGCAGTTACAGAAGAAGGGTCTGCACCCTCAGCACTCCAAGAATGAGGAACGGGACAAAAGGCAGAGGAGGGGTTTGTCCCCAGCAAAGCCCATTAAAAATCCCTGGGAGATAAAAATAGAATCTGGGCAATAAAGTCAAGTCTAACCTTTTTTATCCTTTGTGCTTTGTCTAATTTCACGTGCTCCTAGGGTCCCGCATGCAGAGGTTCCACACCCGGCACTTCAGACCAGATTTCCTAGTGCAGAATGGCTGGGTCGACACCTCAGCTCCTGGGGCCCAGTGCAGACTCCACGATATAGAGCCTGAGCTACAGCCAACCCGGCCCTCGAGAGCTCCGCCGCCTCCCTCCCTCCCACTGACTCTGACAGGATCTCTACACAGCATCCCAGCCCACAGCCCACGGGGTAGTGCATGCTCTCACCTCTCCATTCTCTGATCAAAATATAAAGTTTCCTTTGCTTGTGAACCAAACTCAGTCTCGATCTGTTGGCCCCAATGACACTGGGCAGGGGGACACTTGTTGGGGTCCACTCTGGAGGATCAGTAACAGAAATTGAGACTATTGTAACCTCAATGAACAGATGTGTGAGCCAAACTGTAGTTAACATAGAACAGTGTATCAGGCTCGGGTAAAATAAGATGTTTTTAACACTTCCATTTGATATTTCCATCACTTTTTATAAGCAAGTTCAGTGAAAAGGTTTGTCTTATTTGTCAGGTCAATATTAGAGAAACGAAGTGATTTCTTTCCAAGGATGTACAGCTAATAATCTTGGTTAAACCTTCAATCTTGTTTTAAATGCTTTTCCATTGAAAATGATACCTCTCTTTCAGCTCCCCCATTTCTGAGAAGTATAAAATCTTATAATTTATTATTACCAAAGGGGAAAGGTGGGAGGAGGGATAAATTAACAGTTTGGAATGAACACATACACACTGCTATGTATAAAATAGATCATCAACAAGGAACTACTGTATAGCACAGGGAACTACACTCAACATTTTGCAATAACCTATAAGGGGAAATAATCTGAAAAAGAATAGATATTTTTATTGACATCATCTATCAATGACAGTTAAAGTGTAGCCTAAGGGAAGCTGGTGGTGAGTGCTTCTGACCCTGAAGACTTCAATCATCTAAAGTTTGGACTCTGCCTACTTCCCAAGGCCCTTAATGAACATATGTGTAGCTGTAGCTTAAAAAATTCCCCAGTTTGGGTTTCGGGGAGACACTGATTTTGAAAAAGCCCTGGTGTTCTCCTTACATGAATGGGACTCTTCCTACTGCTAAAACATGTCTGTCACACCCAGAGGATGGTATACCGTCTGATCGGGAAGAGTTTGGAAAAGGCATCTCATCTCCTCATCTCCTGGTGCTCGGGTTCACCCCTCCAGCGTCTTTACTAACAGTCTCCCCACTTGGAGATGTCAGCACTGTCAACATCCTGTTGCATACAGTTTGGAATTTGTCCAGAGGATGAAGCGGAAGGATGAGGAACAATGAGAGACAAGTCCTAGGTGTTCAGACAGGCACATGTCACTCTAATTTCCAATCAGGAAGACGAATTGACCAAAGGCTAGGGTTGCCCATGGAAACAGTATAGGGCTTGAGGAAATCCCGCTGCTTTGTGGCCAGTTCCCATAAACACGAGTTGAACAATGGAACTCAGGGGCAGTAAAATTCACAAAACTGCAGAGTTGAAAATATCCATCACTGAAAAATGTCTTGAGGAGAGTCAGAGAAAAGGACTTGTAAGCAAGGGAGAATGGCAGGAAAGGGATTTGAGGAGGTAGAAAGGACTCGCCATTAAGCACAAGAAAAGGAGCTGAACATTGCCAACATTGCAGTTGGCCAAAAAGGGTGTATGCGTTCTTTTCTGTATATATTCAAGAAAAGGGCATACACTTTTTTAGCCAACCAAACAGGTGGGCACTGGAAGTCAATACTACAAAAGATATCACTTCGCATCAGTCAGAAGAGCCATCCTCATAAAGCGTAAACAACAGAAATGCAGGACAGGGCAACGAGAAGAGGGAGCCCTGTGAGACTTATAGTGGAAATGTATATTGCCAACGGCCATTCTGGAGAAGTGTATTGTGTTTACTAAAGCATCTAAAAAATGAGCTACAGAGCATAGGGCACTTGCACTCATGGGCGTATATCTTGGGAAAAACAAAAATCGAGAGGACACAGGCACCCCAATGTTTACCCCCTCTCTGTTTAAAAGATCCTCGACTAGGATATAACTTAAATGTCTCTGGAGGGAAAAAATGGATAGAGATGTGGTACTTAGGTAGAGTGGAATATTATTCAGCCTGGAAATCAATGAAATATGGCCAGTTGTAACAACTCCGGAGGAGTTACGTATGATCATTCTAAGTGACAGAATTCAAAAAGAAAAAGACACATATCATAAGATATCACTTAAAGGTGGAATCCAAAATGGCTACACATGAAATAAATTACAAAACAAAAACATAGTCAAATATGTAGAAAACACGCATAAGGCTGCTAAACGGGAAAGGTGGGGAGGGGTGAGGCATCATCCAGGAGGTTGAAATTAGCAAAGATACCATTCCAAATACCAAACTGATAATCAACAAGGCCTACACGGTAGCTAAAAGAACTGCACTCAGCACACTCAAGTCACCGGAAAAGAATATATACGACTGGTAAGAATCTGAAAAAGAATTTATTGATGTCTCTCTGTACGTGAATCAAGTGGATGTACAGCAGCAAGAAACAGAGCTTTGAAAATCAGCTGTAACCAATATAGTAATAAATTGAAAAAAATAAACGACAGAGAGACAGAGAAAACCTCTTACAACTTTTCCTCAGGGACGGTGATGCAACATGGATTGAACACATCTAGACCCACAGCAGGATGAGACATAAGGCTGGAAACTGTTTGCGCTAAGAGAAATGTGAGGTTGGGTGAGGAAATGCACACCCTTTAAAGTAATACTACCTGGTACCCATTCAATGGGTCCCAAATCTGCAGGTTCAAGGGATCTTCCTACAGCTAAAACATGCATGGAAAACCCAGAGGACTGTACACCATGTGATCGGGAGATGTGTCTAAAATGCACCTCATTTATCCTCTCCTGGTGCTCCTGTTCACCATTCCAGCCACGCTACTTAGAATCTCCCCACTTGGAGAATCAGCACATTTAAACTTCTGTTTCACACATTTTGCAAATTGTGAGGAGGATGAACGGGAAGAGGGGGAACCAATGAGAGAAGAGTTGTAGGGGTTTGGACGGGCACATATCACTCTAATTTCCCATTAAGAATAAGAATTAAAGAAAGGCTCAGCCTGCCTCGCCGGAGCCAAAATAGGGCCTGAAGCAATCCTGCGGGTTTGAGGCCAGCTCACAAAAGAGCAACTTAAAAAATGGAGCTCAGGGTCACTGCAATTCACAAACCTGCAGAGTTATAAATGAAAACTAACGTCCAAAAATATGTTGAGGTAAGGCAAAGAAGAGGATCTGAATGCAAGACAGAATTGCAAGAAACAGATTTCAAGAGATAGATTGGACTCGGCTTTAACGCACATGAAAAGCGGCAGAATTTCGACAATGATGCAGTTGGCCCAAAAGGGCGTATGCGTTTTTTCCTGATTATATCCAGGAAAAAACGCATACGCACTTTATGGGCAACGAAGCAAGCAAGCAATGCAAATGTGCACAACAAAGAAGTCTCACTTCCCACCGGTCAAAAGGGCCATCCTAAAAAATTGTAAAAACCAGAAATGCAGGACAGACCATGGAGAACAGGGAGCCTTTATACGCTGATGGGCAGTGTGTGAACTGCCGAGAGCCACTCTGGAGAAGTGTATGGTGGTTCCTAAATCATCTAAAAAACAGAGCTACAGAGCATAGGACACTTCCAATCATGGGAGTATATCTAGGGAAGTCTAAAAATCAACAAGACACAAGCACACCACAGTTTAGGGCTACTCTGTTTACAAGAACCTCAACTTCAGTACACCTTAAATATCCCAGGAAAGAGAACAATGGATAAAGAAGATGTGGTACTTATGTACAATGGAATATCTCTTCACCATGAAATCAATGTAATAAGGCTAGTAGAAGGATAAAGAGTGGATTTAGGTCCGATAATACTACTTGAAATAAGTCAAACAGAAAAAGAAACATATCATAAGATATCACTTATAGAGGGAGGGTAAATATGGCTGCACAAGAAATGAATTACAGAACAGAACAGTGTCTCACATTTAGAAAACACACTTATGTCAGCTTAAGGGGAAAGGAGAGGTGGGGTGATGCATAAAACCAGAGTTTGAAATTAGCACAGATACCGTTCAATAAACCAAATAGGTATTAGACAAGATCTACACCTTGCTCAATGAACTGGCCTCAACACACCCTATACACTGCAGAGAAATATATCTGAGTAATAAGAATCTTAAAACCCATGTATTGATATATCTCCATAAGGGAATCAAGTGTGTGCAGAGCGGCACAAACACAGCAGTGAAAATGAGCTAAACCCCATTATAGAAATAAATTTTAAAAACAAAACGCTGAAACAATGAAAGAGAGAAAAATTCTTACAAAATTCGCTCAGGGGCTGTGATGCAACCTGGATTGACCACATATAAACCCACAGCTGGATAAGACATAAGGCTGGACACTTGGGGCTGACAGGATTGGTGAGCTTTGGTGAGCAACTGCCGAAAGTTTAATGCAATACTTCATGCTACTCAGTCCAAGGGTCCCAACACTCCAGGTTGAAGGGAATCTTCCTACAGCTAAACCATGCTTGGGAAACCCAGCGACTGGTATACCATATGATCGGGAAAGGTTTCTAAAACGCACCTCATTTTTCCTCTCCTGGGGCTCCGGATCGACATTCCAGCCGCTTTACTAACAACATCCCCACATGGAGTCAATGCCTTTAAGTTCTGGTATCGCACAGTCTGCAGTTAGTGCAGAGGATGAATGGGAATAGGGGGAACCAGTGAGAAACTAGCTGTAGCGGTTTCAATGGGCACATGTCACTCTAATATCACATCAGTAAGAAGAATTAACCAAAGGCACAGCAAGGTGCCCCAGAAGAAAAATAGGGCTTCAAGGAATCCTGTGGTTATGGGGCAAGACCACAAAAATAAGAGCTAAAAAATGGAGCTAAGGGCCACTGCAATTCAAAAACCTGCAGAGTTATAAAGGCCAACTATTTTTAAAAAATATATTGAGGTAAGGCTATGAAGAGGCATTGAAAGCAAGGCAGAATTGCAGGAAACCGATTTCAGGAGGTAGACTGGAATTGCATTGAAAACATATGAAGAGAGTCAGAAACTCGACAATGATGCACATGGCCAAAAAGGGCGTATGTGTTTTTTCCTGAATATATTCAGGAAAAAACGCATACGCACTTTTTGGCCAACCAAGCAAGCTTGCAAAGGAAATCTGCACTACAATGAAGTCTCACTTCCACCTGGTCAAAAGGGCCATCTGAAAAAAGTGTAAAATCCATAAAGGCACGACAGGCCATGGAGAACTGGGAGCCTTCTTATGCTGATGGGCGGGATGTAAATTGCCAACAGCCACTCTGGAGAAGTGTATGGTGTTTCCTGAAACATCTAAAAAAAAAAGCAACAGAACCTAGGGCACTTCCACTTATGGTCCTATAGCTTAGGGAAATTAAAATCAAAAAGACACAGCCACCCCAAAGTTTGGGACGGCTCTGTTTACAAGAACCTCGTTAACGGTACAAGTTCAATATCGCAGAAAGTGAAAAATGGATAAAGAACTTGTGGTACTTACGTACAATGCAATATCACTCAGCAATGAAATCTATGTCATCAGGCCTGTAGCAGCATAATGAGTGGATTCAGGTATGATGATTCGAACTGAAATAAGTCACACAGAAAAGAAACATCATAAGGTATCACTAATACACAGAATGTGAACTTGGCTACACATGAACTGAATTACAAAACAGAACAGTGTCTCAAGTTTAGAAAACCAACTTACGCTTGCTTAACGGGGAAGGTGAGTTGGGGTGCTGCATAAAACCAGAGATTGAAATGAGCACAGATAAAGTTCCTTAAGCCAAATATGGAATAGACAAGAGCTACTCCTTGCTCAACGAAATGGACTCAACACCGCATATTAAACGCCTAAGAATGTACCTGACTAGTAAGTATCTTAAAACCTATGGATTGCTATGTCTCCGAAAGAGAATCAAGCATGTGTACAGGGGCATAAACGCAGCAGTGATAGGATTGGAGAGGATCGGTGAGCAAATGAAGACCCTTTGAAGTCATATTGCATGGTACCCATTCCACGGGATTCAACTACCCAGGTTTAAGGTATTCTTCCTTCAGCTAAAACATGCATGTGGAACCTAGAGTATGATCAATCATGTGATCGGGAGACGTGTTCAAATATGTCTCAGATTTCGTACCCTGGTCCTCGGGTGCAACATTCCAGATGCTTTACTAACACTCTCCCGACTTGGAGAGTCATTCCCTTTAACCTCATGTTTGGCCCAGTTTGCAATTTCTGCGGAAGATGAACAGGAATAGCGAGAACCAATGGAGACTAGCTGGAGGTGTCTGGACGGGCAAATTTAACTCTCATTTCCTATCAGGAAGAGGAATTAACCAAAGGCTCAGCGTGCCATGCCAGAACCAGATTAGGGCTTGAAGCCATCCTGCGGTGTTGCGGCCAGGTCACAAGAAAGCGAGTTGAAGAAAGGAGCTCAGGGGCACTGTAATTCACAAACCTGCAGAGTTATAAATGACAGCTATCGTCCAAAAATAGACTGAAGTAAGGCTGCCAAGAGGACTTGAAAGCGGGGCAGAATTGCAGGAAACCGATTTCAGGAGGTAGACTGGAATTACATTGAAAGCATAGGAAAAGAGGCAGAACGTCCACAATGATGCACTTGGCCAAAAAGGGCGTATGCGTTTTTTCCTGAATATATTCAGGAAAAAACGCATACGCCCTTTTTGGCCAACCAAGCAAGCTTGCAAAGGAAATCTGCACTACAATGAAGTCTCACTTCCCCCCGGTCAAAAGGGCCATCTGAAAAAAGTGTAAAATCCAGAAAGGCAGGACAGGCCATGGAGAACTGGGAGCCTTGTTATGCTGATGGGCGGGATGTAAATTGCCAACAACCACTCTGGAGAAGTGTATGGTGTTTCCTGAAACATCTAAAAAACAAAGCAACAGAGCCTAGGGCACTTCCACTTATGGTCCTATAGCTTAGGGAAATTAAAATCAAAAAGGCACAGCCACCCCAAAGTTTGGGACGTCTCTGTTTACAAGAACCTCGTTTACAGTATAAGTTCAACATCGCAGAAAGTGAAAAATGGAGAAAGAAGTTGTGGTATTTACTTACAAAGCAATATCACTCAGCAATGAAATCTGTGTCATCAGGCCCTTAGCAGCACAATGAGTGGATTCAGGTATGATGACTCTAACTGAAATAAGTCACACAGAAAAAGAAACATCATAAGATATCAGTAATACACGGAATGTAAACTTGGCTACACAGGAACTGAATTACAGAACAGAACAGGGTCTCAAATTTAGAAAACCAACTTATGCTTGCTTAAGGGTAAAGGTGAGTTGGGGTGCTGCATAAAACCAGAGATTGAAATGAGCACAGATAAATTTCCTTAAGTCAAATATGGAATAGACAAGAGCTACTCCTTGCTCAACGAAATGGACTCAACACCGCATATTAAACGCCTAAGAATGTACCTGACTAGTAAGTATCGTAAAACCTATGGATTGCTATGTCTCCAAAAGAGAATCAAGCGTGTGTACAGGGGCATAAACACAGCAGTGATAGGATTGGAGAGGTTCGGTGAGCAAATGAAGACCCTTTGAAGTCATATTGCATGGTACCCATTCCACGGGTTTCAACTACCCATGTTTTAGGTATTCTTCCTTCAGCTAAAACATGCATGTGGAACCCAGAGTATGATCAATCATGTGATCGGGAGACGTGTTCAAATATGTCTCAGTTTTCCTCCCCTGGTACTCGGGTGCAACATTCCAGACGCTTTACTAACACTCTCCCCACTTGGAGAGTCAGCGCCTTTAACCTCCTGTTTGGCCCAGTTTGCAATTTCTGCGGAAGATGAACAGGAATAGCGAGAACCAATGAGAGGCTAGCTGGAGGTGTCTGGACGGGCAAATTTAACTCTCATTTCCCACCAGGAAGAGGAAATAACCAAAGGCTCAGCATGCCGTACCGAAACCAGATTAGGGCCTGAAGCCATCCTGCGGTGTTGCGGCCAGCTCAAAAGAAAGCGAGTTGAAGAAAGGAGCTCAGGGGCACTGTAATTCACAAACCTGCAGAGTTATAAATGACAGCTATCGTCCAAAAATAGACTGAAGTAAGGCTGCCAAGAGGACTTGAAAGCGGGGCAGAATTGCAGGATACCGATTTCAGGAGGTAGACTGGAATTGCATTGAAAGCGTAGGAAAAGAGGCAGAACGTCCACAATGATGCACTTTGCCAAAAGGGCATATGCGTTTTTTCCTGAATATATTCAGGAAAAAACGCATACGCCCTTTTTGGCCAACCAAGCAAGCTTGCAAAGGAAATCTGCACTACAATGAAGTGTCACTTCCCCCCGGTCAAAAGGGCCATCAGAATAAAGTGTAAAATCCAGAAAGGCAGGACAGGCCATGGAGAACTGGGAGCCTTGTTATGCTGATGGGCGGGATGTAAATTGCCAACAGACACTCGGGAGAAGTGTATGGTGTTTCCTGAAACATCTAAAAAACAAAGCAACAGAGCCTAGGGCACTTCCACTTATGGTCCTTTAGCTTAGGGAAATTAATATCAAAAAGACACAGCAACCCCAAAATTTGGGACGGCTATTTTACAGGAATCTCTTCTACGGCACAAGTTAAATATCCCAGAGAGCAAATAATGGATAAAGAAGTTGCGGTACTTATGTACAACAGAATACCACTCAGCAATGAAATCTATGTCACCAGGCCCGTACCAGCATAATGAGTGGATTGAGGCACGATGATTCTAAGTGAAATAAGTCACACAGAAAAAGAAACATCATAAGGTATCACTAATACACGGAATGTGAACTTGGCTACACATGAACTGAATTACAAAACAGAACAGGGTCTCAAGTTTAGAAAACCAACTTATGCCTGCTTAAGGGGGAAGGTGAGTTGGGGTGCTGCATAAAAGCAGAGTTTGAAATTAGCACAGATACCGTTCCATAAGCCAAATATGTAATAGACAAGAGCTACCCCTTGCTCAACGAAATGGATTCAACAATGAGGTATCACCTCACACCTGGTAGAATAGGCATCATTGAAAATCTACAAACAGAAAATGCTGGAAAGGGTGTGGAGAAAAGGAACCCTCTCCCACTATTGTTGGGAATATAAATTGATACAGTCATTTTGGAGAACAATATGGAATTTCTTAAGAAACTAACAATAGAATTACCATATGATACAGCAATCCCAGTACTGGACATATACCCAGACAAAACCATAAATCAAAAAGAGTCATTCACCGCAATGTTCATTGCATCACTATTTACAATATCGAGGTAATGGAAGCAACCTAAATGCCCACAGACAGACGAATGCATAAAGCTGTGGTACATATATAAAATGGAATATTACTAAGCCATGAAAAGGAATGAAATTGGGTCATTTGTAGAGACGTCGATGGATCTAGAGACTGTCATACAGAGTGAAGTAAGTCAGAAAGAGAAAAACAAATCTTGTATATTCATGCATATATGTGGAACCTAGAAAAACTGTACAGATTAACCATTTTGCAAGGCATAAATAGAGCAACAGATGTAGACAACAAACGTATGGACAACAAGGGGGGAAAGCTGTTGGGGGGTGGTGGTGGGAGGAGTTGAGAGACTGGGATTGGCATGTATACATTTATATGTATAAAATAGATAACCAATAAGAACCTGCTGTATAAAAATATAAAATAAAATTCAAAATTAAAAAGAAATAAAATTTAAAAAATAAAACAGAAAAAACAATTATTCCCTGCACATACATGTATTTATATGAATAAATTATTCCCATGCTTATATCTGTAAATACAAAAAAGAGGAATAAAATCTACCTTGAACCAAAAACGAAAAAGAGAAAAAAAACACAGAACCCACCAGTTACACAGAGGAAAACCGTATCAGGGCACTTGCTCCAGTTGTAAACAATTCTGAAGTTGGTCAGTGGTGGGGAATCGTCTCCCATTCAGCCAGCAGCCCCCACGCAACAAGCGTCCTCATTGCAAAGCTGGGGCACCGTGCCGAGGCATCTGTGAGTAAACGTGAGCTGAGCCCCAGGCCAGTTGCTGCTGAACTATTCCCACCCGTCCCAGGTAAAACACCTGAATATATACAAGGACTTGAAAGCCTAGAGGAAGGGCCATAGAGCCACACGAGTGACAGCATGCCGGCCGACTTGGTGCCTGCAGGCCAGCCAGGATGGTCCTGGCCCTGGGTGCTCTTCTGGAAGATTTCCATTTCCCTGCCTGAGATACCCGTCCTGTCCCTGCCCCCACTGCTTTTTTCCTTCCTCACCTCTGCCCAGGGAGAAATTCCAGCAGCAGGTATGGGTGACACATCCTCTTCTTTAGCAGGTGGCAGCCTGGCAACTGCTGCAGAAAGTCCAGCAGAGCCCCACTCACACTGGGCCACCCACAAAGCCGTGGCCTCTCACTCCCTCCCACCAGCCCAGCCCCGAGACTGCTGACAGGGCAGAGAAAATGGCGTCAGGCACGGCTGCAGGGGCTCTTGCTGCCTGGAGTGGTATTTATATTGATCTCAACCCAGGCACACCTGGGGAGGGC
Organism: Stenella coeruleoalba; assembly: GCF_951394435.1. Classification (NCBI taxonomy): domain Eukaryota; kingdom Metazoa; phylum Chordata; class Mammalia; order Artiodactyla; family Delphinidae; genus Stenella; species Stenella coeruleoalba. The sequence continues at coordinate 21,966,643 of NC_137151.1, forward strand.
TGGCCGGCACGGTAAGGCTGCCCAGGTCAGCCAATCATCACCCCTCAGGGGCTCACAGTTGCAGAAAATGGAACTTGCTGAACCGGCCAGGTCCAAGGAACAGGTGTGGGCTCCTGAGAGTCAGGATAGACAAGGGGCTGCAGCTTTGGCTTGTTTTCTAATCATTTTATCTGGCCCATGAGTGGGAGACAACTTCAAGAAAACCCTCTCCTAATGAGAGGAACCCAGGAGTCAGGGAGAGGAGGGGTGGGTGGTGGTTGGAGACAGAGGCCTGGTGCCCCGGGTGCAGTGGAAGTCTCTGGAAGACCAGGTGGAGGGAGGCCTCACAGAGTGATGCCCAGGGTCACAGACCTGTCGCAGCTGCTGTTTGTTAGTTCAAGTCCTGCTCTGAGGTGCTCTGTGTCAGCTCTGAGCGACAGGTGAGCTGGGGGTGCTCTGCAATGAGGGCTATGTGCACGGTTCCTGTGTGCCCAGCCCTGCCACGGTACCTGCAAGGGTAGCTCTGTATCCTGGGAGGGGCCTGACCACGAGAGCCCCGTGGGCTGGGGTGGGGGTGGGGTACCTGCCCAGGTGAGCTCCATATTCTGGGATTGGTCTGACCACGAGAGCCCCATGGGCTGCTGGGGACCTGGTAAAGGATGTCAGGACAGTCAGTGAAGCCACCGAGGATATACCTCCAGTTGCTCCTAATTCCTACACCCTGCTGGTCATTCTACCAACCACCAGGACATGGTATTCTGTATTAGTCTTCAATGATGCCTTCTTTTGTATTCCATTAGTCCCAGAGTCACAAGAAATTTTGGCTTGTGAGTGGCAGGACTCAACATACAACTAAAACAATACTTCCGGGCCGTCTGGCCCCAAGGGTGCAAAAAATTCCCACACCATCTTTGGGGAAAGCTTAGCTAAAGACCTAAAAGTTCTACCTCTGGAAAAGGAAACCCTCCTTCAATATGCAGACGACATTCTGATCACCAGCCCTACTAAGGAGGCCTCTGAACTACCAAGCCAATAAAGGATAGAAGTTGTCCAAGAAAAAGCTCAAATATCACAGACTGCGGTGACCTGCCTGGGCTTCATTCTCACAGAAGGTCAGAGAAGCCCATCCCAGGAAAGGGAAGAAACCATTTTCAGCCTTACCCCTTTCTAAAACTAGAAGACAGCTTAGGGGTTCCTGGGGAGGCCAGGGTTTGCTGCTTCTGGATCCCTAACTACAGTCTACTAGCTGGGCCTCTATATGAAACACTGAAAGGAAAAGATGATGATCCTTTTGAATAGAATCCAGAAGTGGCCTTTCAAGAATGGAAAGAGCAGTCAATTCAGACCCTTACCCTGGAACTCCCTAATTTAGCTAAACCCTTTGACCTTTACATTCCCGGTGAAAGGTGAATCGCCATTGGAGAATTAGTGCAAAAACTGGGACCACTTGAAATGGAACAATGCAAGAATGCCATCCAGGTAGGATAAACTACGGTCACTAAGGGGCTTGGCCCACTGCCACATCTGGCCAAGATACTGGCGGTATCTAAAAACCTGGAAATCAGCAGCCGAAAAGGCCACCTCCCTCCTAAGGGAAAAGGACCCCACGTGGTGATCTTAACCACCAACCATGCCCTGAAGTTGCAGGGTTCGCTCCGTGGGCACACCGACCTCGAGTGAGGAGGCCCTCCAACTCCAACATCCAGAGAGATAACCGGGGGCAACAGGGCACCATGACGACTCGTGTGAACATCACTTGACCTGGAGTTTCTCTCATAAAACAACAAGAGTGTGTCCCAAAAGAGTAGACTACTGCTTGCAGGACTTACTGCACCCAGAGGGGAGCTAATAATCTTGGCGGGGGAACAGTATACCACACTGTCACCATAGAAAAGCCTACAGACACCGTGATGATGGTGACCAATAAGACCGGCTGGACTCCTGTTTACTTCAAAAGGCTGTTGACTCAGTAGCCATCATGGTCCTTGATCACCACTGACCCTGGACTGTCTGGGAGTTGAGCGGGCAGGGCTCTGACACCTGGTGCTGTTTGTACGTTAATTCAGGGGCCTAATTGAAGAAAGCGCAGACTACTGGTCAGAGCATCTAGGCTGGCAGAGACGGTCAGCCTAAGGTGGCCGAACAAATGTGGGGCGGGGTGAAACCGGCCCCCACAGCGTCTCTGCACATCTCTTTCCTGGACCCTTAAAGGTCATTAGAATCTATAACACTTCCAATGCTGGTGCTCAGGTGGACGAGCAGGGAGGCAGGGGTCCTGGGGACAATCAACGTCACCGGGAGGCTGCTGGGGAGAAGCTCTGACCCTCACCCCAGGGTATGAGGGCTCCCAACTCAGCACTCAGCAGTTACAGAAGAAGGGTCTGCACCCTCAGCACTCCAAGAATGAGGAACGGGACAAAAGGCAGAGGAGGGGTTTGTCCCCAGCAAAGCCCATTAAAAATCCCTGGGAGATAAAAATAGAATCTGGGCAATAAAGTCAAGTCTAACCTTTTTTATCCTTTGTGCTTTGTCTAATTTCATGTGCTCCTAGGGTCCCGCATGCAGAGGTTCCACACCCGGCACTTCAGACCAGATTTCCTAGTGCAGAATGGCTGGGTCGACACCTCAGCTCCTGGGGCCCAGTGCAGACTCCACGATATAGAGCCTGAGCTACAGCCAACCCGGCCCTCGAGAGCTCCGCCGCCTCCCTCCCTCCCACTGACTCTGACAGGATCTCTACACAGCAGCCCAGCCCACAGCCCACGGGGTAGTGCATGCTCTCACCTCTCCATTCTCTGATCAAAATATAAAGTTTCCTTTGCTTGTGAACCAAACTCAGTCTCGATCTGTTGGCCCCAATGACACTGGGCAGGGGGACACTTGTTGGGGTCCACTCTGGAGGATCAGTAACAGAAATTGAGACTATTGTAACCTCAATGAACAGATGTGTGAGCCAAACTGTAGTTAACATAGAACAGTGTATCAGGCTCGGGTAAAATAAGATGTTTTTAACACTTCCATTTGATATTTCCATCACTTTTTATAAGCAAGTTCAGTGAAAAGGTTTGTCTTATTTGTCAGGTCAATATTAGAGAAACGAAGTGATTTCTTTCCAAGGATGTACAGCTAATAATCTTGGTTAAACCTTCAATCTTGTTTTAAATGCTTTTCCATTGAAAATGATACCTCTCTTTCAGCTCCCCCATTTCTGAGAAGTATAAAATCTTATAATTTATTATTACCAAAGGGGAAAGGTGGGAGGAGGGATAAATTAACAGTTTGGAATGAACACATACACACTGCTATGTATAAAATAGATCATCAACAAGGAACTACTGTATAGCACAGGGAACTACACTCAACATTTTGCAATAACCTATAAGGGGAAATAATCTGAAAAAGAATAGATATTTTTATTGACATCATCTATCAATGACAGTTAAAGTGTAGCCTAAGGGAAGCTGGTGGTGAGTGCTTCTGACCCTGAAGACTTCAATCATCTAAAGTTTGGACTCTGCCTACTTCCCAAGGCCCTTAATGAACATATGTGTAGCTGTAGCTTAAAAAATTCCCCAGTTTGGGTTTCGGGGAGACACTGATTTTGAAAAAGCCCTGGTGTTCTCCTTACATGAATGGGACTCTTCCTACTGCTAAAACATGTCTGTCACACCCAGAGGATGGTATACCGTCTGATCGGGAAGAGTTTGGAAAAGGCATCTCATCTCCTCATCTCCTGGTGCTCGGGTTCACCCCTCCAGCGTCTTTACTAACAGTCTCCCCACTTGGAGATGTCAGCACTGTCAACATCCTGTTGCGTACAGTTTGGAATTTGTCCAGAGGATGAAGCGGAAGGATGAGGAACAATGAGAGACAAGTCCTAGGTGTTCAGACAGGCACATGTCACTCTAATTTCCAATCAGGAAGACGAATTGACCAAAGGCTAGGGTTGCCCATGGAAACAGTATAGGGCTTGAGGAAATCCCGCTGCTTTGTGGCCAGTTCCCATAAACACGAGTTGAACAATGGAACTCAGGGGCAGTAAAATTCACAAAACTGCAGAGTTGAAAATATCCATCACTGAAAAATGTCTTGAGGAGAGTCAGAGAAAAGGACTTGTAAGCAAGGGAGAATGGCAGGAAAGGGATTTGAGGAGGTAGAAAGGACTCGCCATTAAGCACAAGAAAAGGAGCTGAACATTGCCAACATTGCAGTTGGCCAAAAAGGGTGTATGCGTTCTTTTCTGTATATATTCAAGAAAAGGGCATACACTTTTTTAGCCAACCAAACAGGTGGGCACTGGAAGTCAATACTACAAAAGATATCACTTCGCATCAGTCAGAAGAGCCATCCTCATAAAGCGTAAACAACAGAAATGCAGGACAGGGCAACGAGAAGAGGGAGCCCTGTGAGACTTATAGTGGAAATGTATATTGCCAACGGCCATTCTGGAGAAGTGTATTGTGTTTACTAAAGCATCTAAAAAATGAGCTACAGAGCATAGGGCACTTGCACTCATGGGCGTATATCTTGGGAAAAACAAAAATCGAGAGGACACAGGCACCCCAATGTTTACCCCCTCTCTGTTTAAAAGATCCTCGACTAGGATATAACTCAAATGTCTCTGGAGGGAAAAAATGGATAGAGATGTGGTACTTAGGTAGAGTGGAATATTATTCAGCCTGGAAATCAATGAAATATGGCCAGTTGTAACAACTCCGGAGGAGTTACGTATGATCATTCTAAGTGACAGAATTCAAAAAGAAAAAGACACATATCATAAGATATCACTTAAAGGTGGAATCCAAAATGGCTACACATGAAATAAATTACAAAACAAAAACATAGTCAAATATGTAGAAAACACGCATAAGGCTGCTAAACGGGAAAGGTGGGGAGGGGTGAGGCATCATCCAGGAGGTTGAAATTAGCAAAGATACCATTCCAAATACCAAACTGATAATCAACAAGGCCTACACGGTAGCTAAAAGAACTGCACTCAGCACACTCAAGTCACCGGAAAAGAATATATACGACTGGTAAGAATCTGAAAAAGAATTTATTGATGTCTCTCTGTACGTGAATCAAGTGGATGTACAGCAGCAAGAAACAGAGCTTTGAAAATCAGCTGTAACCAATATAGTAATAAATTGAAAAAAATAAACGACAGAGAGACAGAGAAAACCTCTTACAACTTTTCCTCAGGGACGGTGATGCAACATGGATTGAACACATCTAGACCCACAGCAGGATGAGACATAAGGCTGGAAACTGTTTGCGCTAAGAGAAATGTGAGGTTGGGTGAGGAAATGCACACCCTTTAAAGTAATACTACCTGGTACCCATTCAATGGGTCCCAAATCTGCAGGTTCAAGGGATCTTCCTACAGCTAAAACATGCATGGAAAACCCAGAGGACTGTACACCATGTGATCGGGAGATGTGTCTAAAATGCACCTCATTTATCCTCTCCTGGTGCTCCTGTTCACCATTCCAGCCACGCTACTTAGAATCTCCCCACTTGGAGAATCAGCACATTTAAACTTCTGTTTCACACATTTTGCAAATTGTGAGGAGGATGAACGGGAAGAGGGGGAACCAATGAGAGAAGAGTTGTAGGGATTTGGACGGGCACATATCACTCTAATTTCCCATTAAGAATAAGAATTAAAGAAAGGCTCAGCCTGCCTCGCCGGAGCCAAAATAGGGCCTGAAGCAATCCTGCGGGTTTGAGGCCAGCTCACAAAAGAGCAACTTAAAAAATGGAGCTCAGGGTCACTGCAATTCACAAACCTGCAGAGTTATAAATGAAAACTAACGTCCAAAAATATGTTGAGGTAAGGCAAAGAAGAGGATCTGAATGCAAGACAGAATTGCAAGAAACAGATTTCAAGAGATAGATTGGACTCGGCTTTAACGCACATGAAAAGCGGCAGAATTTCGACAATGATGCAGTTGGCCCAAAAGGGCGTATGCGTTTTTTCCTGATTATATCCAGGAAAAAACGCATACGCACTTTATGGGCAACGAAGCAAGCAAGCAATGCAAATGTGCACAACAAAGAAGTCTCACTTCCCACCGGTCAAAAGGGCCATCCTAAAAAATTGTAAAAACCAGAAATGCAGGACAGACCATGGAGAACAGGGAGCCTTTATACGCTGATGGGCAGTGTGTGAACTGCCGAGAGCCACTCTGGAGAAGTGTATGGTGGTTCCTAAATCATCTAAAAAACAGAGCTACAGAGCATAGGACACTTCCAATCATGGGAGTATATCTAGGGAAGTCTAAAAATCAACAAGACACAAGCACACCACAGTTTAGGGCTACTCTGTTTACAAGAACCTCAACTTCAGTACACCTTAAATATCCCAGGAAAGAGAACAATGGATAAAGAAGATGTGGTACTTATGTACAATGGAATATCTCTTCACCATGAAATCAATGTAATAAGGCTAGTAGAAGGATAAAGAGTGGATTTAGGTCCGATAATACTACTTGAAATAAGTCAAACAGAAAAAGAAACATATCATAAGATATCACTTATAGAGGGAGGGTAAATATGGCTGCACAAGAAATGAATTACAGAACAGAACAGTGTCTCACATTTAGAAAACACACTTATGTCAGCTTAAGGGGAAAGGAGAGGTGGGGTGATGCATAAAACCAGAGTTTGAAATTAGCACAGATACCGTTCAATAAACCAAATAGGTATTAGACAAGATCTACACCTTGCTCAATGAACTGGCCTCAACACACCCTATACACTGCAGAGAAATATATCTGAGTAATAAGAATCTTAAAACCCATGTATTGATATATCTCCATAAGGGAATCAAGTGTGTGCAGAGCGGCACAAACACAGCAGTGAAAATGAGCTAAACCCCATTATAGAAATAAATTTTAAAAACAAAACGCTGAAACAATGAAAGAGAGAAAAATTCTTACAAAATTCGCTCAGGGGCTGTGATGCAACCTGGATTGACCACATATAAACCCACAGCTGGATAAGACATAAGGCTGGACACTTGGGGCTGACAGGATTGGTGAGCTTTGGTGAGCAACTGCCGAAAGTTTAATGCAATACTTCATGCTACTCAGTCCAAGGGTCCCAACACTCCAGGTTGAAGGGAATCTTCCTACAGCTAAACCATGCTTGGGAAACCCAGCGACTGGTATACCATATGATCGGGAAAGGTTTCTAAAACGCACCTCATTTTTCCTCTCCTGGGGCTCCGGATCGACATTCCAGCCGCTTTACTAACAACATCCCCACATGGAGTCAATGCCTTTAAGTTCTGGTATCGCACAGTCTGCAGTTAGTGCAGAGGATGAATGGGAATAGGGGGAACCAGTGAGAAACTAGCTGTAGCGGTTTCAATGGGCACATGTCACTCTAATATCACATCAGTAAGAAGAATTAACCAAAGGCACAGCAAGGTGCCCCAGAAGAAAAATAGGGCTTCAAGGAATCCTGTGGTTATGGGGCAAGACCACAAAAATAAGAGCTAAAAAATGGAGCTAAGGGCCACTGCAATTCAAAAACCTGCAGAGTTATAAAGGCCAACTATTTTTAAAAAATATATTGAGGTAAGGCTATGAAGAGGCATTGAAAGCAAGGCAGAATTGCAGGAAACCGATTTCAGGAGGTAGACTGGAATTGCATTGAAAACATATGAAGAGAGTCAGAAACTCGACAATGATGCACATGGCCAAAAAGGGCATATGTGTTTTTTCCTGAATATATTCAGGAAAAAACGCATACGCACTTTTTGGCCAACCAAGCAAGCTTGCAAAGGAAATCTGCACTACAATGAAGTCTCACTTCCACCTGGTCAAAAGGGCCATCTGAAAAAAGTGTAAAATCCATAAAGGCACGACAGGCCATGGAGAACTGGGAGCCTTCTTATGCTGATGGGCGGGATGTAAATTGCCAACAGCCACTCTGGAAAAGTGTATGGTGTTTCCTGAAACATCTAAAAAACAAAGCAACAGAACCTAGGGCACTTCCACTTATGGTCCTATAGCTTAGGGAAATTAAAATCAAAAAGACACAGCCACCCCAAAGTTTGGGACGGCTCTGTTTACAAGAACCTCGTTAACGGTACAAGTTCAATATCGCAGAAAGTGAAAAATGGATAAAGAACTTGTGGTACTTACGTACAATGCAATATCACTCAGCAATGAAATCTATGTCATCAGGCCCGTAGCAGCATAATGAGTGGATTCAGGTATGATGATTCGAACTGAAATAAGTCACACAGAAAAGAAACATCATAAGGTATCACTAATACACAGAATGTGAACTTGGCTACACATGAACTGAATTACAAAACAGAACAGTGTCTCAAGTTTAGAAAACCAACTTACGCTTGCTTAACGGGGAAGGTGAGTTGGGGTGCTGCATAAAACCAGAGATTGAAATGAGCACAGATAAAGTTCCTTAAGCCAAATATGGAATAGACAAGAGCTACTCCTTGCTCAACGAAATGGACTCAACACCGCATATTAAACGCCTAAGAATGTACCTGACTTGTAAGTATCTTAAAACCTATGGATTGCTATGTCTCCGAAAGAGAATCAAGCATGTGTACAGGGGCATAAACGCAGCAGTGATAGGATTGGAGAGGATCGGTGAGCAAATGAAGACCCTTTGAAGTCATATTGCATGGTACCCATTCCACGGGATTCAACTACCCAGGTTTAAGGTATTCTTCCTTCAGCTAAAACATGCATGTGGAACCTAGAGTATGATCAATCATGTGATCGGGAGACGTGTTCAAATATGTCTCAGATTTCGTACCCTGGTACTCGGGTGCAACATTCCAGATGCTTTACTAACACTCTCCCGACTTGGAGAGTCAGTCCCTTTAACCTCATGTTTGGCCCAGTTTGCAATTTCTGCGGAAGATGAACAGGAATAGCGAGAACCAATGGAGACTAGCTGGAGGTGTCTGGACGGGCAAATTTAACTCTCATTTCCTATCAGGAAGAGGAATTAACCAAAGGCTCAGCGTGCCATGCCAGAACCAGATTAGGGCCTGAAGCCATCCTGCGGTGTTGCGGCCAGGTCACAAGAAAGCGAGTTGAAGAAAGGAGCTCAGGGGCACTGTAATTCACAAACCTGCAGAGTTATAAATGACAGCTATCGTCCAAAAATAGACTGAAGTAAGGCTGCCAAGAGGACTTGAAAGCGGGGCAGAATTGCAGGAAACCGATTTCAGGAGGTAGACTGGAATTACATTGAAAGCATAGGAAAAGAGGCAGAACGTCCACAATGATGCACTTGGCCAAAAAGGGCGTATGCGTTTTTTCCTGAATATATTCAGGAAAAAACGCATACGCCCTTTTTGGCCAACCAAGCAAGCTTGCAAAGGAAATCTGCACTACAATGAAGTCTCACTTCCCCCCGGTCAAAAGGGCCATCTGAAAAAAGTGTAAAATCCAGAAAGGCAGGACAGGCCATGGAGAACTGGGAGCCTTGTTATGCTGATGGGCGGGATGTAAATTGCCAACAACCACTCGGGAGAAGTGTATGGTGTTTCCTGAAACATCTAAAAAACAAAGCAACAGAGCCTAGGGCACTTCCACTTATGGTCCTATAGCTTAGGGAAATTAAAATCAAAAAGACACAGCCACCCCAAAGTTTGGGACGTCTCTGTTTACAAGAACCTCGTTTACAGTACAAGTTCAACATCGCAGAAAGTGAAAAATGGAGAAAGAAGTTGTGGTATTTACTTACAAAGCAATATCACTCAGCAATGAAATCTGTGTCATCAGGCCCTTAGCAGCACAATGAGTGGATTCAGGTATGATGACTCTAACTGAAATAAGTCACACAGAAAAAGAAACATCATAAGATATCAGTAATACACGGAATGTAAACTTGGCTACACAGGAACTGAATTACAGAACAGAACAGGGTCTCAAATTTAGAAAACCAACTTATGCTTGCTTAAGGGTAAAGGTGAGTTGGGGTGCTGCATAAAACCAGAGATTGAAATGAGCACAGATAAATTTCCTTAAGTCAAATATGGAATAGACAAGAGCTACTCCTTGCTCAACGAAATGGACTCAACACCGCATATTAAACGCCTAAGAATGTACCTGACTAGTAAGTATCGTAAAACCTATGGATTGCTATGTCTCCAAAAGAGAATCAAGCGTGTGTACAGGGGCATAAACACAGCAGTGATAGGATTGGAGAGGTTCGGTGAGCAAATGAAGACCCTTTGAAGTCATATTGCATGGTACCCATTCCACGGGTTTCAACTACCCATGTTTTAGGTATTCTTCCTTCAGCTAAAACATGCATGTGGAACCCAGAGTATGATCAATCATGTGATCGGGAGACGTGTTCAAATATGTCTCAGTTTTCCTCCCCTGGTACTCGGGTGCAACATTCCAGACGCTTTACTAACACTCTCCCCACTTGGAGAGTCAGCGCCTTTAACCTCCTGTTTGGCCCAGTTTGCAATTTCTGCGGAAGATGAACAGGAATAGCGAGAACCAATGAGAGGCTAGCTGGAGGTGTCTGGACGGGCAAATTTAACTCTCATTTCCCACCAGGAAGAGGAAATAACCAAAGGCTCAGCATGCCGTACCGAAACCAGATTAGGGCCTGAAGCCATCCTGCGGTGTTGCGGCCAGCTCAAAAGAAAGCGAGTTGAAGAAAGGAGCTCAGGGGCACTGTAATTCACAAACCTGCAGAGTTATAAATGACAGCTATCGTCCAAAAATAGACTGAAGTAAGGCTGCCAAGAGGACTTGAAAGCGGGGCAGAATTGCAGGATACCGATTTCAGGAGGTAGACTGGAATTGCATTGAAAGCATAGGAAAAGAGGCAGAACGTCCACAATGATGCACTTTGCCAAAAGGGCATATGCGTTTTTTCCTGAATATATTCAGGAAAAAACGCATACGCACTTTTTGGCCAACCAAGCAAGCTTGCAAAGGAAATCTGCACTACAATGAAGTGTCACTTCCCCCCGGTCAAAAGGGCCATCAGAATAAAGTGTAAAATCCAGAAAGGCAGGACAGGCCATGGAGAACTGGGAGCCTTGTTATGCTGATGGGCGGGATGTAAATTGCCAACAGACACTCGGGAGAAGTGTATGGTGTTTCCTGAAACATCTAAAAAACAAAGCAACAGAGCCTAGGGCACTTCCACTTATGGTCCTTTAGCTTAGGGAAATTAATATCAAAAAGACACAGCAACCCCAAAATTTGGGACGGCTATTTTACAGGAATCTCTTCTACGGCACAAGTTAAATATCCCAGAGAGCAAATAATGGATAAAGAAGTTGCGGTACTTATGTACAACAGAATACCACTCAGCAATGAAATCTATGTCACCAGGCCCGTACCAGCATAATGAGTGGATTGAGGCACGATGATTCTAAGTGAAATAAGTCACACAGAAAAAGAAACATCATAAGGTATCACTAATACACGGAATGTGAACTTGGCTACACATGAACTGAATTACAAAACAGAACAGGGTCTCAAGTTTAGAAAACCAACTTATGCCTGCTTAAGGGGGAAGGTGAGTTGGGGTGCTGCATAAAAGCAGAGTTTGAAATTAGCACAGATACCGTTCCATAAGCCAAATATGTAATAGACAAGAGCTACCCCTTGCTCAACGAAATGGATTCAACAATGAGGTATCACCTCACACCTGGTAGAATAGGCATCATTGAAAATCTACAAACAGAAAATGCTGGAAAGGGTGTGGAGAAAAGGAACCCTCTCCCACTATTGTTGGGAATATAAATTGATACAGTCATTTTGGAGAACAATATGGAATTTCTTAAGAAACTAACAATAGAATTACCATATGATACAGCAATCCCAGTACTGGACATATACCCAGACAAAACCATAAATCAAAAAGAGTCATTCACCGCAATGTTCATTGCATCACTATTTACAATATCGAGGTAATGGAAGCAACCTAAATGCCCACAGACAGACGAATGCATAAAGCTGTGGTACATATATAAAATGGAATATTACTAAGCCATGAAAAGGAATGAAATTGGGTCATTTGTAGAGACGTCGATGGATCTAGAGACTGTCATACAGAGTGAAGTAAGTCAGAAAGAGAAAAACAAATCTTGTATATTCATGCATATATGTGGAACCTAGAAAAACTGTACAGATTAACCATTTTGCAAGGCATAAATAGAGCAACAGATGTAGACAACAAACGTATGGACAACAAGGGGGGAAAGCTGTTGGGGGGTGGTGGTGGGAGGAGTTGAGAGACTGGGATTGGCATGTATACATTTATATGTATAAAATAGATAACCAATAAGAACCTGCTGTATAAAAATATAAAATAAAATTCAAAATTAAAAAGAAATAAAATTTAAAAAATAAAACAGAAAAAACAATTATTCCCTGCACATACATGTATTTATATGAATAAATTATTCCCATGCTTATATCTGTAAATACAAAAAAGAGGAATAAAATCTACCTTGAACCAAAAACGAAAAAGAGAAAAAAAACACAGAACCCACCAGTTACACAGAGGAAAACCGTATCAGGGCACTTGCTCCAGTTGTAAACAATTCTGAAGTTGGTCAGTGGTGGGGAATCGTCTCCCATTCAGCCAGCAGCCCCCACGCAACAAGCGTCCTCATTGCAAAGCTGGGGCACCGTGCCGAGGCATCTGTGAGTAAACGTGAGCTGAGCCCCAGGCCAGTTGCTGCTGAACTATTCCCACCCGTCCCAGGTAAAACACCTGAATATATACAAGGACTTGAAAGCCTAGAGGAAGGGCCATAGAGCCACACGAGTGACAGCATGCCGGCCGACTTGGTGCCTGCAGGCCAGCCAGGATGGTCCTGGCCCTGGGTGCTCTTCTGGAAGATTTCCATTTCCCTGCCTGAGATACCCGTCCTGTCCCTGCCCCCACTGCTTTTTTCCTTCCTCACCTCTGCCCAGGGAGAAATTCCAGCAGCAGGTATGGGTGACACATCCTCTTCTTTAGCAGGTGGCAGCCTGGCAACTGCTGCAGAAAGTCCAGCAGAGCCCCACTCACACTGGGCCACCCACAAAGCCGTGGCCTCTCACTCCCTCCCACCAGCCCAGCCCCGAGACTGCTGACAGGGCAGAGAAAATGGCGTCAGGCACGGCTGCAGGGGCTCTTGCTGCCTGGAGTGGTATTTATATTGATCTCAACCCAGGCACACCTGGGGAGGGCTGGCCGGCACGGTAAGGCTGCCCAGGTCAGCCAATCATCACCCCTCAGGGGCTCACAGTTGCAGAAAATGGAACTTGCTGAACCGGCCAGGTCCAAGGAACAGGTGTGGGCTCCTGAGAGTCAGGATAGACAAGGGGCTGCAGCTTTGGCTTGTTTTCTAATCATTTTATCTGGCCCATGAGTGGGAGACAACTTCAAGAAAACCCTCTCCTAATGAGAGGAACCCAGGAGTCAGGGAGAGGAGGGGTGGGTGGTGGTTGGAGACAGAGGCCTGGTGCCCCGGGTGCAGTGGAAGTCTCTGGAAGACCAGGTGGAGGGAGGCCTCACGGAGTGATGCCCAGGGTCACAGAGCTGTCGCAGCTGCTGTTTGTTAGTTCAAGTCCTGCTCTGAGGTGCTCTGTGTCAGCTCTGAGCGACAGGTGAGCTGGGGGTGCTCTGCAATGAGGGCTATGTGCACGGTTCCTGTGTGCCCAGCCCTGCCACGGTACCTGCAAGGGTAGCTCTGTATCCTGGGAGGGGCCTGACCACGAGAGCCCCGTGGGCTGGGGTGGGGGTGGGGTACCTGCCCAGGTGAGCTCCATATTCTGGGATTGGTCTGACCACGAGAGCCCCATGGGCTGCTGGGGACCTGGTAAAGGATGTCAGGACAGTCAGTGAAGCCACCGAGGATATACCTCCAGTTGCTCCTAATTCCTACACCCTGCTGGTCATTCTACCAACCACCAGGACATGGTATTCTGTATTAGTCTTCAATGATGCCTTCTTTTGTATTCCATTAGTCCCAGAGTCACAAGAAATTTTGGCTTGTGAGTGGCAGGACTCAACATACAACTAAAACAATACTTCCGGGCCGTCTGGCCCCAAGGGTGCAAAAAATTCCCACACCATCTTTGGGGAAAGCTTAGCTAAAGACCTAAAAGTTCTACCTCTGGAAAAGGAAACCCTCCTTCAATATGCAGACGACATTCTGATCACCAGCCCTACTAAGGAGGCCTCTGAACTACCAAGCCAATAAAGGATAGAAGTTGTCCAAGAAAAAGCTCAAATATCACAGACTGCGGTGACCTGCCTGGGCTTCATTCTCACAGAAGGTCAGAGAAGCCCATCCCAGGAAAGGGAAGAAACCATTTTCAGCCTTACCCCTTTCTAAAACTAGAAGACAGCTTAGGGGTTCCTGGGGAGGCCAGGGTTTGCTGCTTCTGGATCCCTAACTACAGTCTACTAGCTGGGCCTCTATATGAAACACTGAAAGGAAAAGATGATGATCCTTTTGAATAGAATCCAGAAGTGGCCTTTCAAGAATGGAAAGAGCAGTCAATTCAGACCCTTACCCTGGAACTCCCTAATTTAGCTAAACCCTTTGACCTTTACATTCCCGGTGAAAGGTGAATCGCCATTGGAGAATTAGTGCAAAAACTGGGACCACTTGAAATGGAACAATGCAAGAATGCCATCCAGGTAGGATAAACTACGGTCACTAAGGGGCTTGGCCCACTGCCACATCTGGCCAAGATACTGACGGTATCTAAAAACCTGGAAATCAGCAGCCGAAAAGGCCACCTCCCTCCTAAGGGAAAAGGACCCCACGTGGTGATCTTAACCACCAACCATGCCCTGAAGTTGCAGGGTTCGCTCCGTGGGCACACCGACCTCGAGTGAGGAGGCCCTCCAACTCCAACATCCAGAGAGATAACCGGGGGCAACAGGGCACCATGACGACTCGTGTGAACATCACTTGACCTGGAGTTTCTCTCATAAAACAACAAGAGTGTGTCCCAAAAGAGTAGACTACTGCTTGCAGGACTTACTGCACCCAGAGGGGAGCTAATAATCTTGGCGGGGGAACAGTATACCACACTGTCACCATAGAAAAGCCTACAGACACCGTGATGATGGTGACCAATAAGACCGGCTGGACTCCTGTTTACTTCAAAAGGCTGTTGACTCAGTAGCCATCATGGTCCTTGATCACCACTGACCCTGGACTGTCTGGGAGTTGAGCGGGCAGGGCTCTGACACCTGGTGCTGTTTGTACGTTAATTCAGGGGCCTAACTGAAGAAAGCGCAGACTACTGGTCAGAGCATCTAGGCTGGCAGAGACGGTCAGCCTAAGGTGGCCGAACAAATGTGGGGCGGGGTGAAACCGGCCCCCACAGCGTCTCTGCACATCTCTTTCCTGGACCCTTAAAGGTCATTAGAATCTATAACACTTCCAATGCTGGTGCTCAGGTGGACGAGCAGGGAGGCAGGGGTCCTGGGGACAATCAACGTCACCGGGAGGCTGCTGGGGAGAAGCTCTGACCCTCGCCCCAGGGTATGAGGGCTCCCAACTCAGCACTCAGCAGTTACAGAAGAAGGGTCTGCACCCTCAGCACTCCAAGAATGAGGAACGGGACAAAAGGCAGAGGAGGGGTTTGTCCCCAGCAAAGCCCATTAAAAATCCCTGGGAGATAAAAATAGAATCTGGGCAATAAAGTCAAGTCTAACCTTTTTTATCCTTTGTGCTTTGTCTAATTTCACGTGCTCCTAGGGTCCCGCATGCAGAGGTTCCACACCCGGCACTTCAGACCAGATTTCCTAGTGCAGAATGGCTGGGTCGACACCTCAGCTCCTGGGGCCCAGTGCAGACTCCACGATATAGAGCCTGAGCTACAGCCAACCCGGCCCTCGAGAGCTCCGCCGCCTCCCTCCCTCCCACTGACTCTGACAGGATCTCTACACAGCAGCCCAGCCCACAGCCCACGGGGTAGTGCATGCTCTCACCTCTCCATTCTCTGATCAAAATATAAAGTTTCCTTTGCTTGTGAACCAAACTCAGTCTCGATCTGTTGGCCCCAATGACACTGGGCAGGGGGACACTTGTTGGGGTCCACTCTGGAGGATCAGTAACAGAAATTGAGACTATTGTAACCTCAATGAACAGATGTGTGAGCCAAACTGTAGTTAACATAGAACAGTGTATCAGGCTCGGGTAAAATAAGATGTTTTTAACACTTCCATTTGATATTTCCATCACTTTTTATAAGCAAGTTCAGTGAAAAGGTTTGTCTTATTTGTCAGGTCAATATTAGAGAAACGAAGTGATTTCTTTCCAAGGATGTACAGCTAATAATCTTGGTTAAACCTTCAATCTTGTTTTAAATGCTTTTCCATTGAAAATGATACCTCTCTTTCAGCTCCCCCATTTCTGAGAAGTATAAAATCTTATAATTTATTATTACCAAAGGGGAAAGGTGGGAGGAGGGATAAATTAACAGTTTGGAATGAACACATACACACTGCTATGTATAAAATAGATCATCAACAAGGAACTACTGTATAGCACAGGGAACTACACTCAACATTTTGCAATAACCTATAAGGGGAAATAATCTGAAAAAGAATAGATATTTTTATTGACATCATCTATCAATGACAGTTAAAGTGTAGCCTAAGGGAAGCTGGTGGTGAGTGCTTCTGACCCTGAAGACTTCAATCATCTAAAGTTTGGACTCTGCCTACTTCCCAAGGCCCTTAATGAACATATGTGTAGCTGTAGCTTAAAAAATTCCCCAGTTTGGGTTTCGGGGAGACACTGATTTTGAAAAAGCCCTGGTGTTCTCCTTACATGAATGGGACTCTTCCTACTGCTAAAACATGTCTGTCACACCCAGAGGATGGTATACCGTCTGATCGGGAAGAGTTTGGAAAAGGCATCTCATCTCCTCATCTCCTGGTGCTCGGGTTCACCCCTCCAGCGTCTTTACTAACAGTCTCCCCACTTGGAGATGTCAGCACTGTCAACATCCTGTTGCGTACAGTTTGGAATTTGTCCAGAGGATGAAGCGGAAGGATGAGGAACAATGAGAGACAAGTCCTAGGTGTTCAGACAGGCACATGTCACTCTAATTTCCAATCAGGAAGACGAATTGACCAAAGGCTAGGGTTGCCCATGGAAACAGTATAGGGCTTGAGGAAATCCCGCTGCTTTGTGGCCAGTTCCCATAAACACGAGTTGAACAATGGAACTCAGGGGCAGTAAAATTCACAAAACTGCAGAGTTGAAAATATCCATCACTGAAAAATGTCTTGAGGAGAGTCAGAGAAAAGGACTTGTAAGCAAGGGAGAATGGCAGGAAAGGGATTTGAGGAGGTAGAAAGGACTCGCCATTAAGCACAAGAAAAGGAGCTGAACATTGCCAACATTGCAGTTGGCCAAAAAGGGTGTATGCGTTCTTTTCTGTATATATTCAAGAAAAGGGCATACACTTTTTTAGCCAACCAAACAGGTGGGCACTGGAAGTCAATACTACAAAAGATATCACTTCGCATCAGTCAGAAGAGCCATCCTCATAAAGCGTAAACAACAGAAATGCAGGACAGGGCAACGAGAAGAGGGAGCCCTGTGAGACTTATAGTGGAAATGTATATTGCCAACGGCCATTCTGGAGAAGTGTATTGTGTTTACTAAAGCATCTAAAAAATGAGCTACAGAGCATAGGGCACTTGCACTCATGGGCGTATATCTTGGGAAAAACAAAAATCGAGAGGACACAGGCACCCCAATGTTTACCCCCTCTCTGTTTAAAAGATCCTCGACTAGGATATAACTTAAATGTCTCTGGAGGGAAAAAATGGATAGAGATGTGGTACTTAGGTAGAGTGGAATATTATTCAGCCTGGAAATCAATGAAATATGGCCAGTTGTAACAACTCCGGAGGAGTTACGTATGATCATTCTAAGTGACAGAATTCAAAAAGAAAAAGACACATATCATAAGATATCACTTAAAGGTGGAATCCAAAATGGCTACACATGAAATAAATTACAAAACAAAAACATAGTCAAATATGTAGAAAACACGCATAAGGCTGCTAAACGGGAAAGGTGGGGAGGGGTGAGGCATCATCCAGGAGGTTGAAATTAGCAAAGATACCATTCCAAATACCAAACTGATAATCAACAAGGCCTACACGGTAGCTAAAAGAACTGCACTCAGCACACTCAAGTCACCGGAAAAGAATATATACGACTGGTAAGAATCTGAAAAAGAATTTATTGATGTCTCTCTGTACGTGAATCAAGTGGATGTACAGCAGCAAGAAACAGAGCTTTGAAAATCAGCTGTAACCAATATAGTAATAAATTGAAAAAAATAAACGACAGAGAGACAGAGAAAACCTCTTACAACTTTTCCTCAGGGACGGTGATGCAACATGGATTGAACACATCTAGACCCACAGCAGGATGAGACATAAGGCTGGAAACTGTTTGCGCTAAGAGAAATGTGAGGTTGGGTGAGGAAATGCACACCCTTTAAAGTAATACTACCTGGTACCCATTCAATGGGTCCCAAATCTGCAGGTTCAAGGGATCTTCCTACAGCTAAAACATGCATGGAAAACCCAGAGGACTGTACACCATGTGATCGGGAGATGTGTCTAAAATGCACCTCATTTATCCTCTCCTGGTGCTCCTGTTCACCATTCCAGCCACGCTACTTAGAATCTCCCCACTTGGAGAATCAGCACATTTAAACTTCTGTTTCACACATTTTGCAAATTGTGAGGAGGATGAACGGGAAGAGGGGGAACCAATGAGAGAAGAGTTGTAGGGGTTTGGACGGGCACATATCACTCTAATTTCCCATTAAGAATAAGAATTAAAGAAAGGCTCAGCCTGCCTCGCCGGAGCCAAAATAGGGCCTGAAGCAATCCTGCGGGTTTGAGGCCAGCTCACAAAAGAGCAACTTAAAAAATGGAGCTCAGGGTCACTGCAATTCACAAACCTGCAGAGTTATAAATGAAAACTAACGTCCAAAAATATGTTGAGGTAAGGCAAAGAAGAGGATCTGAATGCAAGACAGAATTGCAAGAAACAGATTTCAAGAGATAGATTGGACTCGGCTTTAACGCACATGAAAAGCGGCAGAATTTCGACAATGATGCAGTTGGCCCAAAAGGGCGTATGCGTTTTTTCCTGATTATATCCAGGAAAAAACGCATACGCACTTTATGGGCAACGAAGCAAGCAAGCAATGCAAATGTGCACAACAAAGAAGTCTCACTTCCCACCGGTCAAAAGGGCCATCCTAAAAAATTGTAAAAACCAGAAATGCAGGACAGACCATGGAGAACAGGGAGCCTTTATACGCTGATGGGCAGTGTGTGAACTGCCGAGAGCCACTCTGGAGAAGTGTATGGTGGTTCCTAAATCATCTAAAAAACAGAGCTACAGAGCATAGGACACTTCCAATCATGGGAGTATATCTAGGGAAGTCTAAAAATCAACAAGACACAAGCACACCACAGTTTAGGGCTACTCTGTTTACAAGAACCTCAACTTCAGTACACCTTAAATATCCCAGGAAAGAGAACAATGGATAAAGAAGATGTGGTACTTATGTACAATGGAATATCTCTTCACCATGAAATCAATGTAATAAGGCTAGTAGAAGGATAAAGAGTGGATTTAGGTCCGATAATACTACTTGAAATAAGTCAAACAGAAAAAGAAACATATCATAAGATATCACTTATAGAGGGAGGGTAAATATGGCTGCACAAGAAATGAATTACAGAACAGAACAGTGTCTCACATTTAGAAAACACACTTATGTCAGCTTAAGGGGAAAGGAGAGGTGGGGTGATGCATAAAACCAGAGTTTGAAATTAGCACAGATACCGTTCAATAAACCAAATAGGTATTAGACAAGATCTACACCTTGCTCAATGAACTGGCCTCAACACACCCTATACACTGCAGAGAAATATATCTGAGTAATAAGAATCTTAAAACCCATGTATTGATATATCTCCATAAGGGAATCAAGTGTGTGCAGAGCGGCACAAACACAGCAGTGAAAATGAGCTAAACCCCATTATAGAAATAAATTTTAAAAACAAAACGCTGAAACAATGAAAGAGAGAAAAATTCTTACAAAATTCGCTCAGGGGCTGTGATGCAACCTGGATTGACCACATATAAACCCACAGCTGGATAAGACATAAGGCTGGACACTTGGGGCTGACAGGATTGGTGAGCTTTGGTGAGCAACTGCCGAAAGTTTAATGCAATACTTCATGCTACTCAGTCCAAGGGTCCCAACACTCCAGGTTGAAGGGAATCTTCCTACAGCTAAACCATGCTTGGGAAACCCAGCGACTGGTATACCATATGATCGGGAAAGGTTTCTAAAACGCACCTCATTTTTCCTCTCCTGGGGCTCCGGATCGACATTCCAGCCGCTTTACTAACAACATCCCCACATGGAGTCAATGCCTTTAAGTTCTGGTATCGCACAGTCTGCAGTTAGTGCAGAGGATGAATGGGAATAGGGGGAACCAGTGAGAAACTAGCTGTAGCGGTTTCAATGGGCACATGTCACTCTAATATCACATCAGTAAGAAGAATTAACCAAAGGCACAGCAAGGTGCCCCAGAAGAAAAATAGGGCTTCAAGGAATCCTGTGGTTATGGGGCAAGACCACAAAAATAAGAGCTAAAAAATGGAGCTAAGGGCCACTGCAATTCAAAAACCTGCAGAGTTATAAAGGCCAACTATTTTTAAAAAATATATTGAGGTAAGGCTATGAAGAGGCATTGAAAGCAAGGCAGAATTGCAGGAAACCGATTTCAGGAGGTAGACTGGAATTGCATTGAAAACATATGAAGAGAGTCAGAAACTCGACAATGATGCACATGGCCAAAAAGGGCGTATGTGTTTTTTCCTGAATATATTCAGGAAAAAACGCATACGCACTTTTTGGCCAACCAAGCAAGCTTGCAAAGGAAATCTGCACTACAATGAAGTCTCACTTCCACCTGGTCAAAAGGGCCATCTGAAAAAAGTGTAAAATCCATAAAGGCACGACAGGCCATGGAGAACTGGGAGCCTTCTTATGCTGATGGGCGGGATGTAAATTGCCAACAGCCACTCTGGAGAAGTGTATGGTGTTTCCTGAAACATCTAAAAAAAAAAGCAACAGAACCTAGGGCACTTCCACTTATGGTCCTATAGCTTAGGGAAATTAAAATCAAAAAGACACAGCCACCCCAAAGTTTGGGACGGCTCTGTTTACAAGAACCTCGTTAACGGTACAAGTTCAATATCGCAGAAAGTGAAAAATGGATAAAGAACTTGTGGTACTTACGTACAATGCAATATCACTCAGCAATGAAATCTATGTCATCAGGCCTGTAGCAGCATAATGAGTGGATTCAGGTATGATGATTCGAACTGAAATAAGTCACACAGAAAAGAAACATCATAAGGTATCACTAATA
This sequence comes from Stenella coeruleoalba, assembly GCF_951394435.1. Taxonomy (NCBI): domain Eukaryota; kingdom Metazoa; phylum Chordata; class Mammalia; order Artiodactyla; family Delphinidae; genus Stenella; species Stenella coeruleoalba. Next base: position 21,988,090 of record NC_137151.1, read on the forward strand.
CACAGAATGTGAACTTGGCTACACATGAACTGAATTACAAAACAGAAAAGTGTCTCAAGTTTAGAAAACCAACTTACGCTTGCTTAACGGGGAAGGTGAGTTGGGGTGCTGCATAAAACCAGAGATTGAAATGAGCACAGATAAAGTTCCTTAAGCCAAATATGGAATAGACAAGAGCTACTCCTTGCTCAACGAAATGGACTCAACACCGCATATTAAACGCCTAAGAATGTACCTGACTAGTAAGTATCTTAAAACCTATGGATTGCTATGTCTCCAAAAGAGAATCAAGCATGTGTACAGGGGCATAAACGCAGCAGTGATAGGATTGGAGAGGATCGGTGAGCAAATGAAGACCCTTTGAAGTCATATTGCATGGTACCCATTCCACGGGATTCAACTACCCAGGTTTAAGGTATTCTTCCTTCAGCTAAAACATGCATGTGGAACCTAGAGTATGATCAACCATGTGATCGGGAGACGTGTTCAAATATGTCTCAGATTTCGTACCCTGGTACTCGGGTGCAACATTCCAGATGCTTTACTAACACTCTCCCGACTTGGAGAGTCATTCCCTTTAACCTCATGTTTGGCCCAGTTTGCAATTTCTGCGGAAGATGAACAGGAATAGCGAGAACCAATGGAGACTAGCTGGAGGTGTCTGGACGGGCAAATTTAACTCTCATTTCCTATCAGGAAGAGGAATTAACCAAAGGCTCAGCGTGCCATGCCAGAACCAGATTAGGGCTTGAAGCCATCCTGCGGTGTTGCGGCCAGGTCACAAGAAAGCGAGTTGAAGAAAGGAGCTCAGGGGCACTGTAATTCACAAACCTGCAGAGTTATAAATGACAGCTATCGTCCAAAAATAGACTGAAGTAAGGCTGCCAAGAGGACTTGAAAGCGGGGCAGAATTGCAGGAAACCGATTTCAGGAGGTAGACTGGAATTACATTGAAAGCATAGGAAAAGAGGCAGAACGTCCACAATGATGCACTTGGCCAAAAAGGGCGTATGCGTTTTTTCCTGAATATATTCAGGAAAAAACGCATACGCCCTTTTTGGCCAACCAAGCAAGCTTGCAACGGAAATCTGCACTACAATGAAGTCTCACTTCCCCCCGGTCAAAAGGGCCATCTGAAAAAAGTGTAAAATCCAGAAAGGCAGGACAGGCCATGGAGAACTGGGAGCCTTGTTATGCTGATGGGCGGGATGTAAATTGCCAACAACCACTCTGGAGAAGTGTATGGTGTTTCCTGAAACATCTAAAAAACAAAGCAACAGAGCCTAGGGCACTTCCACTTATGGTCCTATAGCTTAGGGAAATTAAAATCAAAAAGGCACAGCCACCCCAAAGTTTGGGACGTCTCTGTTTACAAGAACCTCGTTTACAGTACAAGTTCAACATCGCAGAAAGTGAAAAATGGAGAAAGAAGTTGTGGTATTTACTTACAAAGCAATATCACTCAGCAATGAAATCTGTGTCATCAGGCCCTTAGCAGCACAATGAGTGGATTCAGGTATGATGACTCTAACTGAAATAAGTCACACAGAAAAAGAAACATCATAAGATATCAGTAATACACGGAATGTAAACTTGGCTACACAGGAACTGAATTACAGAACAGAACAGGGTCTCAAATTTAGAAAACCAACTTATGCTTGCTTAAGGGTAAAGGTGAGTTGGGGTGCTGCATAAAACCAGAGATTGAAATGAGCACAGATAAATTTCCTTAAGTCAAATATGGAATAGACAAGAGCTACTCCTTGCTCAACGAAATGGACTCAACACCGCATATTAAACGCCTAAGAATGTACCTGACTAGTAAGTATCGTAAAACCTATGGATTGCTATGTCTCCAAAAGAGAATCAAGCGTGTGTACAGGGGCATAAACACAGCAGTGATAGGATTGGAGAGGTTCGGTGAGCAAATGAAGACCCTTTGAAGTCATATTGCATGGTACCCATTCCACGGGTTTCAACTACCCATGTTTTAGGTATTCTTCCTTCAGCTAAAACATGCATGTGGAACCCAGAGTATGATCAATCATGTGATCGGGAGACGTGTTCAAATATGTCTCAGTTTTCCTCCCCTGGTACTCGGGTGCAACATTCCAGACGCTTTACTAACACTCTCCCCACTTGGAGAGTCAGCGCCTTTAACCTCCTGTTTGGCCCAGTTTGCAATTTCTGCGGAAGATGAACAGGAATAGCGAGAACCAATGAGAGGCTAGCTGGAGGTGTCTGGACGGGCAAATTTAACTCTCATTTCCCACCAGGAAGAGGAAATAACCAAAGGCTCAGCATGCCGTACCGAAACCAGATTAGGGCCTGAAGCCATCCTGCGGTGTTGCGGCCAGCTCAAAAGAAAGCGAGTTGAAGAAAGGAGCTCAGGGGCACTGTAATTCACAAACCTGCAGAGTTATAAATGACAGCTATCGTCCAAAAATAGACTGAAGTAAGGCTGCCAAGAGGACTTGAAAGCGGGGCAGAATTGCAGGATACCGATTTCAGGAGGTAGACTGGAATTGCATTGAAAGCGTAGGAAAAGAGGCAGAACGTCCACAATGATGCACTTTGCCAAAAGGGCATATGCGTTTTTTCCTGAATATATTCAGGAAAAAACGCATACGCCCTTTTTGGCCAACCAAGCAAGCTTGCAACGGAAATCTGCACTACAATGAAGTCTCACTTCCCCCCGGTCAAAAGGGCCATCTGAAAAAAGTGTAAAATCCAGAAAGGCAGGACAGGCCATGGAGAACTGGGAGCCTTGTTATGCTGATGGGCGGGATGTAAATTGCCAACAACCACTCTGGAGAAGTGTATGGTGTTTCCTGAAACATCTAAAAAACAAAGCAACAGAGCCTAGGGCACTTCCACTTATGGTCCTATAGCTTAGGGAAATTAAAATCAAAAAGGCACAGCCACCCCAAAGTTTGGGACGTCTCTGTTTACAAGAACCTCGTTTACAGTACAAGTTCAACATCGCAGAAAGTGAAAAATGGAGAAAGAAGTTGTGGTATTTACTTACAAAGCAATATCACTCAGCAATGAAATCTGTGTCATCAGGCCCTTAGCAGCACAATGAGTGGATTCAGGTATGATGACTCTAACTGAAATAAGTCACACAGAAAAAGAAACATCATAAGATATCAGTAATACACGGAATGTAAACTTGGCTACACAGGAACTGAATTACAGAACAGAACAGGGTCTCAAATTTAGAAAACCAACTTATGCTTGCTTAAGGGTAAAGGTGAGTTGGGGTGCTGCATAAAACCAGAGATTGAAATGAGCACAGATAAATTTCCTTAAGTCAAATATGGAATAGACAAGAGCTACTCCTTGCTCAACGAAATGGACTCAACACCGCATATTAAACGCCTAAGAATGTACCTGACTAGTAAGTATCGTAAAACCTATGGATTGCTATGTCTCCAAAAGAGAATCAAGCGTGTGTACAGGGGCATAAACACAGCAGTGATAGGATTGGAGAGGTTCGGTGAGCAAATGAAGACCCTTTGAAGTCATATTGCATGGTACCCATTCCACGGGTTTCAACTACCCATGTTTTAGGTATTCTTCCTTCAGCTAAAACATGCATGTGGAACCCAGAGTATGATCAATCATGTGATCGGGAGACGTGTTCAAATATGTCTCAGTTTTCCTCCCCTGGTACTCGGGTGCAACATTCCAGACGCTTTACTAACACTCTCCCCACTTGGAGAGTCAGCGCCTTTAACCTCCTGTTTGGCCCAGTTTGCAATTTCTGCGGAAGATGAACAGGAATAGCGAGAACCAATGAGAGGCTAGCTGGAGGTGTCTGGACGGGCAAATTTAACTCTCATTTCCCACCAGGAAGAGGAAATAACCAAAGGCTCAGCATGCCGTACCGAAACCAGATTAGGGCCTGAAGCCATCCTGCGGTGTTGCGGCCAGCTCAAAAGAAAGCGAGTTGAAGAAAGGAGCTCAGGGGCACTGTAATTCACAAACCTGCAGAGTTATAAATGACAGCTATCGTCCAAAAATAGACTGAAGTAAGGCTGCCAAGAGGACTTGAAAGCGGGGCAGAATTGCAGGATACCGATTTCAGGAGGTAGACTGGAATTGCATTGAAAGCGTAGGAAAAGAGGCAGAACGTCCACAATGATGCACTTTGCCAAAAGGGCATATGCGTTTTTTCCTGAATATATTCAGGAAAAAACGCATACGCCCTTTTTGGCCAACCAAGCAAGCTTGCAAAGGAAATCTGCACTACAATGAAGTGTCACTTCCCCCCGGTCAAAAGGGCCATCAGAATAAAGTGTAAAATCCAGAAAGGCAGGACAGGCCATGGAGAACTGGGAGCCTTGTTATGCTGATGGGCGGGATGTAAATTGCCAACAGACACTCGGGAGAAGTGTATGGTGTTTCCTGAAACATCTAAAAAACAAAGCAACAGAGCCTAGGGCACTTCCACTTATGGTCCTTTAGCTTAGGGAAATTAATATCAAAAAGACACAGCAACCCCAAAATTTGGGACGGCTATTTTACAGGAATCTCTTCTACGGCACAAGTTAAATATCCCAGAGAGCAAATAATGGATAAAGAAGTTGCGGTACTTATGTACAACAGAATACCACTCAGCAATGAAATCTATGTCACCAGGCCCGTACCAGCATAATGAGTGGATTGAGGCACGATGATTCTAAGTGAAATAAGTCACACAGAAAAAGAAACATCATAAGGTATCACTAATACACGGAATGTGAACTTGGCTACACATGAACTGAATTACAAAACAGAACAGGGTCTCAAGTTTAGAAAACCAACTTATGCCTGCTTAAGGGGGAAGGTGAGTTGGGGTGCTGCATAAAAGCAGAGTTTGAAATTAGCACAGATACCGTTCCATAAGCCAAATATGTAATAGACAAGAGCTACCCCTTGCTCAACGAAATGGATTCAACAATGAGGTATCACCTCACACCTGGTAGAATAGGCATCATTGAAAATCTACAAACAGAAAATGCTGGAAAGGGTGTGGAGAAAAGGAACCCTCTCCCACTATTGTTGGGAATATAAATTGATACAGTCATTTTGGAGAACAATATGGAATTTCTTAAGAAACTAACAATAGAATTACCATATGATACAGCAATCCCAGTACTGGACATATACCCAGACAAAACCATAAATCAAAAAGAGTCATTCACCGCAATGTTCATTGCATCACTATTTACAATATCGAGGTAATGGAAGCAACCTAAATGCCCACAGACAGACGAATGCATAAAGCTGTGGTACATATATAAAATGGAATATTACTAAGCCATGAAAAGGAATGAAATTGGGTCATTTGTAGAGACATCGATGGATCTAGAGACTGTCATACAGAGCGAAGTAAGTCAGAAAGAGAAAAACAAATCTTGTATATTCATGCATATATGTGGAACCTAGAAAAACTGTACAGATTAACCATTTTGCAAGGCATAAATAGAGCAACAGATGTAGACAACAAACGTATGGACAACAAGGGGGGAAAGCTGTTGGGGGGTGGTGGTGGGAGGAGTTGAGAGACTGGGATTGGCATGTATACATTTATATGTATAAAATAGATAACCAATAAGAACCTGCTGTATAAAAATATAAAATAAAATTCAAAATTAAAAAGAAATAAAATTTAAAAAATAAAACAGAAAAAACAATTATTCCCTGCACATACATGTATTTATATGAATAAATTATTCCCATGCTTATATCTGTAAATACAAAAAAGAGGAATAAAATCTACCTTGAACCAAAAACGAAAAAGAGAAAAAAAACACAGAACCCACCAGTTACACAGAGGAAAACCGTATCAGGGCACTTGCTCCAGTTGTAAACAATTCTGAAGTTGGTCAGTGGTGGGGAATCGTCTCCCATTCAGCCAGCAGCCCCCACGCAACAAGCGTCCTCATTGCAAAGCTGGGGCACCGTGCCGAGGCATCTGTGAGTAAACGTGAGCTGAGCCCCAGGCCAGTTGCTGCTGAACTATTCCCACCCGTCCCAGGTAAAACACCTGAATATATACAAGGACTTGAAAGCCTAGAGGAAGGGCCATAGAGCCACACGAGTGACAGCATGCCGGCCGACTTGGTGCCTGCAGGCCAGCCAGGATGGTCCTGGCCCTGGGTGCTCTTCTGGAAGATTTCCATTTCCCTGCCTGAGATACCCGTCCTGTCCCTGCCCCCACTGCTTTTTTCCTTCCTCACCTCTGCCCAGGGAGAAATTCCAGCAGCAGGTATGGGTGACACATCCTCTTCTTTAGCAGGTGGCAGCCTGGCAACTGCTGCAGAAAGTCCAGCAGAGCCCCACTCACACTGGGCCACCCACAAAGCCGTGGCCTCTCACTCCCTCCCACCAGCCCAGCCCCGAGACTGCTGACAGGGCAGAGAAAATGGCGTCAGGCACGGCTGCAGGGGCTCTTGCTGCCTGGAGTGGTATTTATATTGATCTCAACCCAGGCACACCTGGGGAGGGCTGGCCGGCACGGTAAGGCTGCCCAGGTCAGCCAATCATCACCCCTCAGGGGCTCACAGTTGCAGAAAATGGAACTTGCTGAACCGGCCAGGTCCAAGGAACAGGTGTGGGCTCCTGAGAGTCAGGATAGACAAGGGGCTGCAGCTTTGGCTTGTTTTCTAATCATTTTATCTGGCCCATGAGTGGGAGACAACTTCAAGAAAACCCTCTCCTAATGAGAGGAACCCAGGAGTCAGGGAGAGGAGGGGTGGGTGGTGGTTGGAGACAGAGGCCTGGTGCCCCGGGTGCAGTGGAAGTCTCTGGAAGACCAGGTGGAGGGAGGCCTCACAGAGTGATGCCCAGGGTCACAGACCTGTCGCAGCTGCTGTTTGTTAGTTCAAGTCCTGCTCTGAGGTGCTCTGTGTCAGCTCTGAGCGACAGGTGAGCTGGGGGTGCTCTGCAATGAGGGCTATGTGCACAGTTCCTGTGTGCCCAGCCCTGCCACGGTACCTGCAAGGGTAGCTCTGTATCCTGGGAGGGGCCTGACCACGAGAGCCCCGTGGGCTGGGGTGGGGGTGGGGTACCTGCCCAGGTGAGCTCCATATTCTGGGATTGGTCTGACCACGAGAGCCCCATGGGCTGCTGGGGACCTGGTAAAGGATGTCAGGACAGTCAGTGAAGCCACCGAGGATATACCTCCAGTTGCTCCTAATTCCTACACCCTGCTGGTCATTCTACCAACCACCAGGACATGGTATTCTGTATTAGTCTTCAATGATGCCTTCTTTTGTATTCCATTAGTCCCAGAGTCACAAGAAATTTTGGCTTGTGAGTGGCAGGACTCAACATACAACTAAAACAATACTTCCGGGCCGTCTGGCCCCAAGGGTGCAAAAAATTCCCACACCATCTTTGGGGAAAGCTTAGCTAAAGACCTAAAAGTTCTACCTCTGGAAAAGGAAACCCTCCTTCAATATGCAGACGACATTCTGATCACCAGCCCTACTAAGGAGGCCTCTGAACTACCAAGCCAATAAAGGATAGAAGTTGTCCAAGAAAAAGCTCAAATATCACAGACTGCGGTGACCTGCCTGGGCTTCATTCTCACAGAAGGTCAGAGAAGCCCATCCCAGGAAAGGGAAGAAACCATTTTCAGCCTTACCCCTTTCTAAAACTAGAAGACAGCTTAGGGGTTCCTGGGGAGGCCAGGGTTTGCTGCTTCTGGATCCCTAACTACAGTCTACTAGCTGGGCCTCTATATGAAACACTGAAAGGAAAAGATGATGATCCTTTTGAATAGAATCCAGAAGTGGCCTTTCAAGAATGGAAAGAGCAGTCAATTCAGACCCTTACCCTGGAACTCCCTAATTTAGCTAAACCCTTTGACCTTTACATTCCCGGTGAAAGGTGAATCGCCATTGGAGAATTAGTGCAAAAACTGGGACCACTTGAAATGGAACAATGCAAGAATGCCATCCAGGTAGGATAAACTACGGTCACTAAGGGGCTTGGCCCACTGCCACATCTGGCCAAGATACTGACGGTATCTAAAAACCTGGAAATCAGCAGCCGAAAAGGCCACCTCCCTCCTAAGGGAAAAGGACCCCACGTGGTGATCTTAACCACCAACCATGCCCTGAAGTTGCAGGGTTCGCTCCGTGGGCACACCGACCTCGAGTGAGGAGGCCCTCCAACTCCAACATCCAGAGAGATAACCGGGGGCAACAGGGCACCATGACGACTCGTGTGAACATCACTTGACCTGGAGTTTCTCTCATAAAACAACAAGAGTGTGTCCCAAAAGAGTAGACTACTGCTTGCAGGACTTACTGCACCCAGAGGGGAGCTAATAATCTTGGCGGGGGAACAGTATACCACACTGTCACCATAGAAAAGCCTACAGACACCGTGATGATGGTGACCAATAAGACCGGCTGGACTCCTGTTTACTTCAAAAGGCTGTTGACTCAGTAGCCATCATGGTCCTTGATCACCACTGACCCTGGACTGTCTGGGAGTTGAGCGGGCAGGGCTCTGACACCTGGTGCTGTTTGTACGTTAATTCAGGGGCCTAACTGAAGAAAGCGCAGACTACTGGTCAGAGCATCTAGGCTGGCAGAGACGGTCAGCCTAAGGTGGCCGAACAAATGTGGGGCGGGGTGAAACCGGCCCCCACAGCGTCTCTGCACATCTCTTTCCTGGACCCTTAAAGGTCATTAGAATCTATAACACTTCCAATGCTGGTGCTCAGGTGGACGAGCAGGGAGGCAGGGGTCCTGGGGACAATCAACGTCACCGGGAGGCTGCTGGGGAGAAGCTCTGACCCTCGCCCCAGGGTATGAGGGCTCCCAACTCAGCACTCAGCAGTTACAGAAGAAGGGTCTGCACCCTCAGCACTCCAAGAATGAGGAACGGGACAAAAGGCAGAGGAGGGGTTTGTCCCCAGCAAAGCCCATTAAAAATCCCTGGGAGATAAAAATAGAATCTGGGCAATAAAGTCAAGTCTAACCTTTTTTATCCTTTGTGCTTTGTCTAATTTCACGTGCTCCTAGGGTCCCGCATGCAGAGGTTCCACACCCGGCACTTCAGACCAGATTTCCTAGTGCAGAATGGCTGGGTCGACACCTCAGCTCCTGGGGCCCAGTGCAGACTCCACGATATAGAGCCTGAGCTACAGCCAACCCGGCCCTCGAGAGCTCCGCCGCCTCCCTCCCTCCCACTGACTCTGACAGGATCTCTACACAGCATCCCAGCCCACAGCCCACGGGGTAGTGCATGCTCTCACCTCTCCATTCTCTGATCAAAATATAAAGTTTCCTTTGCTTGTGAACCAAACTCAGTCTCGATCTGTTGGCCCCAATGACACTGGGCAGGGGGACACTTGTTGGGGTCCACTCTGGAGGATCAGTAACAGAAATTGAGACTATTGTAACCTCAATGAACAGATGTGTGAGCCAAACTGTAGTTAACATAGAACAGTGTATCAGGCTCGGGTAAAATAAGATGTTTTTAACACTTCCATTTGATATTTCCATCACTTTTTATAAGCAAGTTCAGTGAAAAGGTTTGTCTTATTTGTCAGGTCAATATTAGAGAAACGAAGTGATTTCTTTCCAAGGATGTACAGCTAATAATCTTGGTTAAACCTTCAATCTTGTTTTAAATGCTTTTCCATTGAAAATGATACCTCTCTTTCAGCTCCCCCATTTCTGAGAAGTATAAAATCTTATAATTTATTATTACCAAAGGGGAAAGGTGGGAGGAGGGATAAATTAACAGTTTGGAATGAACACATACACACTGCTATGTATAAAATAGATCATCAACAAGGAACTACTGTATAGCACAGGGAACTACACTCAACATTTTGCAATAACCTATAAGGGGAAATAATCTGAAAAAGAATAGATATTTTTATTGACATCATCTATCAATGACAGTTAAAGTGTAGCCTAAGGGAAGCTGGTGGTGAGTGCTTCTGACCCTGAAGACTTCAATCATCTAAAGTTTGGACTCTGCCTACTTCCCAAGGCCCTTAATGAACATATGTGTAGCTGTAGCTTAAAAAATTCCCCAGTTTGGGTTTCGGGGAGACACTGATTTTGAAAAAGCCCTGGTGTTCTCCTTACATGAATGGGACTCTTCCTACTGCTAAAACATGTCTGTCACACCCAGAGGATGGTATACCGTCTGATCGGGAAGAGTTTGGAAAAGGCATCTCATCTCCTCATCTCCTGGTGCTCGGGTTCACCCCTCCAGCGTCTTTACTAACAGTCTCCCCACTTGGAGATGTCAGCACTGTCAACATCCTGTTGCGTACAGTTTGGAATTTGTCCAGAGGATGAAGCGGAAGGATGAGGAACAATGAGAGACAAGTCCTAGGTGTTCAGACAGGCACATGTCACTCTAATTTCCAATCAGGAAGACGAATTGACCAAAGGCTAGGGTTGCCCATGGAAACAGTATAGGGCTTGAGGAAATCCCGCTGCTTTGTGGCCAGTTCCCATAAACACGAGTTGAACAATGGAACTCAGGGGCAGTAAAATTCACAAAACTGCAGAGTTGAAAATATCCATCACTGAAAAATGTCTTGAGGAGAGTCAGAGAAAAGGACTTGTAAGCAAGGGAGAATGGCAGGAAAGGGATTTGAGGAGGTAGAAAGGACTCGCCATTAAGCACAAGAAAAGGAGCTGAACATTGCCAACATTGCAGTTGGCCAAAAAGGGTGTATGCGTTCTTTTCTGTATATATTCAAGAAAAGGGCATACACTTTTTTAGCCAACCAAACAGGTGGGCACTGGAAGTCAATACTACAAAAGATATCACTTCGCATCAGTCAGAAGAGCCATCCTCATAAAGCGTAAACAACAGAAATGCAGGACAGGGCAACGAGAAGAGGGAGCCCTGTGAGACTTATAGTGGAAATGTATATTGCCAACGGCCATTCTGGAGAAGTGTATTGTGTTTACTAAAGCATCTAAAAAATGAGCTACAGAGCATAGGGCACTTGCACTCATGGGCGTATATCTTGGGAAAAACAAAAATCGAGAGGACACAGGCACCCCAATGTTTACCCCCTCTCTGTTTAAAAGATCCTCGACTAGGATATAACTTAAATGTCTCTGGAGGGAAAAAATGGATAGAGATGTGGTACTTAGGTAGAGTGGAATATTATTCAGCCTGGAAATCAATGAAATATGGCCAGTTGTAACAACTCCGGAGGAGTTACGTATGATCATTCTAAGTGACAGAATTCAAAAAGAAAAAGACACATATCATAAGATATCACTTAAAGGTGGAATCCAAAATGGCTACACATGAAATAAATTACAAAACAAAAACATAGTCAAATATGTAGAAAACACGCATAAGGCTGCTAAACGGGAAAGGTGGGGAGGGGTGAGGCATCATCCAGGAGGTTGAAATTAGCAAAGATACCATTCCAAATACCAAACTGATAATCAACAAGGCCTACACGGTAGCTAAAAGAACTGCACTCAGCACACTCAAGTCACCGGAAAAGAATATATACGACTGGTAAGAATCTGAAAAAGAATTTATTGATGTCTCTCTGTACGTGAATCAAGTGGATGTACAGCAGCAAGAAACAGAGCTTTGAAAATCAGCTGTAACCAATATAGTAATAAATTGAAAAAAATAAACGACAGAGAGACAGAGAAAACCTCTTACAACTTTTCCTCAGGGACGGTGATGCAACATGGATTGAACACATCTAGACCCACAGCAGGATGAGACATAAGGCTGGAAACTGTTTGCGCTAAGAGAAATGTGAGGTTGGGTGAGGAAATGCACACCCTTTAAAGTAATACTACCTGGTACCCATTCAATGGGTCCCAAATCTGCAGGTTCAAGGGATCTTCCTACAGCTAAAACATGCATGGAAAACCCAGAGGACTGTACACCATGTGATCGGGAGATGTGTCTAAAATGCACCTCATTTATCCTCTCCTGGTGCTCCTGTTCACCATTCCAGCCACGCTACTTAGAATCTCCCCACTTGGAGAATCAGCACATTTAAACTTCTGTTTCACACATTTTGCAAATTGTGAGGAGGATGAACGGGAAGAGGGGGAACCAATGAGAGAAGAGTTGTAGGGGTTTGGACGGGCACATATCACTCTAATTTCCCATTAAGAATAAGAATTAAAGAAAGGCTCAGCCTGCCTCGCCGGAGCCAAAATAGGGCCTGAAGCAATCCTGCGGGTTTGAGGCCAGCTCACAAAAGAGCAACTTAAAAAATGGAGCTCAGGGTCACTGCAATTCACAAACCTGCAGAGTTATAAATGAAAACTAACGTCCAAAAATATGTTGAGGTAAGGCAAAGAAGAGGATCTGAATGCAAGACAGAATTGCAAGAAACAGATTTCAAGAGATAGATTGGACTCGGCTTTAACGCACATGAAAAGCGGCAGAATTTCGACAATGATGCAGTTGGCCCAAAAGGGCGTATGCGTTTTTTCCTGATTATATCCAGGAAAAAACGCATACGCACTTTATGGGCAACGAAGCAAGCAAGCAATGCAAATGTGCACAACAAAGAAGTCTCACTTCCCACCGGTCAAAAGGGCCATCCTAAAAAATTGTAAAAACCAGAAATGCAGGACAGACCATGGAGAACAGGGAGCCTTTATACGCTGATGGGCAGTGTGTGAACTGCCGAGAGCCACTCTGGAGAAGTGTATGGTGGTTCCTAAATCATCTAAAAAACAGAGCTACAGAGCATAGGACACTTCCAATCATGGGAGTATATCTAGGGAAGTCTAAAAATCAACAAGACACAAGCACACCACAGTTTAGGGCTACTCTGTTTACAAGAACCTCAACTTCAGTACACCTTAAATATCCCAGGAAAGAGAACAATGGATAAAGAAGATGTGGTACTTATGTACAATGGAATATCTCTTCACCATGAAATCAATGTAATAAGGCTAGTAGAAGGATAAAGAGTGGATTTAGGTCCGATAATACTACTTGAAATAAGTCAAACAGAAAAAGAAACATATCATAAGATATCACTTATAGAGGGAGGGTAAATATGGCTGCACAAGAAATGAATTACAGAACAGAACAGTGTCTCACATTTAGAAAACACACTTATGTCAGCTTAAGGGGAAAGGAGAGGTGGGGTGATGCATAAAACCAGAGTTTGAAATTAGCACAGATACCGTTCAATAAACCAAATAGGTATTAGACAAGATCTACACCTTGCTCAATGAACTGGCCTCAACACACCCTATACACTGCAGAGAAATATATCTGAGTAATAAGAATCTTAAAACCCATGTATTGATATATCTCCATAAGGGAATCAAGTGTGTGCAGAGCGGCACAAACACAGCAGTGAAAATGAGCTAAACCCCATTATAGAAATAAATTTTAAAAACAAAACGCTGAAACAATGAAAGAGAGAAAAATTCTTACAAAATTCGCTCAGGGGCTGTGATGCAACCTGGATTGACCACATATAAACCCACAGCTGGATAAGACATAAGGCTGGACACTTGGGGCTGACAGGATTGGTGAGCTTTGGTGAGCAACTGCCGAAAGTTTAATGCAATACTTCATGCTACTCAGTCCAAGGGTCCCAACACTCCAGGTTGAAGGGAATCTTCCTACAGCTAAACCATGCTTGGGAAACCCAGCGACTGGTATACCATATGATCGGGAAAGGTTTCTAAAACGCACCTCATTTTTCCTCTCCTGGGGCTCCGGATCGACATTCCAGCCGCTTTACTAACAACATCCCCACATGGAGTCAATGCCTTTAAGTTCTGGTATCGCACAGTCTGCAGTTAGTGCAGAGGATGAATGGGAATAGGGGGAACCAGTGAGAAACTAGCTGTAGCGGTTTCAATGGGCACATGTCACTCTAATATCACATCAGTAAGAAGAATTAACCAAAGGCACAGCAAGGTGCCCCAGAAGAAAAATAGGGCTTCAAGGAATCCTGTGGTTATGGGGCAAGACCACAAAAATAAGAGCTAAAAAATGGAGCTAAGGGCCACTGCAATTCAAAAACCTGCAGAGTTATAAAGGCCAACTATTTTTAAAAAATATATTGAGGTAAGGCTATGAAGAGGCATTGAAAGCAAGGCAGAATTGCAGGAAACCGATTTCAGGAGGTAGACTGGAATTGCATTGAAAACATATGAAGAGAGTCAGAAACTCGACAATGATGCACATGGCCAAAAAGGGCGTATGTGTTTTTTCCTGAATATATTCAGGAAAAAACGCATACGCACTTTTTGGCCAACCAAGCAAGCTTGCAAAGGAAATCTGCACTACAATGAAGTCTCACTTCCACCTGGTCAAAAGGGCCATCTGAAAAAAGTGTAAAATCCATAAAGGCACGACAGGCCATGGAGAACTGGGAGCCTTCTTATGCTGATGGGCGGGATGTAAATTGCCAACAGCCACTCTGGAGAAGTGTATGGTGTTTCCTGAAACATCTAAAAAAAAAAGCAACAGAACCTAGGGCACTTCCACTTATGGTCCTATAGCTTAGGGAAATTAAAATCAAAAAGACACAGCCACCCCAAAGTTTGGGACGGCTCTGTTTACAAGAACCTCGTTAACGGTACAAGTTCAATATCGCAGAAAGTGAAAAATGGATAAAGAACTTGTGGTACTTACGTACAATGCAATATCACTCAGCAATGAAATCTATGTCATCAGGCCTGTAGCAGCATAATGAGTGGATTCAGGTATGATGATTCGAACTGAAATAAGTCACACAGAAAAGAAACATCATAAGGTATCACTAATACACAGAATGTGAACTTGGCTACACATGAACTGAATTACAAAACAGAACAGTGTCTCAAGTTTAGAAAACCAACTTACGCTTGCTTAACGGGGAAGGTGAGTTGGGGTGCTGCATAAAACCAGAGATTGAAATGAGCACAGATAAAGTTCCTTAAGCCAAATATGGAATAGACAAGAGCTACTCCTTGCTCAACGAAATGGACTCAACACCGCATATTAAACGCCTAAGAATGTACCTGACTAGTAAGTATCTTAAAACCTATGGATTGCTATGTCTCCGAAAGAGAATCAAGCATGTGTACAGGGGCATAAACGCAGCAGTGATAGGATTGGAGAGGATCGGTGAGCAAATGAAGACCCTTTGAAGTCATATTGCATGGTACCCATTCCACGGGATTCAACTACCCAGGTTTAAGGTATTCTTCCTTCAGCTAAAACATGCATGTGGAACCTAGAGTATGATCAATCATGTGATCGGGAGACGTGTTCAAATATGTCTCAGATTTCGTACCCTGGTCCTCGGGTGCAACATTCCAGATGCTTTACTAACACTCTCCCGACTTGGAGAGTCATTCCCTTTAACCTCATGTTTGGCCCAGTTTGCAATTTCTGCGGAAGATGAACAGGAATAGCGAGAACCAATGGAGACTAGCTGGAGGTGTCTGGACGGGCAAATTTAACTCTCATTTCCTATCAGGAAGAGGAATTAACCAAAGGCTCAGCGTGCCATGCCAGAACCAGATTAGGGCTTGAAGCCATCCTGCGGTGTTGCGGCCAGGTCACAAGAAAGCGAGTTGAAGAAAGGAGCTCAGGGGCACTGTAATTCACAAACCTGCAGAGTTATAAATGACAGCTATCGTCCAAAAATAGACTGAAGTAAGGCTGCCAAGAGGACTTGAAAGCGGGGCAGAATTGCAGGAAACCGATTTCAGGAGGTAGACTGGAATTACATTGAAAGCATAGGAAAAGAGGCAGAACGTCCACAATGATGCACTTGGCCAAAAAGGGCGTATGCGTTTTTTCCTGAATATATTCAGGAAAAAACGCATACGCCCTTTTTGGCCAACCAAGCAAGCTTGCAAAGGAAATCTGCACTACAATGAAGTCTCACTTCCCCCCGGTCAAAAGGGCCATCTGAAAAAAGTGTAAAATCCAGAAAGGCAGGACAGGCCATGGAGAACTGGGAGCCTTGTTATGCTGATGGGCGGGATGTAAATTGCCAACAACCACTCTGGAGAAGTGTATGGTGTTTCCTGAAACATCTAAAAAACAAAGCAACAGAGCCTAGGGCACTTCCACTTATGGTCCTATAGCTTAGGGAAATTAAAATCAAAAAGGCACAGCCACCCCAAAGTTTGGGACGTCTCTGTTTACAAGAACCTCGTTTACAGTATAAGTTCAACATCGCAGAAAGTGAAAAATGGAGAAAGAAGTTGTGGTATTTACTTACAAAGCAATATCACTCAGCAATGAAATCTGTGTCATCAGGCCCTTAGCAGCACAATGAGTGGATTCAGGTATGATGACTCTAACTGAAATAAGTCACACAGAAAAAGAAACATCATAAGATATCAGTAATACACGGAATGTAAACTTGGCTACACAGGAACTGAATTACAGAACAGAACAGGGTCTCAAATTTAGAAAACCAACTTATGCTTGCTTAAGGGTAAAGGTGAGTTGGGGTGCTGCATAAAACCAGAGATTGAAATGAGCACAGATAAATTTCCTTAAGTCAAATATGGAATAGACAAGAGCTACTCCTTGCTCAACGAAATGGACTCAACACCGCATATTAAACGCCTAAGAATGTACCTGACTAGTAAGTATCGTAAAACCTATGGATTGCTATGTCTCCAAAAGAGAATCAAGCGTGTGTACAGGGGCATAAACACAGCAGTGATAGGATTGGAGAGGTTCGGTGAGCAAATGAAGACCCTTTGAAGTCATATTGCATGGTACCCATTCCACGGGTTTCAACTACCCATGTTTTAGGTATTCTTCCTTCAGCTAAAACATGCATGTGGAACCCAGAGTATGATCAATCATGTGATCGGGAGACGTGTTCAAATATGTCTCAGTTTTCCTCCCCTGGTACTCGGGTGCAACATTCCAGACGCTTTACTAACACTCTCCCCACTTGGAGAGTCAGCGCCTTTAACCTCCTGTTTGGCCCAGTTTGCAATTTCTGCGGAAGATGAACAGGAATAGCGAGAACCAATGAGAGGCTAGCTGGAGGTGTCTGGACGGGCAAATTTAACTCTCATTTCCCACCAGGAAGAGGAAATAACCAAAGGCTCAGCATGCCGTACCGAAACCAGATTAGGGCCTGAAGCCATCCTGCGGTGTTGCGGCCAGCTCAAAAGAAAGCGAGTTGAAGAAAGGAGCTCAGGGGCACTGTAATTCACAAACCTGCAGAGTTATAAATGACAGCTATCGTCCAAAAATAGACTGAAGTAAGGCTGCCAAGAGGACTTGAAAGCGGGGCAGAATTGCAGGATACCGATTTCAGGAGGTAGACTGGAATTGCATTGAAAGCGTAGGAAAAGAGGCAGAACGTCCACAATGATGCACTTTGCCAAAAGGGCATATGCGTTTTTTCCTGAATATATTCAGGAAAAAACGCATACGCCCTTTTTGGCCAACCAAGCAAGCTTGCAAAGGAAATCTGCACTACAATGAAGTGTCACTTCCCCCCGGTCAAAAGGGCCATCAGAATAAAGTGTAAAATCCAGAAAGGCAGGACAGGCCATGGAGAACTGGGAGCCTTGTTATGCTGATGGGCGGGATGTAAATTGCCAACAGACACTCGGGAGAAGTGTATGGTGTTTCCTGAAACATCTAAAAAACAAAGCAACAGAGCCTAGGGCACTTCCACTTATGGTCCTTTAGCTTAGGGAAATTAATATCAAAAAGACACAGCAACCCCAAAATTTGGGACGGCTATTTTACAGGAATCTCTTCTACGGCACAAGTTAAATATCCCAGAGAGCAAATAATGGATAAAGAAGTTGCGGTACTTATGTACAACAGAATACCACTCAGCAATGAAATCTATGTCACCAGGCCCGTACCAGCATAATGAGTGGATTGAGGCACGATGATTCTAAGTGAAATAAGTCACACAGAAAAAGAAACATCATAAGGTATCACTAATACACGGAATGTGAACTTGGCTACACATGAACTGAATTACAAAACAGAACAGGGTCTCAAGTTTAGAAAACCAACTTATGCCTGCTTAAGGGGGAAGGTGAGTTGGGGTGCTGCATAAAAGCAGAGTTTGAAATTAGCACAGATACCGTTCCATAAGCCAAATATGTAATAGACAAGAGCTACCCCTTGCTCAACGAAATGGATTCAACAATGAGGTATCACCTCACACCTGGTAGAATAGGCATCATTGAAAATCTACAAACAGAAAATGCTGGAAAGGGTGTGGAGAAAAGGAACCCTCTCCCACTATTGTTGGGAATATAAATTGATACAGTCATTTTGGAGAACAATATGGAATTTCTTAAGAAACTAACAATAGAATTACCATATGATACAGCAATCCCAGTACTGGACATATACCCAGACAAAACCATAAATCAAAAAGAGTCATTCACCGCAATGTTCATTGCATCACTATTTACAATATCGAGGTAATGGAAGCAACCTAAATGCCCACAGACAGACGAATGCATAAAGCTGTGGTACATATATAAAATGGAATATTACTAAGCCATGAAAAGGAATGAAATTGGGTCATTTGTAGAGACGTCGATGGATCTAGAGACTGTCATACAGAGTGAAGTAAGTCAGAAAGAGAAAAACAAATCTTGTATATTCATGCATATATGTGGAACCTAGAAAAACTGTACAGATTAACCATTTTGCAAGGCATAAATAGAGCAACAGATGTAGACAACAAACGTATGGACAACAAGGGGGGAAAGCTGTTGGGGGGTGGTGGTGGGAGGAGTTGAGAGACTGGGATTGGCATGTATACATTTATATGTATAAAATAGATAACCAATAAGAACCTGCTGTATAAAAATATAAAATAAAATTCAAAATTAAAAAGAAATAAAATTTAAAAAATAAAACAGAAAAAACAATTATTCCCTGCACATACATGTATTTATATGAATAAATTATTCCCATGCTTATATCTGTAAATACAAAAAAGAGGAATAAAATCTACCTTGAACCAAAAACGAAAAAGAGAAAAAAAACACAGAACCCACCAGTTACACAGAGGAAAACCGTATCAGGGCACTTGCTCCAGTTGTAAACAATTCTGAAGTTGGTCAGTGGTGGGGAATCGTCTCCCATTCAGCCAGCAGCCCCCACGCAACAAGCGTCCTCATTGCAAAGCTGGGGCACCGTGCCGAGGCATCTGTGAGTAAACGTGAGCTGAGCCCCAGGCCAGTTGCTGCTGAACTATTCCCACCCGTCCCAGGTAAAACACCTGAATATATACAAGGACTTGAAAGCCTAGAGGAAGGGCCATAGAGCCACACGAGTGACAGCATGCCGGCCGACTTGGTGCCTGCAGGCCAGCCAGGATGGTCCTGGCCCTGGGTGCTCTTCTGGAAGATTTCCATTTCCCTGCCTGAGATACCCGTCCTGTCCCTGCCCCCACTGCTTTTTTCCTTCCTCACCTCTGCCCAGGGAGAAATTCCAGCAGCAGGTATGGGTGACACATCCTCTTCTTTAGCAGGTGGCAGCCTGGCAACTGCTGCAGAAAGTCCAGCAGAGCCCCACTCACACTGGGCCACCCACAAAGCCGTGGCCTCTCACTCCCTCCCACCAGCCCAGCCCCGAGACTGCTGACAGGGCAGAGAAAATGGCGTCAGGCACGGCTGCAGGGGCTCTTGCTGCCTGGAGTGGTATTTATATTGATCTCAACCCAGGCACACCTGGGGAGGGCTGGCCGGCACGGTAAGGCTGCCCAGGTCAGCCAATCATCACCCCTCAGGGGCTCACAGTTGCAGAAAATGGAACTTGCTGAACCGGCCAGGTCCAAGGAACAGGTGTGGGCTCCTGAGAGTCAGGATAGACAAGGGGCTGCAGCTTTGGCTTGTTTTCTAATCATTTTATCTGGCCCATGAGTGGGAGACAACTTCAAGAAAACCCTCTCCTAATGAGAGGAACCCAGGAGTCAGGGAGAGGAGGGGTGGGTGGTGGTTGGAGACAGAGGCCTGGTGCCCCGGGTGCAGTGGAAGTCTCTGGAAGACCAGGTGGAGGGAGGCCTCACAGAGTGATGCCCAGGGTCACAGACCTGTCGCAGCTGCTGTTTGTTAGTTCAAGTCCTGCTCTGAGGTGCTCTGTGTCAGCTCTGAGCGACAGGTGAGCTGGGGGTGCTCTGCAATGAGGGCTATGTGCACGGTTCCTGTGTGCCCAGCCCTGCCACGGTACCTGCAAGGGTAGCTCTGTATCCTGGGAGGGGCCTGACCACGAGAGCCCCGTGGGCTGGGGTGGGGGTGGGGTACCTGCCCAGGTGAGCTCCATATTCTGGGATTGGTCTGACCACGAGAGCCCCATGGGCTGCTGGGGACCTGGTAAAGGATGTCAGGACAGTCAGTGAAGCCACCGAGGATATACCTCCAGTTGCTCCTAATTCCTACACCCTGCTGGTCATTCTACCAACCACCAGGACATGGTATTCTGTATTAGTCTTCAATGATGCCTTCTTTTGTATTCCATTAGTCCCAGAGTCACAAGAAATTTTGGCTTGTGAGTGGCAGGACTCAACATACAACTAAAACAATACTTCCGGGCCGTCTGGCCCCAAGGGTGCAAAAAATTCCCACACCATCTTTGGGGAAAGCTTAGCTAAAGACCTAAAAGTTCTACCTCTGGAAAAGGAAACCCTCCTTCAATATGCAGACGACATTCTGATCACCAGCCCTACTAAGGAGGCCTCTGAACTACCAAGCCAATAAAGGATAGAAGTTGTCCAAGAAAAAGCTCAAATATCACAGACTGCGGTGACCTGCCTGGGCTTCATTCTCACAGAAGGTCAGAGAAGCCCATCCCAGGAAAGGGAAGAAACCATTTTCAGCCTTACCCCTTTCTAAAACTAGAAGACAGCTTAGGGGTTCCTGGGGAGGCCAGGGTTTGCTGCTTCTGGATCCCTAACTACAGTCTACTAGCTGGGCCTCTATATGAAACACTGAAAGGAAAAGATGATGATCCTTTTGAATAGAATCCAGAAGTGGCCTTTCAAGAATGGAAAGAGCAGTCAATTCAGACCCTTACCCTGGAACTCCCTAATTTAGCTAAACCCTTTGACCTTTACATTCCCGGTGAAAGGTGAATCGCCATTGGAGAATTAGTGCAAAAACTGGGACCACTTGAAATGGAACAATGCAAGAATGCCATCCAGGTAGGATAAACTACGGTCACTAAGGGGCTTGGCCCACTGCCACATCTGGCCAAGATACTGGCGGTATCTAAAAACCTGGAAATCAGCAGCCGAAAAGGCCACCTCCCTCCTAAGGGAAAAGGACCCCACGTGGTGATCTTAACCACCAACCATGCCCTGAAGTTGCAGGGTTCGCTCCGTGGGCACACCGACCTCGAGTGAGGAGGCCCTCCAACTCCAACATCCAGAGAGATAACCGGGGGCAACAGGGCACCATGACGACTCGTGTGAACATCACTTGACCTGGAGTTTCTCTCATAAAACAACAAGAGTGTGTCCCAAAAGAGTAGACTACTGCTTGCAGGACTTACTGCACCCAGAGGGGAGCTAATAATCTTGGCGGGGGAACAGTATACCACACTGTCACCATAGAAAAGCCTACAGACACCGTGATGATGGTGACCAATAAGACCGGCTGGACTCCTGTTTACTTCAAAAGGCTGTTGACTCAGTAGCCATCATGGTCCTTGATCACCACTGACCCTGGACTGTCTGGGAGTTGAGCGGGCAGGGCTCTGACACCTGGTGCTGTTTGTACGTTAATTCAGGGGCCTAATTGAAGAAAGCGCAGACTACTGGTCAGAGCATCTAGGCTGGCAGAGACGGTCAGCCTAAGGTGGCCGAACAAATGTGGGGCGGGGTGAAACCGGCCCCCACAGCGTCTCTGCACATCTCTTTCCTGGACCCTTAAAGGTCATTAGAATCTATAACACTTCCAATGCTGGTGCTCAGGTGGACGAGCAGGGAGGCAGGGGTCCTGGGGACAATCAACGTCACCGGGAGGCTGCTGGGGAGAAGCTCTGACCCTCGCCCCAGGGTATGAGGGCTCCCAACTCAGCACTCAGCAGTTACAGAAGAAGGGTCTGCACCCTCAGCACTCCAAGAATGAGGAACGGGACAAAAGGCAGAGGAGGGGTTTGTCCCCAGCAAAGCCCATTAAAAATCCCTGGGAGATAAAAATAGAATCTGGGCAATAAAGTCAAGTCTAACCTTTTTTATCCTTTGTGCTTTGTCTAATTTCATGTGCTCCTAGGGTCCCGCATGCAGAGGTTCCACACCCGGCACTTCAGACCAGATTTCCTAGTGCAGAATGGCTGGGTCGACACCTCAGCTCCTGGGGCCCAGTGCAGACTCCACGATATAGAGCCTGAGCTACAGCCAACCCGGCCCTCGAGAGCTCCGCCGCCTCCCTCCCTCCCACTGACTCTGACAGGATCTCTACACAGCAGCCCAGCCCACAGCCCACGGGGTAGTGCATGCTCTCACCTCTCCATTCTCTGATCAAAATATAAAGTTTCCTTTGCTTGTGAACCAAACTCAGTCTCGATCTGTTGGCCCCAATGACACTGGGCAGGGGGACACTTGTTGGGGTCCACTCTGGAGGATCAGTAACAGAAATTGAGACTATTGTAACCTCAATGAACAGATGTGTGAGCCAAACTGTAGTTAACATAGAACAGTGTATCAGGCTCGGGTAAAATAAGATGTTTTTAACACTTCCATTTGATATTTCCATCACTTTTTATAAGCAAGTTCAGTGAAAAGGTTTGTCTTATTTGTCAGGTCAATATTAGAGAAACGAAGTGATTTCTTTCCAAGGATGTACAGCTAATAATCTTGGTTAAACCTTCAATCTTGTTTTAAATGCTTTTCCATTGAAAATGATACCTCTCTTTCAGCTCCCCCATTTCTGAGAAGTATAAAATCTTATAATTTATTATTACCAAAGGGGAAAGGTGGGAGGAGGGATAAATTAACAGTTTGGAATGAACACATACACACTGCTATGTATAAAATAGATCATCAACAAGGAACTACTGTATAGCACAGGGAACTACACTCAACATTTTGCAATAACCTATAAGGGGAAATAATCTGAAAAAGAATAGATATTTTTATTGACATCATCTATCAATGACAGTTAAAGTGTAGCCTAAGGGAAGCTGGTGGTGAGTGCTTCTGACCCTGAAGACTTCAATCATCTAAAGTTTGGACTCTGCCTACTTCCCAAGGCCCTTAATGAACATATGTGTAGCTGTAGCTTAAAAAATTCCCCAGTTTGGGTTTCGGGGAGACACTGATTTTGAAAAAGCCCTGGTGTTCTCCTTACATGAATGGGACTCTTCCTACTGCTAAAACATGTCTGTCACACCCAGAGGATGGTATACCGTCTGATCGGGAAGAGTTTGGAAAAGGCATCTCATCTCCTCATCTCCTGGTGCTCGGGTTCACCCCTCCAGCGTCTTTACTAACAGTCTCCCCACTTGGAGATGTCAGCACTGTCAACATCCTGTTGCGTACAGTTTGGAATTTGTCCAGAGGATGAAGCGGAAGGATGAGGAACAATGAGAGACAAGTCCTAGGTGTTCAGACAGGCACATGTCACTCTAATTTCCAATCAGGAAGACGAATTGACCAAAGGCTAGGGTTGCCCATGGAAACAGTATAGGGCTTGAGGAAATCCCGCTGCTTTGTGGCCAGTTCCCATAAACACGAGTTGAACAATGGAACTCAGGGGCAGTAAAATTCACAAAACTGCAGAGTTGAAAATATCCATCACTGAAAAATGTCTTGAGGAGAGTCAGAGAAAAGGACTTGTAAGCAAGGGAGAATGGCAGGAAAGGGATTTGAGGAGGTAGAAAGGACTCGCCATTAAGCACAAGAAAAGGAGCTGAACATTGCCAACATTGCAGTTGGCCAAAAAGGGTGTATGCGTTCTTTTCTGTATATATTCAAGAAAAGGGCATACACTTTTTTAGCCAACCAAACAGGTGGGCACTGGAAGTCAATACTACAAAAGATATCACTTCGCATCAGTCAGAAGAGCCATCCTCATAAAGCGTAAACAACAGAAATGCAGGACAGGGCAACGAGAAGAGGGAGCCCTGTGAGACTTATAGTGGAAATGTATATTGCCAACGGCCATTCTGGAGAAGTGTATTGTGTTTACTAAAGCATCTAAAAAATGAGCTACAGAGCATAGGGCACTTGCACTCATGGGCGTATATCTTGGGAAAAACAAAAATCGAGAGGACACAGGCACCCCAATGTTTACCCCCTCTCTGTTTAAAAGATCCTCGACTAGGATATAACTCAAATGTCTCTGGAGGGAAAAAATGGATAGAGATGTGGTACTTAGGTAGAGTGGAATATTATTCAGCCTGGAAATCAATGAAATATGGCCAGTTGTAACAACTCCGGAGGAGTTACGTATGATCATTCTAAGTGACAGAATTCAAAAAGAAAAAGACACATATCATAAGATATCACTTAAAGGTGGAATCCAAAATGGCTACACATGAAATAAATTACAAAACAAAAACATAGTCAAATATGTAGAAAACACGCATAAGGCTGCTAAACGGGAAAGGTGGGGAGGGGTGAGGCATCATCCAGGAGGTTGAAATTAGCAAAGATACCATTCCAAATACCAAACTGATGATCAACAAGGCCTACACGGTAGCTAAAAGAACTGCACTCAGCACACTCAAGTCACCGGAAAAGAATATATACGACTGGTAAGAATCTGAAAAAGAATTTATTGATGTCTCTCTGTACGTGAATCAAGTGGATGTACAGCAGCAAGAAACAGAGCTTTGAAAATCAGCTGTAACCAATATAGTAATAAATTGAAAAAAATAAACGACAGAGAGACAGAGAAAACCTCTTACAACTTTTCCTCAGGGACGGTGATGCAACATGGATTGAACACATCTAGACCCACAGCAGGATGAGACATAAGGCTGGAAACTGTTTGCGCTAAGAGAAATGTGAGGTTGGGTGAGGAAATGCACACCCTTTAAAGTAATACTACCTGGTACCCATTCAATGGGTCCCAAATCTGCAGGTTCAAGGGATCTTCCTACAGCTAAAACATGCATGGAAAACCCAGAGGACTGTACACCATGTGATCGGGAGATGTGTCTAAAATGCACCTCATTTATCCTCTCCTGGTGCTCCTGTTCACCATTCCAGCCACGCTACTTAGAATCTCCCCACTTGGAGAATCAGCACATTTAAACTTCTGTTTCACACATTTTGCAAATTGTGAGGAGGATGAACGGGAAGAGGGGGAACCAATGAGAGAAGAGTTGTAGGGGTTTGGACGGGCACATATCACTCTAATTTCCCATTAAGAATAAGAATTAAAGAAAGGCTCAGCCTGCCTCGCCGGAGCCAAAATAGGGCCTGAAGCAATCCTGCGGGTTTGAGGCCAGCTCACAAAAGAGCAACTTAAAAAATGGAGCTCAGGGTCACTGCAATTCACAAACCTGCAGAGTTATAAATGAAAACTAACGTCCAAAAATATGTTGAGGTAAGGCAAAGAAGAGGATCTGAATGCAAGACAGAATTGCAAGAAACAGATTTCAAGAGATAGATTGGACTCGGCTTTAACGCACATGAAAAGCGGCAGAATTTCGACAATGATGCAGTTGGCCCAAAAGGGCGTATGCGTTTTTTCCTGATTATATCCAGGAAAAAACGCATACGCACTTTATGGGCAACGAAGCAAGCAAGCAATGCAAATGTGCACAACAAAGAAGTCTCACTTCCCACCGGTCAAAAGGGCCATCCTAAAAAATTGTAAAAACCAGAAATGCAGGACAGACCATGGAGAACAGGGAGCCTTTATACGCTGATGGGCAGTGTGTGAACTGCCGAGAGCCACTCTGGAGAAGTGTATGGTGGTTCCTAAATCATCTAAAAAACAGAGCTACAGAGCATAGGACACTTCCAATCATGGGAGTATATCTAGGGAAGTCTAAAAATCAACAAGACACAAGCACACCACAGTTTAGGGCTACTCTGTTTACAAGAACCTCAACTTCAGTACACCTTAAATATCCCAGGAAAGAGAACAATGGATAAAGAAGATGTGGTACTTATGTACAATGGAATATCTCTTCACCATGAAATCAATGTAATAAGGCTAGTAGAAGGATAAAGAGTGGATTTAGGTCCGATAATACTACTTGAAATAAGTCAAACAGAAAAAGAAACATATCATAAGATATCACTTATAGAGGGAGGGTAAATATGGCTGCACAAGAAATGAATTACAGAACAGAACAGTGTCTCACATTTAGAAAACACACTTATGTCAGCTTAAGGGGAAAGGAGAGGTGGGGTGATGCATAAAACCAGAGTTTGAAATTAGCACAGATACCGTTCAATAAACCAAATAGGTATTAGACAAGATCTACACCTTGCTCAATGAACTGGCCTCAACACACCCTATACACTGCAGAGAAATATATCTGAGTAATAAGAATCTTAAAACCCATGTATTGATATATCTCCATAAGGGAATCAAGTGTGTGCAGAGCGGCACAAACACAGCAGTGAAAATGAGCTAAACCCCATTATAGAAATAAATTTTAAAAACAAAACGCTGAAACAATGAAAGAGAGAAAAATTCTTACAAAATTCGCTCAGGGGCTGTGATGCAACCTGGATTGACCACATATAAACCCACAGCTGGATAAGACATAAGGCTGGACACTTGGGGCTGACAGGATTGGTGAGCTTTGGTGAGCAACTGCCGAAAGTTTAATGCAATACTTCATGCTACTCAGTCCAAGGGTCCCAACACTCCAGGTTGAAGGGAATCTTCCTACAGCTAAACCATGCTTGGGAAACCCAGCGACTGGTATACCATATGATCGGGAAAGGTTTCTAAAACGCACCTCATTTTTCCTCTCCTGGGGCTCCGGATCGACATTCCAGCCGCTTTACTAACAACATCCCCACATGGAGTCAATGCCTTTAAGTTCTGGTATCGCACAGTCTGCAGTTAGTGCAGAGGATGAATGGGAATAGGGGGAACCAGTGAGAAACTAGCTGTAGCGGTTTCAATGGGCACATGTCACTCTAATATCACATCAGTAAGAAGAATTAACCAAAGGCACAGCAAGGTGCCCCAGAAGAAAAATAGGGCTTCAAGGAATCCTGTGGTTATGGGGCAAGACCACAAAAATAAGAGCTAAAAAATGGAGCTAAGGGCCACTGCAATTCAAAAACCTGCAGAGTTATAAAGGCCAACTATTTTTAAAAAATATATTGAGGTAAGGCTATGAAGAGGCATTGAAAGCAAGGCAGAATTGCAGGAAACCGATTTCAGGAGGTAGACTGGAATTGCATTGAAAACATATGAAGAGAGTCAGAAACTCGACAATGATGCACATGGCCAAAAAGGGCGTATGTGTTTTTTCCTGAATATATTCAGGAAAAAACGCATACGCACTTTTTGGCCAACCAAGCAAGCTTGCAAAGGAAATCTGCACTACAATGAAGTCTCACTTCCACCTGGTCAAAAGGGCCATCTGAAAAAAGTGTAAAATCCATAAAGGCACGACAGGCCATGGAGAACTGGGAGCCTTCTTATGCTGATGGGCGGGATGTAAATTGCCAACAGCCACTCTGGAGAAGTGTATGGTGTTTCCTGAAACATCTAAAAAAAAAAGCAACAGAACCTAGGGCACTTCCACTTATGGTCCTATAGCTTAGGGAAATTAAAATCAAAAAGACACAGCCACCCCAAAGTTTGGGACGGCTCTGTTTACAAGAACCTCGTTAACGGTACAAGTTCAATATCGCAGAAAGTGAAAAATGGATAAAGAACTTGTGGTACTTACGTACAATGCAATATCACTCAGCAATGAAATCTATGTCATCAGGCCTGTAGCAGCATAATGAGTGGATTCAGGTATGATGATTCGAACTGAAATAAGTCACACAGAAAAGAAACATCATAAGGTATCACTAATACACAGAATGTGAACTTGGCTACACATGAACTGAATTACAAAACAGAACAGTGTCTCAAGTTTAGAAAACCAACTTACGCTTGCTTAACGGGGAAGGTGAGTTGGGGTGCTGCATAAAACCAGAGATTGAAATGAGCACAGATAAAGTTCCTTAAGCCAAATATGGAATAGACAAGAGCTACTGTTGCTCAACGAAATGGACTCAACACCGCATATTAAACGCCTAAGAATGTACCTGACTTGTAAGTATCTTAAAACCTATGGATTGCTATGTCTCCGAAAGAGAATCAAGCATGTGTACAGGGGCATAAACGCAGCAGTGATAGGATTGGAGAGGATCTGTGAGCAAATGAAGACCCTTTGAAGTCATATTGCATGGTACCCATTCCACGGGATTCAACTACCCAGGTTTAAGGTATTCTTCCTTCAGCTAAAACATGCATGTGGAACCTAGAGTATGATCAATCATGTGATCGGGAGACGTGTTCAAATATGTCTCAGATTTCGTACCCTGGTACTCGGGTGCAACATTCCAGATGCTTTACTAACACTCTCCCGACTTGGAGAGTCAGTCCCTTTAACCTCATGTTTGGCCCAGTTTGCAATTTCTGCGGAAGATGAACAGGAATAGCGAGAACCAATGGAGACTAGCTGGAGGTGTCTGGACGGGCAAATTTAACTCTCATTTCCTATCAGGAAGAGGAATTAACCAAAGGCTCAGCGTGCCGTTCCAGAACCAGATTAGGGCCTGAAGCCATCCTGCGGTGTTGCGGCCAGGTCACAAGAAAGCGAGTTGAAGAAAGGAGCTCAGGGGCACTGTAATTCACACACCTGCAGAGTTATAAATGACAGCTATCGGCCAGAAAGAGACTGAAGTAAGGCTGCCAAGAGGACTTGAAAGCGGGGCAGAATTGCAGGAAACCGATTTCAGGAGGTAGACTGGAATTGCATTGAAAGCATAGGAAAAGAGGCAGAACGTCCACAATGATGCACTTGGCCAAAAAGGGCGTATGCGTTTTTTCCTGAATATATTCAGGAAAAAACGCATACGCCCTTTTTGGCCAACCAAGCAAGCTTGCAAAGGAAATCTGCACTACAATGAAGTCTCACTTCCCCCCGGTCAAAAGGGCCATCTGAAAAAAGTGTCAAATCCAGAAAGGCAACAGGCCATTGAGAACTGGGAGTCTTGTTATGCTGATGGGAGGGATGTAGATTGCCAACAACCACTCGGGAGAAGTGTATGGTGTTTCCTGAAACATCTAAAAAACAAAGCAACAGAGCCTAGGGCACTTCCACTTATGGTCCTTTAGCTTAGGGAAATTAATATCAAAAAGACACAGCAACCCCAAAATTTGGGACGGCTATTTTACAGGAATCTCTTCTACGGCACAAGTTAAATATCCCAGAGAGCAAATAATGGATAAAGAAGTTGCGGTACTTCTGTACAACAGAATACCACTCAGCAATGAAATCTATGTCACCAGGCCCGTACCAGCATAATGAGTGGATTGAGGCACGATGATTCTAAGTGAAATAAGTCACACAGAAAAAGAAACATCATAAGGTATCACTAATACACGGAATGTGAACTTGGCTACACATGAACTGAATTACAAAACAGAACAGGGTCTCAAGTTTAGAAAACCAACTTATGCCTGCTTAAGGGGGAAGGTGAGTTGGGGTGCTGCATAAAAGCAGAGTTTGAAATTAGCACAGATACCGTTCCATAAGCCAAATATGTAATAGACAAGAGCTACCCCTTGCTCAACGAAATGGATTCAACAATGAGGTATCACCTCACACCTGGTAGAATAGGCATCATTGAAAATCTACAAACAGAAAATGCTGGAAAGGGTGTGGAGAAAAGGAACCCTCTCCCACTATTGTTGGGAATATAAATTGATACAGTCATTTTGGAGAACAATATGGAATTTCTTAAGAAACTAACAATAGAATTACCATATGATACAGCAATCCCAGTACTGGACATATACCCAGACAAAACCATAAATCAAAAAGAGTCATTCACCGCAATGTTCATTGCATCACTATTTACAATATGGAGGTAATGGAAGCAACCTAAATGCCCACAGACAGACGAATGCATAAAGCTGTGGTACATATATAAAATGGAATATTACTAAGCCATGAAAAGGAATGAAATTGGGTCATTTGTAGAGACGTCGATGGATCTAGAGACTGTCATACAGAGTGAAGTAAGTCAGAAAGAGAAAAACAAATCTTGTATATTCATGCATATATGTGGAACCTAGAAAAACTGTACAGATTAACCATTTTGCAAGGCATAAATAGAGCAACAGATGTAGACAACAAACGTATGGACAACAAGGGGGGAAAGCTATTGGGGGGTGGTGGTGGGAGGAGTTGAGAGACTGGGATTGGCATGTATACATTTATATGTATAAAATAGATAACCAATAAGAACCTGCTGTATAAAAATATAAAATAAAATTCAAAATTAAAAAGAAATAAAATTTAAAAAATAAAACAGAAAAAACAATTATTCCCTGCACATACATGTATTTATATGAATAAATTATTCCCATGCTTATATCTGTAAATACAAAAAAGAGGAATAAAATCTACCTTGAACCAAAAACGAAAAAGAGAAAAAAAACACAGAACCCACCAGTTACACAGAGGAAAACCGTATCAGGGCACTTGCTCCAGTTGTAAACAATTCTGAAGTTGGTCAGTGGTGGGGAATCGTCTCCCATTCAGCCAGCAGCCCCCACGCAACAAGCGTCCTCATTGCAAAGCTGGGGCACCGTGCCGAGGCATCTGTGAGTAAACGTGAGCTGAGCCCCAGGCCAGTTGCTGCTGAACTATTCCCACCCGTCCCAGGTAAAACACCTGAATATATACAAGGACTTGAAAGCCTAGAGGAAGGGCCATAGAGCCACACGAGTGACAGCATGCCGGCCGACTTGGTGCCTGCAGGCCAGCCAGGATGGTCCTGGCCCTGGGTGCTCTTCTGGAAGATTTCCATTTCCCTGCCTGAGATACCCGTCCTGTCCCTGCCCCCACTGCTTTTTTCCTTCCTCACCTCTGCCCAGGGAGAAATTCCAGCAGCAGGTATGGGTGACACATCCTCTTCTTTAGCAGGTGGCAGCCTGGCAACTGCTGCAGAAAGTCCAGCAGAGCCCCACTCACACTGGGCCACCCACAAAGCCGTGGCCTCTCACTCCCTCCCACCAGCCCAGCCCCGAGACTGCTGACAGGGCAGAGAAAATGGCGTCAGGCACGGCTGCAGGGGCTCTTGCTGCCTGGAGTGGTATTTATATTGATCTCAACCCAGGCACACCTGGGGAGGGCTGGCCGGCACGGTAAGGCTGCCCAGGTCAGCCAATCATCACCCCTCAGGGGCTCACAGTTGCAGAAAATGGAACTTGCTGAACCGGCCAGGTCCAAGGAACAGGTGTGGGCTCCTGAGAGTCAGGATAGACAAGGGGCTGCAGCTTTGGCTTGTTTTCTAATCATTTTATCTGGCCCATGAGTGGGAGACAACTTCAAGAAAACCCTCTCCTAATGAGAGGAACCCAGGAGTCAGGGAGAGGAGGGGTGGGTGGTGGTTGGAGACAGAGGCCTGGTGCCCCGGGTGCAGTGGAAGTCTCTGGAAGACCAGGTGGAGGGAGGCCTCACAGAGTGATGCCCAGGGTCACAGACCTGTCGCAGCTGCTGTTTGTTAGTTCAAGTCCTGCTCTGAGGTGCTCTGTGTCAGCTCTGAGCGACAGGTGAGCTGGGGGTGCTCTGCAATGAGGGCTATGTGCACGGTTCCTGTGTGCCCAGCCCTGCCACGGTACCTGCAAGGGTAGCTCTGTATCCTGGGAGGGGCCTGACCACGAGAGCCCCGTGGGCTGGGGTGGGGGTGGGGTACCTGCCCAGGTGAGCTCCATATTCTGGGATTGGTCTGACCACGAGAGCCCCATGGGCTGCTGGGGACCTGGTAAAGGATGTCAGGACAGTCAGTGAAGCCACCGAGGATATACCTCCAGTTGCTCCTAATTCCTACACCCTGCTGGTCATTCTACCAACCACCAGGACATGGTATTCTGTATTAGTCTTCAATGATGCCTTCTTTTGTATTCCATTAGTCCCAGAGTCACAAGAAATTTTGGCTTGTGAGTGGCAGGACTCAACATACAACTAAAACAATACTTCCGGGCCGTCTGGCCCCAAGGGTGCAAAAAATTCCCACACCATCTTTGGGGAAAGCTTAGCTAAAGACCTAAAAGTTCTACCTCTGGAAAAGGAAACCCTCCTTCAATATGCAGACGACATTCTGATCACCAGCCCTACTAAGGAGGCCTCTGAACTACCAAGCCAATAAAGGATAGAAGTTGTCCAAGAAAAAGCTCAAATATCACAGACTGCGGTGACCTGCCTGGGCTTCATTCTCACAGAAGGTCAGAGAAGCCCATCCCAGGAAAGGGAAGAAACCATTTTCAGCCTTACCCCTTTCTAAAACTAGAAGACAGCTTAGGGGTTCCTGGGGAGGCCAGGGTTTGCTGCTTCTGGATCCCTAACTACAGTCTACTAGCTGGGCCTCTATATGAAACACTGAAAGGAAAAGATGATGATCCTTTTGAATAGAATCCAGAAGTGGCCTTTCAAGAATGGAAAGAGCAGTCAATTCAGACCCTTACCCTGGAACTCCCTAATTTAGCTAAACCCTTTGACCTTTACATTCCCGGTGAAAGGTGAATCGCCATTGGAGAATTAGTGCAAAAACTGGGACCACTTGAAATGGAACAATGCAAGAATGCCATCCAGGTAGGATAAACTACGGTCACTAAGGGGCTTGGCCCACTGCCACATCTGGCCAAGATACTGGCGGTATCTAAAAACCTGGAAATCAGCAGCCGAAAAGGCCACCTCCCTCCTAAGGGAAAAGGACCCCACGTGGTGATCTTAACCACCAACCATGCCCTGAAGTTGCAGGGTTCGCTCCGTGGGCACACCGACCTCGAGTGAGGAGGCCCTCCAACTCCAACATCCAGAGAGATAACCGGGGGCAACAGGGCACCATGACGACTCGTGTGAACATCACTTGACCTGGAGTTTCTCTCATAAAACAACAAGAGTGTGTCCCAAAAGAGTAGACTACTGCTTGCAGGACTTACTGCACCCAGAGGGGAGCTAATAATCTTGGCGGGGGAACAGTATACCACACTGTCACCATAGAAAAGCCTACAGACACCGTGATGATGGTGACCAATAAGACCGGCTGGACTCCTGTTTACTTCAAAAGGCTGTTGACTCAGTAGCCATCATGGTCCTTGATCACCACTGACCCTGGACTGTCTGGGAGTTGAGCGGGCAGGGCTCTGACACCTGGTGCTGTTTGTACGTTAATTCAGGGGCCTAATTGAAGAAAGCGCAGACTACTGGTCAGAGCATCTAGGCTGGCAGAGACGGTCAGCCTAAGGTGGCCGAACAAATGTGGGGCGGGGTGAAACCGGCCCCCACAGCGTCTCTGCACATCTCTTTCCTGGACCCTTAAAGGTCATTAGAATCTATAACACTTCCAATGCTGGTGCTCAGGTGGACGAGCAGGGAGGCAGGGGTCCTGGGGACAATCAACGTCACCGGGAGGCTGCTGGGGAGAAGCTCTGACCCTCGCCCCAGGGTATGAGGGCTCCCAACTCAGCACTCAGCAGTTACAGAAGAAGGGTCTGCACCCTCAGCACTCCAAGAATGAGGAACGGGACAAAAGGCAGAGGAGGGGTTTGTCCCCAGCAAAGCCCATTAAAAATCCCTGGGAGATAAAAATAGAATCTGGGCAATAAAGTCAAGTCTAACCTTTTTTATCCTTTGTGCTTTGTCTAATTTCACGTGCTCCTAGGGTCCCGCATGCAGAGGTTCCACACCCGGCACTTCAGACCAGATTTCCTAGTGCAGAATGGCTGGGTCGACACCTCAGCTCCTGGGGCCCAGTGCAGACTCCACGATATAGAGCCTGAGCTACAGCCAACCCGGCCCTCGAGAGCTCCGCCGCCTCCCTCCCTCCCACTGACTCTGACAGGATCTCTACACAGCAGCCCAGCCCACAGCCCACGGGGTAGTGCATGCTCTCACCTCTCCATTCTCTGATCAAAATATAAAGTTTCCTTTGCTTGTGAACCAAACTCAGTCTCGATCTGTTGGCCCCAATGACACTGGGCAGGGGGACACTTGTTGGGGTCCACTCTGGAGGATCAGTAACAGAAATTGAGACTATTGTAACCTCAATGAACAGATGTGTGAGCCAAACTGTAGTTAACATAGAACAGTGTATAAGGCTCGGGTAAAATAAGATGTTTTTAACACTTCCATTTGATATTTCCATCACTTTTTATAAGCAAGTTCAGTGAAAAGGTTTGTCTTATTTGTCAGGTCAATATTAGAGAAACGAAGTGATTTCTTTCCAAGGATGTACAGCTAATAATCTTGGTTAAACCTTCAATCTTGTTTTAAATGCTTTTCCATTGAAAATGATACCTCTCTTTCAGCTCCCCCATTTCTGAGAAGTATAAAATCTTATAATTTATTATTACCAAAGGGGAAAGGTGGGAGGAGGGATAAATTAACAGTTTGGAATGAACACATACACACTGCTATGTATAAAATAGATCATCAACAAGGAACTACTGTATAGCACAGGGAACTACACTCAACATTTTGCAATAACCTATAAGGGGAAATAATCTGAAAAAGAATAGATATTTTTATTGACATCATCTATCAATGACAGTTAAAGTGTAGCCTAAGGGAAGCTGGTGGTGAGTGCTTCTGACCCTGAAGACTTCAATCATCTAAAGTTTGGACTCTGCCTACTTCCCAAGGCCCTTAATGAACATATGTGTAGCTGTAGCTTAAAAAATTCCCCAGTTTGGGTTTCGGGGAGACACTGATTTTGAAAAAGCCCTGGTGTTCTCCTTACATGAATGGGACTCTTCCTACTGCTAAAACATGTCTGTCACACCCAGAGGATGGTATACCGTCTGATCGGGAAGAGTTTGGAAAAGGCATCTCATCTCCTCATCTCCTGGTGCTCGGGTTCACCCCTCCAGCGTCTTTACTAACAGTCTCCCCACTTGGAGATGTCAGCACTGTCAACATCCTGTTGCGTACAGTTTGGAATTTGTCCAGAGGATGAAGCGGAAGGATGAGGAACAATGAGAGACAAGTCCTAGGTGTTCAGACAGGCACATGTCACTCTAATTTCCAATCAGGAAGACGAATTGACCAAAGGCTAGGGTTGCCCATGGAAACAGTATAGGGCTTGAGGAAATCCCGCTGCTTTGTGGCCAGTTCCCATAAACACGAGTTGAACAATGGAACTCAGGGGCAGTAAAATTCACAAAACTGCAGAGTTGAAAATATCCATCACTGAAAAATGTCTTGAGGAGAGTCAGAGAAAAGGACTTGTAAGCAAGGGAGAATGGCAGGAAAGGGATTTGAGGAGGTAGAAAGGACTCGCCATTAAGCACAAGAAAAGGAGCTGAACATTGCCAACATTGCAGTTGGCCAAAAAGGGTGTATGCGTTCTTTTCTGTATATATTCAAGAAAAGGGCATACACTTTTTTAGCCAACCAAACAGGTGGGCACTGGAAGTCAATACTACAAAAGATATCACTTCGCATCAGTCAGAAGAGCCATCCTCATAAAGCGTAAACAACAGAAATGCAGGACAGGGCAACGAGAAGAGGGAGCCCTGTGAGACTTATAGTGGAAATGTATATTGCCAACGGCCATTCTGGAGAAGTGTATTGTGTTTACTAAAGCATCTAAAAAATGAGCTACAGAGCATAGGGCACTTGCACTCATGGGCGTATATCTTGGGAAAAACAAAAATCGAGAGGACACAGGCACCCCAATGTTTACCCCCTCTCTGTTTAAAAGATCCTCGACTAGGATATAACTTAAATGTCTCTGGAGGGAAAAAATGGATAGAGATGTGGTACTTAGGTAGAGTGGAATATTATTCAGCCTGGAAATCAATGAAATATGGCCAGTTGTAACAACTCCGGAGGAGTTACGTATGATCATTCTAAGTGACAGAATTCAAAAAGAAAAAGACACATATCATAAGATATCACTTAAAGGTGGAATCCAAAATGGCTACACATGAAATAAATTACAAAACAAAAACATAGTCAAATATGTAGAAAACACGCATAAGGCTGCTAAACGGGAAAGGTGGGGAGGGGTGAGGCATCATCCAGGAGGTTGAAATTAGCAAAGATACCATACCAAATACCAAACTGATAATCAACAAGGCCTACACGGTAGCTAAAAGAACTGCACTCAGCACACTCAAGTCACCGGAAAAG
Source organism: Stenella coeruleoalba (assembly GCF_951394435.1). NCBI lineage: Eukaryota > Metazoa > Chordata > Mammalia > Artiodactyla > Delphinidae > Stenella > Stenella coeruleoalba. The sequence goes on from NC_137151.1 coordinate 22,024,369, forward strand.
AATATATACGACTGGTAAGAATCTGAAAAAGAATTTATTGATGTCTCTCTGTACGTGAATCAAGTGGATGTACAGCAGCAAGAAACAGAGCTTTGAAAATCAGCTGTAACCAATATAGTAATAAATTGAAAAAAATAAACGACAGAGAGACAGAGAAAACCTCTTACAACTTTTCCTCAGGGACGGTGATGCAACATGGATTGAACACATCTAGACCCACAGCAGGATGAGACATAAGGCTGGAAACTGTTTGCGCTAAGAGAAATGTGAGGTTGGGTGAGGAAATGCACACCCTTTAAAGTAATACTACCTGGTACCCATTCAATGGGTCCCAAATCTGCAGGTTCAAGGGATCTTCCTACAGCTAAAACATGCATGGAAAACCCAGAGGACTGTACACCATGTGATCGGGAGATGTGTCTAAAATGCACCTCATTTATCCTCTCCTGGTGCTCCTGTTCACCATTCCAGCCACGCTACTTAGAATCTCCCCACTTGGAGAATCAGCACATTTAAACTTCTGTTTCACACATTTTGCAAATTGTGAGGAGGATGAACGGGAAGAGGGGGAACCAATGAGAGAAGAGTTGTAGGGGTTTGGACGGGCACATATCACTCTAATTTCCCATTAAGAATAAGAATTAAAGAAAGGCTCAGCCTGCCTCGCCGGAGCCAAAATAGGGCCTGAAGCAATCCTGCGGGTTTGAGGCCAGCTCACAAAAGAGCAACTTAAAAAATGGAGCTCAGGGTCACTGCAATTCACAAACCTGCAGAGTTATAAATGAAAACTAACGTCCAAAAATATGTTGAGGTAAGGCAAAGAAGAGGATCTGAATGCAAGACAGAATTGCAAGAAACAGATTTCAAGAGATAGATTGGACTCGGCTTTAACGCACATGAAAAGCGGCAGAATTTCGACAATGATGCAGTTGGCCCAAAAGGGCGTATGCGTTTTTTCCTGATTATATCCAGGAAAAAACGCATACGCACTTTATGGGCAACGAAGCAAGCAAACAATGCAAATGTGCACAACAAAGAAGTCTCACTTCCCACCGGTCAAAAGGGCCATCCTAAAAAATTGTAAAAACCAGAAATGCAGGACAGGCCATGGAGAACAGGGAGCCTTTATACGCTGATGGGCAGTGTGTGAACTGCCGAGAGCCACTCTGGAGAAGTGTATGGTGGTTCCTAAATCATCTAAAAAACAGAGCTACAGAGCATAGGACACTTCCAATCATGGGAGTATATCTAGGGAAGTCTAAAAATCAACAAGACACAAGCACACCACAGTTTAGGGCTACTCTGTTTACAAGAACCTCAACTTCAGTACACCTTAAATATCCCAGGAAAGAGAACAATGGATAAAGAAGATGTGGTACTTATGTACAATGGAATATCTCTTCACCATGAAATCAATGTAATAAGGCTAGTAGAAGGATAAAGAGTGGATTTAGGTCCGATAATACTACTTGAAATAAGTCAAACAGAAAAAGAAACATATCATAAGATATCACTTATAGAGGGAGGGTAAATATGGCTGCACAAGAAATGAATTACAGAACAGAACAGTGTCTCACATTTAGAAAACACACTTATGTCAGCTTAAGGGGAAAGGAGAGGTGGGGTGATGCATAAAACCAGAGTTTGAAATTAGCACAGATACCGTTCAATAAACCAAATAGGTATTAGACAAGATCTACACCTTGCTCAATGAACTGGCCTCAACACACCCTATACACCGCAGAGAAATATATCTGAGTAATAAGAATCTTAAAACCCATGTATTGATATATCTCCATAAGGGAATCAAGTGTGTGCAGAGCGGCACAAACACAGCAGTGAAAAGGAGCTAAACCCCATTATAGAAATAAATTTTAAAAACAAAACGCTGAAACAATGAAAGAGAGAAAAATTCTTACAAAATTCGCTCAGGGGCTGTGATGCAACCTGGATTGACCACATATAAACCCACAGCTGGATAAGACATAAGGCTGGACACTTGGGGCTGACAGGATTGGTGAGCTTTGGTGAGCAACTGCCGAAAGTTTAATGCAATACTTCATGCTACTCAGTCCAAGGGTCCCAACACTCCAGGTTGAAGGGAATCTTCCTACAGCTAAACCATGCTTGGGAAACCCAGCGACTGGTATACCATATGATCGGGAAAGGTTTCTAAAACGCACCTCATTTTTCCTCTCCTGGGGCTCCGGATCGACATTCCAGCCGCTTTACTAACAACATCCCCACATGGAGTCAATGCCTTTAAGTTCTGGTATCGCACAGTCTGCAGTTAGTGCAGAGGATGAATGGGAATAGGGGGAACCAGTGAGAAACTAGCTGTAGCGGTTTCAATGGGCACATGTCACTCTAATATCTCATCAGTAAGAAGAATTAACCAAAGGCACAGCAAGGTGCCCCAGAAGAAAAATAGGGCTTCAAGGAATCCTGTGGTTATGGGGCAAGACCACAAAAATAAGAGCTAAAAAATGGAGCTAAGGGCCACTGCAATTCAAAAACCTGCAGAGTTATAAAGGCCAACTATTTTTAAAAAATATATTGAGGTAAGGCTATGAAGAGGCATTGAAAGCAAGGCAGAATTGCAGGAAACCGATTTCAGGAGGTAGACTGGAATTGCATTGAAAACATATGAAGAGAGTCAGAAACTCGACAATGATGCACATGGCCAAAAAGGGCGTATGCGTTTTTTCCTGAATATATTCAGGAAAAAACGCATACGCCCTTTTTGTCCAACCAAGCAAGCTTGCAAAGGAAATCTGCACTACAATGAAGTCTCACTTCCCCCTGGTCAAAAGGGCCATCTGAAAAAAGTGTAAAATCCATAAAGGCACGACAGACCATGGAGAACTGGGAGCCTTGTTATGCTGATGGGCGGGATGTAAATTGCCAACAGCCACTCTGGAGAAGTGTATGGTGTTTCCTGAAACATCTAAAAAACAAAGCAACAGAGCCTAGGGCACTTCCACTTATGGTCCTATAGCTTAGGGAAATTAAAATCAAAAAGACACAGCCACCCCAAAGTTTGGGACGCCTCTGTTTACAAGAACCTCGTTTACGGTACAAGTTCAATATCACAGAAACTGAAAAACGGATAGAGTACTTGTGGTACTTACGTACAATGCAGTATCACTCAGCAATGAAATCTATGTCATCAGGCCCGTAGCAGCATAATGAGTGGATTCAGGTATGATGATTCGAACTGAAATAAGTCACACAGAAAAAGAAACATCATAAGATATCACTAATACACAGAATGTGAACTTGGCTACACATGAACTGAATTACAAAACAGAACAGTGTCTCAAGTTTCGAAAACCAACTTATGCTTGCTTAAGGGGGAAGGTGAGTTGGGGTGCTGCATAAAACCAGAGATTGAAATGAGCACAGATAAAGTTCCTTAAGCCAAATATGGAATAGACAAGAGCTACTCCTTGCTCAACGAAATGGACTCAACACCCCATATTAAACGCCTAAGAATGTACCTGACTAGTAAGTATCTTAAAACCGATGGACTGCTATGTCTCCAAAAGAGAATCAAGCGTGTGTACAGGGGCATAAACGCAGCAGTGATAGGATTGGAGAGGTTCGGTGAGCAAATGAAGACCCTTTGAAGTCATATTGCATGGTACCCATTCCACGGGTCTCAACTCTCCAGGTTTAAGGTATTCTTCCTTCAGCTAAAACATGCATGTGGAACCTAGAGTATGATCAACCATGTGATCGGGAGACGTGTTCAAATATGTCTCAGTTTTCGTACCCTGGTACTCGGGTGCAACATTCCAGATGCTTTACTAACACTCTCCCGACTTGGAGAGTCAGTCCCTTTAACCTCCTGTTTGGCCCAGTTTGCAATTTCTGCGGAAGATGAACAGGAATAGTGAGAACCAATGAGAGACTAGCTGGAGGTGTATGGACGGGCAAATTTAACTCTCATTTCCCACCAGGAAGAGGAATTAACCTAAGGCTCAGCGTGCCGTGCCGGAACCAGATTAGGGCCTGAAGCCACCCGCGATGTTGCGGCCAGCTCACAAGAAAGCGAGTTGAAGAAAGGAGCTCAGGGGCACTGTAATTCACAAACCTGCAGAGTTATAAATGACAGCTATCGTCCAAAAATAGACTGAAGTAAGGCTGCCAAGAGGACTTGAAAGTGGGGCAGAATTGCAGGAAACCGATTTCAGGAGGTAGACTGGAATTGCATTGAAAGCATAGGAAAAGAGGCAGAACGTCCACAATGATGCAGTTGGCCAAAAAGGGCGTATGCGTTTTTTCCTGAATATATTCAGGAAAAAACGCATACGCCCTTTTTGGCCAACCAAGCAAGCTTGCAAAGGAAATCTGCACTACAATGAAGTCTCACTTCCCCCCGGTCAAAAGGGCCATCTGAAAAAAGTGTAAAATCCAGAAAGGCAGGACAGGCCATGGAGAACTGGGAGCCTTGTTATGCTGATGGGCGGGATGTAAATTGCCAACAACCACTCGGGAGAAGTGTATGGTGTTTCATTAAACATCTAAAAAACAAAGCAACAGAACCTAGGGCACTTCCACTTATGGTCCTATAGCTTAGGGAAATTAAAATCAAAAAGACACAGCCACCCCAAAGTTTGGAACGGCTCTGTTTACAAGAACCTCGTTTACAGTACAAGTTCAACATCGCAGAAAGTGAAAAATGGATAAAGAAGTTGTGGTATTTACTTACAAAGCAATATCACTCAGCAATGAAATCTGTGTCATCAGGCCCTTAGCAGCACAATGAGTGGATTCAGGTATGATGATTCTAACTGAAATAAGTCACACAGAAAAAGAAACATCATAAGATATCAGTAATACACGGAATGTAAACTTGGCTACACAGGAACTGAGTTACAGAACAGAACAGGGTCTCAAATTTAGAAAAACAACTTATGCTTGCTTAAGGGTAAAGGTGAGTTGGGGTGCTGCATAAAACCAGAGATTGAAATGAGCACAGATAAAGTTCCTTAAGCCAAATATGGAATAGACAAGAGCTACTCCTTGCTCAACGAAATGGACTCAACACCGCATATTAAACGCCTAAGAATGTACCTGACTAGTAAGTATCTTAAAACCTATGGATTGCTATGTCTCCGAAAGAGAATCAAGCATGTGTACAGGGGCATAAACGTAGCAGTGATAGGATTGGAGAGGTTCGGTGAGCAAATGAAGACCCTTTGAAGTCATATTGCATGGTACCCATTCCACGGGTTTCAACTACCCAGGTTTAAGGTATTCTTCCTTCAGCTAAAACATGCATGTGGAACCTAGAGTATGATCAACCATGTGATCGGGAGACGTGTTCAAATATGTCTCAGTTTTCGTACCCTTGTACTCGGGTGCAACATTCCAGACGCTTTACTAACACTCTCCCGACTTGGAGAGTCAGTCCCTTTAACCTCCTGTTTGGCCCAGTTTGCAATTTCTGCGGAAGATGAACAGGAATAGCGAGAACCAATGAGAGGCTAGCTGGAGGTGTCTGGACGGGCAAATTTAACTCTCATTTCCCACCAGGAAGAGGAAATAACCAAAGGCTCAGCGTGCCATACCGGAACCAGATTAGGGCCTGAAGCCATCCTGCGGTGTTGCGGCCAGCTCACAAGAAAGCGAGTTGAAGAAAGGAGCTCAGGGGCACTGTAATTCACAAACCTGCAGAGTTATAAATGACAGCTATCGTCCAAAAATAGACTGAAGTAAGGCTGCCAAGAGGACTTGAAAGTGGGGCAGAATTGCAGGAAACCGATTTCAGGAGGTAGACTGGAATTGCATTGAAAGCATAGGAAAAGAGGCAGAACGTCCACAATGATGCACTTGGCCAAAAAGGGCGTATGCGTTTTTTCCTGAATATATTCAGGAAAAAACGCATACGCCCTTTTTGGCCAACCAAGCAAGCTTGCAAAGGAAATCTGCACTACAATGAAGTCTCACTTCCCCCCGGTCAAAAGAGCCATCTGAAAAAAGTGTAAAATCCAGAAAGGCAGGACAGGCCATGGAGAACTGGGAGCCTTGTTATGCTGATGGGCGGGATGTAAATTGCCAACAACCACTCGGGAGAAGTGTATGGTGTTTCCTGAAACATCTAAAAAACAAAGCAACAGAACCTAGGGCACTTCCACTTATGGTCCTATAGCTTAGGGAAATTAAAATAAAAAAGACACAGCCACCCCAAAGTTTGGAACGGCTCTGTTTACAAGAACCTCGTTTACAGTACAAGTTCAACATCGCAGAAAGTGAAAAATGGATAAAGAAGTTGTGGTATTTACTTACAAAGCAATATCACTCAGCAATGAAATCTGTGTCATCAGGCCCTTAGCAGCAAAATGAGTGGATTCAGGTATGATGATTCTAACTGAAATAAGTCACACAGAAAAAGAAACATCATAAGATATCAGTAATACACGGAATGGAAACTTGGCTACACAGGAACTGAATTACAGAACAGAACAGGGTCTCAAATTTAGAAAACCAACTTATGCTTGCTTAAGGGGAAAGGTGAGTTGGGGTGCTGCATAAAACCAGAGATTGAAATGAGCACAGATAAAGTTCCTTAAGCCAAATATGGAATAGACAAGAGCTACTCCTTGCTCAACGAAATGGACTCAACACCGCATATTAAACGCCTAAGAATGTACCTGACTAGTAAGTATCTTAAAACCTATGGATTGCTATGTCTCCGAAAGAGAATCAAGCATGTGTACAGGGGCATAAACGTAGCAGTGATAGGATTGGAGAGGTTCGGTGAGCAAATGAAGACCCTTTGAAGTCATATTGCATGGTACCCATTCCACGGGTTTCAACTACCCAGGTTTAAGGTATTCTTCCTTCAGCTAAAACATGCATGTGGAACCTAGAGTATGATCAACCATGTGATCGGGAGACGTGTTCAAATATGTCTCAGTTTTCGTACCCTTGTACTCGGGTGCAACATTCCAGACGCTTTACTAACACTCTCCCGACTTGGAGAGTCAGTCCCTTTAACCTCCTGTTTGGCCCAGTTTGCAATTTCTGCGGAAGATGAACAGGAATAGCGAGAACCAATGAGAGGCTAGCTGGAGGTGTCTGGACGGGCAAATTTAACTCTCATTTCCCACCAGGAAGAGGAATTAACCAAAGGCTCAGCGTGCCGTGCCGGAACCAGATTAGGGCCTGAAGCCATCCTGCGGTGTTGCGGCCAGGTCACAAGAAAGCGAGTTGAAGAAAGGAGCTCAGGGGCACTGTAATTCACAAACCTGCAGAGTTATAAATGACAGCTATCGTCCAAAAATAGACTGAAGTAAGGCTGCCAAGAGGACTTGAAAGCGGGGCAGAATTGCAGGAAACCGATTTCAGGAGGTAGACTGGAATTGCATTGAAAGCATAGGAAAAGAGGCAGAACGTCCACAATGATGCACTTGGCCAAAAAGGGCGTATGCGTTTTTTCCTGAATATATTCAGGAAAAAACGCATACGCCCTTTTTGGCCAACCAAGCAAGCTTGCAAAGGAAATCTGCACTACAATGAAGTCTCACTTCCCCCCGGTCAAAAGGGCCATCTGAAAAAAGTGTAAAATCCAGAAAGGCAGGACAGGCCATGGAGAACTGGGAGCCTTGTTATGCTGATGGGCGGGATGTAAATTGCCAACAACCACTCGGGAGAAGTGTATGGTGTTTCCTGAAACATCTAAAAAACAAAGCAACAGAACCTAGGGCACTTCCACTTATGGTCCTATAGCTTAGGGAAATTAAAATCAAAAAGACACAGCCACCCCAAAGTTTGGAATGGCTCTGTTTACAAGAACCTCGTTTACAGTACAAGTTCAACATCGCAAAAAGTGAAAAATGGATAAAGAAGATGTGGTATATACTTACAAAGCAATATCACTCAGCAATGAAATCTGTGTCATCAGGCCCTTAGCAGCAAAATGAGTGGATTCAGGTATGATGATTCTAACTGAAATAAGTCACACAGAAAAAGAAACATCATAAGATATCAGTAATACACGGAATGTAAACTTGGCTACACAGGAACTGAATTACAGAACAGAACAGGGTCTCAAATTTAGAAAACCAACTTATGCTTGCTTAAGGGGAAAGGTGAGTTGGGGTGCTGCATAAAACCAGAGATTGAAATGAGCACAGATAAAGTTCCTTAAGCCAAATATGGAATAGACAAGAGCTACTCCTTGCTCAACGAAATGGACTCAACACCGCATATTAAACGCCTAAGAATGTACCTGACTAGTAAGTATCTTAAAACCTATGGATTGCTATGTCTCCGAAAGAGAATCAAGCATGTGTACAGGGGCATAAACGTAGCAGTGATAGGATTGGAGAGGTTCGGTGAGCAAATGAAGACCCTTTGAAGTCATATTGCATGGTACCCATTCCACGGGTTTCAACTACCCAGGTTTAAGGTATTCTTCCTTCAGCTAAAACATGCATGTGGAACCTAGAGTATGATCAACCATGTGATCGGGAGACGTGTTCAAATATGTCTCAGTTTTCGTACCCTTGTACTCGGGTGCAACATTCCAGACGCTTTACTAACACTCTCCCGACTTGGAGAGTCAGTCCCTTTAACATCCTGTTTGGCCCAGTTTGCAATTTCTGCGGAAGATGAACAGGAATAGCGAGAACCAATGAGAGGCTAGCTGGAGGTGTCTGGACGGGCAAATTTAACTCTCATTTCCCACCAGGAAGAGGAATTAACCAAAGGCTCAGCGTGCCGTGCCGGAACCAGATTAGGGCCTGAAGCCATCCTGCGGTGTTGCGGCCAGGTCACAAGAAAGCGAGTTGAAGAAAGGAGCTCAGGGGCACTGTAATTCACAAACCTGCAGAGTTATAAATGACAGCTATCGTCCAAAAATAGACTGAAGTAAGGCTGCCAAGAGGACTTGAAAGCGGGGCAGAATTGCAGGAAACCGATTTCAGGAGGTAGACTGGAATTGCATTGAAAGCATAGGAAAAGAGGCAGAACGTCCACAATGATGCACTTGGCCAAAAAGGGCGTATGCGTTTTTTCCTGAATATATTCAGGAAAAAACGCATACGCACTTTTTGGCCAACCAAGCAAGCTTGCAAAGGAAATCTGCACTACAATGAAGTCTCACTTCCCCCCGGTCAAAAGGGCCATCTGAAAAAAGTGTAAAATCCAGAAAGGCAGGACAGGCCATGGAGAACTGGGAGCCTTGTTATGCTGATGGGCGGGATGTAAATTGCCAACAACCACTCGGGAGAAGTGTATGGTGTTTCCTGAAACATCTAAAAAACAAAGCAACAGAACCTAGGGCACTTCCACTTATGGTCCTATAGCTTAGGGAAATTAAAATAAAAAAGACACAGCCACCCCAAAGTTTGGAACGGCTCTGTTTACAAGAACCTCGTTTACAGTACAAGTTCAACATCGCAGAAAGTGAAAAATGGATAAAGAAGTTGTGGTATTTACTTACAAAGCAATATCACTCAGCAATGAAATCTGTGTCATCAGGCCCTTAGCAGCAAAATGAGTGGATTCAGGTATGATGATTCTAACTGAAATAAGTCACACAGAAAAAGAAACATCATAAGATATCAGTAATACACGGAATGTAAACTTGGCTACACAGGAACTGAATTACAGAACAGAACAGGGTCTCAAATTTAGAAAACCAACTTATGCTTGCTTAAGGGGAAAGGTGAGTTGGGGTGCTGCATAAAACCAGAGATTGAAATGAGCACAGATAAAGTTCCTTAAGCCAAATATGGAATAGACAAGAGCTACTCCTTGCTCAACGAAATGGACTCAACACCGCATATTAAACGCCTAAGAATGTACCTGACTAGTAAGTATCTTAAAACCTATGGATTGCTATGTCTCCGAAAGAGAATCAAGCATGTGTACAGGGGCATAAACGTAGCAGTGATAGGATTGGAGAGGTTCGGTGAGCAAATGAAGACCCTTTGAAGTCATATTGCATGGTACCCATTCCACGGGTTTCAACTACCCAGGTTTAAGGTATTCTTCCTTCAGCTAAAACATGCATGTGGAACCTAGAGTATGATCAACCATGTGATCGGGAGACGTGTTCAAATATGTCTCAGTTTTCGTACCCTTGTACTCGGGTGCAACATTCCAGACGCTTTACTAACACTCTCCCGACTTGGAGAGTCAGTCCCTTTAACCTCCTGTTTGGCCCAGTTTGCAATTTCTGCGGAAGATGAACAGGAATAGCGAGAACCAATGAGAGGCTAGCTGGAGGTGTCTGGACGGGCAAATTTAACTCTCATTTCCCACCAGGAAGAGGAATTAACCAAAGGCTCAGCGTGCCGTGCCGGAACCAGATTAGGGCCTGAAGCCATCCTGCGGTGTTGCGGCCAGGTCACAAGAAAGCGAGTTGAAGAAAGGAGCTCAGGGGCACTGTAATTCACAAACCTGCAGAGTTATAAATGACAGCTATCGTCCAAAAATAGACTGAAGTAAGGCTGCCAAGAGGACTTGAAAGCGGGGCAGAATTGCAGGAAACCGATTTCAGGAGGTAGACTGGAATTGCATTGAAAGCATAGGAAAAGAGGCAGAACGTCCACAATGATGCACTTGGCCAAAAAGGGCGTATGCGTTTTTTCCTGAATATATTCAGGAAAAAACGCATACGCCCTTTTTGGCCAACCAAGCAAGCTTGCAAAGGAAATCTGCACTACAATGAAGTCTCACTTCCCCCCGGTCAAAAGGGCCATCTGAAAAAAGTGTAAAATCCAGAAAGGCAGGACAGGCCATGGAGAACTGGGAGCCTTGTTATGCTGATGGGCGGGATGTAAATTGCCAACAACCACTCGGGAGAAGTGTATGGTGTTTCCTGAAACATCTAAAAAACAAAGCAACAGAACCTAGGGCACTTCCACTTATGGTCCTATAGCTTAGGGAAATTAAAATAAAAAAGACACAGCCACCCCAAAGTTTGGAACGGCTCTGTTTACAAGAACCTCGTTTACAGTACAAGTTCAACATCGCAGAAAGTGAAAAATGGATAAAGAAGTTGTGGTATTTACTTACAAAGCAATATCACTCAGCAATGAAATCTGTGTCATCAGGCCCTTAGCAGCAAAATGAGTGGATTCAGGTATGATGATTCTAACTGAAATAAGTCACACAGAAAAAGAAACATCATAAGATATCAGTAATACACGGAATGTAAACTTGGCTACACAGGAACTGAATTACAGAACAGAACAGGGTCTCAAATTTAGAAAACCAACTTATGCTTGCTTAAGGGGAAAGGTGAGTTGGGGTGCTGCATAAAACCAGAGATTGAAATGAGCACAGATAAAGTTCCTTAAGCCAAATATGGAATAGACAAGAGCTACTCCTTGCTCAACGAAATGGACTCAACACCGCATATTAAACGCCTAAGAATGTACCTGACTAGTAAGTATCTTAAAACCTATGGATTGCTATGTCTCCGAAAGAGAATCAAGCATGTGTACAGGGGCATAAACGTAGCAGTGATAGGATTGGAGAGGTTCGGTGAGCAAATGAAGACCCTTTGAAGTCATATTGCATGGTACCCATTCCACGGGTTTCAACTACCCAGGTTTAAGGTATTCTTCCTTCAGCTAAAACATGCATGTGGAACCTAGAGTATGATCAACCATGTGATCGGGAGACGTGTTCAAATATGTCTCAGTTTTCGTACCCTTGTACTCGGGTGCAACATTCCAGACGCTTTACTAACACTCTCCCGACTTGGAGAGTCAGTCCCTTTAACCTCCTGTTTGGCCCAGTTTGCAATTTCTGCGGAAGATGAACAGGAATAGCGAGAACCAATGAGAGGCTAGCTGGAGGTGTCTGGACGGGCAAATTTAACTCTCATTTCCCACCAGGAAGAGGAATTAACCAAAGGCTCAGCGTGCCGTGCCGGAACCAGATTAGGGCCTGAAGCCATCCTGCGGTGTTGCGGCCAGGTCACAAGAAAGCGAGTTGAAGAAAGGAGCTCAGGGACACTGTAATTCACAAACCTGCAGAGTTATAAATGACAGCTATCGTCCAAAAATAGACTGAAGTAAGGCTGCCAAGAGGACTTGAAAGCGGGGCAGAATTGCAGGAAACCGATTTCAGGAGGTAGACTGGAATTGCATTGAAAGCATAGGAAAAGAGGCAGAACGTCCACAATGATGCACTTGGCCAAAAAGCGCATATGCGTTTTTTCCTGAATATATTCAGGAAAAAACGCATACCCCCTTTTTGGCCAACCAAGCAAGCTTGCAAAGGAAATCTGCACTACAATGAAGTCTCACTTCCCCCCGGTCAAAAGGGCCATCTGAAAAAAGTGTAAAATCCAGAAAGGCAGGACAGGCCATGGAGAACTGGGAGCCTTGTTATGCTGATGGGCGGGATGTAAATTGCCAACAACCACTCGGGAGAAGTGTATGGTGTTTCCTGAAACATCTAAAAAACAAAGCAACAGAACCTAGGGCACTTCCACTTATGGTCCTATAGCTTAGGGAAATTAAAATCAAAAAGACACAGCCACCCCAAAGTTTGGAACGGCTCTGTTTACAAGAACCTCGTTTACAGTACAAGTTCAACATCGCAAAAAGTGAAAAATGGATAAAGAAGATGTGGTATATACTTACAAAGCAATATCACTCAGCAATGAAATCTGTGTCATCAGGCCCTTAGCAGCAAAATGAGTGGATTCAGGTATGATGATTCTAACTGAAATAAGTCACACAGAAAAAGAAACATCATAAGATATCAGTAATACACGGAATGTAAACTTGGCTACACAGGAACTGAATTACAGAACAGAACAGGGTCTCAAATTTAGAAAACCAACTTATGCTTGCTTAAGGGGAAAGGTGAGTTGGGGTGCTGCATAAAACCAGAGATTGAAATGAGCACAGATAAAGTTCCTTAAGCCAAATATGGAATAGACAAGAGCTACTCCTTGCTCAACGAAATGGACTCAACACCGCATATTAAACGCCTAAGAATGTACCTGACTAGTAAGTATCTTAAAACCTATGGATTGCTATGTCTCCGAAAGAGAATCAAGCATGTGTACAGGGGCATAAACGTAGCAGTGATAGGATTGGAGAGGTTCGGTGAGCAAATGAAGACCCTTTGAAGTCATATTGCATGGTACCCATTCCACGGGTTTCAACTACCCAGGTTTAAGGTATTCTTCCTTCAGCTAAAACATGCATGTGGAACCTAGAGTATGATCAACCATGTGATCGGGAGACGTGTTCAAATATGTCTCAGTTTTTGTACCCTTGTACTCGGGTGCAACATTCCAGACGCTTTACTAACACTCTCCCGACTTGGAGAGTCAGTCCCTTTAACCTCCTGTTTGGCCCAGTTTGCAATTTCTGCGGAAGATGAACAGGAATAGCGAGAACCAATGAGAGGCTAGCTGGAGGTGTCTGGACGGGCAAATTTAACTCTCATTTCCCACCAGGAAGAGGAATTAACCAAAGGCTCAGCGTGCCGTGCCGGAACCAGATTAGGGCCTGAAGCCATCCTGCGGTGTTGCGGCCAGGTCACAAGAAAGCGAGTTGAAGAAAGGAGCTCAGGGGCACTGTAATTCACAAACCTGCAGAGTTATAAATGACAGCTATCGTCCAAAAATAGACTGAAGTAAGGCTGCCAAGAGGACTTGAAAGCGGGGCAGAATTGCAGGAAACCGATTTCAGGAGGTAGACTGGAATTGCATTGAAAGCATAGGAAAAGAGGCAGAACGTCCACAATGATGCACTTGGCCAAAAAGGGCATATGCGTTTTTTCCTGAATATATTCAGGAAAAAACGCATACGCACTTTTTGGCCAACCAAGCAAGCTTGCAAAGGAAATCTGCACTACAATGAAGTCTCACTTCCCCCCGGTCAAAAGGGCCATCTGAAAAAAGTGTAAAATCCAGAAAGGCAGGACAGGCCATGGAGAACTGGGAGCCTTGTTATGCTGATGGGCGGGATGTAAATTGCCAACAACCACTCGGGAGAAGTGTATGGTGTTTCCTGAAACATCTAAAAAACAAAGCAACAGAACCTAGGGCACTTCCACTTATGGTCCTATAGCTTAGGGAAATTAAAATAAAAAAGACACAGCCACCCCAAAGTTTGGAACGGCTCTGTTTACAAGAACCTCGTTTACAGTACAAGTTCAACATCGCAGAAAGTGAAAAATGGATAAAGAAGTTGTGGTATTTACTTACAAAGCAATATCACTCAGCAATGAAATCTGTGTCATCAGGCCCTTAGCAGCAAAATGAGTGGATTCAGGTATGATGATTCTAACTGAAATAAGTCACACAGAAAAAGAAACATCATAAGATATCAGTAATACACGGAATGTAAACTTGGCTACACAGGAACTGAATTACAGAACAGAACAGGGTCTCAAATTTAGAAAACCAACTTATGCTTGCTTAAGGGGAAAGGTGAGTTGGGGTGCTGCATAAAACCAGAGATTGAAATGAGCACAGATAAAGTTCCTTAAGCCAAATATGGAATAGACAAGAGCTACTCCTTGCTCAACGAAATGGACTCAACACCGCATATTAAACGCCTAAGAATGTACCTGACTAGTAAGTATCTTAAAACCTATGGATTGCTATGTCTCCGAAAGAGAATCAAGCATGTGTACAGGGGCATAAACGTAGCAGTGATAGGATTGGAGAGGTTCGGTGAGCAAATGAAGACCCTTTGAAGTCATATTGCATGGTACCCATTCCACGGGTTTCAACTACCCAGGTTTAAGGTATTCTTCCTTCAGCTAAAACATGCATGTGGAACCTAGAGTATGATCAACCATGTGATCGGGAGACGTGTTCAAATATGTCTCAGTTTTCGTACCCTTGTACTCGGGTGCAACATTCCAGACGCTTTACTAACACTCTCCCGACTTGGAGAGTCAGTCCCTTTAACCTCCTGTTTGGCCCAGTTTGCAATTTCTGCGGAAGATGAACAGGAATAGCGAGAACCAATGAGAGGCTAGCTGGAGGTGTCTGGACGGGCAAATTTAACTCTCATTTCCCACCAGGAAGAGGAATTAACCAAAGGCTCAGCGTGCCGTGCCGGAACCAGATTAGGGCCTGAAGCCATCCTGCGGTGTTGCGGCCAGGTCACAAGAAAGCGAGTTGAAGAAAGGAGCTCAGGGGCACTGTAATTCACAAACCTGCAGAGTTATAAATGACAGCTATCGTCCAAAAATAGACTGAAGTAAGGCTGCCAAGAGGACTTGAAAGCGGGGCAGAATTGCAGGAGACCGATTTCAGGAGGTAGACTGGAATTGCATTGAAAGCATAGGAAAAGAGGCAGAACGTCCACAATGATGCACTTGGCCAAAAAGGGCGTATGCGTTTTTTCCTGAATATATTCAGGAAAAAACGCATACGCCCTTTTTGGCCAACCAAGCAAGCTTGCAAAGGAAATCTGCACTACAATGAAGTCTCACTTCCCCCCGGTCAAAAGGGCCATCTGAAAAAAGTGTAAAATCCAGAAAGGCAGGACAGGCCATGGAGAACTGGGAGCCTTGTTATGCTGATGGGCGGGATGTAAATTGCCAACAACCACTCGGGAGAAGTGTATGGTGTTTCCTGAAACATCTAAAAAACAAAGCAACAGAACCTAGGGCACTTCCACTTATGGTCCTATAGCTTAGGGAAATTAAAATAAAAAAGACACAGCCACCCCAAAGTTTGGAACGGCTCTGTTTACAAGAACCTCGTTTACAGTACAAGTTCAACATCGCAGAAAGTGAAAAATGGATAAAGAAGTTGTGGTATTTACTTACAAAGCAATATCACTCAGCAATGAAATCTGTGTCATCAGGCCCTTAGCAGCAAAATGAGTGGATTCAGGTATGATGATTCTAACTGAAATAAGTCACACAGAAAAAGAAACATCATAAGATATCAGTAATACACGGAATGGAAACTTGGCTACACAGGAACTGAATTACAGAACAGAACAGGGTCTCAAATTTAGAAAACCAACTTATGCTTGCTTAAGGCGAAAGGTGAGTTGGGGTGCTGCATAAAACCAGAGATTGAAATGAGCACAGATAAAGTTCCTTAAGCCAAATATGGAATAGACAAGAGCTACTCCTTGCTCAACGAAATGGACTCAACACCCCATATTAAACGCCTAAGAATGTACCTGACTAGTAAGTATCTTAAAACCTATGGATTGCTATGTCTCCGAAAGAGAATCAAGCATGTGTACAGGGGCATAAACGTAGCAGTGATAGGATTGGAGAGGTTCGGTGAGCAAATGAAGACCCTTTGAAGTCATATTGCATGGTACCCATTCCACGGGTTTCAACTACCCAGGTTTAAGGTATTCTTCCTTCAGCTAAAACATGCATGTGGAACCTAGAGTATGATCAACCATGTGATCGGGAGACGTGTTCAAATATGTCTCAGTTTTCGTACCCTGGTACTCGGGTGCAACATTCCAGACGCTTTACTAACACTCTCCCGACTTGGAGAGTCAGTCCCTTTAACCTCCTGTTTGGCCCAGTTTGCAATTTCTGCGGAAGATGAACAGGAATAGCGAGAACCAATGAGAGGCTAGCTGGAGGTGTCTGGACGGGCAAATTTAACTCTCATTTCCCACCAGGAAGAGGAATTAACCAAAGGCTCAGCGTGCCGTGCCGGAACCAGATTAGGGCCTGAAGCCATCCTGCGGTGTTGCGGCCAGGTCACAAGAAAGCGAGTTGAAGAAAGGAGCTCAGGGGCACTGTAATTCACAAACCTGCAGAGTTATAAATGACAGCTATCGTCCAAAAATAGACTGAAGTAAGGCTGCCAAGAGGACTTGAAAGCGGGGCAGAATTGCAGGAAACCGATTTCAGGAGGTAGACTGGAATTGCATTGAAAGCATAGGAAAAGAGGCAGAACGTCCACAATGATGCACTTGGCCAAAAAGGGCATATGCGTTTTTTCCTGAATATATTCAGGAAAAAACGCATACGCCCTTTTTGGCCAACCAAGCAAGCTTGCAAAGGAAATCTGCACTACAATGAAGTCTCACTTCCCCCCGGTCAAAAGGGCCATCTGAAAAAAGTGTAAAATCCAGAAAGGCAGGACAGGCCATGGAGAACTGGGAGCCTTGTTATGCTGATGGGCGGGATGTAAATTGCCAACAGACACTCGGGAGAAGTGTATGGTGTTTCCTGAAACATCTAAAAAACAAAGCAACAGAGCCTAGGGCACTTCCACTTATGGTCCTATAGCTTAGGGAAATTAAAATCAAAAAGACACAGCCACCCCAACGTTGGGGACGCCTCTGTTTACAAGAACCTCATTTACAGTACAAGTTCAACATCGCAGAAAGTGAAAAATGGATAAAGAATTTGTGGTATTTACTTACAAAGCAATATCACTCAGGAATGAAATCTATGTCATCAGGCCCTTAGCAGCACAATGAGTGGATTCTGGTATGATGATTCTAACTGAAATAAGTCACACAGAAAAAGAAACATCATAAGATATCAGTAATACACGGAATGTAAACTTGGCTACACAGGAACTGAATTACAGAACAGAACAGGGTCTCAAATTTAGAAAACCAACTTATGCTTGCTTAAGGGTAAAGGTGAGTAGGGGTGCTGCATAAAACCAGAGATTGAAATGAGCACAGATAAAGTTCCTTAAGTCAAATATGGAATAGACAAGAGCTACTCCTTGCTCAACGAAATGGACTCAACACCGCATACTAAACGCCTAAGAATGTACCTGACTAGTAAGTATCTTAAAACCTATGGATTGCTATGTCTCCGAAAGAGAATCAAGAGTGTGTACAGGGGCATAAACGCAGCAGTGATAGGATTGGAGAGGTTCGGTGAGCAAATGAAGACCCTTTGAAGTCACATTGCATGGTACCCATGACACGGGTCTTAACTCTCCAGGTTTAAGATATTCTTCCTTCAGCTAAAACATGCATGTGGAACCCAAGTATGATCAACCATGTGAACGGGAGACGTGTTCAAATATGTCTCAGTTTTCCTCCCCTGGTACTTGGGTGCAACATTCCAGACGCTTTACTAACACTCTCCCCACTTGGAGAGTCAGCGCCTTTAACCTCATGTTTGACCCAGTTTGCAATTTCTGCGGAAGATGAACAGGAATAGCGAAAACCAATGAGAGACTAGCTGGAGGTGTCTGGACGGGCAAATTTAACTCTCATTTCCCACCAGGAAGAGGAAATAACCAAAGGCTCAGCGTGCCGTGCCGGAACCAGATTAGGGCCTGAAGCCATCCTGTGGTGTTGCGGCCAGGTCACAAGAAAGCAAGTTGAAGAAAGGAGCTCAGGGGCACTGTAATTCACAAACCTGCAGAGTTATAAATGACAGCTATCGTCCAAAAATAGACTGAAGTAAGGCTGCCAAGAGGACTTGAAAGCGGGGCAGAATTGCAGGAAACCGATTTCAGGAGGTAGACTGGAATTGCATTGAAAGCATAGGAAAAGAGGCAGAACGTCCACAATGATGCACTTGGCCAAAAAGGGCGTATGCGTTTTTTCCTGAATATATTCAGGAAAAAACGCATACGCCCTTTTTGGCCAACCAAGCAAGCTTGCAAAGGAAATCTGCACTACAATGAAGTCTCACTTCCCCCCGGTCAAAAGGGCCATCTGAAAAAAGTGTAAAATCCAGAAAGGCAGGACAGGCCATGGAGAACTGGGAGCCTTGTTATGCTGATGGGCGGGATGTAAATTGCCAACAGAGACTTGGGAGAAGTGTATGGTGTTTCCTATAACATGTAAAAAACAAAGCCACACAACCTAGGGCACTTCCACTTATGGTCCTATAGCTTAGGGAAATTAAAATAAAAAAGACACAGCCACCCCAAAGTTTGGAACGGCTCTGTTTACAAGAACCTCGTTTACAGTACAAGTTCAACATCGCAGAAAGTGAAAAATGGATAAAGAAGTTGTGGTATTTACTTACAAAGCAATATCACTCAGCAATGAAATCTGTGTCATCAGGCCCTTAGCAGCACAATGAGTGGATTCAGGTATGATGATTCTAACTGAAATAAGTCACACAGAAAAAGAAACATCATAAGATATCAGTAATACACGGAATGGAAACTTGGTTACACAGGAACTGAATTACAGAACAGAACAGGGTCTCAAATTTAGAAAACCAACTTATGCTTGCTTAAGGGTAAAGGTGAGTTGGGGTGCTGCATAAAACCAGAGATTGAAATGAGCACAGATAAAGTTCCTTAAGCCAAATATGGAATAGACAAGAGCTACTCCTTGCTCAACGAAATGGACTCAACACCGCATATTAAACGCCTAAGAATGTACCTGACTAGTAAGTATCTTAAAACCTATGGATTGCTATGTCTCCGAAAGAGAATCAAGCATGTGTACAGGGGCATAAACGCAGCAGTGATAGGATTGGAGAGGTTCGGTGAGCAAATGAAGACCCTTTGAAGTCATATTGCATGGTACCCATTCCACGGGTTTCAACTACCCAGGTTTTAGGTATTCTTCCTTCAGCTAAAACCTGCATGTGGAACCCAGAGTATGATCAACCATGTGATCGGGAGACGTGTTCAAATATGTCTCAGTTTTCCTCCCCTGGTACTCGGGTGCAACATTCCAGACGCTTTACTAACACTCTCCCCACTTGGAGAGTCAGCGCCTTTAACCTCCTGTTTGGCCCAGTTTGCAATTTCTGCGGAAGATGTACAGGAATAGCGAGAACCAATGAGAGCCTAGCTGGAGGTGTCTGGACGGGCAAATTTAACTCTCATTTCCCACCAGGAAGAGGAAATAACCAAAGGCTCAGCGTGCCGTGCCGGAACCAGATTAGGGCCTGAAGCCATCCTGCGGTGTTGCGACCAGGTCACAAGGAAGTGACTTGAAGAAAGGAGCTCAGGGGCACTGTAATTCACAAACCTGCAGAGTTATAAATGACAGCTATCGTCCATAAATAGACTGAAGTAAGGCTGCCAAGAGGACTTGAAAGCGGGGCAGAATTGCAGGAAACCGATTTCAGGAGGTAGACTGGAATTGCATTGAAAGCATAGGAAAAGAGGCAGAACGTCCACAATGATGCATTTGGCCAAAAAGGGCGTATGCGTTTTTTCCTGAATATATTCAGGAAAAAACGCATACGCCCTTTTTGGCCAACCAAGCAAGCTTGCAAAGGAAATCTGCACTACAATGAAGTCTCACTTCCCCCCGGTCAAAAGGGCCATCTGAAAAAAGTGTAAAATCCAGAAAGGCAGGACAGGCCATGGAGAACTGGGAGCCTTGTTATGCTGATGGGTGGGATGTAAATTGCCAAGAGACACTCAGGAGAAGTGTATGGTGTTTCCTGAAACATCTAAAAAACAAAGCAACAGAGCCTAGGGCACTTCCACTTATTGTCCTATAGCTTAGGGAAATTAAAATCAAAAAGACACAGCCACCCCAAAGTTTGGGACGCCTCTGTTTACAAAAACCTCGTTTACCGTACAAGTTCAATATCACAGAAAGTGAAAAATGGATAAAGAAGTTGTGGTATTTACTTACAAAGCAATATCACTCAGCAATGAAATCTATGTCATCAGGCCCTTAGCAGCACAATGAGTGGATTCAGGTATGATGATTCTAACTGAAATAAGTCACACAGAAAAAGAAACATCATAAGATATCAGTAATACACGGAATGTAAACTTGGCTACACAGGAACTGAATTACAGAACAGAACAGGGTCTCAAATTTAGAAAACCAACTTATGCTTGCTTAAGGGGAAAGGTGAGTTGGGGTGCTGCATAAAACCAGAGATTGAAATGAGCACAGATAAAGTTCCTTAAGCCAAATATGGAATAGACAAGAGCTACTCCTTGCTCAACGAAATGGACTCAACACCGCATATTAAACGCCTAAGAATGTACCTGACTAGTAAGTATCTTAAAACCTATGGATTGCTATGTCTCCGAAAGAGAATCAAGCATGTGTACAGGGGCATAAACGTAGCAGTGATAGGATTGGAGAGGTTCGGTGAGCAAATGAAGACCCTTTGAAGTCATATTGCATGGTACCCATTCCACGGGTTTCAACTACCCAGGTTTAAGGTATTCTTCCTTCAGCTAAAACATGCATGTGGAACCTAGAGTATGATCAACCATGTGATCGGGAGACGTGTTCAAATATGTCTCAGTTTTCGTACCCTTGTACTCGGGTGCAACATTCCAGACGCTTTACTAACACTCTTCCGACTTGGAGAGTCAGTCCCTTTAACCTCCTGTTTG
Source organism: Stenella coeruleoalba (assembly GCF_951394435.1). Lineage (NCBI taxonomy): Eukaryota > Metazoa > Chordata > Mammalia > Artiodactyla > Delphinidae > Stenella > Stenella coeruleoalba. Next base: position 22,045,604 of record NC_137151.1, read on the forward strand.
GCCCAGTTTGCAATTTCTGCGGAAGATGAACAGGAATAGCGAGAACCAATGAGAGGCTAGCTGGAGGTGTCTGGACGGGCAAATTTAACTCTCATTTCCCACCAGGAAGAGGAATTAACCAAAGGCTCAGCGTGCCGTGCCGGAACCAGATTAGGGCCTGAAGCCATCCTGCGGTGTTGCGGCCAGGTCACAAGAAAGCGAGTTGAAGAAAGGAGCTCAGGGACACTGTAATTCACAAACCTGCAGAGTTATAAATGACAGCTATCGTCCAAAAATAGACTGAAGTAAGGCTGCCAAGAGGACTTGAAAGCGGGGCAGAATTGCAGGAAACCGATTTCAGGAGGTAGACTGGAATTGCATTGAAAGCATAGGAAAAGAGGCAGAACGTCCACAATGATGCACTTGGCCAAAAAGGGCGTATGCGGTTTTTCCTGAATATATTCAGGAAAAAACGCATACGCCCTTTTTGGCCAACCAAGCAAGCTTGCAAAGGAAATCTGCACTACAATGAAGTCTCACTTCCCCCCGGTCAAAAGGGCCATCTGAAAAAAGTGTAAAATCCAGAAAGGCAGGACAGGCCATGGAGAACTGGGAGCCTTGTTATGCTGATGGGCGGGATGTAAATTGCCAACAACCACTCGGGAGAAGTGTATGGTGTTTCCTGAAACATCTAAAAAACAAAGCAACAGAACCTAGGGCACTTCCACTTATGGTCCTATAGCTTAGGGAAATTAAAATCAAAAAGACACAGCCACCCCAAAGTTTGGAACGGCTCTGTTTACAAGAACCTCGTTTACAGTACAAGTTCAACATCGCAGAAAGTGAAAAATGGATAAAGAAGTTGTGGTATTTACTTACAAAGCAATATCACTCAGCAATGAAATCTGTGTCATCAGGCCCTTAGCAGCAAAATGAGTGGATTCAGGTATGATGATTCTAACTGAAATAAGTCACACAGAAAAAGAAACATCATAAGATATCAGTAATACACGGAATGGAAACTTGGCTACACAGGAACTGAATTACAGAACAGAACAGGGTCTCAAATTTAGAAAACCAACTTATGCTTGCTTAAGGCGAAAGGTGAGTTGGGGTGCTGCATAAAACCAGAGATTGAAATGAGCACAGATAAAGTTCCTTAAGCCAAATATGGAATAGACAAGAGCTACTCCTTGCTCAACGAAATGGACTCAACACCCCATATTAAACGCCTAAGAATGTACCTGACTAGTAAGTATCTTAAAACCTATGGATTGCTATGTCTCCGAAAGAGAATCAAGCATGTGTACAGGGGCATAAACGTAACAGTGATAGGATTGGAGAGGTTCGGTGAGCAAATGAAGACCCTTTGAAGTCATATTGCATGGTACCCATTCCACGGGTTTCAACTACCCAGGTTTAAGGTATTCTTCCTTCAGCTAAAACATGCATGTGGAACCTAGAGTATGATCAACCATGTGATCGGGAGACGTGTTCAAATATGTCTCAGTTTTCGTACCCTGGTACTCGGGTGCAACATTCCAGACGCTTTACTAACACTCTCCCGACTTGGAGAGTCAGTCCCTTTAACCTCCTGTTTGGCCCAGTTTGCAATTTCTGCGGAAGATGAACAGGAATAGCGAGAACCAATGAGAGGCTAGCTGGAGGTGTCTGGACGGGCAAATTTAACTCTCATTTCCCACCAGGAAGAGGAATTAACCAAAGGCTCAGCGTGCCGTGCCGGAACCAGATTAGGGCCTGAAGCCATCCTGCGGTGTTGCGGCCAGGTCACAAGAAAGCGAGTTGAAGAAAGGAGCTCAGGGTCACTGTAATTCACAAACCTGCAGAGTTATAAATGACAGCTATCGTCCAAAAATAGACTGAAGTAAGGCTGCCAAGAGGACTTGAAAGCGGGGCAGAATTGCAGGAAACCGATTTCAGGAGGTAGACTGGAATTGCATTGAAAGCATAGGAAAAGAGGCAGAACGTCCACAATGATGTACTTGGCCAAAAAGGGCATATGCGTTTTTTCCTGAATATATTCAGGAAAAAACGCATACGCCCTTTTTGGCCAACCAAGCAAGCTTGCAAAGGAAATCTGCACTACAATGAAGTCTCACTTCCCCCCGGTCAAAAGGGCCATCTGAAAAAAGTGTAAAATCCAGAAAGGCAGGACAGGCCATGGAGAACTGGGAGCCTTGTTATGCTGATGGGCGGGATGTAAATTGCCAACAGACACTCGGGAGAAGTGTATGGTGTTTCCTGAAACATCTAAAAAACAAAGCAACAGAGCCTAGGGCACTTCCACTTATGGTCCTATAGCTTAGGGTAATTAAAATCAAAAAGACACAGCCACCCCAAAGTTGGGGACGCCTCTGTTTACAAGAACCTCATTTACAGTACAAGTTCAACATCGCAGAAAGTGAAAAATGGATAAAGAATTTGTGGTATTTACTTACAAAGCAATATCACTCAGGAATGAAATCTATGTCATCAGGCCCTTAGCAGCACAATGAGTGGATTCTGGTATGATGATTCTAACTGAAATAAGTCACACAGAAAAAGAAACATCATAAGATATCAGTAATACACGGAATGTAAACTTGGCTACACAGGAACTGAATTACAGAACAGAACAGGGTCTCAAATTTAGAAAACCAACTTATGCTTGCTTAAGGGTAAAGGTGAGTAGGGGTGCTGCATAAAACCAGAGATTGAAATGAGCACAGATAAAGTTCCTTAAGTCAAATATGGAATAGACAAGAGCTACTCCTTGCTCAACGAAATGGACTCAACACCGCATACTAAACGCCTAAGAATGTACCTGACTAGTAAGTATCTTAAAACCTATGGATTGCTATGTCTCCGAAAGAGAATCAAGAGTGTGTACAGGGGCATAAACGCAGCAGTGATAGGATTGGAGAGGTTCGGTGAGCAAATGAAGACCCTTTGAAGTCACATTGCATGGTACCCATGACACGGGTCTTAACTCTCCAGGTTTAAGATATTCTTCCTTCAGCTAAAACATGCATGTGGAACCCAAGTATGATCAACCATGTGAACGGGAGACGTGTTCAAATATGTCTCAGTTTTCCTCCCCTGGTACTTGGGTGCAACATTCCAGACGCTTTACTAACACTCTCCCCACTTGGAGAGTCAGCGCCTTTAACCTCATGTTTGACCCAGTTTGCAATTTCTGCGGAAGATGAACAGGAATAGCGAAAACCAATGAGAGACTAGCTGGAGGTGTCTGGACGGGCAAATTTAACTCTCATTTCCCACCAGGAAGAGGAAATAACCAAAGGCTCAGCGTGCCGTGCCGGAACCAGATTAGGGCCTGAAGCCATCCTGTGGTGTTGCGGCCAGGTCACAAGAAAGCAAGTTGAAGAAAGGAGCTCAGGGGCACTGTAATTCACAAACCTGCAGAGTTATAAATGACAGCTATCGTCCAAAAATAGACTGAAGTAAGGCTGCCAAGAGGACTTGAAAGCGGGGCAGAATTGCAGGAGACCGATTTCAGGAGGTAGACTGGAATTGCATTGAAAGCATAGGAAAAGAGGCAGAACGTCCACAATGATGCACTTGGCCAAAAAGGGCGTATGCGTTTTTTCCTGAATATATTCAGGAAAAAACGCATACGCCCTTTTTGGCCAACCAAGCAAGCTTGCAAAGGAAATCTGCACTACAATGAAGTCTCACTTCCCCCCGGTCAAAAGGGCCATCTGAAAAAAGTGTAAAATCCAGAAAGGCAGGACAGGCCATGGAGAACTGGGAGCCTTGTTATGCTGATGGGCGGGATGTAAATTGCCAACAGAGACTCCGGAGAAGTGTATGGTGTTTCCTATAACATCTAAAAAACAAAGCCACACAACCTAGGGCACTTCCACTTATGGTCCTATAGCTTAGGGAAATTAAAATCAAAAAGACACAGCCACCCCAAAGTTTGGAACGGCTCTGTTTACAAGAACCTCGTTTACAGTACAAGTTCAACATCGCAAAAAGTGAAAAATGGATAAAGAAGTTGTGGTATTTACTTACAAAGCAATATCACTCAGCAATGAAATCTGTGTCATCAGGCCCTTAGCAGCACAATGAGTGGATTCAGGTATGATGATTCTAACTGAAATAAGTCACACAGAAAAAGAAACATCATAAGATATCAGTAATACACGGAATGGAAACTTGGTTACACAGGAACTGAATTACAGAACAGAACAGGGTCTCAAATTTAGAAAACCAACTTATGCTTGCTTAAGGGTAAAGGTGAGTTGGGGTGCTGCATAAAACCAGAGATTGAAATGAGCACAGATAAAGTTCCTTAAGCCAAATATGGAATAGACAAGAGCTACTCCTTGCTCAACGAAATGGACTCAACACCGCATATTAAACGCCTAAGAATGTACCTGACTAGTAAGTATCTTAAAACCTATGGATTGCTATGTCTCCGAAAGAGAATCAAGCATGTGTACAGGGGCATAAACGCAGCAGTGATAGGATTGGAGAGGTTCGGTGAGCAAATGAAGACCCTTTGAAGTCATATTGCATGGTACCCATTCCACGGGTTTCAACTACCCAGGTTTTAGGTATTCTTCCTTCAGCTAAAACCTGCATGTGGAACCCAGAGTATGATCAACCATGTGATCGGGAGACGTGTTCAAATATGTCTCAGTTTTCCTCCCCTGGTACTCGGGTGCAACATTCCAGACGCTTTACTAACACTCTCCGCACTTGGAGAGTCAGCGCCTTTAACCTCCTGTTTGGCCCAGTTTGCAATTTCTGCGGAAGATGTACAGGAATAGCGAGAACCAATGAGAGCCTAGCTGGAGGTGTCTGGACGGGCAAATTTAACTCTCATTTCCCACCAGGAAGAGGAAATAACCAAAGGCTCAGCGTGCCGTGCCGGAACCAGATTAGGGCCTGAAGCCATCCTGCGGTGTTGCGACCAGGTCACAAGGAAGTGACTTGAAGAAAGGAGCTCAGGGGCACTGTAATTCACAAACCTGCAGAGTTATAAATGACAGCTATCGTCCATAAATAGACTGAAGTAAGGCTGCCAAGAGGACTTGAAAGCGGGGCAGAATTGCAGGAAACCGATTTCAGGAGGTAGACTGGAATTGCATTGAAAGCATAGGAAAAGAGGCAGAACGTCCACAATGATGCATTTGGCCAAAAAGGGCGTATGCGTTTTTTCCTGAATATATTCAGGAAAAAACGCATACGCCCTTTTTGGCCAACCAAGCAAGCTTGCAAAGGAAATCTGCACTACAATGAAGTCTCACTTCCCCCCGGTCAAAAGGGCCATCTGAAAAAAGTGTGAAATCCAGAAAGGCAGGACAGGCCATGGAGAACTGGGAGCCTTGTTATGCTGATGGGTGGGATGTCAATTGCCAAGAGACACTCAGGAGAAGTGTATAGTGTTTCCTGAAACATCTAAAAAACAAAGCAACAGAGCCTAGGGCACTTCCACTTATTGTCCTATAGCTTAGGGAAATTAAAATCAAAAAGACACAGCCACCCCAAAGTTTGGGACGCCTCTGTTTACAAAAACCTCGTTTACCGTACAAGTTCAATATCACAGAAAGTGAAAAATGGATAAAGAAGTTGTGGTATTTACTTACAAAGCAATATCACTCAGCAATGAAATCTATGTCATCAGGCCCTTAGCAGCACAATGAGTGGATTCAGGTATGATGATTCTAACTGAAATAAGTCACACAGAAAAAGAAACATCATAAGATATCAGTAATACACGGAATGTAAACTTGGCTACACAGGAACTGAATTACAGAACAGAACAGGGTCTCAAATTTAGAAAACCAACTTATGCTTGCTTAAGGGGAAAGGTGAGTTGGGGTGCTGCATAAAACCAGAGATTGAAATGAGCACAGATAAAGTTCCTTAAGCCAAATATGGAATAGACAAGAGCTACTCCTTGCTCAACGAAATGGACTCAACACCGCATATTAAACGCCTAAGAATGTACCTGACTAGTAAGTATCTTAAAACCTATGGATTGCTATGTCTCCGAAAGAGAATCAAGCATGTGTACAGGGGCATAAACGTAGCAGTGATAGGATTGGAGAGGTTCGGTGAGCAAATGAAGACCCTTTGAAGTCATATTGCATGGTACCCATTCCACGGGTTTCAACTACCCAGGTTTAAGGTATTCTTCCTTCAGCTAAAACATGCATGTGGAACCTAGAGTATGATCAACCATGTGATCGGGAGACGTGTTCAAATATGTCTCAGTTTTCGTACCCTTGTACTCGGGTGCAACATTCCAGACGCTTTACTAACACTCTCCCCACTTGGAGAGTCAGTCCCTTTAACCTCCTGTTTGGCCCAGTTTGCAATTTCTGCGGAAGATGAACAGGAATAGCGAGAACCAATGAGAGGCTAGCTGGAGGTGTCTGGACGGGCAAATTTAACTCTCATTTCCCACCAGGAAGAGGAATTAACCAAAGGCTCAGCGTGCCGTGCCGGAACCAGATTAGGGCCTGAAGCCATCCTGCGGTGTTGCGGCCAGGTCACAAGAAAGCGAGTTGAAGAAAGGAGCTCAGGGGCACTGTAATTCACAAACCTGCAGAGTTATAAATGACAGCTATCGTCCAAAAATAGACTGAAGTAAGGCTGCCAAGAGGACTTGAAAGCGGGGCAGAATTGCAGGAAACCGATTTCAGGAGGTAGACTGGAATTGCATTGAAAGCATAGGAAAAGAGGCAGAACGTCCACAATGATGCACTTGGCCAAAAAGGGCGTATGCGGTTTTTCCTGAATATATTCAGGAAAAAACGCATACGCCCTTTTTGGCCAACCAAGCAAGCTTGCAAAGGAAATCTGCACTACAATGAAGTCTCACTTCCCCCCGGTCAAAAGGGCCATCTGAAAAAAGTGTAAAATCCAGAAAGGCAGGACAGGCCATGGAGAACTGGGAGCCTTGTTATGCTGATGGGCGGGATGTAAATTGCCAACAACCACTCGGGAGAAGTGTATGGTGTTTCCTGAAACATCTAAAAAACAAAGCAACAGAACCTAGGGCACTTCCACTTATGGTCCTATAGCTTAGGGAAATTAAAATAAAAAAGACACAGCCACCCCAAAGTTTGGAACGGCTCTGTTTACAAGAACCTCGTTTACAGTACAAGTTCAACATCGCAGAAAGTGAAAAATGGATAAAGAAGTTGTGGTATTTACTTACAAAGCAATATCACTCAGCAATGAAATCTGTGTCATCAGGCCCTTAGCAGCAAAATGAGTGGATTCAGGTATGATGATTCTAACTGAAATAAGTCACACAGAAAAAGAAACATCATAAGATATCAGTAATACACGGAATGGAAACTTGGCTACACAGGAACTGAATTACAGAACAGAACAGGGTCTCAAATTTAGAAAACCAACTTATGCTTGCTTAAGGCGAAAGGTGAGTTGGGGTGCTGCATAAAACCAGAGATTGAAATGAGCACAGATAAAGTTCCTTAAGCCAAATATGGAATAGACAAGAGCTACTCCTTGCTCAACGAAATGGACTCAACACCCCATATTAAACGCCTAAGAATGTACCTGACTAGTAAGTATCTTAAAACCTATGGATTGCTATGTCTCCGAAAGAGAATCAAGCATGTGTACAGGGGCATAAACGTAACAGTGATAGGATTGGAGAGGTTCGGTGAGCAAATGAAGACCCTTTGAAGTCATATTGCATGGTACCCATTCCACGGGTTTCAACTACCCAGGTTTAAGGTATTCTTCCTTCAGCTAAAACATGCATGTGGAACCTAGAGTATGATCAACCATGTGATCGGGAGACGTGTTCAAATATGTCTCAGTTTTCGTACCCTGGTACTCGGGTGCAACATTCCAGACGCTTTACTAACACTCTCCCGACTTGGAGAGTCAGTCCCTTTAACCTCCTGTTTGGCCCAGTTTGCAATTTCTGCGGAAGATGAACAGGAATAGCGAGAACCAATGAGAGGCTAGCTGGAGGTGTCTGGACGGGCAAATTTAACTCTCATTTCCCACCAGGAAGAGGAATTAACCAAAGGCTCAGCGTGCCGTGCCGGAACCAGATTAGGGCCTGAAGCCATCCTGCGGTGTTGCGGCCAGGTCACAAGAAAGCGAGTTGAAGAAAGGAGCTCAGGGGCACTGTAATTCACAAACCTGCAGAGTTATAAATGACAGCTATCGTCCAAAAATAGACTGAAGTAAGGCTGCCAAGAGGACTTGAAAGCGGGGCAGAATTGCAGGAAACGATTTCAGGAGGTAGACTGGAATTGCATTGAAAGCATAGGAAAAGAGGCAGAACGTCCACAATGATGCACTTGGCCAAAAAGGGCATATGCGTTTTTTCCTGAATATATTCAGGAAAAAACGCATACGCCCTTTTTGGCCAACCAAGCAAGCTTGCAAAGGAAATCTGCACTACAATGAAGTCTCACTTCCCCCCGGTCAAAAGGGCCATCTGAAAAAAGTGTAAAATCCAGAAAGGCAGGACAGGCCATGGAGAACTGGGAGCCTTGTTATGCTGATGGGCGGGATGTAAATTGCCAACAGACACTCGGGAGAAGTGTATGGTGTTTCCTGAAACATCTAAAAAACAAAGCAACAGAGCCTAGGGCACTTCCACTTATGGTCCTATAGCTTAGGGTAATTAAAATCAAAAAGACACAGCCACCCCAAAGTTGGGGACGCCTCTGTTTACAAGAACCTCATTTACAGTACAAGTTCAACATCGCAGAAAGTGAAAAATGGATAAAGAATTTGTGGTATTTACTTACAAAGCAATATCACTCAGGAATGAAATCTATGTCATCAGGCCCTTAGCAGCACAATGAGTGGATTCTGGTATGATGATTCTAACTGAAATAAGTCACACAGAAAAAGAAACATCATAAGATATCAGTAATACACGGAATGTAAACTTGGCTACACAGGAACTGAATTACAGAACAGAACAGGGTCTCAAATTTAGAAAACCAACTTATGCTTGCTTAAGGGTAAAGGTGAGTAGGGGTGCTGCATAAAACCAGAGATTGAAATGAGCACAGATAAAGTTCCTTAAGTCAAATATGGAATAGACAAGAGCTACTCCTTGCTCAACGAAATGGACTCAACACCGCATACTAAACGCCTAAGAATGTACCTGACTAGTAAGTATCTTAAAACCTATGGATTGCTATGTCTCCGAAAGAGAATCAAGAGTGTGTACAGGGGCATAAACGCAGCAGTGATAGGATTGGAGAGGTTCGGTGAGCAAATGAAGACCCTTTGAAGTCACATTGCATGGTACCCATGACACGGGTCTTAACTCTCCAGGTTTAAGATATTCTTCCTTCAGCTAAAACATGCATGTGGAACCCAAGTATGATCAACCATGTGAACGGGAGACGTGTTCAAATATGTCTCAGTTTTCCTCCCCTGGTACTTGGGTGCAACATTCCAGACGCTTTACTAACACTCTCCCCACTTGGAGAGTCAGCGCCTTTAACCTCATGTTTGACCCAGTTTGCAATTTCTGCGGAAGATGAACAGGAATAGCGAAAACCAATGAGAGACTAGCTGGAGGTGTCTGGACGGGCAAATTTAACTCTCATTTCCCACCAGGAAGAGGAAATAACCAAAGGCTCAGCGTGCCGTGCCGGAACCAGATTAGGGCCTGAAGCCATCCTGTGGTGTTGCGGCCAGGTCACAAGAAAGCAAGTTGAAGAAAGGAGCTCAGGGGCACTGTAATTCACAAACCTGCAGAGTTATAAATGACAGCTATCGTCCAAAAATAGACTGAAGTAAGGCTGCCAAGAGGACTTGAAAGCGGGGCAGAATTGCAGGAGACCGATTTCAGGAGGTAGACTGGAATTGCATTGAAAGCATAGGAAAAGAGGCAGAACGTCCACAATGATGCACTTGGCCAAAAAGGGCGTATGCGTTTTTTCCTGAATATATTCAGGAAAAAACGCATACGCCCTTTTTGGCCAACCAAGCAAGCTTGCAAAGGAAATCTGCACTACAATGAAGTCTCACTTCCCCCCGGTCAAAAGGGCCATCTGAAAAAAGTGTAAAATCCAGAAAGGCAGGACAGGCCATGGAGAACTGGGAGCCTTGTTATGCTGATGGGCGGGATGTAAATTGCCAACAGAGACTCCGGAGAAGTGTATGGTGTTTCCTATAACATCTAAAAAACAAAGCCACACAACCTAGGGCACTTCCACTTATGGTCCTATAGCTTAGGGAAATTAAAATCAAAAAGACACAGCCACCCCAAAGTTTGGAACGGCTCTGTTTACAAGAACCTCGTTTACAGTACAAGTTCAACATCGCAGAAAGTGAAAAATGGATAAAGAAGTTGTGGTATTTACTTACAAAGCAATATCACTCAGCAATGAAATCTGTGTCATCAGGCCCTTAGCAGCACAATGAGTGGATTCAGGTATGATGATTCTAACTGAAATAAGTCACACAGAAAAAGAAACATCATAAGATATCAGTAATACACGGAATGGAAACTTGGTTACACAGGAACTGAATTACAGAACAGAACAGGGTCTCAAATTTAGAAAACCAACTTATGCTTGCTTAAGGGTAAAGGTGAGTTGGGGTGCTGCATAAAACCAGAGATTGAAATGAGCACAGATAAAGTTCCTTAAGCCAAATATGGAATAGACAAGAGCTACTCCTTGCTCAACGAAATGGACTCAACACCGCATATTAAACGCCTAAGAATGTACCTGACTAGTAAGTATCTTAAAACCTATGGATTGCTATGTCTCCGAAAGAGAATCAAGCATGTGTACAGGGGCATAAACGCAGCAGTGATAGGATTGGAGAGGTTCGGTGAGCAAATGAAGACCCTTTGAAGTCATATTGCATGGTACCCATTCCACGGGTTTCAACTACCCAGGTTTTAGGTATTCTTCCTTCAGCTAAAACCTGCATGTGGAACCCAGAGTATGATCAACCATGTGATCGGGAGACGTGTTCAAATATGTCTCAGTTTTCCTCCCCTGGTACTCGGGTGCAACATTCCAGACGCTTTACTAACACTCTCCGCACTTGGAGAGTCAGCGCCTTTAACCTCCTGTTTGGCCCAGTTTGCAATTTCTGCGGAAGATGTACAGGAATAGCGAGAACCAATGAGAGCCTAGCTGGAGGTGTCTGGACGGGCAAATTTAACTCTCATTTCCCACCAGGAAGAGGAAATAACCAAAGGCTCAGCGTGCCGTGCCGGAACCAGATTAGGGCCTGAAGCCATCCTGCGGTGTTGCGACCAGGTCACAAGGAAGTGACTTGAAGAAAGGAGCTCAGGGGCACTGTAATTCACAAACCTGCAGAGTTATAAATGACAGCTATCGTCCATAAATAGACTGAAGTAAGGCTGCCAAGAGGACTTGAAAGCGGGGCAGAATTGCAGGAAACCGATTTCAGGAGGTAGACTGGAATTGCATTGAAAGCATAGGAAAAGAGGCAGAACGTCCACAATGATGCATTTGGCCAAAAAGGGCGTATGCGTTTTTTCCTGAATATATTCAGGAAAAAACGCATACGCCCTTTTTGGCCAACCAAGCAAGCTTGCAAAGGAAATCTGCACTACAATGAAGTCTCACTTCCCCCCGGTCAAAAGGGCCATCTGAAAAAAGTGTAAAATCCAGAAAGGCAGGACAGGCCATGGAGAACTGGGAGCCTTGTTATGCTGATGGGTGGGATGTAAATTGCCAAGAGACACTCAGGAGAAGTGTATGGTGTTTCCTGAAACATCTAAAAAACAAAGCAACAGAGCCTAGGGCACTTCCACTTATTGTCCTATAGCTTAGGGAAATTAAAATCAAAAAGACACAGCCACCCCAAAGTTTGGGACGCCTCTGTTTACAAAAACCTCGTTTACCGTACAAGTTCAATATCACAGAAAGTGAAAAATGGATAAAGAAGTTGTGGTATTTACTTACAAAGCAATATCACTCAGCAATGAAATCTATGTCATCAGGCCCTTAGCAGCACAATGAGTGGATTCAGGTATGATGATTCTAACTGAAATAAGTCACACAGAAAAAGAAACATCATAAGATATCAGTAATACACGGAATGTAAACTTGGCTACACAGGAACTGAATTACAGAACAGAACAGGGTCTCAAATTTAGAAAACCAACTTATGCTTCCTTAAGGGTAAAGGTGAGTTGGGGTGCTGCATAAAACCAGAGATTGAAATGAGCACAGATAAAGTTCCTTAAGTCAAATATGGAATAGACAAGAGCTACTCCTTGCTCAACGAAATGGACTCAACACCGCATATTAAACGCCTAAGAATGTACCTGCCTAGTAAGTATCGTAAAACCTATGGATTGCTATGTCTCCGAAAGAGAATCAAGCATGTGTACAGGGGCATAAACGCAGCAGTGATAGGATTGGAGAGGTTCGGTGAGCAAATGAAGACCCTTTGAAGTCATATTGCATGGTACCCATTACACGGGTCTCAACTACCCAGGTTTTAGGTATTCTTCCATCCGCTAAAACATGCATGTGGAACCCAGAGTATGATCAACCATGTGATCGGGAGACGTGTTCAAATATGTCTCAGTTTTCGTACCCTGGTACTCGGGTGCATCATTCCAGATGCTTTACTAACACTCTCCCGACTTGGAGAGTCAGTCCCTTTAACCTCCTGTTTGGCCCAGTTTGCAATTTCTGCGGAAGATGAACAGGAATAGCGAGAACCAATGGAGACTAGCTGGAGGTGTCTGGACGGGCAAATTTAACTCTCATTTCCCACCAGGAAGAGGAATTAACCAAAGGCTCAGCGTGACGTGCCAGAACCAGATTAGGGCCTGAAGCCATCCTGCGGTGTTGCGACCAGGTCACAAGGAAGTGACTTGAAGAAAGGAGCTCAGGGGCACTGTAATTCACAAACCTGCAGAGTTATAAATGACAGCTATCGTCCATAAATAGACTGAAGTAAGGCTGCCAAGAGGACTTGAAAGCGGGGCAGAATTGCAGGAAACCGATTTCAGGAGGTAGACTGGAATTGCATTGAAAGCATAGGAAAAGAGGCAGAACGTCCACAATGATGCATTTGGCCAAAAAGGGCGTATGCGTTTTTTCCTGAATATATTCAGGAAAAAACGCATACGCCCTTTTTGGCCAACCAAGCAAGCTTGCAAAGGAAATCTGCACTACAATGAAGTCTCACTTCCCCCCGGTCAAAAGGGCCATCTGAAAAAAGTGTAAAATCCAGAAAGGCAGGACAGGCCATGGAGAACTGGGAGCCTTGTTATGCTGATGGGTGGGATGTAAATTGCCAAGAGACACTCAGGAGAAGTGTATGGTGTTTCCTGAAACATCTAAAAAACAAAGCAACAGAGTCTAGGGCACTTCCACTTATTGTCCTATAGCTTAGGGAAATTAAAATCAAAAAGACACAGCCACCCCAAAGTTTGGGACGCCTCTGTTTACAAAAACCTCGTTTACCGTACAAGTTCAATATCACAGAAAGTGAAAAATGGATAAAGAAGTTGTGGTATTTACTTACAAAGCAATATCACTCAGCAATGAAATCTATGTCATCAGGCCCTTAGCAGCACAATGAGTGGATTCAGGTATGATGATTCTAACTGAAATAAGTCACACAGAAAAAGAAACATCATAAGATATCAGTAATACACGGAATGTAAACTTGGCTACACAGGAACTGAATTACAGAACAGAACAGGGTCTCAAATTTAGAAAACCAACTTATGCTTCCTTAAGGGTAAAGGTGAGTTGGGGTGCTGCATAAAACCAGAGATTGAAATGAGCACAGATAAAGTTCCTTAAGTCAAATATGGAATAGACAAGAGCTACTCCTTGCTCAACGAAATGGACTCAACACCGCATATTAAACGCCTAAGAATGTACCTGCCTAGTAAGTATCGTAAAACCTATGGATTGCTATGTCTCCGAAAGAGAATCAAGCATGTGTACAGGGGCATAAACGCAGCAGTGATAGGATTGGAGAGGTTCGGTGAGCAAATGAAGACCCTTTGAAGTCATATTGCATGGTACCCATTACACGGGTCTCAACTACCCAGGTTTTAGGTATTCTTCCATCCGCTAAAACATGCATGTGGAACCCAGAGTATGATCAACCATGTGATCGGGAGACGTGTTCAAATATGTCTCAGTTTTCGTACCCTGGTACTCGGGTGCATCATTCCAGATGCTTTACTAACACTCTCCCGACTTGGAGAGTCAGTCCCTTTAACCTCCTGTTTGGCCCAGTTTGCAATTTCTGCGGAAGATGAACAGGAATAGCGAGAACCAATGGAGACTAGCTGGAGGTGTCTGGACGGGCAAATTTAACTCTCATTTCCCACCAGGAAGAGGAATTAACCAAAGGCTCAGCGTGACGTGCCAGAACCAGATTAGGGCCTGAAGCCATCCTGCGGTGTTGCGGCCAGGTCACAAGAAAGCGAGTTGAAGAAAGGAGCTCAGGGGCACTGTAATTCACAAACCTGCAGAGTTATAAATGACAGCTATCGTCCAAAAATAGACTGAAGTAAGGCTGCCAAGAGGACTTGAAAGCGGGGCAGAATTGTAGGAAACCGATTTCAGGAGGTAGACTGGAATTGCATTGAAAGCATAGGAAAAGAGGCAGAACGTCCACAATGATGCACTTGGCCAAAAAGGGCGTATGCGTTTTTTCCTGAATATATTCAGGAAAAAACGCATACGCCCTTTTTGGCCAACCAAGCAAGCTTGCAAAGGAAATCTGCACTACAATGAAGTCTCACTTCCCCCCGGTCAAAAGGGCCATCTGAAAAAAGTGTAAAATCCAGAAAGGCAGGACAGGCCATGGAGAACTGGGAGCCTTGTTATGCTGATGGGTGGGATGTAAATTGCCAAGAGACACTCAGGAGAAGTGTATGGTGTTTCCTGAAACATATAAAAAACAAAGCAACAGAGCCTAGGGCACTTCCACTTATTGTCCTATAGCTTAGGGAAATTAAAATCAAAAAGACACAGCCACCCCAAAGTTTGGGACGCCTCTGTTTACAAAAACCTCGCTTACCGTACAAGTTCAATATCACAGAAAGTGAAAAATGGATAAAGAAGTTGTGGTATTTACTTACAAAGCAATATCACTCAGCAATGAAATCTATGTCATCAGGCCCTTAGCAGCACAATGAGTGGATTCAGGTATGATGATTGTAACTGAAATAAGTCACACAGAAAAAGAAACATCATAAGTTATCAGTAATACACGGAATGTAAACTTGGCTACACAGGAACTGAATTACAGAACAGAACAGGGTCTCAAATTTAGAAAACCAACTTATCCTTGCTTAAGGGTAAAGGTGAGTTGGGGTGCTGCATAAAACCAGAGATTGAAATGAGCACAGATAAAGTTCCTTAAGTCAAATATGGAATAGACAAGAGCTACTCCTTGCTCAACGAAATGGACTCAACACCGCATATTAAACGCCTAAGAATGTACCTGACTAGTAAGTATCGTAAAACCTATGGATTGCTATGTCTCCGAAAGAGAATCAAGCATGTGTACAGGGGCATAAACGCAGCAGTGATAGGATTGGAGAGGTTCGGTGAGCAAATAAAGACCCTTTGAAGTCATATTGCATGGTACCCATTCCACGGGTCTCAACTACCCAGGTTTTAGGTATTCTTCCTTCCGCTAAAACATGCATGTGGAACCCAGAGTATGATCAACCATGTGATCGGGAGACGTGTTCAAATATGTCTCAGTTTTCGTACCCTTGTACTCGGGTGCAACATTCCAGACGCTTTTCTAACACTCTCCCGACTTGGAGAGTCAGTCCCTTTAACCTCCTGTTTGGCCCAGTTTGCAATTTCTGCGGAAGATGAACAGGAATATCGAGAACCAATGAGAGACTAGCTGGAGGTGTCTGGACGAGCAAATTTAACTCTCATTTCCCACCAGGAAGAGGAATTATCCAAAGGCTCAGCGTGCCGTGCCGGAACCAGATTAGGGCCTGAAGCCATCCTGCGGTGTTGCGGCCAGGTCACAAGAAAGCGAGTTGAAGAAAGGAGCTCAGGGACACTGTAATTCACAAACCTGCAGAGTTATAAATGACAGCTATCGTCCAAAAATAGACTGAAGTAAGGCTGCCAAGAGGACTTGAAAGCGGGGCAGAATTGCCGGAAACCAATTTCAGGAGGTAGACTGGAATTGCATTGAAAGCATAGGAAAAGAGGCAGAACATCCACAATGATGCACTTGGCCAAAAAGGGGCATATGCGTTTTTTCCTGAATATATTCAGGAAAAAACGCATACGCCCTTTTTGGCCAACCAAGCAAGCTTGCAAAGGAAATCTGCACTACAATGAAGTCTCACTTCCCCCCGGTCAAAAGGGCCATCTGAAAAAAGTGTAAAATCCAGAAAGGCAGGACAGGCCATGGAGAACTGGGAGCCTTGTTATGCTGATGGGCGGGATGTAAATTGCCAACAACCACTCAGGAGAAGTGTATGGTGTTTCCTGAAACATCTAAAAAACAAAGCAACCGAACCTAGGGCACTTCCACTTATGGTCCTATAGCTTAGGGAAATTAAAATCAAAAAGACACAGCCACCCTAAAGTTTGGAACGGCTCTGTTTACAAGAACCTCGTTTACAGTACAAGTTCAACATTGCAGAAAGTGAAAAATGGATAAAAAAGTTGTGGTATTTACTTACAAAGCAATATCACTCAGCAATGAAATCTGTGTCATCAGGCCCTTAGCAGCACAATGAGTGGATTCAGGTATGATGATTCTAACTGAAATAAGTCACACAGAAAAAGAAACATCATAAGATATCAGTAATACACGGAATGTAAACTTGGCTACACAGGAACTGAATTACAGAACAGAACAGGGTCTCAAATTTAGAAAACCAACTTATGCTTGCTTAAGGGTAAAGGTGAGTTGGGGTGCTGCATAAAACCAGAGATTGAAATGAGCACAGATAAAGTTCCTTAAGCCAAATATGGAATAGACAAGAGCTACTCCTTGCTCAACGAAATGGACTCAACACCGCATATTAAACGCCTAAGAATGTACCTGACTAGTAAGTATCTTAAAACCTATAGATTGCTATGTCTCCGAAAGAGAATCAAGCATGTGTACAGGGGCATAAACGCAGCAGTGATAGGATTGGAGAGGTTCGGTGAGCAAATGAAGACCCTTTGAAGTCATATTGCATGGTACCCATTCCACGGGTTTCAACTACCCAGTTTTTAGGTATTCTTCCTTCAGCTAAAACCTGCATGTGGAACCCAGAGTATGATCAACCATGTGATCGGGAGAGGTGTTCAAATATGTCTCAGTTTTCCTCCCCTGGTACTCGGGTGCAACATTCCAGACGCTTTACTAACACTCTCCCCACTTGGAGAGTCAGCGCCTTTAACCTCCTGTTTGGCCCAGTTTGCAATTTCTGCGGAAGATGAACAGGAATAGCGAGAACAAATGAGAGGCTAGCTGGAGGTGTCTGGACGGGCAAATTTAACTCTCATTTCCCACCAGGAAGAGGAAATAACCAAAGGCTCAGCGTGCCGTACCAGAAACATATTAGGGCCTGAAGCCATCCTGCGGTGTTGCGGCCAGCTCAACAGAAAGCGAGTTGAAGAAAGGAGCTCAGGGGCACTGTAATTCACAAACCTGCAGAGTTATAAATGACAGCTATCATCCAAAAATATACTGAAGTAAGACTGCCAAGAGGACTTGAAAGCGGGGCAGAATTGCAGGAAACTGATTTCAGGAGGTAGACTGGAATTGCATTTCAGGCATAGGAAAAGAGGAAGAAAGTCCACAATGATGCACTTGGCCAAAAAGGGCGTATGCATTTTTTCCTGAATATATTCAGGAAAAAACGCATACGCCCTTTTTGGCCAACCAAGCAAGCTTGCAAAGGAAATCTGCACTACAATGAAGTCTCATTTCCCCCTGGTCAAAAGGGCCATCTGAAAAAAGTGTAAAATCCAGAAAGGCAGGACAGGCCATGGAGAACTGGGAGCCTTGTTATGCTGATGGGCGGGATGTAAATTGCCAACAACCACTCGGGAGAAGTGTATGGTGTATCCTGAAACATCTAAAAAACAAAGCAACAGAACCTAGGGCACTTCCACTTATGGTCCTATAGCTTAGGGAAATTAAAATCAAAAAGACACAGCCACCCCAAAGTTTGGAACAGCTCTGTTTACAAGAACCTCGTTTACAGTACAAGTTCAACATCGCAGAAAGTGAAAAATGGATAAAGAAGTTGTGGTATTTACGTACAATGCAATATCAATCAGCAATGAAATCTATGTCATCAGGCCCATAGCAGCACAATGAGTGGATTCAGGTATGATGATTCTAACTGAAATAAGTCACACAGAAAAAGAAACATCATAAGATATCAGTAATACACGGAATGTAAACTTGGCTACACAGGAACTGAATTACAAAACAAACAGGTTCTCAAATTTAGAAAAGCAACTTATGCTTGCTTAAGGGGAAAGGTGAGTTGCGGTGCTCATAAAACCAGAGATTGAAATGAGCACAGATAAAGTTCCTTAAGCCAAATATGGAATAGACAAGAGCTACTCATTGCTCAACAAAATGGACTCAACACCCCATATTAAACACCTAAGAATGTACCTGACTAGTAAGTATCTTAAAACCTATGGATTGCTATGTCTCCGAAAGAGAATCAAGCGTGTGTACAGGGGCATAAACGCAGCAGTGATAGGATTGGAGAGGTTCGGTGAGCAAATGAAGACCCTTTGAAGTCATATTGCATATTACCCATTCCACGGATCTCAGCTCTCCTGGTTTAAGGTACTCTTCCTTCAGCTAAAACATGCATGTGGAACCCAGAGTACGATCAACCGTGTGATCGGGAAACGTGTTCAAATATGTCTCAGTTTTCGTCCCCTGGTACTCGGGTGCAACATTCCAGATGCTTTACTAACACTCTCCCGACTTGGAGAGTCAGTGCCTTTAACCTCCTGTTTGGCCCAGTTTGCAATTTCTGCGGAAGATGAACAGGAATAGGGAGAACCAATGAGTGACTAGCTGGAGGTGTCTGAACGGGCAAATTTAACTCTCATTTCCCACCAGGAAGAGGAATTAACCAAAGGCTCAGCGTGCCATGCCAGAAAAAGATTAGGGCCTGAAGCCATCCTGCGATGTTGCAGCTAGCTCACAAGAAAGCGACTTGAACAAAGGAGCTCAGGGGCACTGTAATTCACAAACCTGCAGAGTTATAAATGACAGCTATCGTTCAAAAATAGACTGAAGTAAGGCTGCCAAGAGGACTTGAAAGCGGGGCAGAATTGCAGGAAACCGATTTCAGGAGGTAGACTGGAATTGCATTGAAAGCATAGGAAAAGAGGCAGAACGTCCACAATGATGCACTTGGCCAAAAAGGGCGTATGCGTTTTTTCCTGAATATATTCAGGAAAAAACGCATACGCCCTTTTTGGCCAACCAAGCAAGCTTGCAAAGGAAATCTGCACTACAATGAAGTCTCACTTACCCCCGGTCAAAAGGGCCATCTGAAAAAAGTGTAAAATCCAGAAAGGCAGGACAGGCCATGGAGAACTGGGAGCCTTGTTATGCTGATGGGCGGGATGTAAATTGCCAACAACCACTCGGGAGAAGTGTATGGTGTTTCCTGAAACATCTAAAAAACAAAGCAACAGAGCCTAGGGCACTTCCACTTATGGTCCTATAGCTTAGGGAAATTAAAATCAAAAAGACACAGCCACCCCAAAGTTTGGGACGCCTCCGTTTACAAGAAAACCGTTTACCGTACAAGTTCAATATCACAGAAAGTGAAAAATGGATAAAGAACTTGTGGTACTTACGTACAATGCAGTATCACTCAGCAATGAAATCTATGTCATCAGGCCCATAGCAGCATAATGAGTGGATTCAGGTACGATGATTCTAACTGAAATAAGTCACACAGAAAAAGAAACATCATAAGATATCACTAATACACGGAAGGTAAACTTGGCTACACAGGAACTGAATTACAGAACAGAACAGGGTCTCAAATTCAGAAAACCAACTTATGCTTGCTTAAGGGGAAAGGTGAGTTGGGGTGCTGCATAAAACCAGAGATTGAAATGAGCACAGATAAAGTTCCTTAAGCCAAATATGGAATAGACAAGAGCTACTCCTTGCTCAACGAAATGGACTCAACACCCCATATTAAACGCCTAAGAATGTACCTGACTAGTAAGTATCTTAAAACCTATGGATTGCTATGTCTCCAAAAGAGAATCAAGCATTTGTACAGGGGCATAAACGCAGCAGTGATAGGATTGGAGAGGTTCGGTGAGCAAATGAAGACCCTTTGAAGTCATATTGCATATTACCCATTCCACGGATCTCAGCTCTCCAGATTTAACGTATTCTTCCTTCAGCTAAAACATGCATGTGGAACCCAGAGTATGATCAACCGTGTGATCGGGAAACGTGTTCAAATATGTCTCAGTTTTCGTCCCCTGGTACTCGGGTGCAACATTCCAGATGCTTTACTAACACTCTCCCGACTTGGAGAGTCAGTGCCTTTAACCTCCTGTTTGGCCCAGTTTGCAATTTCTGCGGAAGATGAACAGGAATAGGGAGAACCAATGAGTGACTAGCTGGAGGTGTCTGAACGGGCAAATTTAACTCTCATTTCCCACCAGGAAGAGGAATTAACCAAAGGCTCAGCGTGCCATGCCAGTACAAGATTAGGGCCTGAAGCCATCCTGCGATGTTGCAGCTAGCTCACAAGAAAGCGACTTGAACAAAGGAGCTCAGGGGCACTGTAATTCACAAACCTGCAGAGTTATAAATGACAGCTATCGTCCAAAAATAGACTGAAGTAAGGCTGCCAAGAGGACTTGAAAGCGGGGCAGAATTGCAGGAAACCGATTTCAGGAGGTAGACTGGAATTGCATTGAAAGCATAGGAAAAGAGGCAGAACGTCCACAATGATGCACTTGGCCAAAAAGGGCATATGCGTTTTTTCCTGAATATATTCAGGAAAAAACGCATACGCCCTTTTTGGCCAACAAAGAAAGCTTGCAAAGGAAATCTGCACTACAATGAAGTCTCACTTCCCCCCGGTCAAAAGGGCCATCTGAAAACAGTGTAAAATCCAGAAAGGCAGGACAGGCCATGGAGAACTGGGAGCCTTGTTATGCTGATGGGCGGGATGTAAATTGCCAACAGACACTCGGGAGAAGTGTATGGTGTTTCCTGAAACATCTAAAAAACAAAGCAACAGAGCCTAGGGCACTTCCACTTATGGTCCTATAGCTTAGGGAAATTAAAATCAAAAAGACACAGCCACCCCAAAGTTTGGGACGTCTCTGTTTACAAGAACCTCGTTTACCATACAAGTTCAATATCGCAGAAAGTGAAAAATGGATAAAGAAGTTGTGGTACTTACGAACAATGCAGTATCAATCAGCAATGAAATCTATGTCATCAGGCCCGTAGCAGCATAATGAGTAGATTCAGGTACGATGATTCTAACTGAAATAAGTCACACAGAAAAAGAAACATCATAAGATATCAGTAATACACGGAATGTAAACTTGGCTACACAGGAACTGAATTACAGAACAGAACAGGGTATCAAATTTAGAAAACCAACTTATGCTTGCTTAAGGGGAAAGGTGAGTTGGGGTGCTGCATAAAACCAGAGATTGAAATGAGCACAGATAAAGTTCCTTAAGCCAAATATGGAATAGACAAGAGCTACTCCTTGCTCAACGAAATGGACTCAACACCGCATATTAAACGTCTAAGAAAGTACCTGACTAGTAAGTATCCTAAAACCTATGGATTGCTATGTCTCCGAAAGAGAATCAAACATGTGTACAGGGGCATAAACGCAGCAGTGATAGGACTGGAGAGGTTCGTGAGCAAATGAAGACCCTTTGAAGTCATATTGCATGGTACCCATTCCACGGGTTTCAACTACCCAGGTTTAAGGTATTCTTCCTTCAGCTAAAACATGCATGTGGAACCTAGAGTATGATCAACCATGTGATCGGGAGACGTGTTCAAATATGTCTCAGTTTTCGTACCCTGGTACTCGGGTGCAACATTCCAGACGCTTTACTAACACTCTCCCCACTTGGAGAGTCAGTCCCTTTAACCTCCTGTTTGGCCCAGTTTGCAATTTCTGTGGCAGATGAACAGGAATAGCGAGAACCAATGAGAGACTAGCTGGAGGTGTCTGGATGGGCAAATTTAACTCTCATTTCCCACCAGGAAGAGGAATTAACCAAAGGCTCAGCGTGCCATGCCAGAACCAGATTAGGGCCTGAAGACATCCTGTGGTGTTGCGGCCAGGTCACAAGAAAGCGAGTTGAAGAAAGGAGCTCAGGGGCACTGTAATTCACAAACCTGCAGAGTTATAAATGACAGCTATCATCCAAAAATAGACTGAAGTAAGGCTGCCAAGAGGACTTGAAAGCGGGGCAGAATTGCAGGAAACCGATTTCAGGAGGTAGACTGGAATTGCATTGAAAGCATAGGAAAAGAGGCAGAACGTCCACAATGATGCACTTGGCCAAAAAGGGCGTATGCGTTTTTTCCTGAATATATTCAGGAAAAAACGCATACGCCCTTTTTGGCCAACCAAGCAAACTTGCAAAGGAAATCTGCACTACAATGAAGTCTCACTTGCCCCCGGTCAAAAGGGCCATCTGAAAAAAGTGTAAAATCCAGAAAGGCAGGACAGGCCATGGAGAACTGGGAGCCTTGTTATGCTGATGGGCGGGATGTAAATTGCCAACAGACACTCGGGAGAAGTGTATGGTGTTTCCTGAAACATCTAAAAAACAAAGCAACAGAGCCTAGGGCACTTCCACTTATGGTCCTATAGCTTAGGGAAATTAAAATCAAAAAGACACAGCCACCCCAATGTTTGGGACGTCTCTGTTTACAAGAAACTCGTTTACTGTACAAGTTCAATATCGCAGAAAGTGAAAAATGGATAAAGAAGTTGTGGTACTTACGAACAATGCAGTATCAATCAGCAATGAAATCTATGTCATCAGGCCCGTAGCAGCATAATGAGTGGATTCAGGTACGATGATTCTAACTGAAATAAGTCACACAGAAAAAGAAACTTCATAAGATATCACTAATACACGGAATGTAAACTGGCTACACAGGAACTGAATTCCAAAACAGAACAGGGTCTCAAATTTAGAAAACCAACTTATGCTTGCTTAAGGGGAAAGGTGAGTTGGGGTGCTGCATAAAACCAGAGATTGAAATGAGCACAGATAAAGTTCCTTAAGCCAAATATGGAATAGACAAGAGCTACTCCTTGCTCAACGAAATGGACTCAACACCCCATATTAAACGCCTAAGAATATACCTGACTAGTAAGTATCTTAAAACCTATGGATTGCTATGTCTCCAAAAGAGAATCAAGCGTGTGTACAAGGGTCATAAACGCAGCAGTGATAGGATTGGAGAGGTTCGGTGAGCAAATGAAGACCCTTTGAAGTCATATTGCATGGTACCCATTCCACGGGTCTCAACTTTCCAGGTTTAAGGTATTCTTTCTTCAGCTAAAACATGCATGTGGAACCCAGAGTATGATCAACCGTGTGATCGGGAGACGTGTTCAAATATGTCGCAGTTTTCGTCCCCTGGTACTTCGGTGCAACATTCCAGACGCTTTACTAACACTCTCCCCACTTGGAGAGTCAGTGCCTTTAACCTCCTATTTGGCCCAGTTTGCAATTTCTGTGGAAGATGTACAGGAATAGGGAGAACCAATGAGAGACAAGCAGGAGGTGTCTGGACGGGCAAATTTAACTCTAATTTCCCACCAGGATGAGGAATTAACCAAAGGCTCAGTGTGCCGTGCCGGAAACAGATTAGGGCCTGAAGCCATCCTGCGGTGTGGCGGCCAGCTCACAAGAAAGCGAGTAGAAGAAAGGAGCTCAGGGGCACTGTAATTCACAAACCTGCAGAGTTATAAATGACAGCTATCGTCCAAAAATAGACTGAAGTAAGGCTGCCAAGAGGACTTGAAAGTGGGGCAGAATTGCAGGAAACCGATTTCAGGAGGTAGACTGGAATTGCATTGAAAGCATAGGAAAAGAGGCAGAACGTCCACAATGATGCACTTGGCCAAAAAGGGCGTATGCGTTTTTTCCTGAATATATTCAGGAAAAAGCGCAAATGCCCTTTTTGGCCAAGAAGAAAGCTTGCAAAGGAAATCTGCACTACAATGAAGTCTCACTTCCCCCCGGTCAAAAGGGCCATCTGAAAAAAGTGTAAAATCCAGAAAGGCAGGACAGGCCATGGAGAACTGGGAGCCTTGTTATGCTGATGGGCGGGATGTAAATTGCCAACAACCACTCGGGAGAAGTGTATGGTGTTTCCTGAAACATCTAAAAAACAAAGCAACAGAGCCTAGTGCACTGCCACTTATGGTCCTATAGCTTAGGGAAATTAAAATCAAAAAGACACAGCCACCCCAAAGTTTGGGATGCCTCTGTTTACAAGAACCTCGTTACAGTACAAGTTCAACGTCGCAGAAAGTGAAAAATGGATAAAGAAGTTGTGGTATTCACTTACAAAGCAATATCACTCAGCAATGAAATCTATGTCATCAGGCCCTTAGCAGCACAATGAGTGGATTCAGGTATGATGATTCTAACTGAAATAAGTCACACAGAAAAAGAAACATCATAAGATATCAGTAATACACGGAATGGAAACTTGGCTACACAGGAACTGAATTACAGAACAGAACAGGATCTCAAATTTAGAAAACCAACCTATGCTTGCTTAAGGGTAAAGGTGAGTTGGGGTGCTGCATAAAACCAGAGATTGAAATGAGCACAGATAAAGTTCCTTAAGCCAAATATGGAATAGACAAGAGCTACTCCTTGCTCAACGAAATGGACTCAACACCGCATATTAAACGCCTAAGAATGTACCTGACTGGTAAGTATCTTAAAACCTATGGATTGCTATGTCTCCAAAAGAGAATCAAGCGTGTGTACAGGGGCATAAACGCAGCAGTGATAGGATTGGAGAGGTTCGGTGAGCAAATGAAGACCCTTTGAAGTCATATTGCATGGTACCCATTACACGGGTCTCAACTCTCCAGGTTTAAGGTATTCTTCCTTCAGCTAAAACATGCATGTGGAACCTAGAGTATGATCAACCATTTGATTGGGAGACGTGTTCAAATATGTCTCAGTTTTCGTACCCTGGTACTCGGGTGCAACATTCCAGACGCTTTACTAACACTCTCCCCACTTGGAGAGTCAGCGCCTTTAACCTCCTGTTTGGCCCAGTTTGCAATTACTGCGGAAGACGAACAGGAATAGAGAGAACCAATGAGAGGCTAGCTGGAGGTGTCTGGACGGGCAAATTTAACTCTCATTTCCCACCAGGAAGAGGAAATAACCAAAGGCTCAGCGTGCCGTGCCAGAACCAGATTAGGGCCTGAAGCCATCCTGCGGTGCTGCAGCCAGGTCACAAGAAAGCGAGTTGAAGAAAGGAGCTCAGGGGCACTGTAATTCACAAACCTGCAGAGTTATAAATGAGAGCTATCGTCCAAAAGTAGACTGAAGTAAGGCTGCCAAGAGGACTTGAAAGCGGGGCAGAATTGCAGGAAACCGATTTCAGGAGGTAGACTGGAATTGCATTGAAAGCATAGGAAAAGAGGCAGAACGTCCACAATGATGCACTTGGCCAAAAAGGGCGTATGCGTTTTTTCCTGAATATATTCAGGAAAAAACGCATACGCCCTTTTTGGCCAACCAAGCAAGCTTGCAAAGGAAATCTGCACTACAATGAAGTCTCACTTCCCCCCGGTCAAAAGGGCCATCTGAAAAAAGTGTAAAATCCAGAAAGGCAACAGGCCATTGAGAACTGGGAGCCTTGTTATGCTGATGGGAGGGATGTAAATTGCCAACAGACACTCAGGAGAAGTGTATGGTGTTTCCTGAAACATCTAAAAAACAAAGCAACAGAGCCTAGGGCACTTCCACTTATGGTCCTATAGCTTAGGGAAATTAAAATCAAAAAGACACAGCCACCCCAAAGTTTGGGACGCCTCCGTTTACAAGAACCCCGTTTACCGTACAAGTTCAATATCACAGAAAGTGAAAAATGGATAAAGAACTTGTGGTACTTACGTACAATGCAGTATCACTCAGCAATGAAATCTATGTCATCAGGCCCATAGCAGCATAATGAGTGGATTCAGGTACGATGATTCTAACTGAAATAAGTCACACAGAAAAAGAAACATCATAAGATATCACTAATACACGGAATGTAAACTTGGCTACACAGGAACTGCATTCCAAAACAGAACAGGGTCTCAAATTTAGAAAACCAACTTATGCTTGCTTAAGGGGAAAGGTGAGTTGGGGTGCTGCATAAAACCAGAGATTGAAATGAGCACAGATAAAGTTCCTTAAGCCAAATATGGAATAGACAAGAGCTACTCCTTGCTCAACGAAATGGACTCAACACCGCATATTAAACGCCTAAGAATGTACCTGACTAGTAAGTATCTTAAAACCTATGGATTGCTATGTCTCCAAAAGAGAATCAAGCGTGTGTACAGGGGCATAAACGCAGCAGTGATAGGATTGGAGAGGTTCGGTGAGCAAATGAAGACCCTTTGAAGTCATATTGCATGGTACCCATTACACGGGTCTCAACTCTCCAGGTTTAAGTTATTCTTCCTTCAGCTAAAACATGCATGTGGAACCCAGAGTATGATCAACCATGTGAACGGGAGACGTGTTCAAATATGTCTCAGTTTTCCTCCCCTGGTACTCGGGTGCAACATTCCAGACGCTTTACTAACACTCTCCCCACTTGGAGAGTCAGTCCCTTTAACCTCCTGTTTGGCCCAGTTTGCAATTTCTGCGGAAGATGAACAGGAATAGCGAGAACCAATGAGAGGCTAGCTGGAGGTGTCTGGACGGGCAAATTTAACTCTCATTTCCCACCAGGAAGAGGAATTAACCAAAGGCTCAGCATGCCGGGCCGGAACCAGATTAGGGCCTGAAGCCATCCTGCGGTGTTGCGGCCAGGTCACAAGAAAGCGAGTTGAAGAAAGGAGCTCAGGGGCACTGTAATTCACAAACCTGCAGAGTTATAAATGACAGCTATCGTCCAAAAATAGACTGAAGTAAGGCTGCCAAGAGGACTTGAAAGCGGGGCAGAATTGCAGGAAACCGATTTCAGGAGGTAGACTGGAATTGCATTGAAAGCATAGGAAAAGAGGCAGAACGTCCACAATGATGCACTTGGCCAAAAAGGGCGTATGCGTTTTTTCCTGAATATATTCAGGAAAAAACGCATACGCCCTTTTTGGCCAACCAAGCAAGCTTGCAAAGGAAATCTGCACTACAATGAAGTCTCACTTCCCCCCGGTCAAAAGGGCCATCTGAAAAAAGTGTAAAATCCAGAAAGGCAACAGGCCATTGAGAACTGGGAGCCTTGTTATGCTGATGGGCGGGATGTAAATTGCCAACAGACACTTGGGAGAAGTGTATGGTGTTTCCTGAAACATCTAAAAAACAAAGCAACAGAGCCTAGGGCACTTCCACTTATGGTCCTATAGCTTAGGGAAATTAAAATCAAAAAGACACAGCCACCCCAAAGTTTGGAATGGCTCTGTTTACAAGAACCTCGTTTACAGTACAAGTTCAACATCGCAGAAAGTGAAAAATGGATAAAGAAGTTGTGGTATTCACTTACAAAGCAATATCACTCAGCAATGAAATCTATGTCATCAGGCCCTTAGCAGCACAATGAGTGGATTCAGGTATGATGATTCTAACTGAAATAAGTCACACAGAAAAAGAAACATCATAAGATATCAGTAATACACGGAATGGAAACTTGGCTACACAGGAACTGAATTACAGAACAGAACAGGGTCTCAAATTTAGAAAACCAACTTATGCTTGCTTAAGGGTAAAGGTGAGTTGGGGTGCTGCATAAAACCAGAGATTGAAATGAGCACAGATAAAGTTCCTTAAGCCAAATATGGAATAGACAAGAGCTACTCCTTGCTCAACGAAATGGACTCAACACCGCATATTAAACGCCTAAGAATGTACCTGACTAGTAAGTATCTTAAAACCTATAGATTGCTATGTCTCCGAAAGAGAATCAAGCATGTGTACAGGGGCATAAACGCAGCAGTGATAGGATTGGAGAGGTTCGGTGAGCAAATGAAGACCCTTTGAAGTCATATTGCATGGTACCCATTCCACGGGTCTCAACTCTCCAGGTTTAAGGTATTTTTCCTTCAGCTAAAACATGCATGTGGAACCCAAGTATGATCAACCATGTGAACGGGAGACGTGTTCAAATATGTCTCAGTTTTCCTCCCCTGGTACTCGGGTGCAACATTCCAGACGCTTTACTAACACTCTCCCCACTTGGAGAGTCAGCGCCTTTAACCTCCTGTTTGGCCCAGTTTGCAATTTCTGCGGAAGACGAACAGGAATAGCGAGAACCAATGAGAGGCTAGCTGGAGGTGTCTGGACGGGCAAATTTAACTCTCATTTCCCACCAGGAAGAGGAAATAACGAAAGGCTCAGCGTGCCGTGCCAGAACCAGATTAGGGCCTGAAGCCATCCTGCGGTGCTGCAGCCAGGTCACAAGAAAGCGAGTTGA
Source organism: Stenella coeruleoalba (assembly GCF_951394435.1). Lineage (NCBI taxonomy): Eukaryota > Metazoa > Chordata > Mammalia > Artiodactyla > Delphinidae > Stenella > Stenella coeruleoalba. The sequence continues at coordinate 22,074,236 of NC_137151.1, forward strand.
AGAAAGGAGCTCAGGGGCACTGTAATTCACAAACCTGCAGAGTTATAAATGAGAGCTATCGTCCAAAAGTAGACTGAAGTAAGGCTGCCAAGAGGACTCGAAAGCGGGGCAGAATTGCAGGAAACCGATTTCAGGAGGTAGACAGGAATTGCATTGAAAGCATAGGAAAAGAGGCAGAACGTCCACAATGATGCACTTGGCCAAAAAGGGCGTATGCGTTTTTTCCTGAATATATTCAGGAAAAAACGCATACGCCCTTTTTGGCCAACCAAGCAAGCTTGCAAAGGAAATCTGCACTACAATGAAGTCTCACTTCCCCCCGGTCAAAAGGGCCATCTGAAAAAAGTGTAAAATCCAGAAAGGCAACAGGCCATTGAGAACTGGGAGCCTTGTTATGCTGATGGGAGGGATGTAAATTGCCAACAGACACTCAGGAGAAGTGTATGGTGTTTCCTGAAACATCTAAAAAACAAAGCAACAGAGCCTAGGGCACTTCCACTTATGGTCCTATAGCTTAGGGAAATTAAAATCAAAAAGACACAGCCACCCCAAAGTTTGGGACGCCTCCGTTTACAAGAAAACCGTTTACCGTACAAGTTCAATATCACAGAAAGTGAAAAATGGATAAAGAACTTGTGGTACTTACGTACAATGCAGTATCACTCAGCAATGAAATCTATGTCATCAGGCCCATAGCAGCATAATGAGTGGATTCAGGTACGATGATTCTAACTGAAATAAGTCACACAGAAAAAGAAACATCATAAGACATCACTAATACACGGAATGTAAACTTGGCTACACAGGAACTGCATTCCAAAACAGAACAGGGTCTCAAATTTAGAAAACCAACTTATGCTTGCTTAAGGGTAAAGGTGAGTTGGGGTGCTGCATAAAACCAGAGATTGAAATGAGCACAGATAAAGTTCCTTAAGCCAAATATGGAATAGACAAGAGCTACTCCTTGCTCAACGAAATGGACTCAACACCGCATATTAAACGCCTAAGAATGTACCTGACTAGTAAGTATCTTAAAACCTATGGATTGCTATGTCCCAAAAGAGAATCAAGCGTGTGTACAGGGGCATAAACGCAGCAGTGATAGGATTGGAGAGGTTCGGTGAGCAAATGAAGACCCTTTGAAGTCATATTGCATGGTACCCATTACACGGGTCTCAACTCTCCAGGTTTAAGTTATTCTTTCTTCAGCTAAAACATGCATGTGGAACCCAGAGTATGATCAACCATGTGAACGGGAGACGTGTTCAAATATGTCTCAGTTTTCCTCCCCTGGTACTCGGGTGCAACATTCCAGACGCTTTACTAACACTCTCCCCACTTGGAGAGTCAGTCCCTTTAACCTCCTGTTTGGCCCAGTTTGCAATTTCTGCGGAAGATGAACAGGAATAGCGAGAACCAATGAGAGGCTAGCTGGAGGTGTCTGGACGGGCAAATTTAACTCTCATTTCCCACCAGGAAGAGGAATTAACCAAAGGCTCAGCATGCCGGGCCGGAACCAGATTAGGGCCTGAAGCCATCCTGCGCTGTTGCGGCCAGGTCACAAGAAAGCGAGTTGAAGAAAGGAGCTCAGGGGCACTGTAATTCACAAACCTGCAGAGTTATAAATGACAGCTATCGTCCAAAAATAGACTGAAGTAAGGCTGCCAAGAGGACTTGAAAGCGGGGCAGAATTGCAGGAAACCGATTTCAGGAGGTAGACTGGAATTGCATTGAAAGCATAGGAAAAGAGGCAGAACGTCCACAATGATGCACTTGGCCAAAAAGGGCGTATGCGTTTTTTCCTGAATATATTCAGGAAAAAACGCATACGCCCTTTTTGGCCAACCAAGCAAGCTTGCAAAGGAAATCTGCACTACAATGAAGTCTCACTTCCCCCCGGTCAAAAGGGCCATCTGAAAAAAGTGTAAAATCCAGAAAGGCAGGACAGGCCATGGAGAACTGGGAGCCTTGTTATGCTGATGGGCGGGATGTAAATTGCCAACAACCACTCGGGAGAAGTGTATGGTGTTTCCTGAAACATCTAAAAAACAAAGCAACAGAACCTAGGGCACTTCCACTTATGGTCCTATAGCTTAGGGAAATTAAAATCAAAAAGACACAGCCACCCCAAAGTTTGGAACGGCTCTGTTTACAAGAACCTCGTTTACAGTACAAGTTCAACATCGCAGAAAGTGAAACATGGATAAAGAAGTTGTGGTATTTACTTACAAAGCAATATCACTCAGCAATGAAATCTGTGTCATCAGGCCCTTAGCAGCACAATGAGTGGATTCAGGTATGATGATTCTAACTGAAATAAGTCACACAGAAAAAGAAACATCATAAGATATCAGTAATACACGGAATGTAAACTTGGCTACACAGGAACTGAATTACAGAACAGAACAGGGTCTCAAATTTAGAAAACCAACTTATGCTTGCTTAAGGGGAAAGGTGAGTTGGGGTGCTGCATAAAACCAGAGATTGAAATGAGCACAGATAAAGTTCCTTAAGTCAAATATGGAATAGACAAGAGCTACTCCTTGCTCAACGAAATGGACTCAACACCGCATATTAAACGCCTAAGAATGTACCTGACTAGTAAGTATCTTAAAACCTATGGATTGCTATGTCTCCGAAAGAGAATCAAGCATGTGTACAGGGTCATAAACGCAGCAGTGATAGGATTGGAGAGGTTCGGTGAGCAAATGAAGACCATTTGAAGTCATATTGCATGGTACCCATTACACGGGTCTTAACTCTCCAGGTTTAAGGTATTCTTCCTTCAGCTAAAACATGCATGTGGAACCCAAGTATGATCAACCATGTGAACGGGAGACGTGTTCAAATATGTCTCAGTTTTCCTCCCCTGGTACTCGGGTGCAACATTCCAGACGCTTTACTAACACTCTCCCCACTTGGAGAGTCAGTCCCTTTAACCTCCTGTTTGGCCCAGTTTGCAATTTCTGTGGAAGATGAACAGGAATAGCGGGAACCAATGAGAGACTAGCTGGAGGTGTCTGGACGGGCAAATTTAACTCTCATTTCCCACCAGGAAGAGGAAATAACCAAAGGCTCAGCGTGCCGTGCCGGAACCAGATTAGGGCCTGAAGCCATCCTGCGGTGTTGCGGCCAGGTCACAAGAAAGCGAGTTGAAGAAAGGAGCTCAGGGGCACTGTAATTCACAAACCTGCAGAGTTATAAATGACAGCTATCGTCCAAAAATAGACTGAAGTAAGGCTGCCAAGAGGACTTGAAAGCGGGGCAGAATTGCAGGAAACCGATTTCAGGAGGTAGACTGGAATTGCATTGAAAGCATAGGAAAAGAGGCAGAACGTCCACAATGATGCACTTGGCCAAAAAGGGCGTATGCATTTTTTCCTGAATATATTCAGGAAAAAACGCATACGCACTTTTTGGCCAACCAAGCAAGCTTGCAAAGGAAATCTGCACTACAATGAAGTCTCACTTCCCCCCGGTCAAAAGGGCCATCTGAAAAAAGTGTAAAATCCAGAAAGGCAAAAGGCCATTGAGAACTGGGAGCCTTGTTATGCTGATGGGCGGGATGTAAATTGCCAACAGACACTTGGGAGAAGTGTATGGTGTTTCCTGAAACATCTAAAAAACAAAGCAACAGAGCCTAGGGCACTTCCACTTATGGTCCTATAGCTTAGGGAAATTAAAATCAAAAAGACACAGCCACCCCAAAGTTGGAACGGCTCTGTTTACAAGAACCTCGTTTACAGTACAAGTTCAACATCGCAGAAAGTGAAAAATGGATAAAGAAGTTGTGGTATTCACTTACAAAGCAACATCACTCAGCAATGAAATCTATGTCATCAGGCCCTTAGCAGCACAATGAGTGGATTCAGGTATGATGATTCTAACTGAAATAAGTCACACAGAAAAAGAAACATCATAAGATATCAGTAATACACGGAATGGAAACTTGGCTACACAGGAACTGAATTACAGAACAGAACAGGGTCTCAAATTTAGAAAACCAACTTATGCTTGCTTAAGGGGAAAGGTGAGTTGGGGTGCTGCATAAAACCAGAGATTGAAATGAGCACAGATAAAGTTCCTTAAGCCAAATATGGAATAGACAAGAGCTACTCCTTGCTCAACGAAATGGACTCAACACCGCATATTAAACGCCTAAGAATGTACCTGACTAGTAAGTATCTTAAAACCTATGGATTGCTATGTCTCTGAAAGAGAATCAAGCATGTGTACAGGGGCATAAACACAGCAGTGATAGGATTGGAGAGGTTCGGTGAGCAAATGAAGACCCTTTGAAGTCATATTGCATGGTACCCATTCCACGGGTTTCAACTACCCAGGTTTAAGGTATTCTTCCTTCAGCTAAAACATGCATGTGGAACCTAGAGTATGATCAACCATGTGATCGGGAGACGTGTTCAAATATGTCTCAGTTTTCATACCCTGGTACTCGGGTGCAACATTCCAGACGCTTTACTAACACTCTCCCCACTTGGAGAGTCAGCGCCTTTAACCTCCTGTTTGGCCCAGTTTGCAATTTCTGTGGAAGATGAACAGGAATAGCGAGAACCAATGAGAGACTAGCTGGAGGTGTCTGGATGGGCAAATTTAACTCTCATTTCCCACCAGGAAGAGGAATTAACCAAAGGCTCAGCGTGCCGTGCCAGAACCAGATTAGGGCCTGAAGACATCCTGCGGTGTTGCGGCCAGGTCACAAGAAAGCGAGTTGAAGAAAGGAGCTCAGGGGCACTGTAATTCACAAACCTGCAGAGTTATAAATGACAGCTATCGTCCAAAAATAGACTGAAGTAAGGCTGCCAAGAGGACTTGAAAGCGGGGCAGAATTGCAGGAAACTGATTTCAGGAGGTAGACTGGAATTGCATTGAAAGCATAGGAAAAGAGGCAGAACGTCCACAATGATGCACTTGGCCAAAAAGGGGCATATGCGTTTTTTCCTGAATATATTCAGGAAAAAACGCATACGCCCTTTTTGGCCAACCAAGCAAGCTTGCAAAGGAAATCTGCACTACAATGAAGTCTCACTTCCCCCCGGTCAAAAGGGCCATCTGAAAAAAGTGTAAAATCCAGAAAGGCAGGACAGGCCATGGAGAACTGGGAGCCTTGTTATGCTGATGGGCGGGATGTAAATTGCCAACAGACACTCAGGAGAAGTGTATGGTGTTTCCTGAAACATCTAAAAAACAAAGCAACAGAGCCTAGGGCACTTCCACTTATGGTCCTATAGCTTAGGGAAATTAAAATCAAAAAGACACAGCCACCCCAACGTTTGGACGCCTCCGTTTACAAGAACCTCGTTTACCGTACAAGTTCAATATCACAGAAAGTGAAAAATGGATAAAGAACTTGTGGTCCTTATGTACAATGCAGTATCACTCAGCAATGAAATCTATGTCATCAGGCCCTTAGCAGGACAATGAGTGGATTCAGGTACGATGATTCTAACTGAAATAAGTCACACAGAAAAAGAAACTTCATAAGATATCACTAATACACGGAATGTAAACTGGCTACACAGGAACTGAATTCCAAAACAGAACAGGGTCTCAAATTTAGAAAACCAACTTATGCTTGCTTAAGGGGAAAGGTGAGTTTGGGTGCTGCATAAAACCAGAGATTGAAATGAGCACAGATAAAGTTCCTTAAGCCAAATATGGAATAGACAAGAGCTACTCCTTGCTCAACGAAATGGACTCAACACCCCATATTAAACGCCTAAGATAATACCTGACTAGTAAGTATCTTAAAACCTATGGATTGCTATGTCTCCAAAAGAGAATCAAGCGTGTGTACATGGGTCATAAACGCAGCAGTGATAGGATTGGAGAGGTTCGGTGAGCAAATGAAGACCCTTTGAAGTCATATTGCATGGTACCCATTCCACGGGTCTCAACTTTCCAGGTTTAAGGTATTCTTTCTTCAGCTAAAACATGCATGTGGAACCCAGAGTATGATCAACCGTGTGATCGGGAGACGTGTTCAAATATGTTGCAGTTTTCGTCCCCTGGTACTTCGGTGCAACATTCCAGACGCTTTACTAACACTCTCCCCACTTGGAGAGTCAGTGCCTTTAACCTCCTGTTTGGCCCAGTTTGCAATTTCTGCGGAAGATGTACAGGAATAGGGAGAACCAATGAGAGACAAGCGGGAGGTGTCTGGACGGGCAAATTTAACTCTAATTTCCCACCAGGATGAGGAATTAACCAAAGGCTCAGCGTGCCGTGCCGGAAACAGATTAGGGCCTGAAGCCATCCTGCGGTGTGGCGGCCAGCTCACAAGAAAGCGAGTAGAAGAAAGGAGCTCAGGGGCACTGTAATTCACAAACCTGCAGACTTATAAATGACAGCTATCGTCCAAAAATATACTGAAGTAAGGCTGCCAAGAGGACTTGAAAGCGGGGCAGAATTGCAGGAAACCGATTTCAGGAGGTAGACTAGAATTGTATTTCAAGCATAGGAAAAGAGGCAGAACGTCCACAGTGATGCACTTGGCCAAAAAGGGCGTATGCGTTTTTTCCTGAATATATTCAGGAAAAAACGCATACGCCCTTTTTGGCCAACCAAGCAAGCTTGCAAAGGAAATCTGCACTACAATGAAGTCTCACTTCCCCCCGGTCAAAAGGGCCATCTGAAAAAAGTGTAAAATCCAGAAAGGCAGGACAGGCCATGGAGAACTGGGAGCCTTGTTATGCTGATGGGCGGGATGTAAATTGCCAACAGACACTCGGGAGAAGTGTATGGTGTTTCATGAAACATCTAAAAAACAAAGCAACAGAGCCTAGGGCACTTCCACTTATGGTCCTATAGCTTAGGGAAATTAAAATCAAAAAGACACAGCCACCCCAAAGTTTGGGACGCCTCCGTTTACAAGAAAACCGTTTACCGTACAAGTTCAATATCACAGAAAGTGAAAAATGGATAAAGAACTTGTGGTACTTACGTACAATGCAGTATCACTCAGCAATGAAATCTATGTCATCAGGCCCATAGCAGCATAATGAGTGGATTCAGGTACGATGATTCTAACTGAAATAAGTCACACAGAAAAAGAAACATCATAAGATATCACTAATACACGGAAGGTAAACTTGGCTACACAGGAACTGAATTACAGAACAGAACAGGGTCTCAAATTCAGAAAACCAACTTATGCTTGCTTAAGGGGAAAGGTGAGTTGGGGTGCTGCATAAAACCAGAGATTGAAATGAGCACAGATAAAGTTCCTTAAGCCAAATATGGAATAGACAAGAGCTACTCCTTGCTCAACGAAATGGACTCAACACCCCATATTAAACGCCTAAGAATGTACCTGACTAGTAAGTATCTTAAAACCTATGGATTGCTATGTCTCCAAAAGAGAATCAAGCATTTGTACAGGGGCATAAACGCAGCAGTGATAGGATTGGAGAGGTTCGGTGAGCAAATGAAGACCCTTTGAAGTCATATTGCATATTACCCATTCCACGGATCTCAGCTCTCCAGATTTAACGTATTCTTCCTTCAGCTAAAACATGCATGTGGAACCCAGAGTATGATCAACCGTGTGATCGGGAAACGTGTTCAAATATGTCTCAGTTTTCCTCCCCTGGTACTCGGGTGCAACATTCCAGATGCTTTACTAACACTCTCCCGACTTGGAGAGTCAGTGCCTTTAACCTCCTGTTTGGCCCAGTTTGCAATTTCTGCGGAAGATGAACAGGAATAGGGAGAACCAATGAGTGACTAGCTGGAGGTGTCTGAACGGGCAAATTTAACTCTCATTTCCCACCAGGAAGAGGAATTAACCAAAGGCTCAGCGTGCCATGCCAGTACAAGATTAGGGCCTGAAGCCATCCTGCGATGTTGCAGCTAGCTCACAAGAAAGCGACTTGAACAAAGGAGCTCAGGGGCACTGTAATTCACAAACCTGCAGAGTTATAAATGACAGCTATCGTCCAAAAATAGACTGAAGTAAGGCTGCCAAGAGGACTTGAAAGCGGGGCAGAATTGCAGGAAACCGATTTCAGGAGGTAGACTGGAATTGCATTGAAAGCATAGGAAAAGAGGCAGAACGTCCACAATGATGCACTTGGCCAAAAAGGGCATATGCGTTTTTTCCTGAATATATTCAGGAAAAAACGCATATGCCCTTTTTGGCCAACAAAGAAAGCTTGCAAAGGAAATCTGCACTACAATGAAGTCTCACTTCCCCCCGGTCAAAAGGGCCATCTGAAAACAGTGTAAAATCCAGAAAGGCAGGACAGGCCATGGAGAACTGGGAGCCTTGTTATGCTGATGGGCGGGATGTAAATTGCCAACAGACACTCGGGAGAAGTGTATGGTGTTTCCTGAAACATCTAAAAAACAAAGCAACAGAGCCTAGGGCACTTCCACTTATGGTCCTATAGCTTAGGGAAATTAAAATCAAAAAGACACAGCCACCCCAAAGTTTGGGACGTCTCTGTTTACAAGAACCTCGTTTACCATACAAGTTCAATATCGCAGAAAGTGAAAAATGGATAAAGAAGTTGTGGTACTTACGAACAATGCAGTATCAATCAGCAATGAAATCTATGTCATCAGGCCCGTAGCAGCATAATGAGTAGATTCAGGTACGATGATTCTAACTGAAATAAGTCACACAGAAAAAGAAACATCATAAGATATCAGTAATACATGGAATGTAAACTTGGCTACACAGGAACTGAATTACAGAACAGAACAGGGTATCAAATTTAGAAAACCAACTTATGCTTGCTTAAGGGGAAAGGTGAGTTGGGGTGCTGCATAAAACCAGAGATTGAAATGAGCACAGATAAAGTTCCTTAAGCCAAATATGGAATAGACAAGAGCTACTCCTTGCTCAACGAAATGGACTCAACACCGCATATTAAACGCCTAAGAAAGTACCTGACTAGTAAGTATCCTAAAACCTATGGATTGCTATGTCTCCGAAAGAGAATCAAACATGTGTACAGGGGCATAAACGCAGCAGTGATAGGACTGGAGAGGTTCGTGAGCAAATGAAGACCCTTTGAAGTCATATTGCATGGTACCCATTCCACGGGTTTCAACTACCCAGGTTTAAGGTATTCTTCCTTCAGCTAAAACATGCATGTGGAACCTAGAGTATGATCAACCATGTGATCGGGAGACGTGTTCAAATATGTCTCAGTTTTCGTACCCTGGTACTCGGGTGCAACATTCCAGACGCTTTACTAACACTCTCCCCACTTGGAGAGTCAGTCCCTTTAACCTCCTGTTTGGCCCAGTTTGCAATTTCTGTGGCAGATGAACAGGAATAGCGAGAACCAATGAGAGACTAGCTGGAGGTGTCTGGATGGGCAAATTTAACTCTCATTTCCCACCAGGAAGAGGAATTAACCAAAGGCTCAGCGTGCCATGCCAGAACCAGATTAGGGCCTGAAGACATCCTGTGGTGTTGCGGCCAGGTCACAAGAAAGCGAGTTGAAGAAAGGAGCTCAGGGGCACTGTAATTCACAAACCTGCAGAGTTATAAATGACAGCTATCATCCAAAAATAGACTGAAGTAAGGCTGCCAAGAGGACTTGAAAGCGGGGCAGAATTGCAGGAAACCGATTTCAGGAGGTAGACTGGAATTGCATTGAAAGCATAGGAAAAGAGGCAGAACGTCCACAATGATGCACTTGGCCAAAAAGGGCGTATGCGTTTTTTCCTGAATATATTCAGGAAAAAACGCATACGCCCTTTTTGGCCAACCAAGCAAACTTGCAAAGGAAATCTGCACTACAATGAAGTCTCACTTGCCCCCGGTCAAAAGGACCATCTGAAAAAAGTGTAAAATCCAGAAAGGCAGGACAGGCCATGGAGAACTGGGAGCCTTGTTATGCTGATGGGCGGGATGTAAATTGCCAACAGACACTCGGGAGAAGTGTATGGTGTTTCCTGAAACATCTAAAAAACAAAGCAACAGAGCCTAGGGCACTTCCACTTATGGTCCTATAGCTTAGGGAAATTAAAATCAAAAAGACACAGCCACCCCAATGTTTGGGACGTCTCTGTTTACAAGAAACTCGTTTACTGTACAAGTTCAATATCGCAGAAAGTGAAAAATGGATAAAGAAGTTGTGGTACTTACGAACAATGCAGTATCAATCAGCAATGAAATCTATGTCATCAGGCCCGTAGCAGCATAATGAGTGGATTCAGGTACGATGATTCTAACTGAAATAAGTCACACAGAAAAAGAAACTTCATAAGATATCACTAATACACGGAATGTAAACTGGCTACACAGGAACTGAATTCCAAAACAGAACAGGGTCTCAAATTTAGAAAACCAACTTATGCTTGCTTAAGGGGAAAGGTGAGTTGGGGTGCTGCATAAAACCAGAGATTGAAATGAGCACAGATAAAGTTCCTTAAGCCAAATATGGAATAGACAAGAGCTACTCCTTGCTCAACGAAATGGACTCAACACCCCATATTAAACGCCTAAGAATATACCTGACTAGTAAGTATCTTAAAACCTATGGATTGCTATGTCTCCAAAAGAGAATCAAGCGTGTGTACAAGGGTCATAAACGCAGCAGTGATAGGATTGGAGAGGTTCGGTGAGCAAATGAAGACCCTTTGAAGTCATATTGCATGGTACCCATTCCACGGGTCTCAACTTTCCAGGTTTAAGGTATTCTTTCTTCAGCTAAAACATGCATGTGGAACCCAGAGTATGATCAACCGTGTGATCGGGAGACGTGTTCAAATATGTCGCAGTTTTCGTCCCCTGGTACTTCGGTGCAACATTCCAGACGCTTTACTAACACTCTCCCCACTTGGAAAGTCAGTGCCTTTAACCTCCTATTTGGCCCAGTTTGCAATTTCTGTGGAAGATGTACAGGAATAGGGAGAACCAATGAGAGACAAGCAGGAGGTGTCTGGACGGGCAAATTTAACTCTAATTTCCCACCAGGATGAGGAATTAACCAAAGGCTCAGCGTGCCGTGCCGGAAACAGATTAGGGCCTGAAGCCATCCTGCGGTGTGGCGGCCAGCTCACAAGAAAGCGAGTAGAAGAAAGGAGCTCAGGGGCACTGTAATTCACAAACCTGCAGAGTTATAAATGACAGCTATCGTCCAAAAATAGACTGAAGTAAGGCTGCCAAGAGGACTTGAAAGCGGGGCAGAATTGCAGGAAACCGATTTCAGGAGGTAGACTGGAATTGCATTGAAAGCATAGGAAAAGAGGCAGAACGTCCACAATGATGCACTTGGCCAAAAAGGGCGTATGCGTTTTTTCCTGAATATATTCAGGAAAAAGCGCAAATGCCCTTTTTGGCCAAGAAGAAAGCTTGCAAAGGAAATCTGCACTACAATGAAGTCTCACTTCCCCCCGGTCAAAAGGGCCATCTGAAAAAAGTGTAAAATCCAGAAAGGCAGGACAGGCCATGGAGAACTGGGAGCCTTGTTATGCTGATGGGCGGGATGTAAATTGCCAACAACCACTCGGGAGAAGTGTATGGTGTTTCCTGAAACATCTAAAAAACAAAGCAACAGAGCCTAGTGCACTGCCACTTATGGTCCTATAGCTTAGGGAAATTAAAATCAAAAAGACACAGCCACCCCAAAGTTTGGGATGCCTCTGTTTACAAGAACCTCGTTACAGTACAAGTTCAACGTCGCAGAAAGTGAAAAATGGATAAAGAAGTTGTGGTATTCACTTACAAAGCAATATCACTCAGCAATGAAATCTATGTCATCAGGCCCTTAGCAGCACAATGAGTGGATTCAGGTATGATGATTCTAACTGAAATAAGTCACACAGAAAAAGAAACATCATAAGATATCAGTAATACACGGAATGGAAACTTGGCTACACAGGAACTGAATTACAGAACAGAACAGGATCTCAAATTTAGAAAACCAACCTATGCTTGCTTAAGGGTAAAGGTGAGTTGGGGTGCTGCATAAAACCAGAGATTGAAATGAGCACAGATAAAGTTCCTTAAGCCAAATATGGAATAGACAAGAGCTACTCCTTGCTCAACGAAATGGACTCAACACCGCATATTAAACGCCTAAGAATGTACCTGACTGGTAAGTATCTTAAAACCTATGGATTGCTATGTCTCCAAAAGAGAATCAAGCGTGTGTACAGGGGCATAAACGCAGCAGTGATAGGATTGGAGAGGTTCGGTGAGCAAATGAAGACCCTTTGAAGTCATATTGCATGGTACCAATTACACGGGTCTCAACTCTCCAGGTTTAAGGTATTCTTCCTTCAGCTAAAACATGCATGTGGAACCTAGAGTATGATCAACCATTTGATTGGGAGACGTGTTCAAATATGTCTCAGTTTTCGTACCCTGGTACTCGGGTGCAACATTCCAGACGCTTTACTAACACTCTCCCCACTTGGAGAGTCAGCGCCTTTAACCTCCTGTTTGGCCCAGTTTGCAATTACTGCGGAAGACGAACAGGAATAGAGAGAACCAATGAGAGGCTAGCTGGAGGTGTCTGGACGGGCAAATTTAACTCTCATTTCCCACCAGGAAGAGGAAATAACCAAAGGCTCAGCGTGCCGTGCCAGAACCAGATTAGGGCCTGAAGCCATCCTGCGGTGCTGCAGCCAGGTCACAAGAAAGCGAGTTGAAGAAAGGAGCTCAGGGGCACTGTAATTCACAAACCTGCAGAGTTATAAATGAGAGCTATCGTCCAAAAATAGACTGAAGTAAGGCTGCCAAGAGGACTTGAAAGCGGGGCAGAATTGCAGGAAACCGATTTCAGGAGGTAGACTGGAATTGCATTGAAAGCATAGGAAAAGAGGCAGAACGTCCACAATGATGCACTTGGCCAAAAAGGGCGTATGCGTTTTTTCCTGAATATATTCAGGAAAAAACGCATACGCCCTTTTTGGCCAACCAAGCAAGCTTGCAAAGGAAATCTGCACTACAATGAAGTCTCACTTCCCCCCGGTCAAAAGGGCCATCTGAAAAAAGTGTAAAATCCAGAAAGGCAACAGGCCATTGAGAACTGGGAGCCTTGTTATGCTGATGGGAGGGATGTAAATTGCCAACAGACACTCAGGAGAAGTGTATGGTGTTTCCTGAAACATCTAAAAAACAAAGCAACAGAGCCTAGGGCACTTCCACTTATGGTCCTATAGCTTAGGGAAATTAAAATCAAAAAGACACAGCCACCCCAAAGTTTGGGACGCCTCCGTTTACAAGAAAACCGTTTACCGTACAAGTTCAATATCACAGAAAGTGAAAAATGGATAAAGAACTTGTGGTACTTACGTACAATGCAGTATCACTCAGCAATGAAATCTATGTCATCAGGCCCATAGCAGCATAATGAGTGGATTCAGGTACGATGATTCTAACTGAAATAAGTCATACAGAAAAAGAAACATCATAAGATATCACTAATACACGGAATGTAAACTTGGCTACACAGGAACTGCATTCCAAAACAGAACAGGGTCTCAAATTTAGAAAACCAACTTATGCTTGCTTAAGGGGAAACGTGAGTTGGGGTGCTGCATAAAACCAGAGATTGAAATGAGCACAGATAAAGTTCCTTAAGCCAAATATGGAATAGACAAGAGCTACTCCTTGCTCAACGAAATGGACTCAACACCGCATATTAAACGCCTAAGAATGTACCTGACTAGTAAGTATCTTAAAACCTATGGATTGCTATGTCCCAAAAGAGAATCAAGCGTGTGTACAGGGGCATAAACGCAGCAGTGATAGGATTGGAGAGGTTCGGTGAGCAAATGAAGACCCTTTGAAGTCATATTGCATGGTACCCATTACACGGGTCTCAACTCTCCAGGTTTAAGGTATTCTTCCTTCAGCTAAAACATGCATGTGGAACCCAGAGTATGATCAACCATGTGAACGGGAGACGTGTTCAAATATGTCTCAGTTTTCCTCCCCTGGTACTCGGGTGCAACATTCCAGACGCTTAACTAACACTCTCCCCACTTGGAGAGTCAGTCCCTTTAACCTCCTGTTTGGCCCAGTTTGCAATTTCTGCGGAAGATGAACAGGAATAGCGAGAACCAATGAGAGGCTAGCTGGAGGTGTCTGGACGGGCAAATTTAACTCTCATTTCCCACCAGGAAGAGGAATTAACCAAAGGCTCAGCATGCCGGGCCGGAACCAGATTAGGGCCTGAAGCCATCCTGCAGTGTTGCGGCCAGGTCACAAGAAAGCGAGTTGAAGAAAGGAGCTCAGGGGCACTGTAATTCACAAACCTGCAGAGTTATAAATGACAGCTATCGTCCAAAAATAGACTGAAGTAAGGCTGCCAAGAGGACTTGAAAGCGGGGCAGAATTGCAGGAAACCGATTTCAGGAGGTAGACTGGAATTGCATTGAAAGCATAGGAAAAGAGGCAGAACGTCCACAATGATGCACTTGGCCAAAAAGGGCGTATGCGTTTTTTCCTGAATATATTCAGGAAAAAACGCATACGCCCTTTTTGGCCAACCAAGCAAGCTTGCAAAGGAAATCTGCACTACAATGAAGTCTCACTTCCCCCCGGTTAAAAGGGCCATCTGAAAAAAGTGTAAAATCCAGAAAGGCAGGACAGGCCATGGAGAACTGGGAGCCTTGTTATGCTGATGGGAGGGATGTAAATTGCCAACAGACACTCAGGAGAAGTGTATGGTGTTTCCTGAAACATCTAAAAAACAAAGCAACAGAGCCTAGGGCACTTCCACTTATGGTCCTATAGCTTAGGGAAATTAAAATCAAAAAGACACAGCCACCCCAAAGTTTGGGACGCCTCCGTTTACAAGAACCCCGTTTACCGTACAAGTTCAATATCACAGAAAGTGAAAAATGGATAAAGAAGTTGTGGTATTCACTTACAAAGCAATATCACTCAGCAATGAAATCTATGTCATCAGGCCCTTAGCAGCACAATGAGTGGATTCAGGTATGATGATTCTAACTGAAATAAGTCACACAGAAAAAGAAACATCATAAGATATCAGTAATACACGGAATGGAAACTTGGCTACACAGGAACTGAATTACAGAACAGAACAGGGTCTCAAATTTAGAAAACCAACTTATGCTTGCTTAAGGGTAAAGGTGAGTTGGGGTGCTGCATAAAACCAGAGATTGAAATGAGCACAGATAAAGTTCCTTAAGCCAAATATGGAATAGACAAGAGCTACTCCTTGCTCAACGAAATGGACTCAACACCGCATATTAAACGCCTAAGAATGTACCTGACTAGTAAGTATCTTAAAACCTATAGATTGCTATGTCTCCGAAAGAGAATCAAGCATGTGTACAGGGGCATAAACGCAGCAGTGATAGGATTGGAGAGGTTCGGTGAGCAAATGAAGACCCTTTGAAGTCATATTGCATGGTACCCATTCCACGGGTCTCAACTCTCCAGGTTTAAGGTATTTTTCCTTCAGCTAAAACATGCATGTGGAACCCAAGTATGATCAACCATGTGAACGGGAGACGTGTTCAAATATGTCTCAGTTTTCCTCCCCTGGTACTCGGGTGCAACATTCCAGACGCTTTACTAACACTCTCCCCACTTGGAGAGTCAGCGCCTTTAACCTCCTGTTTGGCCCAGTTTGCAATTTCTGCGGAAGACGAACAGGAATAGCGAGAACCAATGAGAGGCTAGCTGGAGGTGTCTGGACGGGCAAATTTAACTCTCATTTCCCACCAGGAAGAGGAAATAACCAAAGGCTCAGCGTGCCGTGCCAGAACCAGATTAGGGCCTGAAGCCATCCTGCGGTGCTGCAGCCAGGTCACAAGAAAGCGAGTTGAAGAAAGGAGCTCAGGGGCACTGTAATTCACAAACCTGCAGAGTTATAAATGACAGCTATCGTCCAAAAGTAGACTGAAGTAAGGCTGCCAAGAGGACTCGAAAGCGGGGCAGAATTGCAGGAAACCGATTTCAGGAGGTAGACAGGAATTGCATTGAAAGCATAGGAAAAGAGGCAGAACGTCCACAATGATGCACTTGGCCAAAAAGGGCGTATGCGTTTTTTCCTGAATATATTCAGGAAAAAACGCATACGCCCTTTTTGGCCAACCAAGCAAGCTTGCAAAGGAAATCTGCACTACAATGAAGTCTCACTTCCCCCCGGTCAAAAGGGCCATCTGAAAAAAGTGTAAAATCCAGAAAGGCAGGACAGGCCATTGAGAACTGGGAGCCTTGTTATGCTGATGGGAGGGATGTAAATTGCCAACAGACACTCAGGAGAAGTGTATGGTGTTTCCTGAAACATCTAAAAAACAAAGCAACAGAGCCTAGGGCACTTCCACTTATGGTCCTATAGCTTAGGGAAATTAAAATCAAAAAGACACAGCCACCCCAAAGTTTGGAACGGCTCTGTTTACAAGAACCTCGTTTACAGTACAAGTTCAACATCGCAGAAAGTGAAACATGGATAAAGAAGTTGTGGTATTTACTTACAAAGCAATATCACTCAGCAATGAAATCTGTGTCATCAGGCCCTTAGCAGCACAATGAGTGGATTCAGGTATGATGATTCTAACTGAAATAAGTCACACAGAAAAAGAAACATCATAAGATATCAGTAATACACGGAATGTAAACTTGGCTACACAGGAACTGAATTACAGAACAGAACAGGGTCTCAAATTTAGAAAACCAACTTATGCTTGCTTAAGGGGAAAGGTGAGTTGGGGTGCTGCATAAAACCAGAGATTGAAATGAGCACAGATAAAGTTCCTTAAGTCAAATATGGAATAGACAAGAGCTACTCCTTGCTCAACGAAATGGACTCAACACCGCATATTAAACGCCTAAGAATGTACCTGACTAGTAAGTATCTTAAAACCTATGGATTGCTATGTCTCCGAAAGAGAATCAAGCATGTGTACAGGGTCATAAACGCAGCAGTGATAGGATTGGAGAGGTTCGGTGAGCAAATGAAGACCATTTGAAGTCATATTGCATGGTACCCATTACACGGGTCTTAACTCTCCAGGTTTAAGGTATTCTTCCTTCAGCTAAAACATGCATGTGGAACCCAAGTATGATCAACCATGTGAACGGGAGACGTGTTCAAATATGTCTCAGTTTTCCTCCCCTGGTACTCGGGTGCAACATTCCAGACGCTTTACTAACACTCTCCCCACTTGGAGAGTCAGTCCCTTTAACCTCCTGTTTGGCCCAGTTTGCAATTTCTGTGGAAGATGAACAGGAATAGCGGGAACCAATGAGAGACTAGCTGGAGGTGTCTGGACGGGCAAATTTAACTCTCATTTCCCACCAGGAAGAGGAAATAACCAAAGGCTCAGCGTGCCGTGCCGGAACCAGATTAGGGCCTGAAGCCATCCTGCGGTGTTGCGGCCAGGTCACAAGAAAGCGAGTTGAAGAAAGGAGCTCAGGGGCACTGTAATTCACAAACCTGCAGAGTTATAAATGACAGCTATCGTCCAAAAATAGACTGAAGTAAGGCTGCCAAGAGGACTTGAAAGCGGGGCAGAATTGCAGGAAACCGATTTCAGGAGGTAGACTGGAATTGCATTGAAAGCATAGGAAAAGAGGCAGAACGTCCACAATGATGCACTTGGCCAAAAAGGGCGTATGCATTTTTTCCTGAATATATTCAGGAAAAAACGCATACGCACTTTTTGGCCAACCAAGCAAGCTTGCAAAGGAAATCTGCACTACAATGAAGTCTCACTTCCCCCCGGTCAAAAGGGCCATCTGAAAAAAGTGTAAAATCCAGAAAGGCAAAAGGCCATTGAGAACTGGGAGCCTTGTTATGCTGATGGGCGGGATGTAAATTGCCAACAGACACTTGGGAGAAGTGTATGGTGTTTCCTGAAACATCTAAAAAACAAAGCAACAGAGCCTAGGGCACTTCCACTTATGGTCCTATAGCTTAGGGAAATTAAAATCAAAAAGACACAGCCACCCCAAAGTTGGAACGGCTCTGTTTACAAGAACCTCGTTTACAGTACAAGTTCAACATCGCAGAAAGTGAAAAATGGATAAAGAAGTTGTGGTATTCACTTACAAAGCAATATCACTCAGCAATGAAATCTATGTCATCAGGCCCTTAGCAGCACAATGAGTGGATTCAGGTATGATGATTCTAACTGAAATAAGTCACACAGAAAAAGAAACATCATAAGATATCAGTAATACACGGAATGGAAACTTGGCTACACAGGAACTGAATTACAGAACAGAACAGGGTCTCAAATTTAGAAAACCAACTTATGCTTGCTTAAGGGGAAAGGTGAGTTGGGGTGCTGCATAAAACCAGAGATTGAAATGAGCACAGATAAAGTTCCTTAAGCCAAATATGGAATAGACAAGAGCTACTCCTTGCTCAACGAAATGGACTCAACACCGCATATTAAACGCCTAAGAATGTACCTGACTAGTAAGTATCTTAAAACCTATGGATTGCTATGTCTCCGAAAGAGAATCAAGCATGTGTACAGGGGCATAAACACAGCAGTGATAGGATTGGAGAGGTTCGGTGAGCAAATGAAGACCCTTTGAAATCATATTGCATGGTACCCATTCCACGGGTTTCAACTACCCAGGTTTAAGGTATTCTTCCTTCAGCTAAAACATGCATGTGGAACCTAGAGTATGATCAACCATGTGATCGGGAGACGTGTTCAAATATGTCTCAGTTTTCATACCCTGGTACTCGGGTGCAACATTCCAGACGCTTTACTAACACTCTCCCCACTTGGAGAGTCAGCGCCTTTAACCTCCTGTTTGGCCCAGTTTGCAATTTCTGTGGAAGATGAACAGGAATAGCGAGAACCAATGAGAGACTAGCTGGAGGTGTCTGGATGGGCAAATTTAACTCTCATTTCCCACCAGGAAGAGGAATTAACCAAAGGCTCAGCGTGCCGTGCCAGAACCAGATTAGGGCCTGAAGACATCCTGCGGTGTTGCGGCCAGGTCACAAGAAAGCGAGTTGAAGAAAGGAGCTCAGGGGCACTGTAATTCACAAACCTGCAGAGTTATAAATGACAGCTATCGTCCAAAAATAGACTGAAGTAAGGCTGCCAAGAGGACTTGAAAGCGGGGCAGAATTGCAGGAAACTGATTTCAGGAGGTAGACTGGAATTGCATTGAAAGCATAGGAAAAGAGGCAGAACGTCCACAATGATGCACTTGGCCAAAAAGTGGCATATGCGTTTTTTCCTGAATATATTCAGGAAAAAACGCATACGCCCTTTTTGGCCAACCAAGCAAGCTTGCAAAGGAAATCTGCACTACAATGAAGTCTCACTTCCCCCCGGTCAAAAGGGCCATCTGAAAAAAGTGTAAAATCCAGAAAGGCAGGACAGGCCATGGAGAACTGGGAGCCTTGTTATGCTGATGGGCGGGATGTAAATTGCCAACAGACACTCCGGAGAAGTGTATGGTGTTTCCTGAAACATCTAAAAAACAAAGCAACAGAGCCTAGGGCACTTCCACTTATGGTCCTATAGCTTAGGGAAATTAAAATCAAAAAGACACAGCCACCCCAACGTTTGGACGCCTCCGTTTACAAGAACCTCGTTTACCGTACAAGTTCAATATCACAGAAAGTGAAAAATGGATAAAGAACTTGTGGTCCTTATGTACAATGCAGTATCACTCAGCAATGAAATCTATGTCATCAGGCCCTTAGCAGCACAATGAGTGGATTCAGGTACGATGATTCTAACTGAAATAAGTCACACAGAAAAAGAAACTTCATAAGATATCACTAATACACGGAATGTAAACTGGCTACACAGGAACTGAATTCCAAAACAGAACAGGGTCTCAAATTTAGAAAACCAACTTATGCTTGCTTAAGGGGAAAGGTGAGTTTGGGTGCTGCATAAAACCAGAGATTGAAATGAGCACAGATAAAGTTCCTTAAGCCAAATATGGAATAGACAAGAGCT
The DNA here is from genome assembly GCF_951394435.1 of Stenella coeruleoalba. NCBI lineage: Eukaryota > Metazoa > Chordata > Mammalia > Artiodactyla > Delphinidae > Stenella > Stenella coeruleoalba. Next base: position 22,094,138 of record NC_137151.1, read on the forward strand.
ACTCCTTGCTCAACGAAATGGACTCAACACCCCATATTAAACGCCTAAGATAATACCTGACTAGTAAGTATCTTAAAACCTATGGATTGCTATGTCTCCAAAAGAGAATCAAGCGTGTGTACAAGGGTCATAAACGCAGCAGTGATAGGATTGGAGAGGTTCGGTGAGCAAATGAAGACCCTTTGAAGTCATATTGCATGGTACCCATTCCACGGGTCTCAACTTTCCAGGTTTAAGGTATTCTTTCTTCAGCTAAAACATGCATGTGGAACCCAGAGTATGATCAACCGTGTGATCGGGAGACGTGTTCAAATATGTTGCAGTTTTCGTCCCCTGGTACTTCGGTGCAACATTCCAGACGCTTTACTAACACTCTCCCCACTTGGAGAGTCAGTGCCTTTAACCTCCTGTTTGGCCCAGTTTGCAATTTCTGCGGAAGATGTACAGGAATAGGGAGAACCAATGAGAGACAAGCGGGAGGTGTCTGGACGGGCAAATTTAACTCTAATTTCCCACCAGGATGAGGAATTAACCAAAGGCTCAGCGTGCCGTGCCGGAAACAGATTAGGGCCTGAAGCCATCCTGCGGTGTGGCGGCCAGCTCACAAGAAAGCGAGTAGAAGAAAGGAGCTCAGGGGCACTGTAATTCACAAACCTGCAGACTTATAAATGACAGCTATCGTCCAAAAATATACTGAAGTAAGGCTGCCAAGAGGACTTGAAAGCGGGGCAGAATTGCAGGAAACCGATTTCAGGAGGTAGACTAGAATTGTATTTCAAGCATAGGAAAAGAGGCAGAACGTCCACAGTGATGCACTTGGCCAAAAAGGGCGTATGCGTTTTTTCCTGAATATATTCAGGAAAAAACGCATACGCCCTTTTTGGCCAACCAAGCAAGCTTGCAAAGGAAATCTGCACTACAATGAAGTCTCACTTCCCCCCGGTCAAAAGGGCCATCTGAAAAAAGTGTAAAATCCAGAAAGGCAGGACAGGCCATGGAGAACTGGGAGCCTTGTTATGCTGATGGGCGGGATGTAAATTGCCAACAGACACTCGGGAGAAGTGTATGGTGTTTCATGAAACATCTAAAAAACAAAGCAACAGAGCCTAGGGCACTTCCACTTATGGTCCTATAGCTTAGGGAAATTAAAATCAAAAAGACACAGCCACCCCAAAGTTTGGGACGCCTCCGTTTACAAGAAAACCGTTTACCGTACAAGTTCAATATCACAGAAAGTGAAAAATGGATAAAGAACTTGTGGTACTTACGTACAATGCAGTATCACTCAGCAATGAAATCTATGTCATCAGGCCCATAGCAGCATAATGAGTGGATTCAGGTACGATGATTCTAACTGAAATAAGTCACACAGAAAAAGAAACATCATAAGATATCACTAATACACGGAAGGTAAACTTGGCTACACAGGAACTGAATTACAGAACAGAACAGGGTCTCAAATTCAGAAAACCAACTTATGCTTGCTTAAGGGGAAAGGTGAGTTGGGGTGCTGCATAAAACCAGAGATTGAAATGAGCACAGATAAAGTTCCTTAAGCCAAATATGGAATAGACAAGAGCTACTCCTTGCTCAACGAAATGGACTCAACACCCCATATTAAACGCCTAAGAATGTACCTGACTAGTAAGTATCTTAAAACCTATGGATTGCTATGTCTCCAAAAGAGAATCAAGCATTTGTACAGGGGCATAAACGCAGCAGTGATAGGATTGGAGAGGTTCGGTGAGCAAATGAAGACCCTTTGAAGTCATATTGCATATTACCCATTCCACGGATCTCAGCTCTCCAGATTTAACGTATTCTTCCTTCAGCTAAAACATGCATGTGGAACCCAGAGTATGATCAACCGTGTGATCGGGAAACGTGTTCAAATATGTCTCAGTTTTCGTCCCCTGGTACTCGGGTGCAACATTCCAGATGCTTTACTAACACTCTCCCGACTTGGAGAGTCAGTGCCTTTAACCTCCTGTTTGGCCCAGTTTGCAATTTCTGCGGAAGATGAACAGGAATAGGGAGAACCAATGAGTGACTAGCTGGAGGTGTCTGAACGGGCAAATTTAACTCTCATTTCCCACCAGGAAGAGGAATTAACCAAAGGCTCAGCGTGCCATGCCAGTACAAGATTAGGGCCTGAAGCCATCCTGCGATGTTGCAGCTAGCTCACAAGAAAGCGACTTGAACAAAGGAGCTCAGGGGCACTGTAATTCACAAACCTGCAGAGTTATAAATGACAGCTATCGTCCAAAAATAGACTGAAGTAAGGCTGCCAAGAGGACTTGAAAGCGGGGCAGAATTGCAGGAAACCGATTTCAGGAGGTAGACTGGAATTGCATTGAAAGCATAGGAAAAGAGGCAGAACGTCCACAATGATGCACTTGGCCAAAAAGGGCATATGCGTTTTTTCCTGAATATATTCAGGAAAAAACGCATATGCCCTTTTTGGCCAACAAAGAAAGCTTGCAAAGGAAATCTGCACTACAATGAAGTCTCACTTCCCCCTGGTCAAAAGGGCCATCTGAAAACAGTGTAAAATCCAGAAAGGCAGGACAGGCCATGGAGAACTGGGAGCCTTGTTATGCTGATGGGCGGGATGTAAATTGCCAACAGACACTCGGGAGAAGTGTATGGTGTTTCCTGAAACATCTAAAAAACAAAGCAACAGAGCCTAGGGCACTTCCACTTATGGTCCTATAGCTTAGGGAAATTAAAATCAAAAAGACACAGCCACCCCAAAGTTTGGGACGTCTCTGTTTACAAGAACCTCGTTTACCATACAAGTTCAATATCGCAGAAAGTGAAAAATGGATAAAGAAGTTGTGGTACTTACGAACAATGCAGTATCAATCAGCAATGAAATCTATGTCATCAGGCCCGTAGCAGCATAATGAGTAGATTCAGGTACGATGATTCTAACTGAAATAAGTCACACAGAAAAAGAAACATCATAAGATATCAGTAATACACGGAATGTAAACTTGGCTACACAGGAACTGAATTACAGAACAGAACAGGGTATCAAATTTAGAAAACCAACTTATGCTTGCTTAAGGGGAAAGGTGAGTTGGGGTGCTGCATAAAACCAGAGATTGAAATGAGCACAGATAAAGTTCCTTAAGCCAAATATGGAATAGACAAGAGCTACTCCTTGCTCAACGAAATGGACTCAACACCGCATATTAAACGCCTAAGAAAGTACCTGACTAGTAAGTATCCTAAAACCTATGGATTGCTATGTCTCCGAAAGAGAATCAAACATGTGTACAGGGGCATAAACGCAGCAGTGATAGGACTGGAGAGGTTCGTGAGCAAATGAAGACCCTTTGAAGTCATATTGCATGGTACCCATTCCACGGGTTTCAACTACCCAGGTTTAAGGTATTCTTCCTTCAGCTAAAACATGCATGTGGAACCTAGAGTATGATCAACCATGTGATCGGGAGACGTGTTCAAATATGTCTCAGTTTTCGTACCCTGGTACTCGGGTGCAACATTCCAGACGCTTTACTAACACTCTCCCCACTTGGAGAGTCAGTCCCTTTAACCTCCTGTTTGGCCCAGTTTGCAATTTCTGTGGCAGATGAACAGGAATAGCGAGAACCAATGAGAGACTAGCTGGAGGTGTCTGGATGGGCAAATTTAACTCTCATTTCCCACCAGGAAGAGGAATTAACCAAAGGCTCAGCGTGCCATGCCAGAACCAGATTAGGGCCTGAAGACATCCTGTGGTGTTGCGGCCAGGTCACAAGAAAGCGAGTTGAAGAAAGGAGCTCAGGGGCACTGTAATTCACAAACCTGCAGAGTTATAAATGACAGCTATCATCCAAAAATAGACTGAAGTAAGGCTGCCAAGAGGACTTGAAAGCGGGGCAGAATTGCAGGAAACCGATTTCAGGAGGTAGACTGGAATTGCATTGAAAGCATAGGAAAAGAGGCAGAACGTCCACAATGATGCACTTGGCCAAAAAGGGCGTATGCGTTTTTTCCTGAATATATTCAGGAAAAAACGCATACGCCCTTTTTGGCCAACCAAGCAAACTTGCAAAGGAAATCTGCACTACAATGAAGTCTCACTTGCCCCCGGTCAAAAGGACCATCTGAAAAAAGTGTAAAATCCAGAAAGGCAGGACAGGCCATGGAGAACTGGGAGCCTTGTTATGCTGATGGGCGGGATGTAAATTGCCAACAGACACTCGGGAGAAGTGTATGGTGTTTCCTGAAACATCTAAAAAACAAAGCAACAGAGCCTAGGGCACTTCCACTTATGGTCCTATAGCTTAGGGAAATTAAAATCAAAAAGACACAGCCACCCCAATGTTTGGGACGTCTCTGTTTACAAGAAACTCGTTTACTGTACAAGTTCAATATCGCAGAAAGTGAAAAATGGATAAAGAAGTTGTGGTACTTACGAACAATGCAGTATCAATCAGCAATGAAATCTATGTCATCAGGCCCGTAGCAGCATAATGAGTGGATTCAGGTACGATGATTCTAACTGAAATAAGTCACACAGAAAAAGAAACTTCATAAGATATCACTAATACACGGAATGTAAACTGGCTACACAGGAACTGAATTCCAAAACAGAACAGGGTCTCAAATTTAGAAAACCAACTTATGCTTGCTTAAGGGGAAAGGTGAGTTGGGGTGCTGCATAAAACCAGAGATTGAAATGAGCACAGATAAAGTTCCTTAAGCCAAATATGGAATAGACAAGAGCTACTCCTTGCTCAACGAAATGGACTCAACACCCCATATTAAACGCCTAAGAATATACCTGACTAGTAAGTATCTTAAAACCTATGGATTGCTATGTCTCCAAAAGAGAATCAAGCGTGTGTACAAGGGTCATAAACGCAGCAGTGATAGGATTGGAGAGGTTCGGTGAGCAAATGAAGACCCTTTGAAGTCATATTGCATGGTACCCATTCCACGGGTCTCAACTTTCCAGGTTTAAGGTATTCTTTCTTCAGCTAAAACATGCATGTGGAACCCAGAGTATGATCAACCGTGTGATCGGGAGACGTGTTCAAATATGTCGCAGTTTTCGTCCCCTGGTACTTCGGTGCAACATTCCAGACGCTTTACTAACACTCTCCCCACTTGGAAAGTCAGTGCCTTTAACCTCCTATTTGGCCCAGTTTGCAATTTCTGTGGAAGATGTACAGGAATAGGGAGAACCAATGAGAGACAAGCAGGAGGTGTCTGGACGGGCAAATTTAACTCTAATTTCCCACCAGGATGAGGAATTAACCAAAGGCTCAGCGTGCCGTGCCGGAAACAGATTAGGGCCTGAAGCCATCCTGCGGTGTGGCGGCCAGCTCACAAGAAAGCGAGTAGAAGAAAGGAGCTCAGGGGCACTGTAATTCACAAACCTGCAGAGTTATAAATGACAGCTATCGTCCAAAAATAGACTGAAGTAAGGCTGCCAAGAGGACTTGAAAGCGGGGCAGAATTGCAGGAAACCGATTTCAGGAGGTAGACTGGAATTGCATTGAAAGCATAGGAAAAGAGGCAGAACGTCCACAATGATGCACTTGGCCAAAAAGGGCGTATGCGTTTTTTCCTGAATATATTCAGGAAAAAGCGCAAATGCCCTTTTTGGCCAAGAAGAAAGCTTGCAAAGGAAATCTGCACTACAATGAAGTCTCACTTCCCCCCGGTCAAAAGGGCCATCTGAAAAAAGTGTAAAATCCAGAAAGGCAGGACAGGCCATGGAGAACTGGGAGCCTTGTTATGCTGATGGGCGGGATGTAAATTGCCAACAACCACTCGGGAGAAGTGTATGGTGTTTCCTGAAACATCTAAAAAACAAAGCAACAGAGCCTAGTGCACTGCCACTTATGGTCCTATAGCTTAGGGAAATTAAAATCAAAAAGACACAGCCACCCCAAAGTTTGGGATGCCTCTGTTTACAAGAACCTCGTTACAGTACAAGTTCAACGTCGCAGAAAGTGAAAAATGGATAAAGAAGTTGTGGTATTCACTTACAAAGCAATATCACTCAGCAATGAAATCTATGTCATCAGGCCCTTAGCAGCACAATGAGTGGATTCAGGTATGATGATTCTAACTGAAATAAGTCACACAGAAAAAGAAACATCATAAGATATCAGTAATACACGGAATGGAAACTTGGCTACACAGGAACTGAATTACAGAACAGAACAGGATCTCAAATTTAGAAAACCAACCTATGCTTGCTTAAGGGTAAAGGTGAGTTGGGGTGCTGCATAAAACCAGAGATTGAAATGAGCACAGATAAAGTTCCTTAAGCCAAATATGGAATAGACAAGAGCTACTCCTTGCTCAACGAAATGGACTCAACACCGCATATTAAACGCCTAAGAATGTACCTGACTGGTAAGTATCTTAAAACCTATGGATTGCTATGTCTCCAAAAGAGAATCAAGCGTGTGTACAGGGGCATAAACGCAGCAGTGATAGGATTGGAGAGGTTCGGTGAGCAAATGAAGACCCTTTGAAGTCATATTGCATGGTACCCATTACACGGGTCTCAACTCTCCAGGTTTAAGGTATTCTTCCTTCAGCTAAAACATGCATGTGGAACCTAGAGTATGATCAACCATTTGATTGGGAGACGTGTTCAAATATGTCTCAGTTTTCGTACCCTGGTACTCGGGTGCAACATTCCAGACGCTTTACTAACACTCTCCCCACTTGGAGAGTCAGCGCCTTTAACCTCCTGTTTGGCCCAGTTTGCAATTACTGCGGAAGACGAACAGGAATAGAGAGAACCAATGAGAGGCTAGCTGGAGGTGTCTGGACGGGCAAATTTAACTCTCATTTCCCACCAGGAAGAGGAAATAACCAAAGGCTCAGCGTGCCGTGCCAGAACCAGATTAGGGCCTGAAGCCATCCTGCGGTGCTGCAGCCAGGTCACAAGAAAGCGAGTTGAAGAAAGGAGCTCAGGGGCACTGTAATTCACAAACCTGCAGAGTTATAAATGAGAGCTATCGTCCAAAAGTAGACTGAAGTAAGGCTGCCAAGAGGACTTGAAAGCGGGGCAGAATTGCAGGAAACCGATTTCAGGAGGTAGACTGGAATTGCATTGAAAGCATAGGAAAAGAGGCAGAACGTCCACAATGATGCACTTGGCCAAAAAGGGCGTATGCGTTTTTTCCTGAATATATTCAGGAAAAAACGCATACGCCCTTTTTGGCCAACCAAGCAAGCTTGCAAAGGAAATCTGCACTACAATGAAGTCTCACTTCCCCCCGGTCAAAAGGGCCATCTGAAAAAAGTGTAAAATCCAGAAAGGCAACAGGCCATTGAGAACTGGGAGCCTTGTTATGCTGATGGGAGGGATGTAAATTGCCAACAGACACTCAGGAGAAGTGTATGGTGTTTCCTGAAACATCTAAAAAACAAAGCAACAGAGCCTAGGGCACTTCCACTTATGGTCCTATAGCTTAGGGAAATTAAAATCAAAAAGACACAGCCACCCCAAAGTTTGGGACGCCTCCGTTTACAAGAAAACCGTTTACCGTACAAGTTCAATATCACAGAAAGTGAAAAATGGATAAAGAACTTGTGGTACTTACGTACAATGCAGTATCACTCAGCAATGAAATCTATGTCATCAGGCCCATAGCAGCATAATGAGTGGATTCAGGTACGATGATTCTAACTGAAATAAGTCATACAGAAAAAGAAACATCATAAGATATCACTAATACACGGAATGTAAACTTGGCTACACAGGAACTGCATTCCAAAACAGAACAGGGTCTCAAATTTAGAAAACCAACTTATGCTTGCTTAAGGGGAAACGTGAGTTGGGGTGCTGCATAAAACCAGAGATTGAAATGAGCACAGATAAAGTTCCTTAAGCCAAATATGGAATACACAAGAGCTACTCCTTGCTCAACGAAATGGACTCAACACCGCATATTAAACGCCTAAGAATGTACCTGACTAGTAAGTATCTTAAAACCTATGGATTGCTATGTCCCAAAAGAGAATCAAGCGTGTGTACAGGGGCATAAACGCAGCAGTGATAGGATTGGAGAGGTTCGGTGAGCAAATGAAGACCCTTTGAAGTCATATTGCATGGTACCCATTACACGGGTCTCAACTCTCCAGGTTTAAGGTATTCTTCCTTCAGCTAAAACATGCATGTGGAACCCAGAGTATGATCAACCATGTGAACGGGAGACGTGTTCAAATATGTCTCAGTTTTCCTCCCCTGGTACTCGGGTGCAACATTCCAGACGCTTTACTAACACTCTCCCCACTTGGAGAGTCAGTCCCTTTAACCTCCTGTTTGGCCCAGTTTGCAATTTCTGCGGAAGATGAACAGGAATAGCGAGAACCAATGAGAGGCTAGCTGGAGGTGTCTGGACGGGCAAATTTAACTCTCATTTCCCACCAGGAAGAGGAATTAACCAAAGGCTCAGCATGCCGGGCCGGAACCAGATTAGGGCCTGAAGCCATCATGCAGTGTTGCGGCCAGGTCACAAGAAAGCGAGTTGAAGAAAGGAGCTCAGGGGCACTGTAATTCACAAACCTGCAGAGTTATAAATGACAGCTATCGTCCAAAAATAGACTGAAGTAAGGCTGCCAAGAGGACTTGAAAGCGGGGCAGAATTGCAGGAAACCGATTTCAGGAGGTAGACTGGAATTGCATTGAAAGCATAGGAAAAGAGGCAGAACGTCCACAATGATGCACTTGGCCAAAAAGGGCGTATGCGTTTTTTCCTGAATATATTCAGGAAAAAACGCATACGCCCTTTTTGGCCAACCAAGCAAGCTTGCAAAGGAAATCTGCACTACAATGAAGTCTCACTTCCCCCCGGTCAAAAGGGCCATCTGAAAAAAGTGTAAAATCCAGAAAGGCAGGACAGGCCATGGAGAACTGGGAGCCTTGTTATGCTGATGGGCGGGATGTAAATTGCCAACAACCACTCGGGAGAAGTGTATGGTGTTTCCTGAAACATCTAAAAAACAAAGCAACAGAACCTAGGGCACTTCCACTTATGGTCCTATAGCTTAGGGAAATTAAAATCAAAAAGACACAGCCACCCCAAAGTTTGGAACGGCTCTGTTTACAAGAACCTCGTTTACAGTACAAGTTCAACATCGCAGAAAGTGAAAAATGGATAAAGAAGTTGTGGTATTTACTTACAAAGCAATATCACTCAGCAATGAAATCTGTGTCATCAGGCCCTTAGCAGCACAATGAGTGGATTCAGGTATGATGATTCTAACTGAAATAAGTCACACAGAAAAAGAAACATCATAAGATATCAGTAATACACGGAATGTAAACTTGGCTACACAGGAACTGAATTACAGAACAGAACAGGGTCTCAAATTTAGAAAACCAACTTATGCTTGCTTAAGGGGAAAGGTGAGTTGGGGTGCTGCATAAAACCAGAGATTGAAATGAGCACAGATAAAGTTCCTTAAGCCAAATATGGAATAGACAAGAGCTACTCCTTGCTCAACGAAATGGACTCAACACCGCATATTAAACGCCTAAGAATGTACCTGACTAGTAAGTATCTTAAAACCTATAGATTGCTATGTCTCCGAAAGAGAATCAAGCATGTGTACAGGGGCATAAACGCAGCAGTGATAGGATTGGAGAGGTTCGGTGAGCAAATGAAGACCCTTTGAAGTCATATTGCATGGTACCCATTCCACGGGTTTCAACTACCCAGGTTTAAGGTATTCTTCCTTCAGATAAAACATGCATGTGGAACCCAGAGTATGATCAAGAATGTGATCGGGAGATGTGTTCAAATATGTCTCAGTTTTCGTACCCTGGTACTCGGGTGCAACATTCCAGACGCTTTACTAACACTCTCCCGACTTGGAGAGTCAGTCCCTTTAACCTCCTGTTTGGCCCAGTTTGCAATTTCTGCGGAAGATGAAAAGGAATAGCGAGAACCAATGAGAGGCTAGCTGGAGGTGTCTGGACGGGCAAATTTAACTCTCATTTCCCACCAGGAAGTGGAATTAACCAAAGGCTCAGCATGCCGGGCCGGAACAAGATTAGGGCCTGAAGCCATCCTGCGGTGTTGCGGCCAGGTCACAAGAAAGCGAGTTGAAGAAAGGAGCTCAGGGGCACTGTAATTCACAAACCTGCAGAGTTATAAATGAGAGCTATCGTCCAAAAGTAGACTGAAGTAAGGCTGCCAAGAGGACTCGAAAGCGGGGCAGAATTGCAGGAAACCGATTTCAGGAGGTAGACTGGAATTGCATTGAAAGCATAGGAAAAGAGGCAGAACGTCCACAATGATGCACTTGGCCAAAAAGGGTGTATGCGTTTTTTCCTGAATATATTCAGGAAAAAACGCATACGCCCTTTTTGGCCAACCAAGCAAGCTTGCAAAGGAAATCTGCACTACAATGAAGTCTCACTTCCCCCCGGTCAAAAGGGCCATCTGAAAAAAGTGTAAAATCCAGAAAGGCAACAGGCCATTGAGAACTGGGAGCCTTGTTATGCTGATGGGAGGGATGTAAATTGCCAACAGACACTCAGGAGAAGTGTATGGTGTTTCCTGAAACATCTAAAAAACAAAGCAACAGAGCCTAGGGCACTTCCACTTATGGTCCTATAGCTTAGGGAAATTAAAATCAAAAAGACACAGCCACCCCAAAGTTTGGGACGCCTCCGTTTACAAGAACCCCGTTTACCGTACAAGTTCAATATCACAGAAAGTGAAAAATGGATAAAGAACTTGTGGTACTTACGTACAATGCAGTATCACTCAGCAATGAAATCTATGTCATCAGGCCCATAGCAGCATAATGAGTGGATTCAGGTACGATGATTCTAACTGAAATAAGTCACACAGAAAAAGAAACATCATAAGATATCACTAATACACGGAATGTAAACTTGGCTACACAGGAACTGCATTCCAAAACAGAACAGGGTCTCAAATTTAGAAAACCAACTTATGCTTGCTTAAGGGGAAAGGTGAGTTGGGGTGCTGCATAAAACCAGAGATTGAAATGAGCACAGATAAAGTTCCTTAAGCCAAATATGGAATAGACAAGAGCTACTCCTTGCTCAACGAAATGGACTCAACACCGCATATTAAACGCCTAAGAATGTACCTGACTAGTAAGTATCTTAAAACCTATGGATTGCTATGTCTCCAAAAGAGAATCAAGCGTGTGTACAGGGGCATAAACGCAGCAGTGATAGGATTGGAGAGGTTCGGTGAGCAAATGAAGACCCTTTGAAGTCATATTGCATGGTACCCATTACACGGGTCTCAACTCTCCAGGTTTAAGTTATTCTTCCTTCAGCTAAAACATGCATGTGGAACCCAGAGTATGATCAACCATGTGAAAGGGAGACGTGTTCAAATATGTCTCAGTTTTCCTCCCCTGGTACTCGGGTGCAACATTCCAGACGCTTTACTAACACTCTCCCCACTTGGAGAGTCAGTCCCTTTAACCTCCTGTTTGGCCCAGTTTGCAATTTCTGCGGAAGATGAACAGGAATAGCGAGAACCAATGAGAGGCTAGCTGGAGGTGTCTGGACGGGCAAATTTAACTCTCATTTCCCACCAGGAAGAGGAATTAACCAAAGGCTCAGCATGCCGGGCCGGAACCAGATTAGGGCCTGAAGCCATCCTGCGGTGTTGCGGCCAGGTCACAAGAAAGCGAGTTGAAGAAAGGAGCTCAGGGGCACTGTAATTCACAAACCTGCAGAGTTATAAATGACAGCTATCGTCCAAAAATAGACTGAAGTAAGGCTGCCAAGAGGACTTGAAAGCGGGGCAGAATTGCAGGAAACCGATTTCAGGAGGTAGACTGGAATTGCATTGAAAGCATAGGAAAAGAGGCAGAACGTCCACAATGATGCACTTGGCCAAAAAGGGCGTATGCGTTTTTTCCTGAATATATTCAGGAAAAAACGCATACGCCCTTTTTGGCCAACCAAGCAAGCTTGCAAAGGAAATCTGCACTACAATGAAGTCTCACTTCCCCCCGGTCAAAAGGGCCATCTGAAAAAAGTGTAAAATCCAGAAAGGCAACAGGCCATTGAGAACTGGGAGCCTTGTTATGCTGATGGGCGGGATGTAAATTGCCAACAGACACTTGGGAGAAGTGTATGGTGTTTCCTGAAACATCTAAAAAACAAAGCAACAGAGCCTAGGGCACTTCCACTTATGGTCCTATAGCTTAGGGAAATTAAAATCAAAAAGACACAGCCACCCCAAAGTTTGGAATGGCTCTGTTTACAAGAACCTCGTTTACAGTACAAGTTCAACATCGCAGAAAGTGAAAAATGGATAAAGAAGTTGTGGTATTCACTTACAAAGCAATATCACTCAGCAATGAAATCTATGTCATCAGGCCCTTAGCAGCACAATGAGTGGATTCAGGTATGATGATTCTAACTGAAATAAGTCACACAGAAAAAGAAACATCATAAGATATCAGTAATACACGGAATGGAAACTTGGCTACACAGGAACTGAATTACAGAACAGAACAGGGTCTCAAATTTAGAAAACCAACTTATGCTTGCTTAAGGGTAAAGGTGAGTTGGGGTGCTGCATAAAACCAGAGATTGAAATGAGCACAGATAAAGTTCCTTAAGCCAAATATGGAATAGACAAGAGCTACTCCTTGCTCAACGAAATGGACTCAACACCGCATATTAAACGCCTAAGAATGTACCTGACTAGTAAGTATCTTAAAACCTATAGATTGCTATGTCTCCGAAAGAGAATCAAGCATGTGTACAGGGGCATAAACGCAGCAGTGATAGGATTGGAGAGGTTCGGTGAGCAAATGAAGACCCTTTGAAGTCATATTGCATGGTACCCATTCCACGGGTCTCAACTCTCCAGGTTTAAGGTATTTTTCCTTCAGCTAAAACATGCATGTGGAACCCAAGTATGATCAACCATGTGAACGGGAGACGTGTTCAAATATGTCTCAGTTTTCCTCCCCTGGTACTCGGGTGCAACATTCCAGACGCTTTACTAACACTCTCCCCACTTGGAGAGTCAGCGCCTTTAACCTCCTGTTTGGCCCAGCTTGCAATTTCTGCGGAAGACGAACAGGAATAGCGAGAACCAATGAGAGGCTAGCTGGAGGTGTCTGGACGGGCAAATTTAACTCTCATTTCCCACCAGGAAGAGGAAATAACCAAAGGCTCAGCGTGCCGTGCCAGAACCAGATTAGGGCCTGAAGCCATCCTGCGGTGCTGCAGCCAGGTCACAAGAAAGCGAGTTGAAGAAAGGAGCTCAGGGGCACTGTAATTCACAAACCTGCAGAGTTATAAATGAGAGCTATCGTCCAAAAGTAGACTGAAGTAAGGCTGCCAAGAGGACTCGAAAGCGGGGCAGAATTGCAGGAAACCGATTTCAGGAGGTAGACAGGAATTGCATTGAAAGCATAGGAAAAGAGGCAGAACGTCCACAATGATGCACTTGGCCAAAAAGGGCGTATGCGTTTTTTCCTGAATATATTCAGGAAAAAACGCATACGCCCTTTTTGGCCAACCAAGCAAGCTTGCAAAGGAAATCTGCACTACAATGAAGTCTCACTTCCCCCCGGTCAAAAGGGCCATCTGAAAAAAGTGTAAAATCCAGAAAGGCAACAGGCCATTGAGAACTGGGAGCCTTGTTATGCTGATGGGAGGGATGTAAATTGCCAACAGACACTCAGGAGAAGTGTATGGTGTTTCCTGAAACATCTAAAAAACAAAGCAACAGAGCCTAGGGCACTTCCACTTATGGTCCTATAGCTTAGGGAAATTAAAATCAAAAAGACACAGCCACCCCAAAGTTTGGGACGCCTCCGTTTACAAGAAAACCGTTTACCGTACAAGTTCAATATCACAGAAAGTGAAAAATGGATAAAGAACTTGTGGTACTTACGTACAATGCAGTATCACTCAGCAATGAAATCTATGTCATCAGGCCCATAGCAGCATAATGAGTGGATTCAGGTACGATGATTCTAACTGAAATAAGTCACACAGAAAAAGAAACATCATAAGACATCACTAATACACGGAATGTAAACTTGGCTACACAGGAACTGCATTCCAAAACAGAACAGGGTCTCAAATTTAGAAAACCAACTTATGCTTGCTTAAGGGTAAAGGTGAGTTGGGGTGCTGCATAAAACCAGAGATTGAAATGAGCACAGATAAAGTTCCTTAAGCCAAATATGGAATAGACAAGAGCTACTCCTTGCTCAACGAAATGGACTCAACACCGCATATTAAACGCCTAAGAATGTACCTGACTAGTAAGTATCTTAAAACCTATGGATTGCTATGTCCCAAAAGAGAATCAAGCGTGTGTACAGGGGCATAAACGCAGCAGTGATAGGATTGGAGAGGTTCGGTGAGAAAATGAAGACCCTTTGAAGTCATATTGCATGGTACCCATTACACGGGTCTCAACTCTCCAGGTTTAAGTTATTCTTTCTTCAGCTAAAACATGCATGTGGAACCCAGAGTATGATCAACCATGTGAACGGGAGACGTGTTCAAATATGTCTCAGTTTTCCTCCCCTGGTACTCGGGTGCAACATTCCAGACGCTTTACTAACACTCTCCCCACTTGGAGAGTCAGTCCCTTTAACCTCCTGTTTGGCCCAGTTTGCAATTTCTGCGGAAGATGAACAGGAATAGCGAGAACCAATGAGAGGCTAGCTGGAGGTGTCTGGACGGGCAAATTTAACTCTCATTTCCCACCAGGAAGAGGAATTAACCAAAGGCTCAGCATGCCGGGCCGGAACCAGATTAGGGCCTGAAGCCATCCTGCGCTGTTGCGGCCAGGTCACAAGAAAGCGAGTTGAAGAAAGGAGCTCAGGGGCACTGTAATTCACAAACCTGCAGAGTTATAAATGACAGCTATCGTCCAAAAATAGACTGAAGTAAGGCTGCCAAGAGGACTTGAAAGCGGGGCAGAATTGCAGGAAACCGATTTCAGGAGGTAGACTGGAATTGCATTGAAAGCATAGGAAAAGAGGCAGAACGTCCACAATGATGCACTTGGCCAAAAAGGGCGTATGCGTTTTTTCCTGAATATATTCAGGAAAAAACGCATACGCCCTTTTTGGCCAACCAAGCAAGCTTGCAAAGGAAATCTGCACTACAATGAAGTCTCACTTCCCCCCGGTCAAAAGGGCCATCTGAAAAAAGTGTAAAATCCAGAAAGGCAGGACAGGCCATGGAGAACTGGGAGCCTTGTTATGCTGATGGGCGGGATGTAAATTGCCAACAACCACTCGGGAGAAGTGTATGGTGTTTCCTGAAACATCTAAAAAACAAAGCAACAGAACCTAGGGCACTTCCACTTATGGTCCTATAGCTTAGGGAAATTAAAATCAAAAAGACACAGCCACCCCAAAGTTTGGAACGGCTCTGTTTACAAGAACCTCGTTTACAGTACAAGTTCAACATCGCAGAAAGTGAAACATGGATAAAGAAGTTGTGGTATTTACTTACAAAGCAATATCACTCAGCAATGAAATCTGTGTCATCAGGCCCTTAGCAGCACAATGAGTGGATTCAGGTATGATGATTCTAACTGAAATAAGTCACACAGAAAAAGAAACATCATAAGATATCAGTAATACACGGAATGTAAACTTGGCTACACAGGAACTGAATTACAGAACAGAACAGGGTCTCAAATTTAGAAAACCAACTTATGCTTGCTTAAGGGGAAAGGTGAGTTGGGGTGCTGCATAAAACCAGAGATTGAAATGAGCACAGATAAAGTTCCTTAAGTCAAATATGGAATAGACAAGAGCTACTCCTTGCTCAACGAAATGGACTCAACACCGCATATTAAACGCCTAAGAATGTACCTGACTAGTAAGTATCTTAAAACCTATGGATTGCTATGTCTCCGAAAGAGAATCAAGCATGTGTACAGGGTCATAAACGCAGCAGTGATAGGATTGGAGAGGTTCGGTGAGCAAATGAAGACCATTTGAAGTCATATTGCATGGTACCCATTACACGGGTCTTAACTCTCCAGGTTTAAGGTATTCTTCCTTCAGCTTAAACATGCATGTGGAACCCAAGTATGATCAACCATGTGAACGGGAGACGTGTTCAAATATGTCTCAGTTTTCCTCCCCTGGTACTCGGGTGCAACATTCCAGACGCTTTACTAACACTCTCCCCACTTGGAGAGTCAGTCCCTTTAACCTCCTGTTTGGCCCAGTTTGCAATTTCTGCGGAAGATGAACAGGAATAGCGGGAACCAATGAGAGACTAGCTGGAGGTGTCTGGACGGGCAAATTTAACTCTCATTTCCCACCAGGAAGAGGAAATAACCAAAGGCTCAGCGTGCCGTGCCGGAACCAGATTAGGGCCTGAAGCCATCCTGCGGTGTTGCGGCCAGGTCACAAGAAAGCGAGTTGAAGAAAGGAGCTCAGGGGCACTGTAATTCACAAACCTGCAGAGTTATAAATGACAGCTATCGTCCAAAAATAGACTGAAGTAAGGCTGCCAAGAGGACTTGAAAGCGGGGCAGAATTGCAGGAAACCGATTTCAGGAGGTAGACTGGAATTGCATTGAAAGCATAGGAAAAGAGGCAGAACGTCCACAATGATGCACTTGGCCAAAAAGGGCGTATGCATTTTTTCCTGAATATATTCAGGAAAAAACGCATACGCACCTTTTGGCCAACCAAGCAAGCTTGCAAAGGAAATCTGCACTACAATGAAGTCTCACTTCCCCCCGGTCAAAAGGGCCATCTGAAAAAAGTGTAAAATCCAGAAAGGCAAAAGGCCATTGAGAACTGGGAGCCTTGTTATGCTGATGGGCGGGATGTAAATTGCCAACAGACACTTGGGAGAAGTGTATGGTGTTTCCTGAAACATCTAAAAAACAAAGCAACAGAGCCTAGGGCACTTCCACTTATGGTCCTATAGCTTAGGGAAATTAAAATCAAAAAGACACAGCCACCCCAAAGTTGGAACGGCTCTGTTTACAAGAACCTCGTTTACAGTACAAGTTCAACATCGCAGAAAGTGAAAAATGGATAAAGAAGTTGTGGTATTCACTTACAAAGCAATATCACTCAGCAATGAAATCTATGTCATCAGGCCCTTAGCAGCACAATGAGTGGATTCAGGTATGATGATTCTAACTGAAATAAGTCACACAGAAAAAGAAACATCATAAGATATCAGTAATACACGGAATGGAAACTTGGCTACACAGGAACTGAATTACAGAACAGAACAGGGTCTCAAATTTAGAAAACCAACTTATGCTTGCTTAAGGGGAAAGGTGAGTTGGGGTGCTGCATAAAACCAGAGATTGAAATGAGCACAGATAAAGTTCCTTAAGCCAAATATGGAATAGACAAGAGCTACTCCTTGCTCAACGAAATGGACTCAACACCGCATATTAAACGCCTAAGAATGTACCTGACTAGTAAGTATCTTAAAACCTATAGATTGCTATGTCTCCGAAAGAGAATCAAGCATGTGTACAGGGGCATAAACGCAGCAGTGATAGGATTGGAGAGGTTCGGTGAGCAAATGAAGACCCTTTGAAGTCATATTGCATGGTACCCATTCCACGGGTTTCAACTACCCAGGTTTAAGGTATTCTTCCTTCAGCTAAAACATGCATGTGGAACCTAGAGTATGATCAACCATTTGATTGGGAGACGTGTTCAAATATGTCTCAGTTTTCCTACCCTGGTACTCGGGTGCAACATTCCAGACGCTTTACTAACACTCTCCTGACTTGGAGAGTCAGCGCCTTTAACCTCCTGTTTGGCCCAGTTTGCAATTTCTGCGGAAGACGAACAGGAATAGCGAGAACCAATGAGAGGCTAGCTGGAGGTGTCTGGACGGGCAAATTTAACTCTCATTTCCAACCAGGAAGAGGAAATAACCAAAGGCTCAGCGTGCCGTGCCGGAACCAGATTAGGGCCTGAAGCCATCCTGCGGTGCTGCAGCCAGGTCACAAGAAAGCGAGTTGAAGAAAGGAGCTCAGGGGCACTGTAATTCACAAACCTGCAGAGTTATAAATGACAGCTATCGTCCAAAAGTAGACTGAAGTAAGGCTGCCAAGAGGACTCGAAAGCGGGGCAGAATTGCAGGAAACCGATTTCAGGAGGTAGACAGGAATTGCATTGAAAGCATAGGAAAAGAGGCAGAACGTCCACAATGATGCACTTGGCCAAAAAGGGCGTATGCGTTTTTTCCTGAATATATTCAGGAAAAAACGCATACGCCCTTTTTGGCCAACCAAGCAAGCTTGCAAAGGAAATCTGCACTACAATGAAGTCTCACTTCCCCCCGGTCAAAAGGGCCATCTGAAAAAAGTGTCAAATCCAGAAAGGCAACAGGCCATTGAGAACTGGGAGTCTTGTTATGCTGATGGGAGGGATGTAGATTGCCAACAACCACTCGGGAGAAGTGTATGGTGTTTCCTGAAACATCTAAAAAACAAAGCAACAGAACCTAGGGCACTTCCACTTATGGTCCTATAGCTTAGGGAAATTAAAATCAAAAAGACACAGCCACCCCAAAGTTTGGAACGGCTCTGTTTACAAGAACCTCGTTTACAGTACAAGTTCAACATCGCAGAAAGTGAAAAATGGATAAAGAAGTTGTGGTATTTACTTACAAAGCAATATCACTCAGCAATGAAATCTGTGTCATCAGGCCCTTAGCAGCACAATGAGTGGATTCAGGTATGATGATTCTAACTGAAATAAGTCACACAGAAAAAGAAACATCATAAGATATCAGTAATACACGGAATGTAAACTTGGCTACACAGGAACTGAATTACAGAACAGAACAGGGTCTCAAATTTAGAAAACCAACTTATGCTTGCTTAAGGGGAAAGGTGAGTTGGGGTGCTGCATAAAACCAGAGATTGAAATGAGCACAGATAAAGTTCCTTAAGCCAAATATGGAACAGACAAGAGCTACTCCTTGCTCAACGAAATGGACTCAACACCGCATATTAAACGCCTAAGAATGTACCTGACTAGTAAGTATCTTAAAACCTATAGATTGCTATGTCTCCGAAAGAGAATCAAGCATGTGTACAGGGTCATAAACGCAGCAGTGATAGGATTTGAGAGGTTCGGTGAGCAAATGAAGACCCTTTGAAGTCATATTGCATGGTACCCATTCCACGGGTTTCAACTACCCAGGTTTAAGGTATTCTTCCTTCAGATAAAACATGCATGTGGAACCTAGAGTATGATCAACAATGTGATCGGGAGATGTGTTCAAATATGTCTCAGTTTTCGTACCCTGGTACTCGGGTGCAACATTCCAGACGCTTTACTAACACTCTCCCGACTTGGAGAGTCAGTCCCTTTAACCTCCTGTTTGGCCCAGTTTGCAATTTCTGCGGAAGATGAACAGGAATAGCGAGAACCAATGAGAGGCTAGCTGGAGGTGTCTGGACGGGCAAATTTAACTCTCATTTCCCACCAGGAAGTGGAATTAACCAAAGGCTCAGCATGCCGGGCCGGAACCAGATTAGGGCCTGAAGCCATCCTGCGGTGTTGCGGCCAGGTCACAAGAAAGCGAGTTGAAGAAAGGAGCTCAGGGGCACTGTAATTCACAAATCTGCAGAGTTATAAATGAGAGCTATCGTCCAAAAGTAAACTGAAGTACGGCTGCCAAGAGGACTCGAAAGCGGGGAAGAATTGCAGGAAACCGATTTCAGGAGGTAGACTGGAATTGCATTGAAAGCATAGGAAAAGAGGCAGAACGTCCACAATGATGCACTTGGCCAAAAAGGGCGTATGCGTTTTTTCCTGAATATATTCAGGAAAAAACGCATACGCCCTTTTTGGCCAACCAAGCAAGCTTGCAAAGGAAATCTGCACTACAATGAAGTCTCACTTCCCCCCGGTCAAAAGGGCCATCTGAAAAAAGTGTAAAATCCAGAAAGGCAGGACAGGCCATAGAGAACTGGGAGCCTTGTTATGCTGATGGGCGGGATGTAAATTGCCAACAACCACTCGGGAGAAGTGTATGGTGTTTCCTGAAACATCTAAAAAACAAAGCAACAGAACCTAGGGCACTTCCACTTATGGTCCTATAGCTTAGGGAAATTAAAATCAAAAAGACACAGCCACCCCAAAGTTTGGAACGGCTCTGTTTACAAGAACCTCGTTTACAGTACAAGTTCAACATCGCAGAAAGTGAAAAATGGATAAAGATGTTGTGGTATTTACTTACAAAGCAATATCACTCAGCAATGAAATCTGTGTCACAAGGCCCTTAGCAGCACAATGAGTGGATTCAGGTATGATGATTCTAACTGAAATAAGTCACACAGAAAAAGAAACATCATAAGATATCAGTAATACACGGAATGTAAACTTGGCTACACAGGAACTGAATTACAGAACAGAACAGGGTCTCAAATTTAGAAAACCAACTTATGCTTGCTTAAGGGTAAAGGTGAGTTGGGGTGCTGCATAAAACCAGAGATTGAAATGAGCACAGATAAAGTTCCTTAAGACAAATATGGAATAGACAAGAGCTACTCCTTGCTCAACGAAATGGACTCAACACCGCATATTAAACTCCTAAGAATGTACCTGACTAGTAAGTATCTTAAAACCTATGGATTGCTATGTCTCCGAAAGAGAATCAAGCATGTGTACAGGGTCATAAACGCAGCAGTGATAGGATTGGAGAGGTTCAGTGAGCAAATGAAGACCCTTTGAAGTCATATTGCATGGTACCCATTCCACGGGTCTTAACTCTCCAGGTTTAAGGTATTCTTCCTTCAGCTAAAACATGCATGTGGAACCCAAGTATGATCAACCATGTGAACGGGAGACGTGTTCAAATATGTCTCAGTTTTCCTCCCCTGGTACTCGGGTGCAACATTCCAGACGCTTTACTAACACTCTCCCCACTTGGAGAGTCAGCGCCTTTAACCTCCTGTTTGGCCCAGTTTGCAATTTCTGCGGAAGATGAACAGGAATAGCGAGAACCAATGAGAGACTAGCTGGAGGTGTCTGGACGGGCAAATTTAACTCTCATTTCCCACCAGGAAGAGGAATTAAGCAAAGGCTCAGCGTGCCGTGCCGGAACTAGATTAGGGCCTGAAGCCATCCTGCGGTGTTGCGGCCAGGTCACAAGAAACCGAGTTTAAGAAAGGAGCTCAGGGGCACTGTAATTCACAAACCTGCAAAGTTATAAATGACAGCTATCGTCCAAAAATAGACTGAAGTAAGGCTGCCAAGAGGACTTGAAAGCGGGGCAGAATTGCAGGAAACCGATTTCAGGAGGTAGACTGGAATTGCATTGAAAGCATAGGAAAAGAGGCAGAACGTCCACAATGATGCACTTGGCCAAAAAGGGCGTATGCGTTTTTTCCTGAATATATTCAGGAAAAAACGCATACGCCCTTTTTGGCCAACCAAGCAAGCTTGCAAAGGAAATCTGCACTACAATGAAGTCTCACTTCCCCCCGGTCAAAAGGGCCATCTGAAAAAAGTGTAAAATCCAGAAAGGCAGGACAGGCCATGGAGAACTGGGAGCCTTGTTATGCTGATGGGCGGGATGTAAATTGCCAACAACCACTCGGGAGAAGTGTATGGTGTTTCCTGAAACATCTGAAAAACAAAGCAACAGAACCTAGGGCACTTCCACTTATGGTCCTATAGCTTAGGGAAATTAAATTCAAAAAGACACAGCCACCCCAAAGTTTGGGACGCCTCCGTTTACAAGAACCCCGTTTACCGTACAAGTTCAATATCACAGAAAGTGAAAAATGGATAAAGAACTTGTGGTACTTACGTACAATGCAGTATCACTCAGCAATGAAATCTATGTCATCAGGCCCATAGCAGCATAATGAGTGGATTCAGGTACGATGATTCTAACTGAAATAAGTCACACAGAAAAAGAAACATCATAAGATATCACTAATACACGGAATGTAAACTTGGCTACACAGGAACTGCATTCCAAAACAGAACAGGGTCTCAAATTTAGAAAACCAACTTATGCTTGCTTAAGGGGAAAGGTGAGTTGGGGTGCTGCATAAAACCAGAGATTGAAATGAGCACAGATAAAGTTCCTTAAGCCAAATATGGAATAGACAAGAGCTACTCCTTGCTCAACGAAATGGACTCAACACCGCATATTAAACGCCTAAGAATGTACCTGACTAGTAAGTATCTTAAAACCTATGGATTGCTATGTCTCCAAAAGAGAATCAAGCGTGTGTACAGGGGCATAAACGCAGCAGTGATAGGATTGGAGAGGTTCGGTGAGCAAATGAAGACCCTTTGAAGTCATATTGCATGGTACCCATTACACGGGTCTCAACTCTCCAGGTTTAAGGTATTCTTCCTTCAGTTGAAACATGTATGTGGAACCCAGAGTATGATCAACCATGTGAACGGGAGACGTGTTCAAATATGTCTCAGTTTTCCTCCCCTGGTACTCGGGTGCAACATTCCAGACGCTTTACTAACACTCTCCCCACTTGGAGAGTCAGTCCCTTTAACCTCCTGTTTGGCCCAGTTTGCAATTTCTGCGGAAGATGAACAAGAATAGCGAGAACCAATGAGAGGCTAGCTGGAGGTGTCTGGACGGGCAAATTTAACTCTCATTTCCCACCAGGAAGAGGAATTAACCAAAGGCTCAGCATGCCGGGCCGGAACCAGATTAGGGCCTGAAGCCATCCTGCGGTGTTGCGGCCAGGTCACAAGAAAGCGAGTTGAAGAAAGGAGCTCAGGGGCACTGTAATTCACAAACCTGCAGACTTATAAATGACAGCTATCGTCCAAAAATAGACTGAAGTAAGGCTGCCAAGAGGACTTGAAAGCGGCGCAGAATTGCAGGAAACCGATTTCAGGAGGTAGACTGGAATTGCATTGAAAGCATAGGAAAAGAGGCAGAACGTCCACAATGATGCACTTGGCCAAAAAGGGCGTATGCGTTTTTTCCTGAATATATTCAGGAAAAAACGCATACGCCCTTTTTGGCCAACCAAGCAAGCTTGCAAAGGAAATCTGCACTACAATGAAGTCTCACTTCCCCCCGGTCAAAAGGGCCATCTGAAAAAAGTGTAAAATCCAGAAAGGCAGGACAGGCCATGGAGAACTGGGAGCCTTGTTATGCTGATGGGCGGGATGTAAATTGCCAACAACCACTCGGGAGAAGTGTATGGTGTTTCCTGAAACATCTAAAAAACAAAGCAACAGAACCTAGGGCACTTCCACTTATGGTCCTATAGCTTAGGGAAATTAAAATCAAAAAGACACAGCCACCCCAAAGTTTGGAACGGCTCTGTTTACAAGAACCTCGTTTACAGTACAAGTTCAACATCGCAGAAAGTGAAAAATGGATAAAGAAGTTGTGGTATTTACTTACAAAGCAATATCACTCAGCAATGAAATCTGTGTCACAAGGCCCTTAGCAGCACAATGAGTGGATTCAGGTATGATGATTCTAACTGAAATAAGTCACACAGAAAAAGAAACATCATAAGATATCAGTAATACACGGAATGTAAACTTGGCTACACAGGAACTGAATTACAGAACAGAACAGGGTCTCAAATTTAGAAAACCAACTTATGCTTGCTTAAGGGGAAAGGTGAGTTGGGGTGCTGCATAAAACCAGAGATTGAAATGAGCACAGATAAAGTTCCTTAAGACAAATATGGAATAGACAAGAGCTACTCCTTGCTCAACGAAATGGACTCAACACCGCATATTAAACGCCTAAGAATGTACCTGACTAGTAAGTATCTTAAAACCTATGGATTGCTATGTCTCCGAAAGAGAATCAAGCATGTGTACAGGGTCATAAACGCAGCAGTGATAGGATTGGAGAGGTTCGGTGAGCAAATGAAGACCATTTGAAGTCATATTGCGTGGTACCCATTACACAGGTCTTAACTTTCCAGGTTTAAGGTATTCTTCCTTCAGCTAAAACATGCATGTGGAACCCAAGTATGATCAACCATGTGAACGGGAGACGTGTTCAAATATGTCTCAGTTTTCCTCCCCTGGTACTCGGGTGCTGCCGGGGACCAGCCCCAGCTGAACAGGATTCACCCAAAGGAGAAGACAGAGTCGGCGTGGACAGAACTCAGTACACCTCAGAGGATGCAAGGATCTGACAAATTTATTTTCAAGATTCCAAAAGCTTTTATACTATAAAATGATCTCATTTTCAAATTTAACATTTTCATTTCCACGCCGAAAACTCCCCCACATAGGCCACAAAACAAAGGTGATTTACATCAGCAGATTGATCAAAACAGGTTAGGTAATTTTCCTATCGTCCAGAGTTCTTTCTTCTCCTGTGGTTAGTCACATGTTGGTCACATCTAGGTCAGGAACTCTGTTTGTTCTTCTCAGGAGATTAAAGTGTTCTTGTACTTGCACATTCTGCTTGATCAAGCCATAAACTTAAACATATACTTCTATTAGTGATTAACAATATTCAAATAACATTTCATCTACAAATTTCCCAACCCTACCATAATAATCAAAACAATATACATTATTTTTATGCTTCTAAAAAACTATGGGAGCGGGCATTGTACCATAAACTCATTGATTAAACTCACTGTTGCATAAAAACTCGCCACCATACCCAGGTATTTTCCAACATGTTTATAACTTCACTGGGAGGCCATGACTCTTACAATTTTTCTTTTAAAATCAAAAAGCTACTGCAGAAATATTCCCACCATTGTATTTCCCCAACAAATATAATCATTAAAGGAGCCGAAGTAGTTACAATTCTCCTCTTGATTTTTACCCTAACTTGGGGTTTTTCTTAAACCCCTGCATAAAAACTATACATTTTTCCCAACACCAATAGCAATCCTATAAAAATCACCTTAGGCAAAGGCAGGGGAAGACAAGGGGAGCCACACAGAGGAAAGCTTTGCTTCCACACAGAGAAAAGCTGTGGTTCACGGAGGAAATGGGAAACAAAGCCCTGCTGCGGTGGAAGAGCAGTTGCCATTGGTCAGGTCTCTGGTCTGCTACCTGGGTTCCCATCTGAGCTGGGCGTGGGAAGAGAAGCAGCCATGGGGACAAGAGACCTCTCTCGAAAGGGGTGAGGGTTCAGGCTCCTGCAAAGTTGGGGGGGTGAGGGTCTATGCCCCACCTCTGTTGGCCCCCAAGTTCTCTCCTGATGGCCCCTCTGCGACTGTGCCTGTCTTAGGTTGTTCCTTCCCTGAGGAATCTTACCCGTCTCTGGCTAACCAGCCATCCTCCGGGGCCAAGCAGGGAGATGTGAGGTGTGCGAGTGAGCGAGGTGCAGCGCCCCCAGAGAAGGTCAGTTCTCTGTCACCTTGGTAGCCTATGCCCCCGTGGCCTCCACACCCAGCACCTGCCCTGGGATTCCCTCGCCAACTGGCGGGGCCCCGGCTCTGATCACATGTCTTCGGGAACCCAGGTTTCTCCTCCAGAGAGGGCCCAGCTTACAGCACTGGGCAAGAGAGACCAATTACACGGCACCAGCCACCAGGAGGCAGGAAGCTTTGCAAACGAGAACTTTACTTTTCCATATTTACACCTGACAGCACCAGCTTTGCTTGGCACTATGGGTCTCATTGTACCTGGCAGTACCAGCTTTGCTTGGCACTATGGGTCTCGTCCGTGCTGAGACTCAAAGGCACTTCCTATACGGCTCCCGGCAGGGTGCAACATTCCAGACGCTTTACTAACACTCTCCCCACTTGGAGAGTCAGCGCCTTTAACCTCCTGTTTGGCCCAGTTTGCAATTTCTGCGGAAGATGAACAGGAATAGCGAGAACCAATGAGAGACTAGCTGGAGGTGTCTGGACGGGCAAATTTAACTCTCATTTCCCACCAGGAAGAGGAAATAACCAAAGGCTCAGCATGCCATGCCGGAACCAGATTAGGGCCTGAAGCCATCCTGCGGTGTTGTGGCCAGGTCACAAGAAAGCGAGTTGAAGAAAGGAGCTCAGGGGCACTGTAATTCACAAACCTGCAGAGTTATAAATGACAGCTATCGTCCAAAAATAGACTGAAGTAAGGCTGCCAAGAGGACTTGAAAGCGGGGCAGAATTGCAGGAAACCGATTTCAGGAGGTAGACTGGAATTGCATTGAAAGCATAGGAAAAGAGGCAGAACGTCCACAATGATGCACTTGGCCAAAAAGGGCGTATGCGTTTTTTCCTGAATATATTCAGGAAAAAACGCATACGCCCTTTTTGGCCAACCAAGCAAGCTTGCAAAGGAAATCTGCACTACAATGAAGTCTCACTTCCCCCCGGTCAAAAGGGCCATCTGAAAAAAGTGTAAAATCCAGAAAGGCAGGACAGGCCATTGAGAACTGGGTGCCTTGTTATGCTGATGGGCGGGATGTAAATTGCCAACAGACACTTGGGAGAAGTGTATGGTGTTTCCTGAAACATCTAAAAAACAAAGCAACAGAGCCTAGGGCACTTCCACTTATGGTCCTATAGCTTAGGGAAATTAAAATCAAAAAGACACAGCCACCCCAAAGTTTGGAACGGCTCTGTTTACAAGAACCTCGTTTACAGTACAAGTTCAACATCGCAAAAAGTGAAAAATGGATAAAGAAGTTGTGGTATTCACTTACAAAGCAATATCACTCAGCAATGAAATCTATGTCATCAGGCCCTTAGCAGCACAATGAGTGGATTCAGGTATGATGATTCTAACTGAAATAAGTCACACAGAAAAAGAAACATCATAAGATATCAGTAATACACGGAATGGAAACTTGGCTACACAGGAACTGAATTACAGAACAGAACAGGGTCTCAAATTTAGAAAACCAACTTATGCTTGCTTAAGGGGAAAGGTGAGTTGGGGTGCTGCATAAAACCAGAGATTGAAATGAGCACAGATAAAGTTCCTTAAGCCAAATATGGAATAGACAAGAGCTACTCCTTGCTCAACGAAATGGACTCAACACCGCATATTAAACGCCTAAGAATGTACCTGACTAGTAAGTATCTTAAAACCTATGGATTGCTATGTCTCCGAAAGAGAATCAAGCATGTGTACAGGGTCATAAACGCAGCAGTGATAGGATTGGAGAGGTTCGGTGAGCAAATGAAGACCCTTTGAAGTCATATTGCATGGTACCCATTACACGGGTCTTAACTCTCCAGGTTTAAGGTATTCTTCCTTCAGCTAAAACATGCATGTGGAACCCAAGTATGATCAACCATGTGAACGGGAGACGTGTTCAAATATGTCTCAGTTTTCCTCCCCTGGTACTCGGGTGCAACATTCCAGACGCTTTACTAACACTCTCCCCACTTGGAGAGTCAGCGCCTTTAACCTCCTGTTTGGCCCAGTTTGCAATTTCTGCGGAAGATGAACAGGAATAGCGAGAACCAATGAGAGACTAGCTGGAGGTGTCTGGACGGGCAAATTTAACTCTCATTTCCCACCAGGAAGAGGAATTAACCAAAGGCTCAGAATGCCGGGCCGGAACCAGATTAGGGCCTGAAGCCATCCTGCGGTGTTGCGGCCAGGTCACAAGAAAGCGAGTTGAAGAAAGGAGCTCAGGGGCACTGTAATTCACAAACCTGCAGAGTTATAAATGACAGCTATCGTCCAAAAATAGACTGAAGTAAGGCTGCCAAGAGGACTTGAAAGCGGGGCAGAATTGCAGGAATCCGATTTCAGGAGGTAGACTGGAATTGCATTGAAAGCATAGGAAAAGAGGCAGAACGTCCACAATGATGCACTTGGCCAAAAAGGGCGTATGCGTTTTTTCCTGAATATATTCAGGAAAAGACGCATACGCCCTTTTTGGCCAACCAAGCAAGCTTGCAAAGGAAATCTGCACTACAATGAAGTCTCACTTCCCCCCGGTCAAAAGGGCCATCTGAAAAAAGTGTAAAATCCAGAAAGGCAGGACAGGCCATGGAGAACTGGGAGCCTTGTTATGCTGATGGGCGGGATGTAAATTGCCAACAGACACTCAGGAGAAGTGTATGGTGTTTCCTGAAACATCTAAAAAACAAAGCAACAGAACCTAGGGCACTTCCACTTATGGTCCTATAGCTTAGGGAAATTAAAATCAAAAAGACACAGCCACCCCAAAGTTTGGAACGGCTCTGTTTACAAGAACCTCGTTTACAGTACAAGTTCAACATCGCAGAAAGTGAAAAATGGATAAAGAAGTTGTGGTGTTTACTTACAAAGCAATATCACTCAGCAATGAAATCTGTGTCACAAGGCCCTTAGCAGCACAATGAGTGGATTCAGGTATGATGATTCTAACTGAAATAAGTCACACAGAAAAAGAAACATCATAAGATATCAGTAATACACGGAATGTAAACTTGGCTACACAGGAACTGAATTACAGAACAGAACAGGGTCTCTAATTTAGAAAACCAACTTATGCTTGCTTAAGGGTAAAGGTGAGTTGCGGTGCTGCATAAAACCAGAGATTGAAATGAGCACAGATAAAGTTCCTTAAGTCAAATATGGAATAGACAAGAGCTACTCCTTGCTCAACGAAATGGACTCAACACCGCATATTAAACGCCTAAGAATGTACCTGACTAGTAAGTATCTTAAAACCTATGGATTGCTATGTCTCCGAAAGAGAATCAAGCATGTGTACAGGGTCATAAACGCAGCAGTGATAGGATTGGAGAGGTTCGGTGAGCAAATGAAGACCCTTTGAAGTCATATTGCATGGTACCCATTCCACGGGTTTCAACTACCCAGGCTTAAGGTATTCTTCCTTCAGATATAACATGCATGTGGAACCTAGAGTATGATCAACCATGTGATTGGGAGACGTGTTCAAATATGTCTCAGTTTTCGTACCCTGGTACTCGGGTGCAACATTCCAGATGCTTTACTAACACTCTCCCGACTTGGAGAGTCAGTCCCTTTAACCTCCTGTTTGGCCCAGTTTGCAATTTCTGCGGAAGATGAACAGGAATAGCGAGAACCAATGAGAGGCTAGCTGGAGGTGTCTGGACGGGCAAATTTAACTCTCATTTCCCACCAGGAAGAGGAATTAACCAAAGGCTCAGAATGCCGGGCCGGAACCAGATTAGGGCCTGAAGCCATCCTGCGGTGTTGCGGCCAGGTCACAAGAAAGCGAGTTGAAGAAAGGAGCTCAGGGGCACTGTAATTCACAAACCTGCAGAGTTATAAATGAGAGCTATCGTCCAAAAGTAGACTGAAGTAAGGCTGCCAAGAGGACTCGAAAGCGGGGCAGAATTGCAGGAAACCGATTTCAGGAGGTAGACTGGAATTGCATTGAAAACATAGGAAAAGAGGCAGAACGTCCACAATGATGCACTTGGCCAAAAAGGGCGTATGCGTTTTTTCCTGAATATATTCAGGAAAAAACGCATACGCCCTTTTTGGCCAACCAAGCAAGCTTGCAAATGAAATCTGCACTACAATGAAGTCTCTCTTCCTCCGGGTCAAAAGGGCCATCTGAAAAAAGTGTAAAATCCAGAAAGGCAACAGGCCATTGAGAACTGGGAGCCTTGTTATGCTGATGGGAGGGATGTAAATTGCCAACAGACACTCAGGAGAAGTGTATGGTGTTTCCTGAAACATCTAAAAAACAAAGCAACAGAGCCTAGGGCACTTCCACTTATGGTCCTATAGCTTAGGGAAATTAAAATCAAAAAGACACAGCCACCCCAAAGTTTGGAACGGCTCTGTTTACAAGAACCTCGTTTACAGTACAAGTTCAACATCGCAGAAAGTGAAAAATGGAGAAAGAAGTTGTGGTATTTACTTACAAAGCAATATCACTCAGCAATGAAATCTGTGTCACAAGGCCCTTAGCAGCACAATGAGTGGATTCAGGTATGATGATTCTAACTGAAATAAGTCACACAGAAAAAGAAACATCATAAGATATCAGTAATACACGGAATGTAAACTTGGCTACACAGGAACTGAATTACAGAACAGAACAGGGTCTCAAATTTAGAAAACCAACTTATGCTTGCTTAAGGGGAAAGGTGAGTTGGGGTGCTGCATAAAACCAGAGATTGAAATGAGCACAGATAAAGTTCCTTAAGTCAAATATGGAATAGACAAGAGCTACTCCTTGCTCAACGAAATGGACTCAACACCGCATATTAAACGCCTCAGAATGTACCTGACTAGTAAGTATCTTAAAACCTATGGATTGCTATGTCTCCGAAAGAGAATCAAGCATGTGTACAGGGTCATAAACGCAGCAGTGATAGGATTGGAGAGGTTCGGTGAGCAAATGAAGACCCTTTGAAGTCATATTGCATGGTACCCATTACACGGGTCTTAACTCTCCAGGTTTAAGGTATTCTTCCTTCAGCTAAAACATGCATGTGGAACCCAAGTATGATCAACCATGTGAACGGGAGACGTGTTCAAATATGTCTCAGTTTTCCTCCCCTGGTACTCGGGTGCAACATTCCAGACGCTTTACTAACACTCTCCCCACTTGGAGAGTCAGCGCCTTTAACCTCCTGTTTGGCCCAGTTTGCAATTTCTGCGGAAGATGAACAGGAATAGCGAGAACCAATGAGAGACTAGCTGGAGGTGTCTGGACGGGCAAATTTAACTCTCATTTCCCACCAGGAAGAGGAATTAACCAAAGGCTCAGCATGCCGGGCCGGAACCAGATTAGGGCATGAAGCCATCCTGCGGTGTTGCGGCCAGGTCACAAGAAAGCGAGTTGAAGAAAGGAGCTCAGGGGCACTGTAATTCACAAACCTGCAGAGTTATAAATGACAGCTATCGTCCAAAAATAGACTGAAGTAAGGCTGCCAAGAGGACTTGAAAGCGGGGCAGAATTGCAGGAATCCGATTTCAGGAGGTAGACTGGAATTGCATTGAAAGCATAGGAAAAGAGGCAGAACGTCCACAATGATGCACTTGGCCAAAAAGGGCGTATGCGTTTTTTCCTGAATATATTCAGGAAAAGACGCATACGCCCTTTTTGGCCAACCAAGCAAGCTTGCAAAGGAAATCTGCACTACAATGAAGTCTCACTTCCCCCCGGTCAAAAGGGCCATCTGAAAAAAGTGTAAAATCCAGAAAGGCAGGACAGGCCATGGAGAACTGGGAGCCTTGTTATGCTGATGGGCGGGATGTAAATTGCCAACAGACACTCAGGAGAAGTGTATGGTGTTTCCTGAAACATCTAAAAAACAAAGCAACAGAACCTAGGGCACTTCCACTTATGGTCCTATAGCTTAGGGAAATTAAAATCAAAAAGACACAGCCACCCCAAAGTTTGGAACGGCTCTGTTTACAAGAACCTCGTTTACAGTACAAGTTCAACATCGCAGAAAGTGAAAAATGGATAAAGAAGTTGTGGTATTTACTTACAAAGCAATATCACTCAGCAATGAAATCTGTGTCACAAGGCCCTTAGCAGCACAATGAGTGGATTCAGGTATGATGATTCTAACTGAAATAAGTCACACAGAAAAAGAAACATCATAAGATATCAGTAATACACGGAATGTAAACTTGGCTACACAGGAACTGAATTACAGAACAGAACAGGGTCTCAAATTTAGAAAACCAACTTATGCTTGCTTAAGGGTAAAGGTGAGTTGGGGTGCTGCATAAAACCAGAGATTGAAATGAGCACAGATAAAGTTCCTTAAGTCAAATATGGAATAGACAAGAGCTACTCCTTGCTCAACGAAATGGACTCAACACCGCATATTAAACGCCTAAGAATGTACCTGACTAGTAAGTATCTTAAAACCTATGGATTGCTATGTCTCCGAAAGAGAATCAAGCATGTGTACAGGGTCATAAACGCAGCAGTGATAGGATTGGAGAGGTTCGGTGAGCAAATGAAGACCCTTTGAAGTCATATTGCATGGTACCCATTCCACGGGTTTCAACTACCCAGGCTTAAGGTATTCTTCCTTCAGATATAACATGCATGTGGAACCTAGAGTATGATCAACCATGTGATTGGGAGACGTGTTCAAATATGTCTCAGTTTTCGTACCCTGGTACTCGGGTGCAACATTCCAGACGCTTTACTAACACTCTCCCGACTTGGAGAGTCAGTCCCTTTAACCTCCTGTTTGGCCCAGTTTGCAATTTCTGCGGAAGATGAACAGGAATAGCGAGAACCAATGAGAGGCTAGCTGGAGGTGTCTGGACGGGCAAATTTAACTCTCATTTCCCACCAGGAAGAGGAATTAACCAAAGGCTCAGAATGCCGGGCCGGAACCAGATTAGGGCCTGAAGCCATCCTGCGGTGTTGCGGCCAGGTCACAAGAAAGCGAGTTGAAGAAAGGAGCTCAGGGGCACTGTAATTCACAAACCTGCAGAGTTATAAATGAGAGCTATCGTCCAAAAGTAGACTGAAGTAAGGCTGCCAAGAGGACTCGAAAGCGGGGCAGAATTGCAGGAAACCGATTTCAGGAGGTAGACTGGAATTGCATTGAAAACATAGGAAAAGAGGCAGAACGTCCACAATGATGCACTTGGCCAAAAAGGGCGTATGCGTTTTTTCCTGAATATATTCAGGAAAAAACGCATACGCCCTTTTTGGCCAACCAAGCAAGCTTGCAAAGGAAATCTGCACTACAATGAAGTCTCTCTTCCTCCGGGTCAAAAGGGCCATCTGAAAAAAGTGTAAAATCCAGAAAGGCAACAGGCCATTGAGAACTGGGAGCCTTGTTATGCTGATGGGAGGGATGTAAATTGCCAACAGACACTCAGGAGAAGTGTATGGTGTTTCCTGAAACATCTAAAAAACAAAGCAACAGAGCCTAGGGCACTTCCACTTATGGTCCTATAGCTTAGGGAAATTAAAATCAAAAAGACACAGCCACCCCAAAGTTTGGAACGGCTCTGTTTACAAGAACCTCGTTTACAGTACAAGTTCAACATCGCAGAAAGTGAAAAATGGAGAAAGAAGTTGTGGTATTTACTTACAAAGCAATATCACTCAGCAATGAAATCTGTGTCACAAGGCCCTTAGCAGCACAATGAGTGGATTCAGGTATGATGATTCTAACTGAAATAAGTCACACAGAAAAAGAAACATCATAAGATATCAGTAATACACGGAATGTAAACTTGGCTACACAGGAACTGAATTACAGAACAGAACAGGGTCTCAAATTTAGAAAACCAACTTATGCTTGCTTAAGGGGAAAGGTGAGTTGGGGTGCTGCATAAAACCAGAGATTGAAATGAGCACAGATAAAGTTCCTTAAGTCAAATATGGAATAGACAAGAGCTACTCCTTGCTCAACGAAATGGACTCAACACCGCATATTAAACGCCTAAAAATGTACCTGACTAGTAAGTATCTTAAAACCTATGGATTGCTATGTCTCCGAAAGAGAATCAAGCATGTGTACAGGGTCATAAACGCAGCAGTGATAGGATTGGAGAGGTTCGGTGAGCAAATGAAGACCCTTTGAAGTCATATTGCATGGTACCCATTACACGGGTCTTAACTCTCCAGGTTTAAGGTATTCTTCCTTCAGCTAAAACATGCATGTGGAACCCAAGTATGATCAACCATGTGAACGGGAGACGTGTTCAAATATGTCTCAGTTTTCCTACCCTGGTACTCGGGTGCAACATTCCAGACGCTTTACTAACACTCTCCCCACTTGGAGAGTCAGCGCCTTTAACCTCCTGTTTGGCCCAGTTTGCAATTACTGCGGAAGATGAACAGGAATAGCGAGAACCAATGAGAGGCTAGCTGGAGGTGTCTGGACGGGCAAATTTAACTCTCATTTCCCACCAGGAAGAGGAATTAACCAAAGGCTCAGCGTGCCGGGCCGGAACCAGATTAGGGCCTGAAGCCATCCTGCGGTGTTGCGGCCAGGTCACAAGAAAGCGAGTTGAAGAAAGGAGCTCAGGGGCACTGTAATTCACAAACCTGCAGAGTTATAAATGACAGCTATCGTCCAAAAATAGACTGAAGTAAGGCTGCCAAGAGGACTTGAAAGCGGGGCAGAATTGCAGGAAACCGATTTCAGGAGGTAGACTGGAACTGCATTGAAAGCATAGGAAAAGAGGCAGAACGTCCACAATGATGCACTTGGCCAAAAAGGGCGTATGCGTTTTTTCCTGAATATATTCAGGAAAAAACGCATACGCCCTTTTTGGCCAACCAAGCAAGCTTGCAAAGGAAATCTGCACTACAATGAAGTCTCACTTCCCCCCGGTCAAAAGGGCCATCTGAAAAAAGTGTAAAATCCAGAAAGGCAGGAGAGGCCATGGAGAACTGGGA
Source organism: Stenella coeruleoalba (assembly GCF_951394435.1). Taxonomy (NCBI): domain Eukaryota; kingdom Metazoa; phylum Chordata; class Mammalia; order Artiodactyla; family Delphinidae; genus Stenella; species Stenella coeruleoalba. Next base: position 22,128,357 of record NC_137151.1, read on the forward strand.
GCCTTGTTATGCTGATGGGCGGGCTGTAAATTGCCAACAGACACTCAGGAGAATTGTATGGTGTTTCCTGAAACATCTAAAAAACAAAGCAACAGAACCTAGGGCACTTCCACTTATGGTCCTATAGCTTAGGGAAATTAAAATCAAAAAGACACAGCCACCCCAAAGTTTGGAACGGCTCTGTTTACAAGAACCTCGTTTACAGTACAAGTTCAACATCGCAGAAAGTGAAAAATGGATAAAGAAGTTGTGGTATTTACTTACAAAGCAATATCACTCAGCAATGAAATCTGTGTCACAAGGCCCTTAGCAGCACAATGAGTGGATTCAGGTATGATGATTCTAACTGAAATAAGTCACACAGAAAAAGAAACATCATAAGATATCAGTAATACACGGAATGTAAACTTGGCTACACAGGAACTGCATTCCAAAACAGAACAGGGTCTCAAATTTAGAAAACCAACTTATGCTTGCTTAAGGGGAAAGGTGAGTTGGGGTGCTGCATAAAACCAGAGATTGAAATGAGCACAGATAAAGTTCCTTAAGTCAAATATGGAATAGACAAGAGCTACTCCTTGCTCAACGAAATGGACTCAACACCGCATATTAAACGCCTAAGAATGTACCTGACTAGTAAGTATCTTAAAACCTATGGATTGCTATGTCTCCGAAAGAGAATCAAGCATGTGTACAGGGTCATAAACGCAGCAGTGATAGGATTGGAGAGGTTCGGTGAGCAAATGAAGACCCTTTGAAGTCATATTGCATGGTACCCATTACACGGGTCTTAACTCTCCAGGTTTAAGGTATTCTTCCTTCAGCTAAAACATGCATGTGGAACCCAAGTATGATCAACCATGTGAACGGGAGACGTGTTCAAATATGTCTCAGTTTTCCTCCCCTGGTACTCGGGTGCAACATTCCAGACGCTTTACTAACACTCTCCCCACTTGGAGAGTCAGCGCCTTTAACCTCCTGTTTGGCCCAGTTTGCAATTTCTGCGGAAGATGAACAGGAATAGCGAGAACCAATGTGAGACTAGCTGGAGGTGTCTGGACGGGCAAATTTAACTCTCATTTCCCACCAGGAAGAGGAATTAACCAAAGGCTCAGCGTGCCGTGCCGGAACCAGATTAGGGCCTGAAGCCATCCTGCGGTGTTGCGGCCAGGTCACAAGAAAGCAAGTTGAAGAAAGGAGCTCAGGGGCACTGTAATTCACAAACCTGCAGAGTTATAAATGACAGCTATCGTCCAAAAATAGACTGAAGTAAGGCTGCCAAGAGGACTTGAAAGCGGGGCAGAATTGCAGGAAACCGATTTCAGGAGGTAGACTGGAATTGCATTGAAAGCATAGGAAAAGAGGCAGAACGTCCACAATGATGCACTTGGCCAAACAGGGCGTATGCGTTTTTTCCTGAATATATTCAGGAAAAAACGCATACGCCCTTTTTGGCCAACCAAGCAAGCTTGCAAAGGAAATCTGCACTACAATGAAGTCTCACTTCCCCCCGGTCAAAAGGGCCATCTGAAAAAAGTGTAAAATCCAGAAAGGCAGGACAGGCCATGGAGAACTGGGAGCCTTGTTATGCTGATGGGCGGGATGTAAATTGCCAACAACCACTCGGGAGAAGTGTATGGTGTTTCCTGAAACATCTAAAAAACAAAGCAACAGAACCTAGGGCACTTCCACTTATGGTCCTATAGCTTAGGGAAATTAAAATCAAAAAGACACAGCCACCCCAAAGTTTGGAACGGCTCTGTTTACAAGAACCTCGTTTACAGTACAAGTTCAACATCGCAGAAAGTGAAAAATGGATAAAGAACTTGTGGTACTTACGTACAATGCAGTATCACTCAGCAATGAAATCTGTGTCACCAGGCCCTTAGCAGCACAATGAGTGGATTCAGGTATGATGATTCTAACTGAAATAAGTCACACAGAAAAAGAAACATCATAAGATATCAGTAATACACGGAATGTAAACTTGGCTACACAGGAACTGAATTACATTACAGAACAGGGTCTCAAATTTAGAAAACCAACTTATGCTTGCTTAAGGGGAAAGGTGAGTTGGGGTGCTGCATAAAACCAGAGATTGAAATGAGCACAGATAAAGTTCCTTAAGCCAAATATGGAATAGACAAGAGCTACTCCTTGCTCAACGAAATGGACTCAACACCGCATATTAAACGCCTAAGAATGTACCTGACTAGTAAGTATCTTAAAACCTATGGATTGCTATGTCTCCGAAAGAGAATCAAGCATGTGTACAGGGGCATAAACGCAGCAGTGATAGGATTGGAGAGGTTCGGTGAGCAAATGAAGACCCTTTGAAGTCATATTGCATGGTACCCATTCCACGGGTTTCAACTACCCAGGTTTTAGGTATTCTTCCTTCAGCTAAAACATGCATGTGGAACCTAGAGTATGATCAACCATTTGATTGGGAGACGTGTTCAAATATGTCTCAGTTTTCGTACCCTGGTACTCGGGTGCAACATTCCAGACACTTTACTAACACTCTCTCCACTTGGAGAGTCAGTGCCTTTAACCTCCTGTTTGGCCAGGTTTGCAATTTCTGCGGAAGATGAACAGAAATAGCGAGAACCAATGAGAGGCTAGCTGGAGGTGTCTGGACGGGCAAATTTAACTCTCATTTCCAACCAGGAAGTGGAATTAACCTAAGGCTCAGCATGCCGGGCCGGAACCAGATTAGGGCCTGAAGCCATCCTGCGATGTTGCGGCCAGGTCACAAGAAAGCGAGTTGAAGAAAGCAGCTCAGGGGCACTGTAATTCACAAACCTGCAGAGTTATAAATGACAGCTATCGTCCAAAAGTAGACTGAAGTAAGGCTGCCAAGAGGACTCGAAAGCGGGGCAGAATTGCAGGAAACCGATTTCAGGAGGTAGACTGGAATTGCATTGAAAGCATAGGAAAAGAGGCAGAACGTCCACAATGATGCACTTGGCCAAAAAGGGCGTATGCGTTTTTTCCTGAATATATTCAGGAAAAAACGCATACACCCTTTTTGGCCAACCAAGCAAGCTTGCAAAGGAAATCTGCACTACAATGAAGTCTCACTTCCCCCCGGTCAAAAGGGCCATCTGAAAAAAGTGTAAAATCCAGAAAGGCAGGACAGGCCATGGAGAACTGGGAGCCTTGTTATGCTGATGGGTGGGATGTAAATTGCCAACAACCACTCGGGAGAAGTGTATGGTGTTTCCTGAAACATCTAAAAAACAAAGCAACAGAACCTAGGGCACTTCCACTTATGGTCCTATAGCTTAGGGATATTAAAATCAAAAAGACACAGCCACCCCAAAGTTTGGAACGGCTCTCTTTACAAGAACCTCGTTTACAGTACAAGTTCAACATCGCAGAAAGTGAAAAATGGATAAAGAAGTTGTGGTATTTACTTACAAAGCAATATCACTCAGCAATGAAATCTGTGTCATCAGGCCCTTAGCAGCACAATGAGTGGATTCAGGTATGATGATTCTAACTAAAATAAGTCACACAGAAAAAGAAACATCATAAGATATCAGTAATACACGGAATGTAAACTTGGCTACACAGGAACTGAATTACAGAACAGAACAGGGTCTCAAATTTAGAAAACCAACTTATGCTTGCTTAAGGGGAAAGGTGAGTTGGGGTGCTGCATAAAACCAGAGATTGAAATGAGCACAGATAAAGTTCCTTAAGCCAAATATGGAATAGACAAGAGCTACTCCTTGCTCAACGAAATGGACTCAACACCGCATATTAAACTCCTAAGAATGTACATGACTAGTAAGTATCTTAAAACCTATGGATTGCTATGTCTCCAAAAGAGAATCAAGCATGTGTACAGGGGCATAAACGCAGCAGTGATAGGATTGGAGAGGTTCGGTGAGCAAATGAAGACCCTTTGAAGTCATATTGCATGGTACCCATTACACGGGTCTCAACTCTCCAGGTTTAAGGTATTCTTCCTTCAGCTAAATCATGCATGTGGAACCCAGAGTATGATCAACCATGTGATCGGGAGACGTGTTCAAATATGTCTCAGTTTTCCTCCCCTGGTACTCGGGTGCAACATTCCAGACGCTTTACAAACACTCTCCCCACTTGGAGAGTCAGCGCCTTTAACCTCCTGTTTGGCCCAGTTTGCAATTTCTGCGGAAGATGAACAGGAATAGCGAGAACCAATGAGAGACTAGCTGGAGGTGTCTGGACGGGCAAATTTAACTCTCATTTCCCACCAGGAAGAGGAAATAACCAAAGGCTCAGCGTGCCGTGCCGGAACCAGATTAGGGCCTGAAGCCATCCTGCGGTGTTGCGGCCAGGTCACAAGAAAGCGAGTTGAAGAAAGGAGCTCAGGGGCACTGTAATTCACAAACCTGCAGAGTTATAAATGACAGCTATCGTCCAGAAATAGGCTGAAGTAAGGCTGCCAAGAGGATTTGAAAGCGGGGCAGAATTGCAGGAAACCGATTTCAGGAGGTAGACTGGAATTGCATTGAAAGCATAGGAAAAGAGGCAGAACGTCCACAATGATGCACTTGGCCAAAAAGGGCGTATGCGTTTTTTCCTGAATATATTCAGGAAAAAACGCATACGCCCTTTTTGGCCAACCAAGCAAACTTGCAAAAGAAATCTGCACTACAATGAAGTCTCACTTCCCCCCGGTCAAAAGGGCCATCTGAAAAAAGTGTAAAATCCAGAAAGACAGGACAGGCCATGGAGAACTGGGAGCCTTGTTATGCTGATGGGCGGGATGTAAATTGCCAACAGACACTCGGGAGAAGTGTATGGTGTTTCCTGAAACATCTAAAAAACAAAGCAACAGAGCCTAGGGCACTTCCACTTATGGTCCTATAGCTTAGGGAAATTAAAATCAAAAAGACACAGCCACCCCAAAGTTTGGGACGCCTCCGTTTACAATAACCTAATTTACCGTACAAGTTCAATATCACAGAAAGTGAAAAATGGATAAAGAACTTGTGGTACTTACGTACAATGCAGTATCACTCAGCAGTGAAATCTATGTCATCAGGCCCGTAGCAGCATAATGAGTGGATTCAGGTACGATGATTCTAACTGAAATAAGTCACACAGAAAAAGAAACATCATAAGATATCACTAATACACGGAATGTAAACTTGGCTACACAGGAACTGCATTCCAAAACAGAACAGGGTCTCAAATTTAGAAAACCAACTTATGCTTGCTTAAGGGGAAAGGTGAGTTGGGGTGCTGCATAAAACCAGAGATTGAAATGAGCACAGATAAAGTTCCTTAAGCCAAATATGGAATAGACAAGAGCTACTCCTTGCTCAACGAAATGGACTCAACACCGCATATTAAACGCCTAAGAATGTACCTGACTAGTAAGTATCTTAAAACCTATGGATTGCTATGTCTCCAAAAGAGAATCAAGCGTGTGTAAAGGGGCATAAACGCAGCACTGATAGGATTGGAGAGGTTCGGTGAGCAAATGAAGACCCTTTGAAGTCATATTGCATGGTACCCATTCCACGGGTCTTAACTCTCCAGGTTTAAGGTATTCTTCCTTCAGCTAAAACATGCATGTGGAACCCAAGTATGATCAACCATGTGAACGTGAGACGTGTTCAAATATGTCTCAGTTTTCCTCCCCTGGTACTCGGGTGCAACATTCCAGATGCTTTACTAATACTCTCCCCACTTGGAGAGTCAGCGCCTTTAACCTCCTGTTTGGCCCAGTTTGCAATTTCTGCGGAAGAAGAACAGGAATAGCGAGAACCAATGAGAGACTAGCTGGAGGTGTCTGGACGGGCAAATTTAACTCTCATTTCCCACCAGGAAGAGGAAATAACCAAAGGCTCAGCGTGCCGTGCCGGAACCAGATTAGGGCCTGAAGCCATCCTGCGGTGTTGCGGCCAGGTCACAAGAAAGCGAGTTGAAGAAAGGAGCTCAGGGGCACTGTAATTCACAAACCTGCAGAGTTATAAATGACAGCTATCGTCCAAAAATAGACTGAAGTAAGGTTGCCAAGAGGACTTGAAAGCGGGGCAGAATTGCAGGAAACCGATTTCAGGAGGTAGACTGCAATTGCATTGAAAGCATAGGAAAAGAGGCAGAACGTCCACAATGATGCACTTGGCCAAAAAGGGCGTATGCATTTTTTCCTGAATATATTCAGGAAAAAACGCATACGCACTTTTTGGCCAACCAAGCAAGCTTGCAAAGGAAATCTGCACTACAATGAAGTCTCACTTCCCCCCGGTCAAAAGGGCCATCTGAAAAAAGTGTAAAATCCAGAAAGGCAGGACAGGCCATGGAGAACTGGGAGCCTTGTTATGCTGATGGGCGGGATGTAAATTGCCAACAACCACTCGGGAGAAGTGTATGGTGTTTCCTGAAACATCTAAAAAACAAAGCAACAGAGCCTAGGGCACTTCCACTTATGGTCCTATAGCTTAGGGAAATTAAAATCAAAAAGACACAGCCACCCCAAAGTTTGGAACGGCTCTGTTTACAAGAACCTCGTTTACAGTACAAGTTCAACATCGCAGAAAGTGAAAAATGGATAAAGAAGTTGTGGTATTTACTTACAAAGCAATATCACTCAGCAATGAAATCTGTCATCAGGCCCTTAGCAGCACAATGAGTGGATTCAGGTATGATGATTCTAACTGAAATAAGTCACACAGAAAAAGAAACATCATAAGATATCAGTAATACACGGAATGTAAACTTGGCTACACAGGAACTGAATTACATTACAGAACAGGGTCTCAAATTTAGAAAACCAACTTATGCTTCATTAAGGGTAAAGGTGAGTTGGGGTGCTGCATAAAACCAGAGATTGAAATGAGCACAGATAAAGTTCCTTAAGCCAAATATGGAATAGACAAGAGCTACTCCTTGCTCAACGAAATGGACTCAACACCGCATATTAAACGCCTAAGAATGTACCTGACTAGTAAGTATCTTAAAACCTATGGATTGCTATGTCTCCGAAAGAGAATCAAGCATGTGTACAGGGGCATAAACGCAGCAGTGATAGGATTGGAGAGGTTCGGTGAGCAAATGAAGACCCTTTGAAGTCATATTGCATGGTACCCATTCCACGGGTTTCAACTACCCAGGTTTTAGGTATTCTTCCTTCAGCTAAAACATGCATGTGGAACCCAAGTATGATCAACCATGTGAACGGGAGACGTGTTCAAATATGTCTCAGTTTTCCTCCCCTTGTACTCGGGTGCAACATTCCAGACGCTTTACTAATACTCTCCCCACTTGGAGAGTCAGCACCTTTAACCTCCTGTTTGGCCCAGTTTGCAATTTCTGCGGAAGATGAACAGGAATAGCGAGAACCAATGAGAGACTAGCTGGAGGTGTCTGGACGGGCAAATTTAACTCTCATTTCCCACCAGGAAGAGGAAATAACCAAAGGCTCAGCGTGCCGTGCCGGAACCAGATTAGGGCCTGAAGCCATCCTGTGGTGTTGCGGCCAGGTCACAAGAAAGCGAGTTGAAGAAAGGAGCTCAGGGGCACTGTAATTCACAAACCTGCAGAGTTATAAATGACAGCTATCATCCAAAAATAGACTGAAGTAAGGCTGCCAAGAGGACTTGAAAGCGGGGCAGAATTGCAGGAAACCGATTTCAGGAGGTAGACTGGAATTGCATTGAAAGCATAGGAAAAGAGGCAGAACGTCCACAATGATGCACTTGGCCAAAAAGGGCGTATGCGTTTTTTCCTGAATATATTCAGGAAAAAACGCATACGCCCTTTTTGGCCAACCAAGCAAGCTTGCAAAGGAAATCTGCACTACAATGAAGTCTCACTTCCCCCCGGTCAAAAGGGCCATCTGAAAAAAGTGTAAAATCCAGAAAGGCAGGACAGGCCATGGAGAACTGGGAGCCTTGTTATGCTGATGGGCGGGATGTAAATTGCCAACAACCACTCGGGAGAAGTGTATGGTGTTTCCTGAAACATCTAAAAAACAAAGCAACAGAGCCTAGGGCACTTCCACTTATGGTCCTATAGCTTAGGGAAATTAAAATCAAAAAGACACAGCCACCCCAAAGTTTGGAACGGCTCTGTTTACAAGAACCTCGTTTACAGTACAAGTTCAACATCGCAGAAAGTGAAAAATGGATAAAGAAGTTGTGGTATTTACTTACAAAGCAATATCACTCAGCAATGAAATCTGTCATCAGGCCCTTAGCAGCACAATGAGTGGATTCAGGTATGATGATTCTAACTGAAATAAGTCACACAGAAAAAGAAACATCATAAGATATCAGTAATACACGGAATGTAAACTTGGCTACACAGGAACTGAATTACATTACAGAACAGGGTCTCAAATTTAGAAAACCAACTTATGCTGGCTTAAGGGTAAAGGTGAGTTGGGGTGCTGCATAAAACCAGAGATTGAAATGAGCACAGATAAAGTTCCTTAAGCCAAATATGGAATAGACAAGTGCTACTCCTTGCTCAACGAAATGGACTCAACACCGCATATTAAACGCCTAAGAATGTACCTGACTAGTAAGTATCTTAAAACCTATGGATTGCTATGTCTCCGAAAGAGAATCAAGCATGTGTACAGGGGCATAAACGCAGCAGTGATAGGATTGGAGAGGTTCGGTGAGCAAATGAAGACCCTTTGAAGTCATATTGCATGGTACCCATTCCACGGGTTTCAACTACCCAGGTTTTAGGTATTCTTCCTTCAGCTAAAACATGCATGTGGAACCCAAGTATGATCAACCATGTGAACGGGAGACGTGTTCAAATATGTCTCAGTTTTCCTCCCCTGGTACTCGGGTGCAACATTCCAGACGCTTTACTAATACTCTCCCCACTTGGAGAGTCAGCACCTTTAACCTCCTGTTTGGCCCAGTTTGCAATTTCTGCGGAAGATGAACAGGAATAGCGAGACCCAATGAGAGACTAGCTGGAGGTGTCTGGACGGGCAAATTTAACTCTCATTTCCCACCAGGAAGAGGAAATAACCAAAGGCTCAGTGTGCCGTGCCGGAACCAGATTAGGGCCTGAAGCCATCCTGCGGTGTTGCGGCCAGGTCACAAGAAAGCGAGTTGAAGAAAGGAGCTCAGGGGCACTGTAATTCACAAACCTGCAGAGTTATAAATGACAGCTATCGTCCAGAAATAGGCTGAAGTAAGGCTGCCAAGAGGATTTGAAAGCGGGGCAGAATTGCAGGAAACCGATTTCAGGAGGTAGACTGGAATTGCATTGAAAGCATAGGAAAAGAGGCAGAACGTCCACAATGATGCACTTGGCCAAAAAGGGCGTATGCATTTTTTCCTGAATATATTCAGGAAAAAACGCATACGCACTTTTTGGCCAACCAAGCAAGCTTGCAAAGGAAATCTGCACTACAATGAAGTCTCACTTCCCCCCGGTCAAAAGGGCCATCTGAAAAAAGTGTAAAATCCAGAAAGGCAGGACAGGCCATGGAGAACTGGGAGCCTTGTTATGCTGATGGGCGGGATGTAAATTGCCAACAACCACTCGGGAGAAGTGTATGGTGTTTCCTGAAACATCTAAAAAACAAAGCAACAGAGCCTAGGGCACTTCCACTTATGGTCCTATAGCTTAGGGAAATTAAAATCAAAAAGACACAGCCACCCCAAAGTTTGGAACGGCTCTGTTTACAAGAACCTCGTTTACAGTACAAGTTCAACATCGCAGAAAGTGAAAAATGGATAAAGAAGTTGTGGTATTTACTTACAAAGCAATATCACTCAGCAATGAAATCTGTCATCAGGCCCTTAGCAGCACAATGAGTGGATTCAGGTATGATGATTCTAACTGAAATAAGTCACACAGAAAAAGAAACATCATAAGATATCAGTAATACACGGAATGTAAACTTGGCTACACAGGAACTGAATTACATTACAGAACAGGGTCTCAAATTTAGAAAACCAACTTATGCTTCATTAAGGGTAAAGGTGAGTTGGGGTGCTGCATAAAACCAGAGATTGAAATGAGCACAGATAAAGTTCCTTAAGCCAAATATGGAATAGACAAGAGCTACTCCTTGCTCAACGAAATGGACTCAACACCGCATATTAAACGCCTAAGAATGTACCTGACTAGTAAGTATCTTAAAACCTATGGATTGCTATGTCTCCGAAAGAGAATCAAGCATGTGTACAGGGGCATAAACGCAGCAGTGATAGGATTGGAGAGGTTCGGTGAGCAAATGAAGACCCTTTGAAGTCATATTGCATGGTACCCATTCCACGGGTTTCAACTACCCAGGTTTTAGGTATTCTTCCTTCAGCTAAATCATGCATGTGGAACCCAGAGTATGATCAACCATGTGATCGGGAGACGTGTTCAAATATGTCTCAGTTTTCCTCCCCTGGTACTCGGGTGCTACATTCCAGACGCTTTACAAACACTCTCCCCACTTGGAGAGTCAGCGCCTTTAACCTCCTGTTTGGCCCAGTTTGCAATTTCTGCGGAAGATGAACAGGAATAGCGAGAACCAATGAGAGACTAGCTGGAGGTGTCTGGACGGGCAAATTTAACTCTCATTTCCCACCAGGAAGAGGAAATAACCAAAGGCTCAGCGTGCCGTGCCGGAACCAGATTAGGGCCTGAAGCCATCCTGCGGTGTTGCGGCCAGGTCACAAGAAAACGAGTTGAAGAAAGGAGCTCAGGGGCACTGTAATTCACAAACCTGCAGAGTTATAAATGACAGCTATCGTCCAGAAATAGGCTGAAGTAAGGCTGCCAAGAGGATTTGAAAGCGGGGCAGAATTGCAGGAAACCGATTTCAGGAGGTAGACTGGAATTGCATTGAAAGCATAGGAAAAGAGGCAGAACGTCCACAATGATGCACTTGGACAAAAAGGGCGTATGCGTTTTTTCCTGAATATATTCAGGAAAAAACGCATACGCCCTTTTTGGCCAACCAAGAAAACTTGCAAAAGAAATCTGCACTACAATGAAGTCTCACTTCCCCCCGGTCAAAAGGGCCATCTGAAAAAAGTGTAAAATCCAGAAAGACAGGACAGGCCATGGAGAACTGGGAGCCTTGTTATGCTGATGGGCGGGATGTAAATTGCCAACAGACACTCGGGAGAAGTGTATGGTGTTTCCTGAAACATCTAAAAAACAAAGCAACAGAGCCTAGGGCACTTCCACTTATGGTCCTATAGCTTAGGGAAATTAAAATCAAAAAGACACAGCCACCCCAAAGTTTGGGACACCTCCGTTTACAATAACCTAATTTACCGTACAAGTTCAATATCACAGAAAGTGAAAAATGGATAAAGAACTTGTGGTACTTACGTACAATGCAGTATCACTCAGCAGTGAAATCTATGTCATCAGGCCCGTAGCAGCATAATGAGTGGATTCAGGTACGATGATTCTAACTGAAATAAGTCACACAGAAAAAGAAACATCATAAGATATCACTAATACACGGAATGTAAACTTGGCTACACAGGAACTGCATTCCAAAACAGAACAGGGTCTCAAATTTAGAAAACCAACTTATGCTTGCTTAAGGGGAAAGGTGAGTTGGGGTGCTGCATAAAACCAGAGATTGAAATGAGCACAGATAAAGTTCCTTAAGCCAAATATGGAATAGACAAGAGCTACTCCTTGCTCAACGAAATGGACTCAACACCGCATATTAAACGCCTAAGAATGTACCTGACTAGTAAGTATCTTAAAACCTATGGATTGCTATGTCTCCAAAAGAGAATCAAGCGTGTGTAAAGGGGCATAAACGCAGCACTGATAGGATTGGAGAGGTCGGTGAGCAAATGAAGACCCTTTGAAGTCATATTGCATGGTACCCATTCCACGGGTCTTAACTCTCCAGGTTTAAGGTATTCTTCCTTCAGCTAAAACATGCATGTGGAACCCAAGTATGATCAACCATGTGAACGTGAGACGTGTTCAAATATGTCTCAGTTTTCCTCCCCTGGTACTCGGGTGCAACATTCCAGACGCTTTACTAATACTCTCCCCACTTGGAGAGTCAGCGCCTTTAACCTCCTGTTTGGCCCAGTTTGCAATTTCTGCGGAAGAAGAACAGGAATAGCGAGAACCAATGAGAGACTAGCTGGAGGTGTCTGGACGGGCAAATTTAACTCTCATTTCCCACCAGGAAGAGGAAATAACCAAAGGCTCAGCGTGCCGTGCCGGAACCAGATTAGGGCCTGAAGCCATCCTGCGGTGTTGCGGCCAGGTCACAAGAAAGCGAGTTGAAGAAAGGAGCTCAGGGGCACTGTAATTCACAAACCTGCAGAGTTATAAATGACAGCTATCGTCCAAAAATAGACTGAAGTAAGGTTGCCAAGAGGACTTGAAAGCGGGGCAGAATTGCAGGAAACCGATTTCAGGAGGTAGACTGCAATTGCATTGAAAGCATAGGAAAAGAGGCAGAACGTCCACAATGATGCACTTGGCCAAAAAGGGCGTATGCATTTTTTCCTGAATATATTCAGGAAAAAACGCATACGCACTTTTTGGCCAACCAAGCAAGCTTGCAAAGGAAATCTGCACTACAATGAAGTCTCACTTCCCCCCGGTCAAAAGGGCCATCTGAAAAAAGTGTAAAATCCAGAAAGGCAGGACAGGCCATGGAGAACTGGGAGCCTTGTTATGCTGATGGGCGGGATGTAAATTGCCAACAACCACTCGGGAGAAGTGTATGGTGTTTCCTGAAACATCTAAAAAACAAAGCAACAGAGCCTAGGGCACTTCCACTTATGGTCCTATAGCTTAGGGAAATTAAAATCAAAAAGACACAGCCACCCCAAAGTTTGGAACGGCTCTGTTTACAAGAACCTCGTTTACAGTACAAGTTCAACATCGCAGAAAGTGAAAAATGGATAAAGAAGTTGTGGTATTTACTTACAAAGCAATATCACTCAGCAATGAAATCTGTCATCAGGCCCTTAGCAGCACAATGAGTGGATTCAGGTATGATGATTCTAACTGAAATAAGTCACACAGAAAAAGAAACATCATAAGATATCAGTAATACACGGAATGTAAACTTGGCTACACAGGAACTGAATTACATTACAGAACAGGGTCTCAAATTTAGAAAACCAACTTATGCTGGCTTAAGGGTACAGGTGAGTTGGGGTGCTGCATAAAACCAGAGATTGAAATGAGCACAGATAAAGTTCCTTAAGCCAAATATGGAATAGACAAGAGCTACTCCTTGCTCAACGAAATGGACTCAACACCGCATATTAAACGCCTAAGAATGTACCTGACTAGTAAGTATCTTAAAACCTATGGATTGCTATGTCTCCGAAAGAGAATCAAGCATGTGTACAGGGGCATAAACGCAGCAGTGATAGGATTGGAGAGGTTCGGTGAGCAAATGAAGACCCTTTGAAGTCATATTGCATGGTACCCATTCCACGGGTTTCAACTACCCAGGTTTTAGGTATTCTTCCTTCAGCTAAAACATGCATGTGGAACCCAAGTATGATCAACCATGTGAACGGGAGACGTGTTCAAATATGTCTCAGTTTTCCTCCCCTGGTACTCGGGTGCAACATTCCAGACGCTTTACTAATACTCTCCCCACTTGGAGAGTCAGCACCTTTAACCTCCTGTTTGGCCCAGTTTGCAATTTCTGCGGAAGATGAACAGGAATAGCGAGAACCAATGAGAGACTAGCTGGAGGTGTCTGGACGGGCAAATTTAACTCTCATTTCCCACCAGGAAGAGGAAATAACCAAAGGCTCAGCGTGCCGTGCCGGAACCAGATTAGGGCCTGAAGCCATCCTGTGGTGCTGCGGCCAGGTCACAAGAAAGCGAGTTGAAGAAAGGAGCTCAGGGGCACTGTAATTCACAAACCTGCAGAGTTATAAATGACAGCTATCATCCAAAAATAGACTGAAGTAAGGCTGCCAAGAGGACTTGAAAGCGGGGCAGAATTGCAGGAAACCGATTTCAGGAGGTAGACTGGAATTGCATTGAAAGCATAGGAAAAGAGGCAGAACGTCCACAATGATGCACTTGGCCAAAAAGGGCGTATGCGTTTTTTCCTGAATATATTCAGGAAAAAACGCATACGCCCTTTTTGGCCAACCAAGCAAGCTTGCAAAGGAAATCTGCACTACAATGAAGTCTCACTTCCCCCCAGTCAAAAGGGACATCTGAAAAAAGTGTAAAATCCAGAAAGGCAGGACAGGCCATTGAGAACTGGGAGCCTTGTTATGCTGATGGGCGGGATGTAAATTGCCAACAACCACTCGGGAGAAGTGTATGGTGTTTCCTGAAACATCTAAAAAACAAAGCAACAGAGCCTAGGGCACTTCCAATTATGGTCCTATAGCTTAGGGAAATTAAAATCAAAAAGACACAGCCACCCCAAAATTTGGGACGCCTCCGTTTACAAGAACCTCGTTTACCGTACAAGTTCAATATCACAGAAAGTGAAAAATGGATAAAGAACTTGTGGTACTTACGTACAATGCATTATCACTCAGCAATGAAATCTATGTCATCAGGCCCATAACAGCATAATGAGTGGACTCAGGTACGATGATTCTAACTGAAATAAGTCACACAGAAAAAGAAACATCATAAGATATCACTAATTACACGGAATGTAAACTTGGCTACACAGGAACTGAATTGCAAAACAGAACAGGTTCTCAAATTTAGAAAACCAACTTAAGCTTGCTTAAGGGGAAAGGTGAGTTGGGTTGCTGCATAAAACCAGAGATTGAAATGAGCACAGATAAAGTTCCTTAAGCCAAATATGGAATAGACAAGAGCTACTCCTTGCTCAACGAAATGGACTCAACACCGCATATTAAACGCCTAAGAATGTACCTGACTAGTAAGTATCTTAAAACCTATGGATTGCTATTTCTCCGAAAGAGAATCAAGCATGTGTACAGGGGCATAAACGCAGCAGTGATAGGATTGGAGAGGTTCGGTGAGCAAATGAAGACCCGTTGAAGTCACATTGCATGGTACCCATTACACGGGTCTTAACTCTCCTGGTTTACGGTATTCTTCCTTCAGCTAAAACATGCATGTGGAACCCAAGTATTATCAACCATGTGATCGGGAGACGTGTTCAAATATGTCTCAGTTTTCGTACCCTGGTACTCGGGTGCAACATTCCAGACGCTTTACTAACACTCTCCCGACTTGGAGAGTCAGTCCCTTTAACCTCCTGTTTGGCCCAGTTTGCAATTTCTGTGGAAGATGAACAGGAATAGCGAGAACCAATGAGAGACTAGCTGGAGGTGTCTGGACGGGCCAATTTAACTCTCATTTCCCACCAGGAAGAGGAATTAACCAAAGGCTCAGCGTGCCGTGCCGGAATCAGATTAGGGCCTGAAGCCATCCTGCGGTGTTTCGGCCAGCTCACAAGAAAACGAGTTGAAGAAAGGAGCTCAGGGGCACTGTAATTCACAAACCTGCAGAGTTATAAATGACAGCTGTCGTCCAAAAATAGACTGAAGTAAGGCTGCCAAGAGGACTTGAAAGCGGGGCAGAATTGCAGGAAACCGATTTCAGGAGGTAGACTGGAATTGCATTGAAAGCATAGGAAAAGAGGCAGAACGTCCACAATGATGCACTTGGCCAAAAAGGGCGTATGCGTTTTTTCCTGAATATATTCAGGAAAAAACGCATACGCCCTTTTTGGCCAACCAAGCAAGCTTGCAAAGGAAATCTGCACTACAATGAAGTCTCACTTCTCCCCGGTCAAAAGGGCCATCTGAAAAAAGTGTAGAATCCAGAAAGGCAGGACAGGCCATGGAGAACTGGGAGCCTTGTTATGCTGATGAGCGGGATGTAAATTGCCAACAACCACTCGGGAGAAGTGTATGGTGTTTCCTGAAACATCTAACAAACAAAGCAACAGAGCCTAAGGCACTTCCACTTATGGTCCTATAGCTTAGGGAAATTAAAATCAAAAAGACACAACCACCCCAAAGTTTGGAACGGCTCTGTTTACAAGAACCTCGTTTACAGTACAAGTTCAACATCGCAGAAAGTGAAAAATGGATAAAGAAGTTGTGGTATTCACTTACAAAGCAATATCACTCAGCAATGAAATCTATGTCATCAGGCCCTTAGCAGCACAATGCGTGGATTCAGGTATAATGATTCTAACTGAAATAAGTCACACAGGAAAAGAAACATCATAAGGTATCAGTAATACACGGAATGGAAACTTGGCTACACAGGAACTGAATTACAGAACAGAACAGGGTCTCAAATTTAGAAAACCAACTTATGCTTGCTTAAGGGGAAAGGTGAGTTGGGTTGCTGCATAAAATCAGAGATTGAAATGAGCACAGATAAGGTTCCTTAAGCCAAATATGGAATAGAAAAGAGCTACTCCTTGCTCAACGAAATGGACTCAACACCGCATATTAAACGCCTAAGAATGTACCTGACTAGTAAGTATCTTAAAACCTATGGATTGCTATGTCTCCGAAAGAGAATCAAGCATGTGTACAGGGGCATAAGCACAGCAGTGATAGGATTGGAGAGGTTCGGTGAGCAAATGAAGACCCTTTGAAGTCATATTGCATGGTACCCATTCCACGGGTTTCAACTACCCAGGTTTAAGGTATTCTTCCTTCAGCTAAAACATGCATGTGGAACCTTGAGTATGATCAACCATGTGATCGGGAGACATGTTCAAATATGTCTCAGTTTTCGTACCCTGGTACTCGGGTGCAACATTCCAGATGCTTTACTAACACTCTCCCGACTTGGAGAGTCAGTCCTTTTAACCTCCTGTTTGGCCCAGTTTGCAATTTCTGCGGAAGATGAACAGGAATAGCGAGAACCAATGAGAGGCTAGCTGGAGGTGTCTGGACGGGCAAATTTAACTCTCATTTCCCACCAGGAAGAGGAATTAACCAAAGGCTCAGCATGCCGGGCCGGAACCAGATTAGGGCCTGAAGCCATCCTGCGGTGTTGCGGCCAGCTCAAAAGAAAGCGAGTTGAAGAAAGGAGCTCAGGGGCACTGTAATTCACAAACCTGCAGAGTTATAAATGACAGCTATCGTCCAAAAATAGACTGAAGTAAGGCTGCCAGGAGGACTTGAAAGCGGGGCAGAATTGCAGGAAACCGATTTCAGGAGGTAGACTGGAATTGCATTGAAAGCATAGGAAAAGAGGCAGAACGTCCACAATGATGCACTTGGCCAAAAAGGGCGTATGAGTTTTTTCCTGAATATATTCAGGAAAAAACGCATACGCCCTTTTTGGCCAACCAAGCAAGCTTGCAAAGGAAATCTGCACTACAATGAAGTCTCACTTCCCCCCGGTCAAAAGGGCCATCTGAAAAAAGTGTAAAATCCAGAAAGGCAGGACAGGCCATGGAGAACTGGGAGCCTTGTTATGCTGATGGGTGGGATGTAAATTGCCAACAACCACTCGGGAGAAGTGTATGGTGTTTCCTGAAACATCTAAAAAACAAAGCAACAGAGCCTAGGGCACTTCCACTTATGGTCCTATAGCTTAGGGAAATTAAAATCAAAAAGACACAGCCACCCCAAAGTTTGGGACGCCTCCGTTTACAAGAACCTCGTTTACCGTACAAGTTCAATATCACAGAAAGTGAAAAATGGATAAAGAACTTGTGGTACTTACGTACAATGCAGTATCACTCAGCAATGAAATCTATGTCATCAGGCCCGTAGCAGCATAATGAGTGGATTCAGGTACGATGATTCTAACTGAAATAAGTCACACAAAAAAGAAACATCATAAGATATCACTAATACACGGAATGTAAACTTGGCTACACACGAACTGCATTCCAAAACAGAACAGGGTCTCAAATTTAGAAAACCAACTTATGCTTGCTTAAGGGGAAAGGTGAGTTGGGGTGCTGCATAAAACCAGAGATTGAAATGAGCACAGATAAAGTTCCTTAAGCCAAATATGGAATAGTCAAGAGCTACTCCTTGCTCAACGAAATGGACTCAGAACCCCATATTAAATGCCTAAGAATGTACCTGACTAGTAAGTATCTTAAAACCTATGGATTGCTATGTCCCAAAAGAGAATCAAGCGTGTGTACAGGGGCATAAACGCAGCAGTGATAGGATTGGAGAGGTTCGGTGAGCAAATGAAGACCCTTTGAAGTCATATTGCATGGTACCCATTACACGGGTCTCAACTCTCCAGGTTTAAGGTATTCTTCTTCAGCTAAAACATGCATGTGGAACCCAGAGTATGATCAACCATGTGATTGGGAGACGTGTTCAAATATGTCTCAGTTTTCCTCCCCTGGTACTCGGGTGCAACATTCCAGACGCTTTACTAACACTCTCCCGACTTGGAGAGTCAGTCCCTTTAACCTCCTGTTTGGCCCAGTTTGCAGTTTCTGTGGAAGATGAACAGGAATAGCGAGAACCAATGAGAGGCTAGCTGGAGGTGTCTGGACTGGCAAATTTAACTCTCATTTCCCACCAGGAAGAGGAAATAACCAAAGGCACAGCGTGCCGTGCCGGAACCAGATTAGGGCCTGAAGCCATCCTGCGGTGTTGCGGCCAGGGCACAAGAAAGCGAGTTGAAGAAAGGAGCTCAGGGGCACTGTAATTCACAAACCTGCAGAGTTATAAATGACAGCTATCGTCCAAAAGTAGACTGAAGTAAGGCTGCCAAGAGGACTTGAAAGCGGGGCAGAATTGCAGGAAACCGATTTCAGGAGGTAGACTGGAATTGCATTGAAAGCATAGGAAAAGAGGCAGAACGTCCACAATGATGCACTTGGCCAAAAAGGGCGTATGCGTTTTTTCCTGAATATATTCAGGAAAAAACGCATACGCCCTTTTTGGCCAACCAAGCAAGCTTGCAAAGGAAATCTGCACTACAATGAAGTCTCACTTCCCCCCGGTCAAAAGGGCCATCTGAAAAAAGTGTAAAATCCAGAAAGGCAGTACAGGCCATTGAGAACTGGGAGCCTTGTTATGCTGATGGGCGGGATGTAAATTGCCAACAACCACTCGGGAGAAGTGTATGGTGTTTCCTGAAACATCTAAAAAACAAAGCAACAGAGCCTAGGGCACTTCCACTTATGGTCCTATAGCTTAGGGAAATTAAAATCAAAAAGACACAGCCACCCCAAAGTTTGGGACGCCTCCGTTTACAAGAACCTCGTTTACCGTACAAGTTCAATATCACAGAAAGTGAAAAATGGATAAAGAACTTGTGGTACTTACGTACAATGCAGTATCACTCAGCAATGAAATCTATGTCATCAGGCCCGTAGCAGCATAATGAGTGGATTCAGGTACGATGATTCTAACTGAAATAAGTCACACAAAAAAGAAACATCATAAGTTATCACTAATACACGGAATGTAAACTTGGCTACACACGAACTGCATTCCAAAACAGAACAGGGTCTCAAATTTAGAAAACCAACTTATGCTTGCTTAAGGGGAAAGGTGAGTTGGGGTGCTGCATAAAACCAGAGATTGAAATGAGCACAGATAAAGTTCCTTAAGCCAAATATGGAATAGTCAAGAGCTACTCCTTGCTCAACGAAATGGACTCAGAACCCCATATTAAATGCCTAAGAATGTACCTGACTAGTAAGTATCTTAAAACCTATGGATTGCTATGTCCCAAAAGAGAATCAAGCGTGTGTACAGGGGCATAAACGCAGCAGTGATAGGATTGGAGAGGTTCGGTGAGCAAATGAAGACCCTTTGAAGTCATATTGCATGGTACCCATTACACGGGTCTCAACTCTCCAGGTTTAAGGTATTCTTCTTCAGCTAAAACATGCATGTGGAACCCAGAGTATGATCAACCATGTGATTGGGAGACGTGTTCAAATATGTCTCAGTTTTCCTCCCCTGGTACTCGGGTGCAACATTCCAGACGCTTTACTAACACTCTCCCGACTTGGAGAGTCAGTCCCTTTAACCTCCTGTTTGGCCCAGTTTGCAGTTTCTGTGGAAGATGAACAGGAATAGCGAGAACCAATGAGAGGCTAGCTGGAGGTGTCTGGACTGGCAAATTTAACTCTCATTTCCCACCAGGAAGAGGAAATAACCAAAGGCACAGCGTGCCGTGCCGGAACCAGATTAGGGCCTGAAGCCATCCTGCGGTGTTGCGGCCAGGGCACAAGAAAGCGAGTTGAAGAAAGGAGCTCAGGGGCACTGTAATTCACAAACCTGCAGAGTTATAAATGACAGCTATCGTCCAAAAGTAGACTGAAGTAAGGCTGCCAAGAGGACTCGAAAGCGGGGCAGAATTGCAGGAAACCGATTTCAGGAGGTAGACTGGAATTGCATTGAAAGCATAGGAAAAGAGGCAGAACGTCCACAATGATGCACTTGGCCAAAAAGGGCGTATGCGTTTTTTCCTGAATATATTCAGGAAAAAACGCATACGCCCTTTTTGGCCAACCAAGCAAGCTTGCAAAGGAAATCTGCACTACAATGAAGTCTCACTTCCCCCCGGTCAAAAGGGCCATCTGAAAAAAGTGTAAAATCCAGAAAGGCAGGACAGGCCATGGAGAACTGGGAGCCTTGTTATGCTGATGGGTGGGATGTAAATTGCCAACAACCACTCGGGAGAAGTGTATGGTGTTTCCTGAAACATCTAAAAAACAAAGCAACAGAACCTAGGGCACTTCCACTTATGGTCCTATAGCTTAGGGAAATTAAAATCAAAAAGACACAGCCACCCCAAAGTTAGGAACGGCTCTGTTTACAAGAACCTCATTTACAGTACAAGTTCAACATCGCAGAAAGTGAAAAATGGATAAAGAACTTGTGGTATTTACTTACAAAGCAATATCACTCAGCAATGAAATCTGTGTCATCAGGCCCTTAGGAGCACAATGAGTGGATTCAGGTATGATGATTCTAACTGAAATAAGTCACACAGAAAAAGAAACATCATAAGATATCAGTAATACACGGAATGGAAACTTGGCTACACAGGAACTGAATTACAGAACAGAACAGGTTCTCAAATTTAGAAAACCAACTTATGCTTCCTTAAGGGAAAAGGTGAGTTGGGGTGCTGCATAAAACCAGAGATTGAAATGAGCACAGATAAAGTTCCATAAGTCAAATATGGAACAGACAAGAGCTACTCCTTGCTCAATGAAATGGACTCAACACCGCATATTAAACGCCTAAGAATGTACCTGACTATTAAGTATCGTAAAACCTATGGATTGCTATGTCTCCAAAAGAGAATCAAGCATGTGTACAGGGGCATAAACGCAGCAGAGATAGGATTGGAGAGGTTCGGTGAGCAAATGAAGACCCTTTGAAGTCATATTGCATGGTACCCATTCCACGGGTTTCAACTACCCAGGTTTAAGGTATTCTTCCTTCAGCTAAAACATGCATGTGGAACCTAGAGTATGATCAACCATGTGATCGGGAGACGTGTTCAAATATGTCTCAGTTTTCATACCCTGGTACTCGGGTGCACCATTCCAGACGCTTTACTAACACTCTCCTGACTTGGAGAGTCAGTCCCTTTAACCTCCTGTTTGGCCCAGTTTGCAATTTCTGCGGAAGAAGAACAGGAATAGCGAGAACCAATGAGAGACTAGCTGGAGGTGTCTGGACGGGCAAATTTAACTCTCATTTCCCACCAGGAAGAGGAATTAACCAAAGCCTCAGCGTGCCGTGCCGGAACCAGATTAGGGCCTGAAGCCATCCTGCGGTGTTGCGGCCAGCTCACAAGAAAGCGAGTTGAAGAAAGGAGCTCAGGGGTACTGTAATTCACAAACCTGCAGAGTTATAAATGACAGCTATCGTCCAAAAATAGACTGAAGTAAGGCTGCCAAGAGGACTTGAAAGCGGGACAGAATTGCAGGAAACCGATTTCAGGAGGTAGACTGGAATTGCATTGAAAGCATAGGAAAAGAGGCAGAACGTCCACAATGATGCACTTGGCCAAAAAGGGCGTATGCGTTTTTTCCTGAATATATTCAGGAAAAAACGCATACGCCCTTTTTGGCCAACCAAGCAAGCTTGCAAAGGAAATCTGCACTACAATGAAGTCTCACTTCCCCCCGGTCAAAAGGGTCATCTGAAAAAAGTGTAAAATCCAGAAAGGCAGGACAGGCCATGGAGAACTGGGAGCCTTGTTATGCTGATGGGCGGGATGTAAATTGCCAACAGACACTCAGGAGAAGTGTATGGTGTTTCCTGAAACATCTAAAAAACAAAGCAACAGAGCCTAGGGCACTTCCACTTATGGTCCTATAGCTTAGGGAAATTAAAATCAAAAAGACACAGCCACCCCAAAGTTTGGAACGGCTCTGTTTACAAGAACCTCGTTTACAGTACAAGTTCAACATCGCAGAAAGTGAAAAATGGATAAAGAAGTTGTGGTATTTACTTACAAAGCAATATCACTCAGCAATGAAATCTGTGTCACAAGGCCCTTAGCAGCACAATGAGTGGATTCAGGTATGATGATTCTAACTGAAATAAGTCACACAGAAAAAGAAACATCATAAGATATCAGTAATACACGGAATGTAAACTTGGCTACACAGGAACTGAATTACAGAACAGAACAGGGTCTCAAATTTAGAAAACCAACTTATGCTTGCTTAAGGGTAAAGGTGAGTTGGGGTGCTGCATAAAACCAGAGATTGAAATGAGCACAGATAATGTTCCTTAAGTCAAATATGGAATAGACAAGAGCTACTCCTTGCTCAACGAAATGGACTCAACACCGCATATTAAACGCCTAAGAATGTACCTGACTAGTAAGTATCTTAAAACCTATGGAGTGCTGTGTCTCCAAAAGAGAATCAAGCGTGTGAACAGGGGCATAAACGCAGCAGTGATAGGATTGGAGACGTTCGGTGAGCAAATGAAGACCCTTTGAAGTCATATTGCATGGTACCCATTACACGGGTCTCAACTCTCCAGGTTTAAGGTATTCTTCCTTCAGCTAAAACATGCATGTGGAACCCAGAGTATGATCAACCGTGTGATCGGGAGACGTGTTCAAATATGTCTCAGTTTTCGTCCCCTGGTACTTCGGTGCAACATTCCAGACGCTTTACTAACACTCTCCCCACTTGGAGAGTCAGTGCCTTTAAACTCCTGTTTGGCCCAGTTTGCAATTTCTGCGGAAGATGTACAGGAATAGGGAGAACCAATGAGAGACAAGCGGGAGGTGTCTGGACGGGCAAATTTAACTCTCATTTCCCACCAGGATGAAGAATTAACCAAAGGCTCAGCATGCCGTGCCGGAACCAGATTAGGGCCTGAAGCCATCCTGCGGTGTTGCGGCCAGCTCACAAGTAAGCGAGTTGAAGAAAGGAGCTCAGGGGCACTGTAATTCACAAACCTGCAGAGTTATAAATGACAGCTATCGTCCAAAAATAGACTGAAGTAAGGCTGCCAAGAGGACTTGAAAGCGGGGCAGAATTGCAGGAAACCGATTTCAGGAGGTAGACTGGAATTGCATTGAAAGCATAGGAAAAGAGGCAGAACGTCCACAATGATGCACTTGGCCAAAAAGGGCGTATGCGTTTTTTCCTGCATATATTCAGGAAAAAACGCATACGCCCTTTTTGGCCAACCAAGCAAGCTTGCAAAGGAAATCTGCACTACAATGAAGTCTCACTTCCCCCCGGTCAAAAGGGCCATCTCAAAAAAGTGTAAAATCCAGAAAGGCAGGACAGGCCATGGAGAACTGGGAGCCTTGTTATGCTGATGGGCGGGATGTAAATTGCCAACAGACACTTGGGAGAAGTGTATGGTGTTTCCTGAAACATCTAAAAAACAAAGCAACAGAGCCTAGGGCACTTCCACTTATGGTCCTATAGCTTAGGGAAATTAAAATCAAAAAGACACAGCCACCCCAAAGTTTGGGACGCCTCTGTTTACAAGAACCTCGTTTACCGTACAATTTCAATATCACAGAAAGTGAAAAATGGATAAAGAACTTGTGGTACTTACGTACAATGCAGTATCACTCAACAATGAAATATATGTCATCAGGCCCGTAACAGCATAATGAGTGGATTCAGGTACGATGATTCTAACTGAAATAAGTCACACAGAAAAAGAAACATCAAAAGATATCACTAATACACGGAATGTAAACTTGGCTACACAGGAACTGAATTCCAAAACAGAACAGTGTCTCAAATTTAGAAAACCATCTTATGCTTGCTTAAGGGGAAAGGTGAGTTGGGGTGCTGCATAAAACCAGAGATTGAAATGAGCACAGATAAAGTTCCTTAAGCCAAATATGGAACAGACAAGAGCTACTCGTTGCTCAACGAAATGGACTCAACACCCCATATTAAACGCCTAAGAATGTACCTGACTAGTAAGTATCTTAAAACCTATGGATTGCTATGTCTCCGAAAGAGAATCAAGCATGTGTACAGGGTCATAAACGCAGCAGTGATAGGATTGGAGAGGTTCGGTGAGCAAATGAAGACCCTTTGAAGTCATATTGCATGGTACCCATTACACGGGTCTCAACTCTCCAGGTTTAAGGTATTCTTCCTTCAGCTAAAACATGCATGTGGAACCCAGAGTATGATCAAGCGTGTGATCGGGAGACGTGTTCAAATATGTCTCAGTTTTCATACCCTGGTACTCGGGTGCAACATTCCAGACGCTTTACTAACACTCTCCCCACTTGGAGAGTCAGTGCCTTTAACCTACTGTTTGGCCCAGTTTGCAATTTCTGCGGAAGATGTACAGGAATAGCGAGAACCAATGAGAGGCTATCTGGAGGTGTCTGGACGGGCAAATTTAACTCTCATTTCCCACCAGGAAGAGGAAATAACCAAAGGCTCAGCGTGCCGTACTGGAACCAGATTAGGGCCTGAAGCCATCCTGCGGTGTTGCGGCCAGCTCAAAAGAAAGCGAGTTGAAGAAAGGAGCTCAGGGGCACTGTAATTCACAAACCTGCAGAGTTATAAATGACAGCTATCGTCCAAAAATAGACTGAAGTAAGGCTGCCAAGAGGACTTGAAAGCGGGGCAGAATTGCAGGAAACCGATTTCAGGAGGTAGACTGGAATTGCATTGAAAGCATAGGAAAAGAGGCAGAACGTCCACAATGATGCACTTGGCCCAATGGGCGTATGCGTTTTTTCCTGAATATATTCAGGAAAAAACGCATACGCCCTTTTTGGCCAACCAAGCAAGCTTGCAAAGGAAATCTGCACTACAATGAAGTCTCACTTCCCCCCGGTCAAAAGGACCATCTGAAAAAAGTGTAAAATCCAGAAAGGCAGGACAGGCCATGGAGAACTGGGAGCCTTGTTATGCTGATGGGCGGGATGTAAATTGCCAATAGACACTCGGGAGAAGTGTATGGTGTTTCCTGAAACATCGAAAAAACAAAGCAACAGAGCCTAGGGCACTTCCACTTATGGTCCTATAGCTTAGGGAAATTAAAATCAAAAAGACACAGCCACCCCAAAGTTTGGGATGCCTCTGTTTAGAAGAACCTCGTTTACCGTACAAATTCAATATCACAGAAAGTGAAAAATGGATAAAGAACTTGTGGTACTTACGTACAATGCAGTATCACTCAGCAATGAAATCTATGTCAACAGGCCCGTAGCAGCACAATGAGTGGATTCAGGTACGATGATTGTAACTGAAATAAGTCACACAGAAAAAGAAACATCATAAGATATCACTAATACACGGAATGTAAACTTGGCTACACAGGAACTGAATTACAGAACAGAACAGGGACTCAAATTTAGAAAACCAACTTATGCTTGCTTAAGGGGAAAGGTGAGTTGGGGTGCTGCATAAAACCAGAGATTGAAATGAGCACAGATAAAGTTCCTTAAGTCAAATATGGAATAGACAAGAGCTACTACTTGCTCAACGAAATGGACTCAACACAGCATATTAAACGCCTAAGAATGTACCTGACTAGTACGTATCTTAAAACCTATGGATTGCTATGTCCCAAAAGAGAATCAAGCGTGTGTACAGGGGCATAAACGCAGCAGTGATAGGATTGGCGAGGTTCGGTGAGCAAATGAAGACCCTTTGAAGTCATATTGCATGGTACCCATTACACGGGTCTCAACTCTCCAGGTTTAAGGTATTCTTCCTTCAGCTAAAACATGCATGTGGAACCCAGAGTATGATCAAGCGTGTGATCGGGAGACGTGTTCAAATATGTCTCAGTTTTCCTCCCCTGGTACTCGGGTGCCACATTCCAGACGCTTTACTAACACTCTCCCCACTTGGAGAGTCAGCGCCTTTAACCTCCTGTTTGGCCCAGTTTGCAATTTCTGCGGAAGATGAACAGGAATAGCGAGAACCAATGAGAGGCTAGCTGGAGGTGTCTGGACGGGCAAATTTAACTCTCATTTCCCACCTGGAAGAGGAATTAACCAAAGGCTCAGCATGCCGGGCCGGAACCAGATTAGGGCCTGAAGCCATCCTGCGGTGTCGCGGCCAGCTCACAAGAAAGCGAGTTGAAGAATGGAGCTCAGGGGCACTGTAATTCACAAACCTGCAGAGTTATAAATGACAGCTATCGTCCAAAAATAGACTGAAGTAAGGCTGCCAGGAGGACTTGAAAGCGGGGCAGAATTGCAGGAAACCGATTTCAGGAGGTAGACTGGAATTGCATTGAAAGCATAGGAAAAGAGGCAGAACGTCCACAATGATGCACTTGGCCAAAAAGGGCGTATGCGTTTTTTCCTGAATATATTCAGGAAAAAACGCATACGCCCTTTTTGGCCAACCAAGCAAGCTTGCAAAGGAAATCTGCACTACAATGAAGTCTCACTTCCCCCCGGTCAAAAGGGCCATCTGAAAAAAGTGTAAAATCCAGAAAGGCAGGACAGGCCATGGAGAACTGGGAGCCTTGTTATGCTGATGGGCGGGATGTAAATTGCCAACAGACACTTGGGAGAAGTGTATGGTGTTCC
This sequence comes from Stenella coeruleoalba, assembly GCF_951394435.1. Lineage (NCBI taxonomy): Eukaryota > Metazoa > Chordata > Mammalia > Artiodactyla > Delphinidae > Stenella > Stenella coeruleoalba. The sequence goes on from NC_137151.1 coordinate 22,155,261, forward strand.
CTGAAACATCTAAAAAACAAAGCAACAGAGCCTAGGGCACTTCCACTTATGGTCCTATAGCTTAGGGAAATTAAAATCAAAAAGACACAGCCACCCCAAAGTTTGGGACGCCTCCGTTTACAAGAACCTCGTTTACCGTACAAGTTCAATATCACAGAAAGTGAAAAATGGATAAAGAACTTGTGGTACTTACGTACAATGCAATATCACTCAGCAATGAAATCTATGTAATCAGGCCCATAGCAGCATAATGAGTGGATTCAGGTATGATGATTCGAACTGAAATAAGTCACACAGAAAAGAAACATCATAAGGTATCACTAATACACAGAATGTGAACTTGGCTACACATGAACTGAATTACAAAACAGAAAAGTGTCTCAAGTTTAGAAAACCAACTTATGCTTGCTTAAGGGGGAAGGTGAGTTGGGGTGCTGCATAAAACCAGAGATTGAAATGAGCACAGATAAAGTTCCTTAAGCCAAATATGGAATAGACAAGAGCTACTCCTTGCTCAACGAAATGGACTCAACACCCCATATTAAACGCCTAAGAATGTACCTGACTAGTAAGTATCTTAAAACCTAGGGATTGCTATGTCTCCAAAAGAGAATCAAGCGTGTGTACAGGGGCATAAACGCAGCAGTGATAGGATTGGAGAGGTTCGGTGAGCAAATGAAGACGCTTTGAAGTCATATTGCATGGTACCCATTACACGGGTCTCAACTCTCCAGGTTTAAGGTATTCTTCCTTCAGCTAAAACATGCATGTGGAACCCAGAGTATGATCAAGCGTGTGATCGGGAGACGTGTTCAAATATGTCTCAGTTTTCATACCCTGGTACTCGGGTGCAACATTCCAGACGCTTTACTAACACTCTCCCCACTTGGAGAGTCACTGCCTTTAACCTACTGTTTGGCCCAGTTTGCAATTTCTGCGGAAGATGTACAGGAATAGCGAGAACCAATGAGAGGCTAGCTGGAGGTGTCTGGACGGGCAAATTTAACTCTCATTTCCCACCAGGAAGAGGAAATAACCAAAGGCTCAGCGTGCCGTAACGGAACCAGATTAGGGCCTGAAGCCATCCTGCGGTGTTGCGGCCAGCTCAAAAGAAAGCGAGTTGAAGAAAGGAGCTCAGGGGCACTGTAATTCACAAACCTGCAGAGTTATAAATGACAGCTATCGTCCAAAAATAGACTGAAGTAAGGCTGCCAAGAGGACTTGAAAGCGGGGCAGAATTGCAGGAAACCGATTTCAGGAGGTAGACTGGAATTGCATTGAAAGCATAGGAAAAGAGGCAGAACGTCCACAATGATGCACTTGGCCCAATGGGCGTATGCGTTTTTTCCTGAATATATTCAGGAAAAAACGCATACGCCCTTTTTGGCCAACCAAGCAAGCTTGCAAAGGAAATCTGCACTACAATGAAGTCTCACTTCCCCCCGGTCAAAAGGACCATCTGAAAAAAGTGTAAAATCCAGAAAGGCAGGACAGGCCATGGAGAACTGGGAGCCTTGTTATGCTGATGGGCGGGATGTAAATTGCCAATAGACACTCGGGAGAAGTGTATGGTGTTTCCTAAAACATCGAAAAAACAAAGCAACAGAGCCTAGGGCACTTCCACTTATGGTCCTATAGCTTAGGGAAATTAAAATCAAAAAGACACAGCCACCCCAAAGTTTGGGATGCCTCTGTTTAGAAGAACCTCGTTTACCGTACAAATTCAATATCACAGAAAGTGAAAAATGGATAAAGAACTTGTGGTACTTACGTACAATGCAGTATCACTCAGCAATGAAATCTATGTCAACAGGCCCGTAAAAGCACAATGAGTGGATTCAGGTACGATGATTGTAACTGAAATAAGTCACACAGAAAAAGAAACATCATAAGATATCTCTAATACACGGAATGTAAACTTGGCTACACAGGAACTGAATTACAGAACAGAACAGGGACTCAAATTTAGAAAACCAACTTATGCTTGCTTAAGGGGAAAGGTGAGTTGGGGTGCTGCATAAAACCAGAGATTGAAATGACCACAGATAAAGTTCCTTAAGTCAAATATGGAATAGACAAGAGCTACTACTTGCTCAACGAAATGGACTCAACACCGCATATTAAACGCCTAAGAATGTACCTGACTAGTAAGTATCTTAAAACCTATGGATTGCTATGTCCCAAAAGAGAATCAAGCGTGTGTACAGGGGCATAAACGCAGCAGTGATAGGATTGGCGAGGTTCGGTGAGCAAATGAAGACCCTTTGAAGTCATATTGCATGGTACCCATTACACGGGTCTCAACTCTCCAGGTTTAAGGTATTCTTCCTTCAGCTAAAACATGCATGTGGAACCCAGAGTATGATCAAGCGTGTGATCGGGAGACGTGTTCAAATATGTCTCAGTTTTCCTCCCCTGGTACTCGGGTGCCACATTCCAGACGCTTTACTAACACTCTCCCCACTTGGAGAGTCAGCGCCTTTAACCTCCTGTTTGGCCCAGTTTGCAATTTCTGCGGAAGATGAACAGGAATAGCGAGAACCAATGAGAGGCTAGCTGGAGGTGTCTGGACGGGCAAATTTAACTCTCATTTCCCACCTGGAAGAGGAATTAACCAAAGGCTCAGCATGCCGGGCCAGAACCAGATTAGGGCCTGAAGCCATCCTGCGGTGTCGCGGCCAGCTCACAAGAAAGCGAGTTGAAGAAAGGAGCTCAGGGGCACTGTAATTCACAAACCTGCAGAGTTATAAATGACAGCTATCGTCCAAAAATAGACTGAAGTAAGGCTGCCAGGAGGACTTGAAAGCGGGGCAGAATTGCAGGAAACCGATTTCAGGAGGTAGACTGGAATTGCATTGAAAGCATAGGAAAAGAGGCAGAACGTCCACAATGATGCACTTGGCCAAAAAGGGCGTATGCGTTTTTTCCTGAATATATTCAGGAAAAAACGCATACGCCCTTTTTGGCCAACCAAGCAAGCTTGCAAAGGAAATCTGCACTACAATGAAGTCTCACTTCCCCCCGGTCAAAAGGGCCATCTGAAAAAAGTGTAAAATCCAGAAAGGCAGGACAGGCCATGGAGAACTGGGAGCCTTGTTATGCTGATGGGCGGGATGTAAATTGCCAACAGACACTTGGGAGAAGTGTATGGTGTTCCCTGAAACATCTAAAAAACAAAGCAACAGAGCCTAGGGCACTTCCACTTATGGTCCTATAGCTTAGGGAAATTAAAATCAAAAAGACACAGCCACCCCAAAGTTTGGGACGCCTCCGTTTACAAGAACCTCGTTTACCGTACAAGTTCAATATCACAGAAAGTGAAAAATGGATAAAGAACTTGTGGTACTTACGTACAATGCAATATCACTCAGCAATGAAATCTATGTAATCAGGCCCATAGCAGCATAATGAGTGGATTCAGGTATGATGATTCGAACTGAAATAAGTCACACAGAAAAGAAACATCATAAGGTATCACTAATACACAGAATGTGAACTTGGCTACACAAGAACTGAATTACAAAACAGAAAAGTGTCTCAAGTTTAGAAAACCAACTTATGCTTGCTTAAGGGGGAAGGTGAGTTGGGGTGCTGCATAAAACCAGAGATTGAAATGAGCACAGATAAAGTTCCTTAAGCCAAATATGGAATAGACAAGAGCTACTCCTTGCTCAACGAAATGGACTCAACACCCCATATTAAACGCCTAAGAATGTACCTGACTAGTAAGTATCTTAAAACCTAGGGATTGCTATGTCTCCAAAAGAGAATCAAGCGTGTGTACAGGGGCATAAACGCAGCAGTGATAGGATTGGAGAGGTTCGGTGAGCAAATGAAGACGCTTTGAAGTCATATTGCATGGTACCCATTACACGGGTCTCAACTCTCCAGGTTTAAGGTATTCTTCCTTCAGCTAAAACATGCATGTGGAACCCAGAGTATGATCAACCGTGTGAACGGGAGACGTGTTCAAATATGTCTCAGTTTTCCTCCCCTGGTACTCGGGTGCAACATTCCAGACGCTTTACTAACACTCTCCCGACTTGGAGAGTCAGTCCCTTTAACCTCCTGTTTGGCCCCGTTTGCAATTTCTGCGGAAGATGAACAGGAATAGCGAGAACCAATGAGAGACTAGCTGGAGGTGTCTGCACGGGCAAATTTAACTCTCATTTCCCACCAGAAAGAGGAAATAACCAAAGGCTCAGCATGCCGTGCCGGAACCAGATTAGGGCCTGAAGCCATCCAGCGGTGTTGCAGCCAGCTCACAAGAAAACGAGTTGAAGAAAGGAGCTCAGGGGCACTGTAATTCACAAACCTGCAGAGTTATAAATGACAGCTATCGTCCAAAAATATACTGAAGTAAGGCTGCCAAGAGGACTTGAAAGCGGGGCAGAATTGCAGGAAACCGATTTCAGGAGGTAGACTGGAATTGCATTGAAAGCATAGGAAAAGAAGCAGAACGTCCACAATGATGCACTTGGCCAAAAAGGGCGTATGCGTTTTTTCCTGAATATATTCAGGAAAAAACGCATACGCCCTTTTTGGACAACCAAGCAAGCTTGCAAAGGAAATCTGCACTACAATGAAGTCTCACTTCCCCCCGGTCAAAAGGGCCATCTGAAAAAAGTGTAAAATCCAGAAAGGCAGGACAGGCCATGGAGAACTGGGAGCCTTGTTATGCTGATGGGCGGGATGTAAATTGCAAACAGACACTCGGGAGAAGTGTATGGTGTTTCCTGAAACATGTAAAAAACAAAGCAACAGAGCCTAGGGCACTGCCACTTATGGTCCTATAGCTTAGGGAAATTAAAATCAAAAAGACACAGCCACCCCAAAGTTTGGGACGGCTCTATTTACAAGAACCTCGTTTACAGTACAAGTTCAACATCGCAGAAAATGAAAAATGGATAAAGAAGCTGTGGTATTTACTTACAAAGCAATATCACTCAGCAATGAAATCTATGTCATCAGGCCCTTAGCAGCACAATGAGTGGATTCAGGTATGATGATTCTAACTGAAATAAGTCACACAGAAAAAGAAACATCATAAGATATCACTAATACACGCAATGGAAACTTGGCTACACAGGAACTGAATTACAGAACAGAACAGGGTCTCAAATTTAGAAAACCAACTTATGCTTGCTTAAGGGGAAAGGTGAGTTGGGGTGCTGCATAAAACCAGAGATTGAAATGAGCACAGATAAAGTTCCTTAAGCCAAATATGGAATAGACAAGAGCTACTCCTTGCTCAACGAAATGGACTCAACACCGCATATTAAACGCCTAAGAATGTACCTGACTAGTAAGTATCTTAAAACCTATGGATTGCTATGTCTCCGAAAGAGAATCAAGCATGTGTACAGAGGCATAAACGCAGCAGTGATAGGATTGGAGAGGTTCGGTGAGCAAATGAAGACCCTTTGAAGTCATATTGCATGGTACCCATTCCACGGGTTTCAACTACCCAGGTTTAAGGTATTCTTCCTTCAGCTAAAACATGCATGTGGAACCCAGAGTATGATCATCCATGTGAACGGGAGACGTGTTCAAATATGTCTCAGTTTTCCTCCCCTGGTACTCGGGTGCAACATTCCAGACGCTTTACTAACACTCTCCCGACTTGGAGAGTCAGCGCCTTTAACCTCCTGTTTGGCCCAGTTTGCAATTTCTGCGGAAGATGAACAGGAATAGCGAGAACCAATGAGAGACTAGCTGGAGGTGTCTGGATGGGCAAATTTAACTCTCATTTCCAACCAGGAAGAGGAAATAACCAAAGGCTCAGCGTGCCGTGCCGGAACCAGATTAGAGCCTGAAGCCATCTTGCGGTGTTGCGGCCAGCTCACAAGAAAGCGAGTTGAAGAAAGGAGCTCAGGGACACTGTAATTCACAAACCTGCAGAGTTATAAATGACAGCTATCGTCCAAAAATATACTGAAGTAAGGCTGCCAAGAGGACTTGAAAGCAGGGCAGAATTGCAGGAAACCGATTTCAGGAGGTAGACTGGAATTGCATTGAAAGCATAGGAAAAGAGGCAGAACGTCCACAATGATGCACTTGGCCAAAAAGGGCGTATGCGTTTTTTCCTGAATATATTCAGGAAAAAACGCATACGCCCTTTTTGGCCAACCAAGCAAACTTGCAAAGGAAATCTGCATTACAATGAAGTCTCACTTCCCCCCGGTCAAAAGGGCCATCTGAAAAAAGTGTAAAATCCAGAAAGGCAGGACAGGCCATGGAGAACTGGGAGCCTTGTTATTCTGATGGGCGGGATGTAAATTGCCAACAGACACTCAGGAGAAGTGTATGGTGTTTCCTGAAACATCTAAAAAACAAAGCAACAGAGCCTAGGGCACTTCCACTTATGGTCCTATAGCTTAGGGAAATTAAAATCAAAAAGACACAGCCACCCCAAAGTTTGGGACGCCTCTGTTTACAAGAAGCTCGTTTACAGTACAAGTTCAACATCGCAGAAAGTGAAAAATGGATAAAGAAGTTGTGGTATTTACTTACAAAACAATATCACTCAGCAATGAAATCTATGTCATCAGGCCCTTAGCAGCACAATGAGTGGATTCAGGTATGATGATTCTAACTGAAATAAGTCACACAGAAAAAGAAACATCATAAGATATCAGTAATACACGGAATGTAAACTTGGCTACACAGGAACTGAATTACAGAACAGAACAGGGTCTCAAATTTAGAAAACCAACTTATGCTTGCTTAAGGGGAAAGGTGAGTTGGGGTGCTGCATAAAACCAGAGATTGAAATGAGCACAGATAAAGTTCCTTAAGCCAAATATGGAATAGACAAGAGCTACTCCTTGCTCAACGAAATGGATTCAACACCGCATATTAAACGCCTAAGTATGTACCTGACTAGTAAGTATCTTAAAACCTTTGGATTGCTATGTCTCCAAAAGAGAATCAAGCATGTGTACAGGGGCATAAACGCAGCAGTGATAGGATTGGAGAGGTTCGTGAGCAAATGAAGACCCTTTGAAGTCATATTGCATGGTACCCATTCCACGGGTTTCAACTACCCAGGTTTAAGGTATTCTTCCTTCAGCTAAAACATGCATGTGGAACCTAGAGTATGATCAACCTTGTCATCGGGAGACGTGTTCAAATATGTCTCAGTGTTCGTACCCTGGTACTCGGGTGCAACATTCCAGACGCTTTACTAACACTCTCCCCACTTGGAAAGTCAGTCCCTTTAACCTCCTGTTTGGCCCAGTTTGCAATTTCTGTGGAAGATGAACAGGAATAGCGAGAATCAATGAGAGACTAGCTGGAGGTGTCTAGATGGGCAAATTTAACTCTCATTTCCCACCAGGAAGAGGAATTAACCAAAGGCTCAGCGTTCCGTGCCAGAACCAGATTAGAGCCTGAAGACATCCTGCGGTGTTGCGGCCAGGTGACAAGAAAGCGAGTTGAAGAAAGGAGCTCAGGGGCACTGTAATTCACAAAAATGCAGAGTTATAAATGACAGCTATCGTCCAAAAATATACTGAAGTAACGCTGCCAAGAGGACTTGAGAGCGGGGCAGAATTGCAGGAAACCGATTTCAGGAGGTAGACTGGAATTGCATTGAAAGCATAGGAAAAGAGGCAGAACGTCCACAATGATGCACTTGGCCAAAAAGGGCGTATGCGTTTTTTCCTGAATATATTCAGGAAAAAACGCATACGCCCTTTTTGGCCAACCAAGCAAGCTTGCAAAGGAAATCTGCACTACAATGAAGTCTCACTTCTCCCCGGTCAAAAGGGCCATCTGAAAAAAGTGTAAAATCCAGAAAGGCAGGACAGGCCATGGAGAACTGGCAGCCTTGTTATGCTGATGGGCGGGATGTAAATTGCCAACAGACACTCAGGAGAAGTGTATGGTGTTTCCTGAAACATCTACAAAACAAAGCAACAGAGCCTAGGGCACTTCCACTTATGGTCCTATAGCTTAGGGAAATTAAAATCAAAAAGACACAGCCACCCAAAAGCTTGGGACGCCTCCGTTTATAAGAACCTCGTTTTCCGTACAAGTTCAATATCACAGAAAGTGAAAAATGGATAAAGAACTTGTGGTACTTACGTACAATGCAGTATCACTCAGCAATGAAATCTATGTCATCAGGCCCGTAGCAGCATAATGAGTGGATTCAGGTACGATGATTCTAACTGAAATAAGTCACACAGAAAAAGAAACATCATAAGATATCACTAATACTCGGAATGTAAACTTGGCTACACAGGAACTGCATTCCAATACAGAACAGGGTCTCAAATTTAGAAAACCAACTTATGCTTGCTTAAGGGGAAAGGTGAGTTGGGGTGCTGCATAAAACCAGAGATTGAAATGAGCACAGATAAAGTTCCTTAAGCCAAATATGGAATAGACAAGAGCTACTCCTTGCTCAACGAAATGGACTCAACACCCCATATTAAACGCCTAAGAATGTACCTGACTAGTAAGTATCTTAAAACCTATGGATTGCTATGTCTCCAAAAGAGATTCAAACGTGTGTACAGGGGCATAAACGCAGCAGTGATAGGATTGGAGAGGTTCGGTGAGCAAATGAAGACCCTTTGAAGTCATATTGCATGGTACCCATTCCACGGGTCTCAACTCTCCAGGTTTAAGGTATTCTTCCTTCAGCTAAAACATGCATGTGGAACCCAGAGTATGATCAACCATGTGAACGGGAGACGTGTTCAAATATGTCTCAGTTTTCCTCCCCTGGAACTCGGGTGCAACATTCCAGACGCTTTACTAACACTCTCCCGACTTGGAGAGTCAGTGCCTTTAACCTCCTGTTTGGCCCAGTTTGCAATTTCTGCGGAAGATGAACAGGAATAGCGAGAACCAATGAGAGGCTAGCTGGAGGTGTCTGAACGGGCAAATTTAACTCTCATTTCCCACCAGGAAGGGGAATTAACCAAAGGCTCAGCGTTCCGTGCCAGAACCAGATTAGGGCCTGAAGCCATCCTGCGGTGCTGCGGCCAGGTCACAAGAAAGCGAGTTGAAGAAAGGAGCTCAGGGGCACTGTAATTCACAAACCTGCAGAGTTATAAATGACAGCTATCGTCCAAAAATAGACTGAAGTAAGGCTGCCAAGAGGACTTGAAAGCAGGGCAGAATTGCAGGAAACCGATTTCAGGAGGTAGAATGGAATTGCATTGAAAGCATAGGAAAAGAGGCAGAACGTCCACAATGTTGCACTTGGCCAAAAAGGGCGTTTGCGTTTTTTCCTGAATATATTCAGGAAAAAACGCATACGCCCTTTTTGGCCAACCAAGCAAGCTTGCAAAGGAAATCTGCACTACAATGAAGTCTCACTTCCCCCCGGTCAAAAGGGCCATCTGAAAAAAGTGTAAAATCCAGAAAGGCAGGACAGGCCATGGAGAACTGGGAGGCTTGTTATGCTGATGGGCGGGATGTAAATTGCCAACAACCACTCGGGAGAAGTGTATGGTGTTTCCTGAAACATCTAAAAAACAAAGCAACAGAACCTAGGGCACTTCCACTTATGGTCCTATAGCTTAGGGAAATTAAAATCAAAAAGACACAGCCACCCCAAAGTTTCGAACGGCTCTGTTTACAAGAACCTCGTTTACAGTACAAGTTCAACATCACAGAAAGTGAAAAATGGATAAAGAAGTTGTGGTATTTACTTACAAAGCAATATCACTCAGCAATGAAATCTGTGTCATCAGGCCCTTAGCAGCACAATGAGTGGATTCAGGTATGATGATTCTAACTGAAATAAGTCACACAGAAAAAGAAACATCATAAGATATCAGTAATACACGGAATGTAAACTTGGCTACACAGGAACTGAATTACAGAACAGAACAGGGTCTCAAATTTAGAAAACCAACTTAAGCTTGCTTAAGGGGAAAGGTGAGTTGGGGTGCTGTATAAAACCAGAGATTGAAATGAGCACAGATAAAGTTCCTTAAGCCAAATATGGAATAGACAAGAGCTACTCCTTGCTCAACGAAATGGACTCAACACCGCATATTAAACTCCTAAGAATGTACCTGACTAGTAAGTATCTTAAAACCTAGGGATTGCTATGTCTCCGAAAGAGAATCAAGCATGTGTACAGGGGCATAAACGCAGCAGTGATAGGACTGGAGAGGTTCGGTGAGCAAATGAAGACCCTTTGAAGTCATATTGCATGGTACCCATTCCACGGGTTTCAACTACCCAGGTTTTAGGTATTCTTCCTTCAGCTAAAACATGCATGTGGAACCCAGAGTATGATCAACCATGTGATCGGGAGATGTGTTCAAATATGTCTCAGTTTTCCTCCCCTGGTACTCGGGTGCAACATTCCAGACGCTTTACTAACACTCTCCCCACTTGGAGACTCAGCGCCTTTAACCTCCTGTTTGGCCCAGTTTGCAATTTCTGCGGAAGATGAACAGGAATAGCGAGAACCAATGAGAGGCTAGCTGGAGGTGTCTGGACGGGCAAATTTAACTCTCATTTCCCACCAGGAAGAGGAAATAACCAAAGGCTCAGCGTGCCGTGCCGGAACCAGATTAGGCCCTGAAGCCATCCTGCGGTGTTGCGGCCAGGTCACAAGAAAGCGAGTTGAAGAAAGGAGCTCAGGGGCACTGTAATTCACAAACCTGCAGAGATATAAATGACAGCTATCGTCCAAAAATAGACTGAAGTAAGGCTGCCAAGAGGACTTGAAAGCGGGGCAGAATTGCAGGAAACCGATTTCAGGAGGTAGACTGGAATTGCATTGAAAGCATAGGAAAAGAGGCAGAACGTCCACAATGATGCACTTGGCCAAAAAGGGCGTATGCATACGCACTTTTTGGCCAACCAAGCAAGCTTGCAAAGGAAATCTGCACTACAATGAAGTCTCACTTCTCCCCGGTCAAAAGGGCCATCTGAAAAAAGTGTAAAATCCAGAAAGGCAGGACAGGCCATGGAGAACTGGGAGCCTTGTTATGCTGATGGGCGGGATGTAAATTGCCAACAGACACTCAGGAGAAGTGTATGGTGTTTCCTGAAACATCTAAAAAACAAAGCAACAGAGCCTAGGGCACTTCCACTTATGGTCCTATAGCTTAGGGAAATTAAAATCAAAAAGACACAGCCACCCCAAAATTTGGGACGCCTCCGTTTACAAGAACCTCGTTTACCATACAAGTTCAACATCACAGAAAGTGAAAAATGGATAAAGAACTTTTGGTACTTACGTACAATGCAGTATCACTCAACAATGAAATCTATGTCATCAGGCCCGTAGCAGCATAATGAGTGGATTCAGGTATGATGATTCTAACTGAAATAAGTCACACAGAAAAAGAAACATCATAAGATATCACTAATACACGGAATGTAAACTTGGCTACACAGGAACTGCATTCCAAAACAGAACAGGGTCTCAAATTTAGAAAACCAACTTATGCTTGCTTAAGGGTAAAGGTGAGTTGGGGTGCTGCATAAAACCAGAGATTGAAATGAGCACTGATAAAGTTCCTTAATCCAAATATGGAATAGATAAGAGCTACTACTTGCTCAACTAAATGGACTCAACACCGCATATTAAACGCCTAAGAATGTACCTGACTAGTAAGTATCTTAAAACCTAGGGATTGCTATGTCTCTGAAAGAGAATCAAGCATGTGTACAGGGACATAAACGCAGCAGTGATAGGATTGGAGAGGTTCGGTGAGCAAATGAAGACCCTTTGAAGTCATATTGCATGATACCCATTCCACGGGTTTCAACTACCCAGGTTTTAGGTATTCTTCCTTCAGCTAAAACATGCATGTGGAACCCAGAGTATGATCAACCATGTGATCGGGAGACGTGTTCAAATATGTCTCAGTTTTCCTCCCCTGGTACTCGGATGCAACATTCCAGACGCTTTACTAACACTCTCCCCACTTGGAGAGTCAGCGCCTTTAACCTCCTGTTTGGCCCAGTTTGCAATTTCTGCGGAAGATGAACAGGAATAGCGAGAACCAATGAGAGGCTAGCTGGAGGTGTCTGGACGGGCAAATTTAACTCTCATTTCCCACCAGGAAGAGGAAATAACCAAAGGCTCAGCGTACCGTACCGGAACCAGATTAGGGCATGAAGCCATCCTGCGGTGTTGCGGGCAGCTCAAAAGAAAGCGAGTTGAAGAAAGGAGCTCAGGGGCACTGTAATTCACAAACCTGCAGAGTTATAAATGACAGCTATTGTCCAAAAATAGACTGAAGTAAGGCTGCCAAGAGGACTTGAAAGCGGGGCAGAATTGCAGGAAACCGATTTCAGGAGGTAGACTGGAATTGCATTGAAAGCATAGGAAAAGAGGCAGAACGTCCACAATGATGCACTTGGCCAAAAAGGGCGTATGCGTTTTTTCCTGAATATATTCAGGAAAAAACGCATACGCCCTTTTTGGCCAACCAAGCAAGCTTGCAAAGGAAATCTGCACTACAATGAAGTCTCACTTCCACCTGGTCAAAAGGGCCATCTGAAAAAAGTGTAAAATCCAGAAAGGCAGGACAGGCCATGGAGAACTGGGAGCCTTGTTATGCTGATGGGCGGGATGTAAATTGCCAACAACCACTCGGGAGAAGTGTATGGTGTTTCCTGAAACATCTAAAAAACAAAGCAACAGAACCTTGGGCACTTCCACTTATGGTACTATAGCTTAGGGAAATTAAAATCAAAAAGACACAGCCACCCCAAAATTTGGAACGGCTCTGTTTACAAGAACCTCGTTTACAGTACAAGTTCAACATCGCAGAAAGTGAAAAATGGATAAAGAACTTGTGGTATTTACTTACAAAGCAATATCACTCAGCAATGAAATCTGTGTCATCAGGCCCTTAGCAGCACAATGAGTGGATTCAGGTATGATGATTCTAACTGAAATAAGTCACACAGAAAAAGAAACATCATAAGATATCAGTAATACACGGAATGTAAACTTGGCTACACAGGAACTGAATTACAGAACAGAACAGGGTCTCAAATTTAGAAAACCAACTTATGCTTGCTTAAGGGTAAAGGTGAGTTGGGGTGCTGCATAAAACCAGGGATTGAAATGAGCACAGATAAACTTCCTTAATCCAAATATGGAATAGACAAGAGCTACTCCTTGCTCAACGAAATGGACTCAACACCGCATATTAAACGCCTAAGAATGTACCTGACTAGTAAGTATCTTAAAACCTATGGATTGCTATGTCTCCGAAAGAGAATCAAGCATGTGTACAGGGGCATAAACGCAGCAGTGATAGGATTGGAGAGGTTCGGTGAGCAAATGAAGACCCTTTGAAGTCATATTGCATGGTACCCATTCACGGGTTTCAACTACCCAGGTTTTAGGTATTCTTCCTTCAGCTAAAACATGCATGTGGAACCCAGAGTATGATCAACCATGTGATCGGGAGACGTGTTCAAATATGTCTCAGTTTTCCTCCCCTGGTACTCGGGTGCAACATTCCAGACGCTTTACTAACAGTCTCCCCACTTGGAGAGTCAGCACCTTTAACCTCCTGTTTGGCCCAGTTTGCAATTTCTGCGGAAGATGAACAGGAATAGCGAGAACCAATGAGAGGCTAGCTGGAGGTGTCTGGACGGGCAAATTTAACTCTCATTTCCCACCAGGAAGAGGAATTAACCAAAGGCTCAGCGTGCCGGGCCGGAACCAGATTAGGGCCTGAAGCCATCCTGCGGTGTTGCGGCCAGGTCACAAGAAAGCGAGTTGAAGAAAGGAGCTCAGGGGCACTGTAATTCACAAACCTGCAGAGTTATAAATGACAGCTATCGTCCAAAAATAGACTGAAGTAAGGCTGCCAAGAGGACTTGAAAGCGGGGCAGAATTGCAGGAAACCGATTTCAGGAGGTAGACTGGAATTGCATTGAAAGCATAGGAAAAGAGGCAGAACGTCCACAATGATGCACTTGGCCAAAAAGGGCGTATGCGTTTTTTCCTGAATATATTCAGGAAAAAACGCATACGCCCTTTTTGGCCAACCAAGCAAGCTTGCAAAGGAAATCTGCACTACAATGAAGTCTCACTTCCCCCCGGTCAAAAGGGCCATCTGAAAAAAGTGTAAAATCCAGAAAGGCAGGACAGGCCATGGAGAAATGGGAGCCTTGTTATGCTGATGGGCGGGATGTAAATTGCCAACAACCACTCGGGAGAAGTGTATGGTGTTTCCTGAAACATCTAAAAAACAAAGCAACAGAACCTAGGGCACTTCCACTTATGGTCCTATAGCTTAGGGAAATTAAAATCAAAAAGACACAGCCACCCCAAAGTTTGAAACGGCTCCGTTTACAAGAACCTCTTTAAAGTACAAGTTCAACATCGCAGAAAGTGAAAAATGGATAAAGAAGTTGTGGTATTTACTTACAAAGCAATATCACTCAGCAATGAAATCTGTGTCATCAGGCACTTAGCAGCACAATGAGTGGATTCAGGTATGATGATTCTAACTGAAATAAGTCACACAGAAAAAGAAACATCATAAGATATCAGTAATACACAGAATGTAAACTTGGCTACAGAGGAACTGAATTACAGAACAAAACAGGGTCTCATATTTAGAAAACCAACTTATGCTTGCTTAAGGGGAAAGGTGAGTTGGGGTGCTGCATAAAACCAGAGATTGAAATGAGCACAGATAAAGTTCCTTAAGTCAAATATGGAATAGACAAGAGCTACTCCTTGCTCAACGAAATGGACTCAACACCGCATATTAAAAGCCTAAGAAGGTACCTGACTAGTAAGTATCTTAAAACCTATGGATTGCTATGTCTCTGAAAGAGAATCAAGCATGTGTACAGGGGCATAAATGCAGCAGTGATAGGATTGCAGAGGTTCGGTGAGCAAATGAAGACCCTTTGAAGTCATATTGCATGGTACCCATTACACGGGTCTTAACTCTCCAGGTTTAAGGTATTCTTCCTTCAGCTAAAACATGCATGTGGAGCCCAAGTGTGATCAACCATGTGAACGGGAGACGTGTTCAAATATGTCTCAGTTTTCCTCCCCTGGTACTCGGGTGCAACATTCCAGACGCTTTACTAACACTCTCCCCACTTGGAGAGTCAGTGCCTTTAACCTCCTGTTTGGCCCAGTTTGCAATTTCTGCGGAAGATGAACAGGAATAGCGAGAACCAATGAGAGACTAGCTGGAGGTGTCTGGACGGGCAAATTTAACTCTCATTTCCCACCAGGAAGAGGAAATAACCAACGGCTCAGCCTGCCGTGCCGGAACCAGATTAGGGCCTGAAGCCATCCTGCGGTGTTGCGGCCAGGTCACAAGAAAGCGAGTTGAAGAAAGGAGCTCAGGGGCACTGTAATACACAAACCTGCAGAGTTATAAATGACAGCTATCGTCCAAAAATAGACTGAAGTAAGGCTGCCAAGAGGACTTGAAAGCGGGGCAGAATTGCAGGAAAACGATTTCAGCAGGTAGACTGGAATTGCATTGAAAGCATAGGAAAAGAGGCAGAACGTCCACAATGATGCACTTGGCCAAAAAGGGCGTATGCGTTTTTTCCTGAATATATTCAGGAAAAAACGCATACGCCCTTTTTGGCCAACCAAGCAAGCTTGCAAAGGAAATCTGCACTACAATGAAGTCTCACTTCCCCCCGGTCAAAAGGGCCATCTGAAAAAAGTGTAAAATCCAGAAAGGCAGGACAGGCCATGGAGAACTGGGAGCCTTGTTATGCTGATGGGCGGGATGTAAATTGCCAACAGCCACTCGGTAGAAGTGTATGGTGTTTCCTGAAACATCTAAAAAACAAAGCAACAGAACCTAGGGCACTTCCACTTATGGTCCTATAGCTTAGGGAAATTAAAATCTAAAAGACACAGCCACCCCAAAGTTTGGAACGGCTCTGTTTACAAGAACCTCGTTTACAGTACAAGTTCAACATCGCAGAAAGTGAAAAATGGATAATGAACTTGTGATATTTACTTACAAAGCAATATCACTCAGCAATGAAATGTGTGCCATCAGGCCCTTAGCAGCACAATGAGTGGATTCAGGTATGATGATTCTAACTGAAATAAGTCACACAGAAAAAGAAACATCATAAGATATCAGTAATACACGGAATGTAAACTTGGCTACACAGGAACTGAATTACAGAACAGAACAGGGTCTCAAATTTAGAAAACCAACTTATGCTTGCTTAAGGGGAAAGGTGAGTTGGGGTGCTGCATAAAACCAGAGATTGAAATGAGCACAGATAAAGTTCCTTAAGCCAAATATGGAATAGAAAAGAGCTACTCCTTGCTCAACGAAATGGACTCAACACCGCATATTAAACGCCTAAGAATGTACCTGACTAGTAAGTATCTTAAAACCTAGGGATTGCTATGTCTCCGAAAGAGAATCAAGCATGTGTACAGGGGCATAAACGCAGCAGTGATAGGACTGGAGAGGTTCGGTGAGCAAATGAAGACCCTTTGAAGTCATATTGCATGGTACCCATTCCACGGGTTTCAACTACCCAGGTTTTAGGTATTCTTCCTTCAGCTAAAACATGCATGTGGAACCCAGAGTATGATCAACCATGTGATCGGGAGATGTGTTCAAATATGTCTCAGTTTTCCTCCCCTGGTACTCGGGTGCAACATTCCAGACGCTTTACTAACACTCTCCCCACTTGGAGACTCAGCGCCTTTAACCTCCTGTTTGGCCCAGTTTGCAATTTCTGCGGAAGATGAACAGGAATAGCGAGAACCAATGAGAGGCTAGCTGGAGGTGTCTGGACGGGCAAATTTAACTCTCATTTCCCACCAGGAAGAGGAAATAACCAAAGGCTCAGCGTGCCGTACCGGAACCAGATTAGGGCATGAAGCCATCCTGCGGTGTTGCGGCCAGCTCAAAAGAAAGCGAGTTGAAGAAAGGAGCTCAGGGGCACTGTAATTCACAAACCTGCAGAGTTATAAATGACAGCTATCGTCCAAAAATAGACTGAAGTAAGGCTGCCAAGAGGACTTGAAAGCGGGGCAGAATTGCAGGAAACCGATTTCAGGAGGTAGACTGGAATTGCATTGAAAGCATAGGAAAAGAGGCAGAACGTCCACAATGATGCACTTGGCCAAAAAGGGCGTATGCGGTTTTTCCTGAATATATTCAGGAAAAAACGCATACGCACTTTTTGGCCAACCAAGCAAGCTTGCAAAGGAAATCTGCACTACAATGAAGTCTCACTTCCCCCCGGTCAAAAGGGCCATCTGAATAAAGTGTAAAATCCAGAAAGGCAGGACAGGCCATGGAGAAATGGGAGCCTTGTTATGCTGAAGGGCGGGATGTAAATTGCCAACAACCACTCGGGAGACGTGTATGGTGTATCCTGAAACATCTAAAAAACAAAGCAACAGAACCTAGGGCACTTCCACTTATGGTCCTATAGCTTAGGGAAATTAAAATCAAAAAGACACAGCCACCCCAAAGTTTGAAACGGCTCCGTTTACAAGAACCTCCTTTACAGTACAAGTTCAACATCGCAGAAAGTGAAAAATGGATAAAGAAGTTGTGGTATTTACTTACAAAACAATATCACTCAGCAATGAAATCTGTGTCATCAGGCACTTAGCAGCACAATGAGTGGATTCAGGTATGATGATTCTAACTGAAATAAGTCACACAGAAAAAGAAACATCATAAGATATCAGTAATACACAGAATGTAAACTTGGCTACAGAGGAACTGAATTACAGAACAGAACAGGGTCTCAAATTTAGAAAACCAACTTATGCTTGCTTAAGGGTAAAGGTGAGTTGGGGTGCTGCATAAAACCAGAGATTGAAATGAGCACAGATAAAGTTCCTTAAGTCAAATATGGAATAGACAAGAGCTACTCCTTGCTCAACGAAATGGACTCAACACCGCATATTAAACGTCTAAGAAGGTACCTGACTAGTAAGTATCTTAAAACCTATGGATTGCTATGTCTCCGAAAGAGAATCAAGCATGTGTACAGGGGCATAAACGCAGCAGTGATAGGATTGGAGAGGTTCGGTGAGCAAATGAAGACCCTTTGAAGTCATATTGCATGGTACCCATTCCACGGGTTTCAACTACCCAGGTTTTAGGTATTCTTCCTTCAGCTAAAACATGCATGTGGAACCGAGAGTATGATCAACCATGTGATCGGGAGATGTGTTCAAATATGTCTCAGTTTTCGTACCCTGGTACTCGGGTGCAACATTCCAGACGCTTTACTAACACTCTCCCCACTTGGAGAGTCAGCGCCTTTAACCTCCTGTTTGGCCCAGTTTGCAATTTCTGCGGAAGATGAACAGGAATAGGGAGAACCAATGAGAGGCTAGCTGGAGGTGTCTGGACGGGCAAATTTAACTCTCATTTCCCACCAGGAAGAGGAAATAACCAAAGGCTCAGCGTGCCATACCAGAACCAGATTAGGGCCTGAAGCCATCCTGCGGTGTTGCGGCCAGCTCACAAGAAAGCGAGTTGAAGAAAGGAGCTCAGGGGCACTGTAATTCACAAACCTGCAGAGTTATAAATGACAGCTATCGTCCAAAAATAGACTGAAGTAAGGCTGCCAAGAGGACTTGAAAGCGGGGCAGAATTGCAGGAAACCGATTTCAGGAGGTAGACTGGAATTGCATTGAAAGCATAGGAAAAGAGGCAGAACGTCCACAATGATGCACTTGGCCAAAAAGGGCGTATGCGTTTTTTCCTGAATATATTCAGGAAAAAACGCATACGCCCTTTTTGGCCAACCAAGCAAGCTTGCAATGGAAATCTGCACTACAATGAAGTCTCACTTCCCCCTGGTCAAAAGGGCCATCTGAAAAAAGTGTAAAATCCAGAAAGGCAGGACAGGCCATGGAGAACTGGGAGCCTTGTTATGCTGATGGGCGGGATGTAAATTGCCAACAGACACTTGGGAGAAGTGTATGGTGTTTCCTGAAACATCTAAAAAACAAAGCAACAGAACCTAGGGCACTTCCACTTATGGTCCTATAGCTTAGGGAAATTAAAATCAAAAAGACACAGCCACCCCAAAGTTTGGAACGGCTCTGTTTACAAGAACCTCGTTTACCGTACAAGTTCAATATCACAGAAAGTGAAAAATGGATAAAGAACTTGTGGTACTTACGTACAATGCAGTATCACTCAGCAATGAAATCTATGTCATCAGGCCCGTAGCAGCATAATGAGTGGGTTCAGGTACTATGATTCTAACTGAAATAAGTCACACAGAAAAAGAAACATCATAAGATATCACTAATACACGGAATGTAAACTTGGCTACACAGGAACTGCATTCCAAAACAGAACAGGGCCTCAAATTTAGAAAACCAACTTATGCTTGCTTAAGGGGAAAGGTGAGTTGGGGTGCTGCATAAAACCAGAGATTGAAATGAGCACAGATAAAGTTCCTTAAGCCAAATATGGAATAGACAAGAGCTACTCCTTGCTCAACGAAATGGACTCAACACCCCATATTAAACGCCTAAGAATGTACCTGACTAGTAAGTATCTTAAAACCTATGGATTGCTATGTCTCCAAAAGAGAATCAAGCGTGTGTACAGGGGCATAAACGCAGCAGTGATAGGATTGGAGAGGTTCGGTGAGCAAATGAAGACCCTTTGAAGTCATATTGCATGGTACCCATTACACGGGTCTCAACTCTCCAGGTTTAAGGTATTTTTCCTTCAGCTAAAACATGCATGTGGAACCCAGAGTATGATCAACCATGTGAACGGGAGACGTGTTCAAATATGTCTCAGTTTTCCTCCCCTGGTACTCGGGTGCAACATTCCAGACGCTTTACTAACACTCTCCCCACTTGGAGAGTCAGCGCCTTTAACCTCCTGTTTGGCACAGTTTGCAATTTCTGCGGAAGATGAACAGGAATAGCGAGAACCAATGAGAGACTAGCTGGAAGTGTCTGGACGGGCAAATTTAACTCTCATTTCCCACCAGGAAGAGGAATTAATCAAAGTCTCAGCATGCCGGGCCGGAACCAGATTAGGGCCTGAAGCCATCCTGCGGTGTTGTGGCCAGGTCACAAGAAAGCGAGTTGAAGAAAGGAGCTCAGGGGCACTGTAATTCACAAACCTGCAGAGTTATAAATGACAGCTATCGTCCAAAAATAGACTGAAGTAAGGCTGCCAAGAGGACTTGAAAGCGGGGCAGAATTGCAGGAAACCGATTTCAGGAGGTAGACTGGAATTGCACTGAAAGCATAGGAAAAGAGGCAGAACGTCCACAATGATGCACTTGGCCAAAAAGGGCGTATGCGTTTTTTCCTGAATATATTCAGGAAAAAACGCATACGCCCTTTTTGGCCAACCAAGCAAGCTTGCAAAGGAAATCTGCACTACAATGAAGTCTCACTTCCCCCCGGTCAAAAGGGCCATCTGAAAAAAGTGTAAAATCCAGAAAGGCAGGACAGGCCATGGAGAACTGGGAGCCTTGTTATGCTGATGGGCAGGATGTAAATTGCCAACAGACACTTGGGAGAAGTGTATGGTGTTTCCTGAAACATCTAAAAAACAAAGCAACAGAGCCTAGGGCACTTCCACTTATGGTCCTATAGCTTAGGGAAATTAAAATCAAAAAGACACAGCCACCCCAAAGTTTGGAACGGCTCTGTTTACAAGAACCTCGTTTACAGTACAAGTTCAACATCGCAGAAAGTGAAAAATGGATAAAGAAGTTGTGGTATTTACTTACAAAGCAATATCACTCAGCAATGAAATCTATGTCATCAGGCCCTTAGCAGCACAATGAGTGGATTCAGGTATGATGATTCTAACTGAAATAAGTCACACAGAAAAAGAAACATCATAAGATATCAGTAATACACGGAATGGAAACTTGGCTACACAGGAACTGAATTACAGAACAGAACAGGTTCTCAAATTTAGAAAACCAACTTATGCTTGCTTAAGGGTAAAGGTGAGTTGGGGTGCTGCATAAAACCAGAGATTGAAAGGAGCACAGATAAAGTTCCTTAAGCCAAATATGGAATAGACAAGAGCTACTCCTTGCTCAACGAAATGGACTCAACACCGCATATTAAACGCCTAAGAATGTACCTGACTAGTAAGTATCTTAAAACCTATGGATTGCTATGTCTCCGAAAGAGAATCAAGCATGTGTACAGGGGCATAAACGCAGCAGTGATAGGATTGGAGAGGTTCGTGAGCAAATGAAGACCCTTTGAAGTCATATTGCATGGTACCCATTCCACGGGTTTCAACTACCCAGGTTTTAGGTATTCTTCCTTCAGCTAAAACACGCATGTGGAACCCAGAGTATGATCAACCATGTGATCGGGAGACGTGTTCAAATATGTCTCAGTTTTCCTCCCCTGGTACTCGGGTGCAACATTCCAGACGCTTTACTAACACTCTCCCCACTTGGAGAGTCAGCGCCTTTAACCTCCTGTTTGGCCCAGTTTGCAATTTCTGCGGAAGATGAACAGGAATAGCGAGAACCAATGAGAGGCTAGCTGGAGGTGTCTGGACGGGCAAATTTAACTCTCATTTCCCACCAGGAAGAGGAAATAACCAAAGGCTCAGCGTGCCGTACCGGAACCAGATTAGGGCCTGAAGCCATCCTGCGGTGTTGCGGCCGGCTCACAAGAAAGCGAGTTGAAGAAAGGAGCTCAGGGGCACTGTAATTCACAAACCTGCAGAGTTATAAATGACAGCTATCGTCCAAAAATAGACTGAAGTAAGGCTGCCAAGAGGACTTGAAAGCGGGGCAGAATTGCAGGAAACCGATTTCAGGAGGTAGATTGAAATTGCATTGAAAGCATAGGAAAAGAGGCAGAACGTCCACAATGATGCACTTGGCCAAAAAGGGCGTATGCGTTTTTTCCTGAATATATTCAGGAAAAAACGCATACGCCCCTTTTGGCCAACCAAGCAAGCTTGCAAAGGAAATCTGCACTACAGTGAAGTCTCACTTCCCCCCGGTCAAAAGGACCATCTGATAAAAGTGTAAAATCCAGAAAGGCAGGACAGGCCATGGAGAACTGGGAGCCTTGTTATGCTGATGGGCGGGATGTAAATTGCCAACAGACACTTGGGAGAAGTGTATGGTGTTTCCTGAAACATCTAAAAAACAAAGCAACAGAACCTAGGGCACTTCCACTTATGGTCCTATAGCTTAGGGAAATTAAAATCAAAAAGACACAACCACCCCAAAGTTTGGAACGGCTCTGTTTACAAGAACCTCGTTTACAGTACAAGTTCAACATCGCAGAAAGTGAAAAATGGATAAAGAAGTTGTGGTATTTACTTACAAAGCAATATCACTCAGCAATGAAATCTGTGTCATCAGGCCCTAAGCAGCACAATGAGTGGATTCAGGTATGATGATTCTAACTGAAATAAGTCACACAGAAAAAGAAACATCATAAGATATCAGTAATACACGGAATAGAAACTTGGCTACACAGGAACTGAATTACAGAACAGAACAGGGTCTCAAATTTAGAAAACCAACTTATGCTTGCTTAAGGGGAAAGGTGAGTTGGGGTGCTGCATAAAACCAGAGATTGAAATGAGCACAGATAAAGTTCCTTAAGCCAAATATGGAATAGACAAGAGCTACTCCTTGCTCAACGAAATGGACTCAACACCGCATATTAAACGCCTAAGAATGTACCTGACTAGTAAGTATCTTAAAACCTATAGATTGCTATGTCTCCGAAAGAGAATCAAGCATGTGTACAGGGGCATAAACGCAGCAGTGATAGGATTGGAGAGGTTCGGTGAGCAAATGAAGACCCTTTGAAGTCATATTGCATGGTACCCATTACACGGGTTTCAACTACCCAGGTTTTAGGTATTCTTCCTTCAGCTAAAACATGCATGTGGAACCCAGAGTATGATCCACCATGTGATCGGGAGACGTGTTCAAATATGTCTCAGTTTTCCTCCCCTGGTACTCGGGTGCAACATTCCAGACGCTTTACTAACACTCTCCCCACTTGGAGAGTCAGCGCCTTTAACCTCCTGTTTGGCACAGTTTGCAATTTCTGCGGAAGATGAACAGGAATAGCGAGAACCAATGAGAGGCTAGCTGGAGGTGTCTGGACGGGCAAATTTAACTCTCATTTCCCACCAGAAGGAGGAAATAACCAAAGTTCAGCGTGCCGTGCCAGAACCAGATTAGGGCCTGAAGCCATCCTGCGGTGTTGCGGCCAGGTCACAAGAAAGCGAGTTGAAGAAAGGAGCTCAGGGGCACTGTAATTCACAAACCTGCAGAGTTATAAATGACAGCTATCGTCCAAAAATAGACTGAAGTAAGGCTGCCAAGCGGACTTGAAAGTGGGGCAGAATTGTAGGAAACCGATTTCAGGAGGTAGACTGGAATTGCATTGAAAGCATAGGAAAAGAGGCAGAACGTCCACAATGATGCACTTGGCCAAAAAGGGCGTATGCGTTTTTTCCTGAATATATTCAGGAAAAAACGCATACGCCCTTTTTGGCCAACCAAGCAAGCTTGCAAAGGAAATCTGCACTACAGTGAAGTCTCACTTCCCCCCGGTCAAAAGGGCCATCTGAAAAAAGTGTAAAATCCAGAAAGGCAGGACAGGCCATGGAGAACTGGGAGCCTTGTTATGCTGATGGGCGGGATGTAAATTGCCAACAGACACTTGGGAGAAGTGTATGGTGTTTCCTGAAACATCTAAAAAACAAAGCAACAGAACCTAGGGCACTTCCACTTATGGTCCTATAGCTTAGGGAAATTAAAATCAAAAAGACACAGCCACCCCAAAGTTTGGAACGGCTCTGTTTACAAGAACCTCGTTTACAGTACAAGTTCAACATCGCAGAAAGTGAAAAATGGATAAAGAAATTGTGGTATTTACTTACAAAGCAATATCACTCAGCAATGAAATCTGTGTCATCAGGCCCTTAGCAGCACAATGAGTGGATTCAGGTATGATGATTCTAACTGAAATAAGTCACACAGAAAAAGAAACATCATAAGATATCAGTAATACACGGAATGGAAACTTGGCTACACAGGAACTGAATTACAGAACAGAACAGGGTCTCAAATTTAGAAAACCAACTTATGCTTGCTTAAGGGTAAAGGTGAGTTGGGGTGCTGCATAAAACCAGAGATTGAAAGGAGCACAGATAAAGTTCCTTAAGCCAAATATGGAATAGACAAGAGCTACTCCTTGCTCAACGAAATGGACTCAACACCGCATATTAAACGCCTAAGAATGTACCTGACTAGTAAGTATCTTAAAACCTATAGATTGCTATGTCTCCGAAAGAGAATCAAGCATGTGTACAGGGGCATAAACGCAGCAGTGATAGGATTGGAGAGGTTCGTGAGCAAATGAAGACCCTTTGAAGTCATATTGCATGGTACCCATTCCACGGGTTTCAACTACCCAGGTTTTAGGTATTCTTCCTTCAGCTAAAACATGCATGTGGAACCCAGAGTATGATCCACCATGTGATAGGGAGACGTGTTCAAATATGTCTCAGTTTTCCTCCCCTGGTACTCGGGTGCAACATTCCAGACACTTTACTAACACTCTCCCCACTTGGAGAGTCAGCGCCTTTAACCTCCTGTTTGGCTCAGTTTGCAATTTCTGCGGAAGATGAATAGGAATAGCGAGAACCAATGAGAGCCTAGCTGGAGGTGTCTGGACGGGCAAATTTAACTCTCATTTCCCACCAGGAGGAGGAAATAACCAAAGGCTCAGTGTGCCGTGCCAGCACCAGATTACGGCCTGAAGCCATCCTGCGGTGTTGCGGCCAGTTCACAAGAAAGCGACTTGAAGAAAGGAGCTCAGGGGCACTGTAATTCACAAACCTGCAGACTTATAAATGACAGCTATCGTCCAAAAATAGACTGAAGTAAGGCTGCCAAGAGGACTTGAAAGTGGGGCAGAATTGCAGGAAACCGATTTCAGGAGGTAGATTGAAATTGCATTGAAAGCATAGGAAAAGAGGCAGAACGTCCACAATGATGCACTTGGCCAAAAAGTGCGTATGCGTTTTTTCCTGAATATATTCAGGAAAAAACGCATACGCCCTTTTTGGCCAACCAAGCAAGCTTGCAAAGGAAATCTGCACTACAATGAAGTCTCACTTCCCCCCGGTCAAAAGGGCCATCTGAAAAAAGTGTAAAATCCAGAAAGGCAGGACAGGCCATGGAGAACTGGGAGCCTTGTTATGCTGATGGGCGGGATGTAAATTGCCAACAACCACTCGGGAGAAGTGTATGGTGTTTCCTGAAACATCTAAAAAACAAAGCAACAGAACCTAGGGCACTTCCACTTATGGTCCTATAGCTTAGGGAAATTAAAATCAAAAAGACACAGCCACCCCAAAGTTTGGAACGGCTCTGTTTACAAGAACCTCGTTTACAGTACAAGTTCAACATCGCAGAAAGTGAAAAATGGATAAAGAAATTGTGGTATTTACTTACAAAGCAATATCACTCAGCAATGAAATCTGTGTCATCAGGCCCTTAGCAGCACAATGAGTGGATTCAGGTATGATGATTCTAACTGAAATAAGTCACACAGAAAAAGAAACATCATAAGATATCAGTAATACACGGAATGGAAACTTGGCTACACAGGAACTGAATTACAGAACAGAACAGGGTCTCAAATTTAGAAAACCAACTTATGCTTGCTTAAGGGTAAAGGTGAGTTGGGGTGCTGCATAAAACCAGAGATTGAAATGAGCACAGATAAAGTTCCTTAAGCCAAATATGGAATAGACAAGAGCTACTCCTTGCTCAACGAAATGGACTCAACACCGCATATTAAACGCCTAAGAATGTACCTGACTAGTAAGTATCTTAAAACCTATAGATTGCTATGTCTCCGAAAGAGAATCAAGCATGTGTACAGGGGCATAAACGCAGCAGTGATAGGATTGGAGAGGTTCGGTGAGCAAATGAAGACCCTTTGAAGTCATATTGCATGGTACCCATTACACGGGTTTCAACTACCCAGGTTTTAGGTATTCTTCCTTCAGCTAAAACATGCATGTGGAACCCAGAGTATGATCCACCATGTGATCGGGAGACGTGTTCAAATATGTCTCAGTTTTCCTCCCCTGGTACTCGGGTGCAACATTCCAAACGCTTTACTAACACTCTCCCCACTTGGAGAGTCAGCGCCTTTAACCTCCTGTTTGGCCCAGTTTGCAATTTCTGCGGAAGATGAACAGGAATAGCGAGAACCAATGAGAGATTAGCTGGAGGTGTCTGGACGGGCAAATTTAACTCTCATTTCCCACCAGGAAGAGGAAATATCCAAAGGCTCAGCGTGCCGTGCCGGAACCAGATTAGGGCCTGAAGCCATCCTGCGGTGTTGCGGCCAGGTCACAAGAAAGCAAGTTGAAGAAAGGAGCTCAGGGGCACTGTAATTCACAAACCTGCAGAGTTATAAATGACAGCTATCGTCCAAAAATAGACTGAAGTAAGGCTGCCAAGAGGACTTGAAAGCGGGGCAGAATTGCAGGAAACCGATTTCAGGAGGTAGACTGGAATTGCATTGAAAGCATAGGAAAAGAGGCAGAACGTCCACAATGATGCACTTGGCCAAAAAGGGCGTATGCGTTTTTTCCTGAATATATTCAGGAAAAAACGCATACGCCCTTTTTGGCCAACCAAGCAAGCTTGCAAAGGAAATCTGCACTACAATGAAGTCTCACTTCCCCCCGGTAAAAGGGCCATCTGAAAAAAGTGTAAAATCCAGAAAGGCAGGACAGGCCATGGAGAACTGGGAGCCTTGTTATGCTGATGGGCGGGATGTAAATTGCCAACAACCACTCGGGAGAAGTGTATGGTGTTTCCTGAAACATCTAAAAAACAAAGCAACAGAGCCTAGGGCACTTCCACTTATGGTCCTATAGATTAGGGAAATTAAAATCAAAAAGACACAGCCACCCCAAAGTTTGGAACGGCTCTGTTTACAATAACCTCGTTTACAGTACAAGTTCAACATCGCAGAAAGTGAAAAATGGATAAAGAAGTTGTGGTATTTACTTACAAAGCAATATCACTCAGCAATGAAATCTGTGTCATCAGGCCCTTAGCAGCACAATGAGTGGATTCAGGTATGATGATTCTAACTGAAATAAGTCACACAGAAAAAGAAACATCATAAGATATCAGTAATACACGGAATGGAAACTTGGCTACACAGGAACTGAATTACAGAACAGAACAGGGTCTCAAATTTAGAAAACCAACTTATGCTTGCTTAAGGGGAAAGGTGAGTTGGGGTGCTGCATAAAACCAGAGATTGAAATGAGCACAGATAAAGTTCCTTAAGCCAAATATGGAATAGACAAGAGCTACTCCTTGCTCAACGAAATGGACTCAACACCCCATTTTAAACGCCTAAGAATGTACCTGACTAGTAAGTATCTTAAAACCTATGGATTGCTATGTCTCCGAAAGAGAATCAAGCATGTGTACAGGGGCATAAATGCAGCAGTGATAGGATTGGAGAGGTTCGGTGAGCAAATGAAGACCCTTTGAAGTCATATTGCATGGTACCCATTCCACGGGTTTCAACTACCCAGGTTTAAGGTATTCTTCTTTCAGCTAAAACATGCATGTGGAACCTAGAGTATGATCAACCATGTGATCGGGAGACGTGTTCAAATATGTCTCAGTTTTCCTCCCCTGGTACTCGGGTGCAACATTCCAGACACTTTACTAACACTCTCCCCACTTGGAGAGTCAGTCCTTTAACCTCCTGTTTGGCCCAGTTTGCAATTTCTGCAGAAGATGAACAGGAATAGCGAGAACCAATGAGAGGCTAGCTGGATGTGTCTGGACGGGCAAATTTAACTCTCATTTCCCACCAGGAAGAGGAATTAACAAAAGGCTCAGCATGCCGGGCCGGAACCAGATTAGGGCCTGAAGCCATCCTGCGGTGTTGCGGCCAGGTCACAAGAAAGCGAGTTGAAGAAAGGAGCTCAGGGGCACTGTAATTCACAAACCTGCAGAGTTATAAATGACAGCTATCGTCCAAAAATAGACTGAAGTAAGGCTGCCAAGAGGACTTGAAAGCGGGGCAGAATTGCAGGAAACCGATTTCAGGAGGTAGACTGGAATTGCATTGAAAGCATAGGAAAAGAGGCAGAACGTCCACAATGATGCACTTGGCCAAAAAGGGCGTATGCGTTTTTTCCTGAATATATTCAGGAAAAAACGCATACGCCCTTTTTGGCCAACCAAGCAAGCTTGCAAAGGAAATCTGCACTACAATGAAGTCTCACTTCCCCCCGGCCAAAAGGGCCATCTGAAAAAAGTGTAAAATCCAGAAAGGCAACAGGCCATTGAGAACTGGGAGCCTTGTTATGCTGATGGGCGGGATGTAAATTGCCAACAGACACTTGGGAGAAGTGTATGGTGTTTCCTGAAACATCTAAAAAACAAAGCAACAGAGCCTAGGGAACTTCCACTTATGGTCCTATAGCTTAGGGAAATTAAAATCAAAAAGACACAGCCACCCCAAAGTTTGGAACGGCTCTGTTTAAGAGAACCTCGTTTACAGTACAAGTTCAACATCGCAGAAAGTGAAAAATGGATAAAGAAGTTGTGGTATTCACTTACAAAGCAATATCACTCAGCAATGAAATCTATGTCATCAGGCCCTTAGCAGCAAAATGAGTGAATTCAGGTATGATGATTCTAACTGAAATAAGTCACACAGAAAAAGAAACATCATAAGATATCAGTAATACACGGAATGTAAACTTGGCTACACAGGAACTGAATTACAGAACAGAACAGGGTCTCAAATTTAGAAAACCAACTTATGCTTGCTTAAGGGGAAAGGTGAGTTGGGGTGCTGCATAAAACCAGAGATTGAAATGAGCACAGATAAAGTTCCTTAAGCCAAATATGGAATAGACAAGAGCTACTCCTTGCTCAACGAAATGGACTCAACACCGCATATTAAACGCCTAAGAATGTACCTGACTAGTAAGTATCGTAAAACCTATGGATTGCTATGTCTCCAAAAGAGAATCAAGCATGTGTACAGGGGCATAAACGCAGCAGTGATAGGATTGGAGAGGTTCGGTGAGCAAATGAAGACCCTTTGAAGTCATATTGCATGGTACCCATTACACGGGTCTCAACTCTCCAGGTTTAAGGTATTCTTCCTTCAGCTAAAACATGCATGTGGAACCCAAGTATGATCAACCATGTGAACGGGAGACGTGTTCAAATATGTCTCAGTTTTCCTCCCCTGGTACTCGGGTGCAACATTCCAGACGCTTTACTAACACTCTCCCCACTTGGAGAGTCAGCGCCTTTAACCTCCTGTTTGGCCCAGTTTGCAATTTCTGCGGAAGATGAACAGGAATAGCGAGAACCAATGAGAGGATAGCTGGAGGTGTCTGGACGGGCAAATTTAACTCTCATTTCCCACCAGGAAGAGGAAATAACCAAAGGCTCAGTGTGCCGTACCGGAACCAGATTAGGGCCTGAAGCCATCCTGCGGTGTTGCGGCCAGCTCAAAAGAAAGCGAGTTGAAGAAAGGAGCTCAGGGGCACTGTAATTCACAAACCTGCAGAGTTATAAATGACAGCTATCATCCAAAAATAGACTGATGTAAGGCTGCCAAGAGGACTTGAAAGCGGGGCAGAATTGCAGGAAACCGATTTCAGGAGGTAGACTGGAATTGCATTGAAAGCATAGGAAAAGAGGCAGAACGTCCACAATGATGCACTTGGCCAAAAAGGGCGTATGCGTTTTTTCCTGAATATATTCAGGAAAAAACGCATACGCCCTTTTTGGCCAACCAAGCAAGCTTGCAAAGGAAATCTGCACTACAATGAAGTCTCACTTCCCCCCGGTCAAAAGGGCCATCTGAAAAAAGTGTAAAATCCAGAAAGGCAGGACAGGCCATGGAGAACTGGGAGCCTTGTTATGCTGATGGGCGGGATGTAAATTGCCAACAACCACTCGGGAGAAGTGTATGGTGTTTCCTGAAACATCTAAAAAACAAAGCAACAGAACCTAGGGCACTTCCACTTATGGTCCTATAGCTTAGGGAAATTAAAATCAAAAAGACACAGCCACCCCAAAGTTTGGAACGGCTCTGTTTACAAGAACCTCGTTTACAGTACAAGTTCAACATCGCAGAAAGTGAAAAATGGATAAAGAAGTTGTGGTATTTACTTACAAAGCAATATCACTCAGCAATGAAATCTGTGTCATCAGGCCCTTAGCAGCACAATGAGTGGATTCAGGTATGATGATTCTAACTGAAGTAAGTCACACAGAAAAAGAAACATCATAAGATATCAGTAATACATGGAATGTAAACTTGGCTACACAGGAACTGAATTACAGAACAGAATAGGGTCTCAAATTTAGAAAACCAACTTATGCTTGCTTAAGGGGAAAGGTGAGTTGGGGTGCTGCATAAAACCAGAGATTGAAATGAGCACAGATAAAGTTCCTTAAGCCAAATATGGAATAGACAAGAGCTACTCCTTGCTCAACGAAATGGACTCAACACCGCATATTAAACGCCTAAGAATGTACCTGACTAGTAAGTATCTTAAAACCTATGGATTGCTATGTCTCTGAAAGAGAATCAAGCATGTGTACAGGGGCATAAACGCAGCAGTGATAGGATTGGAGAGGTTCGGTGAGCAAATGAAGACCCTTTGAAGTCATATTGCATGGTACCCATTACACGGGTCTTAACTCTCCAGGTTTAAGGTATTCTTCCTTCAGCTAAAATATGCATGTGGAACCTAGAGTATGATCAACCATGTGATCGGGAGACGTGTTCAAATATGTCTCAGTTTTCCTCCCCTGGTACTCGGGTACAACATTCCAGACGCTTTACTAACACTCTCCCCACTTGGAGAGTCAGTCCCTTTAACCTCCTGTTTGGCCCAGTTTGCAATTTCTGCGGAAGATGAACAGGAATAGCGAGAACCAATTAGAGGCTAGCTGGAGGTGTCTGGACGGGCAAATTTAACTCTCATTTCCCACCAGGAAGAGGAAATAACCAAAGGCTCAGCGTGCCGGGCCGGAACCAGATTAGGGCCTGAAGCCATCCTGCGGTGTTGCGGCCAGGTCACAAGAAAGCGAGTTGAAGAAAGGAGCTCAGGGGCACTGTAATTCACAAACCTGCAGAGTTATAAATGACAGCTATCGTCCAAAAATAGACTGAAGTAAGGCTGCCAAGAGGACTTGAAAGCGGGGCAGAATTGCAGGAAACCGATTTCAGGAGGTAGACTGGAATTGCATTGAAAGCATAGGAAAAGAGGCAGAACGTCCACAATGATGCACTTGGCCAAAAAGGGCGTATGCGTTTTTTCCTGAATATATTCAGGAAAAAACGCATACGCCCTTTTTGGCCAACCAAGCAAGCTTGCAAAGGAAATCTGCACTACAATGAAGTCTCACTTCCCCCCGGTCAAAAGGGCCATCTGAAAAAAGTGTAAAATCCAGAAAGGCAGGACAGGCCATGGAGAACTGGGAGCCTTGTTATGCTGATGGGCGGGATGTAAATTGCCAACAACCACTCGGGAGAAGTGTATGGTGTTTCCTGAAACATCTAAAAAACAAGGCAACAGAGAATAGGGCACTTCCACTTATGGTCCTATAGCTTAGGGAAATTAAAATCAAAAAGACACAGCCACCCCAAAGTTTGGAACGGCTCTGTTTACAAGAACCTCGTTTACAGTACAAGTTCAACATCGCAGAAAGTGAAAAATGGATAAAGAAGTTGTGGTATTTACTTACAAAGCAATATCACTCAGCAATGAAATCTGTGTCATCAGGCCCTTAGCAGCACAATGAGTGGATTCAGGTATGATGATTCTAACTGAAATAAGTCACACAGAAAAAGAAACATCATAAGATATCAGTAATACACGGAATGTAAACTTGGCTACACAGGAACTGAATTACAGAACAGAACAGGGTCTCAAATTTAGAAAACCAACTTATGCTTGCTTAAGGGGAAAGGTGAGTTGGGGTGCTGCATAAAACCAGAGATTGAAATGAGCACAGATAAAGTTCCTTAAGTCAAATATGGAATAGACAAGAGCTACTCCTTGCTCAACGAAATGGACTCAACACCCCATATTAAACGCCTAAGAATGTACCTGACTAGTAAGTATCTTAAAACCTATGGATTGCTATGTCTCCGAAAGAGAATCAGGCATGTGTACAGGGGCATAAATGCAGCAGTGATAGGATTGGAGAGGTTCGGTGAGCAAATGAAGACCCTTTGAAGTCATATTGCATGGTACCCATTCCACGGGTTTCAACTACCCAGGTTTAAGGTATTCTTCCTTCAGCTAAAACATGCATGTGGAACCTAGAGTATGATCAACCATGTGATCGGGAGACGTGTTCAAATATGTCTCAGTTTTCCTCCCCTGGTACTTGGGTACAACATTCCAGACGCTTTACTAACACTCTCCCCACTTGGAGAGTCAGTCCCTTTAACCTCCTGTTTGGCCCAGTTTGCAATTTCTGCGGAAGATGAACAGGAATAGCGAGAACCAATGAGAGGCTAGCTGGAGGTGTCTGGACGGGCAAATTTAACTCTCATTTCCCACCAGGAAGAGGAAATAACCAAAGGCTCAGCGTGCCGGGCCGGAACCAGATTAGGGCCTGAAGCCATCCTGCGGTGTTGCGGCCAGGTCACAAGAAAGCGAGTTGAAGAAAGGAGCTCAGGGGTACTGTAATTCACAAACCTGCAGAGTTATAAATGACAGCTATCGTCCAAAAATAGACTGAAGTAAGGCTGCCAAGAGGACTTGAAAGCGGGGCAGAATTGCAGGAAACCGATTTCAGGAGGTAGACTGGAATTGCATTGAAAGCATAGGAAAAGAGGCAGAACGTCCACAATGATGCACTTGGCCAAAAAGGGCGTATGCGTTTTTTCCTGAATATATTCAGGAAAAAACGCATACGCCCTTTTTGGCCAACCAAGCAAGCTTGCAAAGGAAATCTGCACTACAATGAAGTCTCACTTCCCCCCGGCCAAAAGGGCCATCTGAAAAAAGTGTAAAATCCAGAAAGGCAACAGGCCATTGAGAACTGGGAGCCTTGTTATGCTGATGGGCGGGATGTAAATTGCCAACAGACACTTGGGAGAAGTGTATGGTGTTTCCTGAAACATCTAAAAAACAAAGCAACAGAGCCTAGGGCACTTCCACTTATGGTCCTATAGCTTAGGGAAATTAAAATCAAAAAGACACAGCCACCCCAAAGTTTGGAACGGCTCTGTTTAAGAGAACCTCGTTTACAGTACAAGTTCAACATCGCAGAAAGTGAAAAATGGATAAAGAAGTTGTGGTATTCACTTACAAAGCAATATCACTCAGCAATGAAATCTATGTCATCAGGCCCTTAGCAGCACAATGAGTGGATTCAGGTATGATGATTCTAACTGAAATAAGTCACACAGAAAAAGAAACATCATAAGATATCAGTAATACACGGAATGTAAACTTGGCTACACAGGAACTGAATTACAGAACAGAACAGGGTCTCAAATTTAGAAAACCAACTTATGCTTGCTTAAGGGTAAAGGTGAGTTGGGGTGCTGCATAAAACCAGAGATTGAAATGAGCACAGATAAAGTTCCTTAAGCCAAATATGGAATAGACAAGAGCTACTCCTTGCTCAACGAAATGGACTCAACACCGCATATTAAACGCCTAAGAATGTACCTGACTAGTAAGTATCGTAAAACCTATGGATAGCTATGTCTCCAAAAGAGAATCAAGCATGTGTACAGGGGCATAAACGCAGCAGTGATAGGATTGGAGAGGTTCGGTGAGCAAATGAAGACCCTTTGAAGTCATATTGCATGGTACCCATTACACGGGTCTCAACTCTCCAGGTTTAAGGTATTCTTCCTTCAGCTAAAACATGCATGTGGAACCCAAGTATGATCAACCATGTGAACGGGAGACGTGTTCAAATATGTCTCAGTTTTCCTCCCCTGGTACTCGGGTGCAACATTCCAGACGCTTTACTAACACTCTCCCGACTTGGAGAGTCAGCGCCTTTAACCTCCTGTTTGGCCCAGTTTGCAATTTCTGCGGAAGATGAACAGGAATAGCGAGAACCAATGTGAGACTAGCTGGAGGTGTCTGGACGGGCAAATTTAACTCTCATTTCCCACCAGGAAGAGGAATTAACCAAAGGCTCAGCGTGCCGTACCGGACAAAGATTAGGGCCTGAAGCCATCCTGCGGTGTTGCGGCCAGGTCACAAGAAAGCAAGTTGAAGAAAGGAGCTCAGGGGCACTGTAATTCACAAACCTGCAGAGTTATAAATGACAGCTATCGTCCAAAAATAGACTGAAGTAAGGCTGCCAAGAGGACTTGAAAGCGGGGCAGAATTGCAGGAAACCGATTTCAGGAGGTAGACTGGAATTGCATTGAAAGCATAGGAAAAGAGGCAGAACGTCCACAATGATGCACTTGGCCAAAAAGGGCGTATGCGTTTTTTCCTGAATATATTCAGGAAAAAACGCATACGCCCTTTTTGGCCAACCAAGCAAGCTTGCAAAGGAAATCTGCACTACAATGAAGTCTCACTTCCCCCCGGTCAAAAGGGCCATCTGAAAAAAGTGTAAAATCCAGAAAGGCAGGACAGGCCATGGAGAACTGGGAGCCTTGTTATGCTGATGGGCGGGATGTAAATTGCCAACAACCACTCGGGAGAAGTGTATGGTGTTTCCTGAAACATCTAAAAAACAAAGCAACAGAACCTAGGGCACTTCCACTTATGGTCCTATAGCTTAGGGAAATTAAAATCAAAAAGACACAGCCACCCCAAAGTTTGGAACGGCTCTGTTTACAAGAACCTCGTTTACAGTACAAGTTCAACATCGCAGAAAGTGAAAAATGGATAAAGAAGTTGTGGTATTTACTTACAAAGCAATATCACTCAGCAATGAAATCTGTGTCATCAGGCCCTTAGCAGCACAATGAGTGGATTCAGGTATGATGATTCTAACTGAAATAAGTCACACAGAAAAAGAAACATCATAAGATATCAGTAATACACGGAATGTAAACTTGGCTACACAGGAACTGAATTACAGAACAGAACAGGGTCTCAAATTTAGAAAACCAACTTATGCTTGCTTAAGGGGAAAGGTGAGTTGGGGTGCTGCATAAAACCAGAGATTGAAATGAGCACAGATAAAGTTCCTTAAGTCAAATATGGAATAGACAAGAGCTACTCCTTGCTCAACGAAATGGACTCAACACCCCATATTAAACGCCTAAGAATGTACCTGACTAGTAAGTATCTTAAAACCTATGGATTGCTATGTCTCCGAAAGAGAATCAGTCATGTGTACAGGGGCATAAATGCAGCAGTGATAGGATTGGAGAGGTTCGGTGAGCAAATGAAGACCCTTTGAAGTCATATTGCATGGTACCCATTCTACGGGTTTCAACTACCCAGGTTTAAGGTATTCTTCCTTCAGCTAAAACATGCATGTGGAACCTAGAGTATGATCAACCATGTGATCGGGAGACGTGTTCAAATATGTCTCAGTTTTCCTCCCCTGGTACTTGGGTACAACATTCCAGACGCTTTACTAACACTCTCCCCACTTGGAGAGTCAGTCCCTTTAACCTCCTGTTTGGCCCAGTTTGCAATTTCTGCGGAAGATGAACAGGAATAGCGAGAAGCAATGAGAGGCTAGCTGGAGGTGTCTGGACGGGCAAATTTAACTCTCATTTCCCACCAGGAAGAGGAAATAACCAAAGGCTCAGCGTTCCGGGCCGGAACCAGATTAGGGCCTGAAGCCATCCTGCGGTGTTGCGGCCAGGTCACAAGAAAGCGAGTTGAAGAAAGGAGCTCAGGGGTACTGTAATTCACAAACCTGCAGAGTTATAAATGACAGCTATCGTCCAAAAATAGACTGAAGTAAGGCTGCCAAGAGGACTTGAAAGCGGGGCAGAATTGCAAGAAACCGATTTCAGGAGGTAGACTGGAATTGCATTGAAAGCATAGGAAAAGAGGCAGAACGTCCACAATGATGCACTTGGCCAAAAAGGGCGTATGCGTTTTTTCCTGAATATATTCAGGAAAAAACGCATACGCCCTTTTTGGCCAACCAAGCAAGCTTGCAAAGGAAATCTGCACTACAATGAAGTCTCACTTCCCCCCGGCCAAAAGGGCCATCTGAAAAAAGTGTAAAATCCAGAAAGGCAACAGGCCATTGAGAACTGGGAGCCTTGTTATGCTGATGGGCGGGATGTAAATTGCCAACAGACACTTGGGAGAAGTGTATGGTGTTTCCTGAAACATCTAAAAAACAAAGCAACAGAGCCTAGGGCACTTCCACTTATGGTCCTATAGCTTAGGGAAATTAAAATCAAAAAGACACAGCCACCCCAAAGTTTGGAACGGCTCTGTTTAAGAGAACCTCGTTTACAGTACAAGTTCAACATCGCAGAAAGTGAAAAATGGATAAAGAAGTTGTGGTATTCACTTACAAAGCAATATCACTCAGCAATGAAATCTATGTCATCAGGCCCTTAGCAGCACAATGAGTGGATTCAGGTATGATGATTCTAACTGAAATAAGTCACACAGAAAAAGAAACATCATAAGATATCAGTAATACACGGAATGTAAACTTGGCTACACAGGAACTGAATTACAGAACAGAACAGGGTCTCAAATTTAGAAAACAAACTTATGCTTGCTTAAGGGTAAAGGTGAGTTGGGGTGCTGCATAAAACCAGAGATTGAAATGAGCACAGATAAAGTTCCTTAAGCCAAATATGGAATAGACAAGAGCTACTCCTTGCTCAACGAAATGGACTCAACACCGCATATTAAACGCCTAAGAATGTACCTGACTAGTAAGTATCGTAAAACCTATGGATTGCTATGTCTCCAAAAGAGAATCAAGCATGTGTACAGGGGCATAAACGCAGCAGTGATAGGATTGGAGAGGTTCGGTGAGCAAATGAAGACCCTTTGAAGTCATACTGCATGGTACCCATTCCACGGGTTTCAACTACCCAGGTTTAAGGTATTCTTCCTTCAGCTAAAACATGCATGTGGAACCCAAGTATGATCAACCATGTGAACGGGAGACGTGTTCAAATATGTCTCAGTTTTCCTCCCCTGGTACTCGGGTGCAACATTCCAGACGCTTTACTAACACTCTCCCGACTTGGAGAGTCAGCGCCTTTAACCTCCTGTTTGGCCCAGTTTGCAATTTCTGCGGAAGATGAACAGGAATAGCGAGAACCAATGAGAGGCTAGCTGGAGGTGTCTGGACGGGCAAATTTAACTCTCATTTCCCACCAGGAAGAGGAAATAACCAAAGGCTCAGCGTGCCGTACCGGAACCAGATTAGGGCCTGAAGCCATCCTGCGGTGTTGCGGCCAGCTCAAAAGAAAGCGAGTTGAAGAAAGGAGCTCAGGGGCACTGTAATTCACAAACCTGCAGAGTTATAAATGACAGCTATCGTCCAAAAATAGACTGAAGTAAGGCTGCCAAGAGGACTTGAAAGCGGGGCAGAATTGCAGGAAAGCGATTTCAGGAGGTAGACTGGAATTGCATTGAAAGCATAGGAAAAGAGGCAGAACGTCCACAATGATGCACTTGGCCAAAAA
Organism: Stenella coeruleoalba; assembly: GCF_951394435.1. NCBI lineage: Eukaryota > Metazoa > Chordata > Mammalia > Artiodactyla > Delphinidae > Stenella > Stenella coeruleoalba. The sequence goes on from NC_137151.1 coordinate 22,192,879, forward strand.
GGGCGTATGCGTTTTTTCCTGAATATATTCAGGAAAAAACGCATACGCCCTTTTTGGCCAACCAAGCAAGCTTGCAAAGGAAATCTGCACTACAATGAAGTCTCACTTCCCCCCGGTCAAAAGGGCCATCTGAAAAAAGTGTAAAATCCAGAAAGGCAGGACAGGCCATGGAGAACTGGGAGCCTTGTTATGCTGATGGGCGGGATGTAAATTGCCAACAACCACTCGGGAGAAGTGTATGGTGTTTCCTGAAACATCTAAAAAACAAAGCAACAGAACCTACGGCACTTCCACTTATGGTCCTATAGCTTAGGGAAATTAAAATCAAAAAGACACAGCCACCCCAAAGTTTGGAACGGCTCTGTTTACAAGAACCTCGTTTACAGTACAAGTTCAACATCGCAGAAAGTGAAAAATGGATAAAGAAGTTGTGGTATTTACTTACAAAGCAATATCACTCAGCAATGAAATCTGTGTCATCAGGCCCTTAGCAGCACAATGAGTGGATTCAGGTATGATGATTCTAACTGAAGTAAGTCACACAGAAAAAGAAACATCATAAGATATCACTAATACACGGAATGTAAACTGGGCTACACAGGAACTGCATTCCAAAACAGAACAGGGTCTCAAATTTAGAAAACCAACTTATGCTTGCTTAAGGGGAAAGGTGAGTTGGGGTGCTGCATAAAACCAGAGATTGAAATGAGCACAGATAAAGTTCCTTAAGCCAAATATGGAATAGACAAGAGCTACTCCTTGCTCAACGAAACGGACTCAACATCGCATATTAAACGCCTAAGAATGTACCTGACTAGTAAGTATCTTAAAACCTATGGATTGCTATGTCTCCGAAAGAGAATCAAGCATGTGTACAGGGGCATAAACGCATCAGTGATAGATTGGAGAGGTTCGGTGAGCAAATGAAGACCCTTTGAAGTCATATTGCATGGTACCCATTCCACGGGTTTCAACTACCCAGGTTTAAGGTATTCTTCCTTCAGCTAAAACATGCATGTGGAACCTAGAGTATGATCAACCATGTGATCGGGAGACGTGTTCAAATATGTCTCAGTTTTCCTCCCCTGGTACTCGGGTGCAACATTCCAGACGCTTTTCTAACACTCTCCCCACTTGGAGAGTCAGTCCCTTTAACCTCTTGTTTGGCCCAGTTTGCAATTTCTGCAGAAGATGAACAGGAATAGCGAGAACCAATGAGAGGCTAGCTGGAGGTGTCTGGACGGGCAAATTTAACTCTCATTTCCCAACAGGAAGAGGAATTAACAAAAGGCTCAGCATGCCGGGCCGGAACCAGATTAGGGCCTGAAGCCATCCTGCGGTGTTGCGGCCAGGTCACAAGAAAGCGAGTTGAAGAAAGGAGCTCAGGGGCACTGTAATTCACAAACCTGCAGAGTTATAAATGACAGCTATCGTCCAAAAATAGACTGAAGTAAGGCTGCCAAGAGGACTTGAAAGCGGGGCAGAATTGCAGGAAACCGATTTCAGGAGGTAGACTGGAATTGCATTGAAAGCATAGGAAAAGAGGCAGAACGTCCACAATGATGCACTTGGCCAAAAAGGGCGTATGCGTTTTTTCCTGAATATATTCAGGAAAAAACGCATACGCCCTTTTTGGCCAACCAAGCAAGCTTGCAAAGGAAATCTGCACTACAATGAAGTCTCACTTCCCCCCGGCCAAAAGGGCCATCTGAAAAAAGTGTAAAATCCAGAAAGGCAACAGGCCATTGAGAACTGGGAGCCTTGTTATGCTGATGGGCGGGATGTAAATTGCCAACAGACACTTGGGAGAAGTGTATGGTGTTTCCTGAAACATCTAAAAAACAAAGCAACAGAGCCTAGGGCACTTTCACTTATGGTCCTATAGCTTAGGGAAATTAAAATCAAAAAGACACAGCCACCCCAAAGTTTGGAACGGCTCTGTTTACAAGAACCTCGTTTACAGTACAAGTTCAACATCGCAGAAAGTGAAAAATGGATAAAGAAGTTGTGGTATTCACTTACAAAGCAATATCACTCAGCAATGAAATCTATGTCATCAGGCCCTTAGCAGCACAATGAGTGGATTCAGGTATGATGATTCTAACTGAAATAAGTCACACAGAAAAAGAAACATCATAAGATATCAGTAATACACGGAATGTAAACTTGGCTACACAGGAACTGAATTACAGAACAGAACAGGGTCTCAAATTTAGAAAAACAACTTATGCTTGCTTAAGGGTAAAGGTGAGTTGGGGTGCTGCATAAAACCAGAGATTGAAATGAGCACAGATAAAGTTCCTTAAGCCAAATATGGAATAGACAAGAGCTACTCCTTGCTCAATGAAATGGACTCAACACCGCATATTAAACGCCTAAGAATGTACCTGACTAGTAAGTATCTTAAAACCTATGGATTGCTATGTCTCCGAAAGAGAATCAAGCATGTGTACAGGGGCATAAACGCAGCAGTGATAGGATTGGAGAGGTTCGGTGAGCAAATGAAGACCCTTTGAAGTCATATTGCATGGTACCCATTCCACGGGTTTCAACTACCCAGGTTTAAGGTATTCTTCCTTCAGCTAAAACATGCATGTGGAACCTAGAATATGATCAACCATGTGATCGGGAGACGTGTTCAAATATGTCTCAGTTTTCCTCCCCTGGTACTCGGGTGCAACATTCCAGACGCTTTACTAACACTCTCCCCACTTGGAGAGTCAGTCCCTTTAACCTCCTGTTTGGCCCAGTTTGCAATTTCTGCGGAAGATGAACAGGAATAGCGGGAACCAATGAGAGGCTAGCTGGAGGTGTCTGGACGGGCAAATTTAACTCTCATTTCCCACCAGGAAGAGGAATTAACCAAAGGCTCAGCATGCCGGGCCGGAACCAGATTAGGGCCTGAAGCCATCCTGCGGTGTTGCGGCCAGGTCACAAGAAAGCGAGTTGAAGAAAGGAGCTCAGGGGCACTGTAATTCACAAACCTGCAGAGTTATAAATGACAGCTATCGTCCAAAAATAGACTGAAGTAAGGCTGCCAAGAGGACTTGAAAGCGGGGCAGAATTGCAGGAAACCGATTTCAGGAGGTAGACTGGAATTGCATTGAAAGCATAGGAAAAGAGGCAGAACGTCCACAATGATGCACTTGGCCAAAAAGGGCGTATGCGTTTTTTCCTGAATATATTCAGGAAAAAACGCATACGCCCTTTTTGGCCAACCAAGCAAGCTTGCAAAGGAAATCTGCACTACAATGAAGTCTCACTTCCCCCCGGTCAAAAGGGCCATCTGAAAAAAGTGTAAAATCCAGAAAGGCAGGACAGGCCATGGAGAACTGGGAGCCTTGTTATGCTGATGGGCGGGATGTAAATTGCCAACAGACACTCAGGAGAAGTGTATGGTGTTTCCTGAAACATCTAAAAAACAAAGCAACAGAGCCTAGGGCACTGCCACTTATGGTCCTATAGCTTAGGGAAATTAAAATCAAAAAGACACAGCCACCCCAAAGTTTGGGACGCCTCTGTTTACAAGAACCTCGTTTACAGTACAAGTTCAACATCGCAGAAAGTGAAAAATGGATAAAGAAGTTGTGGTATTTACTTACAAAGCAATATCACTCAGCAATGAAATCTATGTCTTCAGGCCCTTAGCATCACAATGAGTGGATTCAGGTATGATGATTCTAACTGAAATAAGTCACACAGAAAAAGAAACATCATAAGATATCAGTAATACACGGAATGTAAACTTGGCTACACAGGAACTGAATTACAGAACAGAACAGGGTCTCAAATTTAGAAAACCAACTTATGCTTGCTTAAGGGGAAAGGTGAGTTGGGGTGCTGCATAAAACCAGAGATTGAAAGGAGCACAGATAAAGTTCCTTAAGCCAAATATGGAATAGACAAGAGCTACTCCTTGCTCAACGAAATGGACTCAACACCGCATATTAAACGCCTAAGAATGTACCTGACTAGTAAGTATCTTAAAACCTATGGATTGCTATGTCTCCGAAAGAGAATCAAGCATGTGTACAGGGGCATAAACGCAGCAGTGATAGGATTGGAGAGGTTCGGTGAGCAAATGAAGACCCTTTGAAGTCATATTACATGGTACCCATTCCACGGGTTTCAACTACCCAGGTTTAAGGTATTCTTCCTTCAGCTAAAACATGCATGTGGAACCCAAGTATGATCAACCATGTGAACGGGAGACGTGTTCAAATATGTCTCCGTTTTCCTCCCCTGGTACTCGGGTGCAACATTCCAGACGCTTTACTAACACTCTCCCGACTTGGAGAGTCAGTCCCTTTAACCTCCTGTTTGGCCCAGTTTGCAATTTCTGCGGAAGATGAACAGGAATAGCGAGAACCAATGAGAGACTATCTGGAGGTGTCTGGATGGGCAAATTTAACTCTCATTTCCCACCAGGAAGAGGAATTAACCAAAGGCTCAGCGTGCCGTGCCGGAACCAGATTAGGGCCTGAAGCCATCCTGCGGTGTTGCGGCCAGGTCACAAGAAAGCAAGTTGAAGAAAAGAGCTCAGGGGCACTGTAATTCACAAACCTGCAGAGTTATAAATGACAGCTATCGTCCAAAAATAGACGGAAGTAAGGCTGCCAAGAGGACTTGAAAGCGGGGCAGAATTGCAGGAAACCGATTTCAGGAGGTAGACTGGAATTGCATTGAAAGCATAGGAAAAGAGGCAGAACGTCCACAATGATGCACTTGGCCAAAAAGGGCGTATGCGTTTTTTCCTGAATATATTCAGGAAAAAACGCATACGCCCTTTTTGGCCAACCAAGCAAGCTTGCAAAGGAAATCTGCACTACAATGAAGTCTCACTTCCCCCCGGTCAAAAGGGCCATCTGAAAAAAGTGTAAAATCCAGAAAGGCAGGACAGGCCATGGAGAACTGGGAGCCTTGTTATGCTGATGGGCGGGATGTAAATTGCCAACAACCACTCGGGAGAAGTGTATGGTGTTTCCTGAAACATCTAAAAAACAAAGCAACAGAACCTAGGGCACTTCCACTTATGGTCCTATAGCTTAGGGAAATTAAAATCAAAAAGACACAGCCACCCCAAAGTTTGGAACGGCTCTGTTTACAAGAACCTCGTTTACAGTACAAGTTCAACATCGCAGAAAGTGAAAAATGGATAAAGAAGTTGTGGTATTTACTTACAAAGCAATATCACTCAGCAATGAAATCTGTGTCATCAGGCCCTTAGCAGCACAATGAGTGGATTCAGGTATGATGATTCTAACTGAAATAAGTCACACAGAAAAAGAAACATCATAAGATATCAGTAATACACGGAATGGAAACTTGGCTACACAGGAACTGAATTACAGAACAGAACAGGGTCTCAAATTTAGAAAACCAACTTATGCTTGCTTAAGGGTAAAGGTGAGTTGGGGTGCTGCATAAAACCAGAGATTGAAATGAGCACAGATAAAGTTCCTTAAGCCAAATATGGAATAGACAAGAGCTACTCCTTGCTCAACGAAATGGACTAAACACCGCATATTAAACGCCTAAGAATGTACCTGACTAGTAAGTATCTTAAAACCTATGGATTGCTATGTCTCCGAAAGAGAATCAAGCATGTGTACAGGGGCATAAACGCAGCAGTGATAGGATTGGAGAGGTTCGGTGAGCAAATGAAGACCCTTTGAAGTCATATTGCATGGTACCCATTCCACGGGTTTCAACTACCCAGGTTTAAGGTATTCTTCCTTCAGCTAAAACATGCATGTGGAACCTAGAATATGATCAACCATGTGATCGGGAGACGTGTTCAAATATGTCTCAGTTTTCGTACCCTGGTACTCGGGTGCAACATTCCAGACGCTTTACTAACACTCTCCCCACTTGGAGAGTCAGCGCCTTTAACCTCCTGTTTGGCCTAGTTTGCAATTTCTGCGGAAGATGAACAGGAATAGCGAGAACCAATGAGAGGCTAGCTGGAGGTGTCTGGACGGGCAAATTTAACTCTCATTTCCCACCAGGAAGATGAATTAACCAAAGGCTCAGCATGCCGGGCCGGAACCAGATTAGGGCCTGAAGCCATCCTGCGGTGTTGCGGCCAGGTCACAAGAAAGCGAGTTGAAGAAAGGAGCTCAGGGGCACTGTAATTCACAAACCTGCAGAGTTATAAATGACAGCTATCGTCCAAAAATAGACTGAAGTAAGGCTGCCAAGAGGACTTGAAAGCGGGGCAGAATTGCAGGAAACCGATTTCAGGAGGTAGACTGGAATTGCATTGAAAGCATAGGAAAAGAGGCAGAACGTCCACAATGATGCACTTGGCCAAAAAGGGCGTATGCGTTTTTTCCTGAATATATTCAGGAAAAAACGCATACGCCCTTTTTGGCCAACCAAGCAAGCTTGCAAAGGAAATCTGCACTACAATGAAGTCTCACTTCCCCCCGGTCAAAAGGGCCATCTGAAAAAAGTGTAAAATCCAGAAAGGCAGGACAGGCCATGGAGAACTGGGAGCCTTGTTATGCTGATGGGCGGGATGTAAATTGCCAACAGACACTTGGGAGAAGTGTATGGTGTTTCCTGAAACATCTAAAAAACAAAGCAACAGAGCCTAGGGCACTGCCACTTATGGTCCTAAGGCTTAGGGAAATTAAAATCAAAAAGACACAGCCACCCCAAAGTTTGGGACACCTCTGTTTACAAGAACCTCATTAACAGTACAAGTTCAACATCGCAGAAAGTGAAAAATGGATAAAGAAGTTGTGGTATTTACTTACAAAGCAATATCACTCAGCAATGAAATCTGTGTCATCAGGCCCTTAGCATCACAATGAGTGGATTCAGGTATGATGATTCTAACTGAAATAAGTCACACAGAAAAAGAAACATCATAAGATATCAGCAATACACGGAATGTAAACTTGGCTACACAGGAACTGAATTACAGAACAGAACAGGGTCTCAAATTTAGAAAACCAACTTATGCTTGCTTAAGGGGAAAGGTGAGTTGGGGTGCTGCATAAAACCAGAGATTGAAATGAGCACAGATAAAGTTCCTTAAGCCAAATATGGAATAGACAAGAGCTACTCCTTGCTCAACGAAATGGACTCAACACCGCATATTAAATGCCTAAGAATGTACCTGACTAGTAAGTATCGTAAAACCTATGGATTGCTATGTCTCCAAAAGAGAATCAAGCATGTGTACAGGGGCATAAACGCAGCAGTGATAGGATTGGAGAGGTTCGGTGAGCAAATGAAGACCCTTTGAAGTCATATTGCATGGTACCCATTACACGGGTCTCAACTCTCCAGGTTTAAGGTATTCTTCCTTCAGCTAAAACATGCATGTGGAACCCAAGTATGATCAACCATGTGAACGGGAGACGTGTTCAAATATGTCTCAGTTTTCCTCCCCTGGTACTCGGGTGCAACATTCCAGACGCTTTACTAACACTCTCTCCACTTGGAGAGTCAGTCCCTTTAACCTCCTGGTTGGCCTAGTTTGCAATTTCTGCGGAAGATGAACAGGAATAGCGAGAACCAATGAGAGGCTAGCTGGAGGTGTCTGGACGGGCAAATTTAACTCTCATTTCCCACCAGGAAGAGGAATTAACCAAAGGCTCAGCATGCCGGGCCGGAACCAGATTAGGGCCTGAAGCCATCCTGCGGTGTTGCGGCCAGGTCACAAGAAAGCGAGTTGAAGAAAGGAGCTCAGGGGCACTGTAATTCACAAACCTGCAGAGTTATAAATGACAGCTATCGTCCAAAAATAGACTGAAGTAAGGCTGCCAAGAGGACTTGAAAGCGGGGCAGAATTGCAGGAAACCGATTTCAGGAGGTAGACTGGAATTGCATTGAAAGCATAGGAAAAGAGGCAGAACGTCCACAATGATGCACTTGGCCAAAAAGGGCGTATGCGTTTTTTCCTGAATATATTCAGGAAAAAACGCATACGCCCTTTTTGGCCAACCAAGCAAGCTTGCAAAGGAAATCTGCACTACAATGAAGTCTCACTTCCCCCCGGTCAAAAGGGCCATCTGAAAAAAGTGTAAAATCCAGAAAGGCAGGACAGGCCATGGAGAACTGGGAGCCTTGTTATGCTGATGGGCGGGATGTAAATTGCCAACAGACACTCGGGAGAAGTGTATGGTGTTTCCTGAAACATCTAAAAAACAAAGCAACAGAGCCTAGGGCACTGCCACTTATGGTCCTATAGCTTAGGGAAATTAAAATCAAAAAGACACAGCCACCCCAAAGTTTGGGACGCCTCCGTTTACAAGAACGTCGTTTACCATACAAGTTCAATATCACAGAAAGTGAAAAATGGATAAAGAACTTGTGGTACTTACGTACAATGCAGTATCACTCAGCAATGAAATCTATGTCATCAGGACCGTAGCAGCATAATGAGTGGATTCAGGTACGATGATTCTAACTGAAATAAGTCACACAGAAAAAGAAACATCATAAGATATCACTAATACACGGAATGTAAACTTGGCTACACAGGAACTGCATTCCAAAACAGAACAGGGTCTCAAATTTAGAAAACCAACTTATGCTTGCTTAAGGGGAAACGTGAGTTGGGGTGCTGCATAAAACCAGAGATTGAAATGAGCACAGATAAAGTTCCTTAAGCCAAATATGGAATAGACAAGAGCTACTCCTTGCTCAACGAAATGGACTCAACACCGCATATTAAACGCCTAAGAATGTACCTGACTAGTAAGTATCTTAAAACCTATGGATTGCTATGTCTCCAAAAGAGAATCAAGCGTGTGTACAGGGGCATAAACGCAGCAGTGATAGGATTGGAGAGGTTCGGTGAGCAAATGAAGACCCTTTGAAGTCATATTGCATGGTACCCATTCCACGGGTTTCAACTACCCAGGTTTAAGGTATTCTTCCTTCAGCTAAAACATGCATGTGGAACCTAGAGTATGATCAACCATGTGATCGGGAGACGTGTTCAAATATGTCTCAGTTTTCCTCCCCTGGTACTCGGGTGCAACATTCCAGATGCTTTACTAACACTCTCCCCACTTGGAGAGTCAGTCCCTTTAACCTCCTGTTTGGCCCAGTTTGCAATTTCTGCAGAAGATGAACAGGAATAGCGAGAACCAATGAGAGGCTAGCTGGAGGTGTCTGGACGGGCAAATTTAACTCTCATTTCCCACCAGGAAGAGGAATGAACAAAAGGCTCAGCATGCCGGGCCAGAACCAGATTAGGGCCTGAAGCCATCCTGCGGTGTTGCGGCCAGGTCACAAGAAAGCGAGTTGAAGAAAGGAGCTCAGGGGCACTGTAATTCACAAACCTGCAGAGTTATAAATGACAGCTATCGTCCAAAAATAGACTGAAGTAAGGCTGCCAAGAGGACTTCAAAGCGGGGCAGAATTGCAGGAAACCGATTTCAGGAGGTAGACTGGAATTGCATTGAAAGCATAGGAAAAGAGGCAGAACGTCCACAATGATGCACTTGGCCAAAAAGGGCGTATGCGTTTTTTCCTGAATATATTCAGGAAAAAACGCATACGCCCTTTTTGGCCAACCAAGCAAGCTTGCAAAGGAAATCTGCACTACAATGAAGTCTCACTTCCCCCCGGTCAAAAGGGCCATCTGAAAAAAGTGTAAAATCCAGAAAGGCAGGACAGGCCATGGAGAACTGGGAGCCTTGTTATGCTGATGGGCGGGATGTAAATTGCCAACAGACACTCTGGAGAAGTGTATGGTGTTTCCTGAAACATCTAAAAAACAAAGCAACAGAGCCTAGGGCACTGCCACTTATGGTCCTATAGCTTAGGGAAATTAAAATCAAAAAGACACAGCCACCCCAAAGTTTGGAACGGCTCTGTTTACAAGAACCTCGTTTACAGTACAAGTTCAACATCGCAGAAAGTGAAAAATGGATAAAGAAGTTGTGGTATTTACTTACAAAGCAATATCACTCAGCAATGAAATCTGTGTCATCAGGCCCTTAGCAGCACAATGAGTGGATTCAGGTATGATGATTCTAACTGAAGTAAATCACACAGAAAAAGAAACATCATAAGATATCAGTAATACACGGAATGTAAACTTGGCTACACAGGAACTGAATTACAGAACAGAACAGGGTCTCAAATTTAGAAAACCAACTATGCTTGCTTAAGGGTAAAGGTGAGTTGGGGTGCTGCATAAAACCAGAGATTGAAATGAGCACAGATAAAGTTCCTTAAGTCAAATATGGAATAGACAAGAGCTACTCCTTGTTCAACGAAATGGACTCAACACCGCATATTAAACGCCTAAGAATGTGCCTGACTAGTAAGTATCTTAAAACCTATGGATTGCTATGTCTCCGAAAGAGAATCAAGCATGTGTACAGGGGCATAAACGCAGCAGTGATAGGATTGGAGAGGTTCGGTGAGCAAATGAAGACCCTTTGAAGTCATATTGCATGGTACCCATTACACGGGTCTCAACTCTCCAGGTTTAAGTTATTCTTCCTTCAGCTAAAACATGCATGTGGAACCCAAGTATGATCAACCATGTGAACGGGAGACGTGTTCAAATATGTCTCAGTTTTCCTCCCCTGGTACTCGGGTGCAACATTCCAGACGCTTTACTAACACTCTACCCACTTGGAGAGTCAGCGCCTTTAACCTCCTGTTTGGCCCAGTTTGCAATTTCTGCGGAAGATGAACAGGAATAGCGAGAACCAATGAGAGGCTAGCTGGTGGTGTCTGGACGGGCAAATTTAACTCTCATTTCCCACAAGGAAGAGGAAATAACCAAAGGCTCAGCGTGCCGTACCGGAACCAGATTAGGGCCTGAAGCCATCCTGCGGTGTTGCGGCCAGCTCAAAAGAAAGCGAGTTGAAGAAAGGAGCTCAGGGGCACTGTAATTCACAAACCTGCAGAGTTATAAATGACAGCTATCGTCCAAAAACATACTGAAATAAGGCTGCCAAGAGGACTTGAAAGCGGCGCAGAATTGCAGGAAACCGATTTCAGGAGGTAGACTGGAATTGCATTGAAAGCATAGGAAAAGAGGCAGAACGTCCACAATGATGCACTTGGCCAAAAAGGGCGTATGCGTTTTTTCCTGAATATATTCAGGAAAAAACGCATACGCCCTTTTTGGCCAACCAAGCAAGCTTGCAAAGGAAATCTGCACTACAATGAAGTCTCACTTCCCCCCGGTCAAAAGGGCCATCTGAAAAAAGTGTAAAATCCAGAAAGGCAGGACAGGCCATGGAGAACTGGGAGCCTTGTTATGCTGATGGGCGGGATGTAAATTGCCAACAGACACTCGGGAGAAGCGTATGGTGTTTCCTGAAACATCAAAAAAACAAAGCAACAGAACCTAGGGCACTTCCACTTATGGTCCTATAGATTAGGGAAATTAAAATCAAAAAGACACAGCCACCCCAAAGTTTGGGACGCCTCTGTTTACAAGAACCTCGTTTACAGTACAAGTTCAACATCGCAGAAAGTGAAAAATGGATAAAGAAGTTGTGGTATTTACTTACAAAGCAATATCACTCAGCAATGAAATCTATGTCATCAGGCCCTTAGCATCACAATGAGTGGATTCAGGTATGATGATTCTAACTGAAGTAAGTCACACAGAAAAAGAAACATCATAAGATATCAGTAATACACGGAATGTAAACTTGGCTACACAGGAACTGAATTACAGAACAGAACAGGGTCTCAAATTTAGAAAACCAACTTATGCTTGCTTAAGGAGAAAGGTGAGTTGAGGTGCTGCATAAAACCAGAGATTGAAATGAGCACAGATAAAGTTCCTTAAGTCAAATATGGAATAGACAAGAGCTACTCCTTGCTCAACGAAATGGGCTCAACACCGCATATTAAACGTCTAAGAATGTACCTGACTAGTAAGTATCTTAAAACCTATGGATTGCTATGTCTCCGAAAGAGAATCAAGCATGTGTACAGGGGCATAAACGCAGCAGTGAAAGGATTGGAGAGGTTCGGTGAGCAAATGAAGACCCTTTGAAGTCATATTGCATGGTACCCATTACACGGGTCTTAACTCTCCAGGTTTAAGGTATTCTTCCTTCAGCTAAAACATGCATGTGGAACCCAAGTATGATCAACCATGTGAACGGGAGACGTGTTCAAATATGTCTCAGTTTTCCTCCCCTGGTACTCGGGTGCAACATTCCAGACGCTTTACTAACACTCTCCCCACTTGGAGAGTCAGCGCCTTTAACCTCCTGTTTGGCCCAGTTTGCAATTTCTGCGGAAGATGAACAGGAATAGCGAGAACCAATGAGAGGCTAGCTGGAGGTGTCTGGACGGGCAAATTTAACTCTCATTTCCCACCAGGAAGAGGAATTAACCAAAGGCTCAGCATGCCGGGCCGGAACCAGATTAGGGCCTGAAGCCATCCTGCGGTGTTGCGGCCAGGTCACAAGAAAGCGAGTTGAAGAAAGGAGCTCAGGGGCACTGTAATTCACAAACCTGCAGAGTTATAAATGACAGCTATCGTCCAAAAATAGACTGAAGTAAGGCTGCCAAGAGGACTTGAAAGCGGGGCAGAATTGCAGGAAACCGATTTCAGGAGGTAGATTGGAATTGCATTGAAAGCATAGGAAAAGAGGCAGAACGTCCACAATGATGCACTTGGCCAAAAAGGGCGTATGCGTTTTTTCCTGAATATATTCAGGAAAAAACGCATACGCCCTTTTTGGCCAACCAAGCAAGCTTGCAAAGGAAATCTGCACTACAATGAAGTCTCACTTCCCCCCGGTCAAAAGGGCCATCTGAAAAAAGTGTAAAATCCAGAAAGGCAGGACAGGCCATGGAGAACTGGGAGCCTTGTTATGCTGATGGGCGGGATGTAAATTGCCAACAGACACTCGGGAGAAGTGTATGGTGTTTCCTGAAACATCTAAAAAACAAAGCAACAGAGCCTAGGGCACTGCCACTTATGGTCCTATAGCTTAGGGTAATTAAAATCAAAAAGACACAGCCACCCCAAAGTTTGGGACGCCTCTGTTTACAAGAACCTCGTTTACAGTACAAGTTCAACATCGCAGAAAGTGAAAAATGGATAAAGAAGTTGTGGTATTTACTTACAAAGCAATATCACTCAGCAATGAAATCTGTGTCATCAGGCCCTTAGCAGCACAATGAGTGGATTCAGGTATGATGATTCTAACTGAAGTAAGTCACACAGAAAAAGAAACATCATAAGATATCACTAATACACGGAATGGAAACTTGGCTACACAGGAACTGAATTACAGAACAGAACAGGGTCTCAAATTTAGAAAACCAACTTATGCTTGCTTAAGGGTAAAGGTGAGTTGGGGTGCTGCATAAAACCAGAGATTGAAATGAGCACAGATAAAGTTCCTTAAGTCAAATATGGAATAGACAAGAGCTACTCCTTGCTCAACGAAATGGACTCAACACCGCATATTAAACGCCTAAGAATGTGCCTGACTAGTAAGTATCTTAAAACCTATGGATTGCTATGTCTCCGAAAGAGAATCAAGCATGTGTACAGGGGCATAAACGCAGCAGTGATAGGATTGGAGAGGTTCGGTGAGCAAATGAAGACCCTTTGAAGTCATATTGCATGGTACCCATTACACGGGTCTCAACTCTCCAGGTTTAAGGTATTCTTCCTTCAGCTAAAACATGCATGTGGAACCCAAGTATGATCAACCATGTGAACGGGAGACGTGTTCAAATATGTCTCAGTTTTCCTCCCCTGGTACTCGGGTGCAACATTCCAGACGCTTTACTAACACTCTCCCCACTTGGAGAGTCAGTCCCTTTAACCTCCTGTTTGGCCCAGTTTGCAAATTCTGCGGAAGATGAACAGGAATAGCGAGAACCAATGAGAGACTAGCTGGAGGTGTCTGGACGGGCAAATTTAACTCTCATTTCCCACCAGGAAGAGGAATTAACCAAAGGCTCAGCATGCCGGGCCGGAACCAGATTACGGCCTGAAGCCATCCTGCGGTGTTGCGGTCAGGTCACAAGAAAGCGAGTTGAAGAAAGGAGCTCAGGGGCACTGTAATTCACAAACCTGCAGAGTTATAAATGACAGCTATCGTCCAAAAATAGACTGAAGTAAGGCTGCCAAGAGGACTTGAAAGCGGGGCAGAATAGCAGGAAACCGATTTCAGGAGGTAGACTGGAATTGCATTGAAAGCATAGGAAAAGAGGCAGAACGTCCACAATGATGCACTTGGCCAAAAAGGGCGTATGCGTTTTTTCCTGAATATATTCAGGAAAAAACGCATACGCCCTTTTTGGCCAACCAAGCAAGCTTGCAAAGGAAATCTGCACTACAATGAAGTCTCACTTCCCCCCGGTCAAAAGGGCCATCTGAAAAAAGTGTAAAATCCAGAAAGGAAGGACAGGCCATGGAGAACTGGGAGCCTTGTTATGCTGATGGGCGGGATGTAAATTGCCAACAGACACTCGGGAGAAGTGTATGGTGTTTCCTGAAACATCTAAAAAACAAAGCAACAGAGCCTAGGGCACTGCCACTTATGGTCCTATAGCTTAGGGAAATTAAAATCAAAAAGACACAGCCACCCCAAAGTTTGGAACGGCTCTGTTTACAAGAACCTCGTTTACAGTACAAGTTCAACATCGCAGAAAGTGAAAAATGGATAAAGAAGTTGTGGTATTTACTTACAAAGCAATATCACTCAGCAATGAAATCTGTGTCATCAGGCCCTTAGCAGCACAATGAGTGGATTCAGGTATGATGATTCTAACTGAAGTAAATCACACAGAAAAAGAAACATCATAAGATATCAGTAATACACGGAATGTAAACTTGGCTACACAGGAACTGAATTACAGAACAGAACAGGGTCTCAAATTTAGAAAACCAACTATGCTTGCTTAAGGGTAAAGGTGAGTTGGGGTGCTGCATAAAACCAGAGATTGAAATGAGCACAGATAAAGTTCCTTAAGTCAAATATGGAATAGACAAGAGCTACTCCTTGTTCAACGAAATGGACTCAACACCGCATATTAAACGCCTAAGAATGTGCCTGACTAGTAAGTATCTTAAAACCTATGGATTGCTATGTCTCCGAAAGAGAATCAAGCATGTGTACAGGGGCATAAACGCAGCAGTGATAGGATTGGAGAGGTTCGGTGAGCAAATGAAGACCCTTTGAAGTCATATTGCATGGTACCCATTACACGGGTCTCAACTCTCCAGGTTTAAGGTATTCTTCCTTCAGCTAAAACATGCATGTGGAACCCAAGTATGATCAACCATGTGAACGGGAGACGTGTTCAAATATGTCTCAGTTTTCCTCCCCTGGTACTCGGGTGCAACATTCCAGACGCTTTACTAACACTCTACCCACTTGGAGAGTCAGCGCCTTTAACCTCCTGTTTGGCCCAGTTTGCAATTTCTGCGGAAGATGAACAGGAATAGCGAGAACCAATGAGAGGCTAGCTGGAGGTGTCTGGACGGGCAAATTTAACTCTCATTTCCCACAAGGAAGAGGAAATAACCAAAGGCTCAGCGTGCCGTACCGGAACCAGATTAGGGCCTGAAGCCATCCTGCGGTGTTGCGGCCAGCTCAAAAGAAAGCGAGTTGAAGAAAGGAGCTCAGGGGCACTGTAATTCACAAACCTGCAGAGTTATAAATGACAGCTATCGTCCAAAAACATACTGAAATAAGGATGCCAAGAGGACTTGAAAGCGGGGCAGAATTGCAGGAAACCGATTTCAGGAGGTAGACTGGAATTGCATTGAAAGCATAGGAAAAGAGGCAGAACGTCCACAATGATGCACTTGGCCAAAAAGGGCGTATGCGTTTTTTCCTGAATATATTCAGGAAAAAACGCATACGCCCTTTTTGGCCAACCAAGCAAGCTTGCAAAGGAAATCTGCACTACAATGAAGTCTCACTTCCCCCCGGTCAAAAGGGCCATCTGAAAAAAGTGTAAAATCCAGAAAGGCAGGACAGGCCATGGAGAACTGGGAGCCTTGTTATGCTGATGGGCGGGATGTAAATTGCCAACAGACACTCGGGAGAAGTGTATGGTGTTTCCTGAAACATCTAAAAAACAAAGCAACAGAGCCTAGGGCACTGCCACTTATGGTCCTATAGCTTAGGGTAATTAAAATCAAAAAGACACAGCCACCCCAAAGTTTGGAACGCCTCTGTTTACAAGAACCTCGTTTACAGTACAAGTTCAACATCGCAGAAAGTGAAAAATGGATAAAGAAGTTGTGGTATTTACTTACAAAGCAATATCACTCAGCAATGAAATCTATGTCATCAGGCCCTTAGCATCACAATGAGTGGATTCAGGTATGATGATTCTAACTGAAGTAAGTCACACAGAAAAAGAAACATCATAAGATATCAGTAATACACGGAATGTAAACTTGGCTACACAGGAACTGAATTACAGAACAGAACAGGGTCTCAAATTTAGAAAACCAACTTATGCTTGCTTAAGGAGAAAGGTGAGTTGAGGTGCTGCATAAAACCAGAGATTGAAATGAGCACAGATAAAGTTCCTTAAGTCAAATATGGAATAGACAAGAGCTACTCCTTGCTCAACGAAATGGGCTCAACACCGCATATTAAACGTCTAAGAATGTACCTGACTAGTAAGTATCTTAAAACCTATGGATTGCTATGTCTCCGAAAGAGAATCAAGCATGTGTACAGGGGCATAAACGCAGCAGTGAAAGGATTGGAGAGGTTCGGTGAGCAAATGAAGACCCTTTGAAGTCATATTGCATGGTACCCATTCCACGGGTCTTAACTCTCCAGGTTTAAGGTATTCTTCCTTCAGCTAAAACATGCATGTGGAACCCAAGTATGAGCAACCATGTGAACGGGAGACGTGTTCAAATATGTCTCAGGTTTCCTCCCCTGGTACTCGGGTGCAACATTCCAGACGCTTTACTAACACTCTCCCCACTTGGAGAGTCAGCGCCTTTAACCTCCTGTTTGGCCCAGTTTGCAATTTCTGCGGAAGATGAACAGGAATAGCGAGAACCAATGAGAGGCTAGCTGGAGGTGTCTGGACGGGCAAATTTAACTCTCATTTCCCACCAGGAAGAGGAATTAACCAAAGGCTCAGCATGCCGGGCCGGAACCAGATTAGGGCCTGAAGCCATCCTGCGGTGTTGCGGCCAGGTCACAAGAAAGCGAGTTGAAGAAAGGAGCTCAGGGGCACTGTAATTCACAAACCTGCAGAGTTATAAATGACAGCTATCGTCCAAAAATAGACTGAAGTAAGGCTGCCAAGAGGACTTGAAAGCGGGGCAGAATTGCAGGAAACCGATTTCAGGAGGTAGATTGGAATTGCATTGAAAGCATAGGAAAAGAGGCAGAACGTCCACAATGATGCACTTGGCCAAAAAGGGCGTATGCGTTTTTTCCTGAATATATTCAGGAAAAAACGCATACGCCCTTTTTGGCCAACCAAGCAAGCTTGCAAAGGAAATCTGCACTACAATGAAGTCTCACTTCCCCCCGGTCAAAAGGGCCATCTGAAAAAAGTGTAAAATCCAGAAAGGCAGGACAGGCCATGGAGAACTGGGAGCCTTGTTATGCTGATGGGCGGGATGTAAATTGCCAACAGACACTCGGGAGAAGTGTATGGTGTTTCCTGAAACATCTAAAAAACAAAGCAACAGAGCCTAGGGCACTGCCACTTATGGTCCTATAGCTTAGGGTAATTAAAATCAAAAAGACACAGCCACCCCAAAGTTTGGGACGCCTCTGTTTACAAGAACCTCGTTTACAGTACAAGTTCAACATCGCAGAAAGTGAAAAATGGATAAAGAAGTTGTGGTATTTACTTACAAAGCAATATCACTCAGCAATGAAATCTGTGTCATCAGGCCCTTAGCAGCACAATGAGTGGATTCAGGTATGATGATTCTAACTGAAGTAAGTCACACAGAAAAAGAAACATCATAAGATATCACTAATACACGGAATGGAAACTTGGCTACACAGGAACTGAATTACAGAACAGAACAGGGTCTCAAATTTAGAAAACCAACTTATGCTTGCTTAAGGGTAAAGGTGAGTTGGGGTGCTGCATAAAACCAGAGATTGAAATGAGCACAGATAAAGTTCCTTAAGTCAAATATGGAATAGACAAGAGCTACTCCTTGCTCAACGAAATGGACTCAACACCGCATATTAAACGCCTAAGAATGTGCCTGACTAGTAAGTATCTTAAAACCTATGGATTGCTATGTCTCCGAAAGAGAATCAAGCATGTGTACAGGGGCATAAACGCAGCAGTGATAGGATTGGAGAGGTTCGGTGAGCAAATGAAGACCCTTTGAAGTCATATTGCATGGTACCCATTACACGGGTCTCAACTCTCCAGGTTTAAGGTATTCTTCCTTCAGCTAAAACATGCATGTGGAACCCAAGTATGATCAACCATGTGAACGGGAGACGTGTTCAAATATGTCTCAGTTTTCCTCCCCTGGTACTCGGGTGCAACATTCCAGACGCTTTACTAACACTCTCCCCACTTGGAGAGTCAGTCCCTTTAACCTCCTGTTTGGCCCAGTTTGCAAATTCTGCGGAAGATGAACAGGAATAGCGAGAACCAATGAGAGGCTAGCTGGAGGTGTCTGGACGGGCAAATTTAACTCTCATTTCCCACCAGGAAGAGGAATTAACCAAAGGCTCAGCATGCCGGGCCGGAACCAGATTAGGGCCTGAAGCCATCCTGCGGTGTTGCGGCCAGGTCACAAGAAAGCGAGTTGAAGAAAGGAGCTCAGGGGCACTGTAATTCACAAACCTGCAGAGTTATAAATGACAGCTATCGTCCAAAAATAGACTGAAGTAAGGCTGCCAAGAGGACTTGAAAGCGGGGCAGAATAGCAGGAAACCGATTTCAGGAGGTAGACTGGAATTGCATTGAAAGCATAGGAAAAGAGGCAGAACGTCCACAATGATGCACTTGGCCAAAAAGGGCGTATGCGTTTTTTCCTGAATATATTCAGGAAAAAACGCATACGCCCTTTTTGGCCAACCAAGCAAGCTTGCAAAGGAAATCTGCACTACAATGAAGTCTCACTTCCCCCCGGTCAAAAGGGCCATCTGAAAAAAGTGTAAAATCCAGAAAGGAAGGACAGGCCATGGAGAACTGGGAGCCTTGTTATGCTGATGGGCGGGATGTAAATTGCCAACAGACACTCGGGAGAAGTGTATGGTGTTTCCTGAAACATCTAAAAAACAAAGCAACAGAGCCTAGGGCACTGCCACTTATGGTCCTATAGCTTAGGGAAATTAAAATCAAAAAGACACAGCCACCCCAAAGTTTGGAACGGCTCTGTTTACAAGAACCTCGTTTACAGTACAAGTTCAACATCGCAGAAAGTGAAAAATGGATAAAGAAGTTGTGGTATTTACTTACAAAGCAATATCACTCAGCAATGAAATCTGTGTCATCAGGCCCTTAGCATCACAATGAGTGGATTCAGGTATGATGATTCTAACTGAAGTAAATCACACAGAAAAAGAAACATCATAAGATATCACTAATACACGGAATGTAAACTTGGCTAAACAGGAACTGAATTACAGAACAGAACAGGGTCTCAAATTTAGAAAACCAACTATGCTTGCTTAAGGGTAAAGGTGAGTTGGGGTGCTGCATAAAACCAGAGATTGAAATGAGCACAGATAAAGTTCCTTAAGTCAAATATGGAATAGACAAGAGCTACTCCTTGCTCAACGAAATGGACTCAACACCGCATATTAAACGCCTAAGAATGTGCCTGACTAGTAAGTATCTTAAAACCTATGGATTGCTATGTCTCCGAAAGAGAATCAAGCATGTGTACAGGGGCATAAACGCAGCAGTGATAGGATTGGAGAGGTTCGGTGAGCAAATGAAGACCCTTTGAAGTCATATTGCATGGTACCCATTACACGGGTCTCAACTCTCCAGGTTTAAGGTATTCTTCCTTCAGCTAAAACATGCATGTGGAACCCAAGTATGATCAACCATGTGAACGGGAGACGTGTTCAAATATGTCTCAGTTTTCCTCCCCTGGTACTCGGGTGCAACATTCCAGACGCTTTACTAACACTCTCCCCACTTGGAGAGTCAGTCCCTTTAACCTCCTGTTTGGCCCAGTTTGCAAATTCTGCGGAAGATGAACAGGAATAGCGAGAACCAATGAGAGGCTAGCTGGAGGTGTCTGGACGGGCAAATTTAACTCTCATTTCCCACCAGGAAGAGGAATTAACCAAAGGCTCAGCATGCCGGGCCGGAATCAGATTACGGCCTGAAGCCATCCTGCGGTGTTGCGGTCAGGTCACAAGAAAGCGAGTTGAAGAAAGGAGCTCAGGGGCACTGTAATTCACAAACCTGCAGAGTTATAAATGACAGCTATCGTCCAAAAATAGACTGAAGTAAGGCTGCCAAGAGGACTTGAAAGCGGGACAGAATAGCAGGAAACCGATTTCAGGAGGTAGACTGGAATTGCATTGAAAGCATAGGAAAAGAGGCAGAACGTCCACAATGATGCACTTGGCCAAAAAGGGCGTATGCGTTTTTTCCTGAATATATTCAGGAAAAAACGCATACGCCCTTTTTGGCCAACCAAGCAAGCTTGCAAAGGAAATCTGCACTACAATGAAGTCTCACTTCCCCCCGGTCAAAAGGGCCATCTGAAAAAAGTGTAAAATCCAGAAAGGAAGGACAGGCCATGGAGAACTGGGAGCCTTGTTATGCTGATGGGCGGGATGTAAATTGCCAACAGACACTCGGGAGAAGTGTATGGTGTTTCCTGAAACATCTAAAAAACAAAGCAACAGAGCCTAGGGCACTGCCACTTATGGTCCTATAGCTTAGGGAAATTAAAATCAAAAAGACACAGCCACCCCAAAGTTTGGAACGGCTCTGTTTACAAGAACCTCGTTTACAGTACAAGTTCAACATCGCAGAAAGTGAAAAATGGATAAAGAAGTTGTGGTATTTACTTACAAAGCAATATCACTCAGCAATGAAATCTGTGTCATCAGGCCCTTAGCAGCACAATGAGTGGATTCAGGTATGATGATTCTAACTGAAGTAAATCACACAGAAAAAGAAACATCATAAGATATCACTAATACACGGAATGTAAACTTGGCTACACAGGAACTGAATTACAGAACAGAACAGGGTCTCAAATTTAGAAAACCAACTATGCTTGCTTAAGGGTAAAGGTGAGTTGGGGTGCTGCATAAAACCAGAGATTGAAATGAGCACAGATAAAGTTCCTTAAGTCAAATATGGAATAGACAAGAGCTACTCCTTGCTCAACGAAATGGACTCAACACCGCATATTAAACGCCTAAGAATGTGCCTGACTAGTAAGTATCTTAAAACCTATGGATTGCTATGTCTCCGAAAGAGAATCAAGCATGTGTACAGGGGCATAAACGCAGCAGTGATAGGATTGGAGAGGTTCGATGAGCAAATGAAGACCCTTTGAAGTCATATTGCATGGTAGCCATTACACGGGTCTCAACTCTCCAGGTTTAAGGTATTCTTCCTTCAGCTAAAACATGCATGTGGAACCCAAGTATGATCAACCATGTGAACGGGAGACGTGTTCAAATATGTCTCAGTTTTCCTCCCCTGGTACTCGGGTGCAACATTCCAGACGCTTTACTAACACTCTCCCCACTTGGAGAGTCAGTCCCTTTAACCTCCTGTTTGGCCCAGTTTGCAAATTCTGCGGAAGATGAACAGGAATAGCGAGAACCAATGAGAGGCTAGCTGGAGGTGTCTGGACGGGCAAATTTAACTCTCATTTCCCACAAGGAAGAGGAAATTACCAAAGGCTCAGCGTGCCGTACCGGAACCAGATTAGGGCCTGAAGCCATCCTGCGGTGTTGCGGCCAGCTCAAAAGAAAGCGAGTTGAAGAAAGGAGCTCAGGGGCACTGTAATTCACAAACCTGCAGAGTTATAAATGACAGCTATCGTCCAAAAACATACTGAAGTAAGGCTGCCAAGAGGACTTGAAAGCGGGGCAGAATTGCAGGAAACCGATTTCAGGAGGTAGACTGGAATTGCATTGAAAGCATAGGAAAAGAGGCAGAACGTCCACAATGATGCACTTGGCCAAAAAGGGCGTATGCGTTTTTTCCTGAATATATTCAGGAAAAAACGCATATGCCCTTTTTGGCCAACCAAGCAAGCTTGCAAAGGAAATCTGCACTACAATGAAGTCTCACTTCCCCCCGGTCAAAAGGGCCATCTGAAAAAAGTGTAAAATCCAGAAAGGCAGGACAGGCCATGGAGAACTGGGAGCCTTGTTATGCTGATGGGCGGGATGTAAATTGCCAACAGACACTCGGGAGAAGCATATGGTGTTTCCTGAAACATCTAAAAAACAAAGCAACAGAACCTAGGGCACTTCCACTTATGGTCCTATAGATTAGGGAAATTAAAATCAAAAAGACACAGCCACCCCAAAGTTTGGGACGCCTCTGTTTACAAGAACCTCATTTACAGTACAAGTTCAACATCGCAGAAAGTGAAAAATGGATAAAGAAGTTGTGGTATTTACTTACAAAGCAATATCACTCAGCAATGAAATCTGTGTCATCAGGCCCTTAGCAGCACAATGAGTGGATTCAGGTATGATGATTCTAACTGAAGTAAGTCACACAGAAAAAGAAACATCATAAGATATCACTAATACACGGAATGGAAACTTGGCTACACAGGAACTGAATTACAGAACAGAACAGGGTCTCAAATTTAGAAAACCAACTATGCTTGCTTAAGGGTAAAGGTGAGTTGGGGTGCTGCATAAAACCAGAGATTGAAATGAGCACAGATAAAGTTCCTTAAGTCAAATATGGAATAGACAAGAGCTACTCCTTGCTCAACGAAATGGACTCAACACCGCATATTAAACGCCTAAGAATGTGCCTGACTAGTAAGTATCTTAAAACCTATGGATTGCTATGTCTCCGAAAGAGAATCAAGCATGTGTACAGGGGCATAAACGCAGCAGTGATAGGATTGGAGAAGTTCGGTGAGCAAATGAAGACCCTTTGAAGTCATATTGCATGGTACCCATTACACGGGTCTCAACTCTCCAGGTTTAAGGTATTCTTCCTTCAGCTAAAACATGCATGTGGAACCCAAGTATGATCAACCATGTGAACGGGAGACGTGTTCAAATATGTCTCAGTTTTCCTCCCCTGGTACTCGGGTGCAACATTCCAGACGCTTTACTAACACTCTCCCCACTTGGAGAGTCAGCGCCTTTAACCTCCTGTTTGGCCCAGTTTGCAATTTCTGCGGAAGATGAACAGGAATAGCGAGAACCAATGAGAGGCTAGCTGGAGGTGTCTGGACGGGCAAATTTAACTCTCATTTCCCACCAGGAAGAGGAATTAACCAAAGGCTCAGCATGCCGGGCCGGAACCAGATTGGGGCCTGAAGCCATCCTGCGGTGTTGCGGCCAGGTCACAAGAAAGCGAGTTGAAGAAAGGAGCTCAGGGGCACTGTAATTCACAAACCTGCAGAGTTATAAATGACAGCTATCGTCCAAAAATAGACTGAAGTAAGGCTGCCAAGAGGACTTGAAAGCGGGGCAGAATTGCAGGAAACCGATTTCAGGAGGTAGACTGGAATTGCATTGAAAGCATAGGAAAAGAGGCAGAACGTCCACAATGATGCACTTGGCCAAAAAGGGCGTATGCGTTTTTTCCTGAATATATTCAGGAAAAAACGCATACGCCCTTTTTGGCCAACCAAGCAAGCTTGCAAAGGAAATCTGCACTACAATGAAGTCTCACTTCCCCCCGGTCAAAAGGGCCATCTGAAAAAAGTGTAAAATCCAGAAAGGCAGGACAGGCCATGGAGAACTGGGAGCCTTGTTATGCTGATGGGCGGGATGTAAATTGCCAACAGACACTCGGGAGAAGTGTATGGTGTTTCCTGAAACATCTAAAAAACAAAGCAACAGAACCTAGGGCACTGCCACTTATGGTCCTATAGCTTAGGGAAATTAAAATCAAAAAGACACAGCCACCCCAAAGTTTGGGACGCCTCTGTTTACAAGAACCTCGTTTACAGTACAAGTTCAACATCGCAGAAAGTGAAAAATGGATAAAGAAGTTGTGGTATTTACTTACAAAGCAATATCACTCAGCAATGAAATCTGTGTCATCAGGCCCTTAGCAGCACAATGAGTGGATTCAGGTATGATGATTCTAACTGAAGTAAGTCACACAGAAAAAGAAACATCATAAGATATCACTAATACACGGAATGGAAACTTGGCTACACAGGAACTGAATTACAGAACAGAACAGGGTCTCAAATTTAGAAAACCAACTATGCTTGCTTAAGGGTAAAGGTGAGTTGGGGTGCTGCATAAAACCAGAGATTGAAATGAGCACAGATAAAGTTCCTTAAGTCAAATATGGAATAGACAAGAGCTACTCCTTGCTCAACGAAATGGACTCAACACCGCATATTAAACGCCTAAGAATGTGCCTGACTAGTAAGTATCTTAAAACCTATGGATTGCTATGTCTCCGAAAGAGAATCAAGCATGTGTACAGGGGCATAAACGCAGCAGTGATAGGATTGGAGAGGTTCGGTGAGCAAATGAAGACCCTTTGAAGTCATATTGCATGGTACCCATTACACGGGTCTCAACTCTCCAGGTTTAAGGTATTCTTCCTTCAGCTAAAACATGCATGTGGAACCCAAGTATGATCAACCATGTGAACGGGAGACGTGTTCAAATATGTCTCAGTTTTCCTCCCCTGGTACTCGGGTGCAACATTCCAGACGCTTTACTAACACTCTCCCCACTTGGAGAGTCAGCGCCTTTAACCTCCTGTTTGGCCCACTTTGCAATTTCTGCGGAAGATGAACAGGAATAGCGAGAACCAATGAGAGGCTAGCTGGAGGTGTCCGGACGGGCAAATTTAACTCTCATTTCCCACCAGGAAGAGGAAATAACCAAAGGCTCAGCGTGCCGTACCGGAACCAGATTAGGGCCTGAAGCCATCCTGCGGTGTTGCGGCCAGCTCAAAAGAAAGCGAGTTGAAGAAAGGAGCTCAGGGGCACTGTAATTCACAAACCTGCAGAGTTATAAATGACAGCTATCGTCCAAAAACATACTGAAGTAAGGCTGCCAAGAGGACTTGAAAGCGGCGCAGAATTGCAGGAAACCGATTTCAGGAGGTAGACTGGAATTGTATTGAAAGCATAGGAAAAGAGGCAGAACGTCCACAATGATGCACTTGGCCAAAAAGGGCGTATGCGTTTTTTCCAGAATATATTCAGGAAAAAACGCATACGCCCTTTTTGGCCAACCAAGCAAGATTGCAAAGGAAATCTGCACTACAATGAAGTCTCACTTCCCCCCGGTCAAAAGGGCAATCTGAAAAAAGTGTAAAATCCAGAAAGGCAGGACAGGCCATGGAGAACTGGGAGCCTTGTTATGCTGATGGGCGGGATGTAAATTGCCAACAGACACTCGGGAGAAGTGTATGGTGTTTCCTGAAACATCTAAAAAACAAAGCAACAGAACCTAGGGCACTTCCACTTATGGTCCTATAGCTTAGGGAAATTAAAATCAAAAAGACACAGCCACCCCAAAGTTTGGGACGCCTCTGTTTACAAGAACCTCGTTTACAGTACAAGTTCAACATCGCAGAAAGTGAAAAATGGATAAAGAAGTTGTGGTATTTACTTACAAAGCAATATCACTCAGCAATGAAATCTATGTCATCAGGCCCTTAGCATCACAATGAGTGGATTCAGGTATGATGATTCTAACTGAAGTAAGTCACACAGAAAAAGAAACATCATAAGATATCAGTAATACACGGAATGTAAACTTGGCTACACAGGAACTGAATTACAGAACAGAACAGGGTCTCAAATTTAGAAAACCAACTTATTCTTGCTTAAGGGTAAAGGTGAGTTGGGGTGCTGCATAAAACCAGAGATTGAAATGAGCACAGATAAAGTTCCTTAAGTCAAATATGGAATAGACAAGAGCTACTCCTTGCTCAACGAAATGGACTCAACACCGCATATTAAACGTCTAAGAATGTACCTGACTAGTAAGTATCTTAAAACCTATGGATTGCTATGTCTCCGAAAGAGAATCAAGCATGTGTACAGGGGCATAAACGCAGCAGTGATAGGATTGGAGAGGTTCGGTGAGCAAATGAAGACCCTTTGAAGTCACATTGCATGGTACCCATTCCACGGGTCTTAACTCTCCAGGTTTAAGGTATTCTTCCTTCAGCTAAAACATGCATGTGGAACCCAAGTATGATCAACCATGTGAATGGGAGACGTGTTCAAATATGTCTCAGTTTTCCTCCCCTGGTACTCGGGTGCAACATTCCAGACGCTTTACTAACACTCTCCCCACTTGGAGAGTCAGCGCCTTTAACCTCCTGTTTCGCCCGGTTTGCAATTTCTGCGGAAGATGAACAGGAATAGCGAGAACCAATGAGAGACTAGCTGGAGGTGTTTGGACGGGCAAATTTAACTCTCATTTCCCACCAGGAAGAGGAAATAACCAAAGGCTCAGCGTGCCGTGCCGGAACCAGATTAGGGCCTGAAGCCATCCTGCGGTGTTGCGGCCAGGTCACAAGAACGCAAGTTGAAGAAAGGAGCTCAGGGGCACTGTAATTCACAAACCTGCAGAGTTATAAATGACAGCTATCGTCCAAAAATAGACTGAAGTAAGGCTGCCAAGAGGACTTGAAAGCGGGGCAGAATTGCAGGAAACCGATTTCAGGAGGTAGACTGGAATTGCATTGAAAGCATAGGAAAAGAGGCAGAACGTCCAAAATGATGCACTTGGCCAAAAAGGGCGTATGCGTTTTTTCCTGAATATATTCAGGAAAAAACGCATACGCCCTTTTTGGCCAACCAAGCAAGCTTGCAAAGGAAATCTGCACTACAATGAAGTCTCACTTCCCCCCGGTCAAAAGGGCCATCTGAAAAAAGTGTAAAATCCAGAAAGGCAGGACAGGCCATGGAGAACTGGGAGCCTTGTTATGCTGATGGGCGGGATGTAAATTGCCAACAACCACTCGGGAGAAGTGTATGGTGTTTCCTGAAACATCTAAAAAACAAAGCAACAGAACCTAGGGCACTTCCACTTATGGTCCTATAGCTTAGGGAAATTAAAATCAAAAAGACACAGCCACCCCAAAGTTTGGAACGGCTCTGTTTACAAGAACCTCGTTTACAGTACAAGTTCAACATCGCAGAAAGTGAAAAATGGATAAAGAAGTTGTGGTATTCACTTACAAAGCAATATCACTCAGCAATGAAATCTATGTCATCAGGCCCTTAGCAGCACAATGAGTGGATTCAGGTATGATGATTCTAACTGAAATAAGTCACACAGAAAAAGAAACATCATAAGATATCAGTAATACACGGAATGGAAACTTGGCTACACAGGAACTGAATTACAGAACAGAACTGGGTCCCAAATTTAGAAAAACAACTTATGCTTGCTTAAGGGTAAAGGTGAGTTGGGGTGCTGCATAAAACCAGAGATTGAAATGAGCACAGATAAAGTTCCTTAAGCCAAATATGGAATAGACAAGAGCTACTCCTTGCTCAACGAAATGGACTCAACACCGCATATTAAACGCCTAAGAATGTACCTGACTTGTAAGTATCTTAAAACCTATGGATTGCTATGTCTCCGAAAGAGAATCAAGCATGTGTACAGGGGCATAAACGCAGCAGTGATAGGATTGGAGAGGTTCGGTGAGCAAATGAAGACCCTTTGAAGTCATATTGCATGGTACCCATTACACGGGTCTTAACTCTCCAGGTTTAAGGTATTCTTCCTTCAGCGAAAACATGCATGTGGAACCCAAGTATGATCAACCATGTGAACGGGAGACGTGTTCAAATATGTCTCAGTTTTCCTCCCCTGGTACTCGGGTGCAACATTCCAGACGCTTTACTAACACTCTCCCCACTTGGAGAGTCAGCGCCTTTAACCTCCTGTTTGGCCCAGTTTGCAATTTCTGCGGAAGATGAACAGGAATAGCGAGAACCAATGAGAGGCTAGCTGGAGGTGTCTGGACGGGCAAATTTAACTCTCATTTCCCACCAGGAAGAGGAATTAACCAAAGGCTCAGCATGCCGGGCCGGAACCAGATTAGGGCCTGAAGCCATCCTGCGGTGTTGCGGCCAGGTCACAAGAAAGCAAGTTGAAGAAAGGAGCTCAGGGGCACTGTAATTCACAAACCTGCAGAGTTATAAATGACAGCTATCGTCCAAAAATAGACTGAAGTAAGGCTGCCAAGAGGACTTGAAAGCGGGGCAGAATTGCAGGAAACCGATTTCAGGAGGTAGACTGGAATTGCATTGAAAGCATAGGAAAAGAGGCAGAACGTCCACAATGATGCACTTGGCCAAAAAGGGCGTATGCGTTTTTTCCTGAATATATTCAGGAAAAAACGCATACGCCCTTTTTGGCCAACCAAGCAAGCTTGCAAAGGAAATCTGCACTACAATGAAGTCTCACTTCCCCCCGGTCAAAAGGGCCATCTGAAAAAAGTGTAAAATCCAGAAAGGCAGGACAGGCCATGGAGAACTGGGAGCCTTGTTATGCTGATGGGCGGGATGTAAATTGCCAACAGACACTCGGGAGAAGTGTATGGTGTTTCCTGAAACATCTAAAAAACAAAGCAACAGAGCCTAGGGCACTGCCACTTATGGTCCTATAGCTTAGGGAAATTAAAATCAAAAAGACACAGCCACCCCAAAGTTTGGGACGCCTCTGTTTACAAGAACCTCGTTTACAGTACAAGTTCAACATCGCAGAAAGTGAAAAATGGATAAAGAAGTTGTGGTATTTACTTACAAAGCAATATCACTCAGCAATGAAATCTGTGTCATCAGGCCCTTAGCAGCACAATGAGTGGATTCAGGTATGATGATTCTAAATGAAGTAAGTCACACAGAAAAAGAAACATCATAAGATATCAGTAATACACGGAATGGAAACTTGGCTACACAGGAACTGAATAACAGAACAGAACAGGGTCTCAAATTTAGAAAACCAACTATGCTTGCTTAAGGGTAAAGGTGAGTTGGGGTGCTGCATAAAACCAGAGATTGAAATGAGCACAGATAAAGTTCCTTAAGTCAAATATGGAATAGACAAGAGCTACTCCTTGCTCAACGAAATGGACTCAACACCGCATATTAAACGCCTAAGAATGTGCCTGACTAGTAAGTATCTTAAAACCTATGGATTGCTATGTCTCCGAAAGAGAATCAAGCATGTGTACAGGGGCATAAACGCAGCAGTGATAGGATTGGAGAGGTTCGGTGAGCAAAGGAAGACCCTTTGAAGTCATATTGCATGGTACCCATTCCACGGGTTTCAACTACCCAGGTTTAAGGTATTCTTCCTTCAGCTAAAACATGCATGTGGAACCTAGAGTATGATCAACCATGTGATCGGGAGACGTGTTCAAATATGTCTCAGTTTTCCTCCCCTGGTACTCGGGTGCAACATTCCAGACGCTTTACTAACACTCTCCCCACTTGGAGAGTCAGTCCCTTTAACCTCCTGTTTGGCCCAGTTTGCAATTTCTGCGGAAGATGAACAGGAATAGCGAGAACCAATGAGAGGCTAGCTGGAGGTGTCTGGACGGGCAAATTTAACTCTCATTTCTCACCAGGAAGAGGAATTAACCAAAGGCTCAGCGTGCCGTGCCGGAACCAGATTAGGGCCTGAAGCCATCCTGCGGTGTTGCGGCCAGCTCAAAAGAAACTGAGTTGAAGAAAGGAGCTCAGGGGCACTGTAATTCACAAACCTGCAGAGTTATAAATGACAGCTATCGTCCAAAAATAGACTGAAGTAAGGCTGCCAAGAGGACTTGAAAGCGGGGCAGAATTGCAGGAAACCGATTTCAGGAGGTAGACTGGAATTGCATTGAAAGCATAGGAAAAGAGGCAGAACGTCCACAATAATGCACTTGGCCAAAAAGGGCGTATGCGTTTTTTCCTGAATATATTCAGGAAAAAACGCATACGCCATTTTTGGCCAACCAAGCAAGCTTGCAAAGGAAATCTGCACTACAATGAAGTGTCACTTCCCCCTTGTCAAAAGGGCCATCTGAAAAAAGTGTAAAATCCAGAAAGGCAGGACAGGCCATGGAGAACTGGGAGCCTTGTTATGCTGATGGGTGGGATGTAAATTGCCAACAGACACTCGGGAGAAGTGTATGGTGTTTCCTGAAACATCTAAAAAACAAAGCAACAGAACCTAGGGCACTTCCACTTATGGTCCTATAGCTTAGGGAAATTAAAATCAAAAAGACACAGCCACCCCAAAGTTTGGGACGCCTCTGTTTACAAGAACCTCGTTTACAGTACAAGTTCAACATCGCAGAAAGTGAAAAATGGATAAAGAAGTTGTGGTATTTACTTACAAAGCAATATCACTCAGCAATGAAATCTATGTCATCAGGCCCTTAGCATCACAATGAGTGGATTCAGGTATGATGATTCTAACTGAAGTAAGTCACACAGAAAAAGAAACATCATAAGATATCAGTAATACACGGAATGTAAACTTGGCTACACAGGAACTGAATTACAGAACAGAACAGGGTCTCAAATTTAGAAAACCAACTTATGCTTGCTTAAGGGTAAAGGTGAGTTGGGGTGCTGCATAAAACCAGAGATTGAAATGAGCACAGATAAAGTTCCTTAAGTCAAATATGGAATAGACAAGAGCTACTCCTTGCTCAACGAAATGGACTCAACACCGCATATTAAACGTCTAAGAATGTACCTGACTAGTAAGTATCTTAAAACCTATGGATTGCTATGTCTCCGAAAGAGAATCAAGCATGTGTACAGGGGCATAAACGCAGCAGTGATAGGATTGGAGAGGTTCGGTGAGCAAATGAAGACCCTTTGAAGTCATATTGCATGGTACCCATTACACGGGTCTTAACTCTCCAGGTTTAAGGTATTCTTCCTTCAGCTAAAACATGCATGTGGAACCCAAGTATGATCAACCATGTGAACGGGAGACGTGTTCAAATATGTCTCAGTTTTCTTCCCCTGGTACTCGGGTGCAACATTCCAGACGCTTTACTAACACTCTCCCGACTTGGAGAGTCAGTCCCTTTAAACTCCTGTTTGGCCCAGTTTGCAATTTCTGCGGAAGATGAACAGGAATAGCGAGAACCAATGAGAGACTAGCTGGAGGTGTCTGGACGGGCAAATTTAACTCTCATTTCCCACCAGGAAGAGGAATTAACCAAAGGCTCAGCGTGCCGTGCCGGAACCAGATTAGGGCCTGAAGCCATCCTGCGGTGTTGCGGCCAGGTCACAAGAAAGCGAGTTGAAGAAAGGAGCTCAGGGGCACTGTAATTCACAAACCTGCAGAGTTATAAATGACAGCTATCGTCCAAAAATAGACTCAAGTAAGGCTGCCAAGAGGACTTGAAAGCGGGGCAGAATTGCAGGAAACCGATTTCAGGAGGTAGACTGGAATTGCATTGAAAGCATAGGAAAAGAGGCAGAACGTCCACAATGATGCACTTGGCCAAAAAGGGCGTATGCGTTTTTTCCTGAATATATTCAGGAAAAAACGCATACGCCCTTTTTGGCCAACCAAGCAAGCTTGCAAAGGAAATCTGCACTACAATGAAGTCTCACTTCCCCCCGGTCAAAAGGGCCATCTGAAAAAAGTGTAAAATCCAGAAAGGCAGGACAGGCCATGGAGAACTGGGAGCCTTGTTATGCTGATGGGCGGGATGTAAATTGCCAACAGACACTCGGGAGAAGTGTATGGTGTTTCCTGAAACATCTAAAAAACAAAGCAACAGAACCTAAGGCACTTCCACTTATGGTCCTATAGCTTAGGGAAATTAAAATCAAAAAGACACAGCCACCCCAAAGTTTGGGACGCCTCTGTTTACAAGAACCTCGTTTACAGTACAAGTTCAACATCGCAGAAAGTGAAAAATGGATAAAGAAGTTGTGGTATTTACTTACAAAGCAATATCACTCAGCAATGAAATCTATGTCATCAGGCCCTTAGCATCACAATGAGTGGATTCAGGTATGATGATTCTAACTGAAGTAAGTCACACAGAAAAAGAAACATCATAAGATATCAGTAATACACGGAATGGAAACTTGGCTACACAGGAACTGAATTACAGAACAGAACTGGGTCCCAAATTTAGAAAAACAACTTATGCTTGCTTAAGGGTAAAGGTGAGTTGGGGTGCTGCATAAAACCAGAGATTGAAATGAGCACAGATAAAGTTCCTTAAGACAAATATGGAATAGACAAGAGCTACTCCTTGCTCAACGAAATGGACTCAACACCGCATATTAAACGCCTAAGAATGTACCTGACTTGTAAGTATCTTAAAACCTATAGATTGCTATGTCTCCGAAAGAGAATCAAGCATGTGTACAGGGGCATAAACGCAGCAGTGATAGGATTGGAGAGGTTCGGTGAGCAAATGAAGACCCTTTGAAGTCATATTGCATGGTACCCATTACACGGGTCTTAACTCTCCAGGTTTAAGGTATTCTTCCTTCAGCTAAAGCATGCATGTGGAACCCAAGTATGATCAACCATGTGAACGGGAGACGTGTTCAAATATGTCTCAGTTTTCCTCCCCTGGTACTCGGGTGCAACATTCCAGACGCTTTACTAACACTCTCCCCACTTGGAGAGTCAGCGCCTTTAACCTCCTGTTTGGCCCAGTTTGCAATTTCTGCGGAAGATGAACAGGAATAGCGAGAACCAATGAGAGACTAGCTGGAGGTGTTTGGACGGGCAAATTTAACTCTCATTTCCCACCAGGAAGAGGAAATAACCAAAGGCTCAGCGTGCCGTGCCGGAACCAGATTAGGGCCTGAAGCCATCCTGCGGTGTTGCGGCCAGGTCACAAGAAAGCAAGTTGAAGAAAGGAGCTCAGGGGCACTGTAATTCACAAACCTGCAGAGTTATAAATGACAGCTATCGTCCAAAAATAGACTGAAGTAAGGCTGCCAAGAGGACTTGAAAGCGGGGCAGAATTGCAGGAAACCGATTTCAGGAGGTAGACTGGAATTGCATTGAAAGCATAGGAAAAGAGGCAGAACGTCCACAATAATGCACTTGGCCAAAAAGGGCGTATGCGTTTTTTCCTGAATATATTCAGGAAAAAACGCATACGCCATTTTTGGCCAACCAAGCAAGCTTGCAAAGGAAATCTGCACTACAATGAAGTGTCACTTCCCCCTTGTCAAAAGGGCCATCTGAAAAAAGTGTAAAATCCAGAAAGGCAGGACAGGCCATGGAGAACTGGGAGCCTTGTTATGCTGATGGGTGGGATGTAAATTGCCAACAGACACTCGGGAGAAGTGTATGGTGTTTCCTGAAACATCTAAAAAACAAAGCAACAGAACCTAGGGCACTTCCACTTATGGTCCTATAGCTTAGGGAAATTAAAATCAAAAAGACACAGCCACCCCAAAGTTTGGGACGCCTCTGTTTACAAGAACCTCGTTTACAGTACAAGTTCAACATCGCAGAAAGTGAAAAATGGATAAAGAAGTTGTGGTATTTACTTACAAAGCAATATCACTCAGCAATGAAATCTATGTCATCAGGCCCTTAGCATCACAATGAGTGGATTCAGGTATGATGATTCTAACTGAAGTAAGTCACACAGAAAAAGAAACATCATAAGATATCAGTAATACACGGAATGTAAACTTGGCTACACAGGAACTGAATTACAGAACAGAACAGGGTCTCAAATTTAGAAAACCAACTTATGCTTGCTTAAGGGTAAAGGTGAGTTGGGGTGCTGCATAAAACCAGAGATTGAAATGAGCACAGATAAAGTTCCTTAAGTCAAATATGGAATAGACAAGAGCTACTCCTTGCTCAACGAAATGGACTCAACACCGCATATTAAACGTCTAAGAATGTACCTGACTAGTAAGTATCTTAAAACCTATGGATTGCTATGTCTCCGAAAGAGAATCAAGCATGTGTACAGGGGCATAAACGCAGCAGTGATAGGATTGGAGAGGTTCGGTGAGCAAATGAAGACCCTTTGAAGTCATATTGCATGGTACCCATTACACGGGTCTTAACTCTCCAGGTTTAAGGTATTCTTCCTTCAGCTAAAGCATGCATGTGGAACCCAAGTATGATCAACCATGTGAACGGGAGACGTGTTCAAATATGTCTCAGTTTTCCTCCCCTGGTACTCGGGTGCAACATTCCAGACGCTTTACTAACACTCTCCCCACTTGGAGAGTCAGCGCCTTTAACCTCCTGTTTGGCCCAGTTTGCAATTTCTGCGGAAGATGAACAGGAATAGCGAGAACCAATGAGAGACTAGCTGGAGGTGTTTGGACGGGCAAATTTAACTCTCATTTCCCACCAGGAAGAGGAAATAACCAAAGGCTCAGCGTGCCGTGCCGGAACCAGATTAGGGCCTGAAGCCATCCTGCGGTGTTGCGGCCAGGTCACAAGAAAGCAAGTTGAAGAAAGGAGCTCAGGGGCACTGTAATTCACAAACCTGCAGAGTTATAAATGACAGCTATCGTCCAAAAATAGACTGAAGTAAGGCTGCCAAGAGGACTTGAAAGCGGGGCAGAATTGCAGGAAACCGATTTCAGGAGGTAGACTGGAATTGCATTGAAAGCATAGGAAAAGACGCAGAACGTCCACAATGATGCACTTGGCCAAAAAGGGCGTATGCGTTTTTTCCTGAATATATTCAGGAAAAAACGCATACGCCCTTTTTGGCCAACCAAGCAAGCTTGCAAAGGAAATCTGCACTACAATGAAGTCTCACTTCCCCCCGGTCAAAAGGGCCATCTGAAAAAAGTGTAAAATCCAGAAAGGCAGGACAGGCCATGGAGAACTGGGAGCCTTGTTATGCTGATGGGCGGGATGTAAATTGCCAACAACCACTCGGGAGAAGTGTATGGTGTTTCCTGAAACATCTAAAAAACAAAGCAACAGAACCTAGGGCACTTCCACTTATGGTCCTATAGCTTAGGGAAATTAAAATCAAAAAGACACAGCCACCCCAAAGTTTGGAACGGCTCTGTTTACAAGAACCTCGTTTACAGTACAAGTTCAACATCGCAGAAAGTGAAAAATGGATAAAGAAGTTGTGGTATTCACTTACAAAGCAATATCACTCAGCAATGAAATCTATGTCATCAGGCCCTTAGCAGCACAATGAGTGGATTCAGGTATGATGATTCTAACTGAAATAAGTCACACAGAAAAAGAAACATCATAAGATATCAGTAATACACGGAATGGAAACTTGGCTACACAGGAACTGAATTACAGAACAGAACTGGGTCACAAATTTAGAAAAACAACTTATGCTTGCTTAAGGGTAAAGGTGAGTTGGGGTGCTGCATAAAACCAGAGATTGAAATGAGCACAGATAAAGTTCCTTAAGCCAAATATGGAATAGACAAGAGCTACTCCTTGCTCAACGAAATGGACTCAACACCGCATATTAAACGCCTAAGAATGTACCTGACTAGTAAGTATCTTAAAACCTATGGATTGCTATGTCTCCGAAAGAGAATCAAGCATGTGTACAGGGGCATAAACGCAGCAGTGATAGGATTGGAGACGTTCGGTGAGCAAATGAAGACCCTTTGAAGTCATATTGCATGGTACCCATTACACGGGTCTTAACTCTCCAGGTTTAAGGTATTCTTCCTTCAGCTAAAACATGCATGTGGAACCCAAGTATGATCAACCATGTGAACGGGAGACGTGTTCAAATATGTCTCAGTTTTCTTCCCCTGGTACTCGGGTGCAACATTCCAGACGCTTTACTAACACTCTCCCGACTTGGAGAGTCAGTCCCTTTAAACTCCTGTTTGGCCCAGTTTGCAATTTCTGCGGAAGATGAACAGGAATAGCGAGAACCAATGAGAGACTAGCTGGAGGTGTCTGGACGGGCAAATTTAACTCTCATTTCCCACCAGGAAGAGGAATTAACCAAAGGCTCAGCGTGCCGTGCCGGAACCAGATTAGGGCCTGAAGCCATCCTGCGGTGTTGCGGCCAGGTCACAAGAAAGCGAGTTGAAGAAAGGAGCTCAGGGGCACTGTAATTCACAAACCTGCAGAGTTATAAATGACAGCTATCGTCCAAAAATAGACTCAAGTAAGGCTGCCAAGAGGACTTGAAAGCGGGGCAGAATTGCAGGAAACCGATTTCAGGAGGTAGACTGGAATTGCATTGAAAGCATAGGAAAAGAGGCAGAACGTCCACAATGATGCACTTGGCCAAAAAGGGCGTATGCGTTTTTTCCTGAATATATTCAGGAAAAAACGCATACGCCCTTTTTGGCCAACCAAGCAAGCTTGCAAAGGAAATCTGCACTACAATGAAGTCTCACTTCCCCCCGGTCAAAAGGGCCATCTGAAAAAAGTGTAAAATCCAGAAAGGCAGGACAGGCCATGGAGAACTGGGAGCCTTGTTATGCTGATGGGCGGGATGTAAATTGCCAACAGACACTCGGGAGAAGTGTATGGTGTTTCCTGAAACATCTAAAAAACAAAGCAACAGAACCTAGGGCACTTCCACTTATGGTCCTATAGCTTAGGGAAATTAAAATCAAAAAGACACAGCCACCCCAAAGTTTGGGACGCCTCTGTTTACAAGAACCTCGTTTACAGTACAAGTTCAACATCGCAGAAAGTGAAAAATGGATAAAGAAGTTGTGGTATTTACTTACAAAGCAATATCACTCAGCAATGAAATCTATGTCATCAGGCCCTTAGCATCACAATGAGTGGATTCAGGTATGATGATTCTAACTGAACTAAGTCACACAGAAAAAGAAACATCATAAGATATCAGTAATACACGGAATGGAAACTTGGCTACACAGGAACTGAATTACAGAACAGAACTGGGTCCCAAATTTAGAAAAACAACTTATGCTTGCTTAAGGGTAAAGGTGAGTTGGGGTGCTGCATAAAACCAGAGATTGAAATGAGCACAGATAAAGTTCCTTAAGACAAATATGGAATAGACAAGAGCTACTCCTTGCTCAACGAAATGGACTCAACACCGCATATTAAACGCCTAAGAATGTACCTGACTTGTAAGTATCTTAAAACCTATAGATTGCTATGTCTCCGAAAGAGAATCAAGCATGTGTACAGGGGCATAAACGCAGCAGTGATAGGATTGGAGAGGTTCGGTGAGCAAATGAAGACCCTTTGAAGTCATATTGCATGGTACCCATTACACGGGTCTTAACTCTCCAGGTTTAAGGTATTCTTCCTTCAGCTAAAACATGCATGTGGAACCCAAGTATGATCAACCATGTGAACGGGAGACGTGTTCAAATATGTCTCAGTTTTCCTCCCCTGGTACTCGGGTGCAACATTCCAGACGCTTTACTAACACTCTCCCGACTTGGAGAGTCAGTCCCTTTAAACTCCTGTTTGGCCCAGTTTGCAATTTCTGCGGAAGATGAACAGGAATAGCGAGAACCAATGAGAGACTAGCTGGAGGTGTCTGGACGGGCAAATTTAACTCTCATTTCCCACCAGGAAGAGGAATTAACCAAAGGCTCAGCGTGCCGTGCCGGAACCAGATTAGGGCCTGAAGCCATCCTGCGGTGTTGCGGCCAGCTCAAAAGAAAGCGAGTTGAAGAAAGGAGCTCAGGGGCACTGTAATTCACAAACCTGCAGAGTTATAAATGACAGCTATCGTCCAAAAATAGACTGAAGTAAGGCTGCCAAGAGGACTTGAAAGCGGGGCAGAATTGCAGGAAACCGATTTCAGGAGGTAGACTGGAATTGCATTGAAAGCATAGGAAAAGGGGCAGAACGTCCACAATAATGCACTTGGCCAAAAAGTGCGTATGCGTTTTTTCCTGAATATATTCAGGAAAAAACGCATACGCCATTTTTGGCCAACCAAGCAAGCTTGCAAAGGAAATCTGCACTACAATGAAGTGTCACTTCCCCCTGGTCAAAAGGGCCATCTGAAAAAAGTGTAAAATCCAGAAAGGCAGGACAGGCCATGGAGAACTGGGAGCCTTGTTATGCTGATGGGCGGGATGTAAATTGCCGACACTCGGGAGAAGTGTATGGTGTTTCCAGAAACATCTAAAAAACAAAGCAACAGAACCTAGGGCACTTCCACTTATGGTCCTATAGCTTAGGGAAATTAAAATCAAAAAGACACAGCCACCCCAAAGTTTGGAACGGCTCTGTTTACAAGAACCTCGTTTACAGTACAAGTTCAACATCGCAGAAAGTGAAAAATGGATAAAGAAGTTGTGGTATTCACTTACAAAGCAATATCACTCAGCAATGAAATCTATGTCATCAGGCCCTTAGCAGCACAATGAGTGGATTCAGGTATGATGATTCTAACTGAAATAAGTCACACAGAAAAAGAAACATCATAAGATATCAGTAATACACGGAATGGAAACTTGGCTACACAGGAACTGAATTACAGAACAGAACTGGGTCCCAAATTTAGAAAAACAACTTATGCTTGCTTAAGGGTAAAGGTGAGTTGGGGTGCTGCATAAAACCAGAGATTGAAATGAGCACAGATAAAGTTCCTTAAGCCAAATATGGAATAGACAAGAGCTACTCCTTGCTCAACGATATGGACTCAACACCGCATATTAAACGCCTAAGAATGTACCTGACTTGTAAGTATCTTAAAACCTATAGATTGCTATGTCTCCGAAAGAGAATCAAGCATGTGTACAGGGGCATAAACGCAGCAGTGATAGGATTGGAGAGGTTCGGTGAGCAAATGAAGACCCTTTGAAGTCATATTGCATGGTACCCATTACACGGGTCTTAACTCTCCAGGTTTAAGGTATTCTTCCTTCAGCTAAAGCATGCATGTGGAACCCAAGTATGATCAACCATGTGAACGGGAGACGTGTTCAAATATGTCTCAGTTTTCCTCCCCTGGTACTCGGGTGCAACATTCCAGACGCTTTACTAACACTCTCCCCACTTGGAGAGTCAGCGCCTTTAACCTCCTGTTTGGCCCAGTTTGCAATTTCTGCGGAAGATGAACAGGAATAGCGAGAACCAATGAGAGACTAGCTGGAGGTGTTTGGACGGGCAAATTTAACTCTCATTTCCCACCAGGAAGAGGAAATAACCAAAGGCTCAGCGTGCCATGCCGGAACCAGATTAGGGCCTGAAGCCATCCTGCGGTGTTGCGGCCAGGTCACAAGAAAGCAAGTTGAAGAAAGGAGCTCAGGGGCACTGTAATTCACAAACCTGCAGAGTTATAAATGACAGCTATCGTCCAAAAATAGACTGAAGTAAGGCTGCCAAGAGGACTTGAAAGCGGGGCAGAATTGCAGGAAACCGATTTCAGGAGGTAGACTGGAATTGCATTGAAAGCATAGGAAAAGAGGCAGAACGTCCACAATGATGCACTTGGCCAAAAAGGGCGTATGCGTTTTTTCCTGAATATATTCAGGAAAAAACGCATACGCCCTTTTTGGCCAACCAAGCAAGCTTGCAAAGGAAATCTGCACTACAATGAAGTCTCACTTCCCCCCGGTCAAAAGGGCCATCTGAAAAAAGTGTAAAATCCAGAAAGGCAGGACAGGCCATGGAGAACTGGGAGCCTTGTTATGCTGATGGGCGGGATGTAAATTGCCAACAACCACTCGGGAGAAGTGTATGGTGTTTCCTGAAACATCTAAAAAACAAAGCAACAGAACCTAGGGCACTTCCACTTATGGTCCTATAGCTTAGGGAAATTAAAATCAAAAAGACACAGCCACCCCAAAGTTTGGGACGCCTCTGTTTACAAGAACCTCGTTTACATTACAAGTTCAACATCGCAGAAAGTGAAAAATGGATAAAGAAGTTGTGGTATTTACTTACAAAGCAATATCACTCAGCAATGAAATCTATGTCATCAGGCCCTTAGCATCACAATGAGTGGATTCAGGTATGATGATTCTAACTGAAGTAAGTCACACAGAAAAAGAAACATCATAAGATATCAGTAATACACGGAATGTAAACTTGGCTACACAGGAACTGAATTACAGAACAGAACAGAGTCTCAAATTTAGAAAAACAACTTATGCTTGCTTAAGGGGAAAGGTGAGTTGGGGTGCTGCATAAAACCAGAGATTGAAATGAGCACAGATAAAGTTCCTTAAGTCAAATATGGAATAGACAAGAGCTACTCCTTGCTCAACGAAATGGACTCAACACCGCATATTAAACGCCTAAGAATGTACCTGACTTGTAAGTATCTTAAAACCTATAGATTGCTATGTCTCCGAAAGAGAATCAAGCATGTGTACAGGGGCATAAACGCAGCAGTGATAGGATTGGAGAGGTTCGGTGAGCAAATGAAGACCCTTTTAAGTCATATTGCATGGTACCCATTCCACGGGTTTCAACTACCCAGGTTCAAGGTATTCTTCCTTCAGCTAAAACATGCATGTGGATCCTAGAGTATGATCAACCATGTGATTGGGAGACGTGTTCAAATATGTCTCAGTTTTCCTCCCCTGGTACTCGGGTGCAACATTCCAGACGCTTTACTAACACTCTCCCCACTTGGAGAGTCAGTCCCTTTAACCTCCTGTTTGGCCCAGTTTGCAATTTCTGCGGAAGATGAACAGGAATAGCGAGAACCAATGAGAGGCTAGCTGGAGGTGTCTGGACGGGCAAATTTAACTCTCATTTCCCACCAGGAAGAGGAATTAACCAAAGGCTCAGCATGCCGGGCTGGAACCAGATTAGGGCCTGAAACCATCCTGCGGTGTTGCGGCCAGGTCACAAGAAAGCGAGTTGAAGAAAGGAGCTCAGGGGCACTGTAATTCACAAACCTGCAGAGTTATAAATGACAGCTATCGTCCAAAAATAGACTGAAGTAAGGCTGCCAAGAGGACTTGAAAGCGGGGCAGAATTGCAGGAAACCGATTTCAGGAGGTAGACTGGAATTGCATTGAAAGCATAGGAAAAGAGGCAGAACGTCCACAATGATGCACTTGGCCAAAAAGGGCGTATGCGTTTTTTCCTGAATATATTCAGGAAAAAACGCATACGCCCTTTTTGGCCAACCAAGCAAGCTTGCAAAGGAAATCTGCACTACAATGAAGTCTCACTTCCCCCCGGTCAAAAGGGCCATCTGAAAAAAGTGTAAAATCCAGAAAGGCAGGACAGGCCATGGAGAACTGGGAGCCTTGTTATGCTGATGGGCGGGATGTAAATTGCCAACAACCACTCGGGAGAAGTGTATGGTGTTTCCTGAAACATCTAAAAAACAAAGCAACAGAGCCTAGGGCACTTCCACTTATGGTCCTATAGCTTAGGGAAATTAAAATCAAAAAGACACAGCCACCCCAAAGTTTGGAACGGCTCTGTTTACAAGAACCTCGTTTACAGTACAAGTTCAACATCGCAGAAAGTGAAAAATGGATAAAGAAGTTGTGGTATTCACTTACAAAGCAATATCACTCAGCAATGAAATCTATGTCATCAGGCCCTTAGCAGTACAATGAGTGGATTCAGGTATGATGATTCTAACTGAAATAAGTCACACAGAAAAAGAAACATCATAAGATATCACTAATACACGGAATGGAAACTTGGCTACACAGGAACTGAATTACAGAACAGAACTGGGTCACAAATTTAGAAAAACAACTTATGCTTGCTTAAGGGTAAAGGTGAGTTGGGGTGCTGCATAAAACCAGAGATTGAAATGAGCACAGATAAAGTTCCTTAAGCCAAATATGGAATAGACAAGAGCTACTCCTTGCTCAACGAAATGGACTCAACACCGCATATTAAACGCCTAAGAATGTACCTGACTTGTAAGTATCTTAAAACCTATAGATTGCTATGTCTCCGAAAGAGAATCAAGCATGTGTACAGGGGCATAAACGCAGCAGTGATAGGATTGGAGACGTTCGGTGAGCAAATGAAGACCCTTTGAAGTCATATTGCATGGTACCCATTACACGGGTCTTAACTCTCCAGGTTTAAGGTATTCTTCCTTCAGCTAAAACATGCATGTGGAACCCAAGTATGATCAACCATGTGAATGGGAGACGTGTTCAAATATGTCTCAGTTTTCCTCCCCTGGTACTCGGGTGCAACATTCCAGACGCTTTACTAACACTCTCCCGACTTGGAGAGTCAGTCCCTTTAAACTCCTGTTTGGCCCAGTTTGCAATTTCTGCGGAAGATGAACAGGAATAGCGAGAACCAATGAGAGACTAGCTGGAGGTGTCTGGACGGGCAAATTTAACTCTCATTTCCCACCAGGAAGAGGAATTAACCAAAGGCTCAGCGTGCCGTGCCGGAACCAGATTACGGCCTGAAGCCATCCTGCGGTGTTGCGGCCACCTCAAAAGAAACCGAGTTGAAGAAAGGAGCTCAGGGGCACTGTAATACACAAACCTGCAGAGTTATAAATGACAGCTATCGTCCAAAAATAGACTGAAGTAAGGCTGCCAAGAGGACTTGAAAGCGGGGCAGAATTGCAGGAAACCGATTTCAGGAGGTAGACTGAAATTGCATTGAAAGCATAGGAAAAGAGGCAGAACGTCCACAATAATGCACTTGGCCAAAAAGGGCGTATGCGTTTTTTCCTGAATATATTCAGGAAAAAACGCATACGCCCTTTTTGGCCAACCAAGCAAGCTTGCAAAGGAAATCTGCACTACAATGAAGTCTCACTTCCCCCCGGTCAAAAGGGCCATCTGAAAAAAGTGTAAAATCCAGAAAGGCAGGACAGGCCATGGAGAACTGGGAGCCTTGTTATGCTGATGGGCGGGATGTAAATTGCCAACAACCACTCGGGAGAAGTGTATGGTGTTTCCTGAAACATCTAAAAAACAAAGCAACAGAACCTAGGGCACTTCCACTTATGGTCCTATAGCTTAGGGAAATTAAAATCAAAAAGACACAGCCATCCCAAAGTTTGGAACGGCTCTGTTTACAAGAACCTCGTTTACAGTACAAGTTCAACATCGCAGAAAGTGAAAAATGGATAAAGAAGTTGTGGTATTCACTTACAAAGCAATATCACTCAGCAATGAAATCTATGTCATCAGGCCCTTAGCAGCACAATGAGTGGATTCAGGTATGATGATTCTAACTGAAATAAGTCACACAGAAAAAGAAACATCATAAGATATCAGTAATACATGGAATGGAAACTTGGCTACACAGGAACTGAATTACAGAACAGAACTGGGTCACAAATTTAGAAAAACAACTTATGCTTGCTTAAGGGTAAAGGTGAGTTGGGGTGCTGCATAACACCAGAGATTGAAATGAGCACAGATAAAGTTCCTTAAGCCAAATATGGAATAGACAAGAGCTACTCCTTGCTCAACGAAATGGACTCAACACCGCATATTAAACGCCTAAGAATGTACCTGACTTGTAAGTATCTTAAAACCTATGGATTGCTATGTCTCCGAAAGAGAATCAAGCATGTGTACAGGGGCATAAACGCAGCAGTGATAGGATTGGAGAGGTTCGGTGAGCAAATGAAGACCCTTTGAAGTCATATTGCATGGTACCCATTCCACGGGTCTTAACTCTCCAGGTTTAAGGTATTCTTCCTTCAGCTAAAACATGCATGTGGAACCCAAGTATGATCAACCATGTGAATGGGAGACGTGTTCAAATATGTCTCAGTTTTCCTCCCCTGGTACTCGGGTGCAACATTCCAGACGCTTTACTAACACTCTCCCGACTTGGAGAGTCAGTCCCTTTAAACTCCTGTTTGGCCCAGTTTGCAATTTCTGCGGAAGATGAACAGGAATAGCGAGAACCAATGAGAGACTAGCTGGAGGTGTCTGGACGGGCAAATTTAACTCTCATTTCCCACCAGGAAGAGGAATTAACCAAAGGCTCAGCGTGCCGTGCCGGAACCACATTACGGCCTGAAGCCATCCTGCGGTGTTGCGGCCAGCTCAAAAGAAACCGAGTTGAAGAAAGGAGCTCAGGGGCACTGTAATACACAAACCTGCAGAGTTATAAATGACAGCTATCGTCCAAAAATAGACTGAAGTAAGGCTGCCAAGAGGACTTGAAAGCCGGGCAGAATTGCAGGAAACCGATTTCAGGAGGTAGACTGAAATTGCATTGAAAGCATAGGAAAAGAGGCAGAACGTCCACAATAATGCACTTGGCCAAAAAGGGCGTATGCGTTTTTTCCTGAATATATTCAGGAAAAAACGCATACGCCCTTTTTGGCCAACCAAGCAAGCTTGCAAAGGAAATCTGCACTAC
The DNA here is from genome assembly GCF_951394435.1 of Stenella coeruleoalba. Taxonomy (NCBI): domain Eukaryota; kingdom Metazoa; phylum Chordata; class Mammalia; order Artiodactyla; family Delphinidae; genus Stenella; species Stenella coeruleoalba. The sequence continues at coordinate 22,237,176 of NC_137151.1, forward strand.
AATGAAGTCTCACTTCCCCCCGGTCAAAAGGGCCATCTGAAAAAAGTGTAAAATCCAGAAAGGCAGGACAGGCCATGGAGAACTGGGAGCCTTGTTATGCTGATGGGCGGGATGTAAATTGCCAACAACCACTCGGGAGAAGTGTATGGTGTTTCCTGAAACATCTAAAAAACAAAGCAACAGAACCTAGGGCACTTCCACTTATGGTCCTATAGCTTAGGGAAATTAAAATCAAAAAGACACAGCCACCCCAAAGTTTGGAACGGCTCTGTTTACAAGAACCTCGTTTACAGTACAAGTTCAACATCGCAGAAAGTGAAAAATGGATAAAGAAGTTGTGGTATTCACTTACAAAGCAATATCACTCAGCAATGAAATCTATGTCATCAGGCCCTTAGCAGCACAATGAGTGGATTCAGGTATGATGATTCTAACTGAAATAAGTCACACAGAAAAAGAAACATCATAAGATATCAGTAATACATGGAATGGAAACTTGGCTACACAGGAACTGAATTACAGAACAGAACTGGGTCACAAATTTAGAAAAACAACTTATGCTTGCTTAAGGGTAAAGGTGAGTTGGGGTGCTGCATAACACCAGAGATTGAAATGAGCACAGATAAAGTTCCTTAAGCCAAATATGGAATAGACAAGAGCTACTCCTTGCTCAACGAAATGGACTCAACACCGCATATTAAACGCCTAAGAATGTACCTGACTTGTAAGTATCTTAAAACCTATGGATTGCTATGTCTCCGAAAGAGAATCAAGCATGTGTACAGGGGCATAAACGCAGCAGTGATAGGATTGGAGAGGTTCGGTGAGCAAATGAAGACCCTTTGAAGTCATATTGCATGGTACCCATTCCACGGGTTTCAACTACCCAGGTTTAAGGTATTCTTCCTTCAGCTAAAACATGCATGTGGAACCCAAGTATGATCAACCATGTGAACGGGAGACGTGTTCAAATATGTCTCAGTTTTCCTCCCCTGGTACTCGGGTGCAACATTCCAGACGCTTTACTAACACTCTCCCCACTTGGAGAGTCAGCGCCTTTAACCTAATGTTTGGCCCAGTTTGCAATTTCTGCGGAAGATGAACAGGAATAGCGAGAACCAATGAGAGACTAGCTGGAGGTGTTTGGACGGGCAAATTTAACTCTCATTTCCCACCAGGAAGAGGAAATAACCAAAGGCTCAGCGTGCCATGCCGGAACCAGATTAGGGCCTGAAGCCATCCTGCGGTGTTGCGGCCAGGTCACAAGAAAGCAAGTTGAAGAAAGGAGCTCAGGGGCACTGTAATTCACAAACCTGCAGAGTTATAAATGACAGCTATCGTCCAAAAATAGACTGAAGTAAGGCTGCCAAGAGGACTTGAAAGCGGGGCAGAATTGCAGGAAACCGATTTCAGGAGGTAGACTGGAATTGCATTGAAAGCATAGGAAAAGAGGCAGAACGTCCACAATGATGCACTTGGCCAAAAAGGGCGTATGCGTTTTTTCCTGAATATATTCAGGAAAAAACGCATACGCCCTTTTTGGCCAACCAAGCAAGCTTGCAAAGGAAATCTGCACTACAATGAAGTCTCACTTCCCCCCGGTCAAAAGGGCCATCTGAAAAAAGTGTAAAATCCAGAAAGGCAGGACAGGCCATGGAGAACTGGGAGCCTTGTTATGCTGATGGGCGGGATGTAAATTGCCAACAACCACTCAGGAGAAGTGTATGGTGTTTCCTGAAACATCTAAAAAACAAAGCAACAGAACCTAGGGCACTTCCACTTATGGTCCTATAGCTTAGGGAAATTAAAATCAAAAAGACACAGCCACCCCAAAGTTTGGGACGCCTCTGTTTACAAGAACCTCGTTTACATTACAAGTTCAACATCGCAGAAAGTGAAAAATGGATAAAGAAGTTGTGGTATTTACTTACAAAGCAATATCACTCAGCAATGAAATCTATGTCATCAGGCCCTTAGCATCACAATGAGTGGATTCAGGTATGATGATTCTAACTGAAGTAAGTCACACAGAAAAAGAAACATCATAAGATATCAGTAATACACGGAATGTAAACTTGGCTACACAGGAACTGAATTACAGAACAGAACAGAGTCTCAAATTTAGAAAAACAACTTATGCTTGCTTAAGGGGAAAGGTGAGTTGGGGTGCTGCATAAAACCAGAGATTGAAATGAGCACAGATAAAGTTCCTTAAGTCAAATATGGAATAGACAAGAGCTACTCCTTGCTCAACGAAATGGACTCAACACCGCATATTAAACGCCTAAGAATGTACCTGACTTGTAAGTATCTTAAAACCTATAGATTGCTATGTCTCCGAAAGAGAATCAAGCATGTGTACAGGGGCATAAACGCAGCAGTGATAGGATTGGAGAGGTTCGGTGAGCAAATGAAGACCCTTTTAAGTCATATTGCATGGTACCCATTCCACGGGTTTCAACTACCCAGGTTTAAGGTATTCTTCCTTCAGCTAAAACATGCATGTGGAACCTAGAGTATGATCAACCATGTGATTGGGAGACGTGTTCAAATATGTCTCAGTTTTCCTCCCCTGGTACTCGGGTGCAACATTCCAGACGCTTTACTAACACTCTCCCCACTTGGAGAGTCAGTCCCTTTAACCTCCTGTTTGGCCCAGTTTGCAATTTCTGCGGAAGATGAACAGGAATAGCGAGAACCAATGAGAGGCTAGCTGGAGGTGTCTGGACGGGCAAATTTAACTCTCATTTCCCACCAGGAAGAGGAATTAACCAAAGGCTCAGCATGCCGGGCTGGAACCAGATTAGGGCCTGAAACCATCCTGCGGTGTTGCGGCCAGGTCACAAGAAAGCGAGTTGAAGAAAGGAGCTCAGGGGCACTGTAATTCACAAACCTGCAGAGTTATAAATGACAGCTATCGTCCAAAAATAGACTGAAGTAAGGCTGCCAAGAGGACTTGAAAGCGGGGCAGAATTGCAGGAAACCGATTTCAGGAGGTAGACTGGAATTGCATTGAAAGCATAGGAAAAGAGGCAGAACGTCCACAATGATGCACTTGGCCAAAAAGGGCGTATGCGTTTTTTCCTGAATATATTCAGGAAAAAACGCATACGCCCTTTTTGGCCAACCAAGCAAGCTTGCAAAGGAAATCTGCACTACAATGAAGTCTCACTTCCCCCCGGTCAAAAGGGCCATCTGAAAAAAGTGTAAAATCCAGAAAGGCAGGACAGGCCATGGAGAACTGGGAGCCTTGTTATGCTGATGGGCGGGATGTAAATTGCCAACAACCACTCGGGAGAAGTGTATGGTGTTTCCTGAAACATCTAAAAAACAAAGCAACAGAGCCTAGGGCACTTCCACTTATGGTCCTATAGCTTAGGGAAATTAAAATCAAAAAGACACAGCCACCCCAAAGTTTGGAACGGCTCTGTTTACAAGAACCTCGTTTACAGTACAAGTTCAACATCGCAGAAAGTGAAAAATGGATAAAGAAGTTGTGGTATTCACTTACAAAGCAATATCACTCAGCAATGAAATCTATGTCATCAGGCCCTTAGCAGTACAATGAGTGGATTCAGGTATGATGATTCTAACTGAAATAAGTCACACAGAAAAAGAAACATCATAAGATATCACTAATACACGGAATGGAAACTTGGCTACACAGGAACTGAATTACAGAACAGAACTGGGTCACAAATTTAGAAAAACAACTTATGCTTGCTTAAGGGTAAAGGTGAGTTGGGGTGCTGCATAAAACCAGAGATTGAAATGAGCACAGATAAAGTTCCTTAAGCCAAATATGGAATAGACAAGAGCTACTCCTTGCTCAACGAAATGGACTCAACACCGCATATTAAACGCCTAAGAATGTACCTGACTTGTAAGTATCTTAAAACCTATAGATTGCTATGTCTCCGAAAGAGAATCAAGCATGTGTACAGGGGCATAAACGCAGCAGTGATAGGATTGGAGACGTTCGGTGAGCAAATGAAGACCCTTTGAAGTCATATTGCATGGTACCCATTACACGGGTCTTAACTCTCCAGGTTTAAGGTATTCTTCCTTCAGGTAAAACATGCATGTGGAACCCAAGTATGATCAACCATGTGAATGGGAGACGTGTTCAAATATGTCTCAGTTTTCCTCCCCTGGTACTCGGGTGCAACATTCCAGACGCTTTACTAACACTCTCCCGACTTGGAGAGTCAGTCCCTTTAAACTCCTGTTTGGCCCAGTTTGCAATTTCTGCGGAAGATGAACAGGAATAGCGAGAACCAATGATAGACTAGCTGGAGGTGTCTGGACGGGCAAATTTAACTCTCATTTCCCACCAGGAAGAGGAATTAACCAAAGGCTCAGCGTGCCGTGCCGGAACCAGATTACGGCCTGAAGCCATCCTGCGGTGTTGCGGCCAGCTCAAAAGAAACCGAGTTGAAGAAAGGAGCTCAGGGGCACTGTAATACACAAACCTGCAGAGTTATAAATGACAGCTATCGTCCAAAAATAGACTGAAGTAAGGCTGCCAAGAGGACTTGAAAGCGGGGCAGAATTGCAGGAAACCGATTTCAGGAGGTAGACTGAAATTGCATTGAAAGCATAGGAAAAGAGGCAGAACGTCCACAATAATGCACTTGGCCAAAAAGGGCGTATGCGTTTTTTCCTGAATATATTCAGGAAAAAACGCATACGCCCTTTTTGGCCAACCAAGCAAGCTTGCAAAGGAAATCTGCACTACAATGAAGTCTCACTTCCCCCCGGTCAAAAGGGCCATCTGAAAAAAGTGTAAAATCCAGAAAGGCAGGACAGGCCATGGAGAACTGGGAGCCTTGTTATGCTGATGGGCGGGATGTAAATTGCCAACAACCACTCGGGAGAAGTGTATGGTGTTTCCTGAAACATCTAAAAAACAAAGCAACAGAACCTAGGGCACTTCCACTTATGGTCCTATAGCTTAGGGAAATTAAAATCAAAAAGACACAGCCACCCCAAAGTTTGGAACGGCTCTGTTTACAAGAACCTCGTTTACAGTACAAGTTCAACATCGCAGAAAGTGAAAAATGGATAAAGAAGTTTTGGTATTCACTTACAAAGCAATATCACTCAGCAATGAAATCTATGTCATCAGGCCCTTAGCAGCACAATGAGTGGATTCAGGTATGATGATTCTAACTGAAATAAGTCACACAGAAAAAGAAACATCATAAGATATCAGTAATACATGGAATGGAAACTTGGCTACACAGGAACTGAATTACAGAACAGAACTGGGTCACAAATTTAGAAAAACAACTTATGCTTGCTTAAGGGTAAAGGTGAGTTGGGGTGCTGCATAACACCAGAGATTGAAATGAGCACAGATAAAGTTCCTTAAGCCAAATATGGAATAGACAAGAGCTACTCCTTGCTCAACGAAATGGACTCAACACCGCATATTAAACGCCTAAGAATGTACCTGACTTGTAAGTATCTTAAAACCTATGGATTGCTATGTCTCCGAAAGAGAATCAAGCATGTGTACAGGGGCATAAACGCAGCAGTGATAGGATTGGAGAGGTTCGGTGAGCAAATGAAGACCCTTTGAAGTCATATTGCATGGTACCCATTCCACGGGTTTCAACTACCCAGGTTTAAGGTATTCTTCCTTCAGCTAAAACATGCATGTGGAACCTAGAGTATGATCAACCATGTGATCGGGAGACGTGTTCAAATATGTCTCAGTTTTCCTCCCCTGGTACTCGGGTGCAACATTCCAGACGCTTTACTAACACTCTCCCCACTTGGAGAGTCAGCGCCTTTAACCTCCTGTTTGGCCCAGTTTGCAATTTCTGCGGAAGATGAACAGGAATAGCGAGAACCAATGAGAGACTAGCTGGAGGTGTTTGGACGGGCAAATTTAACTCTCATTTCCCACCAGGAAGAGGAAATAACCAAAGGCTCAGCGTGCCGTGCCGGAACGAGATTAGGGCCTGAAGCCATCCTGCGGTGTTGCGGCCAGGTCACAAGAAAGCAAGTTGAAGAAAGGAGCTCAGGGGCACTGTAATTCACAAACCTGCAGAGTTATAAATGACAGCTATCGTCCAAAAATAGACTGAAGTAAGGCTGCCAAGAGGACTTGAAAGCGGGGCAGAATTGCAGGAAACTGATTTCAGGAGGTAGACTGGAATTGCATTGAAAGCATAGGAAAAGAGGCAGAACGTCCACAATGATGCACTTGGCCAAAAAGGGCGTATGCGTTTTTTCCTGAATATATTCAGGAAAAAACGCATACGCCCTTTTTGGCCAACCAAGCAAGCTTGCAAAGGAAATCTGCACTACAATGAAGTCTCACTTCCCCCCGGTCAAAAGGGCCATCTGAAAAAAGTGTAAAATCCAGAAAGGCAGGACAGGCCATGGAGAACTGGGAGCCTTGTTATGCTGATGGGCTTGATGTAAATTGCCAACAGACACTCTGGAGAAGTGTATGGTGTTTCCTGAAACATCTAAAAAACAAAGCAACAGAGCCTAGGGCACTGCCACTTATGGTCCTATAGCTTAGGGAAATTAAAATCAAAAAGACACAGCCACCCCAAAGTTTGGGACGCCTCTGTTTACAAGAACCTCGTTTACAGTACAAGTTCAACATCGCAGAAAGTGAAAAATGGATAAAGAAGTTGTGGTATTTACTTACAAAGCAATATCACTCAGCAATGAAATCTACGTCATCAGGCCCTTAGCATCACAATGAGTGGATTCAGGTATGATGATTCTAACTGAAGTAAGTCACACAGAAAAAGAAACATCATAAGATATCAGTAATACACGGAATGTAAACTTGGCTACACAGGAACTGAATTACAGAACAGAACAGAGTCTCAAATTTAGAAAAACAACTTATGCTTGCTTAAGGGGAAAGGTGAGTTGGGGTGCTGCATAAAACCAGAGATTGAAATGAGCACAGATAAAGTTCCTTAAGTCAAATATGGAATAGACAAGAGCTACTCCTTGCTCAACGAAATGGACTCAACACCGCATATTAAACGCCTAAGAATGTACCTGACTTGTAAGTATCTTAAAACCTATAGATTGCTATGTCTCCGAAAGAGAATCAAGCATGTGTACAGGGGCATAAACGCAGCAGTGATAGGATTGGAGAGGTTCGGTGAGCAAATGAAGACCCTTTTAAGTCATATTGCATGGTACCCATTCCACGGGTTTCAACTACCCAGGTTCAAGGTATTCTTCCTTCAGCTAAAACATGCATGTGGAACCTAGAGTATGATCAACCATGTGATTGGGAGACGTGTTCAAATATGTCTCAGTTTTCCTCCCCTGGTACTCGGGTGCAACATTCCAGACGCTTTACTAACACTCTCCCCACTTGGAGAGTCAGTCCCTTTAACCTCCTGTTTGGCCCAGTTTGCAATTTCTGCGGAAGATGAACAGGAATAGCGAGAACCAATGAGAGGCTAGCTGGAGGTGTCTGGAAGGGCAAATTTAACTCTCATTTCCCACCAGGAAGAGGAATTAACCAAAGGCTCAGCATGCCGGGCTGGAACCAGATTAGGGCCTGAAGCCATCCTGCGGTGTTGCGGCCAGGTCACAAGAAAGCGAGTTGAAGAAAGGAGCTCAGGGGCACTGTAATTCACAAACCTGCAGAGTTATAAATGACAGCTATCGTCCAAAAATAGACTGAAGTAAGGCTGCCAAGAGGACTTGAAAGCCGGGCAGAATTGCAGGAAACCGATTTCAGGAGGTAGACTGGAATTGCATTGAAAGCATAGGAAAAGAGGCAGAACGTCCACAATGATGCACTTGGCCAAAAAGGGCGTATGCGTTTTTTCCTGAATATATTCAGGAAAAAACGCATACGCCCTTTTTGGCCAACCAAGCAAGCTTGCAAAGGAAATCTGCACTACAATGAAGTCTCACTTCCCCCCGGTCAAAAGGGCCATCTGAAAAAAGTGTAAAATCCAGAAAGGCAGGACAGGCCATGGAGAACTGGGAGCCTTGTTATGCTGATGGGCGGGATGTAAATTGCCAACAACCACTCGGGAGAAGTGTATGGTGTTTCCTGAAACATCTAAAAAACAAAGCAACAGAGCCTAGGGCACTTCCACTTATGGTCCTATAGCTTAGGGAAATTAAAATCAAAAAGACACAGCCACCCCAAAGTTTGGAACGGCTCTGTTTACAAGAACCTCGTTTACAGTACAAGTTCAACATCGCAGAAAGTGAAAAATGGATAAAGAAGTTGTGGTATTCACTTACAAAGCAATATCACTCAGCAATGAAATCTATGTCATCAGGCCCTTAGCAGTACAATGAGTGGATTCAGGTATGATGATTCTAACTGAAATAAGTCACACAGAAAAAGAAACATCATAAGATATCAGTAATACACGGAATGGAAACTTGGCTACACAGGAACTGAATTACAGAACAGAACTGGGTCACAAATTTAGAAAAACAACTTATGCTTGCTTAAGGGTAAAGGTGAGTTGGGGTGCTGCATAAAACCAGAGATTGAAATGAGCACAGATAAAGTTCCTTAAGCCAAATATGGAATAGACAAGAGCTACTCCTTGCTCAACGAAATGGACTCAACACCGCATATTAAACGCCTAAGAATGTACCTGACTTGTAAGTATCTTAAAACCTATAGATTGCTATGTCTCCGAAAGAGAATCAAGCATGTGTACAGGGGCATAAACGCAGCAGTGATAGGATTGGAGAGGTTCGGTGAGCAAATGAAGACCCTTTGAAGTCATATTGCATGGTACCCATTACACGGGTCTTAACTCTCCAGGTTTAAGGTATTCTTCCTTCAGCTAAAACATGCATGTGGAACCCAAGTATGATCAACCATGTGAATGGGAGACGTGTTCAAATATGTCTCAGTTTTCCTCCCCTGGTACTCGGGTGCAACATTCCAGACGCTTTACTAACACTCTCCCCACTTGGAGAGTCAGCGCCTTTAACCTCCTGTTTGGCCCAGTTTGCAATTTCTGCGGAAGATGAGCAGGAATAGCGAGAACCAATGAGAGACTAGCTGGAGGTGTTTGGACGGGCAAATTTAACTCTCATTTCCCACCAGGAAGAGGAAATAACCAAAGGCTCAGCGTGCCGTGCCGGAACCAGATTAGGGCCTGAAGCCATCCTGCGGTGTTGCGGCCAGGTCACAAGAAAGCGAGTTGAAGAAAGGAGCTCAGGGGCACTGTAATTCACAAACCTGCAGAGTTATAAATGACAGCTATCGTCCAAAAATAGACTGAAGTAAGGCTGCCAAGAGGACTTGAAAGCGGGGCAGAATTGCAGGAAACCGATTTCAGGAGGTAGACTGGAATTGCATTGAAAGCATAGGAAAAGAGGCAGAACGTCCACAATGATGCACTTGGCCAAAAAGGGCGTATGCGTTTTTTCCTGAATATATTCAGGAAAAAACGCATACGCCCTTTTTGGCCAACCAAGCAAGCTTGCAAAGGAAATCTGCACTACAATGAAGTCTCACTTCCCCCCGGTCAAAAGGGCCATCTGAAAAAAGTGTAAAATCCAGAAAGGCAGGACAGGCCATGGAGAACTGGGAGCCTTGTTATGCTGATGGGCGGGATGTAAATTGCCAACAGACACTCGGGAGAAGTGTATGGTGTTTCCTGAAACATCTAAAAAACAAAGCAACAGAGCCTAGGGCACTGCCACTTATGGTCTTATAGCTTAGGGAAATTAAAATCAAAAAGACACAGCCACCCCAAAGTTTGGGACGCCTCTGTTTACAAGAACCTCGTTTACAGTACAAGTTCAACATCGCAGAAAGTGAAAAATGGATAAAGAAGTTGTGGTATTCACTTACAAAGCAATATCACTCAGCAATGAAATCTATGTCATCAGGCCCTTAGCAGCACAATGAGTGGATTCAGGTATGATGATTCTAACTGAAATAAGTCACACAGAAAAAGAAACATCATAAGATATCAGTAATACACGGAATGGAAACTTGGCTACACAGGAACTGAATTACAGAACAGAACTGGGTCACAAATTTAGAAAAACAACTTATGCTTGCTTAAGGGGAAAGGTGAGTTGGGGTGCTGCATAAAACCAGAGATTGAAATGAGCACAGATAAAGTTCCTTAAGTCAAATATGGAATAGACAAGAGCTACTCCTTGCTCAACGAAATGGACTCAACACCGCATATTAAACGCCTAAGAATGTACCTGACTTGTAAGTATCTTAAAACCTATGGATTGCTATGTCTCCGAAAGAGAATCAAGCATGTGTACAGGGGCATAAACGCAGCAGTGATAGGATTGGAGAGGTTCGGTGAGCAAATGAAGACCCTTTGAAGTCATATTGCATGGTACCCATTCCACGGGTTTCAACTACCCAGGTTTAAGGTATTCTTCCTTCAGCTAAAACATGCATGTGGAACCTAGAGTATGATCAACCATGTGATCGGGAGACGTGTTCAAATATGTCTCAGTTTTCCTCCCCTGGTACTCGGGTGCAACATTCCAGACGCTTTACTAACACTCTCCCCACTTGGAGAGTCAGTCCCTTTAACCTCCTGTTTGGCCCAGTTTGCAATTTCTGCGGAAGATGAACAGGAATAGCGAGAACCAATGAGAGGCTAGCTGGAGGTGTCTGGACGGGCAAATTTAACTCTCATTTCCCACCAGGAAGAGGAATTAACCAAAGGCTCAGCATGCCGGGCCGGAACCAGATTAGGGCCTGAAGCCATCCTGCGGTGTTGCGGCCAGGTCACAAGAAAGCGAGTTGAAGAAAGGAGCTCAGGGGCACTGTAATTCACAAACCTGCAGAGTTATAAATGACAGCTATCGTCCAAAAATAGACTGAAGTAAGGCTGCCAAGAGGACTTGAAAGCGGGGCAGAATTGCAGGAAACCGATTTCAGGAGGTAGACTGGAATTGCATTGAAAGCATAGGAAAAGAGGCAGAACGTCCACAATGATGCACTTGGCCAAAAAGGGCGTATGCGTTTTTTCCTGAATATATTCAGGAAAAAACGCATACGCCCTTTTTGGCCAACCAAGCAAGCTTGCAAAGGAAATCTGCACTACAATGAAGTCTCACTTCCCCCCGGTCAAAAGGGCCATCTGAAAAAAGTGTAAAATCCAGAAAGGCAGGACAGGCCATGGAGAACTGGGAGCCTTGTTATGCTGATGGGCGGGATGTAAATTGCCAACAGACACTCGGGAGAAGTGTATGGTGTTTCCTGAAACATCTAAAAAACAAAGCAACAGAACCTAGGGCACTTCCACTTATGGTCCTATAGCTTAGGGAAATTAAAATAAAAAAGACACAGCCACCCCAAAGTTTGGAACGGCTCTGTTTACAAGAACCTCGTTTACAGTACAAGTTCAACATCGCAGAAAGTGAAAAATGGATAAAGAAGTTGTGGTATTCACTTACAAAGCAATATCACTCAGCAATGAAATCTATGTCATCAGGCCCTTAGCAGCACAATGAGTGGATTCAGGTATGATGATTCTAACTGAAATAAGTCACACAGAAAAAGAAACATCATAAGATATCAGTAATACATGGAATGGAAACTTGGCTACACAGGAACTGAATTACAGAACAGAACTGGGTCACAAATTTAGAAAAACAACTTATGCTTGCTTAAGGGTAAAGGTGAGTTGGGGTGCTGCATAACACCAGAGATTGAAATGAGCACAGATAAAGTTCCTTAAGCCAAATATGGAATAGACAAGAGCTACTCCTTGCTCAACGAAATGGACTCAACACCGCATATTAAACGCCTAAGAATGTACCTGACTTGTAAGTATCTTAAAACCTATGGATTGCTATGTCTCCGAAAGAGAATCAAGCATGTGTACAGGGGCATAAACGCAGCAGTGATAGGATTGGAGAGGTTCGGTGAGCAAATGAAGACCCTTTGAAGTCATATTGCATGGTACCCATTCCACGGGTTTCAACTACCCAGGTTTAAGGTATTCTTCCTTCAGCTAAAACATGCATGTGGAACCTAGAGTATGATCAACCATGTGATCGGGAGACGTGTTCAAATATGTCTCAGTTTTCCTCCCCTGGTACTCGGGTGCAACATTCCAGACGCTTTACTAACACTCTCCCCACTTGGAGAGTCAGTCCCTTTAACCTCCTGTTTGGCCCAGTTTGCAATTTCTGCGGAAGATGAACAGGAATAGCGAGAACCAATGAGAGGCTAGCTGGAGGTGTCTGGACGGGCAAATTTAACTCTCATTTCCCACCAGGAAGAGGAATTAACCAAAGGCTCAGCATGCCGGGCCGGAACCAGATTAGGGCCTGAAGCCATCCTGCGGTGTTGCGGCCAGGTCACAAGAAAGCGAGTTGAAGAAAGGAGCTCAGGGGCACTGTAATTCACAAACCTGCAGAGTTATAAATGACAGCTATCGTCCAAAAATAGACTGAAGTAAGGCTGCCAAGAGGACTTGAAAGCGGGGCAGAATTGCAGGAAACCGATTTCAGGAGGTAGACTGGAATTGCATTGAAAGCATAGGAAAAGAGGCAGAACGTCCACAATGATGCACTTGGCCAAAAAGGGCGTATGCGTTTTTTCCTGAATATATTCAGGAAAAAAACGCATACGCCCTTTTTGGCCAACCAAGCAAGCTTGCAAAGGAAATCTGCACTACAATGAAGTCTCACTTCCCCCCGGTCAAAAGGGCCATCTGAAAAAAGTGTAAAATCCAGAAAGGCAGGACAGGCCATGGAGAACTGGGAGCCTTGTTATGCTGATGGGCGGGATGTAAATTGCCAACAGACACTCGGGAGAAGTGTATGGTGTTTCCTGAAACATCTAAAAAACAAAGCAACAGAGCCTAGGGCACTGCCACTTATGGTCCTATAGCTTAGGGAAATTAAAATCAAAAAGACACAGCCACCCCAAAGTTTGGGACGCCTCTGTTTACAAGAACCTCGTTTACAGTACAAGTTCAACATCGCAGAAAGTGAAAAATGGATAAAGAAGTTGTTGTATTTACTTACAAAGCAATATCACTCAGCAATGAAATCTATGTCATCAGGCCCTTAGCATCACAATGAGTGGATTCAGGTATGATGATTCTAACTGAAATAAGTCACACAGAAAAAGAAACATCATAAGATATCAGTAATACACGGAATGTAAACTTGGCTACACAGGAACTGAATTACAGAACAGAACAGGGTCTCAAATTTAGAAAACCAACTTATGCTTGCTCAAGGGGAAAGGTGAGTTGGGGTGCTGCATAAAACCAGAGATTGAAATGAGCACAGATAAAGTTCCTTAAGTCAAATATGGAATAGACAAGAGCTACTCCTTGCTCAACGAAATGGACTCAACACCGCATATTAAACGCCTAAGAATGTACCTGACTTGTAAGTATCTTAAAACCTATGGATTGCTATGTCTCCGAAAGAGAATCAAGCATGTGTACAGGGGCATAAACGCAGCAGTGATAGGATTGGAGAGGTTCGGTGAGCAAATGAAGACCCTTTGAAGTCATATTGCATGGTACCCATTCCACGGGTTTCAACTACCCAGGTTTAAGGTATTCTTCCTTCAGCTAAAACATGCATGTGGATCCTAGAGTATGATCAACCATGTGATCGGGAGACGTGTTCAAATATGTCTCAGTTTTCCTCCCCTGGTACTCGGGTGCAACATTCCAGACGCTTTACTAACACTCTCCCCACTTGGAGAGTCAGTCCCTTTAACCTCCTGTTTGGCCCAGTTTGCAATTTCTGCGGAAGATGAACAGGAATAGCGAGAACCAATGAGAGGCTAGCTGGAGGTGTCTGGACGGGCAAATTTAACTCTCATTTCCCACCAGGAAGAGGAATTAACCAAAGGCTCAGCATGCCGGGCCGGAACCAGATTAGGGCCTGAAGCCATCCTGCGGTGTTGCGGCCAGGTCACAAGAAAGCGAGTTGAAGAAAGGAGCTCAGGGGCACTGTAATTCACAAACCTGCAGAGTTATAAATGACAGCTATCGTCCAAAAATAGACTGAAGTAAGGCTGCCAAGAGGACTTGAAAGCGGGGCAGAATTGCAGGAAACCGATTTCAGGAGGTAGACTGGAATTGCATTGAAAGCATAGGAAAAGAGGCAGAACGTCCACAATGATGCACTTGGCCAAAAAGGGCGTATGCGTTTTTTCCTGAATATATTCAGGAAAAAACGCATACGCCCTTTTTGGCCAACCAAGCAAGCTTGCAAAGGAAATCTGCACTACAATGAAGTCTCACTTCCCCCGGTCAAAAGGGCCATCTGAAAAAAGTGTAAAATCCAGAAAGGCAGGACAGGCCATGGAGAACTGGGAGCCTTGTTATGCTGATGGGCGGGATGTAAATTGCCAACAACCACTTGGGAGAAGTGTATGGTGTTTCCTGAAACATCTAAAAAACAAAGCAACAGAACCTAGGGCACTTCCACTTATGGTCCTATAGCTTAGGGAAATTAAAATCAAAAAGACACAGCCACCCCAAAGTTTGGAACGGCTCTGTTTACAAGAACCTCGTTTACAGTACAAGTTCAACATCGCAGAAAGTGAAAAATGGATAAAGAAGTTGTGGTATTCACTTACAAAGCAATATCACTCAGCAATGAAATCTATGTCATCAGGCCCTTAGCAGCACAATGAGTGGATTCAGGTATGATGATTCTAACTGAAATAAGTCACACAGAAAAAGAAACATCATAAGATATCAGTAATACATGGAATGGAAACTTGGCTACACAGGAACTGAATTACAGAACAGAACTGGGTCACAAATTTAGAAAAACAACTTATGCTTGCTTAAGGGTAAAGGTGAGTTGGGGTGCTGCATAACACCAGAGATTGAAATGAGCACAGATAAAGTTCCTTAAGCCAAATATGGAATAGACAAGAGCTACTCCTTGCTCAACGAAATGGACTCAACACCGCATATTAAACGCCTAAGAATGTACCTGACTTGTAAGTATCTTAAAACCTATGGATTGCTATGTCTCCGAAAGAGAATCAAGCATGTGTACAGGGGCATAAACGCAGCAGTGATAGGATTGGAGAGGTTCGGTGAGCAAATGAAGACCCTTTGAAGTCATATTGCATGGTACCCATTCCACGGGTTTCAACTACCCAGGTTTAAGGTATTCTTCCTTCAGCTAAAACATGCATGTGGAACCTAGAGTATGATCAACCATGTGATCGGGAGACGTGTTCAAATATGTCTCAGTTTTCCTCCCCTGGTACTCGGGTGCAACATTCCAGACGCTTTACTAACACTCTCCCCACTTTGAGAGTCAGCGCCTTTAACCTCCTGTTTGGCCCAGTTTGCAATTTCTGCGGAAGATGAACAGGAATAGCGAGAACCAATGAGAGACTAGCTGGAGGTGTTTGGACGGGCAAATTTAACTCTCATTTCCCACCAGGAAGAGGAAATAACCAAAGGCTCAGCGTGCCGTGCCGGAACCAGATTAGGGCCTGAAGCCATCCTGCGGTGTTGCGGCCAGGTCACAAGAAAGCAAGTTGAAGAAAGGAGCTCAGGGGCACTGTAATTCACAAACCTGCAGAGTTATAAATGACAGCTATCGTCCAAAAATAGACTGAAGTAAGGCTGCCAAGAGGACTTGAAAGCGGGGCAGAATTGCAGGAAACCGATTTCAGGAGGTAGACTGGAATTGCATTGAAAGCATAGGAAAAGAGGCAGAACGTCCACAATGATGCACTTGGCCAAAAAGGGCGTATGCGTTTTTTCCTGAATATATTCAGGAAAAAACGCATACGCCCTTTTTGGCCAACCAAGCAAGCTTGCAAAGGAAATCTGCACTACAATGAAGTCTCACTTCCCCCCGGTCAAAAGGGCCATCTGAAAAAAGTGTAAAATCCAGAAAGGCAGGACAGGCCATGGAGAACTGGGAGCCTTGTTATGCTGATGGGCGGGATGTAAATTGCCAACAACCACTCGGGAGAAGTGTATGGTGTTTCCTGAAACATCTAAAAAACAAAGCAACAGAGCCTAGGGCACTGCCACTTATGGTCCTATAGCTTAGGGAAATTAAAATCAAAAAGACACAGCCACCCCAAAGTTTGGGACGCCTCTGTTTACAAGAACCTCGTTTACAGTACAAGTTCAACATCGCAGAAAGTGAAAAATGGATAAAGAAGTTGTGGTATTCACTTACAAAGCAATATCACTCAGCAATGAAATCTATGTCATCAGGCCCTTAGCAGCACAATGAGTGGATTCAGGTATGATGATTCTAACTGAAATAAGTCACACAGAAAAAGAAACATCATAAGATATCAGTAATACACGGAATGGAAACTTGGCTACACAGGAACTGAATTACAGAACAGAACTGGGTCACAAATTTAGAAAAACAACTTATGCTTGCTTAAGGGTAAAGGTGAGTTGGGGTGCTGCATAAAACCAGAGATTGAAATGAGCACAGATAAAGTTCCTTAAGCCAAATATGGAATAGACAAGAGCTACTCCTTGCTCAACGAAATGGACTCAACACCGCATATTAAACGCCTAAGAATGTACCTGACTTGTAAGTATCTTAAAACCTATGGATTGCTATGTCTCCGAAAGAGAATCAAGCATGTGTACAGGGGCATAAACGCAGCAGTGATAGGATTGGAGAGGTTCGGTGAGCAAATGAAGACCCTTTGAAGTCATATTGCATGGTACCCATTCCACGGGTTTCAACTACCCAGGTTTAAGGTATTCTTCCTTCAGCTAAAACATGCATGTGGATCCTAGAGTATGATCAACCATGTGATCGGGAGACGTGTTCAAATATGTCTCAGTTTTCCTCCCCTGGTACTCGGGTGCAACATTCCAGACGCTTTACTAACACTCTCCCCACTTGGAGAGTCAGTCCCTTTAACCTCCTGTTTGGCCCAGTTTGCAATTTCTGCGGAAGATGAACAGGAATAGCGAGAACCAATGAGAGGCTAGCTGGAGGTGTCTGGACGGGCAAATTTAACTCTCATTTCCCACCAGGAAGAGGAATTAACCAAAGGCTCAGCATGCCGGGCCGGAACCAGATTAGGGCCTGAAGCCATCCTGCGGTGTTGCGGCCAGGTCACAAGAAAGCAAGTTGAAGAAAGGAGCTCAGGGGCACTGTAATTCACAAACCTGCAGAGTTATAAATGACAGCTATCGTCCAAAAATAGACTGAAGTAAGGCTGCCAAGAGGACTTGAAAGCGGGGCAGAATTGCAGGAAACCGATTTCAGGAGGTAGACTGGAATTGCATTGAAAGCATAGGAAAAGAGGCAGAACGTCCACAATGATGCACTTGGCCAAAAAGGGCGTATGCGTTTTTTCCTGAATATATTCAGGAAAAAACGCATACGCCCTTTTTGGCCAACCAAGCAAGCTTGCAAAGGAAATCTGCACTACAATGAAGTCTCACTTCCCCCCGGTCAAAAGGGCCATCTGAAAAAAGTGTAAAATCCAGAAAGGCAGGACAGGCCATGGAGAACTGGGAGCCTTGTTATGCTGATGGGCGGGATGTAAATTGCCAACAGACACTCGGGAGAAGTGTATGGTGTTTCCTGAAACATCTAAAAAACAAAGCAACAGAGCCTAGGGCACTGCCACTTATGGTCCTATAGCTTAGGGAAATTAAAATCAAAAAGACACAGCCACCCCAAAGTTTGGGACGCCTCTGTTTACAAGAACCTCGTTTACAGTACAAGTTCAACATCGCAGAAAGTGAAAAATGGATAAAGAAGTTGTTGTATTTACTTACAAAGCAATATCACTCAGCAATGAAATCTATGTCATCAGGCCCTTAGCATCACAATGAGTGGATTCAGGTATGATGATTCTAACTGAAATAAGTCACACAGAAAAAGAAACATCATAAGATATCAGTAATACACGGAATGGAAACTTGGCTACACAGGAACTGAATTACAGAACAGAACAGGGTCTCAAATTTAGAAAACCAACTTATGCTTGCTCAAGGGGAAAGGTGAGTTGGGGTGCTGCATAAAACCAGAGATTGAAATGAGCACAGATAAAGTTCCTTAAGTCAAATATGGAATAGACAAGAGCTACTCCTTGCTCAACGAAATGGACTCAACACCGCATATTAAACGCCTAAGAATGTACCTGACTTGTAAGTATCTTAAAACCTATGGATTGCTATGTCTCCGAAAGAGAATCAAGCATGTGTACAGGGGCATAAACGCAGCAGTGATAGGATTGGAGAGGTTCGGTGAGCAAATGAAGACCCTTTGAAGTCATATTGCATGGTACCCATTCCACGGGTTTCAACTACCCAGGTTTAAGGTATTCTTCCTTCAGCTAAAACATGCATGTGGAACCTAGAGTATGATCAACCATGTGATCGGGAGACGTGTTCAAATATGTCTCAGTTTTCCTCCCCTGGTACTCGGGTGCAACATTCCAGACGCTTTACTAACACTCTCCCCACTTGGAGAGTCAGTCCCTTTAACCTCCTGTTTGGCCCAGTTTGCAATTTCTGCGGAAGATGAACAGGAATAGCGAGAACCAATGAGAGGCTAGCTGGAGGTGTCTGGACGGGCAAATTTAACTCTCATTTCCCACCAGGAAGAGGAATTAACCAAAGGCTCAGCATGCCGGGCCGGAACCAGATTAGGGCCTGAAGCCATCCTGCGGTGTTGCGGCCAGGTCACAAGAAAGCGAGTTGAAGAAAGGAGCTCAGGGGCACTGTAATTCACAAACCTGCAGAGTTATAAATGACAGCTATCGTCCAAAAATAGACTGAAGTAAGGCTGCCAAGAGGACTTGAAAGCGGGGCAGAATTGCAGGAAACCGATTTCAGGAGGTAGACTGGAATTGCATTGAAAGCATAGGAAAAGAGGCAGAATGTCCACAATGATGCACTTGGCCAAAAAGGGCGTATGCGTTTTTTCCTGAATATATTCAGGAAAAAACGCATACGCCCTTTTTGGCCAACCAAGCAAGCTTGCAAAGGAAATCTGCACTACAATGAAGTCTCACTTCCCCCCGGTCAAAAGGGCCATCTGAAAAAAGTGTAAAATCCAGAAAGGCAGGACAGGCCATGGAGAACTGGGAGCCTTGTTATGCTGATGGGCGGGATGTAAATTGCCAACAGACACTCAGGAGAAGTGTATGGTGTTTCCTGAAACATCTAAAAAACAAAGCAACAGAGCCTAGGGCACTACCACTTATGGTCCTATAGCTTAGGGAAATTAAAATAAAAAAGACACAGCCACCCCAAAGTTTGGGACGCCTCTGTTTACAAGAACCTCGTTTACAGTACAAGTTCAACATCGCAGAAAGTGAAAAATGGATAAAGAAGTTGTTGTATTTACTTACAAAGCAATATCACTCAGCAATGAAATCTATGTCATCAGGCCCTTAGCATCACAATGAGTGGATTCAGGTATGATGATTCTAACTGAAATAAGTCACACAGAAAAAGAAACATCATAAGATATCAGTAATACACGGAATGTAATCTTGGCTACACAGGAACTGAATTACAGAACAGAACTGGGTCTCAAATTTAGAAAACCAACTTATGCTTGCTTAAGGGTAAAGGTGAGTTGGGGTGCTGCATAAAACCAGAGATTGAAATGAGCACAGATAAAGTTCCTTAAGTCAAATATGGAATAGACAAGAGCTACTCCTTGCTCAACGAAATGGACTCAACACCGCATATTAAACGCCTAAGAATGTACCTGACTAGTAAGTATCTTAAAACCTATGGATTGCTATGTCTCCGAAAGAGAATCAAGCATGTGTACAGGGGCATAAACGCAGCAGTGATAGGATTGGAGAGGTTCGGTGAGCAAATGAAGACCCTTTGAAGTCATATTGCATGGTACCCATTACACGGGTCTTAACTCTCCAGGTTTAAGGTATTCTTCCTTCAGCTAAAACATGCATGTGGAACCCAAGTATGATCAACCATGTGAACGGGAGACGTGTTCAAATATGTCTCAGTTTTCCTCCCCTGGTACTCGGGTGCAACATTCCAGACGCTTTACTAACACTCTCCCGACTTGGAGAGTCAGTCCCTTTAAACTCCTGTTTGGCCCAGTTTGCAATTTCTGCGGAAGATGAACAGGAATAGCGAGAACCAATGAGAGACTAGCTGGAGGTGTCTGGACGGGCAAATTTAACTCTCATTTCCCACCAGGAAGAGGAATTAACCAAAGGCTCAGCGTGCCGTGCCGGAACCAGATTAGGGTCTGAAGCCATCCTGCGGTGTTGCGGCCAGGTCACAAGAAAGCGAGTTGAAGAAAGGAGCTCAGGGGCACTGTAATTCACAAACCTGCAGAGTTATAAATGACAGCTATCGTCCAAAAATAGACTGAAGTAAGGCTGCCAAGAGGACTTGAAAGCGGGGCAGAATTGCAGGAAACCGATTTCAGGAGGTAGACTGGAATTGCATTGAAAGCATAGGAAAAGAGGCAGAACGTCCACAATGATGCACTTGGCCAAAAAGGGCGTATGCGTTTTTTCCTGAATATATTCAGGAAAAAACGCATACGCCCTTTTTGGCCAACCAAGCAAGCTTGCAAAGGAAATCTGCACTACAATGAAGTCTCACTTCCCCCCGGTCAAAAGGGCCATCTGAAAAAAGTGTAAAATCCAGAAAGGCAGTACAGGCCATTGAGAACTGGGAGCCTTGTTATGCTGATGGGCGGGATGTAAATTGCCAACAACCACTCGGGAGAAGTGTATGGTGTTTCCTGAAACATCTAAAAAACAAAGCAACAGAGCCTAGGGCACTTCCACTTATGGTCCTATAGCTTAGGGAAATTAAAATCAAAAAGACACAGCCACCCCAAAGTTTGGAACGGCTCTGTTTACAAGAACCTCTTTTACCGTACAAGTTCAACATCGCAGAAAGTGAAAAATGGATAAAGAACTTGTGGTACTTACGTACAATGCAGTATCACTCAGCAATGAAATCTATGTCATCAGGCACGTAGCAGCATAATGAGTAGATTCAGATACGATGATTCTAACTGAAATAAGTCACACAGAAAAAGAAACATCATAAGATATCACTAATACATGGAATGTAAACTTGGCTACACAAGAACTGAATTCCAAAACAGAACAGGTTCTCAAATTTAGAAATCCAACTTATGCTTGCTTAAGGGGAAAGGTGAGTTGGGTTGCTGCATAAAACCAGAGATTGAAATGAGCACAGATAAAGTTCCTTAAGCCAAATATGGAATAGACAAGAGCCACTCCTTGCTCAACGAAATGGACTCAACACCGCATATTAAACGCCTAAGAATGTACCTGACTAGTAAGTATCTTAAAACCTATGGATTGCTATGTCTCCGAAAGAGAATCAAGCATGTGTACAGGGGCATAAACGCAGCAGTGATAGGATTGGAGAGGTTCGGTGAGCAAATGAAGACCCTTTGAAGTCATATTGCATGGTACCCATTCCACGGGTTTCAACTACCCAGTTTTAAGGTATTCTTCCTTCAGCTAAAACATGCATGTGGAACCTAGAGTATGATCAACCATGTGATCGGGAGACGTGTTCAAATATGTCTCAGTTTTCCTCCCCTGGTACTCGGGTGCAACATTCCAGACGCTTTACTAACACTCTCCCCACTTTGAGAGTCAGCGCCTTTAACCTCCTGTTTGGCCCAGTTTGCAATTTCTGCGGAAGATGAACAGGAATAGCGAGAACCAATGAGAGACTAGCTGGAGGTGTTTGGACGGGCAAATTTAACTCTCATTTCCCACCAGGAAGAGGAAATAACCAAAGGCTCAGCGTGCCGTGCCGGAACCAGATTAGGGCCTGAAGCCATCCTGCGGTGTTGCGGCCAGGTCACAAGAAAGCAAGTTGAAGAAAGGAGCTCAGGGGCACTGTAATTCACAAACCTGCAGAGTTATAAATGACAGCTATCGTCCAAAAATAGACTGAAGTAAGGCTGCCAAGAGGACTTGAAAGCGGGGCAGAATTGCAGGAAACCGATTTCAGGAGGTAGACTGGAATTGCATTGAAAGCATAGGAAAAGAGGCAGAACGTCCACAATGATGCACTTGGCCAAAAAGGGCGTATGCGTTTTTTCCTGAATATATTCAGGAAAAAACGCATACGCCCTTTTTGGCCAACCAAGCAAGCTTGCAAAGGAAATCTGCACTACAATGAAGTCTCACTTCCCCCTGGTCAAAAGGGCCATCTGAAAAAAGTGTAAAATCCAGAAAGGCAGGACAGGCCATGGAGAACTGGGAGCCTTGTTATGCTGATGGGCGGGATGTAAATTGCCAACAACCACTCGGGAGAAGTGTATGGTGTTTCCTGAAACATCTAAAAAACAAAGCAACAGAGCCTAGGGCACTGCCACTTATGGTCCTATAGCTTAGGGAAATTAAAATCAAAAAGACACAGCCACCCCAAAGTTTGGGACGCCTCTGTTTACAAGAACCTCGTTTACAGTACAAGTTCAACATCGCAGAAAGTGAAAAATGGATAAAGAAGTTGTGGTATTCACTTACAAAGCAATATCACTCAGCAATGAAATCTATGTCATCAGGCCCTTAGCAGCACAATGAGTGGATTCAGGTATGATGATTCTAACTGAAATAAGTCACACAGAAAAAGAAACATCATAAGATATCAGTAATACACGGAATGGAAACTTGGCTACACAGGAACTGAATTACAGAACAGAACTGGGTCACAAATTTAGAAAAACAACTTATGCTTGCTTAATGGTAAAGGTGAGTTGGGGTGCTGCATAAAACCAGAGATTGAAATGAGCACAGATAAAGTTCCTTAAGCCAAATATGGAATAGACAAGAGCTACTCCTTGCTCAACGAAATGGACTCAACACCGCATATTAAACGCCTAAGAATGTACCTGACTTGTAAGTATCTTAAAACCTATGGATTGCTATGTCTCCGAAAGAGAATCAAGCATGTGTACAGGGGCATAAACGCAGCAGTGATAGGATTGGAGAGGTTCGGTGAGCAAATGAAGACCCTTTGAAGTCATATTGCATGGTACCCATTCCACGGGTTTCAACTACCCAGGTTTAAGGTATTCTTCCTTCAGCTAAAACATGCATGTGGAACCTAGAGTATGATCAACCATGTGATCGGGAGACGTGTTCAAATATGTCTCAGTTTTCCTCCCCTGGTACTCGGGTGCAACATTCCAGACGCTTTACTAACACTCTCCCCACTTGGAGAGTCAGTCCCTTTAACCTCCTGTTTGGCCCAGTTTGCAATTTCTGCGGAAGATGAACAGGAATAGCGAGAACCAATGAGAGGCTAGCTGGAGGTGTCTGGACGGGCAAATTTAACTCTCATTTCCCACCAGGAAGAGGAATTAACCAAAGGCTCAGCATGCCGGGCCGGAACCAGATTAGGGCCTGAAGCCATCCTGCGGTGTTGCGGCCAGGTCACAAGAAAGCGAGTTGAAGAAAGGAGCTCAGGGGCACTGTAATTCACAAACCTGCAGAGTTATAAATGACAGCTATCGTCCAAAAATAGACTGAAGTAAGGCTGCTAAGAGGACTTGAAAGCGGGGCAGAATTGCAGGAAACCGATTTCAGGAGGTAGACTGGAATTGCATTGAAAGCATAGGAAAAGAGGCAGAACGTCCACAATGATGCACTTGGCCAAAAAGGGCGTATGCGTTTTTTCCTGAATATATTCAGGAAAAAACGCATACGCCCTTTTTGGCCAACCAAGCAAGCTTGCAAAGGAAATCTGCACTACAATGAAGTCTCACTTCCCCCCGGTCAAAAGGGCCATCTGAAAAAAGTGTAAAATCCAGAAAGGCAGGACAGGCCATGGAGAACTGGGAGCCTTGTTATGCTGATGGGCGGGATGTAAATTGCCAACAGACACTCGGGAGAAGTGTATGGTGTTTCCTGAAACATCTAAAAAACAAAGCAACAGAGCCTAGGGCACTGCCACTTATGGTCCTATAGCTTAGGGAAATTAAAATCAAAAAGACACAGCCACCCCAAAGTTTGGGACGCCTCTGTTTACAAGAACCTCGTTTACAGTACAAGTTCAACATCGCAGAAAGTGAAAAATGGATAAAGAAGTTGTTGTATTTACTTACAAAGCAATATCACTCAGCAATGATATCTATGTCATCAGGCCCTTAGCATCACAATGAGTGGATTCAGGTATGATGATTCTAACTGAAATAAGTCACACAGAAAAAGAAACATCATAAGATATCAGTAATACACGGAATGTAAACTTGGCTACACAGGAACTGAATTACAGAACAGAACAGCGTCTCAAATTTAGAAAACCAACTTATGCTTGCTCAAGGGGAAAGGTGAGTTGGGGTGCTGCATAAAACCAGAGATTGAAATGAGCACAGATAAAGTTCCTTAAGTCAAATATGGAATAGACAAGAGCTACTCCTTGCTCAACGAAATGGACTCAACACCGCATATTAAACGCCTAAGAATGTACCTGACTTGTAAGTATCTTAAAACCTATGGATTGCTATGTCTCCGAAAGAGAATCAAGCATGTGTACAGGGGCATAAACGCAGCAGTGATAGGATTGGAGAGGTTCGGTGAGCAAATGAAGACCCTTTGAAGTCATATTGCATGGTACCCATTCCACGGGTTTCAACTACCCAGGTTTAAGGTATTCTTCCTTCAGCTAAAACATGCATGTGGAACCTAGAGTATGATCAACCATGTGATCGGGAGACGTGTTCAAATATGTCTCAGTTTTCCTCCCCTGGTACTCGGGTGCAACATTCCAGACGCTTTACTAACACTCTCCCCACTTGGAGAGTCAGTCCCTTTAACCTCCTGTTTGGCCCAGTTTGCAATTTCTGCGGAAGATGAACAGGAATAGCGAGAACCAATGAGAGGCTAGCTGGAGGTGTCTGGACGGGCAAATTTAACTCTCATTTCCCACCAGGAAGAGGAATTAACCAAAGGCTCAGCATGCCGGGCCGGAACCAGATTAGGGCCTGAAGCCATCCTGCGGTGTTGCGGCCAGGTCACAAGAAAGCGAGTTGAAGAAAGGAGCTCAGGGGCACTGTAATTCACAAACCTGCAGAGTTATAAATGACAGCTATCGTCCAAAAATAGACTGAAGTAAGGCTGCCAAGAGGACTTGAAAGCGGGGCAGAATTGCAGGAAACCGATTTCAGGAGGTAGACTGGAATTGCATTGAAAGCATAGGAAAAGAGGCAGAATGTCCACAATGATGCACTTGGCCAAAAAGGGCGTATGCGTTTTTTCCTGAATATATTCAGGAAAAAACGCATACGCCCTTTTTGGCCAACCAAGCAAGCTTGCAAAGGAAATCTGCACTACAATGAAGTCTCACTTCCCCCCGGTCAAAAGGGCCATCTGAAAAAAGTGTAAAATCCAGAAAGGCAGGACAGGCCATGGAGAACTGGGAGCCTTGTTATGCTGATGGGCGGGATGTAAATTGCCAACAGACACTCGGGAGAAGTGTATGGTGTTTCCTGAAACATCTAAAAAACAAAGCAACAGAGCCTAGGGCACTGCCACTTATGGTCCTATAGCTTAGGGAAATTAAAATCAAAAAGACACAGCCACCCCAAAGTTTGGGACGCCTCTGTTTACAAGAACCTCGTTTACAGTACAAGTTCAACATCGCAGAAAGTGAAAAATGGATAAAGAAGTTGTTGTATTTACTTACAAAGCAATATCACTCAGCAATGAAATCTATGTCATCAGGCCCTTAGCATCACAATGAGTGGATTCAGGTATGATGATTCTAACTGAAATAAGTCACACAGAAAAAGAAACATCATAAGATATCAGTAATACACGGAATGTAAACTTGGCTACACAGGAACTGAATTACAGAACAGAACAGGGTCTCAAATTTAGAAAACCAACTTATGCTTGCTTAAGGGTAAAGGTGAGTTGGGGTGCTGCATAAAACCAGAGATTGAAATGAGCACAGATAAAGTTCCTTAAGCCAAATATGGAATAGACAAGAGCTACTCCTTGCTCAACGAAATGGACTCAACACCGCATATTAAACGCCTAAGAATGTACCTGACTAGTAAGTATCTTAAAACCTATGGATTGCTATGTCTCCGAAAGAGAATCAAGCATGTGTACAGGGGCATAAACGCAGCAGTGATAGGATTGGAGAGGTTCGGTGAGCAAATGAAGACCCTTTGAAGTCATATTGCATGGTACCCATTACACGGGTCTTAACTCTCCAGGTTTAAGGTATTCTTCCTTCAGCTAAAACATGCATGTGGAACCCAAGTATGATCAACCATGTGAACGGGAGACGTGTTCAAATATGTCTCAGTTTTCCTCCCCTGGTACTCGGGTGCAACATTCCAGACGCTTTACTAACACTCTCCCGACTTGGAGAGTCAGTCCCTTTAAACTCCTGTTTGGCCCAGTTTGCAATTTCTGCGGAAGATGAACAGGAATAGCGAGAACCAATGAGAGACTAGCTGGAAGTGTCTGGACGGGCAAATTTAACTCTCATTTCCCACCAGGAAGAGGAATTAACCAAAGGCTCAGCGTGCCGTGCCGGAACCAGATTAGGGTCTGAAGCCATCCTGCGGTGTTGCGGCCAGGTCACAAGAAAGCGAGTTGAAGAAAGGAGCTCAGGGGCACTGTAATTCACAAACCTGCAGAGTTATAAATGACAGCTATCGTCCAAAAATAGACTGAAGTAAGGCTGCCAAGAGGACTTGAAAGCGGGGCAGAATTGCAGGAAACCGATTTCAGGAGGTAGACTGGAATTGCATTGAAAGCATAGGAAAAGAGGCAGAACGTCCACAATGATGCACTTGGCCAAAAAGGGCGTATGCGTTTTTTCCTGAATATATTCAGGAAAAAACGCATACGCCCTTTTTGGCCAACCAAGCAAGCTTGCAAAGGAAATCTGCACTACAATGAAGTCTCACTTCCCCCTGGTCAAAAGGGCCATCTGAAAAAAGTGTAAAATCCAGAAAGGCAGTACAGGCCATTGAGAACTGGGAGCCTTGTTATGCTGATGGGCGGGATGTAAATTGCCAACAACCACTCGGGAGAAGTGTATGGTGTTTCCTGAAACATCTAAAAAACAAAGCAACAGAGCCTAGGGCACTTCCACTTATGGTCCTATAGCTTAGGGAAATTAAAATCAAAAAGACACAGCCACCCCAAAGTTTGGGACGCCTCTGTTTACAAGAACCTCGTTTACAGTACAAGTTCAACATCGCAGAAAGTGAAAAATGGATAAAGAAGTTGTGGTATTCACTTACAAAGCAATATCACTCAGCAATGAAATCTATGTCATCAGGCCCTTAGCAGCACAATGAGTGGATTCAGGTATGATGATTCTAACTGAAATAAGTCACACAGAAAAAGAAACATCATAAGATATCAGTAATACACGGAATGGAAACTTGGCTACACAGGAACTGAATTACAGAACAGAACTGGGTCACAAATTTAGAAAAACAACTTATGCTTGCTTAATGGTAAAGGTGAGTTGGGGTGCTGCATAAAACCAGAGATTGAAATGAGCACAGATAAAGTTCCTTAAGCCAAATATGGAATAGACAAGAGCTACTCCTTGCTCAACGAAATGGACTCAACACCGCATATTAAACGCCTAAGAATGTACCTGACTTGTAAGTATCTTAAAACCTATGGATTGCTATGTCTCCGAAAGAGAATCAAGCATGTGTACAGGGGCATAAACGCAGCAGTGATAGGATTGGAGAGGTTCGGTGAGCAAATGAAGACCCTTTGAAGTCATATTGCATGGTACCCATTCCACGGGTTTCAACTACCCAGGTTTAAGGTATTCTTCCTTCAGCTAAAACATGCATGTGGAACCTAGAGTATGATCAACCATGTGATCGGGAGACGTGTTCAAATATGTCTCAGTTTTCCTCCCCTGGTACTCGGGTGCAACATTCCAGACGCTTTACTAACACTCTCCCCACTTGGAGAGTCAGTCCCTTTAACCTCCTGTTTGGCCCAGTTTGCAATTTCTGCGGAAGATGAACAGGAATAGCGAGAACCAATGAGAGGCTAGCTGGAGGTGTCTGGACGGGCAAATTTAACTCTCATTTCCCACCAGGAAGAGGAATTAACCAAAGGCTCAGCATGCCGGGCCGGAACCAGATTAGGGCCTGAAGCCATCCTGCGGTGTTGCGGCCAGGTCACAAGAAAGCGAGTTGAAGAAAGGAGCTCAGGGGCACTGTAATTCACAAACCTGCAGAGTTATAAATGACAGCTATCGTCCAAAAATAGACTGAAGTAAGGCTGCCAAGAGGACTTGAAAGCGGGGCAGAATTGCAGGAAACCGATTTCAGGAGGTAGACTGGAATTGCATTGAAAGCATAGGAAAAGAGGCAGAACGTCCACAATGATGCACTTGGCCAAAAAGGGCGTATGCGTTTTTTCCTGAATATATTCAGGAAAAAACGCATACGCCCTTTTTGGCCAACCAAGCAAGCTTGCAAAGGAAATCTGCACTACAATGAAGTCTCACTTCCCCCCGGTCAAAAGGGCCATCTGAAAAAAGTGTAAAATCCAGAAAGGCAGGACAGGCCATGGAGAACTGGGAGCCTTGTTATGCTGATGGGCGGGATGTAAATTGCCAACAGACACTCGGGAGAAGTGTATGGTGTTTCCTGAAACATCTAAAAAACAAAGCAACAGAGCCTAGGGCACTGCCACTTATGGTCCTATAGCTTAGGGAAATTAAAATCAAAAAGACACAGCCACCCCAAAGTTTGGGACGCCTCTGTTTACAAGAACCTCGTTTACAGTACAAGTTCAACATCGCAGAAAGTGAAAAATGGATAAAGAAGTTGTTGTATTTACTTACAAAGCAATATCACTCAGCAATGATATCTATGTCATCAGGCCCTTAGCATCACAATGAGTGGATTCAGGTATGATGATTCTAACTGAAATAAGTCACACAGAAAAAGAAACATCATAAGATATCAGTAATACACGGAATGTAAACTTGGCTACACAGGAACTGAATTACAGAACAGAACAGCGTCTCAAATTTAGAAAACCAACTTATGCTTGCTCAAGGGGAAAGGTGAGTTGGGGTGCTGCATAAAACCAGAGATTGAAATGAGCACAGATAAAGTTCCTTAAGTCAAATATGGAATAGACAAGAGCTACTCCTTGCTCAACGAAATGGACTCAACACCGCATATTAAACGCCTAAGAATGTACCTGACTTGTAAGTATCTTAAAACCTATGGATTGCTATGTCTCCGAAAGAGAATCAAGCATGTGTACAGGGGCATAAACGCAGCAGTGATAGGATTGGAGAGGTTCGGTGAGCAAATGAAGACCCTTTGAAGTCATATTGCATGGTACCCATTCCACGGGTTTCAACTACCCAGGTTTAAGGTATTCTTCCTTCAGCTAAAACATGCATGTGGAACCTAGAGTATGATCAACCATGTGATCGGGAGACGTGTTCAAATATGTCTCAGTTTTCCTCCCCTGGTACTCGGGTGCAACATTCCAGACGCTTTACTAACACTCTCCCCACTTGGAGAGTCAGTCCCTTTAACCTCCTGTTTGGCCCAGTTTGCAATTTCTGCGGAAGATGAACAGGAATAGCGAGAACCAATGAGAGGCTAGCTGGAGGTGTCTGGACGGGCAAATTTAACTCTCATTTCCCACCAGGAAGAGGAATTAACCAAAGGCTCAGCATGCCGGGCCGGAACCAGATTAGGGCCTGAAGCCATCCTGCGGTGTTGCGGCCAGGTCACAAGAAAGCGAGTTGAAGAAAGGAGCTCAGGGGCACTGTAATTCACAAACCTGCAGAGTTATAAATGACAGCTATCGTCCAAAAATAGACTGAAGTAAGGCTGCCAAGAGGACTTGAAAGCGGGGCAGAATTGCAGGAAACCGATTTCAGGAGGTAGACTGGAATTGCATTGAAAGCATAGGAAAAGAGGCAGAATGTCCACAATGATGCACTTGGCCAAAAAGGGCGTATGCGTTTTTTCCTGAATATATTCAGGAAAAAACGCATACGCCCTTTTTGGCCAACCAAGCAAGCTTGCAAAGGAAATCTGCACTACAATGAAGTCTCACTTCCCCCCGGTCAAAAGGGCCATCTGAAAAAAGTGTAAAATCCAGAAAGGCAGGACAGGCCATGGAGAACTGGGAGCCTTGTTATGCTGATGGGCGGGATGTAAATTGCCAACAGACACTCAGGAGAAGTGTATGGTGTTTCCTGAAACATCTAAAAAACAAAGCAACAGAGCCTAGGGCACTGCCACTTATGGTCCTATAGCTTAGGGAAATTAAAATCAAAAAGACACAGCCACCCCAAAGTTTGGGACGCCTCTGTTTACAAGAACCTCGTTTACAGTACAAGTTCAACATCGCAGAAAGTGAAAAATGGATAAAGAAGTTGTTGTATTTACTTACAAAGCAATATCACTCAGCAATGAAATCTATGTCATCAGGCCCTTAGCATCACAATGAGTGGATTCAGGTATGATGATTCTAACTGAAATAAGTCACACAGAAAAAGAAACATCATAAGATATCAGTAATACACGGAATGTAAACTTGGCTACACAGGAACTGAATTACAGAACAGAACAGGGTCTCAAATTTAGAAAACCAACTTATGCTTGCTTAAGGGTAAAGGTGAGTTGGGGTGCTGCATAAAACCAGAGATTGAAATGAGCACAGATAAAGTTCCTTAAGCCAAATATGGAATAGACAAGAGCTACTCCTTGCTCAACGAAATGGACTCAACACCGCATATTAAACGCCTAAGAATGTACCTGACTAGTAAGTATCTTAAAACCTATGGATTGCTATGTCTCCGAAAGAGAATCAAGCATGTGTACAGGGGCATAAACGCAGCAGTGATAGGATTGGAGAGGTTCGGTGAGCAAATGAAGACCCTTTGAAGTCATATTGCATGGTACCCATTACACGGGTCTTAACTCTCCAGGTTTAAGGTATTCTTCCTTCAGCTAAAACATGCATGTGGAACCCAAGTATGATCAACCATGTGAACGGGAGACGTGTTCAAATATGTCTCAGTTTTCCTCCCCTGGTACTCGGGTGCAACATTCCAGACGCTTTACTAACACTCTCCCGACTTGGAGAGTCAGTCCCTTTAAACTCCTGTTTGGCCCAGTTTGCAATTTCTGCGGAAGATGAACAGGAATAGCGAGAACCAATGAGAGACTAGCTGGAAGTGTCTGGACGGGCAAATTTAACTCTCATTTCCCACCAGGAAGAGGAATTAACCAAAGGCTCAGCGTGCCGTGCCGGAACCAGATTAGGGTCTGAAGCCATCCTGCGGTGTTGCGGCCAGGTCACAAGAAAGCGAGTTGAAGAAAGGAGCTCAGGGGCACTGTAATTCACAAACCTGCAGAGTTATAAATGACAGCTATCGTCCAAAAATAGACTGAAGTAAGGCTGCCAAGAGGACTTGAAAGCGGGGCAGAATTGCAGGAAACCGATTTCAGGAGGTAGACTGGAATTGCATTGAAAGCATAGGAAAAGAGGCAGAACGTCCACAATGATGCACTTGGCCAAAAAGGGCGTATGCGTTTTTTCCTGAATATATTCAGGAAAAAACGCATACGCACTTTTTGGCCAACCAAGCAAGCTTGCAAAGGAAATCTGCACTACAATGAAGTCTCACTTCCCCCTGGTCAAAAGGGCCATCTGAAAAAAGTGTAAAATCCAGAAAGGCAGTACAGGCCATTGAGAACTGGGAGCCTTGTTATGCTGATGGGCGGGATGTAAATTGCCAACAACCACTCGGGAGAAGTGTATGGTGTTTCCTGAAACATCTAAAAAACAAAGCAACAGAGCCTAGGGCACTTCCACTTATGGTCCTATAGCTTAGGGAAATTAAAATCAAAAAGACACAGCCACCCCAAAGTTTGGAACGGCTCTGTTTACAAGAACCTCTTTTACCATACAAGTTCAACATCGCAGAAAGTGAAAAATGGATAAAGAACTTGTGGTACTTACGTACAATGCAGTATCACTCAGCAATGAAATCTATGTCATCAGGCACGTAGCAGCATAATGAGTAGATTCAGATACGATGATTCTAACTGAAATAAGTCACACAGAAAAAGAAACATCATAAGATATCACTAATACACGGAATGTAAACTTGGCTACACAAGAACTGAATTCCAAAACAGAACAGGTTCTCAAATTTAGAAATCCAACTTATGCTTGCTTAAGGGGAAAGGTGAGTTGGGTTGCTGCATAAAACCAGAGATTGAAATGAGCACAGATAAAGTTCCTTAAGCCAAATATGGAATAGACAAGAGCCACTCCTTGCTCAACGAAATGGACTCAACACCGCATATTAAACGCCTAAGAATGTACCTGACTAGTAAGTATCTTAAAACCTATGGATTGCTATGTCTCCGAAAGAGAATCAAGCATGTGTACAGGGGCATAAACGCAGCAGTGATAGGATTGGAGAGGTTCGGTGAGCAAATGAAGACCCTTTGAAGTCATATTGCATTGTACCCATTCCACGGGTTTCAATTACCCAGGTTTTAGGTATTCTTCCTTCAGCTAAAACATGCATGTGGAACCCAGAGTATGATCAACCATGTGATCGGGAGACGTGTTCAAATATGTCTCAGTTTTCCTCCCTTGGTACTCGGGTGCAACATTCCAGACGCTTTACTAACACTCTCCCGACTTGGAGAGTCAGCGCCTTTAACCTCCTGTTTGGCCCAGTTTGCAATTTCTGCGGAAGATGAACAGGAATAAAAAACGCATACGGCCTTTTTGGCCAACCAAGCAAGCTTGCAAAGGAAATCTGCACTACAATGAAGTCTCACTTCACCCCGGTCAAAAGGGCCATCTGAAAAAAGTGTAAAATCCAGAAAGGCAGGACAGGCCATGGAGAACTGGGAGCCTTGTTATGCTGATGGGCGGGATGTAAATTGCCAACAACCACTCGGGAGAAGTGTATGGTGTTTCCTGAAACATCTAAAAAACAAAGCAACAGAACCTAGGGCACTTCCACTTATGGTCCTATAGCTTAGGGAAATTAAAATCAAAAAGACACAGCCACCCCAAAGTTTGTAACGGCTCTGTTTACAAGAACCTCGTTTACAGTACAAGTTCAACATCGCAGAAAGTGAAAAATGGAAAGAAGTTGTGGTATTTACTTACAAAGCAATATCACTCAGCAATGAAATCTGTGTCATCAGGCCCTTAGCAGCACAATGAGTGGATTCAGGTATGATGATTCTAACTGAAGTAAGTCACACAGAAAAAGAAACATCATAAGATATCAGTAATACACGGAATGTAAACTTGGCTACACAGGAACTGAATTACAGAACAGAACAGGGTCTCAAATTTAGAAAACCAACTTATGCTTGCTTAAGGGGAAAGGTGAGTTGGGGTGCTGCATAAAACCAGAGATTGAAATGAGCACAGATAAAGTTCCTTAAGTCAAATATGGAATAGACAAGAGCTACTCCTTGCTCAACGAAATGGACTCAACACCGCATATTAAACGCCTAAGAATGTACCTGACTAGTAAGTATCTTAAAACCTATGGATTGCTATGTCTCCGAAAGAGAATCAAGCATGTGTACAGGGGCATAAACGCAGCAGTGATAGGATTGGAGAGGTTCGGTGAGCAAATGAAGACCCTTTGAAGTCATATTGCATGGTACCCTTTCCACGGGTCTCAACTCTCCAGGTTTAAGGTATTCTTCCTTCAGCTAAAACATGCATGTGGAACCCAAGTATGATCAACCATGTGAACGGGAGCCGTGTTCAAATATGTCTCAGTTTTCCTCCCCTGGTACTCGGGTGCAACATTCCAGACGCTTTACTAACACTCTCCCCACTTGGAGAGTCAGCGCCTTTAACCTCCGGTTAGGCCCAGTTTGCAATTTCTGCGGAAGATGAACAGGAATAGCGAGAACCATTGAGAGACTAGCTGGAGGTGTCTGAACGGGCAAATTTAACTCTCATTTCCCACCAGGAAGAGGAAATAACCAAAGGCTCAGCATGCCGTGCCGGAACCAGATTAGGGCCTGAAGCCATCCTGCGGTGTTGCGGCCAGGTCACAAGAAAGCGAGTTGAAGAAAGGAGCTCAGGGGCACTGTAATTCACAAACCTGCAGAGTTATAAATGACAGCTATCGTCCAAAAATATACTGAAGTAAGGCTGCCAAGAGGACTTGAAAGCGGGGCAGAATTGCAGGAAACCGATTTCAGGAGGTAGACTGGAATTGCATTGAAAGCATAGGAAAAGAGGCAGAACGTCCACAATGATGCACTTGGCCAAAAAGGGCGTATGCGTTTTTTCCTGAATATATTCAGGAAAAAACGCATACGCCCTTTTTGGCCAACCAAGCAAGCTTGCAAAGGAAATCTGCACTACAATGAAGTCTCACTTCCCCCCGGTCAAAAGGGCCATCTGAAAAAAGTGTAAAATCCAGAAAGGCAGGACAGGCCATGGAGAACTGGGAGCCTTGTTATGCTGATGGGCGGGATGTAAATTGCCAACAACCACTCGGGAGAAGTGTACGGTGTTTCCTGAAACATCTAAAAAACAAAGCAACAGAACCTAGGGCACTTCCACTTATGGTCCTATAGCTTAGGGAAATTAAAATCAAAAAGACACAGCCACCCCAAAGTTTGGAACGGCTCTGTTTACAAGAACCTCGTTTACAGTACAAGTTCAACATCGCAGAAAGTGAAAAATGGATAAAGAAGTTGTGGTATTTACTTACAAAGCAATATCACTCAGCAATGAAATCTATGTCATCAGGCCCTTAGCATCACAATGAGTGGATTCAGGTATGATGATTCTAACTGAAATAAGTCACACAGAAAAAGAAACATCATAAGATATCAGTAATACACGGAATGGAAACTTGGCTACACAGGAACTGAATTACAGAACAGAACAGGGTCTCAAATTTAGAAAACCAACTTATGCTTGCTTAAGGGTAAAGGTGAGTTGGGGTGCTGCATAAAACCAGAGATTGAAATGAGCACAGATAAAGTTCCTTAAGTCAAATATGGAATAGATAAGAGCTACTCCTTGCTCAACGAAATGGACTCAACACCGCATATTAAACGCCTAAGAATGTACCTGACTAGTAAGTATCTTAAAACCTATGGATTGCTATGTCTCCAAAAGAGAATCAAGCATGTGTACAGGGGCATAAACGCAGCAGTGATAGGATTGGAGAGGTTCGGTGAGCAAATGAAGACCCTTTGAAGTCATATTGCATGGTACCCTTTACACGGGTCTTAACTCTCCAGGTTTAAGGTATTCTTCCTTCAGCTAAAACATGCATGTGGAACCCAAGTATGATCAACCATGTGATCGGGAGACGTGTTCAAATATGTCTCAGTTTTCCTCCCCTGGTACTCGGGTGCAACATTCCAGACGCTTTACTAACACTCTCCCCACTTGGAGAGTCAGCGCCTTTAACCTCCTGTTTGGCCCAGTTTGCAATTTCTGCGGAATATGAACAGGAATAAAAAACGCATACGCCCTTTTTGGCCAACCAAGCAAGCTTGCAAAGGAAATCTGCACTACAATGAAGTCTCACTTCCCCCCGGTCAAAAGGGCCATCTGAAAAAAGTGTAAAATCCAGAAAGGCAGGACAGGCCATGGAGAACTGGGAGCCTTGTTATGCTGATGGGCGGGATGTAAATTGCCAACAACCACTCGGGAGAAGTGTATGGTGTTTCCTGAAACATCTAAAAAACAAAGCAACAGAACCTAGGGCACTTCCACTTATGGTCCTATAGCTTAGGGAAATTAAAATCAAAAAGACACAGCCACCCCAAAGTTTGGAACGGCTCTGTTTACAAGAACCTCGTTTACAGTACAAGTTCAACATCGCAGAAAGTGAAAAATGGATAAAGAAGTTGTGGTATTCACTTACAAAGAAATATCACTCAGCAATGAAATCTATGTCATCAGGCCCTTAGCAGCACAATGAGTGGATTCAGGTATGATGATTCTAACTGAAGTAAGTCACACAGAAAAAGAAACATCATAAGATATCAGTAATACACGGAATGGAAACTTGGCTACACAGGAACTGAATTACAGAACAGAACAGGGTCTCAAATTTAGAAAACCAACTATGCTTGCTTAAGGGTAAAGGTGAGTTGGGGTGCTGCATAAAACCAGAGATTGAAATGAGCACAGATAAAGTTCCTTAAGTCAAATATGGAATAGACAAGAGCTACTCCTTGCTCAACGAAATGGACTCAACACCGCATATTAAACGCCTAAGAATGTGCCTGACTAGTAAGTATCTTAAAACCTATGGATTGCTATGTCTCCGAAAGAGAATCAAGCATGTGTACAGGGGCATAAACGCAGCAGTGATAGGATTGGAGAGGTTCGGTGAGCAAATGAAGACCCTTTGAAGTCATATTGCATGGTACCCATTACACGGGTCTTAACTCTCCAGGTTTAAGGTATTCTTCCTTCAGCTAAAACATGCATGTGGAACCCAAGTATGATCAACCATGTGAACGGGAGACGTGTTCAAATATGTCTCAGTTTTCCTCCCCTGGTACTCGGGTGCAACATTCCAGACGCTTTACTAACACTCTCCCCACTTGGAGAGTCAGCGCCTTTAACCTCCTGTTTGGCCCACTTTGCAATTTCTGCGGAAGATGAACAGGAATAGCGAGAACCAATGAGAGGCTAGCTGGAGGTGTCCGGACGGGCAAATTTAACTCTCATTTCCCACCAGGAAGAGGAAATAACCAAAGGCTCAGCGTGCCGTGCCGGAACCAGATTAGGGCCTGAAGCCATCCTGCGGTGTTGCGGCCAGGTCACAAGAAAGCGAGTTGAAGAAAGGAGCTCAGGGGCACTGTAATTCACAAACCTGCAGAGTTATAAATGACAGCTATCGTCCAAAAATAGACTGAAGTAAGGCTGCCAAGAGGACTTGAAAGCGGGGCAGAATTGCAGGAAACCGATTTCAGGAGGTAGACTGGAATTGCATTGAAAGCATAGGAAAAGAGGCAGAACGTCCACAATGATGCACTTGGCCAAAAAGGGCGTATGCATTTTTTCCTGAATATATTCAGGAAAAAACGCATACGCCCTTTTTGGCCAACCAAGCAAGCTTGCAAAGGAAATCTGCACTACAATGAAGTCTCACTTCCCCCCGGTCAAAAGGGCCATCTGAAAAAAGTGTAAAATCCAGAAAGGCAGGACAGGCCATGGAGAACTGGGAGCCTTGTTATGCTGATGGGCGGGATGTAAATTGCCAACAGACACTCGGGAGAAGTGTATGGTGTTTCCTGAAACATCTAAAAAACAAAGCAACAGAGCCTAGGGCACTGCCACTTATGGTCCTATAGCTTAGGGAAATTAAAATCAAAAAGACACAGCCACCCCAAAGTTTGGGACGCCTCTGTTTACAAGAACCTCGTTTACAGTACAAGTTCAACATCGCAGAAAGTGAAAAATGGATAAAGAAGTTGTTGTATTTACTTACAAACAATATCACTCAGCAATGAAATCTATGTCATCAGGCCCTTAGCATCACAATGAGTGGATTCAGGTATGATGATTCTAACTGAAATAAGTCACACAGAAAAAGAAACATCATAAGATATCAGTAATACACGGAATGTAAACTTGGCTACACAGGAACTGAATTACAGAACAGAACAGGGTCTCAAATTTAGAAAACCAACTTATGCTTGCTTAAGGGTAAAGGTGAGTTGGGGTGCTGCATAAAACCAGAGATTGAAATGAGCACAGATAAAGTTCCTTAAGTCAAATATGGAATACACAAGAGCTACTCCTTGCTCAACGAAATGGACTCAACACCGCATATTAAACGCCTAAGAATGTACCTGACTAGTAAGTATCTTAAAACCTATGGACTGCTATGTCTCCGAAAGAGAATCAAGCATGTGTACAGGGGCATAAACGCAGCAGTGATAGGATTGGAGAGGTTCGGTGAGCAAATGAAGACCCTTTGAAGTCATATTGCATGGTACCCATTACACGGGTCTTAACTCTCCAGGTTTAAGGTATTCTTCCTTCAGCTAAAACATGCATGTGGAACCCAAGTATGATCAACCATGTGAACGGGAGACGTGTTCAAATATGTCTCAGTTTTCCTCCCCTGGTACTCGGGTGCAACATTCCAGACGCTTTACTAACACTCTCCCCACTTGGAGAGTCAGCGCCTTTAACCTCCTGTTTGGCCCACTTTGCAATTTCTGCGGAAGATGAACAGGAATAGCGAGAACCAATGAGAGGCTAGCTGGAGGTGTCTGGACGGGCAAATTTAACTCTCATTTCCCACCAGGAAGAGGAAATAACCAAAGGCTCAGCGTGCCGTACCGGAACCAGATTAGGGCCTGAAGCCATCCTGCGGTGTTGCGGCCAGCTCAAAAGAAAGCGAGTTGAAGAAAGGAGCTCAGGGGCACTGTAATTCACAAACCTGCAGAGTTATAAATGACAGCTATCGTCCAAAAATAGACTGAAGTAAGGCTGCCAAGAGGACTTGAAAGCGGGGCAGAATTGCAGGAAACCGATTTCAGGAGGTAGACTGGAATTGCATTGAAAGCATAGGAAAAGAGGCAGAACGTACACAATGATGCACTTGGCCAAAAAGGGCGTATGCGTTTTTTCCTGAATATATTCAGGAAAAAACGCATACGCCATTTTTGGCCAACCAAGCAAGCTTGCAAAGGAAATCTGCACTACAATGAAGTCTCACTTCCCCCCGGTCAAAAGGGCCATCTGAAAAAGTGTAAAATCCAGAAAGGCAGGACAGGCCATGGAGAACTGGGAGCCTTGTTATGCTGATGGGCGGGATGTAAACTGCCAACAACCAATCGGGAGAAGTGTATGGTGTTTCCTGAAACATCTAAAAAACAAAGCAACAGAACCTAGGGCACTGCCACTTATGGTCCTATAGCTTAGGGAAATTAAAATCAAAAAGACACAGCCACCCCAAAGTTTGGAACGGCTCTGTTTACAAGAACCTCCTTTACAGTACAAGTTCAACATCGCAGAAAGTGAAAAATGGATAAAGAAGTTGTGGTATTTACTTAGAAAGCAATATCACTCAGCAATGAAATCTGTGTCATCAGGCCCTTAGCAGCACAATGAGTGGATTCAGGTATGATGATTCTAACTGAAATAAGTCACACAGAAAAAGAAACATCATAAGATATCAGTAATACACGGAATGGAAACTTGGCTACACAGGAACTGAATTACAGAACAGAACAGGGTCTCAAATTTAGAAAACCAACTTATTCTTACTTAAGGGTAAAGGTGAGTTGGGGTGGTGCATAAAACCAGAGATTGAAATGAGCACAGATAAAGTTCCTTAAGCCAAATATGGAATAGACAAGAGCTACTCCTTGCTCAACGAAATGGACTCAACACCCCATATTAAACGCCTAAGAATGTACCTGACTAGTAAGTATCTTAAAACCTATGGATTGCTATGTCTCCAAAAGAGATTCAAGCATGTGTATAGGGGCATAAACGCAGCAGTGATAGGATTGGAGAGGTTCGGTGAGCAAATGAAGACCCTTTGAAGTCATATTGCATGGTACCCATTCCACGGGTTTCAACTACCCAGGTTTAAGGTATTCTTCCTTCAGCTAAAACATGCATGTGGAACCTAGAGTATGATCAACCATGTGATCGGGAGACGTGTTCAAATATGTCTCAGTTTTCCTCCCCTGGTACTCGGGTGCAACATTCCAGATGCTTTACTAACACTCTCCCCACTTGGAGAGTCAGTCCCTTTAACCTCCTGTTTGGCCCAGTTTGCAATTTCTGCGGAAGATGAACAGGAAGAGCGAGAACCAATGGGAGGCTAGCTGGAGGTGTCTGGACGGGCAAATTTAACTCTCATTTCCCACCAGGAAGAGGAATTAACCAAAGGCTCAGCATGCCGGGCCGCAAACAATTTAGGGCCTGAAGCCATCCTGCGGTGTTGCGGCCAGGTCACAAGAAAGCGAGTTGAAGAAAGGAGCTCAGGGGCACTGTAATTCACAAACCTGCAGAGTTATAAATGACAGCTATCGTCCAAAAATAGACTGAAGTAAGGCTGCCAAGAGGACTTGAAAGCGGGGCAGAATTGCAGGAAACCGATTTCAGGAGGTAGACTGGAATTGCATTGAAAGCATAGGAAAAGAGGCAGAACGTCCACAATGATGCACTTGGCCAAAAAGGGCGTATGCGTTTTTTCCTGAATATATTCAGGTAAAAACGCATACGCCCTTTTTGGCCAACCAAGCAAGCTTGCAAAGGAAATCTGCACTACAATGAAGTCTCACTTCCCCCCGGTCAAAAGGGCCATCTGAAAAAAGTGTAAAATCCAGAAAGGCAGGACAGGCCATGGAGAACAGGGAGCCTTGTTATGCTGATGGGCAGGATGTAAATTGCCAACAAACACTGGGGAGAAGTGTATGGTGTTTCCTGAAACATCTAAAAAACAAAGCAACAGAACCTAGGGCACTTCCACTTATGGTCCTATAGCTTAGGGAAATTAAAATCAAAAAGACACAGCCACCCCAAAGTTTGGGACGCCTCTGTTTACAAGAACCTCGTTTACAGTACAAGTTCAACATCGCAGAAAGTGAAAAATGGATAAAGAAGTTGTGGTATATACTTACAAAGCAATATCACTCAGCAATGAAATCTGTGTCATCAGGCCCTTAGCAGCACAATGAGTGGATTCAGGTATGATGATTCTAACTGAAGTAAGTCACACAGAAAAAGAAACATCATAAGATATCAGTAATACACGGAATGTAAACTTGGCTACACAGGAACTGAATTACAGAACAGAACAGGGTCTCAAATTTAGAAAACCAACTATGCTTGCTTAAGGGTAAAGGTGAGTTGGGGTGCTGCATAAAACCAGAGATTGAAATGAGCACAGATAAAGTTCCTTAAGTCAAATATGGAATAGACAAGAGCTACTCCTTGCTCAACGAAATGGACTCAACATCGCATATTAAACGCCTAAGAATGTGCCTGATTAGTAAGTATCTTAAAACCTATGGATTGCTATGTCTCCGAAAGAGAATCAAGCATGTGTTCAGGGGCATAAACGCTTCAGTGATAGGATTGGAGAGGTTCGGTGAGCAAATGAAGACCCTTTGAAGTCATATTGCATGGTACCCATTACACGGGTCTCAACTCTCCAGGTTTAAGGTATTCTTCCTTCAGCTAAAACATGCATGTGGAACCCAAGTATGATCAACCATGTGAACGGGAGACGTGTTCAAATATGTCTCAGTTTTCCTCCCCTGGTACTCGGGTGCAACATTCCAGACGCTTTACTAACACTCTCCCCACTTGGAGAGTCAGCGCCTTTAACCTCCTGTTTGGCCCAGTTTGCAATTTCTGCGGAAGATGAACAGGAATAGCGAGAACCAATGAGAGGCTAGCTGGAGGTGTCTGGACGGGCAAATTTAACTCTCATTTCCCACCAGGAAGAGGAATTAACCAAAGGCTCAGCATGCCGGGCCGGAACCAGATTAGGGCCTGAAGCCATCCAGCGGTGTTGCGGCCAGGTCACAAGAAAGCGAGTTGAAGAAAGGAGCTCAGGGGCACTGTAATTCAAAAACCTGCAGAGTTATAAATGACAGCTATCGTCCAAAAATAGACTGAAGTAAGGCTGCCAAGAGGACTTGAAAGCGGGGCAGAATTGCAGGAAACCGATTTCAGGAGGTAGACTGGAATTGCATTGAAAGCATAGGAAAAGAGGCAGAACGTCCACAATGATGCACTTGGCCAAAAAGGGCGTATGCGTTTTTTCCTGAATATATTCAGGAAAAAACGCATACGCACTTTTTGGCCAACCAAGCAAGCTTGCAAAGGAAATCTGCACTACAATGAAGTCTCACTTCCCCCCTGTCAAAAGGGCCATCTGAAAAAGTGTAAAATCCAGAAAGGCAGGACAGGCCATGGAGAACTGGGAGCCTTGTTATGCTGATGGGCGGGATGTAAATTGCCAACAACCACTCGGGAGAAGTGTATGGTGTTTCCTGAAACATCTAAAAAACAAAGCAACAGAACCTAGGGCACTTCCACTTATGGGCCTATAGCTTAGGGAAATTAAAATCAAAAAGACACAGCCACCCCAAAGTTTGGAACGGCTCTGTTTACAAGAACCTCGTTTACAGTACAAGTTCAACATCGCAGAAAGTGAAAAATGGATAAAGAAGTTGTGGTATTTACTTACAAAGCAATATCACTCAGCAATGAAATCTGTGTCATCAGGCCCTTAGCAGCACAATGAGTGGATTCAGGTATGATGATTCTAACTGAAGTAAGTCACACAGAAAAAGAAACATCATAAGATATCAGTAATACACGGAATGGAAACTTGGCTACACAGGAACTGAATTACAGAACAGAACAGGGTCTCAAATTTAGAAAACCAACTTATGCTTGCTTAAGGGTAAAGGTGAGTTGGGGTGCTGCATAAAACCAGAGATTGAAATGAGCACAGATAAAGTTCCTTAAGTCAAATATGGAATAGACAAGAGCTACTCCTTGCTCAACGAAATGGACTCAACACCGCATATTAAACGCCTAAGAATGTACCTGACTAGTAAGTATCTTAAAACCTATGGATTGCTATGTCTCCGAAAGAGAATCAAGCATGTGTACAGGGGCATAAACGCAGCAGTGATAGGATTGGAGAGGTTCGGTGAGCAAATGAAGACCCTTTGAAGTCATATTGCATGGTACCCATTACACGGGTCTTAACTCTCCAGGTTTAAGGTATTCTTCCTTCAGCTAAAACATGCATGTGGAACCCAAGTATGATCAACCATGTGAACGGGAGACGTGTTCAAATATGTCTCAGTTTTCCTCCCCTGGTACTCGGGTGCAACATTCCAGACGCTTTACTAACACTCTCCCCACTTGGAGAGTCAGCGCCTTTAACCTCCTGTTTGGCCCAGTTTGCAATTTCTGCGGAAGATGAACAGGAATAGCGAGAAC
Source organism: Stenella coeruleoalba (assembly GCF_951394435.1). Lineage (NCBI taxonomy): Eukaryota > Metazoa > Chordata > Mammalia > Artiodactyla > Delphinidae > Stenella > Stenella coeruleoalba. Next base: position 22,280,119 of record NC_137151.1, read on the forward strand.
CAATGGGAGGCTAGCTGGAGGTGTCTGGACGGGCAAATTTAACTCTCATTTCCCACCAGGAAGAGGAAATAACCAAGGGCTCAGCGTGCCGTGCCGGAACCAGATTAGGGCCTGAAGCCATCCTGCGGTGTTGCGGCCAGGTCACAAGAAAGCGAGTTGAAGAAAGGAGCTCACGGGCACTGTAATTCAAAAACCTGCAGAGTTATAAATGACAGCTATCGTCCAAAAATAGACTGAAGTAAGGCTGCCAAGAGGACTTGAAAGCGGGGCAGAATTGCAGGAAACCGATTTCAGGAGGTAGACTGGAATTGCATTGAAAGCATAGGAAAAGAGGCAGAACGTCCACAATGATGCACTTGGCCAAAAAGGGCGTATGCGTTTTTTCCTGAATATATTCAGGAAAAGACGCATACGCCCTTTTTGGCCAACCAAGCAAGCTTGCAAAGGAAATCTGCACTACAATGAAGTCTCACTTCCCCCTGGTCAAAAGGGCCATCTGAAAAAAGTGTAAAATCCAGAAAGGCAGGACAGGCCATGGAGAACTGGGAGCCTTGTTATGCTGATGGGCGGGATGTAAATTGCCAACAGACACTTGGGAGAAGTGTATGGTGTTTCCTGAAACATCTAAAAAACAAAGCAACAGAGCCTAGGGCACTTCCACTTATGGTCCTATAGCTTAGGGAAATTAAAATCAAAAAGACACAGCCACCCCAAAGTTTGGAACGGCTCTGTTTACAAGAACCTCGTTTACAGTACAAGTTCAACATCGCAGAAAGTGAAAAATGGATAAAGAACTTGTGGTACTTACGTACAATGCATGATCACTCACAATGAAATCTATGTCATCAGGCACGTAGCAGCATAATGAGTAGATTCAGGTACGATGATTCTAACTGAAATAAGTCACACAGAAAAAGAAACATCATAAGATATCACTAATACACGGAATGTAAACTTGGCTACACAGGAACTGAATTCCAAAACAGAACAGGTTTTCAAATTTAGAAAACCAACTTATGGTTGCTTAAGGGGAAAGGTGAGTTGGGTTGCTGCATAAAACCAGAGATTGAAATGAGCACAGATAAAGTTCCTTAAGCCAAATATGGAATAGACAAGAGCTACTCCTTGCTCAACGAAATGGACTCAACACCGCATATTAAACGCCTAAGAATGTACCTGACTAGTAAGTATCTTAAAACCTATGGATTGCGATGTCTCCGAAAGAGAATCAAGCATGTGTACAGGGGCATAAACGCAGCAGTGATAGGATTGGAGAGGTTCGGTGAGCAAATGAAGACCCTTTGAAGTCATATTGCATGGTACCCATTCCACGGGTTTCAATTACCCAGGTTTTAGGTATTCTTCCTTCAGCTAAAACAGGCATGTGGAACCCAGAGTATGATCAACCATGTGATCGGGAGACGTGTTCAAATATGTCTCAGTTTTCCTCCCCTGTTACTCGGGTGCAACATTCCAGACGCTTTACTAACACTCTCCCCACTTGGAGAGTCAGCGCCTTTAACCTCCTGTTTGGCACAGTTTGCAATTTCTGCGGAAGATGAACAGGAATAGCGAGAACCAATGGGAGGCTAGCTGGAGGTGTCTGGACGGGCAAATTTAACTCTCATTTCCCAACAGGAAGAGGAAATAACCAAAGGCTCAGCGTGCCGTACCGGAACCAGATTAGGGCCTGAAGCCATCCTGCGGTGTTGCGGCCAGCTCAAAAGAAAGCGAGTTGAAGAAAGGAGCTCAGGGGCACTGTAATTCACAAACCTGCAGAGTTATAAATGACAGCTATCGTCCAAAAATAGACTGAAGTAAGGCTGCCAAGAGGACTTGAAAGCGGGGCAGAATTGCAGGAAACCGATTTCAGGAGGTAGACTGGAATTGCATTGAAAGCATAGGAAAAGAGGCAGAACGTCCACAATGATGCACTTGGCCAAAAAGGGCGTATGCGTTTTTTCCTGAATATATTCAGAAAAAAACGCATACGCCGTATTTGGCCAACCAAGCAAGCTTGCAAAGGAAATCTGCACTACAATGAAGTCTCACTTCCCCCCGGTCAAAAGGGCCATCTGAAAAAAGTGTAAAATCCAGAAAGGCAGGACAGGCCATGGAGAACTGGGAGCCTTGTTATGCTGATGGGCGGGATGTAAATTGCCAACAACCACTCGGGAGAAGTGTATGGTGTTTCCTGAAACATCTAAAAAACAAAGGAACAGAGCCTAGGGCATTTCCACTTATGGTCCTATAGCTTAGGGAAATTAAAATCAAAAAGACACAGCCACCCCAAAGTTTGGGACGCCTCTGTTTACAAGAACCTCGTTTCCAGTACAAGTTCAACATCGCAGAAAGTGAAAAATGGATAAAGAAGTTGTGGTATTTACTTACAAAGCAATATCACTCAGCAATGAAATCTATGTCATCAGGCCCTTAGCATCACAATGAGTGGATTCAGGTATGATGATTCTAACTGAAATAAGTCACACAGAAAAAGAAACATCATAAGATATCAGTAATACACGGAATGTAAACTTGGCTACACAGGAACTGAATTACAGAACAGAACAGGGTCTCAAATTTAGAAAACCAACTTATGCTTGCTTAAGGGTAAAGGTGAGTTGGGGTGCTGCATAAAACCAGAGATTGAAATGAGCACAGATAAAGTTCCTTAAGTCAAATATGGAATAGACAAGAGCTACTCCTTGCTCAACGAAATGGACTCAACACCGCATATTAAACGCCCAAGAATGTACCTGACTAGTAAGTATCTTAAAACCTATGGATTGCTATGTCTCCGAAAGAGAATCAAGCATGTGTACAGGGGCATAAACGCAGCAGTGATAGGATTGGAGAGGTTCGGTGAGCAAATGAAGACCCTTTGAAGTCATATTGCATGGTACCCATTACACGGGTCTTAACTCTCCAGGTTTAAGGTATTCTTCCTTCAGCTAAAACATGCATGTGGAACCCAAGTATGATCAACCATGTGAACGGGAGACGTGTTCAAATATGTCTCAGTTTTCCTCCCCTGGTACTCGGGTGCAACATTCCAGACGCTTTACTAACACTCTCCCCACTTGGAGAGTCAGCGCCTTTAACCTCCTGTTTGGCCCAGTTTGCAATTTCTGCGGAAGATGAACAGGAATAGCGAGAACCAATGGGAGGCTAGCTGGAGGTGTCTGGACGGGCAAATTTAACTCTCATTTCCCACCAGGAAGAGGAAATAACCAAAGGCTCAGCGTGCCGTGCCGGAACCAGATTAGGGCCTGAAGCCATCCTGCGGTGTTGCGGCCAGGTCAAAAGAAAGCAAGTTGAAGAAAGGAGCTCTGGGACACTGTAATTCTCAAACCTGCAGAGTTATAAATGACAGCTATCGTCCAAAAATAGACTGAAGTAAGGCTGCCAAGAGGACTTGAAAGCGGGGCAGAATTGCAGGAAACCGATTTCAGGAGGTAGACTGGAATTGCATTGAAAGCATAGGAAAAGAGGCAGAACGTGCACAATGATGCACGTGGCCAAAAAGGGCGTATGCGTTTTTTCCTGAATATATTCAGGAAAAAACGCATACGCCCTTTTTGGCCAACCAAGCAAGCTTGCAAAGGAAATCTGCACTACAATGAAGTCTCACTTCCCCCTGGTCAAAAGGGCCATCTGAAAAAAGTGTAAAATCCAGAAAGGCAGGACAGGCCATGGAGAACTGGGAGCCTTGTTATGCTGATGGGCGGGATGTAAATTGCCAACAGACACTTGGGAGAAGTGTATGGTGTTTCCTGAAACATCTAAAAAACAAAGCAACAGAGCCTAGGGCACTTCCACTTATGGTCCTATAGCTTAGGGAAATTAAAATCAAAAAGACACAGCCACCCCAAAGTTTGGAACGGCTCTGTTTACAAGAACCTCGTTTACAGTACAAGTTCAACATCGCAGAAAGTGAAAAATGGATAAAGAACTTGTGGTACTTACGTACAATGCATGATCACTCAGCAATGAAATCTATGTCATCAGGCACGTAGCAGCATAATGAGTAGATTCAGGTACGATGATTCTAACTGAAATAAGTCACACAGAAAAAGAAACATCATAAGATATCACTAATACACGGAATGTAAACTTGGCTACACAGGAACTGAATTCCAAAACAGAACAGGTTCTCAAATTTAGAAAACCAACTTATGCTTGCTTAAGGGGAAAGGTGAGTTGGGTTGCTGCATAAAACCAGAGATTGAAATGAGCACAGATAAATTTCCTTAAGCCAAATATGGAATAGACAAGAGCCACTCCTTGCTCAACGAAATGGACTCAACACCGCATATTAAACGCCTAAGAATGTACCTGACTAGTAAGTATCTTAAAACCTATGGATTGCTATGTCTCCGAAAGAGAATCAAGCATGTGTACAGGGGCATAAACGCAGCAGTGATAGGATTGGAGAGGTTCGGTGAGCAAATGAAGACCCTTTGAAGTCATATTGCATGGTACCCATTCCACGGGTTTCAATTACCCAGGTTTTAGGTATTCTTCCTTCAGCTAAAACAGGCATGTGGAACCCAGAGTATGATCAACCATGTGAACGGGAGACGTGTTCAAATATGTCTCAGTTTTCCTCCCCTGGTACTCGGGTGCAACATTCCAGACGCTTTACTAACACTCTCCCCACTTGGAGAGTCAGCGCCTTTAACCTCCTGTTTGGCACAGTTTGCAATTTCTGCGGAAGATGAACAGGAATAGCGAGAACCAATGAGAGGCTAGCTGGAGGTGTCTGGACGGGCAAATTTAACTCTCATTTCCCACCAGGAAGAGGAAATAACCAAAGGCTCAGCGTGCCGTGCCGGAACCAGATTAGGGCCTGAAGCCATCCTGCGGTGCTGCAGCCAGGTCACAAGAAAGCGAGTTGAAGAAAGGAGCTCAGGGGCACTGTAATTCACAAACCTGCAGAGTTATAAATGAGAGCTATCGTCCAAAAGTAGACTGAAGTAAGGCTGCCAAGAGGACTTGAAAGCGGGGCAGAATTGCAGGAAACCGATTTCAGGAGGTAGACTGGAATTGCATTGAAAGCATAGGAAAAGAGGCAGAACGTCCACAATGATGCACTTGGCCAAAAAGGGCGTATGCGTTTTTTCCTGCATATATTCAGGAAAAAACGCATACGCCCTTTTTGGCCAACCAAGCAAGCTTGCAAAGGAAATCTGCACTACAATGAAGTCTCACTTCCCCCCGGTCAAAAGGGTCATCTGAAAAAAGTGTAAAATCCAGAAAGGCAGGACAGGCCATGGAGAACTGGGAGCCTTGTTATGCTGATGGGCGGGATGTAAATTGCCAACAACCACTCGGGAGAAGTGTATGGTGTTTCCTGAAACATCTAAAAAACAAAGCAACAGAACCTAGGGCACTTCCACTTATGGGCCTATAGCTTAGGGAAATTAAAATCAAAAACACACAGCCACCCCAAAGTTTGGAACGGCTCTGTTTACAAGAACCTCGTTTACAGTACAAATCAACATCGCAGAAAGTGAAAAATGGAAAGAAGTTGTGGTATTTACTTACAAAGCAATATCACTCAGCAATGAAATCTGTGTCATCAGGCCCTTAGCAGCACAATGAGTGGATTCAGTTATGATGATTCTAACTGAAGTAAGTCACACAGAAAAAGAAACATCATAAGATATCAGTAATACACGGAATGTAAACTTGGCTACACAGGAACTGAATTACAGAACAGAACAGGGTCTCAAATTCAGAAAACCAACTTATGCTTGCTTAAGGGGAAAGGTGAGTTGGGGTGCTGCATAAAACCAGAGATTGAAATGAGCACAGATAAAGTTCCTTAAGCCAAATATGGAATAGACAAGAGCTACTCCTTGCTCAACGAAATGGACTCAACACCGCATATTAAACCCCTAAGAATGTACCTGACTAGTAAGTATCTTAAAACCTATGGATTGCTATGTCTCCAAAAGAGAATCAATCGTGTGTACAGGGGCATAAACGCAGCAGTGATAGGATTGGAGAGGTTCGGTGAGCAAATGAAGACCCTTTGAAGTCATATTGCATGGTACCCATTCTTCGGGTTTCAACTACCCAGATTTTAGGTATTCTTCCTTCAGCTAAAACATGCATGTGGAGCCCAGAGTATGATCAACCATGTGATCGGGAGACGTGTTCAAATATGTCTCAGTTTTCCTCCCCTGGTACTCGGGTGCAACATTCCAGATGCTTTACTAACACTCTCCCCACTTGGAGAGTCAGCGCCTTTAACCTCCTGTTTGGCCCACTTTGCAATTTCTGCGGAAGATGAACAGGAATAGCGAGAACCAATGAGAGGCTAGCTGGAGGTGTCTGGACGGGCAAATTTAACTCTCATTTCCCACCAGGAAGAGGAATTAACCAAAGGCTCAGCATGCCGGGCCGGAACCAGATTAGGGCCTGAAGCCATCCTGCGGTGTTGCGGCCAGGTCACAAGAAAGCGAGTTGAAGAAAGGAGCTCAGGGGCACTGTAATTCACAAACCTGCAGAGTTATAAATGACAGCTATCGTCCAAAAATAGACTGAAGTAAGGCTGCCAAGAGGACTTGAAAGCGGGGCAGAATTGCAGGAAACCGATTTCAGGAGGTGGACTGGAATTGCATTGAAAGCATAGGAAAAGAGGCAGAACGTCCACAATGATGCACTTGGCCAAAAAGGGCGTATGCGTTTTTTCCTGAATATATTCAGGAAAAAACGCATACGCCCTTTTTGGCCAACCAAGCAAGCTTGCAAAGGAAATCTGCACTACAATGAAGTCTCACTTCCCCCCGGCCAAAAGGGCCATCTGAAAAAAGTGTAAAATCCAGAAAGGCAACAGGCCATTGAGAACTGGGAGCCTTGTTATGCTGATGGGCGGGATGTAAATTGCCAACAACCACTCGGGAGAAGTGTATGGTGTTTCCTGAAACATCTAAAAAACAAAGCAACAGAGCCTAGGGCACTTCCACTTATGGTCCTATAGCTTAGGGAAATTAAAATCAAAAAGACACAGCCACCCCAAAGTTTGGAATGGCTCTGTTTACAAGAACCTCGTTTACAGTACAAGTTCAACATCGCAGAAAGTGAAAAATGGTTAAAGAACTTGTGGTACTTACGTACAATGCAGTATCACTCAGCAATGAAATCTATGTCATCAGGCCCGTAGCAGCATAATGAGTAGATTCAGGTACGATGATTCTAACTGAAATAAGTCACACAGAAAAAGAAACATCATAAGATATCACTAATACATGGAATGTAAACTTGGCTACACAGGAACTGAATTCCAAAACAGAACAGGTTCTCAAATTTAGAAAACCAACTTATGCTTGCTTAAGGGGAAAGTTGAGTTGGGTTGCTGCATAAAACCAGAGATTGAAGTGAGCACAGATAAAGTTCCTTAAGCCAAATATGGAATAGACAAAAGCTACTCCTTGCTCAACGAAATGGACTCAACACCGCATATTAAACGCCTAAGAATGTACCTGACTAGTAAGTATCTTAAAACCTATGGATTGCTATGTCTCCGAAAGAGAATCAAGCGTGTGTACTGGGGCATAAACGCAGCAGTGATAGGATTGGAGAGGTTCGGTGAGCAAATGAAGACCCTTTGAAGTCATATTGCATGGTACCCATTACACGGGTTTCAACTACCCAGGTTTTAGGTATTCTTCCTTCAGCTAAAACATGCATGTGGAACCCAGAGTATGATCAACCATGTGATCGAGAGACATGTTCAAATATGTTTCAGTTTTCCTCCCCTGGTACTCGGGTGCAACATTCCAGACGCTTTACTAACACTCTCCCCACTTGGAGAGTTAGCACCTTTAACCTCCTGTTTGGCACAGTTTGCAATTTCTGCGGAAGATGAACAGGAATAGCGAGAACCAATGAGAGGCTAGCTGGAGGTGTCTGGACGGGCAAATTTAACTCTCATTTCCCACCAGGAGGAGGAAATAACCAAAGGCTCAGCGTGCCGTGCCAGAACCAGATTAGGGCCTGAAGCCATCCTGCGGTGTTGCGGCCAGGTCACAAGAAAGCGAGTTGAAGAAAGGAGCTCAGGGGCACTGTAATTCACAAACCTGCAGAGTTATAAATGACAGCTATCGTCCAAAAATAGACTGAAGTAAGGCTGCCAAGAGGACTTGAAAGCGGGGCAGAATTGCAGGAAACCGATTTCAGGAGGTAGACTGGAATTGCATTGAAAGCATAGGAAAAGAGGCAGAATGTCCACAATGATGCACTTGGCCAAAAAGGGCGTATGCGTTTTTTCCTGAATATATTCAGGAAAAAACGCATACGCCCTTTTTGGCCAACCAAGCAAGCTTGCAAAGGAAATCTGCACTACAATGAAGTCTCACTTCCCCCCGGTCAAAAGGGCCATCTGAAAAAAGTGTAAAATCCAGAAAAGCAGGACAGGCCATGGAGAACTGGTAGCCTTGTTATGCTGATGGGTGGGATGTAAATTGCCAAGAGACACTCGGGAGAAGTGTATGGTGTTTCCTGAAACATCTAAAAAACAAAGCAACAGAGCCTAGGGCACTGCCACTTATGGTCCTATAGCTTAGTGAAATTAAAATCAAAAAGACACAGCCACCCCAAAGTTTGGGACGCCTCTGTTTACAAGAACCTCGTTTACAGTACAAGTTCAACATCGCAGAAAGTGAAAAATGGATAAAGAAGTTGTGGTATTTACTTACAAAGCAATATCACTCAGCAATGAAATCTGTGTCATCAGCCCCTTAGCAGCACAATGAGTGGATTCAGGTATGATGATTCTAACTGAAGTAAGTCACACAGACAAAGAAACATCATAAGATATCAGTAATACACGGAATGTAAACTTGGCTACACAGGAACTGAATTACAGAACAGAACAGGGTCTCAAATTTAGAAAACCAACTTATGCTTGCTTAAGGGTAAAGGTGAGTTGGGGTGCTGCATAAAACCAGAAATTGAAATGAGCACAGATAAAGTTCCTTAAGTTAAATATGGAATAGACCAGAGCTACTCCTTGCTCAACGAAATGGACTCAACACCGCATATTAAACGCCTAAGAATACCTGACTAGTAAGTATCTTAAAACCTATGGATTGCTATGTCTCCGAAAGAGAATCAAGCATGTGTACAGGGGCATAAACGCAGCAGTGATAGGATTGGAGAGGTTCGGTGAGCAAATGAAGACCCTTTGAAGTCATATTGCATGGTACCCATTACACGGGTCTTAACTCTCCAGGTTTAAGGTATTCTTCCTTCAGCTAAAACATGCATGTGGAACCCAAGTATGATCAACCATGTGAACGGGAGACGTGTTCAAATATGTCTCAGTTTTCGTCCCCTGGTACTCGGGTGCAACATTCCAGACGCTTTACTAACACTCTCCCCACTTGGAGAGTCAGTCCCTTTAACCTCCTGTTTGGCCCAGTTTGCAATTTCTGCGGAAGATGAACAGGAATAGCGAGAACCAATGAGAGGCTAGCTGGAGGTGTCTGGACGGGCAAATTTAACTCTCATTTCCCACCAGGAAGAGGAATTAACCAAAGGCTCAGCATGCCGGGCCGGAACCAGATTAGGGCCTGAAGCCATCCTGTGGTGTTGCGGCCAGGTCACAAGAAAGCGAGTTGAAGAAAGGAGCTCAGGGGCACTGTAATTCACAAACCTGCAGAGTTATAAATGACAGCTATCGTCCAAAAATAGACTGAAGTAAGGCTGCCAAGAGGACTTGAAAGCGGGGCAGAATTGCAGGAAACCGATTTCAGGAGGTAGACTGGAATTGCATTGAAAGCATAGGAAAAGAGGCAGAACGTCCACAATGATGCACTTGGCCAAAAAGGGCGTATGCGTTTTTTCCTGAATATATTCAGGAAAAAACGCATACGCCCTTTTTGGCCAACCAAGCAAGCTTGCAAAGGAAATCTGCACTACAATGAAGTCTCACTTCACCCCGGTCAAAAGGGCCATCTGAAAAAAGTGTAAAATCCAGAAAGGCAGGACAGGCCATGGAGAACTGGGAGCCTTGTTATGCTGATGGGTGGGATGTAAATTGCCAACAACCACTCGGGAGAAGTGTATGGTGTTTCCTGAAACATCTAAAAAACAAAGCAACAGAACCTAGGGCACTTCCACTTATGGTCCTATAGCTTAGGGAAATTAAAATCAAAAAGACACAGCCACCCCAAAGTTTGGAACGGCTCTGTTTACAAGAACCTCGTTTACAGTACAAGTTCAACATCGCAGAAAGTGAAAAATGGATAAAGAAGTTGTGGTATTTACTTACAAAGCAATATCACTCAGCAATGAAATCTGTGTCATCAGGCCCTTAGCAGCACAATGAGTGGATTCAGGTATGATGATTCTAACTGAAGTAAGTCACACAGAAAAAGAAACATCATAAGATATCAGTAATACACGGAATGTAAACTTGGCTACACAGGAACTAAATTACAGAACAGAACAGGGTCTCAAATTTAGAAAACCAACTTATGCTTGCTTAAGGGTAAAGGTGAGTTGGGGTGCTGCATAAAACCAGAGATTGAAATGAGCACAGATAAAGTTCCTTAAGTCAAATATGGAATAGACAAGAGCTACTCCTTGCTCAACGAAATGGACTCAACACCGCATATTAAACGCCTAAGAATGTACCTGACTAGTAAGTATCTTAAAACCTATGGATTGCTATGTCTCCGAAAGAGAATCAAGCATGTGTACAGGGGCATAAACGCAGCAGTGATAGGATTGGAGAGGTTCGGTGAGCAAATGAAGACCCTTTGAAGTCATATTGAATGGTACCCATTACATGGGTCTTAACTCTCCAGGTTTAAGGTATTCTTCCTTCAGCTAAAACATGCATGTGGAACCCAAGTATGATCAACCATGTGAACGGGAGACGTGTTCAAATATGTCTCAGTTTTCCTCCCCTGGTACTCGGGTGCAACATTCCAGATGCTTTACTAACACTCTCCCCACTTGGAGAGTCAGTCCCTTTAACCTCCTGTTTGGCCCAGTTTGCAATTTCTGCGGAAGATGAACAGGAATAGCGAGAACCAATGAGAGGCTAGCTGGAGGTGTCTGGACGGGCAAATTTAACTCTCATTTCCCACCAGGAAGAGGAATTAACCAAAGGCTCAGCATGCCGGGCCGGAACCAGATTAGGGCCTGAAGCCATCCTGCGGTGTTGCGGCCAGGTCACAAGAAAGCGAGTTGAAGAAAGGAGCTCAGGGACACTGTAATTCACAAACCTGCAGAGTTATAAATGACAGCTATCGTCCAAAAATAGACTGAAGTAAGGCTGCCAAGAGGACTTGAAAGCGGGGCAGAATTGCAGGAAATCGATTTCAGGAGGTAGACTGGAATTGCATTGAAAGCATAGGAAAAGAGGCAGAACGTCCACAATGATGCACTTGGCCAAAAAGGGCGTATGCGTTTTTTCCTGAATATATTCAGGAAAAAACGCATACGCCCTTTTTGGCCAACCAAGCAAGCTTGCAAAGGAAATCTGCACTACAATGAAGTCTCACTTCCCCCTGGTCAAAAGGGCCATCTGAAAAAAGTGTAAAATCCAGAAAGGCAGGACAGGCCATGGAGAACTGGGAGCCTTGTTATGCTGATGGGCGGGATGTAAATTGCCACCAGACACTCGGGAGAAGTGTATGGTGTTTCCTGAAACATCTAAAAAACAAAGCAACAGAGCCTAGGGCACTTCCACTTATGTTCCTATAGCTTAGGGAAATTAAAATCAAAAAGACACAGCCACCCCAAAGTTTGGGACGCCTCTGTTTACAAGAACCTCGTTTACAGTACAAGTTCAACATCGCAGAAAGTGAAAAATGGATAAAGAAGTTGTGGTATTTACTTACAAAGCAATATCACTCAGCAATGAAATCTATGTCATCAGGCCCTTAGCATCACAATGAGTGGATTCAGGTATGATGATTCTAACTGAAATAAGTCACACAGAAAAAGAAACATCATAAGATATCAGTAATACACGGAATGTAAACTTGGCTACACAGGAACTGAATTACAGAACAGAACAGGGTCTCAAATTTAGAAAACCAACTTATGCTTGCTTAAGGGTAAAGGTGAGTTGGGGTGCTGCATAAAACCAGAGATTGAAATGAGCACAGATAAAGTTCCTTAAGTCAAATATGGAATAGACAAGAGCTACTCCTTGCTCAACGAAATGGACTCAACACCGCATATTAAACGCCTAAGAATGTACCTGACTAGTAATTATCATAAAACCTATGGATTGCTATGTCTCCAAAAGAGAATCAAGCATGTGTACAGGGGCATAAACGCAGTAGTGATAGGATTGGAGAGGTTCGGTGAGCAAATGAAGAACCTTTGAAGTCATATTGCATGGTACCCATTCCACAGGTCTCAACTCTCCAGGTTTAAGGTATTCTTCCTTCAGCTAAAACATGCATGTGGAACCCAAGTATGATCAACCATGTGAACGGGAGACGTGTTCAAATATGTCTCAGTTTTCCTCCCCTGGTACTCGGGTGCAACAGTCCAGACGCTTTACTAACACTCTCCCCACTTGGAGAGTCAGCGCCTTTAACCTCCTGTTTGGCCCAGTTTGCAATTTCTGCGGAAGATGAACAGGAATAGCGAGAACCAATGAGAGGCTAGCTGGAGGTGTCTGGACGGGCCAATTTAACTCTCATTTCCCACCAGGAAAAGGAAATAACCAAAGGCTCAGCGTGCCGTGCCGGAACCAGATTAGGGCCTGAAGCCATCCTGCGGTGTTGCGGCCAGGTCACAAGAAAGCGAGTTGAAGAAAGGAGCTCAGGGGCACTGTAATTCACAAACCTGCAGAGTTATAAATGACAGCTATCATCCAAAAATAGACTGAAGTAAGGCTGCCAAGAGGACTTGAAAGCGAGGCAGAATTGCAGGAAACCGATTTCAGGAGGTAGACTGGAATTGCATTGAAAGCATAGGAAAAGAGGCAGAACGTCCACAATGATGCACTTGGCCAAAAAGGGCGTATGCGTTTTTTCCTGAATATATTCAGGAAAAAACGCATACGCCCTTTTTGGCCAACCAAGCAAGCTTGCAAAGGAAATCTGCACTACAATGAAGTCTCACTTCCCCCTGGTCAAAAGGGCCATCTGAAAAAAGTGTAAAATCCATAAAGGCAGGACAGTCCATGGAGAACTGGGAGCCTTGTTATGCTGATGGGCGGGATGTAAATTGCCAACAACCACTCGGGAGAAGTGTATGGTGTTTCCTGAAACATCTAAAAAACAAAGCAACAGAACCTAGGGCACTTCCACTTATGGTCCTATAGCTTAGGGAAATTAAAATCAAAAAGACACAGCCACCCCAAAGTTTGGGACGCCTCTGTTTACAAGAACCTCGTTTACAGTACAAGTTCAACATCGCAGAAAGTGAAAAATGGATAAAGAAGTTGTGGTATTTACTTACAAAGCAATATCACTCAGCAATGAAATCTGTGTCATCAGGCCCTTAGCAGCATAATGAGTGGATTCAGGTACGATGATTCTAACTGAAATAAGTCACACAGAAAAAGAAACATCATAAGATATCACTAATACACGGAATGTAAACTTGGCTACACAGGAACTGAATTACAGAACAGAACAGGGTCTCAAATTTAGAAAACCAACTTATGCTTGCTTAAGGGTAAAGGTGAGTTGGGGTGCTGCATAAAACCAGAGATTGAAATGAGCACAGATAAAGTTCCTTAAGTCAAATATGGAATAGACAAGAGCTAATCCTTGCTCAACGAAATGGACTCAACACCGCATATTAAACGCCTAAGAATGTACCTGACTAGTAATTATCGTAAAACCTATGGATTGCTATGTCTCCAAAACAGAATCAAGTATGTGTACAGGGGCATAAACGCAGTAGTGATAGGAATGTAGAGGTTCGGTGAGCAAATGAAGAACCCTTGAAGTCATATTGCATGGTACCCATTACACGGGTCTGAACTCTCCAGGTTTAAGGTATTCTTCCTTCAGCTAAAACATGCATGTGGAACCCAAGTATGATCAACCATGTGAACGGGAGACGTGTTCAAATATGTCTCAGTTTTCCTCCCCTGGTACTCGGGTGCAACATTCCAGACGCTTTACTAACACTCTCCCCACTTGGAGAGTCAGCGCCTTTAACCTCCTGTTTGGCCCAGTTTGCAATTTCTGCGGAAGATGAACAGGAATAGCGAGAACCAATGAGAGGCTAGCTGGAGGTGTCTGGACGGGCAAATTTAACTCTCATTTCCCACCAGGAAAAGGAAATAACCAAAGGCTCAGCGTGCCGTGCCGGAACCAGATTAGGGCCTGAAGCCATCCTGCGGTGTTGCGGCCAGGTCACAAGAAAGCGAGTTGAAGAAAGGAGCTCAGGGGCACTGTAATTCACAAACCTGCAGAGTTATAAATGACAGCTATCGTCCAAAAATAGACTGAAGTAAGGCTGCCAAGAGGACTTGAAAGCGAGGCAGAATTGCAGGAAACCGATTTCAGGAGGTAGACTGGAATTGCATTGAAAGCATAGGAAAAGAGGCAGAACGTCCACAATGATGCACTTGGCCAAAAAGGGCGTATGCGTTTTTTCCTGAATATATTCAGGAAAAAACGCATACGCCCTTTTTGGCCAACCAAGCAAGCTTGCAAAGGAAATCTGCACTACAATGAAGTCTCACTTCCCCCCGGTCAAAAGGGCCATCTGAAAAAAGTGTAAAATCCAGAAAGGCAGGACAGTCCATGGAGAACTGGGAGCCTTGTTATGCTGATGGGCGGGATGTAAATTGCCAACAACCACTCGGGAGAAGTGTATGGTGTTTCCTGAAACATCTAAAAAACAAAGCAACAGAACCTAGGGCACTTCCACTTATGGTCCTATAGCTTAGGGAAATTAAAATCAAAAAGACACAGCCACCCCAAAGTTTGGGACGCCTCTGTTTACAAGAAACTCGTTTACAGTACAAGTTCAACATCGCAGAAAGTGAAAAATGGATAAAGAAGTTGTGGTAGTTACTTACAAAGCAATATCACTCAGCAATGAAATCTGTGTCATCAGGCCCTTAGCAGCACAATGAGTGGATTCAGGTATGATGATTCTAACTGAAGTAAGTCACACAGAAAAAGAAACATCATACGATATCACTAATACACGGAATCTAACCTTGGCTACACAGGAACTGAATTACAGAACAGAACAGGGTCTCAAATTTAGAAAACCAACTTATGCTTGCTTAAGGGGAAAGGTGAGTTAGGGTGCTGCATAAAACCGGAGATTGAAATGAGCACAGATAAAGTTCCTTAAGTCAAATATGGAATAGACAAGAGCTACTCCTTGCTCAACGAAATGGACTCAACACCGCATATTAAACGCCTAAGAATGTACCTGACTAGTAAGTATCTTAAAACCTATGGATTGCTATGTCTCTGAAAGAGAATCAAGCATGTGTACAGGGGCATAAACGCAGCAGTGATAGGATTGGAGAGGTTCGGTGAGCAAATGAAGACCCTTTGAAGTCATATTGCATGGTACCCATTCCACGGGTCTCAACTCTCCAGGTTTAAGGTATTCTTCCTTCAGCTAAAACATGCATGTGGAACCCAAGTATGATCAACCATGTGAACGGGAGACGTGTTCAAATATGTCTCAGTTTTCCTCCCCTGGTACTCGGGTGCGACATTCCAGACGCTTTACTAACACTCTCCCCACTTGGAGAGTCAGCGCCTTTAACTTCCTGTTTGGCCCAGTTTGCAATTTCTGCGGAAGATGAACAGGAATAAAAAACGCATACGCCCTTTTTGGCCAACCAAGCAAGCTTGCAAAGGAAATCTGCACTACAATGAAGTCTCTCTTCCCCCCGGTCAAAAGGGCCATCTGAAAAAAGTGTAAAATCCAGAAAGGCAGGACAGGCCATGGAGAACTGGGAGCCTTGTTATGCTGATGGGTGGGATGTAAATTGCCAATAGACACTCGGGAGAAGTGTATGGTGTTTCCTGAAACATCTAGAAAACAAAGCAACAGAACCTAGTGCACTTCCACTTATGGTCCTATAGCTTAGGGAAATTAAAATCAAAAAGACACAGCCACCCCAAAGTTTGGAACGGCTCTGTTTACAAGAACCTCGTTTACAGTACAAGTTCAACATCGCAGAAAGTGAAAAATGGATAAAGAAGTTGTGGTATTTACTTACAAAGCAATATCACTCAGCAATGAAATCTGTGTCATCAGGCCCTTAGCAGCACAATGAGTGGATTCAGGTATGATGATTCTAACTGAAGTAAGTCACACAGAAAAAGAAACATCATAAGATATCAGTAATACACGGAATGTAAACTTGGCTACACAGGAACTGAATTACAGAACAGAACAGGGTCTCAAATTTAGAAAACCAACTATGCTTGCTTAAGGATAAAGGTGAGTTGGGGTGCTGCATAAAACCAGAGATTGAAATGAGCACAGATAAAGTTCCTTAAGTCAAATATGGAATAGACAAGAGCTACTCCTTGCTCAACGAAATGGACTCAACACCGCATATTAAACGCCTAAGAATGTGCCTGACTAGTAAGTATCTTAAAACCTATGGACTGCTATGTCTCCGAAAGAGAATCAAGCATGTGTACAGGGGCATAAACGCAGCAGTGATAGGATTGGAGAGGTTCGGTGAGCAAATGAAGACCCTTTGAAGTCATATTGCATGGTACCCATTCCACGGGTCTCAACTCTCCAGGTTTAAGGTATTCTTCCTTCAGCTAAAACATGCATGTGGAACCCAAGTATGATCAACCATGTGAACGGGAGACGTGTTCAAATATGTCTCAGTTTTCCTCCCCTGGTACTCAGGTGCAACATTCCAGACGCTTTACTAACACTCTCCCCACTTGGAGAGTCAGCGCCTTTAACCTCCTGTTCGGCCCAGTTTGCAATTTCTGCGGAAGATGAACAGGAATAGCGAGAACCAATGAGAGACTAGCTGGAGGTGACTGGACGGGCAAATTTAACTCTCATTTCCCACCAGGAAGAGGAAATAACCAAAGGCTCAGCGTGCCGTGCCGGAACCAGATTAGGGCCTGAAGCCATCCTGCGGTGTTGCGGCCAGGTCACAAGAAAGCAAGTTGAAGAAAGGAGCTCAGGGGCACTGTAATTCTCAAACCTGCAGAGTTATAAATAACAGCTATCATCCAAAAATAGACTGAAGTAAGGCTGCCAAGAGGACTTGAAAGCGGGGCAGAATTGCAGGAAATCGATTTCAGGAGGTAGACTGGAATTGCACTGAAAGCATAGGAAAAGAGGCAGAACGTCCACAATGATGCACTTGGCCAAAAAGGGCGTATGCGTTTTTTCCTGAATATATTCAGGAAAAAACGCATACGCCCTTTTTGGCCAACCAAGCAAGCTTGCAAAGGAAATCTGCACTACAATGAAGTCTCACTTCCCCCCGGTCAAAAGGGCCATCTGAAAACAGTGTAAAATCCAGAAAGGCAGGACAGGCCATGGAGAACTGGGAGCCTTGTTATGCTGATGGGCGGGATGTAAATTGCCAACAACCACTCGGGAGAAGTGTATGGTGTTTCCTGAAACATCTAAAAAACAAAGCAACAGAACCTAGGGCACTTCCACTTATGGTCCTATAGCTTAGGGAAATTAAAATCAAAAAGACACAGCCACCCCAAAGTTTGGAACGGCTCTGTTTACAAGAACCTCGTTTACAGTACAAGTTCAACATCGCAGAAAGTGAAAAATGGATAAAGAAGTTGTGGTATTCACTTACAAAGCAATATCACTCAGCAATGAAATCTATGTCATCAGGCCCTTAGCATCACAATGAGTGGATTCAGGTATGATGATTCTAACTGAAATAAGTCACACAGAAAAAGAAACATCATAAGATATCAGTAATACACGGAATGTAAACTTGGCTACACAGGAACTGAATTACAGAACAGAACAGGGTCTCAAATTTAGAAAACCAACTTATGCTTGCTTAAGGGTAAAGGTGAGTTGGGGTGCTGCATAAAACCAGAGATTGAA
Source organism: Stenella coeruleoalba (assembly GCF_951394435.1). Classification (NCBI taxonomy): domain Eukaryota; kingdom Metazoa; phylum Chordata; class Mammalia; order Artiodactyla; family Delphinidae; genus Stenella; species Stenella coeruleoalba. The sequence continues at coordinate 22,298,146 of NC_137151.1, forward strand.
ATGAGCACAAATAAAGTTCCTTAAGTCAAATATGGAATAGACAAGAGCTACTCCTTGCTCAACGAAATGGACTCAACACCACATATTAAACGCCTAAGAATGTACCTGACTAGTAAGTATCGTAAAACCTATGGATTGCTATGTCTCCAAAAGAGAATCAAGCATGTGTACAGGGGCATAAACGCAGCAGTGATAGGATTGGAGAGGTTCGGTGAGCAAATGAAGACCCTTTGAAGTCATATTGCATGGTACCCATTACACGGGTCTCAACTCTCGAGGTTTAAGGTATTCTTCCTTCAGCTAAAACATGCATGTGGAACGCAAGTATGATCAACCATGTGAACGGGAGACGTGTTCAAATATGTCTCAGTTTTCCTCCCCTGGTACTCGGGTGCAACATTCCAGATGCTTTACTAACACTCTCCTCACTTGGAGAGTCAGCGCCTTTAACCTCCTGTTTGGCCCAGTTTGCAATTTCTGCGGAAGATGAACAGGAATAAAAAACGCATACGCCCTTTTTGGCCAACCAAGCAAGCTTGCAAAGGAAATCTGCACTACAATGAAGTCTCACTTCCCCCCGGTCAAAAGGGCCATCTGAAAAAAGTGTAAAATCCAGAAAGGCAGGACAGGCCATGGAGAACTGGGAGCCTTGTTATGCTGATGGGCGGGATGTAAATTGCCAACAGACACTCGGGAGAAGTGTATGGTGTTTCCTGAAACATCTAAAAAACAAAGCAACAGAACCTAGGGCACTTCCACTTATGGTCCTTTAGCTTAGGGAAATTAAAATCAAAAAGACACAGCCACCCCAAAGTTTGGAACGGCTCTGTTTACAAGAACCTCGTTTACAGTACAAGTTCAACATCGCAGAAAGTGAAAAATGGATAAAGAAGTTGTGGTATTCACTTACAAAGCAATATCACTCAGCAATGAAATCTATGTCATCAGGCCCTTAGCAGCACAATGAGTGGATTCAGGTATGATGATTCTAACTGAAATAAGTCACACAGAAAAAGAAACATCATAAGCTATCAGTAATACACGGAATGGAAACTTGGCTACACAGGAACAGAATTACAGAACAGAACAGGGTCTCAAATTTAGAAAACCAACTTATGCTTGCTTAAGGGTAAAGGTGAGTTGGGGTGCTGCATAAACCAGAGATTGAAATGAGCACAGATAAAGTTCCTTAAGCCAAATATGGAATAGACTAGAGCTACTCCTTGCTCAACGAAATGGACTCAACACCGCATATTAAACGCCTAAGAATGTACCTGACTTGTAAGTATCTTAAAACCTATGGATAGCTATGTCTCCAAAAGAGAATCAAGCATGTGTACAGGGGCATAAACGCAGCAGTGATAAGATTGGAGAGGTTCGGTGAGCAAATGAAGACCCTTTGAAGTCATATTGCATGGTACCCATTCCACGGGTTTCAACTACCCAGGTTTAAGGTATTCTTCCTTCAGCTAAAACATGCATGTGGAACCTAGAGTATGATCAACCATGTGATCGGGAGACGTGTTCAAATATGTCTCAGTTTTCCTCCCCTGGTACTCGGGTGCAACATTCCAGACGCTTTACTAACACTCTCCCCACTTGGAGAGTCAGCGCCTTTAACCTCCTGTTTGGCCCACTTTGCAATTTCTGCGGAAGATGAACAGGAATAGCGAGAACCAATGAGAGGCTAGCTGGAGGTGTCTGGACGGGCAAATTTAACTCTCATTTCCCACCAGGAAGAGGAAATAACCAAAGGCTCAGCGTGCCGTACCGGAACCAGATTAGGGCCTGAAGCCATCCTGCGGTGTTGCGGCCAGCTCAAAAGAAAGCGAGTTGAAGAAAGGAGCTCAGGGGCACTGTAATTCACAAACCTGCAGAGTTATAAATGACAGCTATCGTCCAAAAATAGACTGAAGTAAGGCTGCCAAGAGGACTTGAAAGCGGGGCAGAATTGCAGGAAACCGATTTCAGGAGGTAGACTGGAATTGCATTGAAAGCATAGGAAAAGAGGCAGAACGTCCACAATGATGCACTTGGCCAAAAAGGGCGTATGCGTTTTTTCCTGAATATATTCAGGAAAAAACGCATACGCCCTTTTTGGCCAACCAAGCAAGCTTGCAAAGGAAATCTGCACTACAATGAAGTCTCACTTCCCCCCGGTCAAAAGGGCCATCTGAAAAAAGTGTAAAATCCAGAAAGGCAGGACAGGCCATGGAGAACTGGGAGCCTTGTTATGCTGATGGGCGGGATGTAAATTGCCAACAGACACTCGGGAGAAGTGTATGGTGTTTCCTGAAACATCTAAAAAACAAAGCAACAGAGCCTAGGGCACTGCCACTTATGGTCTTATAGCTTAGGGAAATTAAAATCAAAAAGACACAGCCACCCCAAAGTTTGGGACGCCTCTGTTTACAAGAACCTCGTTTACAGTACAAGTTCAACATCGCAGAAAGTGAAAAATGGATAAAGAAGTTGTGGTATTTACTTACAAAGCAATATCACTCAGCAATGAAATCTATGTCATCAGGGCCTTAGCATCACAATGAGTGGATTCAGGTATGATGATTCTAACTGAAATAAGTCACACAGAAAAAGAAACATCATAAGATATCAGTAATACACGGAATGTAAACTTGGCTACACAGGAACTGAATTACAGAACAGAACAGGGTCTCAAATTTAGAAAACCAACTTATGCTTGCTTAAGGGTAAAGGTGAGTTGGGGTGCTGCATAAAACCAGAGATTGAAATGAGCACAGATAAAGTTCCTTAAGCCAAATATGGAATAGACAAGAGCTACTCCTTGCTCAACGAAATGGACTCAACACCGCATATTAAACGCCTAAGAATGTACCTGACTAGTAAGTATCGTAAAACCTATGGATTGCTATTTCTCCAAAAGAGAATCAAGCATGTGTACAGGGGCATAAACGCAGCAGTGATAGGATTGGAGAGGTTCGGTGAGCAAATGAAGACCCTTTGAAGTCATATTGCATGGTACCCATTCCACGGGTCTCAACTCTCCAGGTTTAAGGTATTCTTCCTTCAGCTAAAACATGCATGTGGAACCCAAGTATGATCAACCATGTGAACGGGAGACGTGTTCAAATATGTCTCAGTTTTCCTCCCCTGGTACTCGGGTGCAACATTCCAGACGCTTTACTAACACTCTCCCCACTTGGAGAGTCAGCGCCTTTAACCTCCTGTTTGGCCCAGTTTGCAATTTCTGCGGAAGATGAACAGGAATAGCGAGAACCAATGAGAGGCTAGCTGGAGGTGTCTGGACGGGCAAATTTAACTCTCATTTCCCACGAGGAAGAGGAAATAACCAAAGGCTCAGCGTGCCGTACCGGAACCAGATTAGGGCCTGAAGCCATCCTGCGGTGTTGCGGCCAGCTCAAAAGAAAGCGAGTTGAAGAAAGGAGCTCAGGGGCACTGTAATTCACAAACCTGCAGAGTTATAAATGACAGCTATCATCCAAAAATAGACTGAAGTAAGGCTGCCAAGAGGACTTGAAAGCAGGGCAGAATTGCAGGAAACCGATTTCAGGAGGTAGACTGGAATTGCATTGAAAGCATAGGAAAAGAGGCAGAACGTCCACAATGATGCACTTGGCCAAAAAGGGCGTATGCGTTTTTTCCTGAATATATTCAGGAAAAAACGCATACGCCCTTTTTGGCCAACCAAGCAAGCTTGCAAAGGAAATCTGCACTACAATGAAGTCTCACTTCCCCCCGGTCAAAAGGGCCATCTGAAAAAAGTGTAAAATCCAGAAAGGCAGGACAGGCCATGGAGAACTGGGAGCCTTGTTATGCTGATGGGCGGGATGTAAATTGCCAACAGACACTCGGGAGAAGTGTATGGTGTTTCCTGAAACATCTAAAAAACAAAGCAACAGAGCCTAGGGCACTGCCACTTATGGTCTTATAGCTTAGGGAAATTAAAATCAAAAAGACACAGCCACCCCAAAGTTTGGGACGCCTCTGTTTACAAGAACCTCGTTTACAGTACAAGTTCAACATCGCAGAAAGTGAAAAATGGATAAAGAAGTTGTGGTATTTACTTACAAAGCAATATCACTCAGCAATGAAATCTATGTCATCAGGGCCTTAGCATCACAATGAGTGGATTCAGGTATGATGATTCTAACTGAAATAAGTCACACAGAAAAAGAAACATCATAAGATATCAGTAATACACGGAATGTAAACTTGGCTACACAGGAACTGAATTACAGAACAGAACAGGGTCTCAAATTTAGAAAACCAACTTATGCTTGCTTAAGGGTAAAGGTGAGTTGGGGTGCTGCATAAAACCAGAGATTGAAATGAGCACAGATAAAGTTCCTTAAGCCAAATATGGAATAGACAAGAGCTACTCCTTGCTCAACGAAATGGACTCAACACCGCATATTAAACGCCTAAGAATGTACCTGACTAGTAAGTATCGTAAAACCTATGGATTGCTATTTCTCCAAAAGAGAATCAAGCATGTGTACAGGGGCATAAACGCAGCAGTGATAGGATTGGAGAGGTTCGGTGAGCAAATGAAGACCCTTTGAAGTCATATTGCATGGTACCCATTCCACGGGTCTCAACTCTCCAGGTTTAAGGTATTCTTCCTTCAGCTAAAACATGCATGTGGAACCCAAGTATGATCAACCATGTGAACGGGAGACGTGTTCAAATATGTCTCAGTTTTCCTCCCCTGGTACTCGGGTGCAACATTCCAGACGCTTTACTAACACTCTCCCCACTTGGAGAGTCAGCGCCTTTAACCTCCTGTTTGGCCCAGTTTGCAATTTCTGCGGAAGATGAACAGGAATAGCGAGAACCAATGAGAGGCTAGCTGGAGGTGTCTGGACGGGCAAATTTAACTCTCATTTCCCACGAGGAAGAGGAAATAACCAAAGGCTCAGCGTGCCGTACCGGAACCAGATTAGGGCCTGAAGCCATCCTGCGGTGTTGCGGCCAGCTCAAAAGAAAGCGAGTTGAAGAAAGGAGCTCAGGGGCACTGTAATTCACAAACCTGCAGAGTTATAAATGACAGCTATCGTCCAAAAATAGACTGAAGTAAGGCTGCCAAGAGGACTTGAAAGCGGGGCAGAATTGCAGGAAACCGATTTCAGGAGGTAGACTGAAATTGCATTGAAAGCATAGGAAAAGAGGCAGAACGTCCACAATGATGCACTTGGCCAAAAAGGGCGTATGCGTTTTTTCCTGAATATATTCAGGAAAAAACGCATACGCCCTTTTTGGCCAACCAAGCAAGCTTGCAAAGGAAATCTGCACTACAATGAAGTCTCACTTCCCCCCGGTCAAAAGGGCCATCTGAAAAAAGTGTAAAATCCAGAAAGGCAGGACAGGCCATGGAGAACTGGGAGCCTTGTTATGCTGATGGGCGGGATGTAAATTGCCAACAACCACTCGGGAGAAGTGTATGGTGTTTCCTGAAACATCTAAAAAACAAAGCAACAGAGCCTAGGGCACTGCCACTTATGGTCCTATAGCTTAGGGAAATTAAAATCAAAAAGACACAGCCACCCCAAAGTTTGGGACGCCTCTGTTTACAAGAACCTCGTTTACAGTACAAGTTCAACATCGCAGAAAGTGAAAAATGGATAAAGAAGTTGTGGTATTTACTTACAAAGCAATATCACTCAGCAATGAAATCTATGTCATCAGGCCCTTAGCAGCACAATGAGTGGATTCAGGTATGATGATTCTAACTGAAGTAAGTCACACAGAAAAAGAAACATCATAAGATATCAGTAATACACGGAATGTAAACTTGGCTACACAGGAACTGAATTACAGAACAGAACAGGGTCTCAAATTTAGAAAAACAACTTATGCTTGCTTAAGGTTAAAGGTGAGTTGGGGTGCTGCATAAAACCAGAGATTGAAATGAGAACAGATAAAGTTCCTTAAGCCAAATATGGAATAGACAAGAGCTACTCCTTGCTCAACGAAATGGACTCAACACCGCATATTAAACGCCTAAGAATGTACCTGACTTGTAACTATCTTAAAACCTATGGATTGCTATGTCTCCGAAAGAGAATCAAGCATGTGTACAGGGGCATAAACGCAGCAGTGATAGGATTGGAGAGGTTCGGTGAGCAAATGAAGACCCTTTGAAGTCATATTGCATGGTACCCATTCCACGGGTTTCAACTACCCAGGTTTAAGGTATTCTTCCTTCAGCTAAAACATGCATGTGGAACCTAGAGTATGATCAACCATGTTATCGGGAGACGTGTTCACATATGTCTCAGTTTTCCTCCCCTGGTACTCGGGTGCAACATTCCAGACGCTTTACTAACACTCTCCCCACTTGGAGAGTCAGTCCCTTTAACCTCCTGTTTGGCCCAGTTTGCAATTTCTGCGGAAGATGAACAGGAATAGCGAGAACCAATGAGAGGCTAGCTGGAGGTGTCTGGACGGGCAAATTTAACTCTCATTTCCCACCAGGAAGAGGAATTAACCAAAGGCTCAGCATGCCGGGCCGGATCCAGATTAGGGCCTGAAGCCATCCTGCGGTGTTGCGGCCAGCTCACAAGAAAGCGAGTTGAAGAAAGGAGCTCAGGGGCACTGTAATTCACAAACCTGCAGAGTTATAAATGACAGCTATCGTCCAAAAATAGACTGAAGTAAGGCTGCCAAGAGGACTTGAAAGCGGGGCAGAATTGCAGGAAACCGATTTCAGGAGGTAGACTGGAATTGCATTGAAAGCATAGGAAAAGAGGCAGAACGTCCACAATGATGCACTTGGCCAAAAAGGGCGTATGCGTTTTTTCCTGAATATATTCAGGAAAAAACGCATACGCACTTTTTGGCCAACCAAGCAAGCTTGCAAAGGAAATCTGCACTACAATGAAGTCTCACTTCCCCCCGGTCAAAAGGGCCATCTGAAAAATGTGTAAAATCCAGAAAGGCAGGACAGGCCATGGAGAACTGGGAGCCTTGTTATGCTGATGGGCGGGATGTAAATTGCCAACAGACACTCGGGAGAAGTGTATGGTGTTTCCTGAAACATCTAAAAAACAAAGCAACAGAGCCTAGGGCACTGCCACTTATGGTCCTATAGCTTAGGGAAATTAAAATCAAAAAGACACAGCCACCCCAAAGTTTGGGACGCCTCTGTTTACAAGAACCTCGTTTACAGTACAAGTTCAACATCGCAGAAAGTGAAAAATGGATAAAGAAGTTGTGGTATTTACTTACAAAGCAATATCACTCAGCAATGAAATCTATGTCATCAGGCCCTTAGCATCACAATGAGTGGATTCAGGTATGATGATTCTAACTGAAATAAGTCACACAGAAAAAGAAACATCATAAGATATCAGTAATACACGGAATGTAAACTTGGCTACACAGGAAATGAATTACAGAACAGAACAGGGTCTCAAATTTAGAAAACTAACTATGCTTGCTTAAGGGTAAAGGTGAGTTGGGGTGCTGCATAAAACCAGAGATTGAAATGAGCACAGATAAAGTTCCTTAAGTCAAATATGGAATAGACAAGAGCTACTCCTTGCTCAACGAAATGGACTCAACACCCCATATTAAACGCCTAAGAATGTACCTGACTAGTAAGTATCTTAAAACCTATGGATTGCTATGTCTCCGAAAGAGAATCAAGCATGTGTACAGGGGCATAAACGCAGCAGTGATAGGATTGGAGAGGTTCGGTGAGCAAATGAAGACCCTTTGAAGTCATATTGCATGGTACCCATTACACGGGTCTTAACTCTCCAGGTTTAAGGTATTCTTCCTTCAGCTAAAACATGCATGTGGAACCCAAGTATGATCAACCATGTGAACGGGAGACGTGTTCAAATATGTCTCAGTTTTCCTCCCCTGGTACTCGGGTGCAACATTCCAGACGCTTTACTAACACTCTCCCCACTTGGAGAGTCAGCGCCTTTAACCTACTGTTTGGCCCAGTTTGCAATTTCTGCGGAAGATGAACAGAAATAGCGAGAACCAATGAGAGACTAGCTGGAGGTGTCTGGACGGGCAAATTTAACTCTCATTTCCCACCAGGAAGAGGAAATAACCAAAGGCTCAGCGTGCTGTACCGGAACCAGATTAGGGCCTGAAGCCATCCTGCGGTGTTGCGGCCAGGTCACAAGAAAGCGAGTTGAAGAAAGGAGCTCAGGGGCACTGTAATTCACAAACCTGCAGAGTTATAAATGACAGCTATCGTCCAAAAATAGACTGAAGTAAGGCTGCCAAGAGGACTTGAATGCGGGGCAGAATTGCAGGAAACCGATTTCAGGAGGTAGACTGGAATTGCATTGAAAGCATAGGAAAAGAGGCAGAACGTCCACAATGATGCACTTGGCCAAAAAGGGCGTATGCGTTTTTTCCTGAATATATTCAGGAAAAAACGCATACGCCCTTTTTGGCCAACCAAGCAAGCTTGCAAAGGAAATCTGCACTACAATGAAGTCTCACTTCCCCCCGGTCAAAAGGGCCATCTGAAAAAATTGTAAAATCCAGAAAGGCAGGACAGGCCATGGAGAACTGGGAGCCTTGTTATGCTGATGGGCGGGATGTAAATTGCCAACAACCACTCGGGAGAAGTGTATGGTGTTTCCTGAAACATCTAAAAAACAAAGCAACAGAACCTAGGGCACTTCCACTTATGGTCCTATAGCTTAGGGAAATTAAAATCAAAAAGACACAGCCACCCCAAAGTTTAGAACGGCTCTGTTTACAAGAACCTCGTTTACAGTACAAGTTCAACATCGCAGAAAGTGAAAAATGGAAAGAAGTTGTGGTATTTACTTACAAAGCAATATCACTCAGCAATGAAATCTGTGTCATCAGGCCCTTAGCAGCACAATGAGTGGATTCAGGTATGATGATTCTAACTGAAGTAAGTCACACAGAAAAAGAAACATCATAAGATATCAGTAATACACGGAATGTAAACTTGGCTACACAGGAACTGAATTACAGAACAGAACAGGGTCTCAAATTTAGAAAACCAACTTATTCTTGCTTAAGGGTAAAGGTGAGTTGGGGTGCAGCATAAAACCAGAGACTGAAATGAGCACAGATAAAGTTCCTTAAGCCAAATATGGAATAGACAAGAGCTACTCCTTGGTCAAAGAAATGGACTCAACACCGCATATTAAACGCCTAAGTATGTACCTGACTAGTAAGTATCTTAAAACCTATGGATTGCTATGTCTCCGAAAGAGAATCAAGCATGTGTACAGGGGCATAAACGCAGCAGTGATAGGATTGGAGAGGTTCGGTGAGCAAATGAAGACCCTTTGAAGTCATATTGCATGGTACCCATTCCACGGGTTTCAACTACCCAGGTTTAAGGTATTCTTCCTTCAGCTAAAACATGCATGTGGAACCTAGAGTATGATCAACCATGTGATGGGGAGACGTGTTCAAATATGTCTCAGTTTTCCTCCCCTGGTACTCGGGTGCAACATTCCAGACGCTTTACTAACACTCTCCCCACTTGGAGAGTCAGTCCCTTTAACCTCCTGTTTGGCCCAGTTTGCAATTTCTGCGGAAGATGAACAGGAATAGCGAGAACCAATGAGAGGCTAGCTGGAGGTGTCTGGACGGGCAAATTTAACTCTCATTTCCCACCAGGAAGAGGAAATAACCAAAGGCTCAGCGTGCCGTACCGGAACCAGATTAGGGCCTGAAGCCATCCTGCGGTGTTGCGGCCAGCTCAAAAGAAAGCGAGTTGAAGAAAGGAGCTCAGGGGCACTGTAATTCACAAACCTGCAGAGTTATAAATGACAGCTATCGTCCAAAAATAGACTGAAGTAAGGCTGCCAAGAGGACTTGAAAGCGGGGCAGAATTGCAGGAAACCGATTTCAGGAGGTAGACTGAAATTGCATTGAAAGCATAGGAAAAGAGGCAGAACGTCCACAATGATGCACTTGGCCAAAAAGGGCGTATGCGTTTTTTCCTGAATATATTCAGGAAAAAACGCATACGCCCTTTTTGGCCAACCAAGCAAGCTTGCAAAGGAAATCTGCACTACAATGAAGTCTCACTTCCCCCCGGTCAAAAGGGCCATCTGAAAAAAGTGTAAAATCCAGAAAGGCAGGACAGGCCATGGAGAACTGGGAGCCTTGTTATGCTGATGGGCGGGATGTAAATTGCCAACAACCACTCGGGAGAAGTGTATGGTGTTTCCTGAAACATCTAAAAAACAAAGCAACAGAGCCTAGGGCACTGCCACTTATGGTCCTATAGCTTAGGGAAATTAAAATCAAAAAGACACAGCCACCCCAAAGTTTGGGACGCCTCTGTTTACAAGAACCTCGTTTACAGTACAAGTTCAACATCGCAGAAAGTGAAAAATGGATAAAGAAGTTGTGGTATTTACTTACAAAGCAATATCACTCAGCAATGAAATCTATGTCATCAGGCCCTTAGCATCACAATGAGTGGATTCAGGTATGATGATTCTAACTGAAATAAGTCACACAGAAAAAGAAACATCATAAGATATCAGTAATACACGGAATGTAAACTTGGCTACACAGGAACTGAATTACAGAACAGAACAGGGTCTCAAATTTAGAAAACCAACTTATGCTTGCTTAAGGGGAAAGGTGAGTTGGGGTGCTGCATAAAACCAGAGATTGAAATGAGCACAGATAAAGTTCCTTAAGTCAAATATGGAATAGACAAGAGCTACTCCTTGCTCAACGAAATGGACTCAACACCGCATATTAAACGTCTAAGAATGTACCTGACTAGTAAGTATCTTAAAACCTATGGATTGCTATGTCTCCGAAAGAGAATCAAGCATGTGTACAGGGGCATAAATGCAGCAGTGATAGGATTGGAGAGGTTCGGTGAGCAAATGAAGACCCTTTGAAGTCATATTGCATGGTACCCATTACACGGGTCTCAACTCTCCAGGTTTAAGGTATTCTTCCTTCAGCTAAAACATGCATGTGGAACCCAAGTATGATCAACCATGTGAACGGGAGACGTGTTCAAATATGTCTCAGTTTTCCTCCCCTGGTACTCGGGTGCAACATTCCAGACGCTTTACTAACACTCTCCCCAATTGGAGAGTCAGCGCCTTTAACCTCCTGTTTGGCCCAGTTTGCAATTTCTGCGGAAGATGAACAGAAATAGCGAGAACCAATGAGAGACTAGCTGGAGGTGTCTGGACGGGCAAATTTAACTCTCATTTCCCACCAGGAAGAGGAAATAACCAAAGGCTCAGCGTGCCGTACCGGAACCAGATTAGGGCCTGAAGCCATCCTGCGGTGTTGCGGCCAGGTCACAAGAAAGCGAGTTGAAGAAAGGAGCTCAGGGGCACTGTAATTCACAAACCTGCAGAGTTATAAATGACAGCTATCGTCCAAAAATAGACTGAAGTAAGGCTGCCAAGAGGACTTGAATGCGGGGCAGAATTGCAGGAAACCGATTTCAGGAGGTAGACTGGAATTGCATTGAAAGCATAGGAAAAGAGGCAGAACGTCCACAATGATGCACTTGGCCAAAAAGGGCGTATGCGTTTTTTCCTGAATATATTCAGGAAAAAACGCATACGCCCTTTTTGGCCAACCAAGCAAGCTTGCAAAGGAAATCTGCACTACAATGAAGTCTCACTTCCCCCCGGTCAAAAGGGCCATCTGAAAAAAGTGTAAAATCCAGAAAGGCAGGACAGGCCATGGAGAACTGGGAGCCTTGTTATGCTGATGGGCGGGATGTAAATTGCCAACAACCACTCGGGAGAAGTGTATGGTGTTTCCTGAAACATCTAAAAAACAAAGCAACAGAACCTAGGGCACTGCCACTTATGGTCCTATAGCTTAGGGAAATTAAAATCAAAAAGACACAGCCACCCCAAAGTTTGGAACGGCTCTGTTTACAAGAACCTCGTTTACAGTACAAGTTCAACATCGCAGAAAGTGAAAAATGGAAAGAAGTTGTGGTATTTACTTACAAAGCAATATCACTCAGCAATGAAATCTGTGTCATCAGGCCCTTAGCAGCACAATGAGTGGATTCAGGTATGATGATTCTAACTGAAGTAAGTCACACAGAAAAAGAAACATCATAAGATATCAGTAATACACGGAATGTAAACTTGGCTACACAGGAACTGAATTACAGAACAGAACAGGGTCTCAAATTTAGAAAACCAACTTATTCTTGCTTAAGGGTAAAGGTGAGTTGGGGTGCAGCATAAAACCAGAGACTGAAATGAGCACAGATAAAGTTCCTTAAGCCAAATATAGAATAGACAAGAGCTACTCCTTGCTCAACGAAATGGACTCAACACCGCATATTAAACGCCTAAGAATGTACCTGACTTGTAAGTATCTTAAAACATATGGATTGCTATGTCTCCGAAAGAGAATCAAGCATGTGTACAGGGGCATAAACGCAGCAGTGATAGGATTGGAGAGGTTCGGTTAGCAAATGAAGACCCTTTGAAGTCATATTGCATGGTACCCATTCCTCGGGTTTCAACTACCCAGGTTTAAGGTATTCTTCCTTCAGCTAAAACATGCATGTGGAACCTAGAGTATGATCAACCATGTGATCGGGAGACGTGTTCAAATATGTCTTAGTTTTCCTCCCCTGGTACTCGGGTGCAACATTCCAGACGCTTTACTAACACTCTCCCCACTTGGAGAGTCAGTCCCTTTAACCTCCTGTTTGGCCCAGTATGCAATTTCTGCGGAAGATGAACAGGAATAGCGAGAACCAATGAGAGGCTAGCTGGAGGTGTCTGGACGGGCAAATTTAACTCTCATTTCCCACCAGGAAGAGGAATTAACCAAAGGATCAGCATGCCGTGCCGGAACCAGATTAGGGCCTGAAGCCATCCTGCGGTGTTGCGGCCAGGTCACAAGAAAGCGAGTTGAAGAAAGGAGCTCAGGGGCACTGTAATTCACAAACCTGCAGAGTTATAAATGACAGCTATCGTCCAAAAATAGACTGAAGTAAGGCTGCCAAGAGGACTTGAAAGCGGGGCAGAATTGCAGGAAACCGATTTCAGGAGGTAGACTGGAATTGCATTGAAAGCATAGGAAAAGAGGCAGAACGTCCACAATGATGCACTTGGCCAAAAAGGGCGTATGCGTTTTTTCCTGAATATATTCAGGAAAAAACGCATACGCCCTTTTTGGCCAACCAAGCAAGCTTGCAAAGGAAATCTGCACTACAATGAAGTCTCACTCCCCCCGGTCAAAAGGGCCATCTGAAAAATGTGTAAAATCCAGAAAGGCAGGACAGGCCATGGAGAACTGGGAGCCTTGTTATGCTGATGGGCGGGATGTAAATTGCCAACAGACACTCGGGAGAAGTGTATGGTGTTTCCTGAAACATCTAAAAAACAAAGCAACAGAGCCTAGGGCACTGCCACTTATGGTCCTATAGCTTAGGGAAATTAAAATCAAAAAGACACAGCCACCCCAAAGTTTGGGACGCCTCTGTTTACAAGAACCTCGTTTACAGTACAAGTTCAACATCGCAGAAAGTGAAAAATGGATAAAGAAGTTGTGGTATTTACTTACAAAGCAATATCACTCAGCAATGAAATCTATGTCATCAGGCCCTTAGCATCACAATGAGTGGATTCAGGTATGATGATTCTAACTGAAATAAGTCACACAGAAAAAGAAACATCATAAGATATCAGTAATACACGGAATGTAAACTTGGCTACACAGGAAATGAATTACAGAACAGAACAGGGTCTCAAATTTAGAAAACTAACTATGCTTGCTTAAGGGTAAAGGTGAGTTGGGGTGCTGCATAAAACCAGAGATTGAAATGAGCACAGATAAAGTTCCTTAAGTCAAATATGGAATAGACAAGAGCTACTCCTTGCTCAACGAAATGGACTCAACACCCCATATTAAACGCCTAAGAATGTACCTGACTAGTAAGTATCTTAAAACCTATGGATTGCTATGTCTCCGAAAGAGAATCAAGCATGTGTACAGGGGCATAAACGCAGCAGTGATAGGATTGGAGAGGTTCGGTGAGCAAATGAAGACCCTTTGAAGTCATATTGCATGGTACCCATTACACGGGTCTTAACTCTCCAGGTTTAAGGTATTCTTCCTTCAGCTAAAACATGCATGTGGAACCCAAGTATGATCAACCATGTGAACGGGAGACGTGTTCAAATATGTCTCAGTTTTCCTCCCCTGGTACTCGGGTGCAACATTCCAGACGCTTTACTAACACTCTCCCCACTTGGAGAGTCAGCGCCTTTAACCTACTGTTTGGCCCAGTTTGCAATTTCTGCGGAAGATGAACAGAAATAGCGAGAACCAATGAGAGACTAGCTGGAGGTGTCTGGACGGGCAAATTTAACTCTCATTTCCCACCAGGAAGAGGAAATAACCAAAGGCTCAGCGTGCTGTACCGGAACCAGATTAGGGCCTGAAGCCATCCTGCGGTGTTGCGGCCAGGTCACAAGAAAGCGAGTTGAAGAAAGGAGCTCAGGGGCACTGTAATTCACAAACCTGCAGAGTTATAAATGACAGCTATCGTCCAAAAATAGACTGAAGTAAGGCTGCCAAGAGGACTTGAATGCGGGGCAGAATTGCAGGAAACCGATTTCAGGAGGTAGACTGGAATTGCATTGAAAGCATAGGAAAAGAGGCAGAACGTCCACAATGATGCACTTGGCCAAAAAGGGCGTATGCGTTTTTTCCTGAATATATTCAGGAAAAAACGCATACGCCCTTTTTGGCCAACCAAGCAAGCTTGCAAAGGAAATCTGCACTACAATGAAGTCTCACTTCCCCCCGGTCAAAAGGGCCATCTGAAAAAATTGTAAAATCCAGAAAGGCAGGACAGGCCATGGAGAACTGGGAGCCTTGTTATGCTGATGGGCGGGATGTAAATTGCCAACAACCACTCGGGAGAAGTGTATGGTGTTTCCTGAAACATCTAAAAAACAAAGCAACAGAACCTAGGGCACTTCCACTTATGGTCCTATAGCTTAGGGAAATTAAAATCAAAAAGACACAGCCACCCCAAAGTTTAGAACGGCTCTGTTTACAAGAACCTCGTTTACAGTACAAGTTCAACATCGCAGAAAGTGAAAAATGGAAAGAAGTTGTGGTATTTACTTACAAAGCAATATCACTCAGCAATGAAATCTGTGTCATCAGGCCCTTAGCAGCACAATGAGTGGATTCAGGTATGATGATTCTAACTGAAGTAAGTCACACAGAAAAAGAAACATCATAAGATATCAGTAATACACGGAATGTAAACTTGGCTACACAGGAACTGAATTACAGAACAGAACAGGGTCTCAAATTTAGAAAACCAACTTATTCTTGCTTAAGGGTAAAGGTGAGTTGGGGTGCAGCATAAAACCAGAGACTGAAATGAGCACAGATAAAGTTCCTTAAGCCAAATATGGAATAGACAAGAGCTACTCCTTGGTCAAAGAAATGGACTCAACACCGCATATTAAACGCCTAAGTATGTACCTGACTAGTAAGTATCTTAAAACCTATGGATTGCTATGTCTCCGAAAGAGAATCAAGCATGTGTACAGGGGCATAAACGCAGCAGTGATAGGATTGGAGAGGTTCGGTGAGCAAATGAAGACCCTTTGAAGTCATATTGCATGGTACCCATTCCACGGGTTTCAACTACCCAGGTTTAAGGTATTCTTCCTTCAGCTAAAACATGCATGTGGAACCTAGAGTATGATCAACCATGTGATGGGGAGACGTGTTCAAATATGTCTCAGTTTTCCTCCCCTGGTACTCGGGTGCAACATTCCAGACGCTTTACTAACACTCTCCCCACTTGGAGAGTCAGTCCCTTTAACCTCCTGTTTGGCCCAGTTTGCAATTTCTGCGGA
The DNA here is from genome assembly GCF_951394435.1 of Stenella coeruleoalba. Lineage (NCBI taxonomy): Eukaryota > Metazoa > Chordata > Mammalia > Artiodactyla > Delphinidae > Stenella > Stenella coeruleoalba. The sequence goes on from NC_137151.1 coordinate 22,314,006, forward strand.
AGATGAACAGGAATAGCGAGAACCAATGAGAGGCTAGCTGGAGGTGTCTGGACGGGCAAATTTAACTCTCATTTCCCACCAGGAAGAGGAAATAACCAAAGGCTCAGCGTGCCGTACCGGAACCAGATTAGGGCCTGAAGCCATCCTGCGGTGTTGCGGCCAGCTCAAAAGAAAGCGAGTTGAAGAAAGGAGCTCAGGGGCACTGTAATTCACAAACCTGCAGAGTTATAAATGACAGCTATCGTCCAAAAATAGACTGAAGTAAGGCTGCCAAGAGGACTTGAAAGCGGGGCAGAATTGCAGGAAACCGATTTCAGGAGGTAGACTGAAATTGCATTGAAAGCATAGGAAAAGAGGCAGAACGTCCACAATGATGCACTTGGCCAAAAAGGGCGTATGCGTTTTTTCCTGAATATATTCAGGAAAAAACGCATACGCCCTTTTTGGCCAACCAAGCAAGCTTGCAAAGGAAATCTGCACTACAATGAAGTCTCACTTCCCCCCGGTCAAAAGGGCCATCTGAAAAAAGTGTAAAATCCAGAAAGGCAGGACAGGCCATGGAGAACTGGGAGCCTTGTTATGCTGATGGGCGGGATGTAAATTGCCAACAACCACTCGGGAGAAGTGTATGGTGTTTCCTGAAACATCTAAAAAACAAAGCAACAGAGCCTAGGGCACTGCCACTTATGGTCCTATAGCTTAGGGAAATTAAAATCAAAAAGACACAGCCACCCCAAAGTTTGGGACGCCTCTGTTTACAAGAACCTCGTTTACAGTACAAGTTCAACATCGCAGAAAGTGAAAAATGGATAAAGAAGTTGTGGTATTTACTTACAAAGCAATATCACTCAGCAATGAAATCTATGTCATCAGGCCCTTAGCATCACAATGAGTGGATTCAGGTATGATGATTCTAACTGAAATAAGTCACACAGAAAAAGAAACATCATAAGATATCAGTAATACACGGAATGTAAACTTGGCTACACAGGAACTGAATTACAGAACAGAACAGGGTCTCAAATTTAGAAAACCAACTTATGCTTGCTTAAGGGGAAAGGTGAGTTGGGGTGCTGCATAAAACCAGAGATTGAAATGAGCACAGATAAAGTTCCTTAAGTCAAATATGGAATAGACAAGAGCTACTCCTTGCTCAACGAAATGGACTCAACACCGCATATTAAACGTCTAAGAATGTACCTGACTAGTAAGTATCTTAAAACCTATGGATTGCTATGTCTCCGAAAGAGAATCAAGCATGTGTACAGGGGCATAAATGCAGCAGTGATAGGATTGGAGAGGTTCGGTGAGCAAATGAAGACCCTTTGAAGTCATATTGCATGGTACCCATTACACGGGTCTCAACTCTCCAGGTTTAAGGTATTCTTCCTTCAGCTAAAACATGCATGTGGAACCCAAGTATGATCAACCATGTGAACGGGAGACGTGTTCAAATATGTCTCAGTTTTCCTCCCCTGGTACTCGGGTGCAACATTCCAGACGCTTTACTAACACTCTCCCCAATTGGAGAGTCAGCGCCTTTAACCTCCTGTTTGGCCCAGTTTGCAATTTCTGCGGAAGATGAACAGAAATAGCGAGAACCAATGAGAGACTAGCTGGAGGTGTCTGGACGGGCAAATTTAACTCTCATTTCCCACCAGGAAGAGGAAATAACCAAAGGCTCAGCGTGCCGTACCGGAACCAGATTAGGGCCTGAAGCCATCCTGCGGTGTTGCGGCCAGGTCACAAGAAAGCGAGTTGAAGAAAGGAGCTCAGGGGCACTGTAATTCACAAACCTGCAGAGTTATAAATGACAGCTATCGTCCAAAAATAGACTGAAGTAAGGCTGCCAAGAGGACTTGAATGCGGGGCAGAATTGCAGGAAACCGATTTCAGGAGGTAGACTGGAATTGCATTGAAAGCATAGGAAAAGAGGCAGAACGTCCACAATGATGCACTTGGCCAAAAAGGGCGTATGCGTTTTTTCCTGAATATATTCAGGAAAAAACGCATACGCCCTTTTTGGCCAACCAAGCAAGCTTGCAAAGGAAATCTGCACTACAATGAAGTCTCACTTCCCCCCGGTCAAAAGGGCCATCTGAAAAAAGTGTAAAATCCAGAAAGGCAGGACAGGCCATGGAGAACTGGGAGCCTTGTTATGCTGATGGGCGGGATGTAAATTGCCAACAACCACTCGGGAGAAGTGTATGGTGTTTCCTGAAACATCTAAAAAACAAAGCAACAGAACCTAGGGCACTGCCACTTATGGTCCTATAGCTTAGGGAAATTAAAATCAAAAAGACACAGCCACCCCAAAGTTTGGAACGGCTCTGTTTACAAGAACCTCGTTTACAGTACAAGTTCAACATCGCAGAAAGTGAAAAATGGAAAGAAGTTGTGGTATTTACTTACAAAGCAATATCACTCAGCAATGAAATCTGTGTCATCAGGCCCTTAGCAGCACAATGAGTGGATTCAGGTATGATGATTCTAACTGAAGTAAGTCACACAGAAAAAGAAACATCATAAGATATCAGTAATACACGGAATGTAAACTTGGCTACACAGGAACTGAATTACAGAACAGAACAGGGTCTCAAATTTAGAAAACCAACTTATTCTTGCTTAAGGGTAAAGGTGAGTTGGGGTGCAGCATAAAACCAGAGACTGAAATGAGCACAGATAAAGTTCCTTAAGCCAAATATAGAATAGACAAGAGCTACTCCTTGCTCAACGAAATGGACTCAACACCGCATATTAAACGCCTAAGAATGTACCTGACTTGTAAGTATCTTAAAACATATGGATTGCTATGTCTCCGAAAGAGAATCAAGCATGTGTACAGGGGCATAAACGCAGCAGTGATAGGATTGGAGAGGTTCGGTTAGCAAATGAAGACCCTTTGAAGTCATATTGCATGGTACCCATTCCTCGGGTTTCAACTACCCAGGTTTAAGGTATTCTTCCTTCAGCTAAAACATGCATGTGGAACCTAGAGTATGATCAACCATGTGATCGGGAGACGTGTTCAAATATGTCTTAGTTTTCCTCCCCTGGTACTCGGGTGCAACATTCCAGACGCTTTACTAACACTCTCCCCACTTGGAGAGTCAGTCCCTTTAACCTCCTGTTTGGCCCAGTATGCAATTTCTGCGGAAGATGAACAGGAATAGCGAGAACCAATGAGAGGCTAGCTGGAGGTGTCTGGACGGGCAAATTTAACTCTCATTTCCCACCAGGAAGAGGAATTAACCAAAGGATCAGCATGCCGTGCCGGAACCAGATTAGGGCCTGAAGCCATCCTGCGGTGTTGCGGCCAGGTCACAAGAAAGCGAGTTGAAGAAAGGAGCTCAGGGGCACTGTAATTCACAAACCTGCAGAGTTATAAATGACAGCTATCGTCCAAAAATAGACTGAAGTAAGGCTGCCAAGAGGACTTGAAAGCGGGGCAGAATTGCAGGAAACCGATTTCAGGAGGTAGACTGGAATTGCATTGAAAGCATAGGAAAAGAGGCAGAACGTCCACAATGATGCACTTGGCCAAAAAGGGCGTATGCGTTTTTTCCTGAATATATTCAGGAAAAAACGCATACGCCCTTTTTGGCCAACCAAGCAAGCTTGCAAAGGAAATCTGCACTACAATGAAGTCTCACTTCCCCCCGGTCAAAAGGGCCATCTGAAAAAAGTGTAAAATCCAGAAAGGCAGGACAGGCCATGGAGAACTGGGAGCCTTGTTATGCTGATGGGCGGGATGTAAATTGCCAACAGACACTCGGGAGAAGTGTATGGTGTTTCCTGAAACATCTAAAAAACAAAGCAACAGAGCCTAGGGCACTGCCACTTATGGTCTTATAGCTTAGGGAAATTAAAATCAAAAAGACACAGCCACCCCAAAGTTTGGGACGCCTCTGTTTACAAGAACCTCGTTTACAGTACAAGTTCAACATCGCAGAAAGTGAAAAATGGATAAAGAAGTTGTGGTATTTACTTACAAAGCAATATCACTCAGCAATGAAATCTATGTCATCAGGCCCTTAGCATCACAATGAGTGGATTCAGGTATGATGATTCTAACTGAAATAAGTCACACAGAAAAAGAAACATCATAAGATATCAGTAATACACGGAATGTAAACTTGGCTACACAGGAACTGAATTACAGAACAGAACAGGGTCTCAAATTTAGAAAACCAACTTATGCTTGCTTAAGGGTAAAGGTGAGTTGGGGTGCTGCATAAAACCAGAGATTGAAATGAGCACAGATAAAGTTCCTTAAGTCAAATATGGAATAGACAAGAGCTACTCCTTGCTCAACGAAATGGACTCAACACCGCATATTAAACGCCTAAGAATGTACCTGACTAGTAAGTATCGTAAAACCTATGGATTGCTATGTCTCCAAAAGAGAATCAAGCATGTGTACAGGGGCATAAACGCAGCAGTGATAGGATTGGAGAGGTTCGGTGAGCAAATGAAGACCCTTTGAAGTCATATTGCATGGTACCCATTCCACGGGTCTCAACTCTCCAGGTTTAAGGTATTCTTCCTTCAGCTAAAACATGCATGTGGAACCCAAGTATGATCAACCATGTGAACGGGAGACGTGTTCAAATATGTCTCAGTTTTCCTCCCCTGGTACTCGGGTGCAACATTCCAGACGCTTTACTAACACTCTCCCCACTTGGAGAGTCAGCGCCTTTAACCTCCTGTTTGGCCCAGTTTGCAATTTCTGCGGAAGATGAACAGAAATAGCGAGAACCAATGAGAGACTAGCTGGAGGTGTCTGGACGGGCAAATTTAACTCTCATTTCCCACCAGGAAGAGGAAATAACCAAAGGCTCAGCGTGCCGTGCCGGAACCAGATTAGGGCCTGAAGCCATCCTGCGGTGTTGCGGCCAGGTCACAAGAAAGCGAGTTGAAGAAAGGAGCTCAGGGGCACTGTAATTCACAAACCTGCAGAGTTATAAATGACAGCTATCGTCCAAAAATAGACTGAAGTAAGGCTGCCAAGAGGACTTGAAAGCGGGGCAGAATTGCAGGAAACCGATTTCAGGAGGTAGACTGAAATTGCATTGAAAGCATAGGAAAAGAGGCAGAACGTCCACAATGATGCACTTGGCCAAAAAGGGCGTATGCGTTTTTTCCTGAATATATTCAGGAAAAAACGCATACGCCCTATTTGGCCAACCAAGCAAGCTTGCAAAGGAAATCTGCACTACAATGAAGTCTCACTTCCCCCCGGTCAAAAGGGCCATCTGAAAAAAGTGTAAAATCCAGAAAGGCAGGACAGGCCATGGAGAACTGGGAGCCTTGTTATGCTGATGGGCGGGATGTAAATTGCCAACAACCACTCAGGAGAAGTGTATGGTGTTTCCTGAAACATCTAAAAAACAAAGCAACAGAGCCTAGGGCACTTCCACTTATGGGCCTATAGCTTAGGGAAATTAAAATCAAAAAGACACAGCCACCCCAAAGTTTGGAACGGCTCTGTTTACAAGAACCTCGTTTACAGTACAAGTTCAACATCGCAGAAAGTGAAAAATGGAAAGAAGTTGTGGTATTTACTTACAAAGCAATATCACTCAGCAATGAAATCTGTGTCATCAGGCCCTTAGCAGCACAATGAGTGGATTCAGGTATGATGATTCTAACTGAAGTAAGTCACACAGAAAAAGAAACATCATAAGATATCAGTAATACACGGAATGTAAACTTGGCTACACAGGAACTGAATTACAGAACAGAACAGGGTCTCAAATTTAGAAAACCAACTTATGCTTGCTTAAGGGTGAAGGTGAGTTGGGGTGCTGCATAAACCAGAGATTGAAATGAGCACTGATAAAGTTCCTTAAGTCAAATATGGAATAGACAAGAGCTACTCCTTGCTCAACGAAATGGACTCAACACCGCATATTAAACGCCTAAGAATGTACCTGACTAGTAAGTATCTTAAAACCTATGGATTGCTATGCCTCCGAAAGAGAATCAAGCATGTGTACAGGGGCATAAACGCAGCAGTGATAGGATTGGAGAGGTTCGGTGAGCAAATGAAGACCCTTTGAAGTCATATTGCATGGTACCCATTCCACGGGTCTCAACTCTCCAGGTTTAAGGTATTCTTCCTTCAGCTAAAACATGCATGTGGAACCCAAGTATGATCAACCATGTGAACGGGAGACGTGTTCAAATATGTCTCAGTTTTCCTCCCCTGGTACTCGGGTGCAACATTCCAGATGCTTTACTAACACTCTCCCCAATTGGAGAGTCAGCGCCTTTAACCTCCTGTTTGGCCCAGTTTGCAATTTCTGCGGAAGATGAACAGAAATAGCGAGAACCAATGAGAGAGTAGCTGGAGGTGTCTGGACGGGCAAATTTAACTCTCATTTCCCAACAGGAAGAGGAAATAACCAAAGGCTCAGCGTGCCGTGCCGGAACCAGATTAGGGCCTGAAGCCATCCTGCGGTGTTGCGGCCAGGTCACAAGAAAGCGAGTTGAAGAAAGGAGCTCAGGGGCACTGTAATTCACAAACCTGCAGAGTTATAAATGACAGCTATCGTCCAAAAATAGACTGAAGTAAGGCTGCCAAGAGGACTTGAAAGCGGGGCAGAATTGCAGGAAACCGATTTCAGGAGGTAGACTGGAATTGCATTGAAAGCATAGGAAAAGAGGCAGAACGTCCACAATGATGCACTTGGCCAAAAGGGCGTATGGGTTTTTTCCTGAATATATTCAGGAAAAAACGCATACGCCCTTTTTGGCCAACCAAGCAAGCTTGCAAAGGAAATCTGCACTACAATGAAGTCTCACTTCCCCCCGATCAAAAGAGCCATCTGAAAAAAGTGTAAAATCCAGAAAGGCAGGACAGGCCATGGAGAACTGGGAGCCTTGTTATGCTGATGGGCGGGATGTAAATTGCCAACAACCACTCGGGAGAAGTGTATGGTGTTTCCTGAAACATCTAAAAAACAAAGCAACAGAACCTAGGGCACTTCCACTTATGGTCCTATAGCTTAGGGAAATTAAAATCAAAAAGACACAGCCACCCCAAAGTTTGGAACGGCTCTGTTTACAAGAACCTCGTTTACAGTACAAGTTCAACATCACAGAAAGTGAAAAATGGATAAAGAAGTTGTGGTATTTACTTACAAAGCAATATCACTCAGCAATGAAATCTGTGTCATCAGGCCCTTAGCAGCACAATGAGTGGATTCAGGTATGATGATTCTAACTGAAATAAGTCACACAGAAAAAGAAACATCATAAGATATCAGTAATACACGGAATGTAAACTTGGCTACACAGGAACTGAATTACAGAACAGAACAGGGTCTCAAATTTAGAAAACCAACTTATTCTTGCTTAAGGGTAAAGGTGAGTTGGGGTGCAGCATAAAACCAGAGACTGAAATGAGCACAGATAAAGTTCCTTAAGCCAAATATGGAATAGACAAGAGCTACTCCTTGCTCAACGAAATGGACTCAACACCGCATATTAAACGCCTAAGAATGTACCTGACTAGTAAGTATCTTAAAACCTATGGATTGCTATGTCTCCGAAAGAGAATCAAGCATGTGTACAGGGGCATAAACGCAGCAGTGATAGGATTGGAGAGGTTCGGTGAGCAAATGAAGACCCTTTGAAGTCATATTGCATGGTACCCATTCCACGGGTTTCAACTACCCAGGTTTAAGGTATTCTTCCTTCAGCTAAAACATGCATGTGGAACCTAGAGTATGATCAACCATGTGAACGGGAGACGTGTTCAAATATGTCTCAGTTTTCCTCCCCTGGTACTCGGGTGCAACATTCCAGACGCTTTACTAACACTCTCCCCACTTGGAGAGTCAGCGCCTTTAACCTCCTGTTTGGCCCAGTTTGCAATTTCTGCGGAAGATGAACAGGAATAGCGAGAACCAATGAGAGGGTAGCTGGAGGTGTCTGGACGGGCAAATTTAACTCTCATTTCCCAACAGGAAGAGGAAATAACCAAAGGCTCAGCGTGCCGTACCGGAACAAGATTAGGGCCTGAAGCCATCCTGCGGTGTTGCGGCCAGCTCAAAAGAAAGCGAGTTGAAGAAAGGAGCTCAGGGGCACTGTAATTCACAAACCTGCAGAGTTATAAATGACAGCTATCGTCCAAAAATAGACTGAAGTAAGGCTGCCAAGAGGACTTGAAAGCGGGGCAGAATTGCAGGAAACCGATTTCAGGAGGTAGACTGAAATTGCATTGAAAGCATAGGAAAAGAGGCAGAACGTCCACAATGATGCACTTGGCCAAAAAGGGCGTATGCGTTTTTTCCTGAATATATTCAGGAAAAAACGCATACGCCCTATTTGGCCAACCAAGCAAGCTTGCAAAGGAAATCTGCACTACAATGAAGTCTCACTTCCCCCCGGTCAAAAGGGCCATCTGAAAAAAGTGTAAAATCCAGAAAGGCAGGACAGGCCATGGAGAACTGGGAGCCTTGTTATGCTGATGGGCGGGATGTAAATTGCCAACAACCACTCAGGAGAAGTGTATGGTGTTTCCTGAAACATCTAAAAAACAAAGCAACAGAGCCTAGGGCACTTCCACTTATGGGCCTATAGCTTAGGGAAATTAAAATCAAAAAGACACAGCCACCCCAAAGTTTGGAACGGCTCTGTTTACAAGAACCTCGTTTACAGTACAAGTTCAACATCGCAGAAAGTGAAAAATGGAAAGAAGTTGTGGTATTTACTTACAAAGCAATATCACTCAGCAATGAAATCTGTGTCATCAGGCCCTTAGCAGCACAATGAGTGGATTCAGGTATGATGATTCTAACTGAAGTAAGTCACACAGAAAAAGAAACATCATAAGATATCAGTAATACACGGAATGTAAACTTGGCTACACAGGAACTGAATTACAGAACAGAACAGGGTCTCAAATTTAGAAAACCAACTTATGCTTGCTTAAGGGTGAAGGTGAGTTGGGGTGCTGCATAAACCAGAGATTGAAATGAGCACAGATAAAGTTCCTTAAGTCAAATATGGAATAGACAAGAGCTACTCCTTGCTCAACGAAATGGACTCAACACCGCATATTAAACGCCTAAGAATGTACCTGACTAGTAAGTATCTTAAAACCTATGGATTGCTATGCCTCCGAAAGAGAATCAAGCATGTGTACAGGGGCATAAACGCAGCAGTGATAGGATTGGAGAGGTTCGGTGAGCAAATGAAGACCCTTTGAAGTCATATTGCATGGTACCCATTCCACGGGTCTCAACTCTCCAGGTTTAAGGTATTCTTCCTTCAGCTAAAACATGCATGTGGAACCCAAGTATGATCAACCATGTGAACGGGAGACGTGTTCAAATATGTCTCAGTTTTCCTCCCCTGGTACTCGGGTGCAACATTCCAGATGCTTTACTAACACTCTCCCCAATTGGAGAGTCAGCGCCTTTAACCTCCTGTTTGGCCCAGTTTGCAATTTCTGCGGAAGATGAACAGAAATAGCGAGAACCAATGAGAGAGTAGCTGGAGGTGTCTGGACGGGCAAATTTAACTCTCATTTCCCACCAGGAAGAGGAAATAACCAAAGGCTCAGCGTGCCGTGCCGGAACCAGATTAGGGCCTGAAGCCATCCTGCGGTGTTGCGGCCAGGTCACAAGAAAGCGAGTTGAAGAAAGGAGCTCAGGGGCACTGTAATTCACAAACCTGCAGAGTTATAAATGACAGCTATCGTCCAAAAATAGACTGAAGTAAGGCTGCCAAGAGGACTTGAAAGCGGGGCAGAATTGCAGGAAACCGATTTCAGGAGGTAGACTGGAATTGCATTGAAAGCATAGGAAAAGAGGCAGAACGTCCACAATGATGCACTTGGCCAAAAGGGCGTATGGGTTTTTTCCTGAATATATTCAGGAAAAAACGCATACGCCCTTTTTGGCCAACCAAGCAAGCTTGCAAAGGAAATCTGCACTACAATGAAGTCTCACTTCCCCCCGATCAAAAGAGCCATCTGAAAAAAGTGTAAAATCCAGAAAGGCAGGACAGGCCATGGAGAACTGGGAGCCTTGTTATGCTGATGGGCGGGATGTAAATTGCCAACAACCACTCGGGAGAAGTGTATGGTGTTTCCTGAAACATCTAAAAAACAAAGCAACAGAACCTAGGGCACTTCCACTTATGGTCCTATAGCTTAGGGAAATTAAAATCAAAAAGACACAGCCACCCCAAAGTTTGGAACGGCTCTGTTTACAAGAACCTCGTTTACAGTACAAGTTCAACATCACAGAAAGTGAAAAATGGATAAAGAAGTTGTGGTATTTACTTACAAAGCAATATCACTCAGCAATGAAATCTGTGTCATCAGGCCCTTAGCAGCACAATGAGTGGATTCAGGTATGATGATTCTAACTGAAATAAGTCACACAGAAAAAGAAACATCATAAGATATCAGTAATACACGGAATGTAAACTTGGCTACACAGGAACTGAATTACAGAACAGAACAGGGTCTCAAATTTAGAAAACCAACTTATTCTTGCTTAAGGGTAAAGGTGAGTTGGGGTGCAGCATAAAACCAGAGACTGAAATGAGCACAGATAAAGTTCCTTAAGCCAAATATGGAATAGACAAGAGCTACTCCTTGCTCAACGAAATGGACTCAACACCGCATATTAAACGCCTAAGAATGTACCTGACTAGTAAGTATCTTAAAACCTATGGATTGCTATGTCTCCGAAAGAGAATCAAGCATGTGTACAGGGGCATAAACGCAGCAGTGATAGGATTGGAGAGGTTCGGTGAGCAAATGAAGACCCTTTGAAGTCATATTGCATGGTACCCATTCCACGGGTTTCAACTACCCAGGTTTAAGGTATTCTTCCTTCAGCTAAAACATGCATGTGGAACCTAGAGTATGATCAACCATGTGAACGGGAGACGTGTTCAAATATGTCTCAGTTTTCCTCCCCTGGTACTCGGGTGCAACATTCCAGACGCTTTACTAACACTCTCCCCACTTGGAGAGTCAGCGCCTTTAACCTCCTGTTTGGCCCAGTTTGCAATTTCTGCGGAAGATGAACAGGAATAGCGAGAACCAATGAGAGGGTAGCTGGAGGTGTCTGGACGGGCAAATTTAACTCTCATTTCCCAACAGGAAGAGGAAATAACCAAAGGCTCAGCGTGCCGTACCGGAACAAGATTAGGGCCTGAAGCCATCCTGCGGTGTTGCGGCCAGCTCAAAAGAAAGCGAGTTGAAGAAAGGAGCTCAGGGGCACTGTAATTCACAAACCTGCAGAGTTATAAATGACAGCTATCGTCCAAAAATAGACTGAAGTAAGGCTGCCAAGAGGACTTGAAAGCGGGGCAGAATTGCAGGAAACCGATTTAAGGAGGTAGACTGAAATTGCATTGAAAGCATAGGAAAAGAGGCAGAACGTCCACAATGATGCACTTGGCCAAAAAGGGCGTATGCGTTTTTTCCTGAATATATTCAGGAAAAAACGCATACGCCCTTTTTGGCCAACCAAGCAAGCTTGCAAAGGAAATCTGCACTACAATGAAGTCTCACTTCCCCCCGGTCAAAAGGGCCATCTGAAAAAAGTGTAAAATCCAGAAAGGCAGGACAGGCCATGGAGAACTGGGAGCCTTGTTATGCTGATGGGCGGGATGTAAATTGCCAACAACCACAGGGGAGAAGTGTATGGTGTTTCCTGAAACATCTAAAAAACAAAGCAACAGAGCCTAGGGCACTGCCACTTATGGTCCTATAGCTTAGGGAAATTAAAATCAAAAAGACACAGCCACCCCAAAGTTTGGAACGGCTCTGTTTACAAGAACCTCGTTTACAGTACAAGTTCAACATCGCAGAAAGTGAAAAATGGAAAGAAGTTGTGGTATTTACTTACAAAGCAATATCACTCAGCAATGAAATCTGTGTCATCAGGCCCTTAGCAGCACAATGAGTGGATACAGGTATGATGATTCTAACTGAAGTAAGTCACACAGAAAAAGAAACATCATAAGATATCAGTAATACACGGAATGTAAACTTGGCTACACAGGAACTGAATTACAAAACAGAACAGGGTGTCAAATTTAGAAAACCAACTTATGCTTGCTTAAGGGTAAAGGTGAGTTGGGGTGCTGCATAAACCAGAGATTGAAATGAGCACAGATAAAGTTCCTTAAGTCAAATATGGAATAGACAAGAGCTACTCCTTGCTCAACGAAATGGACTCAACACCGCATATTAAACGCCTAAGAATGTACCTGACTAGTAAGTATCTTAAAACCTATGGATTGCTATGTCTCCGAAAGAGAATCAAGCGTGTGTACAGGGGCATAAACGCAGCAGTGATAGGATTGGAGAGGTTCGGTGAGCAAATGAAGACCCTTTGAAGTCATATTGCATGGTACCCATTCCACGGGTCTCAACTCTCCAGGTTTAAGGTATTGTTCCTTCAGCTAAAACATGCATGTGGAACCCAAGTATGATCAACCATGTGAACGGGAGACGTGTTCAAATATGTCTCAGTTTTCCTCCCCTGGTACTCGGGTGCAACATTCCAGACGCTTTACTAACACTCTCCCCACTTGGAGAGTCAGTGCCTTTAACCTCCTGTTTGGCCCAGTTTGCAATTTCTGCGGAAGATGAACAGAAATAGCGAGAACCAATGAGAGACTAGCTGGAGGTGTCTGGACGGGCAAATTTAACTCTCATTTCCCACCAGGAAGAGGAAATAACCAAAGGCTCAGCGTGCCGTGCCGGAACCAGATTAGGGCCTGAAGCCATCCTGCGGTGTTGCGGCCAGGTCACAAGAAAGCGAGTTGAAGAAAGGAGCTCAGGGGCACTGTAATTCTCAAACCTGCAGAGTTATAAATGACAGCTATCGTCCAAAAATAGACTGAAGTAAGGCTGCCAAGAGGACTTGAAAGCGGGGCAGAATTGCAGGAAATCGATTTCAAGAGGTAGACTGGAATTGCATTGAAAGCATAGGAAAAGAGGCAGAACGTCCACAATGATGCACTTGGCCAAAAAGGGCGTATGCGTTTTTTCCTGAATATATTCAGGAAAAAACGCATACGCCCTTTTTGGCCAACCAAGCAAGCTTGCAAAGGAAATCTGCACTACAATGAAGTCTCACTTCCCCCCGGTCAAAAGGGCCATCTGAAAAAAGTGTAAAATCCAGAAAGGCAGGACAGGCCATGGAGAACTGGGAGCCTTGTTATGCTGATGGGCGGGATGTAAATTGCCAACAACCACTCGGGAGAAGTGTATGGTGTTTCCTGAAACATCTAAAAAACAAAGCAACAGAACCTAGGGCACTTCCACTTATGGTCCTATAGCTTAGGGAAATTAAAATCAAAAAGACACAGCCACCCCAAAGTTTGGAACGGCTCTGTTTACAAGAACCTCGTTTACAGTACAAGTTCAACATCGCAGAAAGTGAAAAATGGATAAAGAAGTTGTGGTATTTACTTACAAAGCAATATCACTCAGCAATGAAATCTGTGTCATCAGGCCCTTAGCAGCACAATGAGTGGATTCAGGTATGATGATTCTAACTGAAATAAGTCACACAGAAAAAGAAACATCATAAGATATCAGTAATACACGGAATGTAAACTTGGCTACACAGGAACTGAATTACAGAACAGAACAGGGTCTCAAATTTAGAAAACCAACTTATGCTTGCTTAAGGGTAAAGGTGAGTTGGGGTGCAGCATAAAACCAGAGACTGAAATGAGCACAGATAAAGTTCCTTAAGCCAAATATGGAATAGACAAGAGCTACTCCTTGCTCAACGAAATGGACTCAACACCGCATATTAAACGCCTAAGAATGTACCTGACTAGTAAGTATCTTAAAACCTATGGATTGCTATGTCTCCGAAAAAGAATCAAGCATGTGTACAGGGGCATAAACGCAGCAGTGATAGGATTGGAGAGGTTCGGTGAGCAAATGAAGACCCTTTGAAGTCATATTGCATGGTACCCATTCCACGGGTTTCAACTACCCAGGTTTAAGGTATTCTTCCTTCAGCTAAAACATGCATGTGGAACCCAAGTATGATCAACCATATGAACGGGAGACGTGTTCAAATATGTCTCAGTTTTCCTCCCCTGGTACTCGGGTGCAACATTCCAGACGCTTTACTAACACTCTCCCCACTTGGAGAGTCAGCGCCTTTAACCTCCTGTTTGGCCCAGTTTGCAATTTCTGCGGAAGATGAACAGGAATAGCGAGAACCAATGAGAGACTAGGTGGAGGTGTCTGGACGGGCAAATTTAACTCTCATTTCCCACCAGGAAGAGGAAATAACCAAAGGCTCAGCGTGCCGTGCCGGAACCAGATTAGGGCCTGAAGCCATCCTGCGGTGTTGCGGCCAGGTCACAAGAAAGCGAGTTGAAGAAAGGAGCTCAGGGGCACTGTAATTCTCAAACCTGCAGAGTTATAAATGACAGCTATCGTCCAAAAATAGACTGAAGTAAGGCTGCCAAGAGGACTTGAAAGTGGGGCAGAATTGCAGGAAACCGATTTCAGGAGTTAGACTGGAATTGCATTGAAAGCATAGGAAAAGAGGCAGAACGTCCACAATGATGCACTTGGCCAAAAAGGGCGTATGCGTTTTTTCCTGAATATATTCAGGAAAAAACGCATACGCCCTTTTTGGCCAACCAAGCAAGCTTGCAAAGGAAATCTGCACTACAATGAAGTCTCACTTCCCCCCGGTCAAAAGGGTCATCTGAAAAAAGTGTAAAATCCAGAAAGGCAGGACAGGCCATGGAGAACTGGGAGCCTTGTTATGCTGATGGGCGGGATGTAAATTGCCAACAACCACTCGGGAGAAGTGTATGGTGTTTCCTGAAACATCTAAAAAACAAAGCAACAGAACCTAGGGCACTTCCACTTATGGTCCTATAGCTTAGGGAAATTAAAATCAAAAAGACACAGCCACCCCAAAGTTTGGAACGGCTCTGTTTACAAGAACCTCGTTTACAGTACAAGTTCAACATCGCAGAAAGTGAAAAATGGATAAAGAAGTTGTGGTATTTACTTACAAAGCAATATCACTCAGCAATGAAATCTGTGTCATCAGGCCCTTAGCAGCACAATGAGTGGATTCAGGTATGATGATTCTAACTGAAATAAGTCACACAGAAAAAGAAACATCATAAGATATCAGTAATACACGGAATGTAAACTTGGCTACACAGGAACTGAATTACAGAACAGAACAGGGTCTCAAATTTAGAAAACCAACTTATTCTTGCTTAAGGGTAAAGGTGAGTTGGGGTGCAGCATAAAACCAGAGACTGAAATGAGCACAGATAAAGTTCCTTAAGCCAAATATGGAATAGACAAGAGCTACTCCTTGCTCAACGAAATGGACTCAACACCGCATATTAAACGCCTAAGAATGTACCTGACTAGTAAGTATCTTAAAACCTATGGATTGCTATGTCTCCGAAAGAGAATCAAGCAGGTGTACAGGGGCATAAACGCAGCAGTGATAGGATTGGAGAGGTTCGGTGAGCAAATGAAGACCCTTTGAAGTCATATTGCATGGTACCCATTCCACGGGTTTCAACTCTACAGGTTTAAGGTATTCTTCCTTCAGCTAAAACATGCATGTGGAACCCAAGTATGATCAACCATGTGAACGGGAGACGTGTTCAAATATGTCTCAGTTTTCCTCCCCTGGTACTCGGGTGCAACATTCCAGACGCTTTACTAACACTCTCCCCACTTGGAGAGTCAGCGCCTTTAACCTCCTGTTTGGCCCAGTTTGCAATTTCTGCAGAAGATGAACAGGAATAGCGAGAACAAATGAGAGGCTAGCTGGAGGTGTCTGGACGGGCAAATTTAACTCTCATTTCCCACCAGGAAGAGGAAATAACCAAAGGCTCAGCGTGCCATGCCGGAACCACATTAGGGCCTGAAGCCATCCTGCGGTGTTGCGGCCAGCTCAAAAGAAAGCGAGTTGAAGAAAGGAGCTCAGGGGCACTGTAATTCACAAACCTGCAGAGTTATAAATGACAGCTATCGTCCAAAAATAGACTGAAGTAAGGCTGCCAAGAGGACTTGAAAGCGGGGCAGAATTGCAGGAAACCGATTTCAGGAGGTAGACTGGAACTGCATTGAAAGCATAGGAAAAGAGGCAGAACGTCCACAATGATGCACTTGGCCAAAAAGGGCGTATGCGTTTTTTCCTGAATATATTCAGGAAAAAACGCATACGCCCTTTTTGGCCAACCAAGCAAGCTTGCAAAGGAAATCTGCACTACAATGAAGTCTCACTTCCCCCCGGTCAAAAGGGCCATCTGAAAAAAGTGTAAAATCCAGAAAGGCAGGACAGGCCATGGAGAACTGGGAGCCTTGTTATGCTGATGGGCGGGATGTAAATTGCCAACAGACACTCAGGAGAAGTGTATGGTGTTTCCTGAAACATCTAAAAAACAAAGCAACAGAGCCTAGGGCACTGCCACTTATGGTCCTATAGCTTAGGGAAATTAAAATCAAAAAGACACAGCCACCCCAAAGTTTGGGACGCCTCTGTTTACAAGAACCTCGTTTACAGTACAAGTTCAACATCGCAGAAAGTGAAAAATGGATAAAGAAGTTGTGGTATTCACTTACAAAGCAATATCACTCAGCAATGAAATCTGTGTCATCAGGCCCTTAGCAGCACAATGAGTGGATTCAGGTATGATGATTCTAACTGAAGTAAGTCACACAGAAAAAGAAACATCATAAGATATCAGTAATACACGGAATGTAAACTTGGCTACACAGGAACTGAATTACAGAACAGAACAGGGTCTCAAATTTAGAAAACCAACTTATGCTTGCTTAAGGGTAAAGGTGAGTTGGGGTGCTGCATAAAACCAGAGATTGAAATGAGCACAGATAAAGTTCCTTAAGTCAAATATGGAATAGACAAGAGCTACTCCTTGCTCAACGAAATGGACTCAACACCGCATATTAAACGCCTAAGAATGTGCCTGACTAGTAAGTATCTTAAAACCTATGGATTGCTATGTCTCCGAAAGAGAATCAAGCATGTGTACAGGGGCATAAACGCAGCAGTGATAGGATTGGAGAGGTTCGGTGAGCAAATGAAGACCCTTTGAAGTCATATTGCATGGTACCCATTACACGGGTCTTAACTCTCCAGGTTTAAGGTATTCTTCCTTCAGCTAAAACATGCATGTGGAACCCAAGTATGATCAACCATGTGAACGGGAGACGTGTTCAAATATGTCTCAGTTTTCCTCCCCTGGTACTCGGGTGCAACATTCCAGACGCTTTACTAACACTCTCCCCACTTGGAGAGTCAGCGCCTTTAACATCCTGTTTGGCCCAGTTTGCAATTACTGCGGAAGATGAACAGGAATAGCGAGAACCAATGAGAGACTAGCTGGAGGTGTCTGGACGGGCAAATTTAACTCTCATTTCCCACCAGGAAGAGGAAATAACCAAAGGCTCAGCGTGCCGTGCCGGAACCAGATTAGGGCCTGAAGCCATCCTGCGGTGTTGCGGCCAGGTCACAAGAAAGCGAGTTGAAGAAAGGAGCTCAGGGGCACTGTAATTCTCAAACCTGCAGAGTTATAAATGACAGCTATCGTCCAAAAATAGACTGAAGTAAGGCTGCCAAGAGGACTTGAAAGCGGGGCAGAATTGCAGGAAACCGATTTCAGGAGGTAGACTGGAATTGCATTGAAAGCATAGGAAAAGAGGCAGAACGTCCACAATGATGCACTTGGCCAAAAAGGGCGTATGTGTTTTTTCCTGAATATATTCAGGAAAAAACGCATACGCCCTTTTTGGCCAACCAAGCAAGCTTGCAAAGGAAATCTGCACTACAATGAAGTCTCACTTCCCCCCTGTCAAAAGGGCCATCTGAAAAAAGTGTAAAATCCAGAAAGGCAGGACAGGCCATGGAGAACTGGGAGCCTTGTTATGCTGATGGGCGGGATGTAAATTGCCAACAGACACTCTGGAGAAGTGTATGGTGTTTCCTGAAACATCTAAAAAACAAAGCAACAGAGCCTAGGGCACTGCCACTTATGGTCCTATAGCTTAGGGAAATTAAAATCAAAAAGACACAGCCACCCCAAAGTTTGGGACGCCTCTGTTTACAAGAACCTCGTTTACAGTACAAGTTCAACATCGCAGAAAGTGAAAAATGGATAAAGAAGTTGTGGTATTCACTTACAAAGCAATATCACTCAGCAATGAAATCTGTGTCATCAGGCCCTTAGCAGCACAATGAGTGGATTCAGGTATGATGATTCTAACTGAAGTAAGTCACACAGAAAAAGAAACATCATAAGATATCAGTAATACACGGAATGTAAACTTGGCTACACAGGAACTGAATTACAGAACAGAACAGGGTCTCAAATTTAGAAAACCAACTTATGCTTGCTTAAGGGTAAAGGTGAGTTGGGGTGCTGCATAAAACCAGAGATTGAAATGAGCACAGATAAAGTTCCTTAAGTCAAATATGGAATAGACAAGAGCTACTCCTTGCTCAACGAAATGGACTCAACACCGCATATTAAACGCCTAAGAATGTGCCTGACTAGTAAGTATCTTAAAACCTATGGATTGCTATGTCTCCGAAAGAGAATCAAGCATGTGTACAGGGGCATAAACGCAGCAGTGATAGGATTGGAGAGGTTCGGTGAGCAAATGAAGACCCTTTGAAGTCATATTGCATGGTACCCATTACACGGGTCTTAACTCTCCAGGTTTAAGGTATTCTTCCTTCAGCTAAAACATGCATGTGGAACCCAAGTATGATCAACCATGTGAACGGGAGACGTGTTCAAATATGTCTCAGTTTTCC
This sequence comes from Stenella coeruleoalba, assembly GCF_951394435.1. NCBI lineage: Eukaryota > Metazoa > Chordata > Mammalia > Artiodactyla > Delphinidae > Stenella > Stenella coeruleoalba. The sequence continues at coordinate 22,332,836 of NC_137151.1, forward strand.
TCCCCTGGTACTCGGGTGCAACATTCCAGACGCTTTACTAACACTCTCCCCACTTGGAGAGTCAGCGCCTTTAACATCCTGTTTGGCCCAGTTTGCAATTACTGCGGAAGATGAACAGGAATAGCGAGAACCAATGAGAGACTAGCTGGAGGTGTCTGGACGGGCAAATTTAACTCTCATTTCCCACCAGGAAGAGGAAATAACCAAAGGCTCAGCGTGCCGTGCCGGAACCAGATTAGGGCCTGAAGCCATCCTGCGGTGTTGCGGCCAGGTCACAAGAAAGCGAGTTGAAGAAAGGAGCTCAGGGGCACTGTAATTCTCAAACCTGCAGAGTTATAAATGACAGCTATCGTCCAAAAATAGACTGAAGTAAGGCTGCCAAGAGGACTTGAAAGCGGGGCAGAATTGCAGGAAACCGATTTCAGGAGGTAGACTGGAATTGCATTGAAAGCATAGGAAAAGAGGCAGAACGTCCACAATGATGCACTTGGCCAAAAAGGGCGTATGTGTTTTTTCCTGAATATATTCAGGAAAAAACGCATACGCCCTTTTTGGCCAACCAAGCAAGCTTGCAAAGGAAATCTGCACTACAATGAAGTCTCACTTCCCCCCGGTCAAAAGGGCCATCTGAAAAAAGTGTAAAATCCAGAAAGGCAGGACAGGCCATGGAGAACTGGGAGCCTTGTTATGCTGATGGGCGGGATGTAAATTGCCACCAGACACTCGGGAGAAGTGTATGGTGTTTCCTGAAACATCTAAAAAACAAAGCAACAGAGCCTAGGGCACTGCCACTTATGGTCTTATAGCTTAGGGAAATTAAAATCAAAAAGACACAGCCACCCCAAAGTTTGGGACGCCTCTGTTTACAAGAACCTCGTTTATAGTACAAGTTCAACATCGCAGAAAGTGAAAAATGGATAAAGAAGTTGTGGTATTTACTTACAAAGCAATATCACTCAGCAATGAAATCTATGTCATCAGGCCCTTAGCATCACAATGAGTGGATTCAGGTATGATGATTCTAACTGAAATAAGTCACACAGAAAAAGAAACATCATAAGATATCAGTAATACACGGAATGTAAACTTGGCTACACAGGAACTGAATTACAGAACAGAACAGGGTCTCAAATTTAGAAAACCAACTTATGCTTGCTTAAGGGGAAAGGTGAGTTGGGGTGCTGCATAAAACCAGAGATTGAAATGAGCACAGATAAAGTTCCTTAAGTCAAATATGGAATAGACAAGAGCTACTCCTTGCTCAACGAAATGGACTCAACACCGCATATTAAACGCCTAAGAATGTACCTGACTAGTAAGTATCATAAAACCTATGGATTGCTATGTTTCCAAAAGAGAATCAAGCATGTGTACAGGGGCATAAACGCAGCAGTGATAGGATTGGAGAGGTTCGGTGAGCAAATGAAGACCCTTTGAAGTCATATTGCATGGTACCCATTCCACGGGTCTCAACTCTCCAGGTTTAAGGTATTCTTCCTTCAGCTAAAACATGCATGTGGAACCCAAGTATGATCAACCATGTGAACGGGAGACGTGTTCAAATATGTCTCAGTTTTCCTCCCCTGGTACTCGGGTGCAACATTCCAGACGCTTTACTAACACTCTCCCCACTTGGAGAGTCAGCGCCTTTAACCTCCTGTTTGGCCCAGTTTGCAATTTCTGCGGAAGATGAACAGGAATAGCGAGAACCAATGAGAGGCTAGCTGGAGGTGTCTGGACGGGCAAATTTAACTCTCATTTCCCACCAGGAAGAGGAAATAACCAAAGGCTCAGCGTGCCATGCCGGAACCACATTAGGGCCTGAAGCCATCCTGCGTTGTTGCAGCCAGGTCACAAGAAAGCGAGTTGAAGAAAGGAGCTCAGGGGCACTGTAATTCACAAACCTGCAGAGTTATAAATGACAGCTATCGTCCAAAAATAGACTGAAGTAAGGCTGCCAAGAGGACTTGAAAGCGGGGCAGAATTGCAGGAAACCGATTTCAGGAGGTAGACTGGAATTGCATTGAAAGCATAGGAAAAGAGGCAGAACGTCCACAATGATGCACTTGGCCAAAAAGGGCGTATGCGTTTTTTCCTGAATATATTCAGGAAAAAACGCATACGCCCTTTTTGGCCAACCAAGCAAGCTTGCAAAGGAAATCTGCACTACAATGAAGTCTCACTTCCCCCCGGTCAAAAGGGCCATCTGAAAAAAGTGTAAAATCCAGAAAGGCAGGACAGGCCATGGAGAACTGGGAGCCTTGTTATGCTGATGGGCGGGATGTAAATTGCCAACAGACACTCGGGAGAAGTGTATGGTGTTTCATGAAACATCTAAAAAACAAAGCAACAGAGCCTAGGGCACTGCCACTTATGGTCTTATAGCTTAGGGAAATTAAAATCAAAAAGACACAGCCACCCCAAAGTTTGGGACGCCTCTGTTTACAAGAACCTCGTTTACAGTACAAGTTCCACATCGCAGAAAATGAAAAATGGATAAAGAAGTTGTGGTATTTACTTACAAAGCAATATCACTCAGCAATGAAATCTATGTCATCAGGCCCTTAGCATCACAATGAGTGGATTCAGGTATGATGATTCTAACTGAAATAAGTCACACAGAAAAAGAAACATCATAAGATATCAGTAATACACGGAATGTAAACTTGGCTACACAGGAACTGAATTACAGAACAGAACAGGGTCTCAAATTTAGAAAACCAACTTATGCTTGCTTAAGGGTAAAGGTGAGTTGGGGTGCTGCATAAAACCAGAGATTGAAATGAGCACAGATAAAGTTCCTTAAGTCAAATATGGAATAGACAAGAGCTACTCCTTGCTCAACGAAATGGACTCAACACCGCATATTAAACGCCTAATAATGTACCTGACTAGTAAGTATCGTAAAACCTATGGATTGCTATGTCTCCAAAAGAGAATCAAGCATGTGTACAGGGGCATAAACGCAGCAGTGATAGGATTGGAGAGGTTCGGTGAGCAAATGAAGACCCTTTGAAGTCATATTGCATGGTACCCATTCCACGGGTCTCAACTCTCCAGGTTTAAGGTATTCTTCCTTCAGCTAAAACATGCATGTGGAACCCAAGTATGATCAACCATGTGAACGGGAGACGTGTTCAAATATGTCTCAGTTTTCCTCCCCTGGTACTCGGGTGCAACATTCCAGACGCTTTACTAACACTCTCCTCACTTGGAGAGTCAGCGCCTTTAACCTACTGTTTGGCCCAGTTTGCAATTTCTGCGGAAGATGAACAGGAATAAAAAACGCATACGGCCTTTTTGGCCAACCAAGCAAGCTTGCAAAGGAAATCTGCACTACAATGAAGTCTCACTTCCCCCCGGTCAAAAGGGCCATCTGAAAAAAGTGTAAAATCCAGAAAGGCAGGACAGGCCATGGAGAACTGGGAGCCTTGTTATGCTGATGGGCGGGATGTAAATTGCCAACAACCACTTGGGAGAAGTGTATGGTGTTTCCTGAAACATCTAAAAAACAAAGCAACAGAACCTAGGGCACTTCCACTTATGGTCCTATAGCTTAGGGAAATTAAAATCAAAAAGACACAGCCACCCCAAAGTTTGGAACGGCTCTGTTTACAAGAACCTTGTTTACAGTACAAGTTCAACATCGCAGAAAGTGAAAAATGGATAAAGAAGTTGTGGTATTCACTTACAAAGCAATATCACTCAGCAATGAAATCTGTGTCATCAGGCCCTTAGCAGCACAATGAGTGGATTCAGGTATGATGATTCTAACTGAAATAAGTCACACAGAAAAAGAAACATCATAAGATATCAGTAATACATGGAATGTAAACTTGGCTACACAGGAACTGAATTACAGAACAGAACAGGGTCTCAAATTTAGAAAACCAACTTATTCTTACTTAAGGGTAAAGGTGAGTTGGGGTGCTGCATAAAACCAGAGATTGAAATGAGCACAGATAAAGTTCCTTAAGCCAAATATGGAATAGACAAGAGCTACTCCTTGCTCAACGAAATGGACTCAACACCCCATATTAAACGCCTAAGAATGTACCTGACTAGTAAGTATCTTAAAACCTATGGATTGCTATGTCTCCAAAAGAGAATCAAGCATGTGTACAGGGGCATAAACGCAGCAGTGATAGGATTGGAGAGGTTCGGTGAGCAAATGAAGACCCTTTGAAGTCATATTGCATGGTACCCATTCCACGGGTTTCAACTACCCAGGTTTAAGGTATTCTTCCTTCAGCTAAAACATGCATGTGGAACCTAGAGTATGATCAACCATGTGATCGGGAGACGTGTTCAAATATGTCTCAGTTTTCCTCCCCTGGTACTCGGGTGCAACATTCCAGACGCTTTACTAACGCTCTCCCCACTTGGAGAGTCAGTCCCTTTAACCTCCTGTTTGGCCCAGTTTGCAATTTCTGTGGAAGATGAACAGGAATAGCGAGAACCAATGAGAGGCTAGCTGGAGGTGTCTGGTCGGGCAAATTTAACTCTCATTTCCCACCAGGAAGAGGAATTAACCAAAGGCTCAGCATGCCGGGCCGGAAACAGTTTAGGGCCTGAAGCCATCCTGCGGTGTTGCGGCCAGGTCACAAGAAAACGAGTTGAAGAAAGGAGCTCAGGGGCACTGTAATTCACAAACCTGCAGAGTTATAAATGACAGCTATCGTCCAAAAATAGACTGAAGTAAGGCTGCCAAGAGGACTTGAAAGCGGGGCAGAATTGCAGGAAACCGATTTCAGGAGGTAGACTGAAATTGCATTGAAAGCATAGGAAAAGAGGCAGAACGTCCACAATGATGCACTTGGCCAAAAAGGGCGTATGCGTTTTTTCCTGAATATATTCAGGAAAAAACGCATACGCCCATTTTGGCCAACCAAGCAAGCTTGCAAAGGAAATCTGCACTACAATGAAGTCTCACTTCCCCCCGGTCAAAAGGGCCATCTGAAAAAAGTGTAAAATCCAGAAAGGCAACAGGCCATTGAGAACTGGGAGCCTTGTTATGCTAATGGGCGGGCTGTAAATTGCCAACAACCACTGGGGAGAAGTGTATGGTGTTTCCTGAAACATCTAAAAAACAAAGCAACAGAGCCTAGGGCACTTCCACTTATGGTCCTATAGCTTAGGGAAATTAAAATCTAAAAGACACAGCCACCCCAAAGTTTGGGACGCCTCTGTTTACAAGAACCTCGTTTACAGTACAAGTTCAACATCGCAGAAAGTGAAAAATGGATAAAGAAGTTGTGGTATTTACTTACAAAGCAATATCACTCAGCAATGAAATCTATGTCATCAGTCCCGTAGCAGCATAATGAGTGGATTCAGGTACGATGATTCTAACTGAAATAAGTCACACAGAAAAAGAAACATCATAAGATATCAGTAATACACGGAATGGAAACTTGGCTACACAGGAACTGAATTACAGAACAGAACAGGGTCTCAAATTTAGAAAAACAACTTATGCTTGCTTAAGGGTAAAGGTGAGTTGGGGTGCTGCATAAAACCAGAGATTGAAATGAGCACAGATAAAGTTCCTTAAGCCAAATATGGAATAGACAAGAGCTACTCCTTGCTCAACGAAATGGACTCAACACCGCATATTAAACGCCTAAGAATGTACCTGACTTGTAAGTATCTTAAAACCTATGGATTGCTATGTCTCCGAAAGAGAATCAAGCATGTGTACAGGGGCATAAACGCAGCAGTGATAGGATTGGAGAGGTTCGGTGAGCAAATGAAGACCCTTTGAAGTCATATTGCATGGTACCCATTCCACGGGTCTCAACTCTCCAGGTTTAAGGTATTCTTCCTTCAGCTAAAACATGCATGTGGAACCCAAGTATGATCAACCATGTGAACGGGAGACGTGTTCAAATATGTCTCAGTTTTCCTCCCCTGGTACTCGGGTGCAACATTCCAGACGCTTTACTAACACTCTCCCCACTTGGAGAGTCAGCGCCTTTAACCTCCTGTTTGGCCCAGTTTGCAATTTCTGCGGAAGATGAACAGGAATAGCGAGAACCAATGAGAGGCTAGCTGGAGGTGTCTGGACGGGCAAATTTAACTCTCATTTCCCACCAGGAAGAGGAAATAACCAAAGGCTCAGCGTGCCGTACCGGAACCAGATTGGGGCCTGAAGCCATCCTGCGGTGTTGCGGCCAGGTCACAAGAAAGCGAGTTGAAGAAAGGAGCTCAGGGGCACTGTAATTCAACAACCTGCAGAGTTATAAATGACAGCTATCGTCCAAAAATAGACTGAAGTAAGGCTGCCAAGAGGACTTGAAAGCGGGGCAGAATTGCAGGAAACCGATTTCAGGAGGTAGACTGGAATTGCATTGAAAGCATAGGAAAAGAGGCAGAACGTCCACAATGATGCACTTGGCCAAAAAGGGCGTATGCGTTTTTTCCTGAATATATTCAGGAAAAAACGCATACGCCCTTTTTGGCCAACCAAGCAAGCTTGCAAAGGAAATCTGCACTACAATGAAGTCTCACTTCCCCCCGGTCAAAAGGGCCATCTGAAAAAAGTGTAAAATCCAGAAAGGCAGGACAGGCCATGGAGAACTGGGAGCCTTGTTATGCTGATGGGCGGGATGTAAATTGCCAACAGACACTCGGGAGAAGTGTATGGTGTTTCCTGAAACATCTAAAAAACAAAGCAACAGAACCTAGGGCACTGCCACTTATGGTCCTATAGCTTAGGGAAATTAAAATCAAAAAGACACAGCCACCCCAAAGTTTGGAACGGCTCTGTTTACAAGAACCTCGTTTACAGTACAAGTTCAACATCGCAGAAAGTGAAAAATGGATAAAGAAGTTGTGGTATTTACTTACAAAGCAATATCACTCAGCAATGAAATCTGTGTCATCAGGCCCTTAGCAGCACAATGAGTGGATTCAGGTATGATGATTCTAACTGAAGTAAGTCACACAGAAAAAGAAACATCATAAGATATCAGTAATACACGGAATGTAAACTTGGCTACACAGGAACTGAATTACAGAACAGAACAGGGTCTCAAATTTAGAAAACAAACTATGCTTGCTTAAGGGTAAAGGTGAGTTGGGGTGCTGCATAAAACCAGAGATTGAAATGAGCACAGATAAAGTTCCTTAAGTCAAATATGGAATAGGCAAGAGTTACTCCTTGCTCAACGAAATGGACTCAACACCGCATATTAAACGCCTAAGAATGTACCTGACTAGTAAGTATCTTAAAACCTATGGATTGCTATGTCTCCGAAAGAGAATCAAGCATGTGTACAGGGGCATAAACGCAGCAGTGATAGGATTGGAGAGGTTCGGTGAGCAAATGAAGACCCTTTGAAGTCATATTGCATGGTACCCATTCCACGGGTTTCAACTACCCAGGTTTAAGGTATTCTTCCTTCAGCTAAAACATGCATGTGGAACCTAGAGTATGATCAACCATGTTATCGGGAGACGTGTTCAAATATGTCTCAGTTTTCCTCCCCTGGTACTCGGGTGCAACATTCCAGACGCTTTACTAACACTCTCCCCACTTGGAGAGTCAGTCCCTTTAACCTCCTGTTTGGCCCAGTTTGCAATTTCTGCGGAAGATGAACAGGAATAGCGAGAACCAATGAGAGGCTAGCTGGAGGTGTCTGGACGGGCAAATTTAACTCTCATTTCCCACCAGGAAGAGGAATTAACCAAAGGCTCAGCATGCCGGGCCGGATCCAGATTAGGGCCTGAAGCCATCCTGCGGTGTTGTGGCCAGCTCACAAGAAAGCGAGTTGAAGAAAGGAGCTCTGGGGCACTGTAATTCACAAACCTGCAGAGTTATAAATGACAGCTATCGTCCAAAAATAGACTGAAGTAAGGCTGCCAAGAGGACTTGAAAGCGGGGCAGAATTGCAGGAAACCGATTTCAGGAGGTAGACTGGAATTGCATTGAAAGCATAGGAAAAGAGGCAGAACGTCCACAATGATGCACTTGGCCAAAAAGGGCGTATGCGTTTTTTCCTGAATATATTCAGGAAAAAACGCATACGCCCTTTTTGGCCAACCAAGCAAGCTTGCAAAGGAAATCTGCACTACAATGAAGTCTCACTTCCCCCCGGTCAAAAGGGCCATCTGGAAAAAGTGTAAAATCCAGAAAGGCAGGACAGGCCATGGAGAACTGGGAGCCTTGTTATGCTGATGGGCGGGATGTAAATTGCCAACAGACACTCGGGAGAAGTGTATGGTGTTTCCTGAAACATCTAAAAAACAAAGCAACAGAGCCTAGGGCACTGCCACTTATGGTCTTATAGCTTAGGGAAATTAAAATCAAAAAGACACAGCCACCCCAAAGTTTGGGACGCCTCTGTTTACAAGAACCTCGTTTACAGTACAAGTTCAACATCGCAGAAAGTGAAAAATGGATAAAGAAGTTGTGGTATTTACTTACAAAGCAATATCACTCAGCAATGAAATCTATGTCATCAGGCCCTTAGCATCACAATGAGTGGATTCAGGTATGATGATTCTAACTGAAATAAGTCACACAGAAAAAGAAACATCATAAGATATCAGTAATACACGGAATGTAAACTTGGCTACACAGGAACTGAATTACAGAACAGAACAGGGTCTCAAATTTAGAAAACCAACTTATGCTTGCTTAAGGGTAAAGGTGAGTTGGGGTGCTGCATAAAACCAGAGATTGAAATGAGCACAGATAAAGTTCCTTAAGTCAAATATGGAATAGACAAGAGCTACTCCTTGCTCAACGAAATGGACTCAACACCGCATATTAAACGCCTAAGAATGTACCTGACTAGTAAGTATCTTAAAACCTATGGATTGCTATGTCTCCGAAAGAGAATCAAGCATGTGTACAGGGGCATAAACGCAGCAGTGATAGGATTGGAGAGGTTCGGTGAGCAAATGAAGACCCTTTGAAGTCATATTGCATGGTACCCATTACACGGGTCTTAACTCTCCAGGTTTAAGGTATTCTTCCTTCAGCTAAAACATGCATGTGGAACCCAAGTATGATCAACCATGTGAACGGGAGACGTGTTCAAATATGTCTCAGTTTTCCTCCCCTGGTACTCGGGTGCAACATTCCAGACGCTTTACTAACACTCTCCTGACTTGGAGAGTCAGGCCCTTTAAACTCCTGTTTGGCACAGTTTGCAATTTCTGCGGAAGATGAACAGGAATAGCGAGAACCAATGAGAGACTAGCTGGAGGTGTCTGGACGGGCAAATTTAACTCTCATTTCCCACCAGGAAGAGGAATTAACCAAAGGCTCAGCGTGCCGTGCCGGAACCAGATTAGGGCCTGAAGCCATCCTGCGGTGTTGCGGCCAGCTCAAAAGAAAGCGAGTTGAAGAAAGGAGCTCAGGGGCAGTGTAATTCACAAACCTGCAGAGTTATAAATGACAGCTATCGTCCAAAAATAGACTGAAGTAAGGCTGCCAAGAGGACTTGAAAGCGGGGCAGAATTGCAGGAAACCGATTTCAGGAGGTAGACTGGAATTGCATTGAAAGCATAGGAAAAGAGGCAGAACGTCCACAATGATGCACTTGGCCAAAAAGGGCGTATGCGTTTTTTCCTGAATATATTCAGGAAAAAACGCATACGCCGTTTTTGGCCAACCAAGCAACCAAGCAAAGGAAATCTGCACTACAATGAAGTCTCACTTCCCCTGGTCAAATGGGCCATCTGATAAAAGTGTAAAATCCAGAAAGGCAGGACAGGCCATTGAGAACTGGGAGCCTTGTTATGCTGATGGGCGGGATGTAAATTGCCAACAGACACTTGGGAGAAGTGTATCGTGTTTCCTGAAACATCTAAAAAACAAAGCAACAGAGCCTAGGGCACTTCCACTTATGGTCCTATAGCTTAGGGAAATTAAAATCAAAAAGACACAGCCACCCCAAAGTTTGGAACGTCTCTGTTTACAAGAACCTCGTTTACAGTACAAGTTCAACATCGCAGAAAGTGAAAAATGGATAAAGAACTTGTGGTACTTACGTACAATGCAGTATCACTCAGCAATGAAATCTATGTCATCAGGCACGTAGCAGCATAATGAGTAGATTCAGGTACGATGATTCTAACTGAAATAAGTCACACAGAAAAAGAAACATCATAAGATATCACTAATACATGGAATGTAAACTTGGCTACACAGGAACTGAATTCCAAAACAGAACAGGTTCTCAAATTTAGAAAACCAACTTATGCTTGCTTAAGGGGAAAGGTGAGTTGGGTTGCTGCATAAAACCAGAGATTGAAATGAGCACAGATAAAGTTCCTTAAGCCAAATATGGAATAGACAAGAGTTACTCCTTGCTCAACGAAATGGTCTCAACACCGCATATTAAACGCCTAAGAATGTACCTGACTAGTAAGTATCTTAAAACCTATGGATTGCTATGTCTCCGAAAGAGAATCAAGCATGTGTACAGGGACATAAACGCAGCAGTGATAGGACTGGAGAGGTTCGGTGAGCAAATGAAGACCCTTTGAAGTCATATTGCATGGTACCCATTCCACGGGTTTCAACTACCCAGGTTTAAGGTATTCTTCCTTCAGCTAAAACATGCATGTGGAACCTAGAGTATGATCAACCATGTTATCAGGAGACGTGTTCAAATATGTCTCAGTTTTCCTCCCCTGGTACTCGGGTGCAACATTCCAGACGCTTTACTAACACTCTCCCCACTTGGAGAGTCAGTCCCTTTAACCTCCTGTATGGCCCAGTTTGCAATTTCTGCGGAAGATGAACAGGAATAGCGAGAACCAATGAGAGGCTAGCTGGAGGTGTCTGGACGGGCAAATTTAACTCTCATTTCCCAACAGGAAGAGGAAATAACCAAAGGCTCAGCGTGCCGTACCGGAACCAGATTAGGGCCTGAAGCCATCCTGCGGTGTTGCGGCCAGGTCACAAGAAAGCGAGTTGAAGAAAGGAGCTCAGTGGCACTGTAATTCACAAACCTGCAGAGTTATAAATGACAGCTATCGTCCAAAAATAGACTGAAGTAAGGCTGCCAAGAGGACTTGAATGCGGGGCAGAATTGCAGGAAACCGATTTCAGGAGGTAGACTGGAATTGCATTGAAAGCATAGGAAAAGAGGCAGAACGTCCACAATGATGCACTTGGCCAAAAAGGGCGTATGCGTTTTTTCCTGAATATATTCAGGAAAAAACGCATACGCCCTTTTTGGCCAACCAAGCAAGCTTGCAAAGGAAATCTGCACTACAATGAAGTCTCACTTCCCCCCGGTCAAAAGGGCCATCTGAAAAAATTGTAAAATCCAGAAAGGCAGGACAGGCCATGGAGAACTGGGAGCCTTGTTATGCTGATGGGCGGGATGTAAATTGCCAACAACCACTCGGGAGAAGTGTATGGTGTTTCCTGAAACATCTAAAAAACAAAGCAACAGAACCTAGGGCACTTCCACTTATGGTCCTATAGCTTAGGGAAATTAAAATCAAAAAGACACAGCCACCCCAAAGTTTAGAACGGCTCTGTTTACAAGAACCTCGTTTACAGTGCAAGTTCAACATCGCAGAAAGTGAAAAATGGAAAGAAGTTGTGGTATTTACTTACAAAGCAATATCACTCAGCAATGAAATCTGTGTCATCAGGCCCTTAGCAGCACAATGAGTGGATTCAGGTATGATGATTCTAACTGAAGTAAGTCACACAGAAAAAGAAACATCATAAGATATCAGTAATACACGGAATGTAAACTTGGCTACACAGGAACTGAATTACAGAACAGAACAGGGTCTCAAATTTAGAAAACCAACTTATTCTTGCTTAAGGGTAAAGGTGAGTTGGGGTGCAGCATAAAACCAGAGACTGAAATGAGCACAGATAAAGTTCCTTAAGCCAAATATGGAATAGACAAGAGCTACTCCTTGGTCAAAGAAATGGACTCAACACCGCATATTAAACGCCTAAGAATGTACCTGACTAGTAAGTATCTTAAAACCTATGGATTGCTATGTCTCCGAAAGAGAATCAAGCATGTGTACAGGGGCATAAACGCAGCAGTGATAGGATTGGAGAGGTTCGGTGAGCAAATGAAGACCCTTTGAAGTCATATTGCATGGTACCCATTCCACGGGTTTCAACTACCCAGGTTTAAGGTATTCTTCCTTCAGCTAAAACATGCATGTGGAACCTAGAGTATGATCAACCATGTGATCGGGAGACGTGTTCAAATATGTCTCAGTTTTCCTCCCCTGGTACTCGGGTGCAACATTCCAGACGCTTTACTAACACTCTCCCCACTTGGAGAGTCAGTCCCTTTAACCTCCTGTTTGGCCCAGTTTGCAATTTCTGCGGAAGATGAACAGGAATAGCGAGAACCAATGAGAGGCTAGCTGGAGGTGTCTGGACGGGCAAATTTAACTCTCATTTCCCACCAGGAAGAGGAAATAACCAAAGGCTCAGCGTGCCGTACCGGAACCAGATTAGGGCCTGAAGCCATCCTGCGGTGTTGCGGCCAGCTCAAAAGAAAGAGAGTTGAAGAAAGGAGCTCAGGGACACTGTAATTCACAAACCTGCAGAGTTATAAATGACAGCTATCGTCCAAAAATAGACTGAAGTAAGGCTGCCAAGAGGACTTGAAAGCGGGGCAGAATTGCAGGAAACCGATTTCAGGAGGTAGACTGGAATTGCATTGAAAGCATAGGAAAAGAGGCAGAACGTCCACAATGATGCACTTGGCCAAAAAGGGCGTATGCGTTTTTTCCTGAATATATTCAGGAAAAAACGCATACGCCCTTTTTGGCCAACCAAGCAAGCTTGCAAAGGAAATCTGCACTACAATGAAGTCTCACTTCCCCCCGGTCAAAAGGGCCATCTGAAAAAAGTGTAAAATCCAGAAAGGCAGGACAGGCCATGGAGAACTGGGAGCCTTGTTATGCTGATGGGCGGGATGTAAATTGCCAACAGACACTCGGGAGAAGTGTATGGTGTTTCCTGAAACATCTAAAAAACAAAGCAACAGAGCCTAGGGCACTGCCACTTATGGTCTTATAGCTTAGGGAAATTAAAATCAAAAAGACACAGCCACCCCAAAGTCTGGGACGCCTCTGTTTACAAGAACCTCGTTTACAGTACAAGTTCAACATCGCAGAAAGTGAAAAATGGATAAAGAAGTTGTGGTATTTACTTAGAAAGCAATATCACTCAGCAATGAAATCTATGTCATCAGGCCCTTAGCATCACAATGAGTGGATTCAGGTATGATGATTCTAACTGAAATAAGTCACACAGAAAAAGAAACATCATAAGATATCAGTAATACACGGAATGTAAACTTGGCTACACAGGAACTGAATTACAGAAAAGAACAGGGTCTCAAATTTAGAAAACCAACTTATGCTTGCTTAAGGGTAAAGGTGAGTTGGGGTGCTGCATAAAACCAGAGATTGAAATGAGCACAGATAAAGTTCCTTAAGTCAAATATGGAATAGACAAGAGCTACTCCTTGCTCAACGAAATGGACTCAACACCGCATATTAAACGCCTAAGAATGTACCTGACTAGTAAGTATCGTAAAACCTATGGATTGCTATGTCTCCAAAAGAGAATCAAGCATGTGTACAGGGGCATAAACGCAGCAGTGATAGGATTGGAGAGGTTCGGTGAGCAAATGAAGACCCTTTGAAGTCATATTGCATGGTACCCATTCCAGGGGTTTCAACTACCCAGGTTTAAGGTATTCTTCCTTCAGCTAAAACATGCATGTGGAACCTAGAGTATGATCAACCATGTGATCGGGAGACGTGTTCAAATATGTCTCAGTTTTCCTCCCCTGGTACTCGGGTGCAACATTCCAGACGCTTTACTAACACTCTCCCCACTTGGAGAGTCAGCGCCTTTAACCTCCTGTTTGGCCCAGTTTGCAATTTCTGCGGAAGATGAACAGGAATAGCGAGAACAAATGAGAGGCTAGCTGGAGGTGTCTGGACGGGCAAATTTAACTCTCATTTCCCACCAGGAAGAGGAAATAACCAAAGGCTCAGCGTGCCGTACCGGAACCAGATTAGGGCCTGAAGCCATCCTGCGGTGTTGCGGCCAGCTCAAAAGAAAGCGAGTTGAAGAAAGGAGCTCAGGGGCACTGTAATTCACAAACCTGCAGAGTTATAAATGACAGCTATCGTCCAAAAATAGACTGAAGTAAGGCTGCCAAGAGGACTTGAAAGCGGGGCAGAATTGCAGGAAACCGATTTCAGGAGGTAGACTGGAATTGCATTGAAAGCATAGGAAAAGAGGCAGAACGTCCACAATGATGCACTTGGCCAAAAAGGGCGTATGCGTTTTTTCCTGAATATATTCAGGAAAAAACGCATACGCCCTTTTTGGCCAACCAAGCAAGCTTGCAAAGGAAATCTGCACTACAATGAAGTCTCACTTCCCCCCGGTCAAAAGGGCCATCTGAAAAAAGTGTAAAATCCAGAAAGGCAGGACAGGCCATGGAGAACTGGGAGCCTTGTTATGCTGATGGGCGGGATGTAAATTGCCAACAGACACTCGGGAGAAGTGTATGGTGTTTCCTGAAACATCTAAAAAACAAAGCAACAGAGCCTAGGGCACTGCCACTTATGGTCTTATAGCTTAGGGAAATTAAAATCAAAAAGACACAGCCACCCCAAAGTTTGGGACGCCTCTGTTTACAAGAACCTCGTTTACAGTACAAGTTCAACATCGCAGAAAGTGAAAAATGGATAAAGAAGTTGTGGTATTTACTTACAAAGCAATATCACTCAGCAATGAAATCTATGTCATCAGGCCCTTAGCATCACAATGAGTGGATTCAGGTATGATGATTCTAACTGAAATAAGTCACACAGAAAAAGAAACATCATAAGATATCAGTAATACACGGAATGTAAACTTGGCTACACAGGAACTGAATTACAGAAAAGAACAGGGTCTCAAATTTAGAAAACCAACTTATGCTTGCTTAAGGGTAAAGGTGAGTTGGGGTGCTGCATAAAACCAGAGTTTGAAATGAGCACAGATAAAGTTCCTTAAGTCAAATATGGAATAGACAAGAGCTACTCCTTGCTCAACGAAATGGACTCAACACCGCATATTAAACGCCTAAGAATGTACCTGACTAGTAAGTATCGTAAAACCTATGGATTGCTATGTCTCCAAAAGAGAATCAAGCATGTGTACAGGGGCATAAACGCAGCAGTGATAGGATTGGAGAGGTTCGGTGAGCAAATGAAGACCCTTTGAAGTCATATTGCATGGTACCCATTCCAGGGGTTTCAACTACCCAGGTTTAAGGTATTCTTCCTTCAGCTAAAACATGCATGTGGAACCTAGAGTATGATCAACCATGTGATCGGGAGACGTGTTCAAATATGTCTCAGTTTTCCTCCCCTGGTACTCGGGTGCAACATTCCAGACGCTTTACTAACACTCTCCCCACTTGGAGAGTCAGCGCCTTTAACCTCCTGTTTGGCCCAGTTTGCAATTTCTGCGGAAGATGAACAGGAATAGCGAGAACAAATGAGAGGCTAGCTGGAGGTGTCTGGACGGGCAAATTTAACTCTCATTTCCCACCAGGAAGAGGAAATAACCAAAGGCTCAGCGTGCCGTACCGGAACCAGATTAGGGCCTGAAGCCATCCTGCGGTGTTGCGGCCAGCTCAAAAGAAAGCGAGTTGAAGAAAGGAGCTCAGGGGCACTGTAATTTACAAACCTGCAGAGTTATAAATGACAGCTATCGTCCAAAAATAGACTGAAGTAAGGCTGCCAAGAGGACTTGAAAGCGGGGCAGAATTGCAGGAAACCGATTTCAGGAGGTAGACTGGAATTGCATTGAAAGCATAGGAAAAGAGGCAGAACGTCCACAATGATGCACTTGGCCAAAAAGGGCGTATGCGTTTTTTCCTGAATATATTCAGGAAAAAACGCATACGCCCTTTTTGGCCAACCAAGCAAGCTTGCAAAGGAAATCTGCACTACAATGAAGTCTCACTTCCCCCCGGTCAAAAGGGCCATCTGAAAAAAGTGTAAAATCCAGAAAGGCAGGACAGGCCATGGAGAACTGGGAGCCTTGTTATGCTGATGGGCGGGATGTAAATTGCCAACAGACACTCGGGAGAAGTGTATGGTGTTTCCTGAAACATCTAAAAAACAAAGCAACAGAGCCTAGGGCACTGCCACTTATGGTCTTATAGCTTAGGGAAATTAAAATCAAAAAGACACAGCCACCCCAAAGTTTGGGACGCCTCTGTTTACAAGAACCTCGTTTACAGTACAAGTTCAACATCGCAGAAAGTGAAAAATGGATAAAGAAGTTGTGGTATTTACTTACAAAGCAATATCACTCAGCAATGAAATCTATGTCATCAGGCCCTTAGCATCACAATGAGTGGATTCAGGTATGATGATTCTAACTGAAATAAGTCACACAGAAAAAGAAACATCATAAGATATCAGTAATACACGGAATGTAAACTTGGCTACACAGGAACTGAATTACAGAACAGAACAGGGTCTCAAATTTAGAAAACCAACTTATACTTGCTTAAGGGTAAAGGTGAGTTGGGGTGCTGCATAAAACCAGAGATTGAAATGAGCACAGATAAAGTTCCTTAAGTCAAATATGGAATAGACAAGAGCTACTCCTTGCTCAACGAAATGGACTCAACACCGCATATTAAACGCCTAAGAATGTACCTGACTAGTAAGTATCGTAAAACCTATGGATTGCTATGTCTCCAAAAGAGAATCAAGCATGTGTACAGGGGCATAAACGCAGCAGTGATAGGATTGGAGAGGTTCGGTGAGCAAATGAAGACCCTTTGAAGTCATATTGCATGGTACCCATTCCACGGGTCTCAACTCTCCAGGTTTAAGGTATTCTTCCTTCAGCTAAAACATGCATGTGGAACCCAAGTATGATCAACCATGTGAACGGGAGACGTGTTCAAATATGTCTCAGTTTTCCTCCCCTGGTACTCGGGTGCAACATTCCAGACGCTTTACTAACACTCTCCTCACTTGGAGAGTCAGCGCCTTTAACATACTGTTTGGCCCAGTTTGCAATTTCTGCGGAAGATGAACAGGAATAAAAAACGCATACGCCCTTTTTGGCCAACCAAGCAAGCTTGCAAAGGAAATCTGCACTACAATGAAGTCTCACTTCCCCCCGGTCAAAAGGGCCATCTGAAAAAAGTGTAAAATCCAGAAAGGCAGGACAGGCCATGGAGAACTGGGAGCCTTGTTATGCTGATGGGTGGTTTGTAAATTGCCAATAGACACTCGGGAGAAGTGTATGGTGTTTCCTGAAACATCTAGAAAACAAAGCAACAGAACCTAGTGCACTTCCACTTATGGTCCTATAGCTTAGGGAAATTAAAATCAAAAAGACACAGCCACCCCAAAGTTTGGAACGGCTCTGTTTACAAGAACCTCGTTTACAGTACAAGTTCAACATCGCAGAAAGTGAAAAATGGATAAAGAAGTTGTGGTATTTACTTACAAAGCAATATCACTCAGCAATGAAATCTGTGTCATCAGGCCCTTAGCAGCACAATGAGTGGATTCAGGTATGATGATTCTAACTGAAGTAAGTCACACAGAAAAAGAAACATCATAAGATATCAGTAATACACGGAATGGAAACTTGGCTACACAGGAACTGAATTACAGAACAGAACAGGGTCTCAAATTTAGAAAAACAACTTATGCTTGCTTAAGGTTAAAGGTGAGTTGGGGTGCTGCATAAAACCAGAGATTGAAATGAGCACAGATAAAGTTCCTTAAGCCAAATATGGAATAGACAAGAGCTACTCCTTGCTCAACGAAATGGACTCAACACCGCATATTAAACGCCTAAGAATGTACCTGACTTGTAAGTATCTTAAAACCTATGGATTGCTATGTCTCCGAAAGAGAATCAAGCATGTGTACAGGGGCATAAACGCAGCAGTGATAGGATTGGAGAGGTTCGGTGAGCAAATGAAGACCCTTTGAAGTCATATTGCATGGTACCCATTCCACGGGTTTCAACTACCCAGGTTTAAGGTATTCTTCCTTCAGCTAAAACATGCATGTGGAACCTAGAGTATGATCAACCATGTTATCGGGAGACGTGTTCAAATATGTCTCAGTTTTCCTCCCCTGGTACTCGGGTGCAACATTCCAGACGCTTTACTAACACTCTCCCCACTTGGAGAGTCAGTCCCTTTAACCTCCTGTTTGGCCCAGTTTGCAATTTCTGCGGAAGATGAACAGGAATAGCGAGAACCAATGAGAGGCTAGCTGGAGGTGTCTGGACGGGCAAATTTAACTCTCATTTCCCACCAGGAAGAGGAATTAACCAAAGGCTCAGCATGCCGGGCCGGATCCAGATTAGGGCCTGAAGCCATCCTGCGGTGTTGCGGCCAGCTCACAAGAAAGCGAGTTGAAGAAAGGAGCTCAGGGGCACTGTAATTCACAAACCTGCAGAGTTATAAATGACAGCTATCGTCCAAAAATAGACTGAAGTAAGGCTGCCAAGAGGACTTGAAAGCGGGGCAGAATTGCAGGAAACCGATTTCAGGAGGTAGACTGGAATTGCATTGAAAGCATAGGAAAAGAGGCAGAACGTCCACAATGATGCACTTGGCCAAAAAGGGCGTATGCGTTTTTTCCTGAATATATTCAGGAAAAAACGCATACGCCCTTTTTGGCCAACCAAGCAAGCTTGCAAAGGAAATCTGCACTACAATGAAGTCTCACTTCCCCCCGGTCAAAAGGGCCATCTGAAAAATGTGTAAAATCCAGAAAGGCAGGACAGGCCATGGAGAACTGGGAGCCTTGTTATGCTGATGGGCGGGATGTAAATTGCCAACAGACACTCGGGAGAAGTGTATGGTGTTTCCTGAAACATCTAAAAAACAAAGCAACAGAGCCTAGGGCACTGCCACTTATGGTCCTATAGCTTAGGGAAATTAAAATCAAAAAGACACAGCCACCCCAAAGTTTGGGACGCCTCTGTTTACAAGAACCTCGTTTACAGTACAAGTTCAACATCGCAGAAAGTGAAAAATGGATAAAGAAGTTGTGGTATTTACTTACAAAGCAATATCACTCAGCAATGAAATCTATGTCATCAGGCCCTTAGCATCACAATGAGTGGATTCAGGTATGATGATTCTAACTGAAATAAGTCACACAGAAAAAGAAACATCATAAGATATCAGTAATACACGGAATGTAAACTTGGCTACACAGGAACTGAATTACAGAACAGAACAGGGTCTCAAATTTAGAAAACCAACTATGCTTGCTTAAGGGTAAAGGTGAGTTGGGGTGCTGCATAAAACCAGAGATTGAAATGAGCACAGATAAAGTTCCTTAAGTCAAATATGGAATAGACAAGAGCTACTCCTTGCTCAACGAAATGGACTCAACACCGCATATTAAACGCCTAAGAATGTACCTGACTAGTAAGTATCTTAAAACCTATGGATTGCTATGTCTCCGAAAGAGAATCAAGCATGTGTACAGGGGCATAAACGCAGCAGTGATAGGATTGGAGAGGTTCGGTGAGCAAATGAAGACCCTTTGAAGTCATATTGCATGGTACCCATTACACGGGTCTTAACTCTCCAGGTTTAAGGTATTCTTCCTTCAGCTAAAACATGCATGTGGAACCCAAGTATGATCAACCATGTGAACGGGAGACGTGTTCAAATATGTCTCAGTTTTCCTCCCCTGGTACTCGGGTGCAACATTCCAGACGCTTTACTAACACTCTCCTGACTTGGAGAGTCAGGCCCTTTAAACTCCTGTTTGGCACAGTTTGCAATTTCTGCGGAAGATGAACAGGAATAATGAGAACCAATGAGAGACTAGCTGGAGGTGTCTGGACGGGCAAATTTAACTCTCATTTCCCACCAGGAAGAGGAATTAACCAAAGGCTCAGCGTGCCGTGCCGGAACCAGATTAGGGCCTGAAGCCATCCTGCGGTGTTGCGGCCAGCTCAAAAGAAAGCGAGTTGAAGAAAGGAGCTCAGGGGCACTGTAATTCACAAACCTGCAGAGTTATAAATGACAGCTATCGTCCAAAAATAGACTGAAGTAAGGCTGCCAAGAGGACTTGAAAGCGGGGCAGAATTGCAGGAAACCGATTTCAGGAGGTAGACTGAAATTGCATTGAAAGCATAGGAAAAGAGGCAGAACGTCCACAATGATGCACTTGGCCAAAAAGGGCGTATGCGTTTTTTCCTGAATATATTCAGGAAAAAACGCATACGCCCTTTTTGGCCAACCAAGCAAGCTTGCAAAGGAAATCTGCACTACAATGAAGTCTCACTTCCCCCCGGTCAAAAGGGCCATCTGAAAAAAGTGTAAAATCCAGAAAGGCAGGACAGGCCATGGAGAACTGGGAGCCTTGTTATGCTGATGGGCGGGATGTAAATTGCCAACAACCACTCGGGAGAAGTGTATGGTGTTTCCTGAAACATCTAAAAAACAAAGCAACAGAGCCTAGGGCACTGCCACTTATGGTCCTATAGCTTAGGGAAATTAAAATCAAAAAGACACAGCCACCCCAAAGTTTGGGACGCCTCTGTTTACAAGAACCTCGTTTACAGTACAAGTTCAACATCGCAGAAAGTGAAAAATGGATAAAGAAGTTGTGGTATTTACTTACAAAGCAATATCACTCAGCAATGAAATCTATGTCATCAGGCCCTTAGCATCACAATGAGTGGATTCAGGTATGATGATTCTAACTGAAATAAGTCACACAGAAAAAGAAACATCATAAGATATCAGTAATACACGGAATGGAAACTTGGCTACACAGGAACTGAATTACAGAACAGAACAGGGTCTCAAATTTAGAAAAACAACTAATGCTTGCTTAAGGGTAAAGGTGAGTTGGGGTGCTGCATAAAACCAGAGATTGAAATGAGCACAGATAAAGTTCCTTAAGCCAAATATGGAATAGACAAGAGCTACTCCTTGCTCAACGAAATGGACTCAACACCGCATATTAAACGCCTAAGAATGTACCTGACTTGTAAGTATCTTAAAACCTATGGATTGCTATGTCTCCGAAAGAGAATCAAGCATGTGTACAGGGGCATAAACGCAGCAGTGATAGGATTGGAGAGGTTCGGTGAGCAAATGAAGACCCTTTGAAGTCATATTGCATGGTACCCATTCCACGGGTCTCAACTCTCCAGGTTTAAGGTATTCTTCCTTCAGCTAAAACATGCATGTGGAACCCAAGTATGATCAACCATGTGAACGGGAGACGTGTTCAAATATGTCTCAGTTTTCCTCCCCTGGTACTCGGGTGCAACATTCCAGACGCTTTACTAACACTCTCCCGACTTGGAGAGTCAGTCCCTTTAACCTCCTGTTTGGCCCAGTTTGCAATTTCTGCGGAAGATGAACAGGAATAGCGAGAACCAATGAGAGGCTAGCTGGAGGTGTCTGGACGGGCAAATTTAACTCTCATTTCCCACCAGGAAGAGGAAATAACCAAAGGCTCAGCGTGCCGTACCGGAACCAGATTAGGGCCTGAAGCCATCCTGCGGTGTTGCGGCCAGCTCAAAAGAAAGCGAGTTGAAGAAAGGAGCTCAGGGACACTGTAATTCACAAACCTGCAGAGTTATAAATGACAGCTATCGTCCAAAAATAGACTGAAGTAAGGCTGCCAAGAGGACTTGAATGCGGGGCAGAATTGCAGGAAACCGATTTCAGGAGGTAGACTGGAATTGCATTGAAAGCATAGGAAAAGAGGCAGAACGTCCACAATGATGCACTTGGCCAAAAAGGGCGTATGCGTTTTTTCCTGAATATATTCAGGAAAAAACGCATACGCCCTTTTTGGCCAACCAAGCAAGCTTGCAAAGGAAATCTGCACTACAATGAAGTCTCACTTCCCCCCGGTCAAAAGGGCCATCTGAAAAAAGTGTAAAATCCAGAAAGGCAGGACAGGCCATGGAGAACTGGGAGCCTTGTTATGCTGATGGGCGGGATGTAAATTGCCAACAGACACTCGGGAGAAGTGTATGGTGTTTCCTGAAACATCTAAAAAACAAAGCAACAGAGCCTAGGGCACTGCCACTTATGGTCTTATAGCTTAGGGAAATTAAAATCAAAAAGACACAGCCACCCCAAAGTCTGGGACGCCTCTGTTTACAAGAACCTCGTTTACAGTACAAGTTCAACATCGCAGAAAGTGAAAAATGGATAAAGAAGTTGTGGTATTTACTTACAAAGCAATATCACTCAGCAATGAAATCTATGTCATCAGGCCCTTAGCATCACAATGAGTGGATTCAGGTATGATGATTCTAACTGAAATAAGTCACACAGAAAAAGAAACATCATAAGATATCAGTAATACACGGAATGTAAACTTGGCTACACAGGAACTGAATTACAGAAAAGAACAGGGTCTCAAATTTAGAAAACCAACTTATGCTTGCTTAAGGGTAAAGGTGAGTTGGGGTGCTGCATAAAACCAGAGATTGAAATGAGCACAGATAAAGTTCCTTAAGTCAAATATGGAATAGACAAGAGCTACTCCTTGCTCAATGAAATGGACTCAACACCGCATATTAAACGCCTAAGAATGTACCTGACTAGTAAGTATCGTAAAACCTATGGATTGCTATGTCTCCAAAAGAGAATCAAGCATGTGTACAGGGGCATAAACGCAGCAGTGATAGGATTGGAGAGGTTCGGTGAGCAAATGAAGACCCTTTGAAGTCATATTGCATGGTACCCATTCCAGGGGTTTCAACTACCCAGGTTTAAGGTATTCTTCCTTCAGCTAAAACATGCATGTGGAACCTAGAGTATGATCAACCATGTGATCGGGAGACGTGTTCAAATATGTCTCAGTTTTCCTCCCCTGGTACTCGGGTGCAACATTCCAGACGCTTTACTAACACTCTCCCCACTTGGAGAGTCAGCGCCTTTAACCTCCTGTTTGGCCCAGTTTGCAATTTCTGCGGAAGATGAACAGGAATAGCAAGAACCAATGAGAGGGTAGCTGGAGGTGTCTGGACGGGCAAATTTAACTCTCATTTCCCACCAGGAAGAGGAAATAACCAAAGGCTCAGCGTGCCGTACCGGAACCAGATTAGGGCCTGAAGCCATCCTGCGGTGTTGCGGCCAGCTCAAAAGAAAGCGAGTTGAAGAAAGGAGCTCAGGGGCACTGTAATTCACAAACCTGCAGAGTTATAAATGACAGCTATCGTCCAAAAATAGACTGAAGTAAGGCTGCCAAGAGGACTTGAAAGTGGGGCAGAATTGCAGGAAACCGATTTCAGGAGGTAGACTGGAATTGCATTGAAAGCATAGGAAAAGAGGCAGAACGTCCACAATGATGCACTTGGCCAAAAAGGGCGTATGCGTTTTTTCCTGAATATATTCAGGAAAAAACGCATACGCCCTTTTTGGCCAACCAAGCAAGCTTGCAAAGGAAATCTGCACTACAATGAAGTCTCACTTCCCCCCGGTCAAAAGGGCCATCTGAAAAAAGTGTAAAATCCAGAAAGGCAGGACAGGCCATGGAGAACTGGGAGCCTTGTTATGCTGATGGGCGGGATGTAAATTGCCAACAGACACTCGGGAGAAGTGTATGGTGTTTCCTGAAACATCTAAAAAACAAAGCAACAGAGCCTAGGGCACTGCCACTTATGGTCTTATAGCTTAGGGAAATTAAAATCAAAACGACACAGCCACCCCAAAGTTTGGGACGCCTCTGTTTACAAGAACCTCGTTTACAGTACAAGTTCAACATCGCAGAAAGTGAAAAATGGATAAAGAAGTTGTGGTATTTACTTACAAAGCAATATCACTCAGCAATGAAATCTATGTCATCAGGCCCTTAGCATCACAATGAGTGGATTCAGGTATGATGATTCTAACTGAAATAAGTCACACAGAAAAAGAAACATCATAAGATATCAGTAATACACGGAATGTAAACTTGGCTACACAGGAACTGAATTACAGAACAGAACAGGGTCTCAAATTTAGAAAACCAACTTATGCTTGCTTAAGGGTAAAGGTGAGTTGGGGTGCTGCATAAAACCAGAGATTGAAATGAGCACAGATAAAGTTCCTTAAGTCAAATATGGAATAGACAAGAGCTACTCCTTGCTCAACGAAATGGACTCAACACCGCATATTAAACGCCTAAGAATGTACCTGACTAGTAAGTATCATAAAACCTATGGATTGCTATGTCTCCAAAAGAGAATCAAGCATGTGTACAGGGGCATAAACGCAGCAGTGATAGGATTGGAGAGGTTCGGTGAGCAAATGAAGACCCTTTGAAGTCATATTGCATGGTACCCATTCCACGGGTCTCAACTCTCCAGGTTTAAGGTATTCTTCCTTCAGCTAAAACATGCATGTGGAACCCAAGTATGATCAACCATGTGAACGGGAGACGTGTTCAAATATGTCTCAGTTTTCCTCCCCTGGTACTCGGGTGCAACATTCCAGACGCTTTACTAACACTCTCCCCACTTGGAGAGTCAGCGCCTTTAACCTCCTGTTTGGCCCAGTTTGCAATTTCTGCGGAAGATGAACAGGAATAGCGAGAACCAATGAGAGGGTAGCTGGAGGTGTCTGGACGGGCAAATTTAACTCTCATTTCCCAACAGGAAGAGGAAATAACCAAAGGCTCAGCGTGCCGTACCGGAACCAGATTAGGGCCTGAAGCCATCCTGCGGTGTTGCGGCCAGCTCAAAAGAAAGCGAGTTGAAGAAAGGAGCTCAGGGGCACTGTAATTCACAAACCTGCAGAGTTATAAATGACAGCTATCGTCCAAAAATAGACTGAAGTAAGGCTGCCAAGAGGACTTGAAAGCGGGGCAGAATTGCAGGAAACCGATTTCAGGAGGTAGACTGGAATTGCATTGAAAGCATAGGAAAAGAGGCAGAACGTCCACAATGATGCACTTGGCCAAAAAGGGCGTATGCGTTTTTTCCTGAATATATTCAGGAAAAAACGCATACGCCCTTTTTGGCCAACCAAGCAAGCTTGCAAAGGAAATCTGCACTACAATGAAGTCTCACTTCCCCCCGGTCAAAAGGGCCATCTGAAAAAAGTGTAAAATCCAGAAAGGCAGGACAGGCCATGGAGAACTGGGAGCCTTGTTATGCTGATGGGCGGGATGTAAATTGCCAACAACCACTCGGGAGAAGTGTATGGTGTTTCCTGAAACATCTAAAAAACAAAGCAACAGAGCCTAGGGCACTGCCACTTATGGTCCTATAGCTTAGGGAAATTAAAATCAAAAAGACACAGCCACCCCAAAGTTTGGGACGCCTCTGTTTACAAGAACCTCGTTTACAGTACAAGTTCAACATCGCAGAAAGTGAAAAATGGATAAAGAAGTTGTGGTATTTACTTACAAAGCAATATCACTCAGCAATGAAATCTATGTCATCAGGCCCTTAGCAGCACAATGAGTGGATTCAGGTATGATGATTCTAACTGAAATAAGTCACACAGAAAAAGAAACATCATAAGATATCAGTAATACACGGAATGTAAACTTGGCTACACAGGAACTGAATTACAGAACAGAACAGGGTCTCAAATTTAGAAAACCAACTTATGCTTGCTTAAGGGTAAAGGTGAGTTGGGGTGCTGCATAAAACTAGAGATTGAAATGAGCACAGATAAAGTTCCTTAAGTCAAATATGGAATAGACAAGAGCTACTCCTTGCTCAACGAAATGGACTCAACACCACATATTAAACGTCTAAGAATGTACCTGACTAGTAAGTATCTTAAAACCTATGGATTGCTATGTCTCCGAAAGAGAATCAAGCATGTGTACAGGGGCATAAACGCAGCGGTGATAGGATTGGAGAGGTTCGGTGAGCAAATGAAGACCCTTTGAAGTCATATTGCATGGTACCCATTACACGGGTCTCAACTCTCCAGGTTTAAGGTATTCTTCCTTCAGCTAAAACATGCATGTGGAACCCAAGTATGATCAACCATGTGAACGGGAGACGTGTTCAAATATGTCTCAGTTTTCCTCCCCTGGTACTCGGGTGCAACATTCCAGACGCTTTACTAACACTCTCCCCACTTGGAGAGTCAGCGCCTTTAACCTCCTGTTTGGCCCAGTTTGCAATTTCTGCGGAAGATGAACAGAAATAGCGAGAACCAATGAGAGACTAGCTGTAGGTGTCTGGACGGGCAAATTTAACTCTCATTTCCCACCAGGAAGAGGAAATAACCAAAGGCTCAGCGTGCCGTACCGGAACCAGATTAGGGCCTGAAGCCATCCTGCGGTGTTGCGGCCAGGTCACAAGAAAGCGAGTTGAAGAAAGGAGCTCAGGGGCACTGTAATTCACAAACCTGCAGAGTTATAAATGACAGCTATCGTCCAAAAATAGACTGAAGTAAGGCTGCCAAGAGGACTTGAATGCGGGGCAGAATTGCAGGAAACCGATTTCAGGAGGTAGACTGGAATTGCATTGAAAGCATAGGAAAAGAGGCAGAACGTCCACAATGATGCACTTGGCCAAAAAGGGCGTATGCGTTTTTTCCTGAATATATTCAGGAAAAAACGCATACGCCCTTTTTGGCCAACCAAGCAAGCTTGCAAAGGAAATCTGCACTACAATGAAGTCTCACTTCCCCCCGGTCAAAAGGGCCATCTGAAAAAAGTGTAAAATCCAGAAAGGCAGGACAGGCCATGGAGAACTGGGAGCCTTGTTATGCTGATGGGCGGGATGTAAATTGCCAACAACCACTCGGGAGAAGTGTATGGTGTTTCCTGAAACATCTAAAAAACAAAGCAACAGAACCTAGGGCACTTCCACTTATGGTCCTATAGCTTAGGGAAATTAAAATCAAAAAGACACAGCCACCCCAAAGTTTGGTACGGCTCTGTTTACATGAACCTCGTTTACAGTACAAGTTCAACATCGCAGAAAGTGAAAAATGGAAAGAAGTTGTGGTATTTACTTACAAAGCAATATCACTCAGCAATGAAATCTGTGTCATCAGGCCCTTAGCAGCACAATGAGTGGATTCAGGTATGATGATTCTAACTGAAGTAAGTCACACAGAAAAAGAAACATCATAAGATATCAGTAATACACGGAATGTAAACTTGGCTACACAGGAACTGAATTACAGAACAGAACAGGGTCTCAAATTTAGAAAACCAACTTATGCTTGCTTAAGGGTAAAGGTGAGTTGGGGTGCTGCATAAAACCAGAGATTGAAATGAGCACAGATAAAGTTCCTTAAGTCAAATATGGAATAGACAAGAGCTACTCCTTGCTCAACGAAATGGACTCAACACCGCATATTAAACGCCTAAGAATGTACCTGACTAGTAAGTATCGTAAAACCTATGGATTGCTATGTCTCCAAAAGAGAATCAAGCATGTGTACAGGGGCATAAACGCAGCAGTGATAGGATTGGAGAGGTTCGGTGAGCAAATGAAGACCCTTTGAAGTCATATTGCATGGTACCCATTCCACGGGTCTCAACTCTCCAGGTTTAAGGTATTCTTCCTTCAGCTAAAACATGCATGTGGAACCCAAGTATGATCAACCATGTGAACGGGAGACGTGTTCAAATATGTCTCAGTTTTCCTCCCCTGGTACTCAGGTGCAACATTCCAGACGCTTTACTAACACTCTCCTCACTTGGAGAGTCAGCGCCTTTAACCTACTGTTTGGCCCAGTTTGCAATTTCTGCGGAAGATGAACAGGAATAAAAAACGCATACGCCCTTTTTGGCCAACCAAGCAAGCTTGCAAAGGAAATCTGCACTACAATGAAGTCTCACTTCCCCCCGGTCAAAAGGGCCATCTGAAAAAAGTGTAAAATCCAGAAAGGCAGGACAGGCCATGGAGAACTGGGAGCCTTGTTATGCTGATGGGCGGGATGTAAATTGCCAACAGACACTCGGGAGAAGTGTATGGTGTTTCCTGAAACATCTAAAAAACAAAGCAACAGAACCTAGGGCACTTCCACTTATGGTCCTATAGCTTAGGGAAATTAAAATCAAAAAGACACAGCCACCCCAAAGTTTGGGACGGCTCTGTTTACATGAACCTCGTTTACAGTACAAGTTCAACATCGCAGAAAGTGAAAAATGGATAAAGAAGTTGTGGTATTTACTTACAAAGCAATATCACTCAGCAATGAAATCTGTGTCATCAGGCCCTTAGCAGCACAATGAGTGGATTCAGGTATGATGATTCTAACTGAAGTAAGTCACACAGAAAAAGAAACATCATAAGATATCAGTAATACACGGAATGTAAACTTGGCTACACAGGAACTGAATTACAGAACAGAACAGGGTCTCAAATTTAGAAAACCAACTATGCTTGCTTAAGGGTAAAGGTGAGTTGGGGTGCTGCATAAAACCAGAGATTGAAATGAGCACAGATAAAGTTCCTTAAGTCAAATATGGAATAGACAAGAGCTACTCCTTGCTCAACGAAATGGACTCAACACCGCATATTAAACGCCTAAGAATGTGCCTGACTAGTAAGTATCTTAAAACCTATGGATTGCTTTGTCTCCGAAAGAGAATCAAGCATGTGTACAGGGGCATAAACGCAGCAGTGATAGGATTGGAGAGGTTCGGTGAGCAAATGAAGACCCTTTGAAGTCATATTGCATGGTACCCATTCCACGGGTCTCAACTCTCCAAGTTTAAGGTATTCTTCCTTCAGCTAAAACATGCATGTGGAACCCAAGTATGATCAACCATGTGAACGGGAGACGTGTTCAAATATGTCTCAGTTTTCCTCCCCTGGTACTCGGGTGCAACATTCCAGACGCTTTACTAACACTCTCCCCACTTGGAGAGTCAGCGCCTTTAACCTCCTGTTTGGCCCAGTATGCAATTTCTGCGGAAGATGAACAGGAATAGCGAGAACCAATGAGAGACTAGCTGCAGGTGTCTGGACGGGCAAATTTAACTCTCATTTCCCACCAGGAAGAGGAAATAACCAAAGGCTCAGCGTGCCGTACCGGAACCAGATTAGGGCCTGAAGCCATCCTGCGGTGTTGCGGCCAGGTCACAAGAAAGCGAGTTGAAGAAAGGAGCTCAGGGGCACTGTAATTCACAAACCTGCAGAGTTATAAATGACAGCTATCGTCCAAAAATAGACTGAAGTAAGGCTGCCAAGAGGACTTGAAAGCGGGGCAGAATTGCAGGAAACCGATTTCAGGAGGTAGACTGGAATTGCATTGAAAGCATAGGAAAAGAGGCAGAACGTCCACAATGATGCACTTGGCCAAAAAGGGCGTATGCGTTCTTTCCTGAATATATTCAGGAAAAAACGCATACGCCCTTTTTGGCCAACCAAGCAAGCTTGCAAAGGAAATCTGCACTACAATGAAGTCTCACTTCCCCCCGTCAAAAGGGCCATCTGAAAAAAGTGTAAAATCCAGAAAGGCAGGACAGGCCATGGAGAACTGGGAGCCTTGTTATGCTGATGGGCGGGATGTAAATTGCCAACAGACACTCGGGAGAAGTGTATGGTGTTTCCTGAAACATCTAAAAAACAAAGCAACAGAGCCTAGGGCACTGCCACTTATGGTCTTATAGCTTAGGGAAATTAAAATCAAAAAGACACAGCCACCCCAAAGTTTGGGACGCCTCTGTTTACAAGAACCTCGTTTACAGTACAAGTTCAACATCGCAGAAAGTGAAAAATGGATAAAGAAGTTGTGGTATTTACTTACAAAGCAATATCACTCAGCAATGAAATGTATGTCATCAGGCCCTTAGCATCACAATGAGTGGATTCAGGTATGATGATTCTAACTGAAATAAGTCACACAGAAAAAGAAACATCATAAGATATCAGTAATACACGGAATGTAAACTTGGCTACACAGGAACTGAATTACAGAACAGAACAGGGTCTCAAATTTAGAAAACCAACTTATGCTTGCTTAAGGGTAAAGGTGAGTTGGGGTGCTGCATAAAACCAGAGATTGAAATGAGCACAGATAAAGTTCCTTAAGTCAAATATGGAATAGACAAGAGCTACTCCTTGCTCAACGAAATGGACTCAACACCGCATATTAAACGCCTAAGAATGTACCTGACTAGTAAGTATCTTAAAACCTATGGATTGCTATGTCTCCGAAAGAGAATCAAGCATGTGTACAGGGGCATAAACGCAGCAGTGATAGGATTGGAGAGGTTCGGTGAGCAAATGAAGACCCTTTGAAGTGATATTGCATGGTACCCATTCCACGGGTCTCAACTCTCCAGGTTTAAGGTATTCTTCCTTCAGCTAAAACATGCATGTGGAACCCAAGTATGATCAACCATGTGAACGGGAGACGTGTTCAAATATGTCTCAGTTTGCCTCCCCTGGTACTCGGGTGCAACATTCCAGACGCTTTACTAACACTCTCCTCACTTGGAGAGTCAGCGCCTTTAACCTACTGTTTGGCCCAGTTTGCAATTTCTGCGGAAGATGAACAGGAATAAAAAACGCATACGCCCTTTTTGGCCAACCAAGCAAGCTTGCAAAGGAAATCTGCACTACAATGAAGTCTCACTTCCCCCCGGTCAAAAGGGCCATCTGAAAAAAGTGTAAAATCCAGAAAGGCAGGACAGGCCATGGAGAACTGGGAGCCTTGTTATGCTGATGGGCGGGATGTAAATTGCCAACAGACACTCGGGAGAAGTGTATGGTGTTTCCTGAAACATCTAAAAAACAAAGCAACAGAACCTAGGGCACTTCCACTTATGGTCCTATAGCTTAGGGAAATAAAATCAAAAAGACACAGCCACCCCAAAGTTTCGGACGCCTCTGTTTACAAGAACCTCGTTTACAGTACAAGTTCAACATCGCAGAAAGTGAAAAATGGATAAAGAAGTTGTGGTATTTACTTACAAAGCAATATCACTCAGCAATGAAATCTATGTCATCAGGCCCTTAGCATCACAATGAGTGGATTCAGGTATGATGATTCTAACTGAAATAAGTCACACAGAAAAAGAAACATCATAAGATATCAGTAATACACGGAATGTAAACTTGGCTACACAGGAACTGAATTACAGAACAGAACAGGGTCTCAAATTTAGAAAACCAACTTATGCTTGCTTAAGGGTAAAGGTGAGTTGGGGTGCTGCATAAAACCAGAGATTGAAATGAGCACAGATAAAGTTCCTTAAGTCAAATATGGAATAGACAAGAGCTACTCCTTGCTCAACGAAATGGACTCAACACCGCATATTAAACGCCTAAGAATGTACCTGACTAGTAATTATCTTAAAACCTATGGATTGCTATGTCTCCGAAAGAGAATCAAGCATGTGTACAGGGGCATAAACGCAGCAGTGATAGGATTGGAGAGGTTCGGTGAACAAATGAAGACCCTTTGAAGTCATATTGCATGGTACCCATTCCACGGGTCTCAACTCTCCAGGTTTAAGGTATTCTTCCTTCAGCTAAAACATGCATGTGGAACCCAAGTATGATCAACCATGTGAACGGGAGACGTGTTCAAATATGTCTCAGTTTTCCTCCCCTGGTACTCAGGTGCAACATTCCAGACGCTTTACTAACACTCTCCTCACTTGGAGAGTCAGCGCCTTTAACCTACTGTTTGGCCCAGTTTGCAATTTCTGCGGAAGATGAACAGGAATAAAAAACGCATACGCCCTTTTTGGCCAACCAAGCAAGCTTGCAAAGGAAATCTGCACTACAATGAAGTCTCACTTCCCCCCGGTCAAAAGGGCCATCTGAAAAAAGTGTAAAATCCAGAAAGGCAGGACAGGCCATGGAGAACTGGGAGCCTTGTTATGCTGATGGGCGGGATGTAAATTGCCAACAGACACTCGGGAGAAGTGTATGGTGTTTCCTGAAACATCTAAAAAACAAAGCAACAGAACCTAGGGCACTTCCACTTATGGTCCTATAGCTTAGGGAAATTAAAATCAAAAAGACACAGCCACCCCAAAGTTTGGTACGGCTCTGTTTACATGAACCTCGTTTACAGTACAAGTTCAACATCGCAGAAAGTGAAAAATGGATAAAGAAGTTGTGGTATTTACTTACAAAGCAATATCACTCAGCAATGAAATCTGTGTCATCAGGCCCTTAGCAGCACAATGAGTGGATTCAGGTATGATGATTCTAACTGAAGTAAGTCACACAGAAAAAGAAACATCATAAGATATCAGTAATACACGGAATGTAAACTTGGCTACACAGGAACTGAATTACAGAACAGAACAGGGTCTCAAATTTAGAAAACCAACTATGCTTGCTTAAGGGTAAAGGTGAGTTGGGGTGCTGCATAAAACCAGAGATTGAAATGAGCACAGATAAAGTTCCTTAAGTCAAATATGGAATAGACAAGAGCTACTCCTTGCTCAACGAAATGGACTCAACACCGCATATTAAACGCCTAAGAATGTGCCTGACTAGTAAGTATCTTAAAACCTATGGATTGCTTTGTCTCCGAAAGAGAATCAAGCATGTGTACAGGGGCATAAACGCAGCAGTGATAGGATTGGAGAGGTTCGGTGAGCAAATGAAGACCCTTTGAAGTCATATTGCATGGTACCCATTACACGGGTCTTAACTCTCCAGGTTTAAGGTATTCTTCCTTCAGCTAAAACATGCATGTGGAACCCAAGTATGATCAACCATGTGAACGGGAGACGTGTTCAAATATGTCTCAGTTTTCCTCCCCTGGTACTCGGGTGCAACATTCCAGACGCTTTACTAACACTCTCCCCACTTGGAGAGTCAGCGCCTTTAACCTCCTGTTTGGCCCAGTTTGCAATTTCTGCGGAAGATGAACAGGAATAGCGAGAACCAATGAGAGACTAGCTGGAGGTGTCTGGACGGGCAAATTTAACTCTCATTTCCCACCAGGAAGAGGAAATAACCAAAGGCTCAGCGTGCCGTGCCGGAACCAGATTAGGGCCTGAAGCCATCCTGCGGTGTTGCGGCCAGGTCACAAGAAAGCAAGTTGAAGAAAGGAGCTCAGGGGCACTGTAATTCTCAAACCTGCAGAGTTATAAATGACAGCTATCGTCCAAAAATAGACTGAAGTAAGGCTGCCAAGAGGACTTGAAAGCGGGGCAGAATTGCAGGAAATCGATTTCAAGAGGTAGACTGGAATTGCATTGAAAGCATAGGAAAAGAAGCAGAACGTCCACAATGATGCACTTGGCCAAAAAGGGCGTATGCGTTTTTTCCTGAATATATTCAGGAAAAAATGCATACGCACTTTTTGGCCAACCAAGCAAGCTTGCAAAGGAAATCTGCACTACAATGAAGTCTCACTTCCCCCCGGTCAAAAGGGCCTTCTGAAAAAAGTGTAAAATCCAGAAAGGCAGGACAGGCCATGGAGAACTGGGAGCCCTGTTATGCTGATGGGCGGGATGTAAATTGCCAACAACCACTCGGGGGAAGTGTATGGTGTTTCCTGAAACATCTAAAAAACAAAGCAACAGAACCTAGGGCATTTCCACTTATGGTCCTATAGCTTAGGGAAATTAAAATCAAAAAGACACAGCCACCCCAAAGTTTGGAACGGCTCTGTTTACAAGAACCTCGTTTAAAGGTCAAGTTCAACATCGCAGAAAGTGAAAAATGGATAAAGAAGTTGTGGTATTCACTTACAAAGCAATATCACTCAGCAATGAAATCTATGTCATCAGGCCCTCAGCAGCACAATGAGTGGATTCAGGTATGATGATTCTAACTGAAATAAGTCACACAGAAAAAGAAACATCATAAGATATCAGTAATACACGGAATGTAAACTTGGCTACACAGGAACTGAATTACAGAACAGAACAGGGTCTCAAATTTAGAAAACCAACTTATGCTTGCTTAAGGGTAAAGGTGAGTTGGGGTGCTGCATAAACCAGAGATTGAAATGAGCACAGATAAAGTTCCTTAAGTCAAATATGGAATAGACAAGAGCTACTCCTTGCTCAACAAAATGGACTCAACACCGCATATTAAACGCCTAAGAATGTACCTGACTAGTAAGTATCTTAAAACCTATGGATTGCTATGTCTCCGAAAGAGAATCAAGCATGTGTACAGGGGCATAAACGCAGCAGTGATAGGATTGGAGAGGTTCGGTGAGCAAATGAAGACCCTTTGAAGTCATATTGCATGGTACCCATTCCACGGGTCTCAACTCTCCAAGTTTAAGGTATTCTTCCTTCAGCTAAAACATGCATGTGGAACCCAAGTATGATCAACCATGTGAACGGGAGACGTGTTCAAATATGTCTCAGTTTGCCTCCCCTGGTACTCGGGTGCAACATTCCAGACGCTTTACTAACACTCTCCTCACTTGGAGAGTCAGCGCATTTAACCTACTGTTTGGCCCAGTTTGCAATTTCTGCGGAAGATGAACAGGAATAAAAAACGCATACGCCCTTTTTGGCCAACCAAGCAAGCTTGCAAAGGAAATCTGCACTACAATGAAGTCTCACTTCCCCCCGGTCAAAAGGGCCATCTGAAAAAAGTGTAAAATCCAGAAAGGCAGGACAGGCCATGGAGAACTGGGAGCCTTGTTATGCTGATGGGCGGGATGTAAATTGCCAACAGACACTCGGGAGAAGTGTATGGTGTTTCCTGAAACATCTAAAAAACAAAGCAACAGAACCTAGGGCACTTCCACTTATGGTCCTATAGCTTAGGGAAATAAAATCAAAAAGACACAGCCACCCCAAAGTTTGGGACGCCTCTGTTTACAAGAACCTCGTTTACAGTACAAGTTCAACATCGCAGAAAGTGAAAAATGGATAAAGAAGTTGTGGTATTTACTTACAAAGCAATATCACTCAGCAATGAAATCTATGTCATCAGGCCCTTAGCATCACAATGAGTGGATTCAGGTATGATGATTCTAACTGAAATAAGTCACACAGAAAAAGAAACATCATAAGATATCAGTAATACACGGAATGTAAACTTGGCTACACAGGAACTGAATTACAGAACAGAACAGGGTCTCAAATTTAGAAAACCAACTTATGCTTGCTTAAGGGTAAAGGTGAGTTGGGGTGCTGCATAAAACCAGAGATTGAAATGAGCACAGATAAAGTTCCTTAAGTCAAATATGGAATAGACAAGAGCTACTCCTTGCTCAACGAAATGGACTCAACACCGCATATTAAACGCCTAAGAATGTACCTGACTAGTAAGTATCTTAAAACCTATGGATTGCTATGTCTCCGAAAGAGAATCAAGCATGTGTACAGGGGCATAAACGCAGCAGTGATAGGATTGGAGAGGTTCGGTGAGCAAATGAAGACCCTTTGAAGTCATATTGCATGGTACCCATTACACGGGTCTTAACTCTCCAGGTTTAAGGTATTCTTCCTTCAGCTAAAACATGCATGTGGAACCCAAGTATGATCAACCATGTGAACGGGAGACGTGTTCAAATATGTCTCAGTTTTCCTCCCCTGGTACTCGGGTGCAACATTCCAGACGCTTTACTAACACTCTCCCCACTTGGAGAGTCAGCGCCTTTAACCTCCTGTTTGGCCCAGTTTGCAATTTCTGCGGAAGATGAACAGGAATAGCGAGAACCAATGAGAGACTAGCTGGAGGTGTCTGGACGGGCAAATTTAACTCTCATTTCCCACCAGGAAGAGGAAATAACCAAAGGCTCAGCGTGCCGTGCCGGAACCAGATTAGGGCCTGAAGCCATCCTGCGGTGTTGCGGCCAGGTCACAAGAAAGCAAGTTGAAGAAAGGAGCTCAGGGGCACTGTAATTCTCAAACCTGCAGAGTTATAAATGACAGCTATCGTCCAAAAATAGACTGAAGTAAGGCTGCCAAGAGGACTTGAAAGCGGGGCAGAATTGCAGGAAATCGATTTCAAGAGGTAGACTGGAATTGCATTGAAAGCATAGGAAAAGAGGCAGAACGTCCACAATGATGCACTTGGCCAAAAAGGGCGTATGCGTTTTTTCCTGAATATATTCAGGAAAAAACGCATACGCCCTTTTTGGCCAACCAAGCAAGCTTGCAAAGGAAATCTGCACTACAATGAAGTCTCACTTCCCCCCGGTCAAAAGGGCCATCTGAAAAAAGTGTAAAATCCAGAAAGGCAGGACAGGCCATGGAGAACTGGGAGCCTTGTTATGCTGATGGGCGGGATGTAAATTGCCAACAACCACTCGGGAGAAGTGTATGGTGTTTCCTGAAACATCTAAAAAACAAAGCAACAGAACCTAGGGCACTTCCACTTATGGTCCTATAGCTTAGGGAAATTAAAATCAAAAAGACACAGCCACCCCAAAGTTTGGAACGGCTCTGTTTACAAGAACCTCGTTTACAGTACAAGTTCAACATCGCAGAAAGTGAAAAATGGATAAAGAAGTTGTGGTATTCACTTCCAAAGCAATATCACTCAGCAATGAAATCTATGTCATCAGGCCCTTAGCAGCACAATGAGTGGATTCAGGTATGATGATTCTAACTGAAATAAGTCACACAGAAAAAGAAACATCATAAGATATCAGTAATACACGGAATGTAAACTTGGCTACACAGGAACTGAATTACAGAACAGAACAGGGTCTCAAATTTAGAAAACCAACTTATGCTTGCTTAAGGGTAAAGGTGAGTTGGGGTGCTGCATAAACCAGAGATTGAAATGAGCACAGATAAAGTTCCTTAAGTCAAATATGGAATAGACAAGAGCTACTCCTTGCTCAACGAAATGGACTCAACACCGCATATTAAACGCCTAAGAATGTACCTGACTAGTAAGTATCTTAAAACCTATGGATTGCTATGTCTCCGAAAGAGAATCAAGCATGTGTACAGGGGCATAAACGCAGCAGTGATAGGATTGGAGAGGTTCGGTGAGCAAATGAAGACCCTTTGAAGTCATATTGCATGGTACCCATTCCACGGGTCTCAACTCTCCAAGTTTAAGGTATTCTTCCTTCAGCTAAAACATGCATGTGGAACCCAAGTATGATCAACCATGTGAACGGGAGACGTGTTCAAATATGTCTCAGTTTTCCTCCCCTGGTACTCGGGTGCAACATTCCAGACGCTTTACTAACACTCTCCCCACTTGGAGAGTCAACGCCTTTAACCTCCTGTTTGGCCCACTTTGCAATTTCTGCGGAAGATGAACAGGAATAGCGAGAACCAATGAGAGGCTAGCTGGAGGTGTCTGGACGGGCAAATTTAACTCTCATTTCCCACCAGGAAGAGGAAATAACCAAAGGCTCAGCGTGCCGTGCCGGAACCAGATTAGGGCCTGAAGCCATCCTGCGGTGTTGCGGCCAGGTCACAAGAAAGCAAGTTGAAGAAAGGAGCTCAGGGGCACTGTAATTCTCAAACCTGCAGAGTTATAAATGACAGCTATCGTCCAAAAATAGACTGAAGTAAGGCTGCCAAGAGGACTTGAAAGCGGGGCAGAATTGCAGGAAATCGATTTCAAGAGGTAGACTGGAATTGCATTGAAAGCATAGGAAAAGAGGCAGAACGTCCACAATGATGCACTTGGCCAAAAAGGGCGTATGCGTTTTTTCCTGAATATATTCAGGAAAAAACGCATACGCCCTTTTTGGCCAACCAAGCAAGCTTGCAAAGGAAATCTGCACTACAATGAAGTCTCACTTCCCCCCGGTCAAAAGGGCCATCTGAAAAAAGTGTAAAATCCAGAAAGGCAGGACAGGCCATGGAGAACTGGGAGCCTTGTTATGCTGATGGGCGGGATGTAAATTGCCAACAACCACTCGGGAGAAGTGTATGGTGTTTCCTGAAACATCTAAAAAACAAAGCAACAGAACCTAGGGCACTTCCACTTATGGTCCTATAGCTTAGGGAAATTAAAATCAAAAAGACACAGCCACCCCAAAGTTTGGAACGGCTCTGTTTACAAGAACCTCGTTTACAGTACAAGTTCAACATCGCAGAAAGTGAAAAATGGATAAAGAAGTTGTGGTATTCACTTACAAAGCAATATCACTCAGCAATGAAATCTATGTTATCAGGCCCTTAGCAGCACAATGAGTGGATTCAGGTATGATGATTCTAACTGAAATAAGTCACACAGAAAAAGAAACATCATAAGATATCAGTAATACACGGAATGTAAACTTGGCTACACAGGAACTGAATTACAGAACAGAACAGGGTCTCAAATTTAGAAAACCAACTTATGCTTGCTTAAGGGTAAAGGTGAGTTGGGGTGCTGCATAAACCAGAGATTGAAATGAGCACAGATAAAGTTCCTTAAGTCAAATATGGAATAGACAAGAGCTACTCCTTGCTCAACGAAATGGACTCAACACCGCATATTAAACGCCTAAGAATGTACCTGACTAGTAAGTATCTTAAAACCTATGGATTGCTATGTCTCCGAAAGAGAATCAAGCATGTGTACAGGGGCATAAACGCAGCAGTGATAGGATTGGAGAGGTTCGGTGAGCAAATGAAGACCCTTTGAAGTCATATTGCATGGTACCCATTCCACGGGTCTCAACTCTCCAAGTTTAAGGTATTCTTCCTTCAGCTAAAACATGCATGTGGAACCCAAGTATGATCAACCATGTGAACGGGAGACGTGTTCAAATATGTCTCAGTTTTCCTCCCCTGGTACTCGGGTGCAACATTCCAGACGCTTTACTAACACTCTCCCCACTTGGAGAGTCAACGCCTTTAACCTCCTGTTTGGCCCACTTTGCAATTTCTGCGGAAGATGAACAGGAATAGCGAGAACCAATGAGAGGCTAGCTGGAGGTGTCTGGACGGGCAAATTTAACTCTCATTTCCCACCAGGAAGAGGAAATAACCAAAGGCTCAGCGTGCCGTGCCGGAACCAGATTAGGGCCTGAAGCCATCCTGCGGTGTTGCGGCCAGGTCACAAGAAAGCAAGTTGAAGAAAGGAGCTCAGGGGCACTGTAATTCTCAAACCTGCAGAGTTATAAATGACAGCTATCGTCCAAAAATAGACTGAAGTAAGGCTGCCAAGAGGACTTGAAAGCGGGGCAGAATTGCAGGAAACCGATTTCAGGAGGTAGACTGGAATTGCATTGAAAGCATAGGAAAAGAGGCAGAACGTCCACAATGATGCACATGGCCAAAAAGGGCGTATGCGTTTTTTCCTGAATATATTCAGGAAAAAACGCATACGCCCTTTTTGGCCAACCAAGCAAGCTTGCAAAGGAAATCTGCACTACAATGAAGTCTCACTTCCCCCCGGTCAAAAGGGCCATCTGAAAAAAGTGTAAAATCCAGAAAGGCAGGACAGGCCATGGAGAACTGGGAGCCTTGTTATGCTGATGGCCGGGATGTAAATTGCCAACAGACACTCGGGAGAAGTGTATGGTGTTTCCTGAAACATCTAAAAAACAAAGCAACAGAGCCTAGGGCACTGCCACTTATGGTCTTATAGCTTAGGGAAATTAAAATCAAAAAGACACAGCCACCCCAAAGTTTGGGACGCCTCTGTTTACAAGAACCTCGTTTACAGTACAAGTTCAACATCGCAGAAAGTGAAAAATGGATAAAGAAGTTGTGGTATTTACTTACAAAGCAATATCACTCAGCAATGAAATCTATGTCATCAGGCCCTTAGCATCACAATGAGTGGATTCAGGTATGATGATTCTAACTGAAATAAGTCACACAGAAAAAGAAACATCATAAGATATCAGTAATACACGGAATGTAAACTTGGCTACACAGGAACTGAATTACAGAACAGAACAGGGTCTCAAATTTAGAAAACCAACTTATGCTTGCTTAAGGGTAAAGGTGAGTTGGGGTGCTGCATAAAACCAGAGATTGAAATGAGCACAAATAAAGTTCCTTAAGTCAAATATGGAATAGACAAGAGCTACTCCTTGCTCAACGAAATGGACTCAACACCGCATATTAAACGCCTAAGAATGTACCTGACTAGTAAGTATCGTAAAACCTATGGATTGCTATGTCTCCAAAAGAGAATCAAGCATGTGTACAGGGGCATAAACGCAGCAGTGATAGGATTGGAGAGGTTCGGTGAGCAAATGAAGACCCTTTGAAGTCATATTGCATGGTACCCATTCCACGGGTCTCAACTCTCCAGGTTTAAGGTATTCTTCCTTCAGCTAAAACATGCATGTGGAACCCAAGTATGATCAACCATGTGAACGGGAGACGTGTTCAAATATGTCTCAGTTTTCCTCCCCTGGTACTCGGGTGCAACATTCCAGATGCTTTACTAACACTCTCCCCACTTGGAGAGTCAGCGCCTTTAACCTCCTGTTTGGCCCAGTTTGCAATTTCTGCGGAAGATGAACAGGAATAGCGAGAACAAATGAGAGGCTAGGTGGAGGTGTCTGGACGGGCAAATTTAACTCTCATTTCCCACCAGGAAGAGGAAATAACCAAAGGCTCAGCGTGCCGTACCGGAACCAGATTAGGGCCTGAAGCCATCCTGCGGTGTTGCGGCCAGGTCACAAGAAAGCGAGTTGAAGAAAGGAGCTCAGGGGCACTGTAATTCACAAACCTGCAGAGTTATAAATGACAGCTATCGTCCAAAAATAGACTGAAGTAAGGCTGCCAAGAGGACTTGAAAGCGGGGCAGAATTGCAGGAAACCGATTTCAGGAGGTAGACTGGAATTGCATTGAAAGCATAGGAAAAGAGGCAGAACGTCCACAATGATGCACTTGGCCAAAAAGGGCGTATGCGTTTTTTCCTGAATATATTCAGGAAAAAACGCATACGCCCTTTTTGGCCAACCAAGCAAGCTTGCAAAGGAAATCTGCACTACAATGAAGTCTCACTTCCCCCCGGTCAAAAGGGCCATCTGAAAAAAGTGTAAAATCCAGAAAGGCAGGACAGGCCATGGAGAACTGGGAGCCTTGTTATGCTGATGGGCGGGATGTAAATTGCCAACAGACACTCGGGAGAAGTGTATGGTGTTTCCTGAAACATCTAAAAAACAAAGCAACAGAGCCTAGGGCACTGCCACTTATGGTCTTATAGCTTAGGGAAATTAAAATCAAAAAGACACAGCCACCCCAAAGTTTGGGACGCCTCTGTTTACAAGAACCTCGTTTACAGTACAAGTTCAACATCGCAGAAAGTGAAAAATGGATAAAGAAGTTGTGGTATTTACTTACAAAGCAATATCACTCAGCAATGAAATCTATGTCATCAGGCCCTTAGCATCACAATGAGTGGATTCAGGTATGATGATTCTAACTGAAATAAGTCACACAGAAAAAGAAACATCATAAGATATCAGTAATACACGGAATGTAAACTTGGCTACACAGGAACTGAATTACAGAACAGAACAGGGTCTCAAATTTAGAAAACCAACTTATGCTTGCTTAAGGGGAAAGGTGAGTTGGGGTGCTGCATAAAACCAGAGATTGAAATGAGCACAGATAAAGTTCCTTAAGCCAAATATGGAATAGACAAGAGCTACTCCTTGCTCAACGAAATGGACTCAACACCGCATATTAAACGCCTAAGAATGTACCTGACTAGTAAGTATCTTAAAACCTATGGATTGCTATGTCTCCGAAAGAGAATCAAGCATGTGTACAGGGGCATAAACGTAGCAGTGATAGGATTGGAGAGGTTCGGTGAGCAAATGAAGACCCTTTGAAGTCATATTGCATGGTACCCATTCCACGGGTTTCAACTACCCAGGTTTAAGGTATTCTTCCTTCAGCTAAAACATGCATGTGGAACCCAAGTATGATCAACCATGTGAACGGGAGACGTGTTCAAATATGTCTCAGTTTTCCTCCCCTGGTACTCGGGTGCAACATTCCAGACGCTTTACTAACACTCTCCTCACTTGGAGAGTCAGCGCCTTTAACCTACTGTTTGGCCCAGTTTGCAATTTCTGCGGAAGATGAACAGGAATAAAAAACGCATACGCCCTTTTTGGCCAACCAAGCAAGCTTGCAAAGGAAATCTGCACTACAATGAAGTCTCACTTCCCCCCGGTCAAAAGGGCCATCTGAAAAAAGTGTAAAATCCAGAAAGGCAGGACAGGCCATGGAGAACTGGGAGCCTTGTTATGCTGATGGGCGGGATGTAAATTGCCAACAGACACTCGGGAGAAGTGTATGGTGTTTCCCGAAACATCTAAAAAACAAAGCAACAGAACCTAGGGCACTTCCACTTATGGTCCTATAGCTTAGGGAAATTAAAATCAAAAAGACACAGCCACCCCAAAGTTTGGGACGGCTCTGTTTACAAGAACCTCGTTTACAGTACAAGTTCAACATCGCAGAAAGTGAAAAATGGATAAAGAAGTTGTGGTATTTACTTACAAAGCAATATCACTCAGCAATGAAATCTGTGTCATCAGGCCCTTAGCAGCACAATGAGTGGATTCAGGTATGATGATTCTAACTGAAATAAGTCACACAGAAAAAGAAACATCATAAGATATCAGTAATACACGGAATGTAAACTTGGCTACACAGGAACTGAATTACAGAACAGAACAGGGTCTCAAATTTAGAAAACCAACTTATGCTTGCTTAAGGGTAAAGGTGAGTTGGGGTGCTGCATAAAACCAGAGATTGAAACGAGCACAGATAAAGTTCCTTAAGTCAAATATGGAATAGACAAGAGCTACTCCTTGCTCAACGAAATGGACTCAACACCGCATATTAAACGCCTAAGAATGTGCCTGACTAGTAAGTATCTTAAAACCTATGGATTGCTTTGTCTCCGAAAGAGAATCAAGCATGTGTACAGGGGCATAAACGCAGCAGTGATAGGATTGGAGAGGTTCGGTGAGCAAATGAAGACCCTTTGAAGTCATATTGCATGGTACCCATTACACGGGTCTTAACTCTCCAGGTTTAAGGTATTCTTCCTTCAGCTAAAACATGCATGTGGAACCCAAGTATGATCAACCATGTGAACGGGAGACGTGTTCAAATATGTCTCAGTTTTCCTCCCCTGGTACTCGGGTGCAACATTCCAGACGCTTTACTAACACTCTCCCCACTTGGAGAGTCAGCGCCTTTAACCTCCTGTTTGGCCCAGTTTGCAATTTCTGCGGAAGATGAACAGGAATAGCGAGAACCAATGAGAGACTAGCTGGAGGTGTCTGGACGGGCAAATTTAACTCTCATTTCCCACCAGGAAGAGGAAATAACCAAAGGCTCAGCGTGCCGTGCCGGAACCAGATTAGGGCCTGAAGCCATCCTGCGGTGTTGCGGCCAGGTCACAAGAAAGCAAGTTGAAGAAAGGAGCTCAGGGGCACTGTAATTCTCAAACCTGCAGAGTTATAAATGACAGCTATCGTCCAAAAATAGACTGAAGTAAGGCTGCCAAGAGGACTTGAAAGCGGGGCAGAATTGCAGGAAACCGATTTCAGGAGGTAGACTGAAATTGCATTGAAAGCATAGGAAAAGAGGCAGAACGTCCACAATGATGCACTTGGCCAAAAAGGGCGTATGCGTTTTTTCCTGAATATATTCAGGAAAAAACGCATACGCCCTTTTTGGCCAACCAAGCAAGCTTGCAAAGGAAATCTGCACTACAATGAAGTCTCACTTCCCCCCGGTCAAAAGGGCCATCTGAAAAAAGTGTAAAATCCAGAAAGGCAGGACAGGCCATGGAGAACTGGGAGCCTTGTTATGCTGATGGGCGGGATGTAAATTGCCAACAGACACTCGGGAGAAGTGTATGGTGTTTCCTGAAACATCTAAAAAACAAAGCAACAGAACCTAGGGCACTTCCACTTATGGTCCTATAGCTTAGGGAAATTAA
The DNA here is from genome assembly GCF_951394435.1 of Stenella coeruleoalba. Lineage (NCBI taxonomy): Eukaryota > Metazoa > Chordata > Mammalia > Artiodactyla > Delphinidae > Stenella > Stenella coeruleoalba. The sequence continues at coordinate 22,376,575 of NC_137151.1, forward strand.
AATCAAAAAGACACAGCCACCCCAAAGTTTGGAACGGCTCTGTTTACAAGAACCTCGTTTACAGTACAAGTTCAACATCGCAGAAAGTGAAAAATGGATAAAGAAGTTGTGGTATTCACTTACAAAGCAATATCACTCAGCAATGAAATCTATGTCATCAGGCCCTTAGCAGCACAATGAGTGGATTCAGGTATGATGATTCTAACTGAAATAAGTCACACAGAAAAAGAAACATCATAAGATATCAGTAATACACGGAATGTAAACTTGGCTACACAGGAACTGAATTACAGAACAGAACAGGGTCTCAAATTTAGAAAACCAACTTATGCTTGCTTAAGGGTAAAGGTGAGTTGGGGTGCTGCATAAACCAGAGATTGAAATGAGCACAGATAAAGTTCCTTAAGTCAAATATGGAATAGACAAGAGCTACTCCTTGCTCAACGAAATGGACTCAACACCGCATATTAAACGCCTAAGAATGTACCTGACTAGTAAGTATCTTAAAACCTATGGATTGCTATGTCTCCGAAAGAGAATCAAGCATGTGTACAGGGGCATAAACGCAGCAGTGATAGGATTGGAGAGGTTCGGTGAGCAAATGAAGACCCTTTGAAGTCATATTGCATGGTACCCATTCCACGGGTCTCAACTCTCCAAGTTTAAGGTATTCTTCCTTCAGCTAAAACATGCATGTGGAACCCAAGTATGATCAACCATGTGAACGGGAGACGTGTTCAAATATGTCTCAGTTTTCCTCCCCTGGTACTCGGGTGCAACATTCCAGACGCTTTACTAACACTCTCCCCACTTGGAGAGTCAGCGCCTTTAACCTCCTGTTTGGCCCACTTTGCAATTTCTGCGGAAGATGAACAGGAATAGCGAGAACCAATGAGAGACTAGCTGCAGGTGTCTGGACGGGCAAATTTAACTCTCATTTCCCACCAGGAAGAGGAAATAACCAAAGGCTCAGCGTGCCGTGCCGGAACCAGATTAGGGCCTGAAGCCATCCTGCGGTGTTGCGGCCAGGTCACAAGAAAGCAAGTTGAAGAAAGGAGCTCAGGGGCACTGTAATTCTCAAACCTGCAGAGTTATAAATGACAGCTATCGTCCAAAAATAGACTGAAGTAAGGCTGCCAAGAGGACTTGAAAGCGGGGCAGAATTGCAGGAAACCGATTTCAGGAGGTAGACTGGAATTGCATTGAAAGCATAGGAAAAGAGGCAGAACGTCCACAATGATGCACATGGCCAAAAAGGGCGTATGCGTTTTTTCCTGAATATATTCAGGAAAAAACACATACGCCCTTTTTGGCCAACCAAGCAAGCTTGCAAAGGAAATCTGCACTACACTGAAGTCTCACTTCCCCCCGGTCAAAAGGGCCATCTGAAAAAAGTGTAAAATCCAGAAAGGCAGGACAGGCCATGGAGAACTGGGAGCCCTGTTATGCTGATGGGCGGGATGTAAATTGCCAACAACCACTCAGGAGAAGTGTATGGTATTTCCTGAAACATCTAAAAAACAAAGCAACAGAACCTAGGGCACTTCCACTTATGGTCCTATAGCTTAGGGAAATTAAAATCAAAAAGACACAGCCACCCCAAAGTTTGGAACGGCTCTGTTTACAAGAACCTCGTTTACAGTACAAGTTCAACATCGCAGAAAGTGAAAAATGGATAAAGAAGTTGTGGTATTCACTTACAAAGCAATATCACTCAGCAATGAAATCTATGTCATCAGGCCCTTAGCAGCACAATGAGTGGATTCAGGTATGATGATTCTAACTGAAATAAGTCACACAGAAAAAGAAACATCATAAGATATCAGTAACACACGGAATGTAAACTTGGCTACACAGGAACTGAATTACAGAACAGAACAGGGTCTCAAATTTAGAAAACCAACTTATGCTTGCTTAAGGGTAAAGGTGAGTTGGGGTGCTGCATAAACCAGAGATTGAAATGAGCACAGATAAAGTTCCTTAAGTCAAATATGGAATAGACAAGAGCTACTCCTTGCTCAACGAAATGGACTCAACACCGCATATTAAACGCCTAAGAATGTACCTGACTAGTAAGTATCTTAAAACCTATGGATTGCTATGTCTCCGAAAGAGAATCAAGCATGTGTACAGGGGCATAAACGCAGCAGTGATAGGATTGGAGAGGTTCGGTGAGCAAATGAAGACCCTTTGAAGTCATATTGCATGGTACCCATTCCACGGGTCTCAACTCTCCAGGTTTAAGGTATTTTTCCTTCAGCTAAAACATGCATGTGCAACCCAAGTATGATCAACCATGTGAATGGGAGACGTGTTCAAATATGTCTCAGTTTTCCTCCCCTGGTACTCGGGTGCAACATTCCAGACGCTTTACTAACACTCTCCCCACTTGGAGAGTCAGCGCCTTTAACCTCCTGTTTGGCCCAGTTTGCAATTTCTGCGGAAGATGAACAGGAATAGCGAGAACCAATGAGAGACTAGCTGGAGGTGTCTGGACGGGCAAATTTAACTCTCATTTCCCAACAGGAAGAGGAAATAACCAAAGGCTCAGCGTGCCGGGCCGGAACCAGATTAGGGCCTGAAGCCATCCTGCGGTGTTGCGGCCAGGTCACAAGAAAGCGAGTTGAAGAAAGGAGCTCAGGGGCACTGTAATTCTCAAACCTGCAGAGTTATAAATGACAGCTATCGTCCAAAAATAGACTGAAGTAAGGCTGCCAAGAGGACTTGAAAGCGGGGCAGAATCGCAGGAAACCGATTTCAGGAGGTAGACTGGAATTGCATTGAAAGCATAGGAAAAGAGGCAGAACGTCCACAATGATGCACTTGGCCAAAAAGGGCGTATGCGTTTTTTCCTGAATATATTCAGGAAAAAACGCATACGCCCTTTTTGGCCAACCAAGCAAGCTTGCAAAGGAAATCTGCACTACAATGAAGTCTCACTTCCCCCCGGTCAAAAGGGCCATCTGAAAAAAGTGTAAAATCCAGAAAGGCAGGACAGGCCATGGAGAACTGGGAGCCTTGTTATGCTGATGGGCGGGATGTAAATTGCCAACAGACACTCGGGAGAAGTGTATGGTGTTTCCTGAAACATCTAAAAAACAAAGCAACAGAGCCTAGGGCACTGCCACTTATGGTCTTATAGCTTAGGGAAATTAAAATCAAAAAGACACAGCCACCCCAAAGTTTGGGACGCCTCTGTTTACAAGAACCTCGTTTACAGTACAAGTTCAACATCGCAGAAAGTGAAAAATGGATAAAGAAGTTGTGGTATTTACTTACAAAGCAATATCACTCAGCAATGAAATCTATGTCATCAGGCCCTTAGCATCACAATGAGTGGATTCAGGTATGATGATTCTAACTGAAATAAGTCACACAGAAAAAGAAACATCATAAGATATCAGTAATATACGGAGTGTAAACTTGGCTACACAGGAACTGAATTACAGAACAGAACAGGGTCTCAAATTTAGAAAACCAACTTATGCTTGCTTAAGGGTAAAGGTGAGTTGGGGTGCTGCATAAAACCAGAGATTGAAATGAGCACAGATAAAGTTCCTTAAGTCAAATATGGAATAGACAAGAGCTACTCCTTGCTCAACGAAATGGACTCAACACCGCATATTAAACGCCTAAGAATGTACCTGACTAGTAAGTATCTTAAAACCTATGGATTGCTATGTCTCCGAAAGAGAATCAAGCATGTGTACAGGGGCATAAACGCAGCAGTGATAGGATTGGAGAGGTTCGGTGAGCAAATGAAGACCCTTTGAAGTCATATTGCATGGTACCCATTCCACGGGTCTCAACTCTCCAGGTTTAAGGTATTCTTCCTTCAGCTAAAACATGCATGTGGAACCCAAGTATGATCAACCATGTGAACAGGAGACGTGTTCAAATATGTCTCAGTTTTCCTCCCCTGGTACTCGGGTGCAACATTCCAGACGCTTTACTAACACTCTCCTCACTTGGAGAGTCAGCGCCTTTAACATACTGTTTGGCCCAGTTTGCAATTTCTGCGGAAGATGAACAGGAATAAAAAACGCATACGCCCTTTTTGGCCAACCAAGCAAGCTTGCAAAGGAAATCTGCACTACAATGAAGTCTCACTTCCCCCCGGTCAAAAGGGCCATCTGAAAAAAGTGTAAAATCCAGAAAGGCAGGACAGGCCATGGAGAACTGGGAGCCTTGTTATGCTGATGGGTGGGATGTAAATTGCCAATAGACACTCGGGAGAAGTGTATGGTGTTTCCTGAAACATCTAGAAAACAAAGCAACAGAACCAAGTGCACTTCCACTTATGGTCCTATAGCTTAGGGAAATTAAAATCAAAAAGACACAGCCACCCCAAAGTTTGGAACGGCTCTGTTTACAAGAACCTCGTTTACAGTACAAGTTCAACATCGCAGAAAGTGAAAAATGGATAAAGAAGTTGTGGTATTTACTTACAAAGCAATATCACTCAGCAATGAAATCTGTGTCATCAGGCCCTTAGCAGCACAATGAGTGGATTCAGGTATGATGATTCTAACTGAAGTAAGTCACACAGAAAAAGAAACATCATAAGATATCAGTAATACACGGAATGGAAACTTGGCTACACAGGAACTGAATTACAGAACAGAACAGGGTCTCAAATTTAGAAAACCAACTATGCTTGCTTAAGGATAAAGGTGAGTTGGGGTGCTGCATAAAACCAGAGATTGAAATGAGCACAGATAAAGTTCCTTAAGTCAAATATGGAATAGACAAGAGCTACTCCTTGCTCAACGAAATGGACTCAACACCGCATATTAAACGCCTAAGAATGTGCCTGACTAGTAAGTATCTTAAAACCTATGGATTGCTATGTCTCCGAAAGAGAATCAAGCATGTGTACAGGGGCATAAACGCAGCAGTGATAGGATTGGAGAGGTTCGGTGAGCAAATGAAGACCCTTTGAAGTCATATTGCATGGTACCCATTCCACGGGTCTCAACTCTCCAGGTTTAAGGTATTCTTCCTTCAGCTAAAACATGCATGTGGAACCCAAGTATGATCAACCATGTGAACGGGAGACGTGTTCAAATAGGTCTCAGTTTTCCTCCCCTGGTACTCAGGTGCAACATTCCAGACGCTTTACTAACACTCTCCCCACTTGGAGAGTCAGCGCCTTTAACCTCCTGTTCGGCCCAGTTTGCAATTTCTGCGGAAGATGAACAGGAATAGCGAGAACCAATGAGAGACTAGCTGGAGGTGTCTGGACGGGCAAATTTAACTCTCATTTCCCACCAGGAAGAGGAAATAACCAAAGGCTCAGCGTGCCGTGCCGGAACCAGATTAGGGCCTGAAGCCATCCTGCGGTGTTGCGGCCAGGTCACAAGAAAGCAAGTTGAAGAAAGGAGCTCAGGGGCACTGTAATTCTCAAACCTGCAGAGTTATAAATAACAGCTATCATCCAAAAATAGACTGAAGTAAGGCTGCCAAGAGGACTTGAAAGCGGGGCAGAATTGCAGGAAATCGATTTCAGGAGGTAGACTGGAATTGCATTGAAAGCATAGGAAAAGAGGCAGAACGTCCACAATGATGCACTTGGCCAAAAAGGGCGTATGCGTTTTTTCCTGAATATATTCAGGAAAAAACGCATACGCCCTTTTTGGCCAACCAAGCAAGCTTGCAAAGGAAATCTGCACTACAATGAAGTCTCACTTCCCCCCGGTCAAAAGGGCCATCTGAAAACAGTGTAAAATCCAGAAAGGCAGGACAGGCCATGGAGAACTGGGAGCCTTGTTATGCTGATGGGCGGGATGTAAATTGCCAACAACCACTCGGGAGAAGTGTATGGTGTTTCCTGAAACATCTAAAAAACAAAGCAACAGAACCTAGGGCACTTCCACTTATGGTCCTATAGCTTAGGGAAATTAAAATCAAAAAGACACAGCCACCCCAAAGTTTGGAACGGCTCTGTTTACAAGAACCTCGTTTACAGTACAAGTTCAACATCGCAGAAAGTGAAAAATGGATAAAGAAGTTGTGGTATTTACTTACAAAGCAATATCACTCAGCAATGAAATCTATGTCATCAGGCCCTTAGCAGCACAATGAGTGGATTCAGGTATGATGATTCTAACTGAAATAAGTCACACAGAAAAAGAAACATCATAAGATATCAGTAATACACGGAATGTAAACTTGGCTACACAGGAACTGAATTACAGAACAGAACAGGGTCTCAAATTTAGAAAACCAACTTATGCTTGCTTAAGGGTAAAGGTGAGTTGGGGTGCTGCATAAACCAGAGATTGAAATGAGCACAGATAAAGTTCCTTAAGTCAAATATGGAATAGACAAGAGCTACTCCTTGCTCAACGAAATGGACTCAACACCGCATATTAAACGCCTAAGAATGTAACTGACTAGTAAGTATCTTAAAACCTATGGATTGCTATGTCTCCGAAAGAGAATCAAGCATGTGTACAGGGGCATAAACGCAGCAGTGATAGGATTGGAGAGGTTCGGTGAGCAAATGAAGACCCTTTGAAGTCATATTGCATGGTACCCATTCCACGGGTCTCAACTCTCCAGGTTTAAGGTATTCTTCCTTCAGCTAAAACATGCATGTGGAACCCAAGTATGATCAACCATGTGAACGGGAGACGTGTTCAAATATGTCTCAGTTTTCCTCCCCTGGTACTCGGGTGCAACATTCCAGACGCTTTACTAACACTCTCCCCACTTGGAGAGTCAGCGCCTTTAACCTCCTGTTTGGCCCAGTTTGCAATTTCTGCGGAAGATGAACAGGAATAGCGAGAACCAATGAGAGACTAGCTGGAGGTGTCTGGACGGGCAAATTTAACTCTCATTTCCCACCAGGAAGAGGAAATAACCAAAGGCTCAGCGTGCCGTGCCGGAACCAGATTAGGGCCTGAAGCCATCCTGCGGTGTTGCGGCCAGGTCACAAGAAAGCGAGTTGAAGAAAGGAGCTCAGGGGCACTGTAATTCTCAAACCTGCAGAGTTATAAATGACAGCTATCGTCCAAAAATAGACTGAAGTAAGGCTGCCAAGAGGACTTGAAAGCGGGGCAGAATTGCAGGAAACCGATTTCAGGAGGTAGACTGGAATTGCATTGAAAGCAAGGGAAAAGAGGCAGAACGTCCACAATGATGCACTTGGCCAAAAAGGGCGTATGCGTTTTTTCCTGAATATATTCAGGAAAAAACGCATACGCCCTTTTTGGCCAACCAAGCAAGCTTGCAAAGGAAATCTGCACTACAATGAAGTCTCACTTCCCCCCGGTCAAAAGGGCCATCTGAAAAAAGTGTAAAATCCAGAAAGGCAGGACAGGCCATGGAGAACTGGGAGCCTTGTTATGCTGATGGGCGGGATGTAAATTGCCAACAGACACTCGGGAGAAGTGTATGGTGTTTCCTGAAACATCTAAAAAACAAAGCAACAGAGCCTAGGGCACTGCCACTTATGGTCTTATAGCTTAGGGAAATTAAAATCAAAAAGACACAGCCACCCCAAAGTTTGGGACGCCTCTGTTTACAAGAACCTCGTTTACAGTACAAGTTCAACATCGCAGAAAGTGAAAAATGGATAAAGAAGTTGTGGTATTTACATACAAAGCAATATCACTCAGCAATGAAATCTATGTCATCAGGCCCTTAGCATCACAATGAGTGGATTCAGGTATGATGATTCTAACTGAAATAAGTCACACAGAAAAAGAAACATCATAAGATATCAGTAATACACGGAATGTAAACTTGGCTACACAGGAACTGAATTACAGAACAGAACAGGGTCTCAAATTTAGAAAACCAACTTATGCTTGCTTAAGGGTAAAGGTGAGTTGGGGTGCTGCATAAAACCAGAGATTGAAATGAGCACAGATAAAGTTCCTTAAGTCAAATATGGAATAGACAAGAGCTACTCCTTGCTCAACGAAATGGACTCAACACCGCATATTAAACGCCTAAGAATGTACCTGACTAGTAAGTATCTTAAAACCTATGGATTGCTATGTCTCCGAAAGAGAATCAAGCATGTGTACAGGGGCATAAACGCAGCAGTGATAGGATTGGAGAGGTTCGGTGAGCAAATGAAGACCCTTTGAAGTCATATTGCATGGTACCCATTCCACGGGTCTCAACTCTCCAGGTTTAAGGTATTCTTCCTTCAGCTAAAACATGCATGTGGAACCCAAGTATGATCAACCATGTGAGCGGGAGACGTGTTCAAATATGTCTCAGTTTTCCTCCCCTGGTACTCGGGTGCAACATTCCAGACGCTTTACTAACACTCTCCTCACTTGGAGAGTCAGCGCCTTTAACATACTGTTTGGCCCAGTTTGCAATTTCTGCGGAAGATGAACAGGAATAAAAAACGCATACGCCCTTTTTGGCCAACCAAGCAAGCTTGCAAAGGAAATCTGCACTACAATGAAGTCTCACTTCCCCCCGGTCAAAAGGGCCATCTGAAAAAAGTGTAAAATCCAGAAAGGCAGGACAGGCCATGGAGAACTGGGAGCCTTGTTATGCTGATGGGTGGGATGTAAATTGCCAATAGACACTCGGGAGAAGTGTATGGTGTTTCCTGAAACATCTAGAAAACAAAGCAACAGAACCTAGTGCACTTCCACTTATGGTCCTATAGCTTAGGGAAATTAAAATCAAAAAGACACAGCCACCCCAAAGTTTGGAACGGCTCTGTTTACAAGAACCTCGTTTACAGTACAAGTTCAACATCGCAGAAAGTGAAAAATGGATAAAGAAGTTGTGGTATTTACTTACAAAGCAATATCACGCAGCAATGAAATCTGTGTCATCAGGCCCTTAGCAGCACAATGAGTGGATTCAGGTATGATGATTCTAACTGAAGTAAGTCACACAGAAAAAGAAACATCATAAGATATCAGTAATACACGGAATGTAAACTTGGCTACACAGGAACTGAATTACAGAACAGAACAGGGTCTCAAATTTAGAAAACCAACTTATGCTTGCTTAAGGGTAAAGGTGAGTTGGGGTGCTGCATAAACCAGAGATTGAAATGAGCACAGATAAAGTTCCTTAAGTCAAATATGGAATAGACAAGAGCTACTCCTTGCTCAACGAAATGGACTCAACACCGCATATTAAACGCCTAAGAATGTACCTGACTAGTAAGTATCTTAAAACCTATGGATTGCTATGTCTCCGAAAGAGAATCAAGCATGTGTACAGGGGCATAAACGCAGCAGTGATAGGATTGGAGAGGTTCGGTGAGCAAATGAAGACCCTTTGAAGTCATATTGCATGGTACCCATTCCACGGGTCTCAACTCTCCAGGTTTAAGGTATTTTTCCTTCAGCTAAAACATGCATGTGCAACCCAAGTATGATCAACCATGTGAACGGCAGACGTGTTCAAATATGTCTCAGTTTTCCTCCCCTGGTACTCAGGTGCAACATTCCAGACGCTTTACTAACACTCTCCCCACTTGGAGAGTCAGCGCCTTTAACCTCCTGTTCGGCCCAGTTTGCAATTTCTGCGGAAGATGAACAGGAATAGCGAGAACCAATGAGAGACTAGCTGGAGGTGTCTGGACGGGCAAATTTAACTCTCATTTCCCACCAGGAAGAGGAAATAACCAAAGGCTCAGCGTGCCGTGCCGGAACCAGATTAGGGCCTGAAGCCATCCTGCGGTGTTGCGGCCAGGTCACAAGAAAGCGAGTTGAAGAAAGGAGCTCAGGGGCACTGTAATTCACAAACCTGCAGAGTTATAAATGACAGCTATCGTCCAAAAATAGACTGAAGTAAGGCTGCCAAGAGGACTTGAAAGCGGGGCAGAATTGCAGGAAATCGATTTCAGGAGGTAGACTGGAATTGCATTGAAAGCATAGGAAAAGAGGCAGAACGTCCACAATGATGCACTTGGCCAAAAAGGGCGTATGCGTTTTTTCCTGAAATATTCAGGAAAAAACGCATACGCCCTTTTTGGCCAACCAAGCAAGCTTGCAAAGGAAATCTGCACTACAATGAACTCTCACTTCCCACCGGTCAAAAGGGCCATCTGAAAAAAGTGTAAAATCCAGAAAGGCAGGACAGGCCATGGAGAACTGGGAGCCTTGTTATGCTGATGGGCGGGATGTAAATTGCCAACAACCACTCGGGAGAAGTGTATGGTGTTTCCTGAAACATCTAAAAAACAAAGCAACAGAACCTAGGGCACTTCCACTTATGGTCCTATAGCTTAGGGAAATTAAAATCAAAAAGACACAGCCACCCCAAAGTTTGGAACGGCTCTGTTTACAAGAACCTCGTTTACAGTACAAGTTCAACATCGCAGAAAGTGAAAAATGGATAAAGAAGTTGTGGTATTTACTTACAAAGCAATATCACTCAGCAATGAAATCTGTGTCATCAGGCCCTTAGCAGCACAATGAGTGGATTCAGGTATGATGATTCTAACTGAAATAAGTCACACAGAAAAAGAAACATCATAAGATATCAGTAATACACGGAATGTAAACTTGGCTACACAGGAACTGAATTACAGAACAGAACAGGGTCTCAAATTTAGAAAACCAACTTATTCTTGCTTAAGGGTAAAGGTGAGTTAGGGTGCAGCATAAAACCAGAGACTGAAATGAGCACAGATAAAGTTCCTTAAGCCAAATATGGAATAGACAAGAGCTACTCCTTGCTCAACGAAATGGACTCAACACCGCATATTAAACGCCTAAGAATGTACCTGACTAGTAAGTATCGTAAAACCTATGGATTGCTATGTCTCCAAAAGAGAATCAAGCATGTGTACAGGGGCATAAACGCAGCAGTGATAGGATTGGAGAGGTTCGGTGAGCAAATGAAGACCCTTTGAAGTCATATTGCATGGTACCCATTACACGGGTCTCAACTCTCCAGGTTTAAGGTATTCTTCCTTCAGCTAAAACATGCATGTGGAACGCAAGTATGATCAACCATGTGAACGGGAGACGTGTTCAAATATGTCTCAGTTTTCCTCCCCTGGTACTCGGGTGCAACATTCCAGACGCTTTACTAACACTCTCCTCACTTGGAGAGTCAGCGCCTTAAACCTCCTGTTTGTCCCAGTTTGCAATTTCTGCGGAAGATGAACAGGAATAAAAAACGCATACGCCCTTTTTGGCCAACCAAGCAAGCTTGCAAAGGAAATCTGCACTACAATGAAGTCTCACTTCCCCCCGGTCAAAAGGGCCATCTGAAAAAAGTGTAAAATCCAGAAAGGCAGGACAGGCCATGGAGAACTGGGAGCCTTGTTATGCTGATGGGCGGGATGTAAATTGCCAACAGACACTCGGGAGAAGTGTATGGTGTTTCCTGAAACATCTAAAAAACAAAGCAACAGAACCTAGGGCACTTCCACTTATGGTCCTTTAGCTTAGGGAAATTAAAATCAAAAAGACACAGCCACCGCAAAGTTTGGAACGGCTCTGTTTACAAGAACCTCGTTTACAGTACAAGTTCAACATCGCAGAAAGTGAAAAATGGATAAAGAAGTTGTGGTATTCACTTACAAAGCAATATCACTCAGCAATGAAATCTATGTCATCAGGCCGTTAGCAGCACAATGAGTGGATTCAGGTATGATGATTCTAACTGAAATAAGTCACACAGAAAAAGAAACATCATAAGATATCAGTAATACACGGAATGGAAACTTGGCTACACAGGAACAGAATTACAGAACAGAACAGGGTCTCAAATTTAGAAAAACAACTTATGCTTGCTTAAGGGTAAAGGTGAGTTGGGGTGCTGCATAAAACCAGAGATTGAAATGAGCACAGATAAAGTTCCTTAAGCCAAATATGGAATAGACTAGAGCTACTCCTTGCTCAACGAAATGGACTCAACACCGCATATTAAACGCCTAAGAATGTACCTGACTTGTAAGTATCTTAAAACCTATGGATAGCTATGTCTCCAAAAGAGAATCAAGCATGTGTACAGGGGCATAAACGCAGCAGTGATAAGATTGGAGAGGTTCGGTGAGCAAATGAAGACCCTTTGAAGTCATATTGCATGGTACCCATTCCACGGGTTTCAACTACCCAGGTTTAAGGTATTCTTCCTTCAGCTAAAACATGCATGTGGAACCTAGAGTATGATCAACCATGTGATCGGGAGACGTGTTCAAATATGTCTCAGTTTTCCTCCCCTGGTACTCGGGTGCAACATTCCAGACGCTTTACTAACACTCTCCCCACTTGGAGAGTCAGCGCCTTTAACCTCCTGTTTGGCCCACTTTGCAATTTCTGCGGAAGATGAACAGGAATAGCGAGAACCAATGAGAGGGTAGCTGGAGGTGTCTGGACGGGCAAATTTAACTCTCATTTCCCACCAGGAAGAGGAAATAACCAAAGGCTCAGCGTGCCGTACCGGAACCAGATTAGAGCCTGAAGCCATCCTGCGGTGTTGCGGCCAGCTCAAAAGAAAGCGAGTTGAAGAAAGGAGCTCAGGGGCACTGTAATTCACAAACCTGCAGAGTTATAAATGACAGCTATCGTCCAAAAATAGACTGAAGTAAGGCTGCCAAGAGGACTTGAAAGCGGGGCAGAATTGCAGGAAACCGATTTCAGGAGGTAGACTGGAATTGCATTGAAAGCATAGGAAAAGAGGCAGAACGTCCACAATGATGCACTTGGCCAAAAAGGGCGTATGCGTTTTTTCCTGAATATATTCAGGAAAAAACGCATACGCCCTTTTTGGCCAACCAAGCAAGCTTGCAAAGGAAATCTGCACTACAATGAAGTCTCACTTCCCCCCGGTCAAAAGGGCCATCTGAAAAAAGTGTAAAATCCAGAAAGGCAGGACAGGCCATGGAGAACTGGGAGCCTTGTTATGCTGATGGGCGGGATGTAAATTGCCAACAACCACTCGGGAGAAGTGTATGGTGTTTCCTGAAACATCTAAAAAACAAAGCAACAGAACCTAGGGCACTTCCACTTATGGTCCTATAGCTTAGGGAAATTAAAATCAAAAAGACACAGCCACCCCAAAGTTTGGAACGGCTCTGTTTACAAGAACCTCGTTTACAGTACAAGTTCAACATCGCAGAAAGTGAAAAATGGATAAAGAAGTTGTGGTATTTACTTACAAAGCAATATCACTCAGCAATGAAATCTGTGTCATCAGGCCCTTAGCAGCACAATGAGTGGATTCAGGTATGATGATTCTAACTGAAATAAGTCACACAGAAAAAGAAACATCATAAGATATCAGTAATACACGGAATGGAAAGTTGGCTACACAGGAACTGAATTACAGAACAGAACAGGGTCTCAAATTTAGAATACCAACTTATGCTTGCTTAAGGGTAAAGGTGAGTTGGGGTGCTGCATAAAACCAGAGATTGAAATGAGCACAGATAAAGTTCCTTAAGTCAAATATGGAATAGACAAGAGCTACTCCTTGCTCAACGAAATGGACTCAACACCGCATATTAAACGCCTAAGAATGTACCTGACTAGTAAGTATCGTAAAACCTATGGATTGCTATGTCTCCAAAAGAGAATCAAGCATGTGTACAGGGGCATAAACGCAGCAGTGATAGGATTGGAGAGGTTCGGTGAGCAAATGAAGACCCTTTGAAGTCATATTGCATGGTACCCATTCCACGGGTCTCAACTCTCCAGGTTTAAGGTATTCTTCCTTCAGCTAAAACATGCATGTGGAACCCAAGTATGATCAACCATGTGAACGGGAGACGTGTTCAAATATGTCTCAGTTTTCCTCCCCTGGTACTCGGGTGCAACATTCCAGACGCTTTACTAACACTCTCCCCACTTGGAGAGTCAGCGCCTTTAACCTCCTGTTTGGCCCAGTTTGCAATTTCTGCGGAAGATGAACAGGAATAGCGAGAACCAATGAGAGGGTAGCTGGAGGTGTCTGGACGGGCAAATTTAACTCTCATTTCCCAACAGGAAGAGGAAATAACCAAAGGCTCAGCGTGCCGTACCGGAACCAGATTAGGGCCTGAAGCCATCCTGCGGTGTTGCGGCCAGCTCAAAAGAAAGCGAGTTGAAGAAAGGAGCTCAGGGGCACTGTAATTCACAAACCTGCAGAGTTATAAATGACAGCTATCGTCCAAAAATAGACTGAAGTAAGGCTGCCAAGAGGACTTGAAAGCGGGGCAGAATTGCAGGAAACCGATTTCAGGAGGTAGACTGAAATTGCATTGAAAGCATAGGAAAAGAGGCAGAACGTCCACAATGATGCACTTGGCCAAAAAGGGTGTATGCGTTTTTTCCTGAATATATTCAGGAAAAAACGCATACGCCCTTTTTGGCCAACCAAGCAAGCTTGCAAAGGAAATCTGCACTACAATGAAGTCTCACTTCCCCCCGGTCAAAAGGGCCATCTGAAAAAAGTGTAAAATCCAGAAAGGCAGGACAGGCCATGGAGAACTGGGAGCCTTGTTATGCTGATGGGCGGGATGTAAATTGCCAACAACCACTCGGGAGAAGTGTATGGTGTTTCCTGAAACATCTAAAAAACAAAGCAACAGAGCCTAGGGCACTGCCACTTATGGTCCTATAGCTTAGGGAAATTAAAATCAAAAAGACACAGCCACCCCAAAGTTTGGGACGCCTCTGTTTACAAGAACCTCGTTTACAGTACAAGTTCAACATCGCAGAAAGTGAAAAATGGATAAAGAAGTTGTGGTATTTACTTACAAAGCAATATCACTCAGCAATGAAATCTATGTCATCAGGCCCTTAGCATCACAATGAGTGGATTCAGGTATGATGATTCTAACTGAAATAAGTCACACAGAAAAAGAAACATCATAAGATATCAGTAATACACGGAATGTAAACTTGGCTACACAGGAACTGAATTACAGAACAGAACAGGGTCTCAAATTTAGAAAACCAACTTATGCTTGCTTAAGGGGAAAGGTGAGTTGGGGTGCTGCATAAAACCAGAGATTGAAATGAGCACAGATAAAGTTCCTTAAGTCAAATATGGAATAGACAAGAGCTACTCCTTGCTCAACGAAATGGACTCAACACCGCATATTAAACGTCTAAGAATGTACCTGACTAGTAAGTATCTTAAAACCTATGGATTGCTATGTCTCCGAAAGAGAATCAAGCATGTGTACAGGGGCATAAATGCAGCAGTGATAGGATTGGAGAGGTTCGGTGAGCAAATGAAGACCCTTTGAAGTCATATTGCATGGTACCCATTACACGGGTCTCAACTCTCCAGGTTTAAGGTATTCTTCCTTCAGCTAAAACATGCATGTGGAACCCAAGTATGATCAACCATGTGAACGGGAGACGTGTTCAAATATGTCTCAGTTTTCCTCCCCTGGTACTCGGGTGCAACATTCCAGACGCTTTACTAACACTCTCCCCACTTGGAGAGTCAGCGCCTTTAACCTCCTGTTTGGCCCAGTTTGCAATTTCTGCGGAAGATGAACAGAAATAGCGAGAACCAATGAGAGACTAGCTGTAGGTGTCTGGACGGGCAAATTTAACTCTCATTTCCCACCAGGAAGAGGAAATAACCAAAGGCTCAGCGTGCCGTACCGGAACCAGATTAGGGCCTGAAGCCATCCTGCGGTGTTGCGGCCAGGTCACAAGAAAGCGAGTTGAAGAAAGGAGCTCAGGGGCACTGTAATTCACAAACCTGCAGAGTTATAAATGACAGCTATCGTCCAAAAATAGACTGAAGTAAGGCTGCCAAGAGGACTTGAAAGCGGGGCAGAATTGCAGGAAACCGATTTCAGGAGGTAGACTGGAATTGCATTGAAAGCATAGGAAAAGAGGCAGAACGTCCACAATGATGCACTTGGCCAAAAAGGGCGTATGCGTTTTTTCCTGAATATATTCAGGAAAAAACGCATACGCCCTTTTTGGCCAACCAAGCAAGCTTGCAAAGGAAATCTGCACTACAATGAAGTCTCACTTCCCCCCGGTCAAAAGGGCCATCTGAAAAAAGTGTAAAATCCAGAAAGGCAGGACAGGCCATGGAGAACTGGGAGCCTTGTTATGCTGATGGGCGGGATGTAAATTGCCAACAACCACTCGGGAGAAGTGTATGGTGTTTCCTGAAACATCTAAAAAACAAAGCAACAGAACCTAGGGCACTTCCACTTATGGTCCTATAGCTTAGGGAAATTAAAATCAAAAAGACACAGCCACCCCAAAGTTTGGAACGGCTCTGTTTACAAGAACCTCGTTTACAGTACAAGTTCAACATCGCAGAAAGTGAAAAATGGATAAAGAAGTTGTGGTATTTACTTACAAAGCAATATCACTCAGCAATGAAATCTGTGTCATCAGGCCCTTAGCAGCACAATGAGTGGATTCAGGTATGATGATTCTAACTGAAATAAGTCACACAGAAAAAGAAACATCATAAGATATCAGTAATACACGGAATGGAAAGTTGGCTACACAGGAACTGAATTACAGAACAGAACAGGGTCTCAAATTTAGAATACCAACTTATGCTTGCTTAAGGGTAAAGGTGAGTTGGGGTGCTGCATAAAACCAGAGATTGAAATGAGCACAGATAAAGTTCCTTAAGTCAAATATGGAATAGACAAGAGCTACTCCTTGCTCAACGAAATGGACTCAACACCGCATATTAAACGCCTAAGAATGTACCTGACTAGTAAGTATCGTAAAACCTATGGATTGCTATGTCTCCAAAAGAGAATCAAGCATGTGTACAGGGGCATAAACGCAGCAGTGATAGGATTGGAGAGGTTCGGTGAGCAAATGAAGACCCTTTGAAGTCATATTGCATGGTACCCATTCCACGGGTCTCAACTCTCCAGGTTTAAGGTATTCTTCCTTCAGCTAAAACATGCATGTGGAACCCAAGTATGATCAACCATGTGAACGGGAGACGTGTTCAAATATGTCTCAGTTTTCCTCCCCTGGTACTCGGGTGCAACATTCCAGACGCTTTACTAACACTCTCCCCACTTGGAGAGTCAGCGCCTTTAACCTCCTGTTTGGCCCAGTTTGCAATTTCTGCGGAAGATGAACAGGAATAGCGAGAACCAATGAGAGGGTAGCTGGAGGTGTCTGGACGGGCAAATTTAACTCTCATTTCCCAACAGGAAGAGGAAATAACCAAAGGCTCAGCGTGCCGTACCGGAACCAGATTAGGGCCTGAAGCCATCCTGCGGTGTTGCGGCCAGCTCAAAAGAAAGCGAGTTGAAGAAAGGAGCTCAGGGGCACTGTAATTCACAAACCTGCAGAGTTATAAATGACAGCTATCGTCCAAAAATAGACTGAAGTAAGGCTGCCAAGAGGACTTGAAAGCGGGGCAGAATTGCAGGAAACCGATTTCAGGAGGTAGACTGAAATTGCATTGAAAGCATAGGAAAAGAGGCAGAACGTCCACAATGATGCACTTGGCCAAAAAGGGTGTATGCGTTTTTTCCTGAATATATTCAGGAAAAAACGCATACGCCCTTTTTGGCCAACCAAGCAAGCTTGCAAAGGAAATCTGCACTACAATGAAGTCTCACTTCCCCCCGGTCAAAAGGGCCATCTGAAAAAAGTGTAAAATCCAGAAAGGCAGGACAGGCCATGGAGAACTGGGAGCCTTGTTATGCTGATGGGCGGGATGTAAATTGCCAACAACCACTCGGGAGAAGTGTATGGTGTTTCCTGAAACATCTAAAAAACAAAGCAACAGAGCCTAGGGCACTGCCACTTATGGTCCTATAGCTTAGGGAAATTAAAATCAAAAAGACACAGCCACCCCAAAGTTTGGGACGCCTCTGTTTACAAGAACCTCGTTTACAGTACAAGTTCAACATCGCAGAAAGTGAAAAATGGATAAAGAAGTTGTGGTATTTACTTACAAAGCAATATCACTCAGCAATGAAATCTATGTCATCAGGCCCTTAGCATCACAATGAGTGGATTCAGGTATGATGATTCTAACTGAAATAAGTCACACAGAAAAAGAAACATCATAAGATATCAGTAATACACGGAATGTAAACTTGGCTACACAGGAACTGAATTACAGAACAGAACAGGGTCTCAAATTTAGAAAACCAACTTATGCTTGCTTAAGGGGAAAGGTGAGTTGGGGTGCTGCATAAAACCAGAGATTGAAATGAGCACAGATAAAGTTCCTTAAGTCAAATATGGAATAGACAAGAGCTACTCCTTGCTCAACGAAATGGACTCAACACCGCATATTAAACGTCTAAGAATGTACCTGACTAGTAAGTATCTTAAAACCTATGGATTGCTATGTCTCCGAAAGAGAATCAAGCATGTGTACAGGGGCATAAATGCAGCAGTGATAGGATTGGAGAGGTTCGGTGAGCAAATGAAGACCCTTTGAAGTCATATTGCATGGTACCCATTACACGGGTCTCAACTCTCCAGGTTTAAGGTATTCTTCCTTCAGCTAAAACATGCATGTGGAACCCAAGTATGATCAACCATGTGAACGGGAGACGTGTTCAAATATGTCTCAGTTTTCCTCCCCTGGTACTCGGGTGCAACATTCCAGACGCTTTACTAACACTCTCCCCACTTGGAGAGTCAGCGCCTTTAACCTCCTGTTTGGCCCAGTTTGCAATTTCTGCGGAAGATGAACAGAAATAGCGAGAACCAATGAGAGACTAGCTGTAGGTGTCTGGACGGGCAAATTTAACTCTCATTTCCCACCAGGAAGAGGAAATAACCAAAGGCTCAGCGTGCCGTACCGGAACCAGATTAGGGCCTGAAGCCATCCTGCGGTGTTGCGGCCAGGTCACAAGAAAGCGAGTTGAAGAAAGGAGCTCAGGGGCACTGTAATTCACAAACCTGCAGAGTTATAAATGACAGCTATCGTCCAAAAATAGACTGAAGTAAGGCTGCCAAGAGGACTTGAATGCGGGGCAGAATTGCAGGAAACCGATTTCAGGAGGTAGACTGGAATTGCATTGAAAGCATAGGAAAAGAGGCAGAACGTCCACAATGATGCACTTGGCCAAAAAGGGCGTATGCGTTTTTTCCTGAATATATTCAGGAAAAAACGCATACGCCCTTTTTGGCCAACCAAGCAAGCTTGCAAAGGAAATCTGCACTACAATGAAGTCTCACTTCCCCCCGGTCAAAAGGGCCATCTGAAAAAAGTGTAAAATCCAGAAAGGCAGGACAGGCCATGGAGAACTGGGAGCCTTGTTATGCTGATGGGCGGGATGTAAATTGCCAACAACCACTCGGGAGAAGTGTATGGTGTTTCCTGAAACATCTAAAAAACAAAGCAACAGAACCTAGGGCACTTCCACTTATGCTCCTATAGCTTAGGGAAATTAAAATCAAAAAGACACAGCCACCCCAAAGTTTGGAACGGCTCTGTTTACAAGAACCTCGTTTACAGTACAAGTTCAACATCGCAGAAAGTGAAAAATGGAAAGAAGTTGTGGTATTTACTTACAAAGCAATATCACGCAGCAATGAAATCTGTGTCATCAGGCCCTTAGCAGCACAATGAGTGGATTCAGGTATGATGATTCTAACTGAAGTAAGTCACACAGAAAAAGAAACATCATAAGATATCAGTAATACACGGAATGTAAACTTGGCTACACAGGAACTGAATTACAGAACAGAACAGGGTCTCAAATTTAGAAAACCAACTTATGCTTGCTTAAGGGTAAAGGTGAGTTGGGGTGCTGCATAAACCAGAGATTGAAATGAGCACAGATAAAGTTCCTTAAGTCAAATATGGAATAGACAAGAGCTACTCCTTGCTCAACGAAATGGACTCAACACCGCATATTAAACGCCTAAGAATGTACCTGACTAGTAAGTATCTTAAAACCTATGGATTGCTATGTCTCCGAAAGAGAATCAAGCATGTGTACAGGGGCATAAACGCAGCAGTGATAGGATTGGAGAGGTTCGGTGAGCAAATGAAGACCCTTTGAAGTCATATTGCATGGTACCCATTCCACGGGTCTCAACTCTCCAGGTTTAAGGTATTTTTCCTTCAGCTAAAACATGCATGTGCAACCCAAGTATGATCAACCATGTGAACGGCAGACGTGTTCAAATATGTCTCAGTTTTCCTCCCCTGGTACTCAGGTGCAACATTCCAGACGCTTTACTAACACTCTCCCCACTTGGAGAGTCAGCGCCTTTAACCTCCTGTTCGGCCCAGTTTGCAATTTCTGCGGAAGATGAACAGGAATAGCGAGAACCAATGAGAGACTAGCTGGAGGTGTCTGGACGGGCAAATTTAACTCTCATTTCCCACCAGGAAGAGGAAATAACCAAAGGCTCAGCGTGCCGTGCCGGAACCAGATTAGGGCCTGAAGCCATCCTGCGGTGTTGCGGCCAGGTCACAAGAAAGCGAGTTGAAGAAAGGAGCTCAGGGGCACTGTAATTCACAAACCTGCAGAGTTATAAATGACAGCTATCGTCCAAAAATAGACTGAAGTAAGGCTGCCAAGAGGACTTGAAAGCGGGGCAGAATTGCAGGAAATCGATTTCAGGAGGTAGACTGGAATTGCATTGAAAGCATAGGAAAAGAGGCAGAACGTCCACAATGATGCACTTGGCCAAAAAGGGCGTATGCGTTTTTTCCTGAAATATTCAGGAAAAAACGCATACGCCCTTTTTGGCCAACCAAGCAAGCTTGCAAAGGAAATCTGCACTACAATGAACTCTCACTTCCCACCGGTCAAAAGGGCCATCTGAAAAAAGTGTAAAATCCAGAAAGGCAGGACAGGCCATGGAGAACTGGGAGCCTTGTTATGCTGATGGGCGGGATGTAAATTGCCAACAACCACTCGGGAGAAGTGTATGGTGTTTCCTGAAACATCTAAAAAACAAAGCAACAGAACCTAGGGCACTTCCACTTATGGTCCTATAGCTTAGGGAAATTAAAATCAAAAAGACACAGCCACCCCAAAGTTTGGAACGGCTCTGTTTACAAGAACCTCGTTTACAGTACAAGTTCAACATCGCAGAAAGTGAAAAATGGATAAAGAAGTTGTGGTATTTACTTACAAAGCAATATCACTCAGCAATGAAATCTGTGTCATCAGGCCCTTAGCAGCACAATGAGTGGATTCAGGTATGATGATTCTAACTGAAATAAGTCACACAGAAAAAGAAACATCATAAGATATCAGTAATACACGGAATGTAAACTTGGCTACACAGGAACTGAATTACAGAACAGAACAGGGTCTCAAATTTAGAAAACCAACTTATTCTTGCTTAAGGGTAAAGGTGAGTTAGGGTGCAGCATAAAACCAGAGACTGAAATGAGCACAGATAAAGTTCCTTAAGCCAAATATGGAATAGACAAGAGCTACTCCTTGCTCAACGAAATGGACTCAACACCGCATATTAAACGCCTAAGAATGTACCTGACTAGTAAGTATCGTAAAACCTATGGATTGCTATGTCTCCAAAAGAGAATCAAGCATGTGTACAGGGGCATAAACGCAGCAGTGATAGGATTGGAGAGGTTCGGTGAGCAAATGAAGACCCTTTGAAGTCATATTGCATGGTACCCATTACACGGGTCTCAACTCTCCAGGTTTAAGGTATTCTTCCTTCAGCTAAAACATGCATGTGGAACGCAAGTATGATCAACCATGTGAACGGGAGACGTGTTCAAATATGTCTCAGTTTTCCTCCCCTGGTACTCGGGTGCAACATTCCAGACGCTTTACTAACACTCTCCTCACTTGGAGAGTCAGCGCCTTAAACCTCCTGTTTGTCCCAGTTTGCAATTTCTGCGGAAGATGAACAGGAATAAAAAACGCATACGCCATTTTTGGCCAACCAAGCAAGCTTGCAAAGGAAATCTGCACTACAATGAAGTCTCACTTCCCCCCGGTCAAAAGGGCCATCTGAAAAAAGTGTAAAATCCAGAAAGGCAGGACAGGCCATGGAGAACTGGGAGCCTTGTTATGCTGATGGGCGGGATGTAAATTGCCAACAGACACTCGGGAGAAGTGTATGGTGTTTCCTGAAACATCTAAAAAACAAAGCAACAGAACCTAGGGCACTTCCACTTATGGTCCTTTAGCTTAGGGAAATTAAAATCAAAAAGACACAGCCACCGCAAAGTTTGGAACGGCTCTGTTTACAAGAACCTCGTTTACAGTACAAGTTCAACATCGCAGAAAGTGAAAAATGGATAAAGAAGTTGTGGTATTCACTTACAAAGCAATATCACTCAGCAATGAAATCTATGTCATCAGGCCGTTAGCAGCACAATGAGTGGATTCAGGTATGATGATTCTAACTGAAATAAGTCACACAGAAAAAGAAACATCATAAGATATCAGTAATACACGGAATGGAAACTTGGCTACACAGGAACAGAATTACAGAACAGAACAGGGTCTCAAATTTAGAAAAACAACTTATGCTTGCTTAAGGGTAAAGGTGAGTTGGGGTGCTGCATAAAACCAGAGATTGAAATGAGCACAGATAAAGTTCCTTAAGCCAAATATGGAAT
Organism: Stenella coeruleoalba; assembly: GCF_951394435.1. NCBI lineage: Eukaryota > Metazoa > Chordata > Mammalia > Artiodactyla > Delphinidae > Stenella > Stenella coeruleoalba. The sequence continues at coordinate 22,399,036 of NC_137151.1, forward strand.
AGACTAGAGCTACTCCTTGCTCAACGAAATGGACTCAACACCGCATATTAAACGCCTAAGAATGTACCTGACTTGTAAGTATCTTAAAACCTATGGATAGCTATGTCTCCAAAAGAGAATCAAGCATGTGTACAGGGGCATAAACGCAGCAGTGATAAGATTGGAGAGGTTCGGTGAGCAAATGAAGACCCTTTGAAGTCATATTGCATGGTACCCATTCCACGGGTTTCAACTACCCAGGTTTAAGGTATTCTTCCTTCAGCTAAAACATGCATGTGGAACCTAGAGTATGATCAACCATGTGATCGGGAGACGTGTTCAAATATGTCTCAGTTTTCCTCCCCTGGTACTCGGGTGCAACATTCCAGACGCTTTACTAACACTCTCCCCACTTGGAGAGTCAGCGCCTTTAACCTCCTGTTTGGCCCACTTTGCAATTTCTGCGGAAGATGAACAGGAATAGCGAGAACCAATGAGAGGCTAGCTGGAGGTGTCTGGACGGGCAAATTTAACTCTCATTTCCCACCAGGAAGAGGAAATAACCAAAGGCTCAGCGTGCCGTACCGGAACCAGATTAGAGCCTGAAGCCATCCTGCGGTGTTGCGGCCAGCTCAAAAGAAAGCGAGTTGAAGAAAGGAGCTCAGGGGCACTGTAATTCACAAACCTGCAGAGTTATAAATGACAGCTATCGTCCAAAAATAGACTGAAGTAAGGCTGCCAAGAGGACTTGAAAGCGGGGCAGAATTGCAGGAAACCGATTTCAGGAGGTAGACTGGAATTGCATTGAAAGCATAGGAAAAGAGGCAGAACGTCCACAATGATGCACTTGGCCAAAAAGGGCGTATGCGTTTTTTCCTGAATATATTCAGGAAAAAACGCATACGCCCTTTTTGGCCAACCAAGCAAGCTTGCAAAGGAAATCTGCACTACAATGAAGTCTCACTTCCCCCCGGTCAAAAGGGCCATCTGAAAAAAGTGTAAAATCCAGAAAGGCAGGACAGGCCATGGAGAACTGGGAGCCTTGTTATGCTGATGGGCGGGATGTAAATTGCCAACAACCACTCGGGAGAAGTGTATGGTGTTTCCTGAAACATCTAAAAAACAAAGCAACAGAACCTAGGGCACTTCCACTTATGGTCCTATAGCTTAGGGAAATTAAAATCAAAAAGACACAGCCACCCCAAAGTTTGGAACGGCTCTGTTTACAAGAACCTCGTTTACAGTACAAGTTCAACATCGCAGAAAGTGAAAAATGGATAAAGAAGTTGTGGTATTTACTTACAAAGCAATATCACTCAGCAATGAAATCTGTGTCATCAGGCCCTTAGCAGCACAATGAGTGGATTCAGGTATGATGATTCTAACTGAAATAAGTCACACAGAAAAAGAAACATCATAAGATATCAGTAATACACGGAATGGAAAGTTGGCTACACAGGAACTGAATTACAGAACAGAACAGGGTCTCAAATTTAGAATACCAACTTATGCTTGCTTAAGGGTAAAGGTGAGTTGGGGTGCTGCATAAAACCAGAGATTGAAATGAGCACAGATAAAGTTCCTTAAGTCAAATATGGAATAGACAAGAGCTACTCCTTGCTCAACGAAATGGACTCAACACCGCATATTAAACGCCTAAGAATGTACCTGACTAGTAAGTATCGTAAAACCTATGGATTGCTATGTCTCCAAAAGAGAATCAAGCATGTGTACAGGGGCATAAACGCAGCAGTGATAGGATTGGAGAGGTTCGGTGAGCAAATGAAGACCCTTTGAAGTCATATTGCATGGTACCCATTCCACGGGTCTCAACTCTCCAGGTTTAAGGTATTCTTCCTTCAGCTAAAACATGCATGTGGAACCCAAGTATGATCAACCATGTGAACGGGAGACGTGTTCAAATATGTCTCAGTTTTCCTCCCCTGGTACTCGGGTGCAACATTCCAGACGCTTTACTAACACTCTCCCCACTTGGAGAGTCAGCGCCTTTAACCTCCTGTTTGGCCCAGTTTGCAATTTCTGCGGAAGATGAACAGGAATAGCGAGAACCAATGAGAGGGTAGCTGGAGGTGTCTGGACGGGCAAATTTAACTCTCATTTCCCAACAGGAAGAGGAAATAACCAAAGGCTCAGCGTGCCGTACCGGAACCAGATTAGGGCCTGAAGCCATCCTGCGGTGTTGCGGCCAGCTCAAAAGAAAGCGAGTTGAAGAAAGGAGCTCAGGGGCACTGTAATTCACAAACCTGCAGAGTTATAAATGACAGCTATCGTCCAAAAATAGACTGAAGTAAGGCTGCCAAGAGGACTTGAAAGCGGGGCAGAATTGCAGGAAACCGATTTCAGGAGGTAGACTGAAATTGCATTGAAAGCATAGGAAAAGAGGCAGAACGTCCACAATGATGCACTTGGCCAAAAAGGGTGTATGCGTTTTTTCCTGAATATATTCAGGAAAAAACGCATACGCCCTTTTTGGCCAACCAAGCAAGCTTGCAAAGGAAATCTGCACTACAATGAAGTCTCACTTCCCCCCGGTCAAAAGGGCCATCTGAAAAAAGTGTAAAATCCAGAAAGGCAGGACAGGCCATGGAGAACTGGGAGCCTTGTTATGCTGATGGGCGGGATGTAAATTGCCAACAACCACTCGGGAGAAGTGTATGGTGTTTCCTGAAACATCTAAAAAACAAAGCAACAGAGCCTAGGGCACTGCCACTTATGGTCCTATAGCTTAGGGAAATTAAAATCAAAAAGACACAGCCACCCCAAAGTTTGGGACGCCTCTGTTTACAAGAACCTCGTTTACAGTACAAGTTCAACATCGCAGAAAGTGAAAAATGGATAAAGAAGTTGTGGTATTTACTTACAAAGCAATATCACTCAGCAATGAAATCTATGTCATCAGGCCCTTAGCATCACAATGAGTGGATTCAGGTATGATGATTCTAACTGAAATAAGTCACACAGAAAAAGAAACATCATAAGATATCAGTAATACACGGAATGTAAACTTGGCTACACAGGAACTGAATTACAGAACAGAACAGGGTCTCAAATTTAGAAAACCAACTTATGCTTGCTTACGGGGAAAGGTGAGTTGGGGTGCTGCATAAAACCAGAGATTGAAATGAGCACAGATAAAGTTCCTTAAGTCAAATATGGAATAGACAAGAGCTACTCCTTGCTCAACGAAATGGACTCAACACCGCATATTAAACGTCTAAGAATGTACCTGACTAGTAAGTATCTTAAAACCTATGGATTGCTATGTCTCCGAAAGAGAATCAAGCATGTGTACAGGGGCATAAATGCAGCAGTGATAGGATTGGAGAGGTTCGGTGAGCAAATGAAGACCCTTTGAAGTCATATTGCATGGTACCCATTACACGGGTCTCAACTCTCCAGGTTTAAGGTATTCTTCCTTCAGCTAAAACATGCATGTGGAACCCAAGTATGATCAACCATGTGAACGGGAGACGTGTTCAAATATGTCTCAGTTTTCCTCCCCTGGTACTCGGGTGCAACATTCCAGACGCTTTACTAACACTCTCCCCACTTGGAGAGTCAGCGCCTTTAACCTCCTGTTTGGCCCAGTTTGCAATTTCTGCGGAAGATGAACAGAAATAGCGAGAACCAATGAGAGACTAGCTGTAGGTGTCTGGACGGGCAAATTTAACTCTCATTTCCCACCAGGAAGAGGAAATAACCAAAGGCTCAGCGTGCCGTACCGCAACCAGATTAGGGCCTGAAGCCATCCTGCGGTGTTGCGGCCAGGTCACAAGAAAGCGAGTTGAAGAAAGGAGCTCAGGGGCACTGTAATTCACAAACCTGCAGAGTTATAAATGACAGCTATCGTCCAAAAATAGACTGAAGTAAGGCTGCCAAGAGGACTTGAATGCGGGGCAGAATTGCAGGAAACCGATTTCAGGAGGTAGACTGGAATTGCATTGAAAGCATAGGAAAAGAGGCAGAACGTCCACAATGATGCACTTGGCCAAAAAGGGCGTATGCGTTTTTTCCTGAATATATTCAGGAAAAAACGCATACGCCCTTTTTGGCCAACCAAGCAAGCTTGCAAAGGAAATCTGCACTACAATGAAGTCTCACTTCCCCCCGGTCAAAAGGGCCTTCTGAAAAAAGTGTAAAATCCAGAAAGGCAGGACAGGCCATGGAGAACTGGGAGCCTTGTTATGCTGATGGGCGGGATGTAAATTGCCAACAACCACTCGGGAGAAGTGTATGGTGTTTCCTGAAACATCTAAAAAACAAAGCAACAGAACCTAGGGCACTTCCACTTATGCTCCTATAGCTTAGGGAAATTAAAATCAAAAAGACACAGCCACCCCAAAGTTTGGAACGGCTCTGTTTACAAGAACCTCGTTTACAGTACAAGTTCAACATCGCAGAAAGTGAAAAATGGAAAGAAGTTGTGGTATTTACTTACAAAGCAATATCACTCAGCAATGAAATCTGTGTCATCAGGCCCTTAGCAGCACAATGAGTGGATTCAGGTATGATGATTCTAACTGAAGTAAGTCACACAGAAAAAGAAACATCATAAGATATCAGTAATACACGGAATGTAAACTTGGCTACACAGGAACTGAATTACAGAACAGAACAGGGTCTCAAATTTAGAAAACCAACTTATTCTTGCTTAAGGGTAAAGGTGAGTTGGGGTGCAGCATAAAACCAGAGACTGAAATGAGCACAGATAAAGTTCCTTAAGCCAAATATGGAATAGACAAGAGCTACTCCTTGCTCAATGAAATGGACTCAACACCGCATATTAAACGCCTAAGAATGTACCTGACTTGTAAGTATCTTAAAACCTATGGATTGCTATGTCTCCGAAAGAGAATCAAGCATGTGTACAGGGGCATAAACGCAGCAGTGATAGGATTGGAGAGGTTCGGTGAGCAAATGAAGACCCTTTGAAGTCATATTGCATGGTACCCATTCCACGGGTTTCAACTACCCAGGTTTAAGGTATTCTTCCTTCAGCTAAAACATGCATGTGGAACCTAGAGTATGATCAACCATGTGATCGGGAGACGTGTTCAAATATGTCTTAGTTTTCCTCCCCTGGTACTCGGGTGCAACATTCCAGATGCTTTACTAACACTCTCCCCACTTGGAGAGTCAGTCCCTTTAACCTCCTGTTTGGCCCAGTTTGCAATTTCTGCGGAAGATGAACAGGAATAGCGAGAACCAATGAGAGGCTAGCTGGAGGTGTCTGGACGGGCAAATTTAACTCTCATTTCCCACCAGGAAGAGGAATTAACCAAAGGCTCAGCATGCCGTGCCGGAACCAGATTAGGGCCTGAAGCCATCCTGCGGTGTTGCGGCCAGGTCACAAGAAAGCGAGTTGAAGAAAGGAGCTCAGGGGCACTGTAATTCACAAACCTGCAGAGTTATAAATGACAGCTATCGTCCAAAAATAGACTGAAGTAAGGCTGCCAAGAGGACTTGAAAGCGGGGCAGAATTGCAGGAAACCGATTTCAGGAGGTAGACTGGAATTGCATTGAAAGCATAGGAAAAGAGGCAGAACGTCCACAATGATGCACTTGGCCAAAAAGGGCGTATGCGTTTTTTCCTGAATATATTCAGGAAAAAACGCATACGCCCTTTTTGGCCAACCAAGCAAGCTTGCAAAGGAAATCTGCACTACAATGAAGTCTCACTTCCCCCCGGTCAAAAGGGCCATCTGAAAAAAGTGTAAAATCCAGAAAGGCAGGACAGGCCATGGAGAACTGGGAGCCTTGTTATGCTGATGGGCGGGATGTAAATTGCCAACAGACACTCGGGAGAAGTGTATGGTGTTTCCTGAAACATCTAAAAAACAAAGCAACAGAGCCTAGGGCACTGCCACTTATGGTCTTATAGCTTAGGGAAATTAAAATCAAAAAGACACAGCCACCCCAAAGTTTGGGACGCCTCTGTTTACAAGAACCTCGTTTACAGTACAAGTTCAACATCGCAGAAAGTGAAAAATGGATAAAGAAGTTGTGGTATTTACTTACAAAGCAATATCACTCAGCAATGAAATCTATGTCATCAGGCCCTTAGAATCACAATGAGTGGATTCAGGTATGATGATTCTAACTGAAATAAGTCACACAGAAAAAGAAACATCATAAGATATCAGTAATACACGGAATGTAAACTTGGCTACACAGGAACTGAATTACAGAACAGAACAGGGTCTCAAATTTAGAAAACCAACTTATGCTTGCTTAAGGGTAAAGGTGAGTTGGGGTGCTGCATAAAACCAGAGATTGAAATGAGCACAGATAAAGTTCCTTAAGTCAAATATGGAATAGACAAGAGCTACTCCTTGCTCAACGAAATGGACTCAACACCGCATATTAAACGCCTAAGAATGTACCTGACTAGTAAGTATCTTAAAACCTATGGATTGCTATGTCTCCGAAAGAGAATCAAGCATGTGTACAGGGGCATAAACGCAGCAGTGATAGGATTGGAGAGGTTCGGTGAGCAAATGAAGACCCTTTGAAGTCATATTGCATGGTACCCTTTCCACGGGTCTCAACTCTCCAGGTTTAAGGTATTCTTCCTTCAGCTAAAACATGCATGTGGAACCCAAGTATGATCAACCATGTGAACGGGAGACGTGTTCAAATATGTCTCAGTTTTCCTCCCCTGGTACTCGGGTGCAACATTCCAGACGCTTTACTAACACTCTCCTCACTTGGAGAGTCAGCGCCTTTAACCTACTGTTTGGCCCAGTTTGCAATTTCTGCGGAAGATGAACAGGAATAAAAAACGCATACGCTCTTTTTGGCCAACCAAGCAAGCTTGCAAAGGAAATCTGCACTACAATGAAGTCTCACTTCCCCCCGGTCAAAAGGGCCATCTGAAAAAAGTGTAAAATCCAGAAAGGCAGGACAGGCCATGGAGAACTGGGAGCCTTGTTATGCTGATGGGCGGGATGTAAATTGCCAACAGACACTCGGGAGAAGTGTATGGTGTTTCCTGAAACATCTAAAAAACAAAGCAACAGAACCTAGGGCACTTCCACTTATGGTCCTATAGCTTAGGGAAATTAAAATCAAAAAGACACAGCCACCCCAAAGTTTGGTACGGCTCTGTTTACAAAAACCTCGTTTACAGTACAAGTTCAACATCGCAGAAAGTGAAAAATGGATAAAGAAGTTGTGGTATTTACTTACAAAGCAATATCACTCAGCAATGAAATCTGTGTCATCAGGCCCTTAGCAGCACAATGAGTGGATTCAGGTATGATGATTCTAACTGAAGTAAGTCACACAGAAAAAGAAACATCATAAGATATCAGTAATACACGGAATGTAAACTTGGCTACACAGGAACTGAATTACAGAACAGAACAGGGTCTCAAATTTAGAAAACCAACTATGCTTGCTTAAGGGTAAAGGTGAGTTGGGGTGCTGCATAAAACCAGAGATTGAAATGAGCACAGATAAAGTTCCTTAAGTCAAATATGGAATAGACAAGAGCTACTCCTTGCTCAACGAAATGGACTCAACACCGCATATTAAACGCCTAAGAATGTGCCTGACTAGTAAGTATCTTAAAACCTATGGATTGCTTTGTCTCCGAAAGAGAATCAAGCATGTGTACAGGGGCATAAACGCAGCAGTGATAGGATTGGAGAGGTTCGGTGAGCAAATGAAGACCCTTTGAAGTCATATTGCATGGTACCCATTACACGGGTCTTAACTCTCCAGGTTTAAGGTATTCTTCCTTCAGCTAAAACATGCATGTGGAACCCAAGTATGATCAACCATGTGAACGGGAGACGTGTTCAAATATGTCTCAGTTTTCCTCCCCTGGTACTCGGGTGCAACATTCCAGACGCTTTACTAACACTCTCCCCACTTGGAGAGTCAGCGCCTTTAACCTCCTGTTTGGCCCAGTTTGCAATTTCTGCGGAAGATGAACAGGAATAGCGAGAACCAATGTGAGACTAGCTGGAGGTGTCTGGACGGGCAAATTTAACTCTCATTTCCCACCAGGAAGAGGAAATAACCAAAGGCTCAGCGTGCCGTGCCGGAACCAGATTAGGGCCTGAAGCCATCCTGCGGTGTTGCGGCCAGGTCACAAGAAAGCAAGTTGAAGAAAGGAGCTCAGGGGCACTGTAATTCTCAAACCTGCAGAGTTATAAATGACAGCTATCGTCCAAAAATAGACTGAAGTAAGGCTGCCAAGAGGACTTGAAAGCGGGGCAGAATTGCAGGAAATCGATTTCAAGAGGTAGACTGGAATTGCATTGAAAGCATAGGAAAAGAAGCAGAACGTCCACAATGATGCACTTGGCCAAAAAGGGCGTATGCGTTTTTTCCTGAATATATTCAGGAAAAAACGCATACGCCCTTTTTGGCCAACCAAGCAAGCTTGCAAAGGAAATCTGCACTACAATGAAGTCTCACTTCCCCCCGGTCAAAAGGGCCTTCTGAAAAAAGTGTAAAATCCAGAAAGGCAGGACAGGCCATGGAGAACTGGGAGCCCTGTTATGCTGATGGGCGGGATGTAAATTGCCAACAACCACTCGGGAGATGTGTATGGTGTTTCCTGAAACATCTAAAAAACAAAGCAACAGAACCTAGGGCACTTCCACTTATGGTCCTATAGCTTAGGGAAATTAAAATCAAAAAGACACAGCCACCCCAAAGTTTGGAATGGCTCTGTTTACAAGAACGTCGTTTACAGTACAAGTTCAACATCGCAGAAAGTGAAAAATGGATAAAGAAGTTGTGGTATTCACTTACAAAGCAATATCACTCAGCAATGAAATCTATGTCATCAGGCCCTTAGCAGCACAATGAGTGGATTCAGGTATGATGATTCTAACTGAAATAAGTCACACAGAAAAAGAAACATCATAAGATATCAGTAATACACGGAATGTAAACTTGGCTACACAGGAACTGAATTACAGAACAGAACAGGGTCTCAAATTTAGAAAACCAACTTATGCTTGCTTAAGGGTAAAGGTGAGTTGGGGTGCTGCATAAACCAGAGATTGAAATGAGCACAGATAAAGTTCCTTAAGTCAAATATGGAATAGACAAGAGCTACTCCTTGCTCAACGAAATGGACTCAACACCGCATATTAAACGCCTAAGAATGTACCTGACTAGTAAGTATCTTAAAACCTATGGATTGCTATGTCTCCGAAAGAGAATCAAGCATGTGTACAGGGGCATAATAGCAGCAGTGATAGGATTGGAGAGGTTCGGTGAGCAAATGAAGACCCTTTGAAGTCATATTGCATGGTACCCATTCCACGGGTCTCAACTCTCCAAGTTTAAGGTATTCTTCCTTCAGCTAAAACATGCATGTGGAACCCAAGTATGATCAACCATGTGAACGGGAGACGTGTTCAAATATGTCTCAGTTTTCCTCCCCTGGTACTCGGGTGCAACATTCCAGACGCTTTACTAACACTCTCCCCACTTGGAGAGTCAGCGCCTTTAACCTCCTGTTTGGCCCAGTATGCAATTTCTGCGGAAGATGAACAGGAATAGCGAGAACCAATGAGAGACTAGCTGCAGGTGTCTGGACGGGCAAATTTAACTCTCATTTCCCACCAGGAAGAGGAAATAACCAAAGGCTCAGCGTGCCGTACCGGAACCAGATTAGGGCCTGAAGCCATCCTGCGGTGTTGCGGCCAGGTCACAAGAAAGGGAGTTGAAGAAAGGAGCTCAGGGGCACTGTAATTCACAAACCTGCAGAGTTATAAATGACAGCTATCGTCCAAAAATAGACTGAAGTAAGGCTGCCAAGAGGACTTGAAAGCGGGGCAGAATTGCAGGAAACCGATTTCAGGAGGTAGACTGGAATTGCATTGAAAGCATAGGAAAAGAGGCAGAACGTCCACAATGATGCACTTGGCCAAAAAGGGCGTATGCGTTTTTTCCTGAATATATTCAGGAAAAAACGCATACGCCCTTTTTGGCCAACCAAGCAAGCTTGCAAAGGAAATCTGCACTACAATGAAGTCTCACTTCCCCCCGGTCAAAAGGGCCATCTGAAAAAAGTGTAAAATCCAGAAAGGCAGGACAGGCCATGGAGAACTGGGAGCCTTGTTATGCTGATGGGCGGGATGTAAATTGCCAACAGACACTCGGGAGAAGTGTATGGTGTTTCCTGAAACATCTAAAAAACAAAGCAACAGAGCCTAGGGCACTGCCACTTATGGTCTTATAGCTTAGGGAAATTAAAATCAAAAAGACACAGCCACCCCAAAGTTTGGGACGCCTCTGTTTACAAGAACCTCGTTTACAGTACAAGTTCAACATCGCAGAAAGTGAAAAATGGATAAAGAAGTTGTGGTATTTACTTACAAAGCAATATCACTCAGCAATGAAATCTATGTCATCAGGCCCTTAGCATCACAATGAGTGGATTCAGGTATGATGATTCTAACTGAAATAAGTCACACAGAAAAAGAAACATCATAAGATATCAGTAATACACGGAATGTAAACTTGGCTACACAGGAACTGAATTACAGAACAGAACAGGGTCTCAAATTTAGAAAACCAACTTATGCTTGCTTAAGGGTAAAGGTGAGTTGGGGTGCTGCATAAAACCAGAGATTGAAATGAGCACAGATAAAGTTCCTTAAGTCAAATATGGAATAGACAAGAGCTACTCCTTGCTCAACGAAATGGACTCAAAACCGCATATTAAACGCCTAAGAATGTACCTGACTAGTAAGTATCTTAAAACCTATGGATTGCTATGTCTCCGAAAGAGAATCAAGCATGTGTACAGGGGCATAAACGCAGCAGTGATAGGATTGGAGAGGTTCGGTGAGCAAATGAAGACCCTTTGAAGTCATATTGCATGGTACCCATTCCACGGGTCTCAACTCTCCAGGTTTAAGGTATTCTTCCTTCAGCTAAAACATGCATGTGGAACCCAAGTATGATCAACCATGTGAACGGGAGACGTGTTCAAATATGTCTCAGTTTTCCTCCCCTGGTACTCAGGTGCAACATTCCAGACGCTTTACTAACACTCTCCTCACTTGGAGAGTCAGCGCCTTTAACCTACTGTTTGGCCCAGTTTGCAATTTCTGCGGAAGATGAACAGGAATAAAAAACGCATACGCCCTTTTTGGCCAACCAAGCAAGCTTGCAAAGGAAATCTGCACTACAATGAAGTCTCACTTCCCCCCGGTCAAAAGGGCCATCTGAAAAAAGTGTAAAATCCAGAAAGGCAGGACAGGCCATGGAGAACTGGGAGCCTTGTTATGCTGATGGGCGGGATGTAAATTGCCAACAGACACTCGGGAGAAGTGTATGGTGTTTCCTGAAACATCTAAAAAACAAAGCAACAGAACCTAGGGCACTTCCACTTATGGTCCTATAGCTTAGGGAAATAAAATCAAAAAGACACAGCCACCCCAACGTTTGGGACGCCTCTGTTTACAAGAACCTCGTTTACAGTACAAGTTCAACATCGCAGAAAGTGAAAAATGGATAAAGAAGTTGTGGTATTTACTTACAAAGCAATATCACTCAGCAATGAAATCTATGTCATCAGGCCCTTAGCATCACAATGAGTGGATTCAGGTATGATGATTCTAACTGAAATAAGTCACACAGAAAAAGAAACATCATAAGATATCAGTAATACACGGAATGTAAACTTGGCTACACAGGAACTGAATTACAGAACAGAACAGGGTCTCAAATTTAGAAAACCAACTTATGCTTGCTTAAGGGTAAAGGTGAGTTGGGGTGCTGCATAAAACCAGAGATTGAAATGAGCACAGATAAAGTTCCTTAAGTCAAATATGGAATAGACAAGAGCTACTCCTTGCTCAACGAAATGGACTCAACACCGCATATTAAACGCCTAAGAATGTACCTGACTAGTAAGTATCTTAAAACCTATGGATTGCTATGTCTCCGAAAGAGAATCAAGCATGTGTACAGGGGCATAAACGCAGCAGTGATAGGATTGGAGAGGTTCGGTGAGCAAATGAAGACCCTTTGAAGTCATATTGCATGGTACCCATTCCACGGGTCTCAACTCTCCAGGTTTAAGGTATTCTTCCTTCAGCTAAAACATGCATGTGGAACCCAAGTATGATCAACCATGTGAACGGGAGACGTGTTCAAATATGTCTCAGTTTTCCTCCCCTGGTACTCGGGTGCAACATTCCAGACGCTTTACTAACACTCTCCTCACTTGGAGAGTCAGCGCCTTTAACCTACTGTTTGGCACAGTTTGCAATTTCTGCGGAAGATGAACAGGAATAAAAAACGCATACGCCCTTTTTGGCCAACCAAGCAAGCTTGCAAAGGAAATCTGCACTACAATGAAGTCTCACTTCCCCCCGGTCAAAAGGGCCATCTGAAAAAAGTGTAAAATCCAGAAAGGCAGGACAGGCCATGGAGAACTGGGAGCCTTGTTATGCTGATGGGCGGGATGTAAATTGCCAACAGACACTCGGGAGAAGTGTATGGTGTTTCCTGAAACATCTAAAAAACAAAGCAACAGAACCTAGGGCACTTCCACTTATGGTCCTATAGCTTAGGGAAATAAAATCAAAAAGACACAGCCACCCCAAAGTTTGGGACGGCTCTGTTTACAAGAACCTCGTTTACAGTACAAGTTCAACATCGCAGAAAGTGAAAAATGGATAAAGAAGTTGTGGTATTTACTTACAAAGCAATATCACTCAGCAATGAAATCTGTGTCATCAGGCCCTTAGCAGCACAATGAGTGGATTCAGGTATGATGATTCTAACTGAAGTAAGTCACACAGAAAAAGAAACATCATAAGATATCAGTAATACACGGAATGTAAACTTGGCTACACAGGAACTGAATTACAGAACAGAACAGGGTCTCAAATTTAGAAAACCAACTTATGCTTGCTTAAGGGTAAAGGTGAGTTGGGGTGCTGCATAAAACCAGAGATTGAAATGAGCACAGATAAAGTTCCTTAAGTCAAATATGGAATAGACAAGAGCTACTCCTTGCTCAACGAAATGGACTCAACACCGCATATTAAACGCCTAAGAATGTGCCTGACTAGTAAGTATCTTAAAACCTATGGATTGCTTTGTCTCCGAAAGAGAATCAAGCATGTGTACAGGGGCATAAACGCAGCAGTGATAGGATTGGAGAGGTTCGGTGAGCAAATGAAGACCCTTTGAAGTCATATTGCATGGTACCCATTACACGGGTCTTAACTCTCCAGGTTTAAGGTATTCTTCCTTCAGCTAAAACATGCATGTGGAACCCAAGTATGATCAACCATGTGAACGGGAGATGTGTTCAAATATGTCTCAGTTTTCCTCCCCTGGTACTCGGGTGCAACATTCCAGACGCTTTACTAACACTCTCCCCACTTGGAGAGTCAGCGCCTTTAACCTCCTGTTTGGCCCAGTTTGCAATTTCTGCGGAAGATGAACAGGAATAGCGAGAACCAATGAGAGACTAGCTGGAGGTGTCTGGACGGGCAAATTTAACTCTCATTTCCCACCAGGAAGAGGAAATAACCAAAGGCTCAGCGTGCCGTGCCGGAACCAGATTAGGGCCTGAAGCCATCCTGCGGTGTTGCGGACAGGTCACAAGAAAGCAAGTTGAAGAAAGGAGCTCAGGGGCACTGTAATTCTCAAACCTGCAGAGTTATAAATGACAGCTATCGTCCAAAAATAGACTGAAGTAAGGCTGCCAAGAGGACTTGAAAGCGGGGCAGAATTGCAGGAAATCGATTTCAAGAGGTAGACTGGAATTGCATTGAAAGCATAGGAAAAGAGGCAGAACGTCCACAATGATGCACTTGGCCAAAAAGGGCGTATGCGTTTTTTCCTGAATATATTCAGGAAAAAACGCATACGCCCTTTTTGGCCAACCAAGCAAGCTTGCAAAGGAAATCTGCACTACAATGAAGTCTCACTTCCCCCCGGTCAAAAGGGCCATCTGAAAAAAGTGTAAAATCCAGAAAGGCAGGACAGGCCATGGAGAACTGGGAGCCTTGTTATGCTGATGGGCGGGATGTAAATTGCCAACAACCACTCGGGAGAAGTGTATGGTGTTTCCTGAAACATCTAAAAAACAAAGCAACAGAACCTAGGGCACTTCCACTTATGGTCCTATAGCTTAGGGAAATTAAAATCAAAAAGACACAGCCACCCCAAAGTTTGGAACGGCTCTGTTTACAAGAACCTCGTTTACAGTACAAGTTCAACATCGCAGAAAGTGAAAAATGGATAAAGAAGTTGTGGTATTCACTTACAAAGCAATATCACTCAGCAATGAAATCTATGTCATCAGGCCCTTAGCAGCACAATGAGTGGATTCAGGTATGATGATTCTAACTGAAATAAGTCACACAGAAAAAGAAACATCATAAGATATCAGTAACACACGGAATGTAAACTTGGCTACACAGGAACTGAATTACAGAACAGAACAGGGTCTCAAATTTAGAAAACCAACTTATGCTTGCTTAAGGGTAAAGGTGAGTTGGGGTGCTGCATAAACCAGAGATTGAAATGAGCACAGATAAAGTTCCTTAAGTCAAATATGGAATAGACAAGAGCTACTCCTTGCTCAACGAAATGGACTCAACACCGCATATTAAACGCCTAAGAATGTACCTGACTAGTAAGTATCTTAAAACCTATGGATTGCTATGTCTCCGAAAGAGAATCAAGCATGTGTACAGGGGCATAAACGCAGCAGTGATAGGATTGGAGAGGTTCGGTGAGCAAATGAAGACCCTTTGAAGTCATATTGCATGGTACCCATTCCACGGGTCTCAACTCTCCAGGTTTAAGGTATTTTTCCTTCAGCTAAAACATGCATGTGCAACCCAAGTATGATCAACCATGTGAATGGGAGACGTGTTCAAATATGTCTCAGTTTTCGTACCCTGGTACTCGGGTGCAACATTCCAGACGCTTTACTAACACTCTCCCCACTTGGAGAGTCAGCGCCTTTAACCTCCTGTTTGGCCCAGTTTGCAATTTCTGCGGAAGATGAACAGGAATAGCGAGAACCAATGAGAGACTAGCTGGAGGTGTCTGGACGGGCAAATTTAACTCTCATTTCCCAACAGGAAGAGGAAATAACCAAAGGCTCAGCGTGCCGGGCCGGAACCAGATTAGGGCCTGAAGCCATCCTGCGGTGTTGCGGCCAGGTCACAAGAAAGCGAGTTGAAGAAAGGAGCTCAGGGGCACTGTAATTCTCAAACCTGCAGAGTTATAAATGACAGCTATCGTCCAAAAATAGACTGAAGTAAGGCTGCCAAGAGGACTTGAAAGCGGGGCAGAATCGCAGGAAACCGATTTCAGGAGGTAGACTGGAATTGCATTGAAAGCATAGGAAAAGAGGCAGAACGTCCACAATGATGCACTTGGCCAAAAAGGGCGTATGCGTTTTTTCCTGAATATATTCAGGAAAAAACGCATACGCCCTTTTTGGCCAACCAAGCAAGCTTGCAAAGGAAATCTGCACTACAATGAAGTCTCACTTCCCCCCGGTCAAAAGGGCCATCTGAAAAAAGTGTAAAATCCAGAAAGGCAGGACAGGCCATGGAGAACTGGGAGCCTTGTTATGCTGATGGGCGGGATGTAAATTGCCAACAGACACTCGGGAGAAGTGTATGGTGTTTCCTGAAACATCTAAAAAACAAAGCAACAGAGCCTAGGGCACTGCCACTTATGGTCTTATAGCTTAGGGAAATTAAAATCAAAAAGACACAGCCACCCCAAAGTTTGGGACGCCTCTGTTTACAAGAACCTCATTTACAGTACAAGTTCAACATCGCAGAAAGTGAAAAATGGATAAAGAAGTTGTGGTATTTACTTACAAAGCAATATCACTCAGCAATGAAATCTATGTCATCAGGCCCTTAGCATCACAATGAGTGGATTCAGGTATGATGATTCTAACTGAAATAAGTCACACAGAAAAAGAAACATCATAAGATATCAGTAATACACGGAATGTAAACTTGGCTACACAGGAACTGAATTACAGAACAGAACAGGGTCTCAAATTTAGAAAACCAACTTATGCTTGCTTAAGGGTAAAGGTGAGTTGGGGTGCTGCATAAAACCAGAGATTGAAATGAGCACAAATAAAGTTCCTTAAGTCAAATATGGAATAGACAAGAGCTACTCCTTGCTCAACGAAATGGACTCAACACCGCATATTAAACGCCTAAGAATGTACCTGACTAGTAAGTATCGTAAAACCTATGGATTGCTATGTCTCCAAAAGAGAATCAAGCATGTGTACAGGGGCATAAACGCAGCAGTGATAGGATTGGAGAGGTTCGGTGAGCAAATGAAGACCCTTTGAAGTCATATTGCATGGTACCCATTCCACGGGTCTCAACTCTCCAGGTTTAAGGTATTCTTCCTTCAGCTAAAACATGCATGTGGAACCCAAGTATGATCAACCATGTGAACGGGAGACGTGTTCAAATATGTCTCAGTTTTCCTCCCCTGGTACTCGGGTGCAACATTCCAGATGCTTTACTAACACTCTCCCCACTTGGAGAGTCAGCGCCTTTAACCTCCTGTTTGGCCCAGTTTGCAATTTCTGCGGAAGATGAACAGGAATAGCGAGAACAAATGAGAGGCTAGCTGGAGGTGTCTGGACGGGCAAATTTAACTCTCATTTCCCACCAGGAAGAGGAAATAACCAAAGGCTCAGCGTGCCGTACCGGAACCAGATTAGGGCCTGAAGCCATCCTGCGGTGTTGCGGCCAGGTCACAAGAAAGCGAGTTGAAGAAAGGAGCTCAGGGGCACTGTAATTCACAAACCTGCAGAGTTATAAATGACATCTATCGTCCAAAAATAGACTGAAGTAAGGCTGCCAAGAGGACTTGAAAGCGGGGCAGAATTGCAGGAAACCGATTTCAGGAGGTAGACTGGAATTGCATTGAAAGCATAGGAAAAGAGGCAGAAAGTCCACAATGATGCACTTGGCCAAAAAGGGCGTATGCGTTTTTTCCTGAATATATTCAGGAAAAAACGCATACGCCCTTTTTGGCCAACCAAGCAAGCTTGCAAAGGAAATCTGCACTACAATGAAGTCTCACTTCCCCCCGGTCAAAAGGGCCATCTGAAAAAAGTGTAAAATCCAGAAAGGCAGGACAGGCCATGGAGAACTGGGAGCCTTGTTATGCTGATGGGCGGGATGTAAATTGCCAACAGACACTCGGGAGAAGTGTATGGTGTTTCCTGAAACATCTAAAAAACAAAGCAACAGAGCCTAGGGCACTGCCACTTATGGTCTTATAGCTTAGGGAAATTAAAATCAAAAAGACACAGCCACCCCAAAGTTTGGGACGCCTCTGTTTACAAGAACCTCGTATACAGTACAAGTTCAACATCGCAGAAAGTGAAAAATGGATAAAGAAGTTGTGGTATTTACTTACAAAGCAATATCACTCAGCAATGAAATCTATGTCATCAGGCCCTTAGCATCACAATGAGTGGATTCAGGTATGATGATTCTAACTGAAATAAGTCACACAGAAAAAGAAACATCATAAGATATCAGTAATACACGGAATGTAAACTTGGCTACACAGGAACTGAATTCCAAAACAGAACAGGGTCTCAAATTTAGAAAACCAACTTATGCTTGCTTAAGGGTAAAGGTGAGTTGGGGTGCTGCATAAAACCAGAGATTGAAATGAGCACAGATAAAGTTTCTTAAGTCAAATATGGAATAGACAAGAGCTACTCCTTGCTCAACGAAATGGACTCAACACCGCATATTAAACGCCTAAGAATGTACCTGACTAGTAAGTATCTTAAAACCTATGGATTGCTATGTCTCCGAAAGAGAATCAAGCATGTGTACAGGGGCATAAACGCAGCAGTGATAGGATTGGAGAGGTTCGGTGAGCAAATGAAGACCCTTTGAAGTCATATTGCATGGTACCCATTCCACGGGTCTCAACTCTCCAGGTTTAAGGTATTTTTCCTTCAGCTAAAACATGCATGTGCAACCCAAGTATGATCAACCATGTGAACGGGAGACGTGTTCAAATATGTCTCAGTTTTCGTACCCTGGTACTCGGGTGCAACATTCCAGACGCTTTACTAACACTCTCCCCACTTGGAGAGTCAGCGCCTTTAACCTCCTGTTTGGCCCAGTTTGCAATTTCTGCGGAAGATGAACAGGAATAGCGAGAACCAATGAGAGACTAGCTGGAGGTGTCTGGACGGGCAAATTTAACTCTCATTTCCCACCAGGAAGAGGAAATAACCAAAGGCTCAGCGTGCCGGGCCGGAACCAGATTAGGGCCTGAAGCCATCCTGCGGTGTTGCGGCCAGGTCACAAGAAAGCGAGTTGAAGAAAGGAGCTCAGGGGCACTGTAATTCTCAAACCTGCAGAGTTATAAATGACAGCTATCGTCCAAAAATAGACTGAAGTAAGGCTGCCAAGAGGACTTGAAAGCGGGGCAGAATTGCAGGAAATCGATTTCAAGAGGTAGACTGGAATTGCATTGAAAGCATAGGAAAAGAGGCAGAACGTCCACAATGATGCACTTGGCCAAAAAGGGCGTATGCGTTTTTTCCTGAATATATTCAGGAAAAAACGCATACGCCCTTTTTGGCCAACCAAGCAAGCTTGCAAAGGAAATCTGCACTACAATGAAGTCTCACTTCCCCCCGGTCAAAAGGGCCATCTGAAAAAAGTGTAAAATCCAGAAAGGCAGGACAGGCCATGGAGAACTGGGAGCCTTGTTATGCTGATGGGCGGGATGTAAATTGCCAACAACCACTCGGGAGAAGTGTATGGTGTTTCCTGAAATATCTAAAAAACAAAGCAACAGAACCTAGGGCACTTCCACTTATGGTCCTATAGCTTAGGGAAATTAAAATCAAAAAGACACAGCCACCCCAAAGTTTGGAACGGCTCTGTTTACAAGAACCTCGTTTACAGTACAAGTTCAACATCGCAGAAAGTGAAAAATGGATAAAGAAGTTGTGGTATTCACTTACAAAGCAATATCACTCAGCAATGAAATCTATGTCATCAGGCCCTTAGCAGCACAATGAGTGGATTCAGGTATGATGATTCTAACTGAAATAAGTCACACAGAAAAAGAAACATCATAAGATATCAGTAACACACGGAATGTAAACTTGGCTACACAGGAACTGAATTACAGAACAGAACAGGGTCTCAAATTTAGAAAACCAACTTATGCTTGCTTAAGGGTAAAGGTGAGTTGGGGTGCTGCATAAACCAGAGATTGAAATGAGCACAGATAAAGTTCCTTAAGTCAAATATGGAATAGACAAGAGCTACTCCTTGCTCAACGAAATGGACTCAACACCGCATATTAAACGCCTAAGAATGTACCTGACTAGTAAGTATCTTAAAACCTATGGATTGCTATGTCTCCGAAAGAGAATCAAGCATGTGTACAGGGGCATAAACGCAGCAGTGATAGGATTGGAGAGGTTCGGTGAGCAAATGAAGACCCTTTGAAGTCATATTGCATGGTACCCATTCCACGGGTCTCAACTCTCCAGGTTTAAGGTATTTTTCCTTCAGCTAAAACATGCATGTGCAACCCAAGTATGATCAACCATGTGAATGGGAGACGTGTTCAAATATGTCTCAGTTTTCGTACCCTGGTACTCGGGTGCAACATTCCAGACGCTTTACTAACACTCTCCCCACTTGGAGAGTCAGCGCCTTTAACCTCCTGTTTGGCCCAGTTTGCAATTTCTGCGGAAGATGAACAGGAATAGCGAGAACCAATGAGAGACTAGCTGGAGGTGTCTGGACGGGCAAATTTAACTCTCATTTCCCAACAGGAAGAGGAAATAACCAAAGGCTCAGCGTGCCGGGCCGGAACCAGATTAGGGCCTGAAGCCATCCTGCGGTGTTGCGGCCAGGTCACAAGAAAGCGAGTTGAAGAAAGGAGCTCAGGGGCACTGTAATTCTCAAACCTGCAGAGTTATAAATGACAGCTATCGTCCAAAAATAGACTGAAGTAAGGCTGCCAAGAGGACTTGAAAGCGGGGCAGAATCGCAGGAAACCGATTTCAGGAGGTAGACTGGAATTGCATTGAAAGCATAGGAAAAGAGGCAGAACGTCCACAATGATGCACTTGGCCAAAAAGGGCGTATGCGTTTTTTCCTGAATATATTCAGGAAAAAACGCATACGCCCTTTTAGGCCAACCAAGCAAGCTTGCAAAGGAAATCTGCACTACAATGAAGTCTCACTTCCCCCCGGTCAAAAGGGCCATCTGAAAAAAGTGTAAAATCCAGAAAGGCAGGACAGGCCATGGAGAACTGGGAGCCTTGTTATGCTGATGGGCGGGATGTAAATTGCCAACAGACACTTGGGAGAAGTGTATGGTGTTTCCTGAAACATCTAAAAAACAAAGCAACAGAGCCTAGGGCACTACCACTTATGGTCTTATAGCTTAGGGAAATTAAAATCAAAAAGACACAGCCACCCCAAAGTTTGGGACGCCTCTGTTTACAAGAACCTCATTTACAGTACAAGTTCAACATCGCAGAAAGTGAAAAATGGATAAAGAAGTTGTGGTATTTACTTACAAAGCAATATCACTCAGCAATGAAATCTATGTCATCAGGCCCTTAGCATCACAATGAGTGGATTCAGGTATGATGATTCTAACTGAAATAAGTCACACAGAAAAAGAAACATCATAAGATATCAGTAATACACGGAATGTAAACTTGGCTACACAGGAACTGAATTACAGAACAGAACAGGGTCTCAAATTTAGAAAACCAACTTATGCTTGCTTAAGGGTAAAGGTGAGTTGGGGTGCTGCATAAAACCAGAGATTGAAATGAGCACAAATAAAGTTCCTTAAGTCAAATATGGAATAGACAAGAGCTACTCCTTGCTCAACGAAATGGACTCAACACCGCATATTAAACGCCTAAGAATGTACCTGACTAGTAAGTATCGTAAAACCTATGGATTGCTATGTCTCCAAAAGAGAATCAAGCATGTGTACAGGGGCATAAACGCAGCAGTGATAGGATTGGAGAGGTTCGGTGAGCAAATGAAGACCCTTTGAAGTCATATTGCATGGTACCCATTCCACGGGTCTCAACTCTCCAGGTTTAAGGTATTCTTCCTTCAGCTAAAACATGCATGTGGAACCCAAGTATGATCAACCATGTGAACGGGAGACGTGTTCAAATATGTCTCAGTTTTCCTCCCCTGGTACTCGGGTGCAACATTCCAGATGCTTTACTAACACTCTCCCCACTTGGAGAGTCAGCGCCTTTAACCTCCTGTTTGGCCCAGTTTGCAATTTCTGCGGAAGATGAACAGGAATAGCGAGAACAAATGAGAGGCTAGCTGGAGGTGTCTGGACGGGCAAATTTAACTCTCATTTCCCACCAGGAAGAGGAAATAACCAAAGGCTCAGCGTGCCGTACCGGAACCAGATTAGGGCCTGAAGCCATCCTGCGGTGTTGCGGCCAGGTCACAAGAAAGCGAGTTGAAGAAAGGAGCTCAGGGGCACTGTAATTCACAAACCTGCAGAGTTATAAATGACATCTATCGTCCAAAAATAGACTGAAGTAAGGCTGCCAAGAGGACTTGAAAGCGGGGCAGAATTGCAGGAAACCGATTTCAGGAGGTAGACTGGAATTGCATTGAAAGCATAGGAAAAGAGGCAGAACGTCCACAATGATGCACTTGGCCAAAAAGGGCGTATGCGTTTTTTCCTGAATATATTCAGGAAAAAACGCATACGCCCTTTTTGGCCAACCAAGCAAGCTTGCAAAGGAAATCTGCACTACAATGAAGTCTCACTTCCCCCCGGTCAAAAGGGCCATCTGAAAAAAGTGTAAAATCCAGAAAGGCAGGACAGGCCATGGAGAACTGGGAGCCTTGTTATGCTGATGGGCGGGATGTAAATTGCCAACAGACACTCGGGAGAAGTGTATGGTGTTTCCTGAAACATCTAAAAAACAAAGCAACAGAGCCTAGGGCACTGCCACTTATGGTCTTATAGCTTAGGGAAATTAAAATCAAAAAGACACAGCCACCCCAAAGTTTGGGACGCCTCTGTTTACAAGAACCTCGTTTACAGTACAAGTTCAACATCGCAGAAAGTGAAAAATGGATAAAGAAGTTGTGGTATTTACTTACAAAGCAATATCACTCAGCAATGAAATCTATGTCATCAGGCCCTTAGCATCACAATGAGTGGATTCAGGTATGATGATTCTAACTGAAATAAGTCACACAGAAAAAGAAACATCATAAGATATCAGTAATACACGGAATGTAAACTTGGCTACACAGGAACTGAATTCCAAAACAGAACAGGGTCTCAAATTTAGAAAACCAACTTATGCTTGCTTAAGGGTAAAGGTGAGTTGGGGTGCTGCATAAAACCAGAGATTGAAATGAGCACAGATAAAGTTCCTTAAGTCAAATATGGAATAGACAAGAGCTACTCCTTGCTCAACGAAATGGACTCAACACCGCATATTAAACGCCTAAGAATGTACCTGACTAGTAAGTATCTTAAAACCTATGGATTGCTATGTCTCCAAAAGAGAATCAAGCGTGTGTACAGGGGCATAAACGCAGCAGTGATAGGATTGGAGAGGTTCGGTGAGCAAATGAAGACCCTTTGAAGTCATATTGCATGGTACCCATTCCACGGGTCTCAACTCTCCAGGTTTAAGGTATTTTTCCTTCAGCTAAAACATGCATGTGCAACCCAAGTATGATCAACCATGTGAACGGGAGACGTGTTCAAATATGTCTCAGTTTTCGTACCCTGGTACTCGGGTGCAACATTCCAGACGCTTTACTAACACTCTCCCCACTTGGAGAGTCAGCGCCTTTAACCTCCTGTTTGGCCCAGTTTGCAATTTCTGCGGAAGATGAACAGGAATAGCGAGAACCAATGAGAGACTAGCTGGAGGTGTCTGGACGGGCAAATTTAACTCTCATTTCCCACCAGGAAGAGGAAATAACCAAAGGCTCAGCGTGCCGGGCCGGAACCAGATTAGGGCCTGAAGCCATCCTGCGGTGTTGCGGCCAGGTCACAAGAAAGCGAGTTGAAGAAAGGAGCTCAGGGGCACTGTAATTCTCAAACCTGCAGAGTTATAAATGACAGCTATCGTCCAAAAATAGACTGAAGTAAGGCTGCCAAGAGGACTTGAAAGCGGGGCAGAATTGCAGGAAACCGATTTCAGGAGGTAGACTGGAATTGCATTGAAAGCATAGGAAAAGAGGCAGAACGTCCACAATGATGCACTTGGCCAAAAAGGGCGTATGCGTTTTTTCCTGAATATATTCAGGAAAAAACGCATACGCCCTTTTTGGCCAACCAAGCAAGCTTGCAAAGGAAATCTGCACTACAATGAAGTCTCACTTCCCCCCGGTCAAAAGGGCCATCTGAAAAAAGTGTAAAATCCAGAAAGGCAGGACAGGCCATGGAGAACTGGGAGCCTTGTTATGCTGATGGGCGGGATGTAAATTGCCAACAGACACTCGGGAGAAGTGTATGGTGTTTCCTGAAACATCTAAAAAACAAAGCAACAGAGCCTAGGGCACTGCCACTTATGGTCTTATAGCTTAGGGAAATTAAAATCAAAAAGACACAGCCACCCCAAAGTTTGGGACGCCTCTGTTTACAAGAACCTCGTTTACAGTACAAGTTCAACATCGCAGAAAGTGAAAAATGGATAAAGAAGTTGTGGTATTTACTTACAAAGCAATATCACTCAGCAATGAAATCTATGTCATCAGGCCCTTAGCATCACAATGAGTGGATTCAGGTATGATGATTCTAACTGAAATAAGTCACACAGAAAAAGAAACATCATAAGATATCAGTAATACACGGAATGTAAACTTGGCTACACAGGAACTGAATTCCAAAACAGAACAGGGTCTCAAATTTAGAAAACCAACTTATGCTTGCTTAAGGGTAAAGGTGAGTTGGGGTGCTGCATAAAACCAGAGATTGAAATGAGCACAGATAAAGTTCCTTAAGTCAAATATGGAATAGACAAGAGCTACTCCTTGCTCAACGAAATGGACTCAACACCGCATATTAAACGCCTAAGAATGTACCTGACTAGTAAGTATCTTAAAACCTATGGATTGCTATGTCTCCGAAAGAGAATCAAGCATGTGTACAGGGGCATAAACGCAGCAGTGATAGGATTGGAGAGGTTCGGTGAGCAAATGAAGACCCTTTGAAGTCATATTGCATGGTACCCATTCCACGGGTCTCAACTCTCCAGGTTTAAGGTATTCTTCCTTCAGCTAAAACATGCATGTGGAACCCAAGTATGATCAACCATGTGAACGGGAGACGTGTTCAAATATGTCTCAGTTTTCCTCCCCTGGTACTCGGGTGCAACATTCCAGATGCTTTACTAACACTCTCCTCACTTGGAGAGTCAGCGCCTTTAACCTACTGTTTGGCCCAGTTTGCAATTTCTGCGGAAGATGAACAGGAATAAAAAACGCATACGCCCTTTTTGGCCAACCAAGCAAGCTTGCAAAGGAAATCTGCACTACAATGAAGTCTCACTTCCCCCCAGTCAAAAGGGCCATCTGAAAAAAGTGTAAAATCCAGAAAGGCAGGACAGGCCATGGAGAACTGGGAGCCTTGTTATGCTGATGGGCGTGATGTAAATTGCCAACAGACACTCGGGAGAAGTGTATGGTGTTTCCTGAAACATCTAAAAAACAAAGCAACAGAACCTAGGGCACTTCCACTTATGGTCCTATAGCTTAGGGAAATTAAAATCAAAAAGACACAGCCACCCCAAAGTTTGGGACGGCTCTGTTTACAAGAACCTCGTTTACAGTACAAGTTCAACATCGCAGAAAGTGAAAAATGGATAAAGAAGTTGTGGTATTTACTTACAAAGCAATATCACTCAGCAATGAAATCTGTGTCATCAGGCCCTTAGCAGCACAATGAGTGGATTCAGGTATGATGATTCTAACTGAAGTAAGTCACACAGAAAAAGAAACATCATAAGATATCAGTAATACACGGAATGTAAACTTGGCTACACAGGAACTGAATTACAGAACAGAACAGGGTCTCAAATTTAGAAAACCAACTTATGCTTGCTTAAGGGTAAAGGTGAGTTGGGGTGCTGCATAAACCAGAGATTGAAATGAGCACAGATAAAGTTCCTTAAGTCAAATATGGAATAGACAAGAGCTACTCCTTGCTCAACGAAATGGACTCAACACCGCATATTAAACGCCTAAGAATTTGCCTGACTAGTAAGTATCTTAAAACCTATGGATTGCTTTGTCTCCGAAAGAGAATCAAGCATGTGTACAGGGGCATAAACGCAGCAGTGATAGGATTGGAGAGGTTCGGTGAGCAAATGAAGACCCTTTGAAGTCATATTGCATGGTAC
Organism: Stenella coeruleoalba; assembly: GCF_951394435.1. Lineage (NCBI taxonomy): Eukaryota > Metazoa > Chordata > Mammalia > Artiodactyla > Delphinidae > Stenella > Stenella coeruleoalba. Next base: position 22,424,450 of record NC_137151.1, read on the forward strand.
CCATTACACGGGTCTTAACTCTCCAGGTTTAAGGTATTCTTCCTTCAGCTAAAACATGCATGTGGAACCCAAGTATGATCAACCATGTGAACGGGAGACGTGTTCAAATATGTCTCAGTTTTCCTCCCCTGGTACTCGGGTGCAACATTCCAGACGCTTTACTAACACTCTCCCCACTTGGAGAGTCAGCGCCTTTAACCTCCTGTTTGGCCCAGTTTGCAATTTCTGCGGAAGATGAACAGGAATAGCGAGAACCAATGAGAGACTAGCTGGAGGTGTCTGGACGGGCAAATTTAACTCTCATTTCCCACCAGGAAGAGGAAATAACCAAAGGCTCAGCGTGCCGTGCCGGAACCAGATTAGGGCCTGAAGCCATCCTGCGGTGTTGCGGCCAGGTCACAAGAAAGCAAGTTGAAGAAAGGAGCTCAGGGGCACTGTAATTCTCAAACCTGCAGAGTTATAAATGACAGCTATCGTCCAAAAATAGACTGAAGTAAGGCTGCCAAGAGGACTTGAAAGCGGGGCAGAATTGCAGGAAATCGATTTCAAGAGGTAGACTGGAATTGCATTGAAAGCATAGGAAAAGAGGCAGAACGTCCACAATGATGCACTTGGCCAAAAAGGGCGTATGCGTTTTTTCCTGAATATATTCAGGAAAAAACGCATACGCCCTTTTTGGCCAACCAAGCAAGCTTGCAAAGGAAATCTGCACTACAATGAAGTCTCACTTCCCCCCGGTCAAAAGGGCCATCTGAAAAAAGTGTAAAATCCAGAAAGGCAGGACAGGCCATTGAGAACTGGGAGCCTTGTTATGCTGATGGGCGGGATGTAAATTGCCAACAACCACTCGGGAGAAGTGTATGGTGTTTCCTGAAACATCTAAAAAACAAAGCAACAGAACCTAGGGCACTTCCACTTATGGTCCTATAGCTTAGGGAAATTAAAATCAAAAAGACACAGCCACCCCAAAGTTTGGAACGGCTCTGTTTACAAGAACCTCGTTTACAGTACAAGTTCAACATCGCAGAAAGTGAAAAATGGATAAAGAAGTTGTGGTATTCACTTACAAAGCAATATCACTCAGCAATGAAATCTATGTCATCAGGCCCTTAGCAGCACAATGAGTGGATTCAGGTATGATGATTCTAACTGAAATAAGTCACACAGAAAAAGAAACATCATAAGATATCAGTAATACACGGAATGTAAACTTGGCTACACAGGAACTGAATTACAGAACAGAACAGGGTCTCAAATTTAGAAAACCAACTTATGCTTGCTTAAGGGTAAAGGTGAGTTGGGGTGCTGCATAAACCAGAGATTGAAATGAGCACAGATAAAGTTCCTTAAGTCAAATATGGAATAGACAAGAGCTACTCCTTGCTCAACGAAATGGACTCAACACCGCATATTAAACGCCTAAGAATGTACCTGACTAGTAAGTATCGTAAAACCTATGGATTGCTATGTCTCCAAAAGAGAATCAAGCATGTGTACAGGGGCATAAACGCAGCAGTGATAGGATTGGAGAGGTTCGGTGAGCAAATGAAGACCCTTTGAAGTCATATTGCATGGTACCCATTCCACGGGTCTCAACTCTCCAGGTTTAAGGTATTCTTCCTTCAGCTAAAACATGCATGTGGAACCCAAGTATGATCAACCATGTGAACGGGAGACGTGTTCAAATATGTCTCAGTTTTCCTCCCCTGGTACTCGGGTGCAACATTCCAGATGCTTTACTAACACTCTCCCCACTTGGAGAGTCAGCGCCTTTAACCTCCTGTTTGGCCCAGTTTGCAATTTCTGCGGAAGATGAACAGGAATAGCGAGAACAAATGAGAGGCTAGCTGGAGGTGTCTGGACGGGCAAATTTAACTCTCATTTCCCACCAGGAAGAGGAAATAACCAAAGGCTCAGTGTGACGTTTCGGAACCAGATTAGGGCCTGAAGCCATCCTGCGGTGTTGCGGCCAGGTCACAAGAAAGCGAGTTGAAGAAAGGAGCTCAGGGGCACTGTAATTCACAAACCTGCAGAGTTATAAATGACAGCTATCGTCCAAAAATAGACTGAAGTAAGGCTGCCAAGAGGACTTGAAAGCGGGGCAGAATTGCAGGAAACCGATTTCAGGAGGTAGACTGGAATTGCATTGAAAGCATAGGAAAAGAGGCAGAACGTCCACAATGATGCACTTGGCCAAAAAGGGCGTATGCGTTTTTTCCTGAATATATTCAGGAAAAAACGCATACGCCCTTTTTGGCCAACCAAGCAAGCTTGCAAAGGAAATCTGCACTACAATGAAGTCTCACTTCCCCCCGGTCAAAAGGGCCATCTGAAAAAAGTGTAAAATCCAGAAAGGCAGGACAGGCCATGGAGAACTGGGAGCCTTGTTATGCTGATGGGCGGGATGTAAATTGCCAACAGACACTCGGGAGAAGTGTATGGTGTTTCCTGAAACATCTAAAAAACAAAGCAACAGAGCCTAGGGCACTGCCACTTATGGTCTTATAGCTTAGGGAAATTAAAATCAAAAAGACACAGCCACCCCAAAGTTTGGGACGCCTCTGTTTACAAGAACCTCGTTTACAGTACAAGTTCAACATCGCAGAAAGTGAAAAATGGATAAAGAAGTTGTGGTATTTACTTACAAAGCAATATCACTCAGCAATGAAATCTATGTCATCAGGCCCTTAGCATCACAATGAGTGGATTCAGGTATGATGATTCTAACTGAAATAAGTCACACAGAAAAAGAAACATCATAAGATATCAGTAATACACGGAATGTAAACTTGGCTACACAGGAACTGAATTCCAAAACAGAACAGGGTCTCAAATTTAGAAAACCAACTTATGCTTGCTTAAGGGTAAAGGTGAGTTGGGGTGCTGCATAAAACCAGAGATTGAAATGAGCACAGATAAAGTTCCTTAAGTCAAATATGGAATAGACAAGAGCTACTCCTTGCTCAACGAAATGGACTCAACACCGCATATTAAACGCCTAAGAATGTACCTGACTAGTAAGTATCTTAAAACCTATGGATTGCTATGTCTCCGAAAGAGAATCAAGCATGTGTACAGGGGCATAAACGCAGCAGTGATAGGATTGGAGAGGTTCGGTGAGCAAATGAAGACCCTTTGAAGTCATATTGCATGGTACCCATTCCACGGGTCTCAACTCTCCAGGTTTAAGGTATTCTTCCTTCAGCTAAAACATGCATGTGGAACCCAAGTATGATCAACCATGTGAACGGGAGACGTGTTCAAATATGTCTCAGTTTTCCTCCCCTGGTACTCGGGTGCAACATTCCAGACGCTTTACTAACACTCTCCTCACTTGGAGAGTCAGCGCCTTTAACCTACTGTTTGGCCCAGTTTGCAATTTCTGCGGAAGATGAACAGGAATAAAAAACGCATACGCCCTTTTTGGCCAACCAAGCAAGCTTGCAAAGGAAATCTGCACTACAATGAAGTCTCACTTCCCCCCGGTCAAAAGGGCCATCTGAAAAAAGTGTAAAATCCAGAAAGGCAGGACAGGCCATGGAGAACTGGGAGCCTTGTTATGCTGATGGGCGTGATGTAAATTGCCAACAGACACTCGGGAGAAGTGTATGGTGTTTCCTGAAACATCTAAAAAACAAAGCAACAGAACCTAGGGCACTTCCACTTATGGTCCTATAGCTTAGGGAAATTAAAATCAAAAAGACACAGCCACCCCAAAGTTTGGGACGGCTCTGTTTACAAGAACCTCGTTTACAGTACAAGTTCAACATCGCAGAAAGTGAAAAATGGATAAAGAAGTTGTGGTATTTACTTACAAAGCAATATCACTCAGCAATGAAATCTGTGTCATCAGGCCCTTAGCAGCACAATGAGTGGATTCAGGTATGATGATTCTAACTGAAGTAAGTCACACAGAAAAAGAAACATCATAAGATATCAGTAATACACGGAATGTAAACTTGGCTACACAGGAACTGAATTACAGAACAGAACAGGGTCTCAAATTTAGAAAACCAACTTATGCTTGCTTAAGGGTAAAGGTGAGTTGGGGTGCTGCATAAAACCAGAGATTGAAATGAGCACAGATAAAGTTCCTTAAGTCAAATATGGAATAGACAAGAGCTACTCCTTGCTCAACGAAATGGACTCAACACCGCATATTAAACGCCTAAGAATGTGCCTGACTAGTAAGTATCTTAAAACCTATGGATTGCTTTGTCTCCGAAAGAGAATCAAGCATGTGTACAGGGGCATAAACGCAGCAGTGATAGGATTGGAGAGGTTCGGTGAGCAAATGAAGACCCTTTGAAGTCATATTGCATGGTACCCATTCCACGGGTCTCAACTCTCCAGGTTTAAGGTATTCTTCCTTCAGCTAAAACATGCATGTGGAACCCAAGTATGATCAACCATGTGAACGGGAGACGTGTTCAAATATGTCTCAGTTTTCCTCCCCTGGTACTCGGGTGCAACATTCCAGATGCTTTACTAACACTCTCCCCACTTGGAGAGTCAGCGCCTTTAACCTCCTGTTTGGCCCAGTTTGCAATTTCTGCGGAAGATGAACAGGAATAGCGAGAACCAATGAGAGGCTAGCTGGAGGTGTCTGGACGGGCAAATTTAACTCTCATTTCCCACCAGGAAGAGGAAATAACCAAAGGCTCAGTGTGCCGTTTCGGAACCAGATTAGGGCCTGAAGCCATCCTGCGGTGTTGCGGCCAGGTCACAAGAAAGCGAGTTGAAGAAAGGAGCTCAGGGGCACTGTAATTCACAAACCTGCAGAGTTATAAATGACAGCTATCGTCCAAAAATAGACTGAAGTAAGGCTGCCAAGAGGACTTGAAAGCGGGGCAGAATTGCAGGAAACCGATTTCAGGAGGTAGACTGGAATTGCATTGAAAGCATAGGAAAAGAGGCAGAACGTCCACAATGATGCACTTGGCCAAAAAGGGCGTATGCGTTTTTTCCTGAATATATTCAGGAAAAAACGCATACGCCCTTTTTGGCCAACCAAGCAAGCTTGCAAAGGAAATCTGCACTACAATGAAGTCTCACTTCCCCCCGGTCAAAAGGGCCATCTGAAAAAAGTGTAAAATCCAGAAAGGCAGGACAGGCCATGGAGAACTGGGAGCCTTGTTATGCTGATGGGCGGGATGTAAATTGCCAACAGACACTCGGGAGAAGTGTATGGTGTTTCCTGAAACATCTAAAAAACAAAGCAACAGAGCCTAGGGCACTGCCACTTATGGTCTTATAGCTTAGGGAAATTAAAATCAAAAAGACACAGCCACCCCAAAGTTTGGGACGCCTCTGTTTACAAGAACCTCGTTTACAGTACAAGTTCAACATCGCAGAAAGTGAAAAATGGATAAAGAAGTTGTGGTATTTACTTACAAAGCAATATCACTCAGCAATGAAATCTATGTCATCAGGCCCTTAGCATCACAATGAGTGGATTCAGGTATGATGATTCTAACTGAAATAAGTCACACAGAAAAAGAAACATCATAAGATATCAGTAATACACGGAATGTAAACTTGGCTACACAGGAACTGAATTCCAAAACAGAACAGGGTCTCAAATTTAGAAAACCAACTTATGCTTGCTTAAGGGTAAAGGTGAGTTGGGGTGCTGCATAAAACCAGAGATTGAAATGAGCACAGATAAAGTTCCTTAAGTCAAATATGGAATAGACAAGAGCTACTCCTTGCTCAACGAAATGGACTCAACACCGCATATTAAACGCCTAAGAATGTACCTGACTAGTAAGTATCTTAAAACCTATGGATTGCTATGTCTCCGAAAGAGAATCAAGCATGTGTACAGGGGCATAAACGCAGCAGTGATAGGATTGGAGAGGTTCGGTGAGCAAATGAAGACCCTTTGAAGTCATATTGCATGGTACCCATTCCACGGGTCTCAACTCTCCAGGTTTAAGGTATTCTTCCTTCAGCTAAAACATGCATGTGGAACCCAAGTATGATCAACCATGTGAACGGGAGACGTGTTCAAATATGTCTCAGTTTTCCTCCCCTGGTACTCGGGTGCAACATTCCAGACGCTTTACTAACACTCTCCTCACTTGGAGAGTCAGCGCCTTTAACCTACTGTTTGGCCCAGTTTGCAATTTCTGCGGAAGATGAACAGGAATAAAAAACGCATACGCCCTTTTTGGCCAACCAAGCAAGCTTGCAAAGGAAATCTGCACTACAATGAAGTCTCACTTCCCCCCGGTCAAAAGGGCCATCTGAAAAAAGTGTAAAATCCAGAAAGGCAGGACAGGCCATGGAGAACTGGGAGCCTTGTTATGCTGATGGGCGTGATGTAAATTGCCAACAGACACTCGGGAGAAGTGTATGGTGTTTCCTGAAACATCTAAAAAACAAAGCAACAGAACCTAGGGCACTTCCACTTATGGTCCTATAGCTTAGGGAAATTAAAATCAAAAAGACACAGCCACCCCAAAGTTTGGGACGGCTCTGTTTACAAGAACCTCGTTTACAGTACAAGTTCAACATCGCAGAAAGTGAAAAATGGATAAAGAAGTTGTGGTATTTACTTACAAAGCAATATCACTCAGCAATGAAATCTGTGTCATCAGGCCCTTAGCAGCACAATGAGTGGATTCAGGTATGATGATTCTAACTGAAGTAAGTCACACAGAAAAAGAAACATCATAAGATATCAGTAATACACGGAATGTAAACTTGGCTACACAGGAACTGAATTACAGAACAGAACAGGGTCTCAAATTTAGAAAACCAACTTATGCTTGCTTAAGGGTAAAGGTGAGTTGGGGTGCTGCATAAAACCAGAGATTGAAATGAGCACAGATAAAGTTCCTTAAGTCAAATATGGAATAGACAAGAGCTACTCCTTGCTCAACGAAATGGACTCAACACCGCATATTAAACGCCTAAGAATGTGCCTGACTAGTAAGTATCTTAAAACCTATGGATTGCTTTGTCTCCGAAAGAGAATCAAGCATGTGTACAGGGGCATAAACGCAGCAGTGATAGGATTGGAGAGGTTCGGTGAGCAAATGAAGACCCTTTGAAGTCATATTGCATGGTACCCATTACACGGGTCTTAACTCTCCAGGTTTAAGGTATTCTTCCTTCAGCTAAAACATGCATGTGGAACCCAAGTATGATCAACCATGTGAACGGGAGACGTGTTCAAATATGTCTCAGTTTTCCTCCCCTGGTACTCGGGTGCAACATTCCAGACGCTTTACTAACACTCTCCCCACTTGGAGAGTCAGCGCCTTTAACCTCCTGTTTGGCCCAGTTTGCAATTTCTGCGGAAGATGAACAGGAATAGCGAGAACCAATGAGAGACTAGCTGGAGGTGTCTGGACGGGCAAATTTAACTCTCATTTCCCACCAGGAAGAGGAAATAACCAAAGGCTCAGCGTGCCGTGCCAGAACCAGATTAGGGCCTGAAGCCATCCTGCGGTGTTGCGGCCAGGTCACAAGAAAGCAAGTTGAAGAAAGGAGCTCAGGGGCACTGTAATTCTCAAACCTGCAGAGTTATAAATGACAGCTATCGTCCAAAAATAGACTGAAGTAAGGCTGCCAAGAGGACTTGAAAGCGGGGCAGAATTGCAGGAAATCGATTTCAAGAGGTAGACTGGAATTGCATTGAAAGCATAGGAAAAGAGGCAGAACGTCCACAATGATGCACTTGGCCAAAAAGGGCGTATGCGTTTTTTCCTGAATATATTCAGGAAAAAACGCATACGCCCTTTTTGGCCAACCAAGCAAGCTTGCAAAGGAAATCTGCACTACAATGAAGTCTCACTTCCCCCCGGTCAAAAGGGCCATCTGAAAAAAGTGTAAAATCCAGAAAGGCAGGACAGGCCATTGAGAACTGGGAGCCTTGTTATGCTGATGGGCGGGATGTAAATTGCCAACAACCACTCGGGAGAAGTGTATGGTGTTTCCTGAAACATCTAAAAAACAAAGCAACAGAACCTAGGGCACTTCCACTTATGGTCCTATAGCTTAGGGAAATTAAAATCAAAAAGACACAGCCACCCCAAAGTTTGGAACGGCTCTGTTTACAAGAACCTCGTTTACAGTACAAGTTCAACATCGCAGAAAGTGAAAAATGGATAAAGAAGTTGTGGTATTCACTTACAAAGCAATATCACTCAGCAATGAAATCTATGTCATCAGGCCCTTAGCAGCACAATGAGTGGATTCAGGTATGATGATTCTAACTGAAATAAGTCACACAGAAAAAGAAACATCATAAGATATCAGTAATACACGGAATGTAAACTTGGCTACACAGGAACTGAATTACAGAACAGAACAGGGTCTCAAATTTAGAAAACCAACTTATGCTTGCTTAAGGGTAAAGGTGAGTTGGGGTGCTGCATAAAACCAGAGATTGAAATGAGCACAGATAAAGTTCCTTAAGTCAAATATGGAATAGACAAGAGCTACTCCTTGCTCAACGAAATGGACTCAACACCGCATATTAAACGCCTAAGAATGTACCTGACTAGTAAGTATCTTAAAACCTATGGATTGCTATGTCTCCGAAAGAGAATCAAGCATGTGTACAGGGGCATAAACGCAGCAGTGATAGGATTGGAGAGGTTCGGTGAGCAAATGAAGACCCTTTGAAGTCATATTGCATGGTACCCATTCCACGGGTCTCAACTCTCCAGGTTTAAGGTATTCTTCCTTCAGCTAAAACGTGCATGTGGAACCCAAGTATGATCAACCATGTGAACGGGAGACGTGTTCAAATATGTCTCAGTTTTCCTCCCCTGGTACTCGGGTGCAACATTCCAGACGCTTTACTAACACTCTCCTCACTTGGAGAGTCAGCGCCTTTAACATACTGTTTGGCCCAGTTTGCAATTTCTGCGGAAGATGAACAGGAATAAAAAACGCATACGCCCTTTTTGGCCAACCAAGCAAGCTTGCAAAGGAAATCTGCACTACAATGAAGTCTCACTTCCCCCCGGTCAAAAGGGCCATCTGAAAAAAGTGTAAAATCCAGAAAGGCAGGACAGGCCATGGAGAACTGGGAGCCTTGTTATGCTGATGGGTGGGATGTAAATTGCCAATAGACACTCGGGAGAAGTGTATGGTGTTTCCTGAAACATCTAGAAAACAAAGCAACAGAACCTAGTGCACTTCCACTTATGGTCCTATAGCTTAGGGAAATTAAAATCAAAAAGACACAGCCACCCCAAAGTTTGGAACGGCTCTGTTTACAAGAACCTCGTTTACAGTACAAGTTCAACATCGCAGAAAGTGAAAAATGGATAAAGAAGTTGTGGTATTTACTTACAAAGCAATATCACTCAGCAATGAAATCTGTGTCATCAGGCCCTTAGCAGCACAATGAGTGGATTCAGGTATGATGATTCTAACTGAAATAAGTCACACAGAAAAAGAAACATCATAAGATATCAGTAATACACGGAATGTAAACTTGACTACACAGGAACTGATTTACAGAACAGAACAGGGTCTCAAATTTAGAAAACCAACTTATTCTTGCTTAAGGGTAAAGGTGAGTTAGGGTGCAGCATAAAACCAGAGACTGAAATGAGCACAGATAAAGTTCCTTAAGCCAAATATGGAATAGACAAGAGCTACTCCTTGCTCAACGAAATGGACTCAACACCGCATATTAAACGCCTAAGAATGTACCTGACTAGTAAGTATCGTAAAACCTATGGATTGCTATGTCTCCAAAAGAGAATCAAGCATGTGTACAGGGGCATAAACGCAGCAGTGATAGGATTGGAGAGGTTCGGTGAGCAAATGAAGACCCTTTGAAGTCATATTGCATGGTACCCATTACACGGGTCTCAACTCTCCAGGTTTAAGGTATTCTTCCTTCAGCTAAAACATGCATGTGGAACGCAAGTATGATCAACCATGTGAACGGGAGACGTGTTCAAATATGTCTCAGTTTTCCTCCCCTGGTACTCGGGTGCAACATTCCAGACGCTTTACTAACACTCTCCTCACTTGGAGAGTCAGCGCCTTTAACCTCCTGTTTGGCCCAGTTTGCAATTTCTGCGGAAGATGAACAGGAATAAAAAACGCATACGCCATTTTTGGCCAACCAAGCAAGCTTGCAAAGGAAATCTGCACTACAATGAAGTCTCACTTCCCCCCGGTCAAAAGGGCCATCTGAAAAAAGTGTAAAATCCAGAAAGGCAGGACAGGCCATGGAGAACTGGGAGCCTTGTTATGCTGATGGGCGGGATGTAAATTGCCAACAGACACTCGGGAGAAGTGTATGGTGTTTCCTGAAACATCTAAAAAACAAAGCAACAGAACCTAGGGCACTTCCACTTATGGTCCTTTAGCTTAGGGAAATTAAAATCAAAAAGACACAGCCACCCCAAAGTTTGGAACGGCTCTGTTTACAAGAACCTCGTTTACAGTACAAGTTCAACATCGCAGAAAGTGAAAAATGGATAAAGAAGTTGTGGTATTCACTTACAAAGCAATATCACTCAGCAATGAAATCTATGTCATCAGGCCCTTAGCAGCACAATGAGTGGATTCAGGTATGATGATTCTAACTGAAATAAGTCACACACAAAAAGAAACATCATAAGATATCAGTAATACACGGAATGGAAACTTGGCTACACAGGAACAGAATTACAGAACAGAACAGGGTCTCAAATTTAGAAAAACAACTTATGCTTGCTTAAGGGTAAAGGTGAGTTGGGGTGCTGCATAAAACCAGAGATTGAAATGAGCACAGATAAAGTTCCTTAAGCCAAATATGGAATAGACTAGAGCTACTCCTTGCTCAACGAAATGGACTCAACACCGCATATTAAACGCCTAAGAATGTACCTGACTTGTAAGTATCTTAAAACCTATGGATAGCTATGTCTCCAAAAGAGAATCAAGCATGTGTACAGGGGCATAAACGCAGCAGTGATAAGATTGGAGAGGTTCGGTGAGCAAATGAAGACCCTTTGAAATCATATTGCATGGTACCCATTCCACGGGTTTCAACTACCCAGGTTTAAGGTATTCTTCCTTCAGCTAAAACATGCATGTGGAACCTAGAGTATGATCAACCATGTGATCGGGAGACGTGTTCAAATATGTCTCAGTTTTCCTCCCCTGGTACTCGGGTGCAACATTCCAGACGCTTTACTAACACTCTCCCCACTTGGAGAGTCAGCGCCATTAACCTCCTGTTTGGCCCACTTTGCAATTTCTGCGGAAGATGAACAGGAATAGCGAGAACCAATGAGAGGCTAGCTGGAGGTGTCTGGACGGGCAAATTTAACTCTCATTTCCCACCAGGAAGAGGAAATAACCAAAGGCTCAGCATGCCGTACCGGAACCAGATTAGGGCCTGAAGCCATCCTGCGGTGTTGCGGCCAGCTCAAAAGAAAGCGAGTTGAAGAAAGGAGCTCAGGGGCACTGTAATTCACAAACCTGCAGAGTTATAAATGACAGCTATCGTCCAAAAATAGACTGAAGTAAGGCTGCCAAGAGGACTTGAAAGCGGGGCAGAATTGCAGGAAACCGATTTCAGGAGGTAGACTGGAATTGCATTGAAAGCATAGGAAAAGAGGCAGAACGTCCACAATGATGCACTTGGCCAAAAAGGGCGTATGCGTTTTTTCCTGAATATATTCAGGAAAAAACGCATACGCCCTTTTTGGCCAACCAAGCAAGCTTGCAAAGGAAATCTGCACTACAATGAAGTCTCACTTCCCCCCGGTCAAAAGGGCCATCTGAAAAAAGTGTAAAATCCAGAAAGGCAGGACAGGCCATGGAGAACTGGGAGCCTTGTTATGCTGATGGGCGGGATGTAAATTGCCAACAGACACTCGTGAGAAGTGTATGGTGTTTCCTGAAACATCTAAAAAACAAAGCAACAGAACCTAGGGCACTTCCACTTATGGTCCTATAGCTTAGGGAAATTAAAATCAAAAAGACACAGCCACCCCAAAGTTTGGAACGGCTCTGTTTACAAGAACCTCGTTTACAGTACAAGTTCAACATCGCAGAAAGTGAAAAATGGATAAAGAAGTTGTGGTATTTACTTACAAAGCAATATCACTCAGCAATGAAATCTGTGTCATCAGGCCCTTAGCAGCACAATGAGTGGATTCAGGTATGATGATTCTAACTGAAATAAGTCACACAGAAAAAGAAACATCATAAGATATCAGTAATACACGGAATGGAAACTTGGCTACACAGGAACTGAATTACAGAACAGAACAGGGTCTCAAATTTAGAATACCAACTTATGCTTGCTTAAGGGTAAAGGTGAGTTGGGGTGCTGCATAAAACCAGAGATTGAAATGAGCACAGATAAAGTTCCTTAAGTCAAATATGGAATAGACAAGAGCTACTCCTTGCTCAACGAAATGGACTCAACACCGCATATTAAACGCCTAAGAATGTACCTGACTAGTAAGTATCGTAAAACCTATGGATTGCTATGTCTCCAAAAGAGAATCAAGCATGTGTACAGGGGCATAAACGCAGCAGTGATAGGATTGGAGAGGTTCGGTGAGCAAATGAAGACCCTTTGAAGTCATATTGCATGGTACCCATTACACGGGTCTCAACTCTCCAGGTTTAAGGTATTCTTCCTTCAGCTAAAACATGCATGTGGAACCCAAGTACGATCAACCATGTGAACGGGAGACGTGTTCAAATATGTCTCAGTTTTCCTCCCCTGGTACTCGGGTGCAACATTCCAGACGCTTTACTAACACTCTCCCCACTTGGAGAGTCAGCGCGTTTAACCTCCTGTTTGGCCCAGTTTTGCAATTTCTGCGGAAGATTAACAGGAATAGTGAGAACCAATGAGAGGCTAGCTGGAGGTGTCTGGACGGGCAAATTTAACTCTCATTTCCCACCAGTAAGAGGAAATAACCAAAGGCTCAGCGTGCCATACCGGAACCAGATTACGGCCTGAAGCCATCCTGCGGTGTTGCGGCCAGCTCAAAAGAAAGCGAGTTGAAGAAAGGAGCTCAGGGGCACTGTAATTCACAAACCTGCAGAGTTATAAATGACAGCTATCGTCCAAAAATAGACTGAAGTAAGGCTGCCAAGAGGACTTGAAAGCGGGGCAGAATTGCAGGAAACCGATTTCAGGAGGTAGACTGGAATTGCATTGAAAGCATAGGAAAAGAGGCAGAACGTCCACAATGATGCACTTGGCCAAAAAGGGCGTATGCGTTTTTTCCTGAATATATTCAGGAAAAAACGCATACGCCCTTTTTGGCCAACCAAGCAAGCTTGCAAAGGAAATCTGCACTACAATGAAGTCTCACTTCCCCCCGGTCAAAAGGGCCATCTGTAAAAAGTGTAAAATCCAGAAAGGCAGGACAGGCCATGGAGAACAGGGAGCCTTGTTATGCTGATGGGCGGGATGTAAATTGCCAACAACCACTCGGGAGAAGTGTATGGTGTTTCCTGAAACATCTAAAAAACAAAGCAACAGAACCTAGGGCACTTCCACTTATGGTCCTATAGCTTAGGGAAATTAAAATCAAAAAGACACAGCCACCCCAAAGTTTGGAACGGCTCTGTTTACAAGAACCTCGTTTACAGTACAAGTTCAACATCGCGGAAAGTGAAAAATGGATAAAGAAGTTGTGGTATTTACTTACAAAGCAATATCATTCAGCAATGAAATCTGTGTCATCAGGCCCTTAGCAGCACAATGAGTGGATTCAGGTATGATGATTCTAACTGAAGTAAGTCACACAGAAAAAGAAACATCATAAGATATCAGTAATACACGGAATGTAAACTTGGCTACACAGGAACTGAATTACAGAACAGAACAGGGTCTCAAATTTAGAAAACCAACTTATGCTTGCTTAAGGGTAAAGGTGAGTTGGGGTGCTGCATAAAACCAGAGATTGAAATCAGCACAGATAAAGTTCCTTAAGTCAAATATGGAATAGACAAGAGCTACTCCTTGCTCAACGAAATGGACTCAACACCGCATATTAAACACCTAAGAACGTACCTGACTAGTAAGTATCTTAAAACCTATGGATTGCTATGTCTCCGAAAGAGAATCAAGCATGTGTACAGGGGCATAAACGCAGCAGTGATAGGATTGGAGAGGTTCGGTGAGCAAATGAAGACCCTTTGAAGTCATATTGCATGGTACCCATTACACGGGTCTTAACTCTCCAGGTTTAAGGTATTCTTCCTTCAGCTAAAACATGCATGTGGAACCCAAGTATGATCAACCATGTGAACGGGAGACGTGTTCAAATATGTCTCAGTTTTCCTCCCCTGGTACTCGGGTGCAACATTCCAGACGCTTTACTAACACTCTCCCCACTTGGAGAGTCAGCGCCTTTAACCTCCTGTTTGGCCCAGTTTGCAATTTCTGCGGAAGATGAACAGGAATAGCGAGAACCAATGAGAGACTAGCTGAAGGTGTCTAGACGGGCAAATTTAACTCTCATTTCCCACCAGGAAGAGGAAATAACCAAAGGCTCAGCGTGCCGTGCTGGAACCAGATTAGGGCCTGAAGCCAGCCTGCGGTGTTGCGGCCAGGTCACAAGAAAGCGAGTTGAAGAAAGGAGCTCAGGGGCACTGTAATTCACAAACCTACAGAGTTATAAATGACAGCTATCGTCCAAAAATAGACTGAAGTAAGGCTGCCAAGAGGACTTGAAAGCGGGGCAGAATTGCAGGAAACCGATTTCAGGAGGTAGACTGGAATTGCATTGAAAGCATAGGAAAAGAGGCAGAACGTCCACAATGATGCACTTGGCCAAAAAGGGCGTATGCGTTTTTTCCTGAATATATTCAGGAAAAAACGCATACGCCCTTTTTGGCCAACCAAGCAAGCTTGCAAAGGAAATCTGCACTACAATGAAGTCTCACTTCCCCCCGGTCAAAAGGGCCATCTGAAAAAAGTGTAAAATCCAGAAAGGCAGGACAGGCCATGGAGAACTGGGAGCCTTGTTATGCTGATGGGCGGGATGTAAATTGCCAACAACCACTCGGGAGAAGTGTATGGTGTTTCCTGAAACATCTAAAAAACAAAGCAACAGAACCTAGGGCACTTCCACTTATGGTCCTATAGCTTAGGGAAATTAAAATCAAAAAGACACAGCCACCCCAAAGTTTGGAACGGCTCTGTTTACAAGAACCTCGTTTACAGTACAAGTTCAACATCGCGGAAAGTGAAAAATGGATAAAGAAGTTGTGGTATTTACTTACAAAGCAATATCACTCAGCAATGAAATCTGTGTCATCAGGCCCTTAGCAGCACAATGAGTGGATTCAGGTATGATGATTCTAACTGAAGTAAGTCACACAGAAAAAGAAACATCATAAGATATCAGTAATACACGGAATGTAAACTTGGCTACACAGGAACTGAATTACAGAACAGAACAGGGTCTCAAATTTAGAAAACCAACTTATGCTTGCTTAAGGGTAAAGGTGAGTTGGGGTGCTGCATAAAACCAGAGATTGAAATCAGCACAGATAAAGTTCCTTAAGTCAAATATGGAATAGACAAGAGCTACTCCTTGCTCAACGAAATGGACTCAACACCGCATATTAAACGCCTAAGAACGTACCTGACTAGTAAGTATCTTAAAACCTATGGATTGCTATGTCTCCGAAAGAGAATCAAGCATGTGTACAGGGGCATAAACGCAGCAGTGATAGGATTGGAGAGGTTCGGTGAGCAAATGAAGACCCTTTGAAGTCATATTGCATGGTACCCATTACACGGGTCTTAACTCTCCAGGTTTAAGGTATTCTTCCTTCAGCTAAAACATGCATGTGGAACCCAAGTATGATCAACCATGTGAACGGGAGACGTGTTCAAATATGTCTCAGTTTTCCTCCCCTGGTACTCGGGTGCAACATTCCAGACGCTTTACTAACACTCTCCCCACTTGGAGAGTCAGCGCCTTTAACCTCCTGTTTGACCCAGTTTGCAATTTCTGCGGAAGATGAACAGGAATAGCGAGAACCAATGAGAGACTAGCTGAAGGTGTCTAGACGGGCAAATTTAACTCTCATTTCCCACCAGGAAGAGGAAATAACCAAAGGCTCAGCGTGCCGTGCCGGAACCAGATTAGGGCCTGAAGCCAGCCTGCGGTGTTGCGGCCAGGTCACAAGAAAGCGAGTTGAAGAAAGGAGCTCAGGGGCACTGTAATTCACAAACCTGCAGAGTTATAAATGACAGCTATCGTCCAAAAATAGACTGAAGTAAGGCTGCCAAGAGGACTTGAAAGCGGGGCAGAATTGCAGGAAACCGATTTCAGGAGGTAGACTGGAATTGCATTGAAAGCATAGGAAAAGAGGCAGAACGTCCACAATGATGCACTTGGCCAAAAAGGGCGTATGCGTTTTTTCCTGAATATATTCAGGAAAAAACGCATACGCCCTTTTTGGCCAACCAAGCAAGCTTGCAAAGGAAATCTGCACTACAATGAAGTCTCACTTCCCCCCGGTCAAAAGGGCCATCTGAAAAAAGTGTAAAATCCAGAAAGGCAGGACAGGCCATGGAGAACTGGGAGCCTTGTTATGCTGATGGGCGGGATGTAAATTGCCAACAACCACTCGGGAGAAGTGTATGGTGTTTCCTGAAACATCTAAAAAACAAAGCAACAGAACCTAGGGCACTTCCACTTATGGTCCTATAGCTTAGGGAAATTAAAATCAAAAAGACACAGCCACCCCAAAGTTTGGAACGGCTCTGTTTACAAGAACCTCGTTTACAGTACAAGTTCAACATCGCAGAAAGTGAAAAATGGATAAAGAAGTTGTGGTATTCACTTACAAAGCAATATCACTCAGCAATGAAATCTATGTCATCAGGCCCTTAGAAGCACAATGAGTGGATTCAGGTATGATGATTCTAACTGAAATAAGTCACACAGAAAAAGAAACATCATAAGATATCAGTAATACACGGAATGGAAACTTGGCTACACAGGAACTGAATTACAGAACAGAACAGGGTCTCAAATTTAGAAAACCAACTTATGCTTGCTTAAGGGGAAAGGTGAGTTGGGGTGCTGCATAAAACCAGAGATTGAAATGAGCACAGATAAAGTTCCTTAAGCCAAATATGGAATAGACAAGAGCTACTCCTTGCTCAACGAAATGGACTCAAAACCCCATATTAAACGCCTAAGTATGTACCTGACTAGTAAGTATCTTAAAACCTATGGATTGCTATGTCTCCGAAAGAGAATCAAGCATGTGTACAGGGGCATAAACGCAGCAGTGATAGGATTGGAGAGGTTCGGTGAGCAAATGAAGACCCTTTGAAGTCATATTGCATGGTCCCCATTCCACGGGTTTCAACTACCCAGGTTTAAGGTATTCTTCCTTCAGCTAAAACATGCATGTGGAACCTAGAGTATGATCAACCATGTGATCGGGAGACGTGTTCAAATATGTCTCAGTTTTCCTCCCCTGGTACTCGGGTGCAACATTCCAGACGCTTTACTAACACTCTCCCCACTTGGAGAGTCAGTCCCTTTAACCTCCTGTTTGGCCCACTTTGCAATTTCTGCGGAAGATGAACAGGAATAGCGAGAACCAATGAGAGGCTAGCTGGAGTTGTCTGGACGGGCAAATTTAACTCTCATTTCCCACCAGGAAGAGGAATTAACCAAAGGCTCAGCATGCCGGGCCGGAACCAGATTAGGGCCTGAAGCCATCATGCGGTGTTGCGGCCAGGTCACAAGAAAGCGAGTTGAAGAAAGGAGCTCAGGGGCACTGTAATTCACAAACCTGCAGAGTTATAAATGACAGCTATCGTCCAAAAATAGACTGAAGTAAGGCTGCCAAGAGGACTTGAAAGCGGGGCAGAATTGCAGGAAACCGATTTCAGGAGGTAGACTGGAATTGCATTGAAAGCATAGGAAAAGAGGCAGAACGTCCACAATGATGCACTTGGCCAAAAAGGGCGTATGCGTTTTTTCCTGAATATATTCAGGAAAAAACGCATACGCCCTTTTTGGCCAACCAAGCAAGCTTGCAAAGGAAATCTGCACTACAATGAAGTCTCACTTCCCCCCGGTCAAAAGGGCCATCTGAAAAAAGTGTAAAATCCAGAAAGGCAGGACAGGCCATGGAGAACAGGGAGCCTTGTTATGCTGATGGGCGGGATGTAAATTGCCAACAACCACTCGGGAGAAGTGTATGGTGTTTCCTGAAACATCTAAAAAACAAAGCAACAGAACCTAGGGCACTTCCACTTATGGTCCTATAGCTTAGGGAAATTAAAATCAAAAAGACACAGCCACCCCAAAGTTTGGAACGGCTCTGTTTACAAGAACCTCGTTTACAGTACAAGTTCAACATCGCAGAAAGTGAAAAATGGATAAAGAAGTTGTGGTATTCACTTACAAAGCAATATCACTCAGCAATGAAATCTATGTCATCAGGCCCTTAGAAGCACAATGAGTGGATTCAGGTATGATGATTCTAACTGAAATAAGTCACACAGAAAAAGAAACATCATAAGATATCAGTAATACACGGAATGGAAACTTGGCTACACAGGAACTGAATTACAGAACAGAACAGGGTCTCAAATTTAGAAAACCAACTTATGCTTGCTTAAGGGGAAAGGTGAGTTGGGGTGCTGCATAAAACCAGAGATTGAAATGAGCACAGATAAAGTTCCTTAAGCCAAATATGGAATAGACAAGAGCTACTCCTTGCTCAACGAAATGGACTCAAAACCCCATATTAAACGCCTAAGTATGTACCTGACTAGTAAGTATCTTAAAACCTATGGATTGCTATGTCTCCGAAAGAGAATCAAGCATGTGTACAGGGGCATAAACGCAGCAGTGATAGGATTGGAGAGGTTCGGTGAGCAAATGAAGACCCTTTGAAGTCATATTGCATGGTACCCATTCCACGGGTTTCAACTACCCAGGTTTAAGGTATTCTTCCTTCAGCTAAAACATGCATGTGGAACCTAGAGTATGATCAACCATGTGATCGGGAGACGTGTTCAAATATGTCTCAGTTTTCCTCCCCTGGTACTCGGGTGCAACATTCCAGACGCTTTACTAACACTCTCCCCACTTGGAGAGTCAGTCCCTTTAACCTCCTGTTTGGCCCACTTTGCAATTTCTGCGGAAGATGAACAGGAATAGTGAGAACCAATGAGAGGCTAGCTGGAGGTGTCTGGACGGGCAAATTTAACTCTCATTTCCCACCAGGAAGAGGAATTAACCAAAGGCTCAGCATGCCGGGCCGGAACCAGATTAGGGCCTGAAGCCATCCTGCGGTGTTGCGGCCAGGTCACAAGAAAGCGAGTTGAAGAAAGGAGCTCAGGGGCACTGTAATTCACAAACCTGCAGAGTTATAAATGACAGCTATCGTCCAAAAATAGACTGAAGTAAGGCTGCCAAGAGGACTTGAAATCGGGGCAGAATTGCAGGAAACCGATTTCAGGAGGTAGACTGGAATTGCATTGAAAGCATAGGAAAAGAGGCAGAACGTCCACAATGATGCACTTGGCCAAAAAGGGCGTATGCGTTTTTTCCTGAATATATTCAGGAAAAAACGCATACGCCCTTTTTGGCCAACCAAGCAAGCTTGCAAAGGAAATCTGCACTACAATGAAGTCTCACTTCCCCCCGGTCAAAAGGGCCATCTGAAGAAAGTGTAAAATCCAGAAAGGCAGGACAGGCCATGGAGAACAGGGAGCCTTGTTATGCTGATGGGCGGGATGTAAATTGCCAACAACCACTCGGGAGAAGTGTATGGTGTTTCCTGAAACATCTAAAAAACAAAGCAACAGAACCTAGGGCACTTCCACTTATGGTCCTATAGCTTAGGGAAATTAAAATCAAAAAGACACAGCCACCCCAAAGTTTGGAACGGCTCTGTTTACAAGAACCTCGTTTACAGTACAAGTTCAACATCGCAGAAAGTGAAAAATGGATAAAGAAGTTGTGGTATTTACTTACAAAGCAATATCACTCAGCAATGAAATCTGTGTCATCAGGCCCTTAGCAGCACTATGAGTGGATTCAGGTATGATGATTCTAACTGAAGTAAGTCACACAGAAAAAGAAACATCATAAGATATCAGTAATACACGGAATGTAAACTTGGCTACACAGGAACTGAATTACAGAACAGAACAGGGTCTCAAATAAAGAAAACCAACTTATGCTTGCCTAAGGGTAAAGGTGAGTTGGGGTGCTGCATAAAACCAGAGATTGAAATGAGCACAGATAAAGTTCCTTAAGTCAAATATGGAATAGACAAGAGCTACTCCTTGCTCAACGAAATGGACTCAACACCGCATATTAAACGCCTAAGAATGTACCTGACTAGTAAGTATCTTAAAACCTATGGATTGCTATGTCTCCGAAAGAGAATCAAGCATGTGTACAGGGGCATAAACGCAGCAGTGATAGGATTGGAGAGGTTCGGTGAGCAAATGAAGACCCTTTGAAGTCATATTGCATGGTACCCATTCCACGGGTCTTAACTCTCCAGGTTTAAGGTATTCTTCCTTCAGCTAAAACATGCATGTGGAACCCAAGTATGATCAACCATGTGAACAGGAGACGTGTTCAAATATGTCTCAGTTTTCCTCCCCTGGTACTCGGGTGCAACATTCCAGACGCTTTACTAACACTCTCCCCACCTGGAGAGTCAGCGCCTTTAACCTCCTGTTTGGCCCAGTTTGCAATTTCTGCGGAAGATGAACAGGAATAGCGAGAACCAATGAGAGACTAGCTGGAGGTGTCTGGACGGGCAAATTTAACTCTCATTTCCCACCAGGAAGAGGAAATAACCAAAGGCTCAGCGTGCCGTGCCGGAACCAGATTAGGGCCTGAAGCCATCCAGCGGTGTTGCGGCCAGCTCAAAAGAAAGCAAGTTGAAGAAAGGAGCTCAGGGGCACTGTAATTCACAAACCTGCAGAGTTATAAATGACAGCTATCGTCCAAAAATAGACTGAAGTAAGGCTGCCAAGAGGACTTGAAAGCGGGGCAGAATTGCAGGAAACCGATTTCAGGAGGTAGACTGGAATTGCATTGAAAGCATAGGAAAAGAGGCAGAACGTCCACAATGATGCACTTGGCCAAAAAGGGCGTATGCGTTTTTTCCTGAATATATTCAGGAAAAAACGCATACGCCCTTTTTGGCCAACCAAGCAAGCTTGCAAAGGAAATCTGCACTACAATGAAGTCTCACTTCCCCCCGGTCAAAAGGGCCATCTGAAAAAAGTGTAAAATCCAGAAAGGCAGGACAGGCCATGGAGAACAGGGAGCCTTGTTATGCTGATGGGCGGGATGTAAATTGCCAACAAGCACTCGGGAGAAGTGTATGGTGTTTCCTGAAACATCTAAAAAACAAAGCAACAGAACCTAGGGCACTTCCACTTATGGTCCTATAGCTTAGGGAAATTAAAATCAAAAAGACACAGCCACCCCAAAGTTTGGAACGGCTCTGTTTACAAGAACCTCGTTTACAGTACAAGTTCAACATCGCGGAAAGTGAAAAATGGATAAAGAAGTTGTGGTATTTACTTACAAAGCAATATCACTCAGCAATGAAATCTGTGTCATCAGGCCCTTAGCAGCACAATGAGTGGATTCAGGTATGATGATTCTAACTGAAGTAAGTCACACAGAAAAAGAAACATCATAAGATATCAGTAATACACGGAATGTAAACTTGGCTACACAGGAACTGAATTACAGAACAGAACAGGGTCTCAAATTTAGAAAACCAACTTATGCTTGCTTAAGGGTAAAGGTGAGTTGGGGTGCTGCATAAAACCAGAGATTGAAATCAGCACAGATAAAGTTCCTTAAGTCAAATATGGAATAGACAAGAGCTACTCCTTGCTCAACGAAATGGACTCAACACCGCATATTAAACGCCTAAGAACGTACCTGACTAGTAAGTATCTTAAAACCTATGGATTGCTATGTCTCCGAAAGAGAATCAAGCATGTGTACAGGGGCATAAACGCAGCAGTGATAGGATTGGAGAGGTTCGGTGAGCAAATGAAGACCCTTTGAAGTCATATTGCATGGTACCCATTACACGGGTCTTAACTCTCCAGGTTTAAGGTATTCTTCCTTCAGCTAAAACATGCATGTGGAACCCAAGTATGATCAACCATGTGAACGGGAGACGTGTTCAAATATGTCTCAGTTTTCCTCCCCTGGTACTCGGGTGCAACATTCCAGACGCTTTACTAACACTCTCCCCACTTGGAGAGTCAGCGCCTTTAACCTCCAGTTTGGCCCAGTTTGCAATTTCTGCGGAAGATGAACATGAATAGCGAGAACCAATGAGAGACTAGCTGGAGGTGTCTGGACGGGCAAATTTAACTCTCATTTCCCACCAGGAAGAGGAAATAACCAAAGGCTCAGCGTGCCGTGCCAGAACCAGATTAGGGCCTGAAGCCAGCCTGCGGTGTTGCGGCCAGGTCACAAGAAAGCGAGTTGAAGAAAGGAGCTCAGGGGCACTGTAATTCACAAACCTGCAGAGTTATAAATGACAGCTATCGTCCAAAAATAGACTGAAGTAAGGCTGCCAAGAGGACTTGAAAGCGGGGCAGAATTGCAGGAAACCGATTTCAGGAGGTAGACTGGAATTGCATTGAAAGCATAGGAAAAGAGGCAGAACGTCCACAATGATGCACTTGGCCAAAAAGGGCATATGCGTTTTTTCCTGAATATATTCAGGAAAAAACGCATACGCCCTTTTTGGCCAACCAAGCAAGCTTGCAAAGGAAATCTGCACTACAATGAAGTCTCACTTCCCCCCGGTCAAAAGGGTCATCTGAAAAAAGTGTAAAATCCAGAAAGGCAGGACAGGCCATGGAGAACAGGGAGCCTTGTTATGCTGATGGGCAGGATGTAAATTGCCAACAACCACTCGGGAGAAGTGTATGGTGTTTCCTGAAACATCTAAAAAACAAAGCAACAGAACCTAGGGCACTTCCACTTATGGTCCTATAGCTTAGGGAAATTAAAATCAAAAAGACACAGCCACCCCAAAGTTTGGAACGGCTCTGTTTACAAGAACCTCGTTTACAGTACAAGTTCAACATCGCGGAAAGTGAAAAATGGATAAAGAAGTTGTGGTATTTACTTACAAAGCAATATCACTCAGCAATGAAATCTGTGTCATCAGGCCCTTAGCAGCACAATGAGTGGATTCAGGTATGATGATTCTAACTGAAGTAAGTCACACAGAAAAAGAAACATCATAAGATATCAGTAATACACGGAATGTAAACTTGGCTACACAGGAACTGAATTACAGAACAGAACAGGGTCTCAAATTTAGAAAACCAACTTATGCTTGCTTAAGGGTAAAGGTGAGTTGGGGTGCTGCATAAAACCAGAGATTGAAATCAGCACAGATAAAGTTCCTTAAGTCAAATATGGAATAGACAAGAGCTACTCCTTGCTCAACGAAATGGACTCAACACCGCATATTAAACGCCTAAGAATGTACCTGACTAGTAAGTATCTTAAAACCTATGGATTGCTATGTCTCCGAAAGAGAATCAAGCATGTGTACAGGGGCATAAACGCAGCAGTGATAGGATTGGAGAGGTTCGGTGAGCAAATGAAGACCCTTTGAAGTCATATTGCATGGTACCCATTACACGGGTCTTAACTCTCCAGGTTTAAGGTATTCTTCCTTCAGCTAAAACATGCATGTGGAACCCAAGTATGATCAACCATGTGAACGGGAGACGTGTTCAAATATGTCTCAGTTTTCCTCCCCTGGTACTCGGGTGCAACATTCCAGACGCTTTACTAACACTCTCCCCACTTGGAGAGTCAGCGCCTTTAACCTCCAGTTTGGCCCAGTTTGCAATTTCTGCGGAAGATGAACATGAATAGCGAGAACCAATGAGAGACTAGCTGAAGGTGTCTAGACGGGCAAATTTAACTCTCATTTCCCACCAGGAAGAGGAAATAACCAAAGGCTCAGCGTGCCGTGCCGGAACCAGATTAGGGCCTGAAGCCAGCCTGCGGTGTTGCGGCCAGGTCACAAGAAACGAGTTGAAGAAAGGAGCTCAGGGGCACTGTAATTCACAAACCTGCAGAGTTATAAATGACAGCTATCGTCCAAAAATAGACTGAAGTAAGGCTGCCAAGAGGACTTGAAAGCGGGGCAGAATTGCAGGAAACCGATTTCAGGAGGTAGACTGGAATTGCATTGAAAGCATAGGAAAAGAGGCAGAACGTCCACAATGATGCACTTGGCCAAAAAGGGCGTATGCGTTTTTTCCTGAATATATTCAGGAAAAAACGCATACGCCCTTTTTGGCCAACCAAGCAAGCTTGCAAAGGAAATCTGCACTACAATGTAGTCTCACTTCCCCCCGGTCAAAAGGGCCATCTGAAAAAAGTGTAAAATCCAGAAAGGCAGGACAGGCCATGGAGAACTGGGAGCCTTGTTATGCTGATGGGCGGGATGTAAATTGCCAACAACCACTCGGGAGAAGTGTATGCTGTTTCCTGAAACATCTAAAAAACAAAGCAACAGAACCTAGGGCACTTCCACTTATGGTCCTATAGCTTAGGGAAATTAAAATCAAAAAGACACAGCCACCCCAAAGTTTGGAACGGCTCTGTTTACAAGAACCTCGTTTACAGTACAAGTTCAACATCGCAGAAAGTGAAAAATGGATAAAGAAGTTGTGGTATTTACTTACAAAGCAATATCACTCAGCAATGAAATCTGTGTCATCAGGCCCTTAGAAGCACAATGAGTGGATTCAGGTATGATGATTCTAACTGAAATAAGTCACACAGAAAAAGAAACATCACAAGATATCAGTAATACACGGAATGTAAACTTGGCTACACAGGAACTGAATTACAGAACAGAACAGGGTCTCAAATTTAGAAAACCAACTTATGCTTGCTTAAGGGTAAAGGTGAGTTGGGGTGCTGCATAAAACCAGAGATTGAAATGAGCACAGATAAAGTTCCTTAAGTGAAATATGGAATAAATAAGAGCTACTCCTTGCTCAACGAAATGGACTCAACACCGCATATTAAACGCCTAAGAATGTACCTGACTAGTAAGTATCGTAAAACCTATGGATTGCTATGTCTCCGAAAGAGAATCAAGCATGTGTACAGGGGCATAAAGGCAGCAGTGATAGGATTGGAGAGGTTCGGTGAGCAAATGAAGACCCTTTGACGTCATATTGCATGGTACCCATTACACGGGTCTTAACTCTCCAGGTTTAAGGTATTCTTCCTTCAGCTAAAACATGCATGTGGAACCCAAGTATGATCAACCATGTGAACGGGAGACGTGTTCAAATATGTCTCAGTTTTCCTCCCCTGGTACTCGGGTGCAACATTCCAGACGCTTTACTAACACTCTCCCGACTTGGAGAGTCAGTCCCTTTAACCTCCTGTTTGGCCCAGTTTGCAATTTCTGTGGAAGATGAACAGGAAAGCGAGAACCAATGAGAGGCTAGCTGGAGGTGTCTGGACGGGCAAATTTAACTCTCATTTCCCACCAGGAAGAGTAATTAACAAAAGGCTCAGCGTGCCGTGCCGGAACCAGATTAAGGCCTGAAGCCATCCTGTGGTGTTGCGGCCAGCTCAAAAGAAAGCGAGTTGAAGAAAGGAGCTCAGGGGCACTGTAATTCACAAACCTGCAGAGTTATAAATGACAGCTATCGTCCAAAAATATACTGAAGTAAGGCTGCCAAGAGGACTTGAAAGCGGGGCAGAATTGCAGGAAACCGATTTCAGGAGGTAGACTGGAATGCACTGAAAGCATAGGAAAAGAGGCAGAACGTCCACAATGATGCACTTGGCCAAAAAGGGCGTATGCGTTTTTTCCTGAATATATTCAGGAAAAAACGCATACGCACTTTTTGGCCAACCAAGCAAGCTTGCAAAGGAAATCTGCACTACAATGAAGTCTCACTTCCCCCCGGTCAAAAGGGCCATCTGAAAAAAGTGTAAAATCCAGAAAGGCAACAGGCCATTGAGAACTGGGAGCCTTGTTATGCTGATGGGCGGGATGTAAATTGCCAACAGACACTCGGGAGAAGTGTATGGTGTTTCCTGAAACATCTAAAAAACAAAGCAACAGAGCCTAGGGCACTTCCACTTATTGTCCTATAGCTTAGGGAAATTAAAATCAAAAAGACACAGCCACCCCAAAGTTTGGAACGGCTCTGTTTACAAGAACCTCGTTTACAGTACAAGTTCAACATCACAGAAAGTGAAAACTGGATAAATAATTTGTGGTATTCACTTACAAAGCAATATCTCTCAGCAATGAAATCTATGTCATCAGGCCCTTAGCAGCAGAATGAGTGGATTCAGGTATGATGATTCTAACTGAAATAAGTCACACAGAAAAAGAAACATCATAAGATATCAGTAATACACGGAATGGAAACTTGGCTACACAGGAACTGAATTACAGAACAGAACAGGGTCTCAAATTTAGAAAACCAACTTATGCTTGCTTAAGGGTAAAGGTGAGTTGGGGTGCTGCATAAAACC
This sequence comes from Stenella coeruleoalba, assembly GCF_951394435.1. NCBI lineage: Eukaryota > Metazoa > Chordata > Mammalia > Artiodactyla > Delphinidae > Stenella > Stenella coeruleoalba. The sequence continues at coordinate 22,450,972 of NC_137151.1, forward strand.
AGAGATTGAAATGAGCACAGATAAAGTTCCTTAAGTCAAATATGGAATAGACAAGAGCTACTCCTTGCTCAACGAAATGGATTCAACACCGCATATTAAACACCTAAGAATGTACCTGACTAGTAAGTATCTTAAAACCTATGGATTGCTATGTCTCCGAAAGAGAATCAAGCATGTGTACAGGGGCATAAACGCAGCAGTGATAGGATTGGAGAGGTTCGGTGAGCAAATGAAGACCCTTTGAAGTCATATTGCATGGTACCCATTCCACGAGTTTCAACTACCCAGGTTTTAGGTATTCTTCCTTCAGCTAAAACATGCATGTGGAACCTAGAGTATGATCAACCATGTGATCGGGAGACGTGTTCAAATATGTCTCAGTTTTCCTCCCCTGGTACTCGGGTGCAACATTCCAGACGCTTTACTAACACTCTCCCCACTTGGAGAGTCAGTCCCTTTAACCTCCTGTTTGGCCCAGTTTGCAATTTCTGCGGAAGATGAACAGGAATAGCGAGAACCAATGAGAGGCTAGCTGGAGGTGTCTGGACGGGCAAATTTAACTCTCATTTCCCACCAGGAAGAGGAATTAACCAAAGGCTCAGCATGCCGGGCCGGAACCAGATTAGGGCCTGAAGCCATCCTGCGGTGTTGCGGCCAGGTCACAAGAAAGCGAGTTGAAGAAAGGAGCTCAGGGGCACTGTAATTCACAAACCTGCAGCGTTATAAATGACAGCTATTGTCCAAAAATAGACTGAAGTAAGGCTGCCAAGAGGACTTGAAAGCGGGGCAGAATTGCAGGAAACCGATTTCAGGAGGTAGACTGGAATTGCATTGAAAGCATAGGAAAAGAGGCAGAACGTCCACAATGATGCACTTGGCCAAAAAGGGCGTATGCGTTTTTTCCTGAATATATTCAGGAAAAAACGCATACGCCCTTTTTGGCCAACCAAGCAAGCTTGCAAAGGAAATCTGCACTACAATGAAGTCTCACTTCCCCCCGGTCAAAAGGGCCATCTGAAAAAAGTGTAAAATCCAGAAAGGCAGGACAGGCCATGGAGAACTGGGAGCCTTGTTATGCTGATGGGCGGGATGTAAATTGCCAACAACCACTCGGGAGAAGTGTATGGTGTTTCCTGAAACATCTAAAAAACGAAGCAACAGAGCCTAGTGCACTTCCACTTATGGTCCTATAGCTTAGGGAAATTAAAATCAAAAAGACACAGCCACCCCAAAGTTTGGAACGGCTCTGTTTACAAGAACCTCGTTTACAGTACAAGTTCAACATCGCAGAAAGTGAAAAATGGATAAAGAAGTTGTGGTATTCACTTACAAAGCAATATCACTCAGCAATGAAATCTATGTCATCAGGCCCTTAGCAGCACAATGAGTGGATTCAGGTATGATGATTCTAACTGAAATAAGTCACACAGAAAAAGAAACATCATAAGATATCAGTAATACACGGAATGGAAACTTGGCTACACAGGAACTGAATTACAGAACAGAACAGGCTCTCAAATTTAGAAAACCAACTTATGCTTGCTTAAGGGTAAAGGTGAGTTGGGGTGCTGCATAAAACCAGAGATTGAAATGAGCACAGATAAAGTTCCTTAAGCCAAATATGGAATAGACAAGAGCTACTCCTTGCTCAACGAAATGGATTCAACACCGCATATTAAACACCTAAGAATGTACCTGACTAGTAAGTATCTTAAAAACTATGGATTGCTATGTCTCCGAAAGAGAATCAAGCATGTATACAGGGGCATAAACGCAGCAGTGATAGGATTGGGGAGGTTTGGTGAGCAAATGAAGAACCTTTGAAGTCATATTGCATGGTACCCATTACACGGGTCTCAACTCTCCAGGTTTAAGGTATTCTTCCTTCAGCTAAAACATGCATGTGGAACCCAAGTATGATCAACCATGTGAACGGGAGACGTGTTCAAATATGTCTCAGTTTTCCTCCCCTGGTACTCGGGTGCAACATTCCAGACGCTTTACTAACACTCTCCCCACTTGGAGAGTCAGTCCCTTTAACCTCCTGTTTGGCCCAGTTTGCAATTTCTGTGGAAGATGAACAGGAATAGCGAGAACCAATGAGAGGCTAGCTGGAGGTGTCTGGACGGGCAAATTTAACTCTCATTTCCCACCAGGAAGAGGAAATAACCAAAGGCTCAGCGTGCCGTACCAGAACCAGATTAGGGCCTGAAGCCATCCTGCGGTGTTGCGGCCAGCTCAAAAGAAAGCGAGTTGAAGAAAGGAGCTCAGGGGCACTGTAATTCACAAACCTGCAGAGTTATAAATGACAGCTATCGTCCAAAAATAGACTGAAGTAAGGCTGCCAAGAGGACTTGAAAGCGGGGCAGAATTGCAGGAAACCGATTTCAGGAGGTAGACTGGAATTGCATTGAAAGCATAGGAAAAGAGGCAGAACGTCCACAATGATGCACTTGGCCAAAAAGGGCGTATGCGTTTTTTCCTGAATATATTCAGGAAAAAACGCATACGCCCTTTTTGACCAACCAAGCAAGCTTGCAAAGGAAATCTGCACTACAATGAAGTCTCACTTCCCCCCGGTCAAAAGGGCCATCTGAAAAAAGTGTAAAATCCAGAAAGGCAAAAGGCCATTGAGAACTGGGAGCCTTGTTATGCTGATGGGCGGGATGTAAATTGCCAACAGACACTTGGGAGAAGTGTATGGTGTTTCCTGAAACATCTAAAAAACAAAGCAACAGAGCCTAGGGCACTTCCACTTATGGTCCTATAGCTTAGGGAAATTAAAATCAAAAAGACACAGCCACCCCAAAGTTTGGAACGGCTCTGTTTACAAGAACCTCGTTTACAGTAGAAGTTCAACATCGCAGAAAGTGAAAAATGGATAAAGAAGTTGTGGTATTTACTTAGAAAGCAATATCACTCAGCAATGAAATCTGTGTCATCAGGCCCTTAGCAGCACAATGAGTGGATTCAGGTATGATGATTCTAACTGAAATAAGTCACACAGAAAAAGAAATATCACAAGATATCAGTAATACACGGAATGTAAACTTGGCTACACAGGAACTGAATTACAGAACAGAACTGGGTCTCAAATTTAGAAAACCAACTTATGCTTGCTTAAGGGTAAAGGTGAGTTGGGGTGCTGCATAAAACCAGAGATTGAAATGAGCACAGATAAAGTTCCTTAAGTGAAATATGGAATAAATAAGAGCTACTCCTTGCTCAACGAAATGGACTCAACACCGCATATTAAACGCCTAAGAATGTACCTGACTAGTAAGTATCTTAAAACCTATGGATTGCTATGTCTCCGAAAGAGAATCAAGCATGTGTACAGGGGCATAAATGCAGCAGTGATAGGATTGGAGAGGTTCGGTGAGCAAATGAAGACCCTTTGACGTCATATTGCATGGTACCCATTACACGGGTCTTAACTCTCCAGGTTTAAGGTATTCTTCCTTCAGCTAAAACATGCATGTGGAACCCAAGTATGATCAACCATGTGAACGGGAGACGTGTTCAAATATGTCTCAGTTTTCCTCCCCTGGTACTCGGGTGCAACATTCCAGACGCTTTACTAACACTCTCCCCACTCGGAGAGTCAGCGCCTTTAACGTCCTGTTTGGCACAGTTTGCAATTTCTGCGGAAGATGAACAGGAATAGCGAGAACCAATGAGAGACTAGCTGGAGGTGTCTGGATGGGCAAATTTAACTCTCATTTCCCACCAGGAAGAGGAATTAACCAAAGGCTCAGCGTGCCGTACCAGAACCAGATTAGGGCCTGAAGCCATCCTGCGGTGTTGCGGCCAGCTCAAAAGAAAGCGAGTTGAAGAAAGGAGCTCAGGGGCACTGTAATTCACAAACCTGCAGAGTTATAAATGACAGCTATCGTCCAAAAATAGACTGAAGTAAGGCTGCCAAGAGGACTTGAAAGCGGGGCAGAATTGCAGGAAACCGATTTCAGGAGGTAGACTGGAATTGCATTGAAAGCATAGGAAAAGAGGCAGAACGTCCACAATGATGCACTTGGCCAAAAAGGGCGTATGCGTTTTTTCCTGAATATATTCAGGAAAAAACGCATACGCCCTTTTTGGCCAACCAAGCAAGCTTGCAAAGGAAATCTGCACTACAATGAAGTCTCACTTCCCCCCGGTCAAAAGGGCCATCTGAAAAAAGTGTAAAATCCAGAAAGGCAAAAGGCCATTGAGAACTGGGAGCCTTGTTATGCTGATGGGCGGGATGTAAATTGCCAACAGACACTTGGGAGAAGTGTATGGTGTTTCCTGAAACATCTAAAAAACAAAGCAACAGAGCCTAGGGCACTTCCACTTATGGTCCTATAGCTTAGGGAAATTAAAATCAAAAAGACACAGCCACCCCAAAGTTTGGAACGGCTCTGTTTACAAGAACCTCGTTTACAGTAGAAGTTCAACATCGCAGAAAGTGAAAAATGGATAAAGAAGTTGTGGTATTTACTTAGAAAGCAATATCACTCAGCAATGAAATCTGTGTCATCAGGCCCTTAGCAGCACAATGAGTGGATTCAGGTATGATGATTCTAACTGAAATAAGTCACACAGAAAAAGAAACATCACAAGATATCAGTAATACACGGAATGTAAACTTGGCTACACAGGAACTGAATTACAGAACAGAACTGGGTCTCAAATTTAGAAAACCAACTTATGCTTGCTTAAGGGTAAAGGTGAGTTGGGGTGCTGCATAAAACCAGAGATTGAAATGAGCACAGATAAAGTTCCTTAAGTGAAATATGGAATAAATAAGAGCTACTCCTTGCTCAACGAAATGGACTCAACACCGCATATTAAACGCCTAAGAATGTACCTGACTAGTAAGTATCTTAAAACCTATGGATTGCTATGTCTCCGAAAGAGAATCAAGCATGTGTACAGGGGCATAAATGCAGCAGTGATAGGATTGGAGAGGTTCGGTGAGCAAATGAAGACCCTTTGACGTCATATTGCATGGTACCCATTACACGGGTCTTAACTCTCCAGGTTTAAGGTATTCTTCCTTCATCTAAAACATGCATGTGGAACCCAAGTATGATCAACCATGTGAACGGGAGACGTGTTCAAATATGTCTCAGTTTTCCTCCCCTGGTACTCGGGTGCAACATTCCAGACGCTTTACTAACACTCTCCCCACTCGGAGAGTCAGCGCCTTTAACGTCCTGTTTGGCACAGTTTGCAATTTCTGCGGAAGATGAACAGGAATAGCGAGAACCAATGAGAGACTAGCTGGAGGTGTCTGGATGGGCAAATTTAACTCTCATTTCCCACCAGGAAGAGGAATTAACCAAAGGCTCAGCGTGCCGTGCCAAAACCAGATTAGGGCCTGAAGACATCCTGCGGTGTTGCGGCCAGCTCAAAAGAAAGCGAGTTGAAGAAAGGAGCTCAGGGGCACTGTAATTCACAAACCTGCAGAGTTATAAATGACAGCTATCGTCCAAAAATAGACTGAAGTAAGGCTGCCAAGATGACTTGAAAGCAGGGCAGAATTGCAGGAAACCGATTTCAGGAGATAGACTGGAATTGCATTGAAAGCATAGGAAAAGAGGCAGAACGTCCACAATGATGCACTTGGCCAAAAAGGGCGTATGCGTTTTTTCCTGAATATATTCAGGAAAAAACGCATACGCCCTTTTTGGCCAACCAAGCAAACTTGCAAAGGAAATCTGCACTACAATGAAGTCTCACTTCTCCCCGGTCAAAAGGGCCATCTGAAAAAAGTGTAAAATCCATAAAGGCAGGACAGGCCATGGAGAACTGGGAGCCTTGTTATGCTGAAGGGCGGGATGTAAATTGCCAACAGACACTCAGGAGAAGTGTATGGTGTTTCCTGAAACATCTAAAAAACAAAGCAACAGAGCCTAGGGCACTTCCACTTATGGTCCTATAGCTTAGGGAAATTAAAATCAAAAAGACACAGCCACCCCAAAGTTTGGGACACCTCCATTTACAAGAACCTCGTTTACAGTACAAGTTCAATATCACAGAAAGTGAAAAATGGATAAAGAACTTGTGGTACTTACGTACAATGCAGTATCACTCAGCAATGAAATCTATGTCATCAGGCCCGTAGCAGCATAATGAGTGGATTCAGGTATGATGATTCTAACTGAAATAAGTCACACAGAAAAAGAAACATCATAAGATATCAGTAATACACGGAATGTAAACTTGGCTACACAGGAACTGCATTCCAAAACAGAACAGGGTCTCAAATTTAGAAAACCAACTTAAGCTTGCTTAAGGGTAAAGGTGAGTTGGGGTGCTGCATAAAACCAGAGATTGAAATGAGCACAGATAAAGTTCCTTAAGCCAAATATGGAGCAGACAAGAGCTACTCCTTGCTCAACGAAATGGACTCAACACCCCATATTAAACGCCTAAGAATGTACCTGACTAGTAAGTATCTTAAAACCTATGGATTGCTATGTCTCCAAAAGAGAATCAAGCGTGTGTACAGGGGCATAAACGCAGCAGTGATAGGATTGGAGAGGTTCGGTGAGCAAATGAAGACCCTTTGAAGTCATATTGCATGGTACCCATTCCACGGGTCTCAACTCTCCAGTTTTAAGGTATTCTTCCTTCAGCTAAAACATGCATGTGGAACCCAAGTATGATCAACCATGTGAACGGGAGACGTGTTCAAATATGTCTCAGTTTTCCTCCCCTGGTACTCGGGTGCAACATTCCAGACGCTTTACTAACACTCTCCCCACTTGGAGAGTCAGTCCCTTTAACCTCCTGTTTGGCCCAGTTTGCAATTTCTGCAGAAGATGAACAGGAATAGCGAGAACCAATGAGAGGCTAGCTGGAGGTGTCTGGACGGGCAAATTTAACTCTCATTTCCCACCAGGAAGAGGAATTAACCAAAGGCTCAGCATGCCATGCCGGAAACAGATCAGGGCCTGAAGCCATCCTGCGGTGTTGCGGCCAGCTCAAAAGAAAGCGAGTTGAAGAAAGGAGCTCAGGGGCACTGTAATTCACAAACCTGCAGAGTTATAAATGACAGCTATCGTCCAAAAATAGACTGAAGTAAGGCTGCCAAGAGGACTTGAAAGCGGGGCAGAATTGCAGGAAACCGATTTCAGGAGGTAGACTGGAATTGCATTGAAAGCATAGGAAAAGAGGCAGAACGTCCACAATGATGCACTTGGCCAAAAACGGCGTATGCGTTTTTTCCTGAATATATTCAGGAAAAAACGCATACGCCCTTTTTGGCCAACCAAGCAAGCTTGCAAAGGAAATCTGCACTACAATGATGTCTCACTTCCCCCTGGTCAAAAGGGCCATCTGAAAAAAGTGTAAAATCCAGAAAGGCAACAGGCCATAGAGAACTGGGAGCCTTGTTATGCTGATGGGCGGGATGTAAATTGCCAACAACCACTCGGGAGAAGTGTATGGTGTTTCCTGAAACATCTAAAAAACAAAGCAACAGAGCCTAGGGCACTTCCACTTATGGTCCTATAGCTTAGGGAAATTAAAATGAAAAAGACACAGCCACCCCAAAGTTTGGAACGGCTCTGTTTACAAGAACCTCGTTTACAGTAGAAGTTCAACATCGCAGAAAGTGAAAAATGGATAAAGAAGTTGTGGTATTTACTTACAAAGCAATATCACTCAGCAATGAAATCTGTGTCATCAGGCCCTTAGCAGCACAATGAGTGGATTCAGGTATGATGATTCTAACTGAAATAAGTCACACAGAAAAAGAAACATCATAAGATATCACTAATACACGGAATGTAAACTTGGCTACACAGGAACTGCATTCCAAAACAGAACAGGGTCTCAAATTTAGAAAACCAACTTAAGCTTGCTTAAGGGGAAAGGTGAGTTGGGGTGCTGCATAAAACCAGAGATTGAAATGAGCACAGATAAAGTTCCTTAAGCCAAATATGGAATAGACAAGAGCTACTCCTTGCTCAACGAAATGGACTCAAAACCCCATATTAAACGCCTAAGTATGTACCTGACTAGTAAGTATCTTAAAACCTATGGATTGCTATGTCTCCAAAAGAGAATCAAGCGTGTGTACAGGGGCATAAACGCAGCAGTGATAGGATTGGAGAGGTTCGGTGAGCAAATGAAGACCCTTTGAAGTCATATTGCATGGTACCCATTACACGGGTCTAAACTCTCCAGTTTTAAGGTATTCTTCCTTCAGCTAAAACATGCATGTGGAACCCAGAGTATGATCAACCATGTGAACGGGAGACGTGTTCAAATATGTCTCAGTTTTCCTCCCCTGGTACTCGGGTGCAACATTCCAGACGCTTTACTAACACTCTCCCCACTTGGAGAGTCAGTCCCTTTAACCTCCTGTTTGGCCCAGTTTGCAATTTCTGCAGAAGATGAACAGGAATAGCGAGAACCAATGAGAGGCTAGCTGGAGGTGTCTGGACGGGCAAATTTAACTCTCATTTCCCACCAGGAAGAGGAATTAACCAAAGGCTCAGCATGCCATGCCGGAAACAGATTAGGGCCTGAAGCCATCCTGCGGTGTTGCGGCCAGGTCACAAGAAAGCGAGTTGAAGAAAGGAGCTCAGGGGCACTGTAATTCACAAACCTGCAGAGTTATAAATGACAGCTATCGTCCAAAAATATACTGAAGTAAGGCTGCCAAGAGGACTTGAAAGCGGGGCAGAATTGCAGGAAACCGATTTCAGGAGGTAGACTGGAATTGCATTGAAAGCATAGGAAAAGAGGCAGAACGTCCACAATGATGCACTTGGCCAAAAAGGGCGTATGCGTTTTTTCCTGAATATATTCAGGAAAAAACGCATACGCCCTTTTTGACCAACCTAGCAAACTTCCAAAGGAAATCTGCACTACAATGAAGTCTCACTTCTCCCCGTCAAAAGGGCCATCTGAAAAAAGTGTAAAATCCAGAAAGGCAGGACAGGCCATGGAGAACTGGGAGCCTTGTTATGCTGATGGGCGGGATGTAAATTGCCAACAGACACTGGGGAGAAGTGTATGGTGTTTCCTGAAACATCTAAAAAACAAAGCAACAGAACCTAGGGCACTTCCACTTATGGTCCTATAGCTTAGGGAAATTAAAATCAAAAAGACACAGCCACCCCAAAGTTTGGAACGGCTCTGTTTACAAGAACCTCGTTTACAGTACAAGTTCAAGATCGCAGAAAGTGAAAAATGGATAAAGAAGTTGTGGTATTTACTTACAAAGCAATATCACACAGCAATGAAATCTGTGTCATCAGGCCCTTAGAAGCACAATGAGTGGATTCAGGTATGATGATTCTAACTGAAATAAGTCACACAGAAAAAGAAACATCATAAGATATCATTAATACACGGAATATAAACTTGGTTACACAGGAACTGAATTACAGAACAGAACAGGGTCTCAAATTTAGAAAACCAACTTATTCTTGCTTAAGGGGAAAGGTGAGTTGGGGTGCTGCATAAAACCAGAGATTGAAATGAGCACAGATAAAGTTCCTTAAGCCAAATATGGAATAGACAAGAGCTACTCCTTGCTCAACGAAATGGACTCAACACCGCATATTAAACGCCTAAGAATGTACCTGACTAGTAAGTATCTTAAAACCTATGGATTGCTAAGTCTCCGAAAGAGAATCAAGCATGTATACAGGGGCATAAACGCAGCAGTGATAGGATTGGGGAGGTTTGGTGAGCAAATGAAGAACCTTTGAAGTCATATTGCATGGTACCCATTACACGGGTCTCAACTCTCCAGGTTTAAGGTATTCTTCCTTCAGCTAAAACATGCATGTGGAACCCAAGTATGATCAACCATGTGAACGGGAGACGTGTTCAAATATGTCTCAGTTTTCCTCCCCTGGTACTCGTGTGCAACATTCCAGATGCTTTACTAACACTCTCCCGACTCGGAGAGTCAGTCCCTTTAACCTCCTGTTTGGCCCAGTTTGCAATTTCTGTGGAAGATGAACAGGAATAGCGAGAACCAATGAGAGGCTAGCTGGAGGTGTCTGGACGGGCAAATTTAACTCTCATTTCCCACCAGGAAGAGGAATTAACAAAAGGCTCAGCGTGCCGTGCCGGAACCAGATTAAGGCCTGAAGCCATCCTGCGGTGTTGCGGCCAGCTCAAAAGAAAGCGAGTTGAAGAAAGGAGCTCAGGGGCACTGTAATTCACAAACCTGCAGAGTTATAAATGACAGCTATCGTCCAAAAATATACTGAAGTAAGGCTGCCAAGAGGACTTGAAAGCGGGGCAGAATTGCAGGAAACCGATTTCAGGAGGTAGACTGGAATGCACTGAAAGCATAGGAAAAGAGGCAGAACGTCCACAATGATGCACTTGGCCAAAAAGGGCGTATGCGTTTTTTCCTGAATATATTCAGGAAAAAACGCATACGCCCTTTTTGGCCAACCAAGCAAGCTTGCAAAGGAAATCTGCACTACAATGAAGTCTCACTTCCCCCCGGTCAAAAGGGCCATCTGAAAAAAGTGTAAAATCCAGAAAGGCAGGACAGGCCATGGAGAACTGGGAGCCTTGTTATGCTGAAGGGCGGGATGTAAATTGCCAACAACCACTCGGGAGAAGTGTATGGTGTTTCCTGAAACATCTAAAAAACAAAGCAACAGAGCCTAGGGCACTTCCACTTATGGTCCTATAGCTTAGGGAATTTAAAATCAAAAAGACAGAGCCACCCCAAAGTTTGGAACGGCTCTGTTTACAAGAACCTCGTTTACAGTACAAGTTCAACATCGCAGAAAGTGAAAAATGGATAAAGAAGTTGTGGTATTTATTTACAAAGCAATATCACTCAGCAATGAAATCTGTGTCATCAGGCCCTTAGCAGCACAATGAGTGGATTCAGGTATGATGATTCTAACTGAAATAAGTCACACAGAAAAAGAAACATCATAAGATATCAGTAATACACGGAATGTAAACTTGGCTACACAGGAACTGAATTACAGAACAGAACAGGGTCTCAAATTTAGAAAACCAACTTATGCTTGCTTAAGGGTAAAGGTGAGTTGGGGTGCTGCATAAAACCAGAGATTGAAATGAGCACAGATAAAGTTCCTTAAGTCAAATATGGAATAGACAAGAGCTACTCCTTGCTCAACGAAATGGACTCAACACCGCATATTAAACGCCTAAGAATGTACCTGACTAGTAAGTATCGTAAAACCTATGGATTGCTATGTCTCCAAAAGAGAATCAAGCATGTGTACAGGGGCATAAACGCAGCAGTGATAGGATTGGAGAGGTTCGGTGAGCAAATGAAGACCCTTTGAAGTCATATTGCATGGTACCCATTCCACGGGTTTCAACTACCCAGGTTTAAGGTATTCTTCCTTCAGCTAAAACATGCATGTGGAACCTAGAGTTTGATCAACCATTTGATCGGGAGACGTGTTCAAATATGTCTCAGTTTTCCTCCCCTGGTACTCGGGTGCAACATTCCAGACGCTTTACTAACACCCTCCCGACTTTGAGAGTCAGTCCCTTTAACCTCCTGTTTGGCCCAGTTTGCAATTTCTGCGGAAGATGAACAGGAATAGCGAGAACCAATGAGAGACTAGCTGGAGGTGTCTGAACGGGCAAATTTAACTCTCATTTCCCACCAGGAAGAGGAATTAACCAAAGGCTCAGCGTGCCGTGCCGGAACCAGATTAGGGCCTGAAGCCATCCTGCGGTGTTGCGGCCAGGTCACAAGAAAGCGAGTTGAAGAAAGGAGCTCAGGGGCACTGTAATTCACAAACCTGCAGAGTTATAAATGACAGCTATCGTCCAAAAATATACTGAAGTAAGGCTGCCAAGAGGACTTGAAAGTGGGGCAGAATTGCAGGAAACCGATTTCAGGAGGTAGACAGGAATTGCATTGAAAGCATAGGAAAAGAGGCAGAACGTCCAGAATGATGCACTTGGCCAAAAAGGGCGTATGCGTTTTTTCCTGAATATATTCAGGAAAAAACGCATACGCCCTTTATGGCCAACAAAGCAAACTTGCAAAGGAAATCTGCACTACAATGAAGTCTCACTTCTCCCCGGTCAAAAGGGCCATCTGAAAAATGTGTTAAATCCAGAAAGGCAGGACAGGCCATGGAGAACTGGGAGCCTTGTTATGCTGATGGGCGGGATGTAAATTGACAACAGACACTCAGGAGAAGTGTATGGTGTTTCCTGAAACATCTAAAAAACAAAGCAACAGAGCCTAGGGCACTTCCACTTATGGTCCTATAGCTTAGGGAAATTAAAATCAAAAAGACACAGCCACCCCAAAGTTTGGGACGCCTCCGTTTACAAGAACCTCGTTTACCGTACAAGTTCAATATCACAGAAAGTGAAAAATGGATAAAGAACTTGTGGTACTTACGTACAATGCAGTATCACTCAGCAATGAAATCTATGTCATCAGGCCCATAGCAGCATAATGAGTGGATTCAGGTACGATGATTCTAACTGAAATAAGTCACACAGAAAAAGAAACATCATAAGATATCAGTAATACACGGAATGTAAACTTGGCTACACAGGAACTGCATTCCAAAACAGAACAGGGTCTCAAATTTAGAAAACCAACTTATGCTTGCTTAAGGGTAAAGGTGAGTTGGGGTGCTGCATAAAACCAGAGATTGAAATGAGCACAGATAAAGTTCCTTAAGCCAAATATGGAATAGACAAGAGCTACTCCTTGCTCAACGAAATGGACTCAACACCGCATATTAAACGCCAAAGAATGTACCTGACTAGTAAGTATCTTAAAACCTATAGATTGCTATGTATCCGAAAGAGAATCAAGCATGTGTACAGGGGCATAAACGCAGCAGTGATAGGATTGGAGAGGTTCGGTGAGCAAATGAAGACCCTTTGAAGTCATATTGCATGGTACCCATTCCACGGGTTTCAACTACCAAGGTTTTAGGTATTCTTCCTTCAGCTAAAACATGCATGTGGAACCCAGAGTATGATCAACCATGTGATCGGGAGACGTGTTCAAATATGTCTCAGTTTTCCTCCCCTGGTACTCGGGTGCAACATTCCAGATGCTTTACTAACACTCTCCCCACTCGGAGAGTCAGCGCCTTTAACCTCCTGTTTGGCACAGTTTGCAATTTCTGCGGAAGATGAACAGGAATAGCGAGAACCAATGAGAGACTAGCTGGAGGTGTCTGGATGGGCAAATTTAACTCTCATTTCCCACCAGGAAGAGGAATTAACCAAAGGCTCAGCGTGCCGTGCCAAAACCAGATTAGGGCCTGAAGACATCCTGCGGTGTTGCGGCCAGCTCAAAAGAAAGCGAGTTGAAGAAAGGAGCTCAGGGGCACTGTAATTCACAAACCTGCAGAGTTATAAATGACAGCTATTGTCCAAAAATAGACTGAAGTAAGGCTGCCAAGAGGACTTGAAAGCGGGGCAGAATTGCAGGAAACCGATTTCAGGAGATAGACTGGAATTGCATTGAAAGCATAGGAAAAGAGGCAGAACGTCCACAATGATGCACTTGGCCAAAAAGGGCATATGCGTTTTTTCCTGAATATATTCAGGAAAAAACGCATACGCCCTTTTTGGCCAACCAAGCAAACTTGCAAAGGAAATCTGCACTACAATGAAGTCTCACTTCTCCCCGGTCAAAAGGGCCATCTGAAAAAAGTGTAAAATCCAGAAAGGCAGGACAGGCCATGGAGAACTGGGAGCCTTGTTATGCTGAAGGGCGGGATGTAAATTGACAACAGACACTCAGGAGAAGTGTATGGTGTTTCCTGAAACATCTAAAAAACAAAGCAACAGAGCCTAGGGCACTTCCACTTATGGTCCTATAGCTTAGGGAAATTAAAATCAAAAAGACACAGCCACCCCAAAGTTTGGGACACCTCCATTTACAAGAACCTCGTTTACAGTACAAGTTCAATATCACAGAAAGTGAAAAATGGATAAAGAACTTGTGGTACTTACGTACAATGCAGTATCACTCAGCAATGAAATCTATGTCACCAGGCCCGTAGCAGCATAATGAGTGGATTCAGGTATGATGATTCTAACTGAAATAAGTCACACAGAAAAAGAAACATCATAAGATATCAGTAATACACGGAATGTAAACTTGGCTACACAGGAACTGCATTCCAAAACAGAACAGGGTCTCAAATTTAGAAAACCAACTTAAGCTTGCTTAAGGGGAAAGGTGAGTTGGGGTGCTGCATAAAACCAGAGATTGAAATGAGCACAGATAAAGTTCCTTAAGCCAAATATGGAATAGACAAGAGCTACTCCTTGCTCAACGAAATGGACTCAACACCGCATATTAAACGCCTAAGAATGTACCTGACTAGTAAGTATCGTAAAACCTATGGATTGCTATGTCTCCAAAAGAGAATCAAGCGTGTGTACAGGGGCATAAACGCAGCAGTGATAGGATTGGAGAGGTTCGGTGAGCAAATGAAGACCCTTTGAAGTCATATTGCATGGTACCCATTACACGGGTCTCAACTCTCCAGTTTTAAGGTATTCTTCCTTCAGCTAAAACATGCATGTGGAACCCAAGTATGATCAACCATGTGAACGGGAGACGTGTTCAAATATGTCTCAGTTTTCCTCCCCTGGTACTCGGGTGCAACATTCCAGACGCTTTACTAACACTCTCCCCACTTGGAGAGTCAGTCCCTTTAACCTCCTGTTTGGCCCAGTTTGCAATTTCTGCAGAAGATGAACAGGAATAGCGAGAACCAATGAGAGGCTAGCTGGAGGTATCTGGACGGGCAAATTTAACTCTCATTTCCCACCAGGAAGAGGAATTAACCAAAGGCTCAGCGTGCCGTACCAGAACCAGATTAGGGCCTGAAGCCATCCTGCGGTGTTGCGGCCAGGTCACAAGAAAGCGAGTTGAAGAAAGGAGCTCAGGGGCACTGTAATTCACAAACCTGCAGAGTTATAAATGACAGCTATCGTCCAAAAATATACTGAAGTAAGGCTGCCAAGAGGACTTGAAAGCGGGGCAGAATTGCAGGAAACCGATTTCAGGAGGTAGACTGGAATTGCATTGAAAGCATAGGAAAAGAGGCAGAACGTCCACAATGATGCACTTGGCCAAAAAGGGCGTATGTGTTTTTTCCTGAATATATTCAGGAAAACACGCATACGCCCTTTTTGGCCAACCAAGCAAGCTTGCAAAGGAAATCTGCACTACAATGAAGTCTCACTTCCCCCCGGTCAAAAGGGCCATCTGAAAAAAGTGTAAAATCCAGAAAGGCAACAGGCCATGGAGAACTGGGGGCCTTGTTATGCTGATGGGCGGGATGTAAATTGCCAACAGACACTCGGGAGAAGTGTATGGTGTTTCCTGAAACATCTAAAGAACAAAGCAACAGAGCCTAGGGCACTTCCACTTATGGTCCTATAGCTTAGGGAAATTAAAATCAAAAAGACACAGCCACCTCAAAGTTTGGGACGCCTCTGTTTACAAGAACCTCGTTTACCGTACAAGTTCAATATCACAGAAAGTGAAAAATGGATAAAGAACTTGTGGTACTTACGTACAATGCAGTATCACTCAGCAATGAAATCTATGTCATCAGGCCCGTATCAGCATAATGAGTGGATTCAGGTACGATGATTCTAACTGAAATAAGTCACACAGAAAAAGAAACATCATAAGATATCAGTAATACACGGAATGTAAACTTGGCTACACAGGAACTGAATTCCAAAACAGAACAGGTTCTCAAATTTAGAAAACCAACTTATGCTTGCTTAAGGGGAAAGGTGAGTTGGGTTGCTGCATAAAACCAGAGATTGAAATGAGCACAGATAAAGTTCCTTAAGCCAAATATGGAATAGACAAGAGCTACTCCTTGCTCAACGAAATGGACTCAACACCGCATATTAAACGCCTAAGAATGTACCTGACTAGTAAGTATCTTAAAACCTATGGATTGCTATGTCTCTGAAAGAGAATCAAGCATGTGTACAGGGGCATAAACGCAGCAGTGATAGGATTGGAGAGGTTCGGTGAGCAAATGAAGACCCTTTGAAGTCATATTGCATGGTACCCTTTCCACGGGTTTCAACTACCCAGGTTTAAGGTATTCTTCCTTCAGCTAAAACATGCATGTGGAAACTAGAGTATGATCAACCATGTGATTGGGAGACGTGTTCAAATATGTCTCAGTTTTCGTACCCTGGTACTCGGGTGCAACATTCCAGACGCTTTACTAACACTCTCCCCACTTGGAGAGTCAGCGCCTTTAACCTCCTGTTTGGCCCAGTTTGCAGTTTCTGCGGAAGATGAACAGGAATAGCGAGAACCAATGAGAGACTAGCTGGAGGTGTCTGGACGGGCAAATTTAACTCTCATTTCCCACCAGAAAGAGGAAATAACCAAAGGCTCAGCGTGCCGTGCCGGAACCAGATTAGGGCCTGAAGCCATCCTGCGGTGTTGCGGCCAGCTCAAAAGAAAGCGAGTTGAAGAAAGGAGCTCAGGGGCACTGTAATTCACAAACCTGCAGAGTTATAAATGACAGCTATCGTCCAAAAATATACTGAAGTAAGGCTGCCAAGAGGACTTGAAAGCGGGGCAGAATTGCAGGAAACCGATTTCAGGAGGTAGACTGGAATGCACTGAAAGCATAGGAAAAGAGGCAGAACGTCCACAATGATGCACTTGGCCAAAAAGGGCGTATGCGTTTTTTCCTGAATATATTCAGGAAAAAACGCATACGCCCTTTTTGGCCAACCAAGCAAGCTTGCAAAGGAAATCTGCACTACAATGAAGTCTCACTTCCCCCCGGTCAAAAGGGCCATCTGAAAAAAGTGTAAAATCCAGAAAGGCAGGACAGGCCATGGAGAACTGGGAGCCTTGTTATGCTGAAGGGCGGGATGTAAATTGCCAACAACCACTCGGGAGAAGTGTATGGTGTTTCCTGAAACATCTAAAAAACAAAGCAACAGAGCCTAGGGCACTTCCACTTATGGTCCTATAGCTTAGGGAAATTAAAATCAAAAAGACAGAGCCACCACAAAGTTTGGAACGGCTCTGTTTACAAGAACCTCGTTTACAGTTCAAGTTCAACATCGCAGAAAGTGAAAAATGGATAAAGAAGTTTTGGTATTTACTTACAAAGCAATATCACTCAGCAATGAAATCTGTGTCATCAGGCCCTTAGCAGCACAATGAGTGGATTCAGGTATGATGATTCTAACTGAAATAAGTCACACAGAAAAAGAAACATCATAAGATATCACTAATACACGGAATGTAAACTTGGCTACACATGAACTGCATTCCAAAACAGAACAGGGTCTCAAATTTAGAAAACCAACTTAAGCTTGCTTAAGGGGAAAGGTGAGTTGGGGTGCTGCATAAAACCAGAGATTGAAATGAGCACAGATAAAGTTCCTTAAGCCAAATATGGAATAGACAAGAGCTACACCTTGCTCAACGAAATGGACTCAAAACCCCATATTAAACGCCTAAGTATGTAACTGACTAGTAAGTATCTTAAAACCTATGGATTGCTATGTCTCCAAAAGAGAATCAAGCGTGTGTACAGGGGCATAAACGCAGCAGTGATAGGATTGGAGAGGTTCGGTGAGCAAATGAAGACCCTTTGAAGTCATATTGCATGGTACCCATTACACGGGTCTAAACTCTCCAGTTTTAAGGTATTCTTCCTTCAGCTAAAACATGCATGTGGAACCCAGAGTATGATCAACCATGTGAACGGGAGACGTGTTCAAATATGTCTCAGTTTTCCTCCCCTGGTACTCGGGTGCAACATTCCAGACGCTTTACTAACACTCTCCCCACTTGGAGAGTCAGTCCCTTTAACCTCCTGTTTGGCCCAGTTTGCAATTTCTGCAGAAGATGAACAGGAATAGCGAGAACCAATGAGAGGCTAGCTGGAGGTGTCTGGACGGGCAAATTTAACTCTCATTTCCCACCAGGAAGAGGAATTAACCAAAGGCTCAGCATGCCATGCCGGAAACAGATTAGGGCCTGAAGCCATCCTGCGGTGTTGCGGCCAGGTCACAAGAAAGCGAGTTGAAGAAAGGAGCTCAGGGGCACTGTAATTCACAAACCTGCAGAGTTATAAATGACAGCTATCGTCCAAAAATATACTGAAGTAAGGCTGCCAAGAGGACTTGAAAGCGGGGCAGAATTGCAGGAAACCGATTTCAGGAGGTAGACTGGAATTGCATTGAAAGCATAGGAAAAGAGGCAGAACGTCCACAATGATGCACTTGGCCAAAAAGGGCGTATGCGTTTTTTCCTGAATATATTCAGGAAAAAACGCATACGCCCTTTTTGACCAACCTAGCAAACTTCCAAAGGAATCTGCACTACAATGAAGTCTCACTTCTCCCCGTCAAAAGGGCCATCTGAAAAAAGTGTAAAATCCAGAAAGGCAGGACAGGCCATGGAGAACTGGGAGCCTTCTTATGCTGATGGGCGGGATGTAAATTGCCAACAGACACTCGGGAGAAGTGTATGGTGTTTCCTGAAACATCTAAAAAACAAAGCAACAGAACCTAGGGCACTTCCACTTATGGTCCTATAGCTTAGGGAAATTAAAATCAAAAAGACACAGCCACCCCAAAGTTTGGAACGGCTCTGTTTACAAGAACCTCGTTTACAGTACAAGTTCAACATCGCAGAAAGTGAAAAATGGATAAAGAAGTTGTGGTATTTACTTACAAAGCAATATCACACAGCAATGAAATCTGTGTCATCAGGCCCTTAGAAGCACAATGAGTGGATTCAGGTATGATGATTCTAACTGAAATAAGTCACACAGAAAAAGAAACATCATAAGATATCATTAATACACGGAATATAAACTTGGTTACACAGGAACTGAATTACAGAACAGAACAGGGTCTCAAATTTAGAAAACCAACTTATTCTTGCTTAAGGGGAAAGGTGAGTTGGGGTGCTGCATAAAACCAGAGATTGAAATGAGCACAGATAAAGTTCCTTAAGCCAAATATGGAATAGACAAGAGCTACTCCTTGCTCAACGAAATGGACTCAACACCGCATATTAAACGCCTAAGAATGTACCTGACTAGTAAGTATCTTAAAACCTATGGATTGCTAAGTCTCCGAAAGAGAATCAAGCATGTATACAGGGGCATAAACGCAGCAGTGATAGGATTGGGGAGGTTTGGTGAGCAAATGAAGAACCTTTGAAGTCATATTGCATGGTACCCATTACACGGGTCTCAACTCTCCAGGTTTAAGGTATTCTTCCTTCAGCTAAAACATGCATGTGGAACCCAAGTATGATCAACCATGTGAACGGGAGACGTGTTCAAATATGTCTCAGTTTTCCTCCCCTGGTACTCGTGTGCAACATTCCAGACGCTTTACTAACACTCTCCCGACTCGGAGAGTCAGTCCCTTTAACCTCCTGTTTGGCCCAGTTTGCAATTTCTGTGGAAGATGAACAGGAATAGCGAGAACCAATGAGAGGCTAGCTGGAGGTGTCTGGACGGGCAAATTTAACTCTCATTTCCCACCAGGAAGAGGAATTAACAAAAGGCTCAGCGTGCCGTGCCGGAACCAGATTAGGGCCTGAAGCCATCCTGCGGTGTTGCGGCCAGCTCAAAAGAAAGCGAGTTGAAGAAAGGAGCTCAGGGGCACTGTAATTCACAAACCTGCAGAGTTATAAATGACAGCTATCGTCCAAAAATATACTGAAGTAAGGCTGCCAAGAGGACTTGAAAGCGGGGCAGAATTGCAGGAAACCGATTTCAGGAGGTAGACTGGAATGCACTGAAAGCATAGGAAAAGAGGCAGAACGTCCACAATGATGCACTTGGCCAAAAAGGGCGTATGCGTTTTTTCCTGAATATATTCAGGAAAAAACGCATACGCCCTTTTTGGCCAACCAAGCAAGCTTGCAAAGGAAATCTGCACTACAATGAAGTCTCACTTCCCCCCGGTCAAAAGGGCCATCTGAAAAAAGTGTAAAATCCAGAAAGGCAGGACAGGCCATGGAGAACTGGGAGCCTTGTTATGCTGAAGGGCGGGATGTAAATTGCCAACAACCACTCGGGAGAAGTGTATGGTGTTTCCTGAAACATCTAAAAAACAAAGCAACAGAGCCTAGGGCACTTCCACTTATGGTCCTATAGCTTAGGGAAATTAAAATCAAAAAGACAGAGCCACCACAAAGTTTGGAACGGCTCTGTTTACAAGAACCTCGTTTACAGTTCAAGTTCAACATCGCAGAAAGTGAAAAATGGATAAAGAAGTTTTGGTATTTACTTACAAAGCAATATCACTCAGCAATGAAATCTGTGTCATCAGGCCCTTAGCAGCACAATGAGTGGATTCAGGTATGATGATTCTAACTGAAATAAGTCACACAGAAAAAGAAACATCATAAGATATCACTAATACACGGAATGTAAACTTGGCTACACATGAACTGCATTCCAAAACAGAACAGGGTCTCAAATTTAGAAAACCAACTTAAGCTTGCTTAAGGGGAAAGGTGAGTTGGGGTGCTGCATAAAACCAGAGATTGAAATGAGCACAGATAAAGTTCCTTAAGCCAAATATGGAATAGACAAGAGCTACACCTTGCTCAACGAAATGGACTCAAAACCCCATATTAAACGCCTAAGTATGTAACTGACTAGTAAGTATCTTAAAACCTATGGATTGCTATGTCTCCAAAAGAGAATCAAGCGTGTGTACAGGGGCATAAACGCAGCAGTGATAGGATTGGAGAGGTTCGGTGAGCAAATGAAGACCCTTTGAAGTCATATTGCATGGTACCCATTACACGGGTCTAAACTCTCCAGTTTTAAGGTATTCTTCCTTCAGCTAAAACATGCATGTGGAACCCAGAGTATGATCAACCATGTGAACGGGAGACGTGTTCAAATATGTCTCAGTTTTCCTCCCCTGGTACTCGGGTGCAACATTCCAGACGCTTTACTAACACTCTCCCCACTTGGAGAGTCAGTCCCTTTAACCTCCTGTTTGGCCCAGTTTGCAATTTCTGCAGAAGATGAACAGGAATAGCGAGAACCAATGAGAGGCTAGCTGGAGGTGTCTGGACGGGCAAATTTAACTCTCATTTCCCACCAGGAAGAGGAATTAACCAAAGGCTCAGCATGCCATGCCGGAAACAGATTAGGGCCTGAAGCCATCCTGCGGTGTTGCGGCCAGGTCACAAGAAAGCGAGTTGAAGAAAGGAGCTCAGGGGCACTGTAATTCACAAACCTGCAGAGTTATAAATGACAGCTATCGTCCAAAAATATACTGAAGTAAGGCTGCCAAGAGGACTTGAAAGCGGGGCAGAATTGCAGGAAACCGATTTCAGGAGGTAGACTGGAATTGCATTGAAAGCATAGGAAAAGAGGCAGAACGTCCACAATGATGCACTTGGCCAAAAAGGGCGTATGCGTTTTTTCCTGAATATATTCAGGAAAAAACGCATACGCCCTTTTTGACCAACCTAGCAAACTTCCAAAGGAATCTGCACTACAATGAAGTCTCACTTCTCCCCGTCAAAAGGGCCATCTGAAAAAAGTGTAAAATCCAGAAAGGCAGGACAGGCCATGGAGAACTGGGAGCCTTCTTATGCTGATGGGCGGGATGTAAATTGCCAACAGACACTCGGGAGAAGTGTATGGTGTTTCCTGAAACATCTAAAAAACAAAGCAACAGAACCTAGGGCACTTCCACTTATGGTCCTATAGCTTAGGGAAATTAAAATCAAAAAGACACAGCCACCCCAAAGTTTGGAACGGCTCTGTTTACAAGAACCTCGTTTACAGTACAAGTTCAACATCGCAGAAAGTGAAAAATGGATAAAGAAGTTGTGGTATTTACTTACAAAGCAATATCACACAGCAATGAAATCTGTGTCATCAGGCCCTTAGAAGCACAATGAGTGGATTCAGGTATGATGATTCTAACTGAAATAAGTCACACAGAAAAAGAAACATCATAAGATATCATTAATACACGGAATATAAACTTGGTTACACAGGAACTGAATTACAGAACAGAACAGGGTCTCAAATTTAGAAAACCAACTTATTCTTGCTTAAGGGGAAAGGTGAGTTGGGGTGCTGCATAAAACCAGAGATTGAAATGAGCACAGATAAAGTTCCTTAAGCCAAATATGGAATAGACAAGAGCTACTCCTTGCTCAACGAAATGGACTCAACACCGCATATTAAACGCCTAAGAATGTACCTGACTAGTAAGTATCTTAAAACCTATGGATTGCTAAGTCTCCGAAAGAGAATCAAGCATGTATACAGGGGCATAAACGCAGCAGTGATAGGATTGGGGAGGTTTGGTGAGCAAATGAAGAACCTTTGAAGTCATATTGCATGGTACCCATTACACGGGTCTCAACTCTCCAGGTTTAAGGTATTCTTCCTTCAGCTAAAACATGCATGTGGAACCCAAGTATGATCAACCATGTGAACGGGAGACGTGTTCAAATATGTCTCAGTTTTCCTCCCCTGGTACTCGTGTGCAACATTCCAGACGCTTTACTAACACTCTCCCGACTCGGAGAGTCAGTCCCTTTAACCTCCTGTTTGGCCCAGTTTGCAATTTCTGTGGAAGATGAACAGGAATAGCGAGAACCAATGAGAGGCTAGCTGGAGGTGTCTGGACGGGCAAATTTAACTCTCATTTCCCACCAGGAAGAGGAATTAACAAAAGGCTCAGCGTGCCGTGCCGGAACCAGATTAAGGCCTGAAGCCATCCTGCGGTGTTGCGGCCAGCTCAAAAGAAAGCGAGTTGAAGAAAGGAGCTCAGGGGCACTGTAATTCACAAACCTGCAGAGTTATAAATGACAGCTATCGTCCAAAAATATACTGAAGTAAGGCTGCCAAGAGGACTTGAAAGCGGGGCAGAATTGCAGGAAACCGATTTCAGGAGGTAGACTGGAATGCACTGAAAGCATAGGAAAAGAGGCAGAACGTCCACAATGATGCACTTGGCCAAAAAGGGCGTATGCGTTTTTTCCTGAATATATTCAGGAAAAAACGCATACGCCCTTTTTGGCCAACCAAGCAAGCTTGCAAAGGAAATCTGCACTACAATGAAGTCTCACTTCCCCCCGGTCAAAAGGGCCATCTGAAAAAAGTGTAAAATCCAGAAAGGCAGGACAGGCCATGGAGAACTGGGAGCCTTGTTATGCTGAAGGGCGGGATGTAAATTGCCAACAACCACTCGGGAGAAGTGTATGGTGTTTCCTGAAACATCTAAAAAACAAAGCAACAGAGCCTAGGGCACTGCCACTTATGGTCCTATAGCTTAGGGAATTTAAAATCAAAAAGACAGAGCCACCCCAAAGTTTGGAACGGCTCTGTTTACAAGAACCTCGTTTACAGTACAAGTTCAACATCGCAGAAAGTGAAAAATGGATAAAGAAGTTGTGGTATTTATTTACAAAGCAATATCACTCAGCAATGAAATCTGTGTCATCAGGCCCTTAGCAGCACAATGAGTGGATTCAGGTATGATGATTCTAACTGAAATAAGTCACACAGAAAAAGAAACATCATAAGATATCAGTAATACACGGAATGTAAACTTGGCTACACAGGAACTGAATTACAGAACAGAACAGGGTCTCAAATTTAGAAAACCAACTTATGCTTGCTTAAGGGTAAAGGTGAGTTGGGGTGCTGCATAAAACCAGAGATTGAAATGAGCACAGATAAAGTTCCTTAAGTCAAATATGGAATAGACAAGAGCTACTCCTTGCTCAACGAAATGGACTCAACACCGCATATTAAACGCCTAAGAATGTACCTGACTAGTAAGTATCGTAAAACCTATGGATTGCTATGTCTCCAAAAGAGAATCAAGCATGTGTACAGGGGCATAAACGCAGCAGTGATAGGATTGGAGAGGTTCGGTGAGCAAATGAAGACCCTTTGAAGTCATATTGCATGGTACCCATTCCACGGGTTTCAACTACCCAGGTTTAAGGTATTCTTCCTTCAGCTAAAACATGCATGTGGAACCTAGAGTTTGATCAACCATTTGATCGGGAGACGTGTTCAAATATGTCTCAGTTTTCCTCCCCTGGTACTCGGGTGCAACATTCCAGACGCTTTACTAACACCCTCCCGACTTTGAGAGTCAGTCCCTTTAACCTCCTGTTTGGCCCAGTTTGCAATTTCTGCGGAAGATGAACAGGAATAGCGAGAACCAATGAGAGACTAGCTGGAGGTGTCTGAACGGGCAAATTTAACTCTCATTTCCCACCAGGAAGAGGAATTAACCAAAGGCTCAGCGTGCCGTGCCGGAACCAGATTAGGGCCTGAAGCCATCCTGCGGTGTTGCGGCCAGGTCACAAGAAAGCGAGTTGAAGAAAGGAGCTCAGGGGCACTGTAATTCACAAACCTGCAGAGTTATAAATGACAGCTATCATCCAAAAATATACTGAAGTAAGGCTGCCAAGAGGACTTGAAAGTGGGGCAGAATTGCAGGAAACCGATTTCAGGAGGTAGACAGGAATTGCATTGAAAGCATAGGAAAAGAGGCAGAACGTCCACAATGATGCACTTGGCCAAAAAGGGCGTATGCGTTTTTTCCTGAATATATTCAGGAAAAAACGCATACGCCCTTTATGGCCAACAAAGCAAACTTGCAAAGGAAATCTGCACTACAATGAAGTCTCACTTCTCCCCGGTCAAAAGGGCCATCTGAAAAATGTGTTAAATCCAGAAAGGCAGGACAGGCCATGGAGAACTGGGAGCCTTGTTATGCTGATGGGCGGGATGTAAATTGCCAACAGACACTCAGGAGAAGTGTATGGTGTTTCCTGAAACATCTAAAAAACAAAGCAACAGAGCCTAGGGCACTTCCACTTATGGTCCTATAGCTTAGGGAAATTAAAATCAAAAAGACACAGCCACCCCAAAGTTTGGGACGCCTCCGTTTACAAGAACCTCGTTTACCGTACAAGTTCAATATCACAGAAAGTGAAAAATGGATAAAGAACTTGTGGTACTTACGTACAATGCAGTATCACTCAGCAATGAAATCTATGTCATCAGGCCCGTAGCAGCATAATGAGTGGATTCAGGTACGATGATTCTAACTGAAATAAGTCACACAGAAAAAGAAACATCATAAGATATCAGTAATACACGGAATGTAAACTTGGCTACACAGGAACTGCATTCCAAAACAGAACAGGGTCTCAAATTTAGAAAACCAACTTATGCTTGCTTAAGGGTAAAGGTGAGTTGGGGTGCTGCATAAAACCAGAGATTGAAATGAGCACAGATAAAGTTCCTTAAGCCAAATATGGAATAGACAAGAGCTACTCCTTGCTCAACGAAATGGACTCAACACCGCATATTAAACGCCAAAGAATGTACCTGACTAGTAAGTATCTTAAAACCTATAGATTGCTATGTATCCGAAAGAGAATCAAGCATGTGTACAGGGGCATAAACGCAGCAGTGATAGGATTGGAGAGGTTTGGTGAGCAAATGAAGACCCTTTGAAGTCATATTGCATGGTACCCATTCCACGGGTTTCAACTACCAAGGTTTTAGGTATTCTTCCTTCATCTAAAACATGCATGTGGAACCCAGAGTATGATCAACCATGTGATCGGGAGACGTGTTCAAATATGTCTCAGTTTTCCTCCCCTGGTACTCGGGTGCAACATTCCAGATGCTTTACTAACACTCTCCCCACTCGGAGAGTCAGCGCCTTTAACCTCCTGTTTGGCACAGTTTGCAATTTCTGCGGAAGATGAACAGGAATAGCGAGAACCAATGAGAGACTAGCTGGAGGTGTCTGGATGGGCAAATTTAACTCTCATTTCCCACCAGGAAGAGGAATTAACCAAAGGCTCAGCGTGCCGTGCCAAAACCAGATTAGGGCCTGAAGACATCCTGCGGTGTTGCGGCCATCTCAAAAGAAAGCGAGTTGAAGAAAGGAGCTCAGGGGCACTGTAATTCACAAACCTGCAGAGTTATAAATGACAGCTATTGTCCAAAAATAGACTGAAGTAAGGCTGCCAAGAGGACTTGAAAGCGGGGCAGAATTGCAGGAAACCGATTTCAGGAGATAGACTGGAATTGCATTGAAAGCATAGGAAAAGAGGCAGAACGTCCACAATGATGCACTTGGCCAAAAAGGGCGTATGCGTTTTTTCCTGAATATATTCAGGAAAAAACGCATACGCCCTTTTTGGCCAACCAAGCAAACTTGCAAAGGAAATCTGCACTACAATGAAGTCTCACTTCTCCCCGGTCAAAAGGGCCATCTGAAAAAAGTGTAAAATCCAGAAAGGCAGGACAGGCCATGGAGAACTGGGAGCCTTGTTATGCTGAAGGGCGGGATGTAAATTGACAACAGACACTCAGGAGAAGTGTATGGTGTTTCCTGAAACATCTAAAAAACAAAGCAACAGAGCCTAGGGCACTTCCACTTATGGTCCTATAGCTTAGGGAAATTAAAATCAAAAAGACACAGCCACCCCAAAGTTTGGGACACCTCCATTTACAAGAACCTCGTTTACAGTACAAGTTCAATATCACAGAAAGTGAAAAATGGATAAAGAACTTGTGGTACTTACGTACAATGCAGTATCACTCAGCAATGAAATCTATGTCATCAGGCCCGTAGCAGCATAATGAGTGGATTCAGGTATGATGATTCTAACTGAAATAAGTCACACAGAAAAAGAAACATCATAAGATATCAGTAATACACGGAATGTAAACTTGGCTACACAGGAACTGCATTCCAAAACAGAACAGGGTCTCAAATTTAGAAAACCAACTTAAGCTTGCTTAAGGGTAAAGGTGAGTTGGGGTGCTGCATAAAACCAGAGATTGAAATGAGCACAGATAAAGTTCCTTAAGCCAAATATGGAATAGACAAGAGCTACTCCTTGCTCAACGAAATGGACTCAACACCGCATATTAAACGCCTAAGAATGTACCTGACTAGTAAGTATCGTAAAACCTATGGATTTCTATGTCTCCAAAAGAGAATCAAGCGTGTGTACAGGGGCATAAACGCAGCAGTGATAGGATTGGAGAGGTTCGGTGAGCAAATGAAGACCCTTTGAAGTCATATTGCATGGTACCCATTACACGGGTCTCAACTCTCCAGTTTTAAGGTATTCTTCCTTCAGCTAAAACATGCATGTGGAACCCAAGTATGATCAACCATGTGAACGGGAGACGTGTTCAAATATGTCTCAGTTTTCCTCCCCTGGTACTCGGGTGCAACATTCCAGACGCTTTACTAACACTCTCCCCACTTGGAGAGTCAGTCCCTTTAACCTCCTGTTTGGCCCAGTTTGCAATTTCTGCGGAAGATGAACAGGAATAGCGAGAACCAATGAGAGGCTAGCTGGAGGTATCTGGACGGGCAAATTTAACTCTCATTTCCCACCAGGAAGAGGAATTAACCAAAGGCTCAGCGTGCCGTACCAGAACCAGATTAGGGCCTGAAGCCATCCTGCGGTGTTGCGGCCAGGTCACAAGAAAGCGAGTTGAAGAAAGGAGCTCAGGGGCACTGTAATTCACAAACCTGCAGAGTTATAAATGACAGCTATCGTCCAAAAATAGACTGAAGTAAGGCTGCCAAGAGGACTTGAAAGCGGGGCAGAATTGCAGGAAACCGATTTCAGGAGGTAGACTGGAATTGCATTGAAAGCATAGGAAAAGAGGCAGAACGTCCACAATGATGCACTTGGCCAAAAAGGGCGTATGTGTTTTTTCCTGAATATATTCAGGAAAACACGCATACGCCCTTTTTGGCCAACCAAGCAAGCTTGCAAAGGAAATCTGCACTACAATGAAGTCTCACTTCCCCCCGGTCAAAAGGGCCATCTGAAAAAAGTGTAAAATCCAGAAAGGCAACAGGCCATGGAGAACTGGGGGCCTTGTTATGCTGATGGGCGGGATGTAAATTGCCAACAGACACTCGGGAGAAGTGTATGGTGTTTCCTGAAACATCTGAAGAACAAAGCAACAGAGCCTAGGGCACTTCCACTTATGGTCCTATAGCTTAGGGAAATTAAAATCAAAAAGACACAGCCACCTCAAAGTTTGGGACGCCTCTGTTTACAAGAACCTCGTTTACCGTACAAGTTCAATATCACAGAAAGTGAAAAATGGATAAAGAACTTGTGGTACTTACGTACAATGCAGTATCACTCAGCAATGAAATCTATGTCATCAGGCCCGTATCAGCATAATGAGTGGATTCAGGTACGATGATTCTAACTGAAATAAGTCACACAGAAAAAGAAACATCATAAGATATCACTAATAAACGGAATGTAAACTTGGCTACACAGGAACTGAATTCCAAAACAGAACAGGTTCTCAAATTTAGAAAACCAACTTATGCTTGCTTAAGGGGAAAGGTGAGTTGGGTTGCTGCATAAAACCAGAGATTGAAATGAGCACAGATAAAGTTCCTTAAGCCAAATATGGAATAGACAAGAGCTACTCCTTGCTCAACGAAATGGACTCAACACCGCATATTAAACGCCTAAGAATGTACCTGACTAGTAAGTATCTTAAAACCTATGGATTGCTATGTCTCTGAAAGAGAATCAAGCATGTGTACAGGGGCATAAACGCAGCAGTGATAGGATTGGAGAGGTTCGGTGAGCAAATGAAGACCCTTTGAAGTCATATTGCATGGTACCCTTTCCACGGGTTTCAACTACCCAGGTTTAAGGTATTCTTCCTTCAGCTAAAACATGCATGTGGAAACTAGAGTATGATCAACCATGTGATTGGGAGACGTGTTCAAATATGTCTCAGTTTTCGTACCCTGGTACTCGGGTGCAACATTCCAGACGCTTTACTAACACTCTCCCGACTTGGAGAGTCAGCGCCTTTAACCTCCTGTTTGGCCCAGTTTGCAGTTTCTGCGGAAGATGAACAGGAATAGCGAGAACCAATGAGAGACTAGCTGGAGGTGTCTGGACAGGCAAATTTAACTCTCATTTCCCACCAGAAAGAGGAAATAACCAAAGGCTCAGCGTGCCGTGCCGGAACCAGATTAGGGCCTGAAGCCATCCTGCGGTGTTGCGGCCAGCTCAAAAGAAAGCGAATTGAAGAAAGGAGCTCAGGCGCACTGTAATTCACAAACCTGCAGAGTTATAAATGACAGCTATCGTCCAAAAATATACTGAAGTAAGGCTGCCAAGAGGACTTGAAAGCAGGGCAGAATTGCAGGAAACCGATTTCAGTAGGTAGACTGGAATTGCATTGAAAGCATAGGAAAAGAGGCAGAACGTCCACAATGATGCACTTGGCCAAAAAGGGCGTATGCGTTTTTTCCTGAATATATTCAGGAAAATACGCATACGCCCTTTTTGGCCAACCAAGCAAGCTTGCAAAGGAAATCTGCACTACAATGAAGTCTCACTTCCCCCCGGTCAAAAGGGCCATCTGAAAAAAGTGTAAAATCCAGAAAGGCAGGACAGGTCATGGAGAACTGGGAGCCTTGTTATGCTGATGGGCGGGATGTAAATTGCCAACAGACACTTGGGAGAAGTGTATGGTGTTTCCTGAAACATCTAAAAAACAAAGCAACAGAGCCTAGGGCACTGCCACTTATGGTCCTATAGCTTAGGGAAATTAAAATCAAAAAGACACAGCCACCCCAAAGATTGGAACGGCTCTGTTTACAAGAACCTCCTTTACAGTACAAGTTCAACATCGCAGAAAGTGAAAAATGGATAAAGAAGTTGTGGTATTTACTTACAAAGCAATATCACTCAGCAATGAAATCTGTGTCATCAGGCCCTTAGCAGCACAATGAGTGGATTCAGGTATGATGATTCTAACTGAAATAAGTCACACAGAAAAAGAAACATGATAAGATATCTGTAATACACGGAATGTAAACTTGGCTACACAGGAACTGAATTACAGAACAGAACAGGGTCTCAAATTTAGAAAACCAACTTATGCTTGCTTAAGGTTAAAGATGAGTTGGGGTGCTGCATAAAACCAGAGATTGAAATGAGCACAGATAAAGTTCCTTAAGTCAAATATGGAATAGACAAGAGCTACTCCTTGCTCAACGAAATGGACTCAACACCGCATATTAAACGCCTAAGAATGTACCTGACTAGTAAGTATCTTAAAACCTATGGATTGCTATGTCTCCGAAAGAGAATCAAGCATGTGTACAGGGGCATAAACGCAGCAGTGATAGGATTGGAGAGGTTCGGTGAGCAAATGAAGACCCTTTGAAGTCATATTGCATGGTACCCTTTCCACGGGTTTCAACTACCCAGGTTTAAGGTATTCTTCCTTCAGCTAAAACATGCATGTGGAAACTAGAGTATGATCAACCATGTGATTGGGAGACGTGTTCAAATATGTCTCAGTTTTCCTCCCCTGGTACTCGGGTGCAACATTCCAGACGCTTTACTAACACTCTCCCGACTTGGAGAGTCAGCGCCTTTAACCTCCTGTTTGGCCCAGTTTGCAGTTTCTGCGGAAGATGAACAGGAATAGCGAGAACCAATGAGAGGCTAGCTGGAGGTGTCTGGACGGGCAAATTTAACTCTCATTTCCCACCAGGAAGAGGAATTAACCAAAGGATCAGCATGCCGTGCCGGAACCAGATTAGGGCCTGAAGCCATCCTGCGGTGTTGCGGCCAGGTCACAAGAAAGCGAGTTGAAGAAAGGAGCTCAGGGGCACTGTAATTCACAAACCTGCAGAGTTATAAATGACATCTATCGTCCAAAAATAGACTGAAGTAAGGCTGCCAAGAGGACTTGAAAGCGGGGCAGAATTGCAGGAAACCGATTTCAGGAGGTAGACTGGAATTGCATTGAAAGCATAGGAAAAGAGGCAGAACGTCCACAATGATGCACTTGGCCAAAAAGGGCGTATGCGTTTTTTCCTGAATATATTCAGGAAAAAACGCATACGCCCTTTTTGGCCAACCAAGCAAGCTTGCAAAGGAAATCTGCACTACAATGAAGTCTCACTTCCCCCCGGTCAAAAGGGCCATCTGAAAAAAGTATAAAATCCAGAAAGGCAGGACAGGCCATGGAGAACTGGGAGCCTTGTTATGCTGATGGGCGGGATGTAAATTGCCAACAGACACTTGGGAGAAGTGTATGGTGTTTCCTGAAACATCTAAAAAACAAAGCAACAGAGCCTAGGGCACTACCACTTATGGGCCTATAGCTTAGGGAAATTAAAATCAAAAAGACACAGCCACCCCAAAGTTTGGGACGCTTCTGTTTACAAGAACCTCGTTTACAGTACAAGTTCAACATTGCAGAAATTGAAAAATGGATAAAGAAGTTGTGGTATTTACTTACAAAGCAATATCACTCAGCAATGAAATCTATGTCATCAGGCCCTTAGCAGCACAATGAGTGGATTCAGGTATGATGATTCTAACTGAAATAAGTCACACAGAAAAAGAAACATCATAAGATATCAGTAATACACGGAATGTAAACTTGGCTACACAGGAACTGAATTACAGAACAGAACAGGGTCTCAAATTTAGAAAACCAACTTATGCTTGCTTAAGGGTAAAGGTGAGTCGGGGTGCTGCATAAAACCAGAGATTGAAATGAGCACAGATAAAGTTCCTTAAGCCAAATATGGAATAGACAAGAGCTACTCCTTGCTCAACTAAATGGACTCAACACCGCATATTAAACGCCTAAGAATGTACCTGACTAGTAAGTATCTTAAAACCTATGGATTGCTATGTCTCCGAAAGAGAATCAAGCATGTGTACAGGGGCATAAATGCAGCTGTGATACGATTGGAGAGGTTCGGTGAGCAAATGAAGACCCTTTGACGTCATATTGCATGGTACCCATTCCACGGGTCTTAACTCTCCAGGTTTAAGGTATTCTTCCTTCAGCTAAAACATGCATGTGGAACCCAAGTATGATCAACCATGTGAACGGGAGACGTGTTCAAATATGTCTCAGTTTTCCTCCCCTGGTACTCGGGTGCAACATTCCAGACGCTTTACTAACACTCTCCCGACTTGGAGAGTCAGTCCCTTTAACCTCCTGTTTGGCCCAGTTTGCAATTTCTGTGGAAGATGAACAGGAATAGCGAGAACCAATGAGAGGCTAGCTGGAGGTGTCTGGACGGGCAAATTTAACTCTCATTTCCCACCAGGAAGAGGAATTAACAAAAGGCTCAGCGTGCCGTGCCGGAACCAGATTAAGGCCTGAAGCCATCCTGCGGTGTTGCGGCCAGCTCAAAAGAAAGCGAGTTGAAGAAAGGAGCTCAGGGTCACTGTAATTCACAAACCTGCAGAGTTATAAATGACAGCTATCGTCCAAAAATAGACTGAAGTAAGGCTGCCAAGAGGACTTGAAAGCGGGGCAGAATTGCAGGAAACCGATTTCAGGAGGTAGACTGGAATGCACTGAAAGCATAGGAAAAGAGGCAGAACGTCCACAATGATGCACTTGGCCAAAAAGGGCGTATGCGTTTTTTCCTGAATATATTCAGGAAAAAACGCATACGCCCTTTTTGGCCAACCAAGCAAGCTTGCAAAGGAAATCTGCACTACAATGAAGTCTCACTTCCCCCCGGTCAAAAGGGCCATCTGAAAAAAGTGTAAAATCCAGAAAGGCAGGACAGGCCATGGAGAACTGGGAGCCTTGTTATGCTGAAGGGCGGGATGTAAATTGCCAACAACCACTCGGGAGAAGTGTATGGTGTTTCCTGAAACATCTAAAAAACAAAGCAACAGAGCCTAGGGCACTTCCACTTATGGTCCTATAGCTTAGGGAATTTAAAATCAAAAAGACAGAGCCACCCCAAAGTTTGGAACGGCTCTGTTTACAAGAACCTCGTTTACAGTACAAGTTCAACATCGCAGAAAGTGAAAAATGGATAAAGAAGTTGTGGTATTTATTTACAAAGCAATATCACTCAGCAATGAAATCTGTGTCATCAGGCCCTTAGCAGCACAATGAGTGGATTCAGGTATGATGATTCTAACTGAAATAAGTCACACAGAAAAAGAAACATCATAAGATATCAGTAATACACGGAATGTAAACTTGGCTACACAGGAACTGAATTACAGAACAGAACAGGGTCTCAAATTTAGAAAACCAACTTATGCTTGCTTAAGGGTAAAGGTGAGTTGGGGTGCTGCATAAAACCAGAGATTGAAATGAGCACAGATAAAGTTCCTTAAGTCAAATATGGAATAGACAAGAGCTACTCCTTGCTCAACGAAATGGACTCAACACCGCATATTAAACGCCTAAGAATGTACCTGACTAGTAAGTATCGTAAAACCTATGGATTGCTATGTCTCCAAAAGAGAATCAAGCATGTGTACAGGGACATAAACGCAGCAGTGATAGGATTGGAGAGGTTCGGTGAGCAAATGAAGACCCTTTGAAGTCATATTGCATGGTACCCATTCCACGGGTTTCAACTACCCAGGTTTAAGGTATTCTTCCTTCAGCTAAAACATGCATGTGGAACCTAGAGTTTGATCAACCATTTGATCGGGAGACGTGTTCAAATATGTCTCAGTTTTCCTCCCCTGGTACTCAGGTGCAACATTCCAGACGCTTTACTAACACCCTCCCGACTTTGAGAGTCAGTCCCTTTAACCTCCTGTTTGGCCCAGTTTGCAATTTCTGCGGAAGATGAACAGGAATAGCGAGAACCAATGAGAGACTAGCTGGAGGTGGCGGAACGGGCAAATTTAACTCTCATTTCCCACCAGGAAGAGGAATTAACCAAAGGCTCAGCGTGCCGTGCCGGAACCAGATTAGGGCCTGAAGCCATCCTGCGGTGTTGCGGCCAGGTCACAAGAAAGCGAGTTGAAGAAAGGAGCTCAGGGGCACTGTAATTCACAAACCTGCAGAGTTATAAATGACAGCTATCATCCAAAAATATACTGAAGTAAGGCTGCCAAGAGGACTTGAAAGTGGGGCAGAATTGCAGGAAACCTATTTCAGGAGGTAGACTGGAATTGCATTGAAAGCATAGGAAAAGAGGCAGAACGTCCACAATGATGCACTTGGCCAAAAAGGGCGTATGCGTTTTTTCCTGAATATATTCAGGAAAAAACGCATACGCCCTTTATGGCCAACAAAGCAAACTTGCAAAGGAAATCTGCACTACAATGAAGTCTCACTTCTCCCCGGTCAAAAGGGCCATCTGAAAAAAGTGTTAAATCCAGAAAGGCAGGACAGGCCATGGAGAACTGGGAGCCTTGTTATGCTGATGGGCGGGATGTAAATTGCCAACAGACACTCAGGAGAAGTGTATGGTGTTTCCTGAAACATCTAAAAAACAAAGCAACAGAGCCTAGGGCACTTCCACATATGGTCCTATAGCTTAGGGAAATTAAAATCAAAAAGACACAGCCACCCCAAAGTTTGGGACGCCTCCGTTTACAAGAACCTCGTTTACCGTACAAGTTCAATATCACAGAAAGTGAAAAATGGATAAAGAACTTGTGGTACTTACGTACAATGCAGTATCACTCAGCAATGAAATCTATGTCATCAGGCCCGTATCAGCATAATGAGTGGATTCAGGTACGATGATTCTAACTGAAATAAGTCACACAGAAAAAGAAACATCATAAGATATCAGTAATACACGGAATGTAAACTTGGCTACACAGGAACTGCATTCCAAAACAGAACAGGGTCTCAAATTTAGAAAACCAACTTATGCTTGCTTAAGGGGAAAGGTGAGTTGGGGTGCTGCATAAAACCAGAGATTGAAATGAGCACAGATAAAGTTCCTTAAGCCAAATATGGAATAGACAAGAGCTACTCCTTGCTCAACGAAATGGACTCAACACCGCATATTAAACGCCAAAGAATGTACCTGATTAGTAAGTATCTTAAAACCTATGGATTGCTATGTATCCGAAAGAGAATCAAGCATGTGTACAGGGGCATAAACGCAGCAGTGATAGGATTGGAGAGGTTCGGTGAGCAAATGAAGACCCTTTGAAGTCATATTGCATGGTACCCATTCCACGGGTTTCAACTACCCAGGTTTTAGGTATTCTTCCTTCAGCTAAAACATGCATGTGGAACCCAGAGTATGATCAACCATGTGATCGGGAGACGTGTTCAAATATGTCACAGTTTTCCTCCCCTGGTACTCGGGTGCAACATTCCAGACGCTTTACTAACACTCTCCCCACTCGGAGAGTCAGCGCCTTTAACCTCCTGTTTGGCACAGTTTGCAATTTCTGCGGAAGATGAACAGGAATAGCGAGAACCAATGAGAGACTAGCTGGAGGTGTCTGGATGGGCAAATTTAACTCTCATTTCCCACCAGGAAGAGGAATTAACCAAAGGCTCAGCGTGCCGTGCCAAAACCAGATTAGTGCCTGAAGACATCCTGCGGTGTTGCGGCCAGCTCAAAAGAAAGCGAGTTGAAGAAAGGAGCTCAGGGGCACTGTAATTCACAAACCTGCAGAGTTATAAATGACAGCTATCGTCCAAAAATAGACTGAAGTAAGGCTGCCAAGAGGACTTGAAAGCAGGGCAGAATTGCAGGAAACCGATTTCAGGAGATAGACTGGAATTGCATTGAAAGCATAGGAAAAGAGGCAGAACGTCCACAATGATGCACTTGGCCAAAAAGGGCGTATGCGTTTTTTCCTGAATATATTCAGGAAAAAACGCATACGCACTTTTTGGCCAACCAAGCAAACTTACAAAGGAAATCTGCACTACAATGAAGTCTCACTTCTCCCCGGTCAAAAGGGCCATCTGAAAAAAGTGTAAAATCCAGAAAGGCAGGACAGGCCATGGAGAACTGGGAGCCTTGTTATGCTGAAGGGCGGGATGTAAATTGCCAACAGACACTCAGGAGAAGTGTATGGTGTTTCCTGAAACATCTAAAAAACAAAGCAACAGAGCCTAGGGGCACTTCCACTTATGGTCCTATAGCTTAGGGAAATTAAAATCAAAAAGACACAGCCACCCCAATGTTTGGGACACCTCCATTTACAAGAACCTCGTTTACAGTACAAGTTCAATATCACAGAAAGTGAAAAATGGATAAAGAACTTGTGGTACTTACGTACAATGCAGTATCACTCAGCAATGAAATCTATGTCATCAGGCCCGTAGCAGCATAATGAGTGGATTCAGGTATGATGATTCTAACTGAAATAAGTCACACAGAAAAAGAAACATCATAAGATATCACTAATACACGGAATGTAAACTTGGCTACACAGGAACTGCATTCCAAAACAGAACAGGGTCTCAAATTTAGAAAACCAACTTAAGCTTGCTTAAGGGGAAAGGTGAGTTGGGGTGCTGCATAAAACCAGAGATTGAAATGAGCACAGATAAAGTTCCTTAAGCCAAATATGGAATAGACAAGAGCTACTCCTTGCTCAACGAAATGGACTCAACACCGCATATTAAACGCCTAAGAATGTACCTGACTAGTAAGTATCTTAAAACCTATGGATTGCTATGTCTCCAAAAGAGAATCAAGTGTGTGTACAGGGGCATAAACGCAGCAGTGATAGGATTGGAGAGGTTCGGTGAGCAAATGAAGACCCTTTGAAGTCATATTGCATGGTACCCATTCCACGGGTCTCAACTCTCCAGGTTTAAGGTATTCTTCCTTCAGCTAAAACATGCATGTGGAACCCAAGTATGATCAACCATGTGAACGGGAGACGTGTTCAAATATGTCTCAGTTTTCCTCCCCTGGTACTCGGGTGCAACATTCCAGACGCTTTACTAACACTCTCCCCACTTGGAGAGTCAGTCCCTTTAACCTCCTGTTTGGCCCAGTTTGCAATTTCTGCAGAAGATGAACAGGAATAGCGAGAACCAATGAGAGGCTAGCTGGAGGTGTCTGGACGGGCAAATTTAACTCTCATTTCCCACCAGGAAGAGGAATTAACCAAAGGCTCAGCATGCCATGCCGGAAACAGATTAGGGCCTGAAGCCATCCTGCGGTGTTGCGGCCAGCTCAAAAGAAAGCGAGTTGAAGAAAGGAGCTCAGGGGCACTGTAATTCACAAACCTGCAGAGTTATAAATGACAGCTATCGTCCAAAAATAGACTGAAGAAAGGCTGCCAAGAGGACTTGAAAGCGGGGCAGAATTGCAGGAAACCGATTTCAGGAGGTAGACTGGAATTGCATTGAAAGCATAGGAAAAGAGGCAGAACGTCCACAATGATGCACTTGGCCAATAAGGGCGTATGCGTTTTTTCCTGAATATATTCAGGAAAAAACGCATACGCCCTTATTGGCCAACCAAGCAAGCTTGCAAAGGAAATCTGCACTACAATGAAGTCTCACTTCCCCCCGGTCAAAAGGGCCATCTGAAAAAAGTGTAAAATCCAGAAAGGCAACAGGCCATAGAGAATTGGGAGCCTTGTTATGCTGATGGGCGGGATGTAAATTGCCAACAGACACTTGGGAGAAGTGTATGGTGTTTCCTGAAACATCTAAAAAACAAAGCAACAGAGCCTAGGGCACTTCCACTTATGGTCCTATAGCTTAGGGAAATTAAAATCAAAAAGACACAGCCACCCCAAAGTTTGGAACGGCTCTGTTTACAAGAACCTCGTTTACAGTAGAAGTTCAACATCGCAGAAAGTGAAAAATGGATAAAGAAGTTGTGGTATTTACTTACAAAGCAATATCACTCAGCAATGAAATCTGTGTCATCAGGCCCTTAGCAGCACAATGAGTGGATTCAGGTATGATGATTCTAACTGAAATAAGTCACACAGAAAAAGAAACATCACAAGATATCAGTAATACACGGAATTTAAACTTGGCTACACAGGAACTGAATTACAGAACAGAACAGGGTCTCAAATTTAGAAAACCAACTTATGCTTGCTTAAGGGTAAAGGTGAGTTGGGGTGCTGCATAAAACCAGAGATTGAAATGAGCACAGATAAAGTTCCTTAAGTGAAATATGGAATAAATAAGAGCTACTCCTTGCTCAACGAAATGGACTCAACACCGCATATTAAACGCCTAAGAATGTACCTGACTAGTAAGTATCTTAAAACCTATGGATTGCTATGTCTCCGAAAGAGAATCAAGCATGTGTACAGGGGCATAAACGCAGCAGTGATAGGATTGGAGAGGTTCGGTGAGCAAATGAAGACCCTTTGAAGTCATATTGCATGGTACCCATTCCACGGGTCTTAACTCTCCAGGTTTAAGGTATTCTTCCTTCAGCTAAAACATGCATGTGGAACCCAAGTATGATCAACCATGTGAACGGGAGACGTGTTCAAATATGTCTCAGTTTTCCTCCCCTGGTACTCGGGTGCAACATTCCAGACGCTTTACTAACACTCTCCCGACTTGGAGAGTCAGTCCCTTTAACCTCCTGTTTGGCCCAGTTTGCAATTTCTGTGGAAGATGAACAGGAATAGCGAGAACCAATGAGAGGCTAGCTGGAGGTGTCTGGACGGGCAAATTTAACTCTCATTTCCCACCAGGAAGAGGAATTAACCAAAGGCTCAGCGTTCCGTGCCGGAACCAGATTAGGGCCTGAAGCCATCCTGCGGTGTTGCGGCCAGCTCAAAAGAAAGCGAGTTGAAGAAAGGAGCTCAGGGGCACTGTAATTCACAAACCTGCAGAGTTATAAATGACAGCTATCGTCCAAAAATATACTGAAGTAAGGCTGCCAAGAGGACTTGAAAGCGGGGCGGAATTGCAGGAAACCGATTTCAGGAGGTAGACTGGAATGCACTGACAGCATAGGAAAAGAGGCAGAACGTCCACAATGATGCACTTGGCCAAAAAGGGCGTATGCGTTTTTTCCTGAATATATTCAGGAAAAAACGCATACGCCCTTTTTGGCCAACCAAGCAAGCTTGCAAAGGAAATCTGCACTACAATGAAGTCTCACTTCCCCCCGGTCAAAAGGGCCATCTGAAAAAAGTGTAAAATCCAGAAAGGCAGGACAGGCCATGGAGAACTGGTAGCCTTGTTATGCTGAAGGGAGGGATGTAAATTGCCAACAACCACTCGGGAGAAGTGTATGGTGTTTCCTGAAACATCTAAAAAACAAAGCAACAGAGCCTAGGGCACTTCCACTTATGGTCCTATAGCTTAGGGAATTTAAAATCAAAAAGACAGAGCCACCCCAAAGTTTGGAACGGCTCTGTTTACAAGAACCTCCTTTACAGTACAAGTTCAACATCGCAGAAAGTGAAAAATGGATAAAGAAGTTGTGGTATTTACTTACAAAGCAATATCACTCAGCAATGAAATCTGTGTCATCAGGCCCTTAGCAGCACAATGAGTGGATTCAGGTATGATGATTCTAACTGAAATAAGTCACACAGAAAAAGAAACATCATAAGATATCACTAATACACGGAATGTAAACTTGGCTACACAGGAACTGCATTCCAAAACAGAACAGGGTCTCAAATTTAGAAAACCAACTTAAGCTTGCTTAAGGGTAAAGGTGAGTTGGGGTGCTGCATAAAACCAGAGATTGAAATGAGCACAGATAAAGTTCCTTAAGCCAAATAAGGAATAGACAAGAGCTACTCCTTGCTCAACGAAATGGACTCAAAACCCCATATTAAACGCCTAAGTATGTACCTGACTAGTAAGTATCTTAAAACCTATGGATTGCTATGTCTCCAAAAGAGAATCAACCGTGTGTACAGGGGCATAAACGCAGCAGTGATAGGATTGGAGAGGTTCGGTGAGCAAATGAAGACCCTTTGAAGTCATATTGCATGGTACCCATTACACGGGTCTCAACTCTCCAGTTTTAAGGTATTCTTCCTTCAGCTAAAACATTCATGTGGAACCCAGAGTATGATCAACCATGTGAACGGGAGACGTGTTCAAATATGTCTCAGTTTTCCTCCCCTGGTACTCGGGTGCAACATTCCAGACGCTTTACTAACACTCTCCCCACTTGGAGAGTCAGTCCCTTTAACCTCCTGTTTGGCCCAGTTTGCAATTTCTGCAGAAGATGAACAGGAATAGCGAGAACCAATGAGAGGCTAGCTGGAGGTGTCTGGATGGGCAAATTTAACTCTCATTTCCCACCAGGAAGAGGAATTAACCAAAGGCTCAGCATGCCATGCCGGAACCAGATTAGGGCCTGAAGCCATCCTGCGGTGTTGCGGCCAGGTCACAAGAAAGCGAGTTGAAGAAAGGAGCTCAGGGGCACTGTAATTCACAAACCTGCAGAGTTATAAATGACAGCTATCGTCCAAAAATATACTGAAGTAAGGCTGCCAAGAGGACTTGAAAGCGGGGCAGAATTGCAGGAAACCGATTTCAGGAGGTAGACTGGAATTGCATTGAAAGCATAGGAAAAGAGGCAGAACGTCCACAATGATGCACTTGGCCAAAAAGGGCGTATGCGTTTTTTCCTGAATATATTCAGGAAAAAACGCATACGCCCTTTTTGACCAACCTAGCAAACTTCCAAAGGAAATCTGCACTACAATGAAGTCTCACTTCTCCCCGTCAAAAGAGCCATCTGAAAAAAGTGTAAA
This sequence comes from Stenella coeruleoalba, assembly GCF_951394435.1. Taxonomy (NCBI): domain Eukaryota; kingdom Metazoa; phylum Chordata; class Mammalia; order Artiodactyla; family Delphinidae; genus Stenella; species Stenella coeruleoalba. The sequence continues at coordinate 22,491,467 of NC_137151.1, forward strand.
ATCCAGAAAGGCAGGACAGGCCATGGAGAACTGGGAGCCTTGTTATGCTGATGGGCGGGATGTAAATTGCCAACAGACACTCGGGAGAAGTGTATGGTGTTTCCTGAAACATCTAAAAAACAAAGCAACAGAACCTACGGCACTTCCACTTATGGTCCTATAGCTTAGGGAAATTAAAATCAAAAAGACACAGCCACCCCAAAGTTTGGAACGGCTCTGTTTACAAGAACCTCGTTTACAGTACAAGTTCAACATCGCAGAAAGTGAAAAATGGATAAAGAAGTTGTGGTATTTACTTACAAAGCAATATCACACAGCAATGAAATCTATGTCATCAGGCCCTTAGAAGCACAATGAGTGGATTCAGGTATGATGATTCTAACTGAAATAAGTCACACAGAAAAAGAAACATCATAAGATATCATTAACACACGGAATATAAACTTGGTTACACAGGAACTGAATTACAGAACAGAACAGGGTCTCAAATTTAGAAAACCAACTTATTCTTGCTTAAGGGGAAAGGTGAGTTGGGGTGCTGCATAAAACCAGAGATTGAAATGAGCACAGATAAAGTTCCTTAAGCCAAATATGGAATAGACAAGAGCTACTCCTTGCTCAACGAAATGGACTCAACACCGCATATTAAACGCCTAAGAATGTACCTGACTAGTAAGTATCTTAAAAACTATGGATTGCTATGTCTCCGAAAGAGAATCAAGCATGTATACAGGGGCATAAACGCAGCAGTGATAGGATTGGGGAGGTTTGGTGAGCAAATGAAGAACCTTTGAAGTCATATTGCATGGTACCCATTCCACGGGTCTCAACTCTCCAGGTTTAAGGTATTCTTCCTTCAGCTAAAACATGCATGTGGAACCCAAGTATGATCAACCATGTGAACGGGAGACGTGTTCAAATATGTCTCAGTTTTCCTCCCCTGGTACTCGGGTGCAACATTCCAGACGCTTTACTAACACTCTCCCCACTTGGAGAGTCAGTCCCTTTAACCTCCTGTTTGGCCCAGTTTGCAATTTCTGTGGAAGATGAACAGGAATAGCGAGAACCAATGAGAGGCTAGCTGGAGGTGTTTGGACGGGCAAATTTAACTCTCATTTCCCACCAGGAAGAGGAAATAACCAAAGGCTCAGCGTGCCGTACCAGAACCAGATTAGGGCCTGAAGCCATCCTGCAGTGTTGCGGCCAGCTCAAAAGAAAGCGAGTTGAAGAAAGGAGCTCAGGGGCACTGTAATTCACAAACCTGCAGAGTTATAAATGACAGCTATCGTCCAAAAATAGACTGAAGTAAGGCTGCTAAGAGGACTTGAAAGCGGGGCAGAATTGCCGGAAACCGATTTCAGGAGGTAGACTGGAATTGCATTGAAAGCATAGGAAAAGAGGCAGAACGTCCACAATGATGCACTTGGCCAAAAAGGGCGTATGCGTTTTTTCCTGAATATATTCAGGAAAAAACGCATACGCCCTTTTTGGCCAACCAAGCAAGCTTGCAAAGGAAATCTGCACTACAATGAAGTCTCACTTCCCCCCGGTCAAAAGGGCCATCTGAAAAAAGTGTAAAATCCAGAAAGGCAGGACAGGCCATGGAGAACTGGGAGCCTTGTTATGCTGATGGGCGGGATGTAAATTGCCAACAGACACTTGGGAGAAGTGTATGGTGTTTCCTGAAACATCTAAAAAACAAAGCAACAGAGCCTAGGGCACTTCCACTTATGGTCCTATAGCTTAGGGAAATTAAAATCAAAAAGACACAGCCACCCCAAAGTTTGGAACGGCTCTGTTTACAAGAACCTCGTTTACAGTAGAAGTTCAACATCGCAGAAAGTGAAAAATGGATAAAGAAGTTGTGGTATTTACTTACAAAGCAATATCACTCAGCAATGAAATCTGTGTCATCAGGCCCTTAGCAGCACAATGAGTGGATTCAGGTATGATGATTCTAACTGAAATAAGTCACACAGAAAAAGAAACATCATAAGATATCAGTAATACACGGAATGTAAACTTGGCTACACAGGAACTGAATTACAGAACAGAACAGGGTCTCAAATTTAGAAAACCAACTTATGCTTGCTTAAGGGTAAAGGTGAGTTGGGGTGCTGCATAAAACCAGAGATTGAAATGAGCACAGATAAATTTCCTTAAGTCAAATATGGAATAGACAAGAGCTACTCCTTGCTCAACGAAATGGACTCAACACCGCATATTAAACGCCTAAGAATGTACCTGACTAGTAAGTATCGTAAAACCTATGGATTGCTATGTCTCCAAAAGAGAATCAAGCATGTGTACAGGGGCATAAACGCAGCAGTGATAGGATTGGAGAGGTTCGGTGAGCAAATGAAGACCCTTTGAAGTCATATTGCATGGTACCCATTCCACGGGTTTCAACTACCCAGGTTTAAGGTATTCTTCCTTCAGCTAAAACATGCATGTGGAACCTAGAGTTTGATCAACCATTTGATCGGGAGACGTGTTCAAATATGTCTCAGTTTTCCTCCCCTGGTACTCGGGTGCAACATTCCAGACGCTTTACTAACACCCTCCCGACTTTGAGAGTCAGTCCCTTTAACCTCCTGTTTGGCCCAGTTTGCAATTTCTGCGGAAGATGAACAGGAATAGCGAGAACCAATGAGAGACTACCTGGAGGTGTCTGGACGGGCAAATTTAACTCTCATTTCCCACCAGAAAGAGGAAATAACCAAAGGCTCAGCGTGCCGTGCCGGAACCAGATTAGGGCCTGAAGCCATCCTGCGGTGTTGCGGCCAGCTCAAAAGAAAGCGAATTGAAGAAAGGAGCTCAGGGGCACTGTAATTCACAAACCTGCAGAGTTATAAATGACAGCTATCGTCCAAAAATAGACTGAAGTAAGGCTGCCAAGAGGACTTGAAAGCAGGGCAGATTTGCAGGAAACCGATTTCAGGAGGTAGACTGGAATTGCATTGAAAGCATAGGAAAAGAGGCAGAACGTCCACAATGATGCACTTGGCCAAAAAGGGCGTATGCGTTTTTTCCTGAATATATTCAGGAAAAAACGCATACGCCCTTTTTGGCCAACCAAGCAAGCTTGCAAAGGAAATCTGCACTACAATGAAGTCTCACTTCCCCCCGGTCAAAAGGGCCATCTGAAAAAAGTGTAAAATCCAGAAAGGCAGGACAGGCCATGGAGAACTGGGAGCCTTGTTATGCTGATGGGCGGGATGTAAATTGCCAACAGACACTTGGGAGAAGTGTATGGTGTTTCCTGAAACATCTAAAAAACAAAGCAACAGAGCCTAGGGCACTTCCACTTATGGTCCTATAGCTTAGGGAAATTAAAATCAAAAAGACACAGCCACCCCAAAGTTTGGGACGCCTCTGTTTACAAGAACCTCGTTTACAGTACAAGTTCAACATCGCAGAAAGTGAAAAATGGATAAAGAAGTTGTGGTATTTACTTACAAAGCAATATCACTCAGCAATGAAATCTATGTCATCAGGCCCTTAGCAGCACAATGAGTGGATTCAGGTATGATGATTCTAACTGAAATAAGTCACACAGAAAAAGAAACATCATAAGATATCAGTAATACACGGAATGTAAACTTGGCTACACAGGAACTGAATTACAGAACAGAACAGGGTCTCAAATTTAGAAAACCAACTTATGCTTGCTTAAGGGTAAAGGTGAGTTGGGGTGCTGCATAAAACCAGAGATTGAAATGAGCACAGATAAAGTTCCTTAAGCCAAATATGGAATAGACAAGAGCTACTCCTTGCTCAACGAAATGGACTCAACACCGCATATTAAACGCCAAAGAATGTACCTGACTAGTAAGTATCTTAAAACCTATAGACTGCTATGTCTCCGAAAGAGAATCAAGCATGTGTACAGGGGCATAAACGCAGCAGTGATAGGATTGGAGAGGTTCGGTGAGCAAATGAAGACCCTTTGAAGTCATATTGCATGGTACCCATTCCACGGGTTTCAACTACCCAGGTTTTAGGTATTCTTCCTTCAGCTAAAACATGCATGTGGAACCCAGAGTATGATCAACCATGTGATCGGGAGACGTGTTCAAATATGTCTCAGTTTTCCTCCCCTGGTACTCGGGTGCAACATTCCAGACGCTTTACTAACACTCTCCCCACTTGGAGAGTCAGTCCCTTTAACCTCCTGTTTGGCCCACTTTGCAATTTCTGCAGAAGATGAACAGGAATAGCGAGAACCAATGAGAGGATAGCTGGAGGTGTCTGGACGGGCAAATTTAACTCTCATTTCCCACCAGGAAGAGGAATTAACCAAAGGCTCAGCATGCCATGCCGGAAACAGATTAGGGCCTGAAGCCATCCTGCGGTGTTGCGGCCAGGTCACAAGAAAGCGAGTTGAAGAAAGGAGCTCAGGGGCACTGTAATTCACAAACCTGCAGAGTTATAAATGACAGCTATCGTCCAAAAATATACTGAAGTAAGGCTGCCAAGAGGACTTGAAAGCGGGGCAGAATTGCAGGAAACCGATTTCAGGAGGTAGACTGGAATTGCATTGAAAGCATAGGAAAAGAGGCAGAACGTCCACAATGATGCACTTGGCCAAAAAGGGCGTATGCGTTTTTTCCTGAATATATTCAGGAAAAAACGCATACGCCCTTTTTGGCCAACCAAGAAAGCTTGAAAAGGAAATCTGAACTACAATGAAGTCTCACTTCCCCCCGGTCAAAAGGGCCATCTGAAAAAAGTGTAAAATCCAGAAAGGCAGGACAGGCCATGGAGAACTGGGAGCCTTGTTATGCTGATGGGCGGGATGTAAATTGCCAACAACCACTCGGGAGAAGTGTATGGTGTTTCCTAAAACATCTAAAAAACAAAGCAACAGAACCTAGGGCACTTCCACTTATTGTCCTATAGCTTAGGGAAATTAAAATCAAAAAGACACAGCCACCCCAAAGTTTGGAACGGCTCTGTTTACAAGAACCTCCTTTACAGTAAAAGTTCAACATCGCAGAAAGTGAAAAATGGATAAAGAAGTTGTGGTATTTACTTACAAAGCAATATCACTCAGCAATGAAATCTGTGTAACAAGGCCCTTAGCAGCACAATGAGTGGATTCAGGTATGATGATTCTAACTGAAATAAGTCACACAGAAAAAGAAACATCATAAGATATCAGTAATACACGGAATGTAAACTTGGCTACACAGGAACTGAATTACAGAACAGAACAGGGTCTCAAATTTAGAAAACCAACTTATGCTTGCTTAAGGGTAAAGGTGAGTTGGGGTGCTGCATAAAACCAGAGATTGAAATGAGCACAGATAAAGTTCCTTAAGTCAAATATGGAATAGACAAGAGCTACTCCTTGCTCAACGAAATGGACTCAACACCGCATATTAAACGCCTAAGAATGTACCTGACTAGTAAGTATCTTAAAACCTATGGATTGCTATGTCTCTGAAAGAGAATCAAGCATGTGTACAGGGGTATAAACGCAGCAGTGATAGGATTGGAGAGGTTCGGTGAGCAAATGAAGACCCTTTGAAGTCATATTGCATGGTACCCATTACACGGGTCTCAACTCTCCAGGTTTAAGGTATTCTTCCTTCATCTAAAACATGCATGTGGAACCCAGAGTATGATCAACCATGTGAACGGGAGACGTGTTCAAATATGTCTCAGTTTTCCTCTCCTAGTACTCGGGTGCAACATTCCAGACGCTTTACTAACACTCTCCCCACTTGGAGAGTCAGTCCCTTTAACCTCCTGTTTGGCCCAGTTTGCAATTTCTGCAGAAGATGAACAGGAATAGCGAGAACCAATGAGAGACTAGCTGGAGGTGTCTGGACGGGCAAATTTAACTCTCATTTCCCACCAGGAAGAGGAATTAACCAAAGGCTCAGCATGCCGGGCCGTAACCAGATTAGGGCCTGAAGCCATCCTGCGGTGTTGCGGCCAGGTCACAAGAAAGCGAGTTGAAGAAAGGAGCTCAGGGGCACTGTAATTCACAAACCTGCAGAGTTATAAATGACAGCTATCGTCCAAAAATAGACTGAAGTAAGGCTGCCAAGAGGACTTGAAAGCGGGGCAGAATTGCAGGAAACCGATTTCAGGAGGTAGACTGGAATTGCATTGAAAGCATAGGAAAAGAGGCAGAACGTCCACAATGATGCACTTGGCCAAAAAGGGCGTATGCGTTTTTTCCTGAATATATTCAGGAAAACACGCATACGCCCTTTTTGGCCAACCAAGCAAGCTTGCAAAGGAAATCTGCACTACAATGAAGTCTCACTTCCCCCCGGTCAAAAGGGCCATCTGAAAAAAATGTAAAATCCAGAAAGGCAACAGGCCATAGAGAACTGGGAGCCTTGTTATGCTGATGGGCGGGATGTAAATTGCCAACAGACACTCGGGAGAAGTGTATGGTGTTTCCTGAAACATCTAAAAAACAAAGCAACAGAGCCTAGGGCACTTCCACTTATGGTCCTATAGCTTAGGGAAATTAAAATCAAAAAGACACAGCCACCTCAAAGTTTGGGACGCCTCTGTTTACAAGAACCTCGTTTACCGTACAAGTTCTATATCACAGAAAGTGAAAAATGGATAAAGATCTTGTGGTACTTACGTACAATGCAGTATCACTCAGCAATGAAATCTATGTCATCAGGCCCATATCAGCATAATGAGTGGATTCAGGTACGATGATTCTAACTGAAATAAGTCACACAGAAAAAGAAACATCATAAGATATCACTAATAAACGGAATGTAAACTTGGCTACACAGGAACTGAATTCCAAAACAGAACAGGTTCTCAAATTTAGAAAACCAACTTATGCTTGCTTAAGGGGAAAGGTGAGTTGGGTTGCTGCATAAAACCAGAGATTGAAATGAGCACAGATAAAGTTCCTTAAGCCAAATATGGAATAGACAAGAGCTACTCCTTGCTCAACGAAATGGACTCAACACCGCATATTAAACGCCTAAGAATGTACCTGACTAGTAAGTATCTTAAAACCTATGGATTGCTATGTCTCTGAAAGAGAATCAAGCATGTGTACAGGGGCATAAACGCAGCAGTGATAGGATTGGAGAGGTTCGGTGAGCAAATGAAGACCCTTTGAAGTCATATTGCATGGTACCCTTTCCACGGGTTTCAACTACCCAGGTTTAAGGTATGCTTCCTTCAGCTAAAACATGCATGTGGAAACTAGAGTATGATCAACCATGTGATTGGGAGACGTGTTCAAATATGTCTCAGTTTTCGTACCCTGGTACTCGGGTGCAACATTCCAGATGCTTTACTAACACTCTCCCGACTTGGAGAGTCAGCGCCTTTAACCTCCTGTTTGCCCCAGTTTGCAGTTTCTGCGGAAGATGAACAGGAATAGCGAGAAACAATGAGAGACTAGCTGGAGGTGTCTGGACGGGCAAATTTAACTCTCATTTCCCACCAGAAAGAGGAAATAACCAAAGGCTCAGCGTGCCGTGCCGGAACCAGATTAGGGCCTGAAGCCATCCTGCGGTGTTGCGGCCAGCTCAAAAGAAAGCGAATTGAAGAAAGGAGCTCAGGCGCACTGTAATTCACAAACCTGCAGAGTTATAAATGACAGCTATCGTCCAAAAATATACTGAAGTAAGGCTGCCAAGAGGACTTGAAAGCAGGGCAGAATTGCAGGAAACCGATTTCAGGAGGTAGACTGGAATTGCATTGAAAGCATAGGAAAAGAGGTAGAACGTCCACAATGATGCACTTGGCCAAAAAGGGCGTATGCGTTTTTTCCTGAATATATTCAGGAAAAAACGCATACGCCCTTTTTGGCCAACCAAGCAAGCTTGCAAAGGAAATCTGCACTACAATGAAGTCTCACTTCCCCCCGGTCAAAAGGGCCATCTGAAAAAAGTGTAAAATCCAGAAAGGCAGGACAGGCCATGGAGAACTGGGAGCCTTGTTATGCTGATGGGCGGGATGTAAATTGCCAACAGACACTCGGGAGAAGTGTATGGTGTTTCCTGAAACATCTAAAAAACAAAGCAACAGAGCCTAGGGCACTGCCACTTATGGTCCTATAGCTTAGGGAAATTAAAATCAAAAAGACACAGCCACCCCAAAATTTGGGACGCCTCTGTTTACAAGAACCTCGTTTACAGTACAAGTTCAACATCGCAGAAAGTGAAAAATGGATAAAGAAGTTGTGGTATTTACTTACAAAGCAATATCACTCAGCAATGAAATCTATGTCATCAGACCCTTAGCAGCACAATGAGTGAATTCAGGTATGATGATTCTAACTGAAATAAGTCACACAGAAAAAGAAACATCATAAGATATCAGTAATACACGGAATGTAAACTTGGCTACACAGGAACTGAATTACAGAACAGAACAGGGTCTCAAATTTAGAAAACCAACTTATGCTTGCTTAAGGGGAAAGGTGAGTTGGGGTGCTGCATAAAACCAGAGATTGAAATGAGCACAGATAAAGTTCCTTAAGCCAAATATGGAATAGACAAGAGCTACTCCTTGCTCAACGAAATGGACTCAACACCGCATATTAAACGCCAAAGAATGTACCTGACTAGTAAGTATCTTAAAACCTATAGACTGCTATGTCTCCAAAAGAGAATCAAGCATGTGTACAGGGGCATAAACGCAGCAGTGATAGGATTGGAGAGGTTCGGTGAGCAAATGAAGACCCTTTGAAGTCATATTGCATGGTACCCATTCCAGGGGTTTCAACTACCCAGGTTTTAGGTATTCTTCCTTCAGCTAAAACATGCATGTGGAACCCAGAGTATGATCAACCATGTGATCGGGAGACGTGTTCAAATATGTCTCAGTTTTCCTCCCCTGGTACTCGGGTGCAACATTCCAGACGCTTTACTAACACTCTCCCCACTTGGAGAGTCCGTCCCTTTAACCTCCTGTTTGGCCCAGTTTGCAATTTCTGCAGAAGATGAACAGGAATAGCGAGAACCAATGAGAGGCTAGCTGGAGGTGTCTGGACGGGCAAATTTAACTCTCATTTCCCACCAGGAAGAGGAATTAACCAAAGGCTCAGCATGCCATGCCGGAAACAGATTAGGGCCTGAAGCCATCCTGCGGTGTTGCGGCCAGGTCACAAGAAAGCGAGTTGAAGAAAGGAGCTCAGGGGCACTGTAATTCACAAACCTGCAGAGTTATAAATGACAGCTATCGTCCAAAAATATACTGAAGTAAGGCTGCCAAGAGGACTTGAAAGCGGGGCAGAATTGCAGGAAACCGATTTCAGGAGGTAGACTGGAATTGCATTGAAAGCATAGGAAAAGAGGCAGAACGTCCACAATGATGCACTTGGCCAAAAAGGGCGTATGCGTTTTTTCCTGAATATATTCAGGAAAAAACGCATACGCCCTTTTTGGCCAACCAAGAAAGCTTGAAAAGGAAATCTGAACTACAATGAAGTCTCACTTCCCCCCGGTCAAAAGGGCCATCTGAAAAAAGTGTAAAATCCAGAAAGGCAGGTCAGGCCATGGAGAACTGGGAGCCTTGTTATGCTGATGGGCGGGATGTAAATTGCCAACAACCACTGGGGAAAAGTGTATGGTGTTTCCTGAAACATCTAAAAAACAAAGCAACAGAACCTAGGGCACTTCCACTTATGGTCCTATAGCTTAGGGAAATTAAAATCAAAAAGAAACAGCCACCCCAAAGTTTGGAACGGCGCTGTTTACAGGAACCTTCTTTACAGTACAAGTTCAACATCGCAGAAAGTGAAAAATGGATAAAGAAGTTGTGGTATTTACTTACAAAGCAATATCACTCAGCAATGAAATCTGTGTCACAAGGCCCTTAGCAGCACAATGAGTGGATTCAGGTATGATGATTCTAACTGAAATAAGTCACACAGAAAAAGAAACATCATAAGATATCAGTAACACACGGAATGTAAACTTGGCTACAAAGGAACTGAATTCCAAAACAGAACAGGTTCTCAAATTTAGAAAACCAACTTATGCTTGCTTAAGGGGAAAGGTGAGTTGGGTTGCTGCATAAAACCAGAGATTGAAATGAGCACAGATAAAGTTCCTTAAGCCAAATATGGAATAGACAAGAGCCACTCCTTGCTCAACGAAATGGACTCAACACCGCATATTAAACGCCTAAGAATGTACCTGACTAGTAAGTATCTTAAAACCTATGGATTGCTATGTCTCTGAAAGAGAATCAAGCATGTGTACAGGGGCATAAACGCAGCAGTGATAGGATTGGAGAGGTTCGGTGAGCAAATGAAGACCCTTTGAAGTCATATTGCATGGTACCCATTCCACGGGTTTCAACTACCCAGGTTTAAGGTATTCTTCCTTCAGCTAAAACATGCATGTGGAACCTAGAGTATGATCTACCATGTGATTGGGAGACGTGTTCAAATATGTCTCAGTTTTCGTACCCTGGTACTCGGGTGCAACATTCCAGACGCTTTACTAACACTCTCCCGACTTGGAGAGTCAGCGCCTTTAACCTCCTGTTTGGCCCAGTTTGCAATTTCTGCGGAAGATGAACAGGAATAGCGAGAACCAATGAGAGACTAGCTGGAGGTGTCTGGACGGGCAAATTTAACTCTCATTTCCCACCAGGAAGAGGAAATAACCAAAGGCTCAGCGTGCCGTGCCGGAACCAGATTAGGGCCTGAAGCCATCCTGCGGTGTTGCGGCCAGGTCACAAGAAAGCGAGTTGAAGAAAGGAGCTCAGGGGCACTGTAATTCACAAACCTGCAGAGTTATAAATGACAGCTATCGTCCAAAAATATACTGAAGTAAGGCTGCCAAGAGGACTTGAAAGCGGGGCAGAATTGCAGGAAACCGATTTCAGGAGGTAGACTGGAATTGCATTGAAAGCATAGGAAAAGAGGCAGAACGTCCAAAATGATGCACTTGGCCAAAAAGGGCGTATGCGTTTTTTCCTGAATATATTCAGGAAAAAACGCATACGCCCTTTTTGGCCAACCAAGCAAGCTTGCAAAGGAAATCTGCACTACAATGAAGTCTCACTTCCCCCCGGTCAAAAGGGCCATCTGAAAAAAGTGTAAAATCCAGAAAGGCAGGACAGGCCATGGAGAACTGGGAGCCTTGTTATGCTGATGGGCGGGATGTAAATTGCCAACAACCACTCGGGAGAAGTGTATGGTGTTTCGTGAAACATCTAAAAAACAAAGCAACAGAACCTAGGGCACTTCCACTTATGGTCCTATAGCTTAGGGAAATTAAAATCAAAAAGACACAGCAACCCCAAAGATTGGAACGGCTCTGTTTACAAGAACGCCTTTACAGTACAAGTTCAACATCGCAGAAAGTGAAAAATGGATAAAGAAGTTGTGGTATTTACTTACAAAGCAATATCACTCAGCAATGAAATCTGTGTCATCAGGCCCTTAGCAGCACAATGAGTGGATTCAGGTATGATGATTCTAACTGAAATAAGTCACACAGAAAAAGAAACATCATAAGATATCTGTAATACACGGAATGTAAACTTGGCTACACAGGAACTGAATTACAGAACAGAACAGGGTCTCAAATTTAGAAAACCAACTTATGCTTGCTTAACAGGAAAGGTGAGTTGGGGTGCTGCATAAAACCAGAGATTGAAATGAGCACAGATAAAGTTCCTTAAGCCAAATATGGAATAGACAAGAGCTACACCTTGCTCAACGAAATGGACTCAACACCACATATTAAACGCCTAAGAACGTACCTGACTAGTAAGTATCTTAAAACCTATAGATTGCTATGTCTCCGAAAGAGAATCAAGCATGTGTACAGGGGCATAAACGCAGCAGTGATAGGATTGGAGAGGTTCGGTGAGCAAATGTAGACCCTTTGAAGTCATATTTCATGGTACCCATTCCACGGGTTTCAACTCTCCAGGTTTAAGGTATTCTTCCTTCAGCTAAAACATGCATGTGGAACCCAGAGTATGATCAACCATGTGATCGGGAGACGTGTTCAAATATGTCTCAGTTTTCCTCCCCTGGTACTCGGGTGCAACATTCCAGACGCTTTACTAACACTCTCCCCACTTGGAGAGTCAGCGCCTTTAACCTCGTGTTTGGCCCAATTTGCAATTTCTGCGGAAGATGAACAGGAATAGCGAGAACCAATGAGAGGCTAGCTGGAGGTGTCTGGACGGGCAAATTTAACTCTCATTTCCCACCAGGAAGAGGAAATAACCAAAGGCTCAGCATGCTGTACCGGAACCAGATTAGGGCCTGAAGCCATCCTGCGGTGTTGCGGCAGCTCAAAAGAAAGCGAGGTGAAGAAAGGAGCTCAGGGGCACTGTAATTCACAAACCTGCAGAGTTATAAATGACAGCTATCGTCCAAAAATATACTGAAGTAAGGCTGCCAAGAGGACTTGAAAGCGGGTCAAAATTGCAGGAAACCAATTTCAGGATGTACACAGGAATTGCATTTCAAGCATAGGAAAAGAGGCAGAACGTCCACAGTGATGCACTTGGCCAAAAGGGCCGTATGCGTTTTTTCCTGAATATATTCAGGAAAAAACGCATACGGCCTTTTTGGCCAACCAAGCAAGCTTGCAAAGGAAATCTGCACTACAATGAAGTCTCACTTCCCCCCGGTCAAAAGGGCCATCTGAAAAAAGTGTAAAATCCAGAAAGGCAGGACAGGCCATGGAGAACTGGGAGCCTTGTTATGCTGATGGGCGGGATGCAAATAGCCAAGAGACACTCCGGAGAAGTGTATGGTGTTTCCTGAAACATCTAAAAAACAAAGCAACAGAGCCTAGTGCATTTCCACTTATGGTCCTATAGCTTAGGGAAATTAAAATCAAAAAGACACAGCCACCCCAAAGTTTGGGACGCCTCTGTTTACAAGAACCTCGTTAACCATACAAGTTCAATATCACAGAAAGTGAAAAATGGATAAAGAAGTTGTGGTACTCATGTACAATGCAATATCACTCAGCAATGAAATCTATGTCACCAGGCCCATAGCAGCATAATGAGTGGATTCGGGTATGGTGATTCTAACTGAAATAAGTCACACAGAAAAAGAAACATCAAAAAATATCACTAATACATGGAATTTAAACTTGGCTACAGAGGAACTGAATTACAAAACAGAACAGGGTCTCAAATTTAGAAAACCAACTTATGCTTGCTTAAGTGGAAAGATGAGTTCGGGTGCTGCATAAAACCAGAGATTGAAATGAGCACAGATAAAGTTCCTTAAGCCAAATATGGAATAGACAAGAGCTACTCCTTGCTCAACGAAATGGACTCAACACCCCATATTAAACGCCTAAGAATATACCTGACTAGTAAGTATCTGAAAACCTATGGATTGCTATGTCTCCAAAAGAGAATCAAGCGTGTGTACAAGGGTCATAAACGCAGCAGTGATAGGATTGGAGAGATTCGGTGAGCAAATGAAGACCCTTTGAAGTCATATTGCATGGTACCCATTCCACGGGTCTCAACTCTCCAGGTTTAAGGTATTCTTTCTTCAGCTAAAACATGCATGTGGAACCCAGAGTATGAACAACCATGTGATCGGGAGACGTGTTCAAATATGTCTCAGTTTTCGTCCCCTGGTACTTCGGTGCAACATTCCAGACGCTTTACTAACACTCTCCCCACTTGGAGAGTCAGTGCCTTTAACCTCCTGTTTGGCCCAGTTTGCAATTTCTGCGGAAGATGTACAGGAATAGGGAGAACCAATGAGAGACAAGCGGGAGGTGTCTGGACGGGCAAATTTAACTCTAATTTCCCACCAGGATGAGGAATTAACCAAAGGCTCAGCGTGCCGTGCCGGAACCAGATTAGGGCCTGAAGCCATCCTGCGGTGTTGCGGCCAGGTCACAAGAAAGCGAGTTGAAGAAAGGAGCTCAGGGGCACTGTAATTCACAAACCTGCAGAGTTATAAATGACAGCTATCGTCCAAAAATATACTGAAGTAAGGCTGCCAAGAGGACTTGAAAGCGGGGCAGAATTGCAGGAAACCGATTTCAGGAGGTAGACTGGAATTGCATTGAAAGCATAGGAAAAGAGGCAGAACATCTACAGTGATGCACTTGGCCAAAAAGGGCGTATGCGTTTTTTCCTGAATATATTCAGGAAAAAACGCATACGCCCTTTTTGGCCAACCAAGCAAGCTTGCAAAGGAAATCTGCACTACAATGAAGTCTCACTTCCCCCCGGTCAAAAGGGCCATCTGAAAAAAGTGTAAAATCCAGAAAGGCAGGACAGGCCATGGAGAACTGGGAACCTTGTTATGCTGATGGGCGGGATGTAAATTGCCAACAGCCACTCTGGAGAAGTGTATGGTGTTTCCTGAAACATCTAAAAAACAAAGCAACAGAGCCTAGGGCACTTCCACTTATGGTCCTATAGATTAGGGAAATTAAAATCAAAAAGACACAGCCACCTCAAAGTTTGGGACGCCTCTGTTTACAAGAACCTCGTTTACCGTACAAATTCAATATCACAGAAAGTGAAAAATGGATAAAGAACTTGTGGTACTTACGTACAATGCAGTATCACTCAGCAATGAAATCTGTGTCATCAGGCCCGTAGCAGCACAATGAGTGGATTCAAGTATGATGATTCTAACTGAAATAAGTCACACAGAAAAAGAAACATCATAAGATATCACTAATACACGGAATGTAAACTTGGCTACACAGGAACTGAATTCCAAAACAGAACAGGGTCTCAAATTTAGAAAACCAACTTATGCTTGCTTAAGGGGAAAGGTGAGTTGGGGTGCTGCATAAAACCAGAGATTGAAATGAGCACAGATAAAGTTCCTTAAGCCAAATATGGAATAGACAAGAGCTACTCCTTGCTCAACGAAATGGACTCAACACCCCATATTAAACGCCTAAGAATGTACCTGACTAGTAAGTATCTTAAAACCTATGGATTGCTATGTCTCCAAAACAGAATCAAGCGTGTGTAAAGGGGCATAAACGCAGCAGTGATAGGATTGGAGAGGTTCGGTGAGCAAATGAAGACCCTTTGAAGTCATATTGCATGGTACCCATTACACGGGTCTCAACTCTCCAGGTTTAAGATATTCTTCCTTCAGCTAAAACATGCATGTGGAACCCAGAGTATGATCAACCGTGTGAACGGGAGCCGTGTTCAAATATGTCTCAGTTTTCCTCCCCTGGTAGTCGGGTGCAACATTCCAGATGCTTTACTAACACTCTCCCTACTTGGAGAGTCAGTGCCTTTAACCTCCTGTTTGCCCCATTTTGCAATTTCTGCGGAAGATGAACAGGAATAGTGAGAACCAATGAGAGACTACCTGGAGGTGTCTGAACGGGCAAATTTAACTCTCATTTCCCACCAGGAAGAGGAATTAACCAAAGGCTCAGTGTGCCATGCCGGAACCACATTAGGGCCTGAAGACATCCTGCGGTGTTGCGGCCAGCTCACAAGAAAGCGAGTTGAAGAAAGGAGCTCAGGGGCACTGTAATTCACAAACCTGCAGAGTTATAAATGACAGCTATCGTCCAAAAATATACTGAAGTAAGGCTGCCAAGAGGACTTGAAAGCGGGGCAGAATTGCAGGAAACCAATTTCAGAAGGTAGACTGGAATTGCATTTCAAGCATAGGAAAAGAGGCAGAACGTCCACAGTGATGCACTTGGCCAAAAAGGGCGTATGCGTTTTTTCCTGAATATATTCAGGAAAAAACGCATATGCCCTTTTTGGCCAACCAAGCAAGCTTGCAAAGGAAATCTGCACTACAATGAAGTCTCACTTCCCCCCGGTCAAAAGGGCCATCTGAAAAAAGTGTAAAATCCAGAAAGGCAGGACAGGCCATGGAGAACTGGGAGCCTTGTTATGCTGATGGGCGGGATGTAAATTGCCAACAGCCACTCCGGAGAAGTGTATGGTGTTTCCTGAAACATCTAAAAAACAAAGCAACAGAGCCTAGTGCACTTCCACTTATGGTCCTATAGCTTAGGGAAATTAAAATCAAAAAGACACAGCCACCCCAAAGTTTGGGACGCCTCTGTTTACAAGAACCTCGTTTACCGTACAAGTTCAATATCACAGAAAGTGAAAAATGGATAAAGAAGCTGTGGTACTCATGTACAATGCAATATCACTCAGCAATGAAATCTATGTCACCAGGCCCGTAGCAGCATAATGAGTGGATTCGGGTATGGTGATTCTAACTGAAATAAGTCACACAGAAAAGAAACATCAAAAAATATCACTAATACATGGAATTTAACTTGGCTACAGAGGAACTGAATTACAAAACAGAACAGGGTCTCAAATTTAGAAAACCAACTTATGTTTGCTTAAGGGGAAAGGTGAGTTGGGGTGCTGCATAAAACCAGAGATTGAAATGAGCACAGATAAAGTTCCTTAAGCCAAATATGGAATAGACAAGAGCTACTCCTTGCTCAACGAAATGGACTCAACACCCCATATTAAGCGCCTCAGAATGTACCTGACTAGTAAGTATCTTAAAACCTATAGATTGCTATGTCTCCGAAAGAGAATCAAGCATGTGTACAGGGGCATAAACGCAGCAGTGATAGGATTGGAGAGGTTCGGTGAGCAAATGTAGACCCTTTGAAATCATATTTCATGGTACCCATTCCACGGGTTTCAACTACCCAGGTTTTAGGTATTCTTCCTCCAGCTAAAACATGCATGTGGAACCCAGAGTATGATCAACCATGTGATCGGGAGACGTGTTCAAATATGTCTCAGTTTTCCTCCCCTGGTACTCGGGTGTAACATTCCAGACGCTTTACTAACACTCTCCCCACTTGGAGAGTCAGTCCCTTTAACCTCCTGTTTGGCCCAGTTTGCAATTTCTGCGGAAGATGAACAGGAATAGCGAGAACCAATGAGAGGCTAGCTGGAGGTGTCTGGACGGGCAAATTTAACTCTCATTTCCCACCAGGAAGAGGAATTAACCAAAGGCTCAGCATGCCGGGCCGGAACCAGATTAGGGCCTGAAGCCATCCTGCGGTGTTGCGGCCAGGTCACAAGAAAGCGAGTTGAAGAAAGGAGCTCAGGGGCACTGTAATTCACAAACCTGCAGAGTTATAAATGACAGCTATCGTCCAAAAATAGACTGAAGTAAGGCTGCCAAGAGGACTTGAAAGCGGGGCAGAATTGCAGGAAACCGATTTCAGGAGGTAGACTGGAATTGCATTGAAAGCATAGGAAAAGAGGCAGAACGTCCACAATGATGCACTTGGCCAAAAAGGGCGTATGCGTTTTTTCCTGAATATATTCAGGAAAAAACGCATACGCCCTTTTTGGCCAACCAAGCAAGCTTGCAAAGAAATCTGCACTACAATGAAGTCTCACTTCCCCCCGGTCAAAAGGGCCATCTGAAAAAAGTGTAAAATCCAGAAAGGCAGGACAGGCCATGGAGAACTGGGAGCCTTGTTATGCTGATGGGCGGGATGTAAATTGCCAACAGACACTCGGGAGAAGTGTATGGTGTTTCCTGAAACATCTAAAAAACAAAGCAACAGAGCCTACGGCACTGCCACTTATGGTCCTATAGCTTAGGGAAATTAAAATCAAAAAGACACAGCCACCCCAAAGTTTGGGACGCCTCTGTTTACAAGAACCTCGTTTACAGTACAAGTTCAACATCGCAGAAAGTGAAAAATGGATAAAGAAGTTGTTGTATTTACTTACAAAGCAATATCACTCAGCAATGAAATCTATGTCATCAGGCCCTTAGCATCACAATGAGTGGATTCAGGTATGATGATTCTAACTGAAATAAGTCACACAGAAAAAGAAACATCATAAGATATCAGTAATACACGGAATGGAAACTTGGCTACACAGGAACTGAATTACAGAACAGAACTGGGTCACAAATTTAGAAAACCAACTTATGCTTGCTTAAGGGTAAAGGTGAGTTGGGGTGCTGCATAAAACCAGAGATTGAAATGAGCACAGATAAAGTTCCTTAAGCCAAATATGGAATAAACAAGAGCTACTCCTTGCTCAACGAAATGGACTCAACACCGCATATTAAACGCCTAAGAATGTACCTGACTTGTAAGTATCTTAAAACCTATGGATTGCTATGTCTCCAGAAGAGAATCAAGCATGTGTACAGGGGCATAAACGCAGCAGTGATAGGATTGGAGAGGTTCGGTGAGCAAATGAAGACCCTTTGAAGTCATATTGCATGGTACCCATTCCACGGGTTTCAACTACCCAGGTTTAAGGTATTCTTCCTTCAGCTAAAACATGCATGTGGAACCTAGAGTATGATCAACCATGTGATCGGGAGACGTGTTCAAATATGTCTCAGTTTTCCTCCCCTGGTACTCGGGTGCAACATTCCAGACGCTTTACTAACACTCTCCCCACTTGGAGAGTCAGTCCCTTTAACCTCCTGTTTGGCCCAGTTTGCAATTTCTGCGGAAGATGAACAGGAATAGCGAGAACCAATGAGAGGCTAGCTGGAGGTGTCTGGACGGGCAAATTTAACTCTCATTTCCCACCAGGAAGAGGAATTAACCAAAGGCTCAGCGTGCCGGGCCGGAACCAGATTAGGGCCTGAAGCCATCCTGCGGTGTTGCGGCCAGGTCACAAGAAAGCGAGTTGAAGAAAGGAGCTCAGGGGCACTGTAATTCACAAACCTGCAGAGTTATAAATGACAGCTATCGTCCAAAAATAGACTGAAGTAAGGCTGCCAAGAGGACTTGAAAGCGGGGCAGAATTGCAGGAAACCGATTTCAGGAGGTAGACTGGAATTGCATTGAAAGCATAGGAAAAGAGGCAGAACGTCCACAATGATGCACTTGGCCAAAAAGGGCGTATGCGTTTTTTCCTGAATATATTCAGAAAAAAACGCATACGCCCTTTTTGGCCAACCAAGCAAGCTTGCAAAGAAATCTGCACTACAATGAAGTCTCACTTCCCCCCGGTCAAAAGGGCCATCTGAAAAAAGTGTAAAATCCAGAAAGGCAGTACAGGCCATTGAGAACTGGGAGCCTTGTTATGCTGATGGGCGGGATGTAAATTGCCAACAGACACTTGGGAGAAGTGGATGGTGTTTCCTGAAACATCTAAAAAACAAAGCAACAGAGCCTAGGGCACTTCCACTTATGGTCCTATAGCTTAGGGAAATTAAAATCAAAAAGACACAGCCACCCCAAAGTTTGGAACGGCTCTGTTTACAAGAACCTCTTTTACCGTACAAGTTCAACATCGCAGAAAGTGAAAAATGGATAAAGAACTTGTGGTACTTACGTATAATGCAGTATCACTCAGCAATGAAATCTATGTCATCAGGCACGTAGCAGCATAATGAGTAGATTCAGATACGATGATTCTAACTGAAATAAGTCACACAGAAAAAGAAACATCATAAGATATCACTAATACACGGAATGTAAACTTGGCTACACAGGAACTGAATTCCAAAACAGAACAGGTTCTCAAATTTAGAAAACCAACTTATGCTTGCTTAAGGGGAAAGGTGAGTTGGGTTGCTGCATAAAACCAGAGATTGAAATGAGCACAGATAAAGTTCCTTAAGCCAAATATGGAATAGACAAGAGCCACTCCTTGCTCAACGAAATGGACTCAACACCGCATATTAAACGCCTAAGAATGTACCTGACTAGTAAGTATCTTAAAACCTATGGATTGCTATGTCTCCGAAAGAGAATCAAGCATGTGTACAGGGGCATAAACGCAGCAGTGATAGGATTGGAGAGGTTCGGTGAGCAAATGAAGACCCTTTGAAGTCATATTGCATGGTACCCATTCCACGGGTTTCAACTACCCAGGTTTAAGGTGTTCTTCCTTCAGCTAAAACATGCATGTGGAACCTAGAGTATGATCAACCATGTGATCGGGAGACGTGTTCAAATATGTCTCAGTTTTCCTCCCCTGGTACTCGGGTGCAACATTCCAGACGCTTTACTAACACTCTCCCCACTTGGAGAGTCAGTCCCTTTAACCTCCTGTTTGGCCCAGTTTGCAATTTCTGCGGAAGATGAACAGGAATAGCGAGAACCAATGAGAGGCTAGCTGGAGGTGTCTGGACGGGCAAATTTAACTCTCATTTCCCACCAGGAAGAGGAATTAACCAAAGGCTCAGCATGCCGGGCCGGAACCAGATTAGGGCCTGAAGCCATCCTGCGGTGTTGCGGCCAGGTCACAAGAAAGCGAGTTGAAGAAAGGAGCTCAGGGGCACTGTAATTCAAAAACCTGCAGAGTTATAAATGACAGCTATCGTCCAAAAATAGACTGAAGTAAGGCTGCCAAGAGGACTTGAAAGCGGGGCAGAATTGCAGGAAACCGATTTCAGGAGGTAGACTGGAATTGCATTGAAAGCATAGGAAAAGAGGCAGAACGTCCACAATGATGCACTTGGCCAAAAAGGGCGTATGCGTTTTTTCCTGAATATATTCAGGAAAAAACGCATACGCCCTTTTTGGCCAACCAAGCAAGCTTGCAAAGGAAATCTGCACTACAATGAAGTCTCACTTCTCCCCGGTCAAAAGGGCCATCTGAAAAAAGTGTAAAATCCAGAAAGGCAGGACAGGCCATGGAGAACTGGGAGCCTTGTTATGCTGATGGGCGGGATGTAAATTGCCAACAACCACTCGGGAGAAGTGTATGGTGTTTCCTGAAACATCTAAAAAACAAAGCAACAGAGCCTAGGGCACTGCCACTTATGGTCCTATAGCTTAGGGAAATTAAAATCAAAAAGACACAGCCACCCCAAAGTTTGGGACGCCTCTGTTTACAAGAACCTCGTTTACAGTACAAGTTCAACATCGCAGAAAGTGAAAAATGGACAAAGAAGTTGTTGTATTTACTTACAAAGCAATATCACTCAGCAATGAAATCTATGTCATCAGGCCCTTAGCATCACAATGAGTGGATTCAGGTATGATGATTCTAACTGAAATAATTCACACAGAAAAAGAAACATCATAAGATATCAGTAATACACGGAATGTAAACTTGGCTACACAGGAACTGAATTACAGAACAGAACAGGGTCTCAAATTTAGAAAACCAACTTCTGCTTGCTTAAGGGTAAAGGTGAGTTGGGGTGCTGCATAAAACCAGAGATTGAAATGAGCACAGATAAAGTTCCTTAAGTCAAATATGGAATAGACAAGAGCTACTCCTTGCTCAACGAAATGGACTCAACACCGCATATTAAATGCCTAAGAATGTACCTGACTAGTAAGTATCTTAAAACCTATGGATTGCTATGTCTCCGAAAGAGAATCAAGCATGTGTACAGGGGCATAAACGCAGCAGTGATAGGATTGGAGACGTTCGGTGAGCAAATGAAGACCCTTTGAAGTCATATTGCATGGTACCCATTACACGGGTCTTAACTCTCCAGGTTTAAGGTATTCTTCCTTCAGCTAAAACATGCATGTGGAACCCAAGTATGATCAACCATGTGAACGGGAGACGTGTTCAAATATGTCTCAGTTTTCCTCCCCTGGTACTCGGGTGCAACATTCCAGACGCTTTACTAACACTCTCCCCACTTGGAGAGTCAGTCCCTTTAAACTCCTGTTTGGCCCAGTTTGCAATTTCTGCGGAAGATGAACAGGAATAGCGAGAACCAATGAGAGACTAGCTGGAGGTGTCTGGACGGGCAAATTTAACTCTCATTTCCCACCAGGAAGAGGAATTAACCAAAGGCTCAGCGTGCCGTGCCGGAACCAGATTAGGGCCTGAAGCCATCCTGCGGTGTTGCGGCCAGCTCAAAAGAAACCGAGTTGAAGAAAGGAGCTCAGGGGCACTGTAATTCACACACCTGCAGAGTTATAAATGACAGCTATCGTCCAAAAATAGACTGAAGTAAGGCTGCCAAGAGGACTTGAAAGCGGGGCAGAATTGCAGGAAACCGATTTCAGGAGGTAGACTGGAATTGCATTGAAAGCATAGGAAAAGAGGCAGAACGTCCACAATGATGCACTTGGCCAAAAAGGGCGTATGCGTTTTTTCCTGAATATATTCAGGAAAAAACGCATACGCCCTTTTTGGCCAACCAAGCAAGCTTGCAAAGGAAATCTGCACTACAATGAAGTCTCACTTCCCCCCGGTCAAAAGGGCCATCTGAGAAAAGTGTAAAATCCAGAAAGGCAGGACAGGCCATGGAGAACTGGGAGCCTTGTTATGCTGATGGGCGGGATGTAAATTGCCAACAACCACTCGGGAGAAGTGTATGGTGTTTCCTGAAACATCTAAAAAACAAAGCAACAGAGCCTAGGGCACTGCCACTTATGGTCCTATAGCTTAGGGAAATTAAAATCAAAAAGACACAGCCACCCCAAAGTTTGGGACGCCTCTGTTTACAAGAACCTCGTTTACAGTACAAGTTCAACATCGCAGAAAGTGAGAAATGGATAAAGAAGTTGTGGTATTTACTTACAAAGCAATATCACTCAGCAATGAAATCTGTGTCATCAGGCCCTTAGCAGCACAATGAGTGGATTCAGGTATGATGATTCTAACTGAAGTAAGTCACACAGAAAAAGAAACATCATAAGATATCAGTAATACACGGAATGTAAACTTGGCTACACAGGAACTGAATTACAGAACAGAACAGGGTCTCAAATTTAGAAAACCAACTATGCTTGCTTAAGGGTAAAGGTGAGTTGGGGTGCTGCTTAAAACCAGAGATTGAAATGAGCACAGATAAAGTTCCTTAAGCCAAATATGGAATAGAAAAGAGCTACTCCTTGCTCAACGAAATGGACTCAACACCGCATATTAAACGCCTAAGAATGTGCCTGACTAGTAAGTATCTTAAAACCTATGGATTGCTATGTCTCCGAAAGAGAATCAAGCATGTGTACAGGGGCATAAACGCAGCAGTGATAGGATTGGAGAGGTTCGGTGAGCAAATGAAGACCCTTTGAAGTCATATTGCATGGTACCCATTCCACGGGTTTCAATTACCCAGGTTTTAGGTATTCTTCCTTCAGCTAAAACATGCATGTGGAACCCAGAGTATGATCAACCATGTGATCGGGAGACGTGTTCAAATATGTCTCAGTTTTCCTCCCTTGGTACTCGGGTGGAACATTCCAGACGCTTTACTAACACTCTCCCCACTTGGAGAGACAGCGCCTTTAACCTCCTGTTTGGCAAGTTTGCAATTTCTGCGGAAGATGAACAGGAATAGCGAGAACCAATGAGAGGCTAGCTGGAGGTGTCTGGACGGGCAAATTTAACTCTCATTTCCCAACAGGAAGAGGAAATAACCAAAGGGTCAGCGTGCCGTACCGGAACCAGATTAGGGCCTGAAGTCATCCTGCGGTGTTGCGGCCAGCTCAAAAGAAAGCGAGTTGAAGAAAGGAGCTCAGGGGCACTGTAATTCACAAACCTGCAGAGTTATAAATGACAGCTATCGTCCAAAAATAGACTGAAGTAAGGCTGCCAAGAGGACTTGAAAGCGGGGCAGAATTGCAGGAAACCGATTTCAGGAGGTAGACTGGAATTGCATTGAAAGCATAGGAAAAGAGGCAGAACGTCCACAATGATGCACTTGGCCAAAAAGGGCGTATGCGTTTTTTCCTGAATATATTCAGGAAAAAACGCATACGCCCTTTTTGGCCAACCAAGCAAGCTTGCAAAGGAAATCTGCACTACAATGAAGTCTCACTTCCCCCCGGTCAAAAGGGCCATCTGAGAAAAGTGTAAAATCCAGAAAGGCAGGACAGGCCATGGAGAACTGGGAGCCTTGTTATGCTGATGGGCGGGATGTAAATTGCCAACAACCACTCGGGAGAAGTGTATGGTGTTTCCTGAAACATCTAAAAAACAAAGCAACAGAGCCTAGGGCACTGCCACTTATGGTCCTATAGCTTAGGGAAATTAAAATCAAAAAGACACAGCCACCCCAAAGTTTGGGACGCCTCTGTTTACAAGAACCTCGTTTACAGTACAAGTTCAACATCGCAGAAAGTGAGAAATGGATAAAGAATTTGTGGTATTTACTTACAAAGCAATATCACTCAGCAATGAAATCTGTGTCATCAGGCCCTTAGCAGCACAATGAGTGGATTCAGTTATGATGATTCTAACTGAAGTATGTCACACAGAAAAAGAAACATCATAAGATATCAGTAATACACGGAATGTAAACTTGGCTACACAGGAACTGAATTACAGAACAGAACAGGGTCTCAAATTTAGAAAACCAACTATGCTTGCTTAAGGGTAAAGGTGAGTTGGGGTGCTGCATAAAACCAGAGATTGAAATGAGCACAGATAAAGTTCCTTAAGCCAAATATGGAATAGAAAAGAGCTACTCCTTGCTCAACGAAATGGACTCAACACCGCATATTAAACGCCTAAGAATGTGCCTGACTAGTAAGTATCTTAAAACCTATGGATTGCTATGTCTCCGAAAGAGAATCAAGCATGTGTACAGGGGCATAAACGCAGCAGTGATAGGATTGGAGAGGTTCGGTGAGCAAATGAAGACCCTTTGAAGTCATATTGCATGGTACCCATTCCACGGGTTTCAATTACCCAGGTTTTAGGTATTCTTCCTTCAGCTAAAACATGCATGTGGAACCCAGAGTATGATCAACCATGTGATCGGGAGACGTGTTCAAATATGTCTCAGTTTTCCTCCCTTGGTACTCGGGTGGAACATTCCAGACGCTTTACTAACACTCTCCCCACTTGGAGAGACAGCGCCTTTAACCTCCTGTTTGGCAAGTTTGCAATTTCTGCGGAAGATGAACAGGAATAGCGAGAACCAATGAGAGGCTAGCTGGAGGTGTCTGGACGGGCAAATTTAACTCTCATTTCCCAACAGGAAGAGGAAATAACCAAAGGGTCAGCGTGCCGTACCGGAACCAGATTAGGGCCTGAAGTCATCCTGCGGTGTTGCGGCCAGCTCAAAAGAAAGCGAGTTGAAGAAAGGAGCTCAGGGGCACTGTAATTCACAAACCTGCAGAGTTATAAATGACAGCTATCGTCCAAAAATAGACTGAAGTAAGGCTGCCAAGAGGACTTGAAAGCGGGGCAGAATTGCAGGAAACCGATTTCAGGAGGTAGACTGGAATTGCATTGAAAGCATAGGAAAAGAGGCAGAACGTCCACAATGATGCACTTGGCCAAAAAGGGCGTATGCGTTTTTTCCTGAATATATTCAGGAAAAAACGCATACGCCCTTTTTGGCCAACCAAGCAAGCTTGCAAAGGAAATCTGCACTACAATGAAGTCTCACTTCCCCCCGGTCAAAAGGGCCATCTGAAAAAAGTGTAAAATCCAGAAAGGCAGGACAGGTCATGGAGAACTGGGAGCTTTGTTATGCTGATGGGCGGGATGTAAATTGCCAACAACCACTCGGGAGAAGTGTATGGTGTTTCCTGAAACATCTAAAAAACAAAGCAACAGAACCTAGGGCACTTCCACTTATGGTCCTATAGCTTAGGGAAATTAAAATCAAAAAGACACAGCCACCCCAAAGTTTGGAACGGCTCTGTTTACAAGAACCTCGTTTACAGTACAAGTTCAACATCGCAGAAAGTGAAAAATGGAAAGAAGTTGTGGTATTTACTTACAAAGCAATATCACTCAGCAATGAAATCTGTGTCATCAGGCCCTTAGCAGCACAATGAGTGGATTCAGGTATGATGATTCTAACTGAAGTAAGTCACACAGAAAAAGAAACATCATAAGATATCAGTAATACACGGAATGTAAACTTGGCTACACAGGAACTGAATTACAGAATAGAACAGGGTCTCAAATTTAGAAAACCAACTTATGCTTGCTTAAGGGTAAAGGTGAGGTGGGGTGCTGCATAAAACCAGAGATTGAAATGAGCACAGATAAAGTTCCTTAAGTCAAATATGGAATAGACAAGAGCTACTCCTTGCTCAACGAAATGGACTCAACACCGCATATTAAACGCCTAAGAATGTACCTGACTAGTAAGTATCTTAAAACCTATGGATTGCTATGTCTCCGAAAGAGAATCAAGCATGTGTACAGGGGCATAAACGCAGCAGTGATAGGATTGGAGAGGTTCGGTGAGCAAATGAAGACCCTTTGAAGTCATATTGCATGGTACCCATTCCACGGGTCTCAACTCTCCAGGTTTAAGGTATTCTTCCTTCAGCTAAAACATGCATGTGGAACCCAAGTATGATCAACCATGTGAACGGGAGACGTGTTCAAATATGTCTCAGTTTTCCTCCCCTGGTACTCGGGTGCAACATTCCAGACGCTTTACTAACACTCTCCCCACTTGGAGAGTCAGCGCCTTTAACCTCCTGTTTGGCCCAGTTTGCAATTTCTGCGGAAGATGAACAGGAATAAAAAACGCATACGCCCTTTTTGGCCAACCAAGCAAGCTTGCAAAGGAAATCTGCACTACAATGAAGTCTCACTTCCCCCCGGTCAAAAGGGCCATCTGAAAAAAGTGTAAAATCCAGAAAGGCAGGACAGGCCATGGAGAACTGGGAGCCTTGTTATGCTGATGGGCGGGATGTAAATTGCCAAAAACCACTCAGGAGAAGTGTATGGTGTTTCCTGAAACATCTGAAAAACAAAGCAACAGAACCTAGGGCACTTCCACTTATGGTCCTATAGCTTAGGGAAATTAAAATCAAAAAGACACAGCCACCCCAAAGTTTGGAACGGCTCTGTTTACAAGAACCTCGTTTACAGTACAAGTTCAACATCACAGAAAGTGAAAAATGGATAAAGAAGTTGTGGTATTTACTTACAAAGCAATATCACTCAGCAATGAAATCTGTGTCATCAGGCCCTTAGCAGCACAATGAGTGGATTCAGGTATGATGATTCTAACTGAAGTAAGTCACACAGAAAAAGAAACATCATAAGATATCAGTAATACACGGAATGTAAACTTGGCTACACAGGAACTGAATTACAGAACAGAACAGGGTCTCAAATTTAGAAAACCAACTATGCTTGCTTAAGGGTAAAGGTGAGTTGGGGTGCTGCATAAAACCAGAGATTGAAATGAGCACAGATAAAGTTCCTTAAGTCAAATATGGAATAGACAAGAGCTACTCCTTGCTCAACGAAATGGACTCAACACCGCATATTAAACGCCTAAGAATGTGCCTGACTAGTAAGTATCTTAAAACCTATGGATTGCTATGTCTCCGAAAGAGAATCAAGCATGTGTACAGGGGCATAAACGCAGCAGTGATAGGATTGGAGAGGTTCGGTGAGCAAATGAAGACCCTTTGAAGTCATATTGCATGGTACCCATTACACGGGTCTTAACTCTCCAGGTTTAAGGTATTCTTCCTTCAGCTAAAACATGCATGTGGAACCCAAGTATGATCAACCATGTGAACGGGAGACGTGTTCAAATATGTCTCAGTTTTCCTCCCCTGGTACTCGGGTGCAACATTCCAGACGCTTTACTAACACTCTCCCCACTTAGAGAGTCAGCGCCTTTAACCTCCGGTTTGGCCCAGTTTGCAATTTCTGCGGAAGATGAACAGGAATAGTGAGAACCAATGAGAGACTAGCTGGAGGTGTTTGGACGGGCAAATTTAACTCTCATTTCCCACCAGGAAGAGGAAATAACCAAAGGCTCAGCGTGCCGTGCCGGAACCAGATTAGGGCCTGAAGTCATCCTGCGGTGTTGCGGCCAGGTCACAAGAAAGCGAGTTGAAGAAAGGAGCTCAGGGGCACTGTAATTCACAAACCTGCAGAGTTATAAATGACAGCTATCGTCCAAAAATAGACTGAAGTAAGGCTGCCAAGAGGACTTGAAAGCGGGGCAGAATTGCAGGAAACCGATTTCAGGAGGTAGACTGGAATTGCATTGAAAGCATAGGAAAAGAGGCAGAACGTCCACAATGATGCACTTGGCCAAAAAGGGCGTATGCGTTTTTTCCTGAATATATTCAGGAAAAAACGCATACGCCCTTTTTGGCCAACCAAGCAAGCTTGCAAAGGAAATCTGCACTACAATGAAGTCTCACTTCCCCCCGGTCAAAAGGGCCATCTGAAAAAAGTGTAAAATCCAGAAAGGCAGGACAGGCCATGGAGAACTGGGAGCCTTGTTATGCTGATGGGCGGGATGTAAATTGCCAACAGACACTCGGGAGAAGTGTATGGTGTTTCCTGAAACATCTAAAAAACAAAGCAACAGAGCCTAGGGCACTGCCACTTATGGTCCTATAGCTTAGGGAAATTAAAATCAAAAAGACACAGCCACCCCAAAGTTTGGAACGCCTCTGTTTACAAGAACCTCGTTTACAGTACAAGTTCAACATCGCAGAAAGTGAAAAATGGATAAAGAAGTTGTGGTATTTACTTACAAAGCAATATCACTCAGCAATGAAATCTGTGTCATCAGGCCCTTAGCAGCACAATGAGTGGATTCAGGTATGATGATTCTAACTGAAATAAGTCACACAGAAAAAGAAACATCATAAGATATCAGTAATACACGGAATGGAAACTTGGCTACACAGGAACTGAATTACAGAACAGAACAGGGTCTCAAATTTAGAAAACCAACTTATTCTTACTTAAGGGTAAAGGTGAGTTGGGGTGCTGCATAAAACCAGAGATTGAAATGAGCACAGATAAAGTTCCTTAAGCCAAATATGGAATAGACAAGAGCTACTCTTTGCTCAACGAAATGAACTCAACACCCCATATTAAACGCCTAAGAATGTACCTGACTAGTAAGTATCTTAAAACCTATGGATTGCTATGTCTCCGAAAGAGAATCAAGCATGTGTACAGGGGCATAAACGCAGCAGTGATAGGATTGGAGAGGTTCGGTGAGCAAATGAAGACCCTTTGAAGTCATATTGCATGGTACCCATTCCACGGGTTTCAATTACCCAGGTTTTAGGTATTCTTCCTTCAGCTAAAACAGGCATGTGGAACCCAGAGTATGATCAACCATGTGATCGGGAGACGTGTTCAAATATGTCTCAGTTTTCCTCCCCTGGTACTCGGGTGCAACATTCCAGACGCTTTACTAACACTCTCCCCACTTGGAGAGTCAGCGCCTTTAACCTCCTGTTTGGCCCAGTTTGCAATTTCTGCGGAAGATGAACAGGAATAGCGAGAACCAATGAGAGGCTAGCTGGAGGTGTCTGGACGGGCAAATTTAACTCTCATTTCCCACCAGGAAGAGGAAATAACCAAAGGCTCAGAGTGCCGTGCCGGAACCAGATTAGGGCCTGAAGCCATCCTGCGGTGTTGCGGCCAGGTCACAAGAAAGCGAGTTGAAGAAAGGAGCTCAGGGGCACTGTAATTCACAAACCTGCAGAGTTATAAATGACAGCTATCGTCCAAAAATAGACTGAAGTAAGGCTGCCAAGAGGACTTGAAAGCGGGGCAGAATTGCAGGAAACCGATTTCAGGAGGTAGACTGGAATTGCATTGAAAGCATAGGAAAAGAGGCAGAACGTCCACAATGATGCACTTGGCCAAAAAGGGCGTATGCGTTTTTTCCTGAATATATTCAGGAAAAAACGCATACGCCCGTTTTGGCCAACCAAGCAAGCTTGCAAAGGAAATCTGCACTACAATGAAGTCTCACTTCCCCCCGGTCAAAAGGGCCATCTGAAAAAAGTGTAAAATCCAGAAAGGCAGGACAGGCCATGGAGAACTGGGAGCCTTGTTATGCTGATGGGCGGGATGTAAATTGCCAACAGACACTCGGGAGAAGTGTATGGTGTTTCCTGAAACATCTAAAAAACAAAGCAACAGAGCCTAGGGCACTGCCACTTATGGTCCTATAGCTTAGGGAAATTAAAATCAAAAAGACACAGCCACCCTAAAATTTGGGACGCCTCTGTTTACAAGAACCTCGTTTCCAGTACAAGTTCAACATCGCAGAAAGTGAAAAATGGATAAAAAAGTTGTGGTATTTACTTACAAAGCAATATCACTCAGCAATGAAATCTGTGTCATCAGGCCCTTAGCAGCACAATGAGTGGATTCAGGTATGATGATTCTAACTGAAGTAAGTCACACAGAAAAAGAAACATCATAAGATATCCGTAATACACAGAATGGAAACTTGGCTACACAGTAACTGAATTACAGAACAGAACAGGGTCTCAAATTTAGAAAACCAACTTATGCTTGCTTAAGGGTAAAGGTGAGTTGGGGTGCTGCATAAAACCAGAGATTGAAATGAGCACAGATAAAGTTCCTTAAGTCAAATATGGAATAGACAAGAGCTACTCCTTGCTCAACGAAATGGACTCAACACCGCATATTAAACGCCTAAGAATGTACCTGACTTGTAAGTATCTTAAAACCTATGGATTGCTATGTCTCCGAAAGAGAATCAAGCATGTGTACAGGGGCATAAACGCAGCAGTGATAGGATTGGAGAGGTTCAGTGAGCAAATGAAGACCCTTTGAAGTCATATTGCATGGTACCCATTCCACGGGTTTCAACTACCCAGGTTTAAGGTATTCTTCCTTCAGCTAAAACATGCATGTGGAACCTAGAGTATGATCAACCATGTGATCGGGAGACGTGTTCAAATATGTCTCAGTTTTCCTCCCCTGGTACTCGGGTGCAACATTCCAGACGCTTTACTAACACTCTCCCCACTTGGAGAGTCAGTCCCTTTAACCTCCTGTTTGGCCCAGTTTGCAATTTCTGCGGAAGATGAACAGGAATAGCGAGAACCAATGAGAGGCTAACTGGAGGTGTCTGGACGGGCAAATTTAACTCTCATTTCCCACCAGGAAGAGGAATTAACCAAAGGCTCAGCATGCCGGGCCGGATCCAGATTAGGGCCTGAAGCCATCCTGCGGTGTTGCGGCCAGGTCACAAGAAAGCGAGTTGAAGAAAGGAGCTCAGGGGCACTGTAATTCACAAACCTGCAGAGTTATAAATGACAGCTATCGTCCAAAAATAGACTGAAGTAAGGCTGCCAAGAGGACTTGAAAGCGGGGCAGAATTGCAGGAAACCGATTTCAGGAGGTAGACTGGAATTGCATTGAAAGCATAGGAAAAGAGGCAGAACGTCCACAATGATGCACTTGGCCAAAAAGGGCGTATGCGTTTTTTCCTGAATATATTCAGGAAAAAACGCATACGCCCTTTTTGGCCAACCAAGCAAGCTTGCAAAGGAAATCTGCACTACAATGAAGTCTCACTTCCCCCCGGTCAAAAGGGCCATCTGAAAAAAGTGTAAAATCCAGAAAGGCAGGACAGGCCATGGAGAACTGGGAGCCTTGTTATGCTGATGGGCGGGATGTAAATTGCCAACAACCACTCGGGAGAAGTGTATGGTGTTTCCTGAAACATCTAAAAAACAAAGCAACAGAGCCTAGGGCACTGCCACTTATGGTCCTATAGCTTAGGGAAATTAAAATCAAAAAGACACAGCCACCCCAAAGTTTGGGACGCCTCTGTTTACAAGAACCTCGTTTACAGTACAAGTTCAACATCGCAGAAAGTGAAAAATGGATAAAGAAGTTGTTGTATTTACTTACAAAGCAATATCACTCAGCAATGAAATCTATGTCATCAGGCCCTTATCATCACAATGAGTGGATTCAGGTATGATGATTCTAACTGAAATAAGTCACACAGAAAAAGAAACATCATAAGATATCAGTAATACACGGAATGTAAACTTGGCTACACAGGAACTGAATTACAGAACAGAACAGGGTCTCAAATTTAGAAAACCAACTTATGCTTGCTTAAGGGGAAAGGTGAGTTGGGGTGCTGCATAAAACCAGAGATTGAAATGAGCACAGATAAAGTTCCTTAAGTCAAATATGGAATAGACAAGAGCTACTCCTTGCTCAACGAAATGGACTCAACACCGCATATTAAACGCCTAAGAATGTACCTGACTAGTAAGTATCTTAAAACTTATGGATTGCTATGTCTCCGAAAGAGAATCAAGCATGTGTACAGGGGCATAAACGCAGCAGTGATAGGATTGGAGAGGTTCGGTGAGCAAATGAAGACCCTTTGAATTCATATTACATGGTACCCATTACACGGGTCTTAACTCTCCAGGTTTAAGGTATTCTTCCTTCAGCTAAAACATGCATGTGGAACCCAAGTATGATCAACCATGTGAACGGGAGACGTGTTCAAATATGTCTCAGTTTTCCTCCCCTGGTACTCGGGTGCAACATTCCAGACGCTTTACTAACACTCTCCCGACTTGGAGAGTCAGTCCCTTTAAACTCCTGTTTGGCCCAGTTTGCAATTTCTGCGGAAGATGAACAGGAATAGCGAGAACCAATGAGAGACTAGCTGGAGGTGTCTGGACGGGCAAATTTAACTCTCATTTCCCACCAGGAAGAGGAATTAACCAAAGGCTCAGCGTGCCGTGCCGGAACCAGATTAGGGCCTGAAGCCATCATGCGGTGTTGCGGCCAGCACAAAAGAAAGCGAGTTGAAGAAAGGAGCTCAGGGGCACTGTAATTCACAATCCTGCAGAGTTATAAATGACAGCTATCGTCCAAAAATAGACTGAAGTAAGGCTGCCAAGAGGACTTGAAAGCGGGGCAGAATTGCAGGAAACCGATTTCAGGAGGTAGACTGGAATTGCATTGAAAGCATAGGAAAAGAGGCAGAACGTCCACAATGATGCACTTGGCCAAAAAGGGCGTATGCGTTTTTTCCTGAATATATTCAGGAAAAAACGCATACGCCCTTTTTGGCCAACCAAGCAAGCTTGCAAAGGAAATCTGCACTATAATGAAGTCTCACTTCCCCCTGGTCAAAAGGGCCATCTGAAAAAAGTGTAAAATCAAGAAAGGCAGGACAGGCCATGGAGAACTGGGAGCCTTGTTATGCTGATGGGCGGGATGTAAATTGCCAACAGACACTTGGGAGAAGTGGATGGTGTTTCCTGAAACATCTAAAAAACAAAGCAACACAGCCTAGGGCACTTCCACTTATGGTCCTATAGCTTAGGGAAATTAAAATCAAAAAGACACAGCCACCCCAAAGTTTGGAACGGCTCTGTTTACAAGAACCTCGTTTACAGTACAAGTTCAACATCACAGAAAGTGAAAAATGGATAAAGAACTTGTGGTACTTACGTACAATGCAGTATCACTCAGCAATGAAATCTATGTCATCAGGCACGTAGCAGCATAATGAGTAGATTCAGGTACGATGATTCTAACTGAAATAAGTCACACAGAAAAAGAAACATCATAAGATATCACTAATACACGGAATGTAAACTTGGCTACACAGGAACTGAATTCCAAAACAGAACAGGTTCTCAAATTTAGAAAACCAACTTATGCTTGCTTAAGGGGAAAGGTGAGTTGGGTTGCTGCATAAAACCAGAGATTGAAATGAGCACAGATAAAGTTCCTTAAGCCAAATATGGAATAGACAAGAGCCACTCCTTGCTCAACGAAATGGACTCAACACCGCATATTAAACGCCTAAGAATGTACCTGACTAGTAAGTATCTTAAAACCTATGGATTGCTATGTCTCCGAAAGAGAATCAAGCATGTGTACAGGGGCATAAACGCAGCAGTGATAGGATTGGAGAGGTTCGGTGAGCAAATGAAGACCCTTTGAAGTCATATTGCATGGTACCCATTCCACGGGTTTCAATTACCCAGGCTTTAGGTATTCTTCCTTCAGCTAAAACAGGCATGTGGAACCCAGAGTATGATCAACCATGTGATCGGGAGACGTGTTCAAATATGTCTCAGTTTTCCTCCCCTGGTACTCGGGTGCAACATTCCAGACGCTTTACTAACACTCTCCCCACTTGGAGAGTCAGCGCCTTTAACCTCCTGTTTGGCACAGTTTGCAATTTCTGCGGAAGATGAACAGGAATAGCGAGAACCAATGAGAGGCTAGCTGGAGGTGTCTGGACGGGCAAATTTAACTCTCATTTCCCAACAGAAAGAGGAAATAACCAAAGGCTCAGCGTGCCGTACCGGAACCAGATTAGGGCCTGAAGCCATCCTGCGGTGTTGCGGCCAGCTCAAAAGAAAGCAAGTTGAAGAAAGGAGCTCAGGGGCACTGTAATTCACAAACCTGCAGAGTTATAAATGACAGCTATCGTCCAAAAATAGACTGAAGTAAGGCTGCCAAGAGGACTTGAAAGCGGGGCAGAATTGCAGGAAACCGATTTCAGGAGGTAGACTGAAATTGCATTGAAAGCATAGGAAAAGAGGCAGAACGTCCACAATGATGCACTTGGCCAAAAAGGGCGTATGCGTTTTTTCCTGAATATATTCAGGAAAAAACGCATACGCCCTTTTTGGCCAACCAAGCAAGCTTGCAAAGGAAATCTGCACTATAATGAAGTCTCACTTCCCCCTGGTCAAAAGGGCCATCTGAAAAAAGTGTAAAATCCAGAAAGGCAGGACAGGCCATGGAGAACAGGGAGCCTTGTTATGCTGATGGGCGGGATGTAAATTGCCAACAGACACTCGGGAGAAGTGTATGGTGTTTCCTGAAACATCTAAAAAACAAAGCAACAGAGCCTAGGGCACTGCCACTTATGGTCCTATAGCTTAGGGAAATTAAAATCAAAAAGACACAGCCACCCCAAAGTTTGGGACGCCTCTGTTTACAAGAACCTCGTTTCCAGTACAAGTTCAACATCGCAGAAAGTGAAAAATGGATAAAGAAGTTGTGGTATTTACTTACAAAGCAATATCACTCAGCAATGAAATCTGTGTCATCAGGCCCTTAGCATCACAATGAGTGGATTCAGGTATGATGATTCTAACTGAAATAAGTCACGCAGAAAAAGAAACATCATAAGATATCAGTAATACACGGAATGTAAACTTGGCTACACAGGAACTGAATTACAGAACAGAACAGGGACTCAAATTTAGAAAACCAACTTATGCTTGCTTAAGGGGAAAGGTGAGTTGGGGTGCTGCATAAAACCAGAGATTGAAATGAGCACAGATAAAGTTCCTTAAGCCAAATATGGAATAGACAAGAGCTACTCCTTGCTCAACGAAATGGACTCAACACCGCATATTAAACGCCTAAGCATGTACCTGACTAGTAAGTAGCTTAAAACCTATGGATTGCTATGTCTCCGAAAGAGAATCAAGCATGTGTACAGGGGCATAAACGCAGCAGTGATAGGATTGGAGAGGTTCGGTGAGCAAATGAAGACCCTTTGAAGTCATATTGCATGGTACCCATTACACGGGTCTTAACTCTCCAGGTTTAAGGTATTCTTCCTTCAGCTAAAACATGCATGTGGAACCCAAGTATGATCAACCATGTGAACGGGAGACGTGTTCAAATATGTCTCAGTTTTCCTCCCCTGGTACTCGGGTGCAACATTCCAGACGCTTTACTAACACTCTCCCCACTTGGAGAGTCAGCGCCTTTAACCTCCTGTTTGGCCCAGTTTGCAATTTCTGCGGAAGATGAACAGGAATAGCGAGAACCAATTAGAGGCTAGCTGGAGGTGTCTGGACGGGCAAATTTAACTCTCATTTCCCACCAGGAAGAGGAAATAACCAAAGGCTCAGAGTGCCGTGCCGGAACCAGATTAGGGCCTGAAGCCATCCTGCGGTGTTGCGGCCAGGTCACAAGAAAGCGAGTTGAAGAAAGGAGCTCAGGGGCACTGTAATTCACAAACCTGCAGAGTTATAAATGACAGCTATCGTCCAAAAATAGACTGAAGTAAGGCTGCCAAGAGGACTTGAAAGCGGGGCAGAATTGCAGGAAACCGATTTCAGGAGGTAGACTGGAATTGCATTGAAAGCATAGGAAAAGAGGCAGAACGTCCACAATGATGCACTTGGCCAAAAAGGGCGTATGCGTTTTTTCCTGAATATATTCAGGAAAAAACGCATACGCCCGTTTTGGCCAACCAAGCAAGCTTGCAAAGGAAATCTGCACTACAATGAAGTCTCACTTCCCCCCGGTCAAAAGGGCCATCTGAAAAAAGTGTAAAATCCAGAAAGGCAGGACAGGCCATGGAGAACTGGGAGCCTTGTTATGCTGATGGGCGGGATGTAAATTGCCAACAGACACTCGGGAGAAGTGTATGGTGTTTCCTGAAACATCTAAAAAACAAAGCAACAGAGCCTAGGGCACTGCCACTTATGGTCCTATAGCTTAGGGAAATTAAAATCAAAAAGACACAGCCACCCTAAAGTTTGGGACGCCTCTGTTTACAAGAACCTCGTTTACAGTACAAGTTCAACATCGCAGAAAGTGAAAAATGGATAAAAAAGTTGTGGTATTTACTTACAAAGCAATATCACTCAGCAATGAAATCTGTGTCATCAGGCCCTTAGCAGCACAATGAGTGGATTCAGGTATGATGATTCTAACTGAAGTAAGTCACACAGAAAAAGAAACATCATAAGATATCCGTAATACACAGAATGGAAACTTGGCTACACAGTAACTGAATTACAGAACAGAACAGGGTCTCAAATTTAGAAAACCAACTTATGCTTGCTTAAGGGTAAAGGTGAGTTGGGGTGCTGCATAAAACCAGAGATTGAAATGAGCACAGATAAAGTTCCTTAAGTCAAATATGGAATAGACAAGAGCTACTCCTTGCTCAACGAAATGGACTCAACACCGCATATTAAACGCCTAAGAATGTACCTGACTTGTAAGTATCTTAAAACCTATGGATTGCTATGTCTCCGAAAGAGAATCAAGCATGTGTACAGGGGCATAAACGCAGCAGTGATAGGATTGGAGAGGTTCAGTGAGCAAATGAAGACCCTTTGAAGTCATATTGCATGGTACCCATTCCACGGGTTTCAACTACCCAGGTTTAAGGTATTCTTCCTTCAGCTAAAACATGCATGTGGAACCTAGAGTATGATCAACCATGGGATCGGGAGACGTGTTCAAATATGTCTCAGTTTTCCTCCCCTGGTACTCGGGTGCAACATTCCAGACGCTTTACTAACACTCTCCCCACTTGGAGAGTCAGTCCCTTTAACCTCCTGTTTGGCCCAGTTTGCAATTTCTGCGGAAGATGAACAGGAATAGCGAGAACCAATGAGAGGCTAACTGGAGGTGTCTGGACGGGCAAATTTAACTCTCATTTCCCACCAGGAAGAGGAATTAACCAAAGGCTCAGCATGCCGGGCCGGATCCAGATTAGGGCCTGAAGCCATCCTGCGGTGTTGCGGCCAGGTCACAAGAAAGCGAGTTGAAGAAAGGAGCTCAGGGGCACTGTAATTCACAAACCTGCAGAGTTATAAATGACAGCTATCGTCCAAAAATAGACTGAAGTAAGGCTGCCAAGAGGACTTGAAAGCGGGGCAGAATTGCAGGAAACCGATTTCAGGAGGTAGACTGGAATTGCATTGAAAGCATAGGAAAAGAGGCAGAACGTCCACAATGATGCACTTGGCCAAAAAGGGCGTATGCGTTTTTTCCTGAATATATTCAGGAAAAAACGCATACGCCCTTTTTGGCCAACCAAGCAAGCTTGCAAAGGAAATCTGCACTACAATGAAGTCTCACTTCCCCCCGGTCAAAAGGGCCATCTGAAAAAAGTGTAAAATCCAGAAAGGCAGGACAGGCCATGGAGAACTGGGAGCCTTGTTATGCTGATGGGCGGGATGTAAATTGCCAACAACCACTCGGGAGAAGTGTATGGTGTTTCCTGAAACATCTAAAAAACAAAGCAACAGAGCCTAGGGCACTTCCACTTATGGTCCTATAGCTTAGGGAAATTAAAATCAAAAAGACACAGCCACCCCAAAGTTTGGGACGCCTCTGTTTACAAGAACCTCGTTTACAGTACAAGTTCAACATCGCAGAAAGTGAAAAATGGATAAAGAAGTTGTTGTATTTACTTACAAAGCAATATCACTCAGCAATGAAATCTATGTCATCAGGCCCTTATCATCACAATGAGTGGATTCAGGTATGATGATTCTAACTGAAATAAGTCACACAGAAAAAGAAACATCATAAGATATCAGTAATACACGGAATGTAAACTTGGCTACACAGGAACTGAATTACAGAACAGAACAGGGTCTCAAATTTAGAAAACCAACTTATGCTTGCTTAAGGGGAAAGGTGAGTTGGGGTGCTGCATAAAACCAGAGATTGAAATGAGCACAGATAAAGTTCCTTAAGTCAAATATGGAATAGACAAGAGCTACTCCTTGCTCAACGAAATGGACTCAACACCGCATATTAAACGCCTAAGAATGTACCTGACTAGTAAGTATCTTAAAACTTATGGATTGCTATGTCTCCGAAAGAGAATCAAGCATGTGTACAGGGGCATAAACGCAGCAGTGATAGGATTGGAGAGGTTCGGTGAGCAAATGAAGACCCTTTGAATTCATATTACATGGTATCCATTACACGGGTCTTAACTCTCCAGGTTTAAGGTATTCTTCCTTCAGCTAAAACATGCATGTGGAACCCAAGTATGATCAACCATGTGAACGGGAGACGTGTTCAAATATGTCTCAGTTTTCCTCCCCTGGTACTCGGGTGCAACATTCCAGACGCTTTACTAACACTCTCCCGACTTGGAGAGTCAGTCCCTTTAAACTCCTGTTTGGCCCAGTTTGCAATTTCTGCGGAAGATGAACAGGAATAGCGAGAACCAATGAGAGACTAGCTGGAGGTGTCTGGACGGGCAAATTTAACTCTCATTTCCCACCAGGAAGAGGAATTAACCAAAGGCTCAGCGTGCCGTGCCGGAACCAGATTAGGGCCTGAAGCCATCATGCGGTGTTGCGGCCAGCACAAAAGAAAGCGAGTTGAAGAAAGGAGCTCAGGGGCACTGTAATTCACAAACCTGCAGAGTTATAAATGACAGCTATCGTCCAAAAATAGACTGAAGTAAGGCTGCCAAGAGGACTTGAAAGCGGGGCAGAATTGCAGGAAACCGATTTCAGGAGGTAGACTGGAATTGCATTGAAAGCATAGGAAAAGAGGCAGAACGTCCACAATGATGCACTTGGCCAAAAAGGGCGTATGCGTTTTTTCCTGAATATATTCAGGAAAAAACGCATACGCCCTTTTTGGCCAACCAAGCAAGCTTGCAAAGGAAATCTGCACTATAATGAAGTCTCACTTCCCCCTGGTCAAAAGGGCCATCTGAAAAAAGTGTAAAATCAAGAAAGGCAGGACAGGCCATGGAGAACTGGGAGCCTTGTTATGCTGATGGGCGGGATGTAAATTGCCAACAGACACTTGGGAGAAGTGGATGGTGTTTCCTGAAACATCTAAAAAACAAAGCAACAGAGCCTAGGGCACTTCCACTTATGGTCCTATAGCTTAGGGAAATTAAAATCAAAAAGACACAGCCACCCCAAAGTTTGGAACGGCTCTGTTTACAAGAACCTCGTTTACAGTACAAGTTCAACATCACAGAAAGTGAAAAATGGATAAAGAACTTGTGGTACTTACGTACAATGCAGTATCACTCAGCAATGAAATCTATGTCATCAGGCACGTAGCAGCATAATGAGTAGATTCAGGTACGATGATTCTAACTGAAATAAGTCACACAGAAAAAGAAACATCATAAGATATCACTAATACACGGAATGTAAACTTGGCTACACAGGAACTGAATTCCAAAACAGAACAGGTTCTCAAATTTAGAAAACCAACTTATGCTTGCTTAAGGGGAAAGGTGAGTTGGGTTGCTGCATAAAACCAGAGATTGAAATGAGCACAGATAAAGTTCCTTAAGCCAAATATGGAATAGACAAGAGCCACTCCTTGCTCAACGAAATGGACTCAACACCGCATATTAAACGCCTAAGAATGTACCTGACTAGTAAGTATCTTAAAACCTATGGATTGCTATGTCTCCGAAAGAGAATCAAGCATGTGTACAGGGGCATAAACGCAGCAGTGATAGGATTGGAGAGGTTCGGTGAGCAAATGAAGACCCTTTGAAGTCATATTGCATGGTACCCATTCCACGGGTTTCAATTACCCAGGCTTTAGGTATTCTTCCTTCAGCTAAAACAGGCATGTGGAACCCAGAGTATGATCAACCATGTGATCGGGAGACGTGTTCAAATATGTCTCAGTTTTCCTCCCCTGGTACTCGGGTGCAACATTCCAGACGCTTTACTAACACTCTCCCCACTTGGAGAGTCAGCGCCTTTAACCTCCTCTTTGGCACAGTTTGCAATTTCTGCGGAAGATGAACAGGAATAGCGAGAACCAATGAGAGGCTAGCTGGAGGTGTCTGGACGGGCAAATTTAACTCTCATTTCCCAACAGAAAGAGGAAATAACCAAAGGCTCAGCGTGCCGTACCGGAACCAGATTAGGGCCTGA
Source organism: Stenella coeruleoalba (assembly GCF_951394435.1). Classification (NCBI taxonomy): domain Eukaryota; kingdom Metazoa; phylum Chordata; class Mammalia; order Artiodactyla; family Delphinidae; genus Stenella; species Stenella coeruleoalba. Next base: position 22,531,720 of record NC_137151.1, read on the forward strand.
AGCCATCCTGCGGTGTTGCGGCCAGCTCAAAAGAAAGCAAGTTGAAGAAAGGAGCTCAGGGGCACTGTAATTCACAAACCTGCAGAGTTATAAATGACAGCTATCGTCCAAAAATAGACTGAAGTAAGGCTGCCAAGAGGACTTGAAAGCGGGGCAGAATTGCAGGAAACCGATTTCAGGAGGTAGACTGAAATTGCATTGAAAGCATAGGAAAAGAGGCAGAACGTCCACAATGATGCACTTGGCCAAAAAGGGCGTATGCGTTTTTTCCTGAATATATTCAGGAAAAAACGCATACGCCCTTTTTGGCCAACCAAGCAAGCTTGCAAAGGAAATCTGCACTACAATGAAGTCTCACTTCCCCCCGGTCAAAAGGGCCATCTGAAAAAAGTGTAAAATCCAGAAAGGCAGGACAGGCCATGGAGAACTGGGAGCCTTGTTATGCTGATGGGCGGGATGTAAATTGCCAACAGACACTCGGGAGAAGTGTATGGTGTTTCCTGAAACATCTAAAAAACAAAGCAACAGAGCCTAGGGCACTGCCACTTATGGTCCTATAGCTTAGGGAAATTAAAATCAAAAAGACACAGCCACCCCAAAGTTTGGGACGCCTCTGTTTACAAGAACCTCGTTTCCAGTACAAGTTCAACATCGCAGAAAGTGAAAAATGGATAAAGAAGTTGTGGTATTTACTTACAAAGCAATATCACTCAGCAATGAAATCTGTGTCATCAGGCCCTTAGCATCACAATGAGTGGATTCAGGTATGATGATTCTAACTGAAATAAGTCACGCAGAAAAAGAAACATCATAAGATATCAGTAATACACGGAATGTAAACTTGGCTACACAGGAACTGAATTACAGAACAGAACAGGGACTCAAATTTAGAAAACCAACTTATGCTTGCTTAAGGGGAAAGGTGAGTTGGGGTGCTGCATAAAACCAGAGATTGAAATGAGCACAGATAAAGTTCCTTAAGCCAAATATGGAATAGACAAGAGCTACTCCTTGCTCAACGAAATGGACTCAACACCGCATATTAAACGCCTAAGCATGTACCTGACTAGTAAGTAGCTTAAAACCTATGGATTGCTATGTCTCCGAAAGAGAATCAAGCATGTGTACAGGGGCATAAACGCAGCAGTGATAGGATTGGAGAGGTTCGGTGAGCAAATGAAGACCCTTTGAAGTCATATTGCATGGTACCCATTACACGGGTCTTAACTCTCCAGGTTTAAGGTATTCTTCCTTCAGCTAAAACATGCATGTGGAACCCAAGTATGATCAACCATGTGAACGGGAGACGTGTTCAAATATGTCTCAGTTTTCCTCCCCTGGTACTCGGGTGCAACATTCCAGACGCTTTACTAACACTCTCCCCACTTGGAGAGTCAGTGCCTTTAACCTCCTGTTTGGCCCAGTTTGCAATTTCTGCGGAAGATGAACAGGAATAGCGAGAACAAAGGAGAGGCTAGCTGGAGGTGTCTGGACGGGCAAATTTAACTCTCATTTCCCACCAGGAAGAGGAATTAACCAAAGGCTCAGCATGCCGTGCCGGAACCAGATTAGGGCCTGAAGCCATCCTGCGGTGTTGCGGCCAGGTCACAAGAAAGCGAGTTGAAGAAAGGAGCTCAGGGGCACTGTAATTCACAAACCTGCAGAGTTATAAATGACAGCTATCGTCCAAAAATAGACTGAAGTAAGGCTGCCAAGAGGACTTGAAAGCGGGGCAGAATTGCAGGAAACCGATTTCAGGAGGTAGACTGGAATTGCATTGAAAGCATAGGAAAAGAGGCAGAACGTCCACAATGATGCACTTGGCCAAAAAGGGCGTATGCGTTTTTTCCTGAATATATTCAGGAAAAAACGCATACGCCCTTTTTGGCCAACCAAGCAAGCTTGCAAAGGAAATCTGCACTACAATGAAGTCTCACTTCCCCCCGGTCAAAAGGGCCATCTGAAAAAAGTGTAAAATCCAGAAAGGCAGGACAGGCCATGGAGAACTGGGAGCCTTGTTATGCTGATGGGCGGGATGTAAATTGCCAACAGACACTCGGGAGAAGTGTATGGTGTTTCCTGAAACATCTAAAAAACAAAGCAACAGAGCCTAGGGCACTGCCACTTATGGTCTTATAGCTTAGGGAAATTAAAATCAAAAAGACACAGCCACCCCAAAGTTTGGGACGCCTCTGTTTACAAGAACCTCGTTTACAGTACAAGTTCAACATCGCAGAAAGTGAAAAATGGATAAAGAAGTTGTGGTATTTACTTACAAAGCAATATCACTCAGCAATGAAATCTGTGTCATCAGGCCCTTAGCATCACAATGAGTGGATTCAGGTATGATGATTCTAACTGAAATAAGTCACGCAGAAAAAGAAACATCATAAGATATCAGTAATACACGGAATGTAAACTTGGCTACACAGGAACTGAATTACAGAACAGAACAGGGACTCAAATTTAGAAAACCAACTTATGCTTGCTTAAGGGGAAAGGTGAGTTGGGGTGCTGCATAAAACCAGAGATTGAAATGAGCACAGATAAAGTTCCTTAAGCCAAATATGGAATAGACAAGAGCTACTCCTTGCTCAACGAAATGGACTCAACACCGCATATTAAACGCCTAAGAATGTACCTGACTAGTAAGTAGCTTAAAACCTATGGATTGCTATGTCTCCGAAAGAGAATCAAGCATGTGTACAGGGGCATAAACGCAGCAGTGATAGGATTGGAGAGGTTCGGTGAGCAAATGAAGACCCTTTGAAGTCATATTGCATGGTACCCATTACACGGGTCTTAACTCTCCAGGTTTAAGGTATTCTTCCTTCAGCTAAAACATGCATGTGGAACCCAAGTATGATCAACCATGTGAACGGGAGACGTGTTCAAATATGTCTCAGTTTTCCTCCCCTGGTACTCGGGTGCAACATTCCAGACGCTTTACTAACACTCTCCCCACTTGGAGAGTCAGTGCCTTTAACCTCCTGTTTGGCCCAGTTTGCAATTTCTGCGGAAGATGAACAGGAATAGCGAGAACAAAGGAGAGGCTAGCTGGAGGTGTCTGGACGGGCAAATTTAACTCTCATTTCCCACCAGGAAGAGGAATTAACCAAAGGCTCAGCATGCCGTGCCGGAACCAGATTAGGGCCTGAAGCCATCCTGCGGTGTTGCGGCCAGGTCACAAGAAAGCGAGTTGAAGAAAGGAGCTCAGGGGCACTGTAATTCACAAACCTGCAGAGTTATAAATGACAGCTATCGTCCAAAAATAGACTGAAGTAAGGCTGCCAAGAGGACTTGAAAGCGGGGCAGAATTGCAGGAAACCAATTTCAGGAGGTAGACTGGAATTGCATTGAAAGCATAGGAAAAGAGGCAGAACGTCCACAATGATGCACTTGGCCAAAAAGGGCGTATGCGTTTTTTCCTGAATATATTCAGGAAAAAACGCATACGCCCTTTTTGGCCAACCAAGCAAGCTTGCAAAGGAAATCTGCACTACAATGAAGTCTCACTTCCCCCCGGTCAAAAGGGCCATCTGAAAAAAGTGTAAAATCCAGAAAGGCAGGACAGGCCATGGAGAACTGGGAGCCTTGTTATGCTGATGGGCGGGATGTAAATTGCCAACAGACACTCGGGAGAAGTGTATGGTGTTTCCTGAAACATCTAAAAAACAAAGCAACAGAGCCTAGGGCACTGCCACTTATGGTCTTATAGCTTAGGGAAATTAAAATCAAAAAGACACAGCCACCTCAAAGTTTGGGACGCCTCTGTTTACAAGAACCTCGTTTACAGTACAAGTTCAACATCGCAGAAAGTGAAAAATGGATAAAGAAGTTGTGGTATTTACTTACAAAGCAATATCACTCAGCAATGAAATCTATGTCATCAGGCCCTTAGCATCACAATGAGTGGATTCAGGTATGATGATTCTAACTGAAATAAGTCACACAGAAAAAGAAACATCATAAAATATCAGTAATACACGGAATGTAAACTTGGCTACACAGGAACTGAATTACAGAACAGAACAGGGTCTCAAATTTAGAAAACCAACTTATGCTTGCTTAAGGGTAAAGGTGAGTTGGGGTGCTGCATAAAACCAGAGATTGAAATGAGCACAGATAAAGTTCCTTAAGTCAAATATGGAATAGACAAGAGCTACTCCTTGCTCAACGAAATGGACTCAACACCGCATATTAAACGCCTAAGAATGTACCTGACTAGTAAGTATCGTAAAACCTATGGATTGCTATGTCTCCAAAAGAGAATCAAGCATGTGTACAGGGGCATAAACGCAGCAGTGATAGGATTGGAGAGGTTCGGTGAGCAAATGAAGACCCTTTGAAGTCATATTGCATGGTACCCATTCCACGGGTCTCAACTCTCCAGGTTTAAGGTATTCTTCCTTCAGCTAAAACATGCATGTGGAACCCAAGTATGATCAACCATGTGAACGGGAGACGTGTTCAAATATGTCTCAGTTTTCCTCCCCTGGTACTCGGGTGCAACATTCCAGACGCTTTACTAACACTCTCCCCACTTGGAGAGTCAGCGCCTTTAACCTCCTGTTTGGCCCAGTTTGCAATTTCTGCGGAAGATGAACAGGAATAGCGAGAACAAATGAGAGGCTATCTGGAGGTGTCTGGACGGGCAAATTTAACTCTCATTTCCCACCAGGAAGAGGAAATAACCAAAGGCTCAGCGTGCCGTACCGGAACCAGATTAGGGCCTGAAGCCATCCTGCGGTGTTGCGGCCAGCTCAAAAGAAAGCGAGTTGAAGAAAGGAGCTCAGGGGCACTGTAATTCACAAACCTGCAGAGTTATAAATGACAGCTATCGTCCAAAAATAGACTGAAGTAAGGCTGCCAAGAGGACTTGAATGCGGGGCAGAATTGCAGGAAACCGATTTCAGGAGGTAGACTGGAATTGCATTGAAAGCATAGGAAAAGAGGCAGAACGTCCACAATGATGCACTTGGCCAAAAAGGGCGTATGCGTTTTTTCCTGAATATATTCAGGAAAAAACGCATACGCCCTTTTTGGCCAACCAAGCAAGCTTGCAAAGGAAATCTGCACTACAATGAAGTCTCACTTCCCCCCGGTCAAAAGGGCCATCTGAGAAAAGTGTAAAATCCAGAAAGGCAGGACAGGCCATGGAGAACTGGGAGCCTTGTTATGCTGATGGGCGGGATGTAAATTGCCAACAGACACTTGGGAGAAGTGTATGGTGTTTCCTGAAACATCTAAAAAACAAAGCAACAGAGCCTAGGGCACTGCCACTTATGGTCTTATAGCTTAGGGAAATTAAAATCAAAAAGACACAGCCACCCCAAAGTTTGGGACGCCTCTGTTTACAAGAACCTCGTTTACAGTACAAGTTCAACATCGCAGAAAGTGAAAAATGGATAAAGAAGTTGTGGTATTTACTTACAAAGCAATATCACTCAGCAATGAAATCTATGTCATCAGGCCCTTAGCAGCACAATGAGTGGATTCAGGTATGATGATTCTAACTGAAATAAGTCACACAGAAAAAGAAACATCATAAGATATCAGTAATACACGGAATGTAAACTTGGCTACACAGGAACTGAATTACAGAACAGAACAGGGTCTCAAATTTAGAAAACCAACTTATGCTTGCTTAAGGGTAAAGGTGAGTTGGGGTGCTGCATAAAACCAGAGATTGAAATGAGCACAGATAAAGTTCCTTAAGTCAAATATGGAATAGACAAGAGCTACTCCTTGCTCAACGAAATGGACTCAACACCGCATATTAAACGCCTAAGAATGTACCTGACTAGTAAGTATCGTAAAACCTATGGATTGCTATGTCTCCAAAAGAGAATCAAGCATGTGTACAGGGGCATAAACGCAGCAGTGATAGGATTGGAGAGGTTCGGTGAGCAAATGAAGACCCTTTGAAGTCATATTGCATGGTACCCATTCCACGGGTCTCAACTCTCCAGGTTTAAGGTATTCTTCCTTCAGCTAAAACATGCATGTGGAACCCAAGTATGATCAACCATGTGAACGGGAGACGTGTTCAAATATGTCTCAGTTTTCCTCCCCTGGTACTCGGGTGCAACATTCCAGACGCTTTACTAACACTCTCCCCACTTGGAGAGTCAGCGCCTTTAACTTATTGTTTGGCCCAGTTTGCAATTTCTGCGGAAGATGAACAGGAATAAAAAACGCATACGCCCTTTTTGGCCAACCAAGCAAGCTTGCAAAGGAAATCTGCACTACAATGAAGTCTCACTTCCCCCCGGTCAAAAGGGCCATCTGAAAAAAGTGTAAAATCCAGAAAGGCAGGACAGGCCATGGAGAACTGGGAGCCTTGTTATGCTGATGGGCGGGATGTAAATTGCCAACAGACACTCGGGAGAAGTGTATGGTGTTTCCTGAAACATCTAAAAAACAAAGCAACAGAGCCTAGGGCACTGCCACTTATGGTCTTATAGCTTAGGGAAATTAAAATCAAAAAGACACAGCCACCCCAAAGTTTGGGACGCCTCTGTTTACAAGAACCTCGTTTACAGTACAAGTTCAACATCGCAGAAAGTGAAAAATGGATAAAGAAGTTGTGGTATTTACTTACAAATCAATATCACTCAGCAATGAAATCTGTGTCATCAGGCCCTTAGCATCACAATGAGTGGATTCAGGTATGATGATTCTAACTGAAATAAGTCACGCAGAAAAAGAAACATCATAAGATATCAGTAATACACGGAATGTAAACTTGGCTACACAGGAACTGAATTACAGAACAGAACAGGGACTCAAATTTAGAAAACCAACTTATGCTTGCTTAAGGGTAAAGGTGAGTTGGGGTGCTGCATAAAACCAGAGATTGAAATGAGCACAGATAAAGTTCCTTAAGCCAAATATGGAATAGACAAGAGCTACTCCTTGCTCAACGAAATGGACTCAACACCGCATATTAAACGCCTAAGAATGTACCTGACTAGTAAGTAGCTTAAAACCTATGGATTGCTATGTCTCCGAAAGAGAATCAAGCATGTGTACAGGGGCATAAACGCAGCAGTGATAGGATTGGAGAGGTTCGGTGAGCAAATGAAGACCCTTTGAAGTCATATTGCATGGTACCCATTACACGGGTCTTAACTCTCCAGGTTTAAGGTATTCTTCCTTCAGCTAAAACATGCATGTGGAACCCAAGTATGATCAACCATGTGAACGGGAGACGTGTTCAAATATGTCTCAGTTTTCCTCCCCTGGTACTCGGGTGCAACATTCCAGACGCTTTACTAACACTCTCCCCACTTGGAGAGTCAGTGCCTTTAACCTCCTGTTTGGCCCAGTTTGCAATTTCTGCGGAAGATGAACAGGAATAGCGAGAACAAAGGAGAGGCTAGCTGGAGGTGTCTGGACGGGCAAATTTAACTCTCATTTCCCACCAGGAAGAGGAATTAACCAAAGGCTCAGCATGCCGTGCCGGAACCAGATTAGGGCCTGAAGCCATCCTGCGGTGTTGCGGCCAGGTCACAAGAAAGCGAGTTGAAGAAAGGAGCTCAGGGGCACTGTAATTCACAAACCTGCAGAGTTATAAATGACAGCTATCGTCCAAAAATAGACTGAAGTAAGGCTGCCAAGAGGACTTGAAAGCGGGGCAGAATTGCAGGAAACCGATTTCAGGAGGTAGACTGGAATTGCATTGAAAGCATAGGAAAAGAGGCAGAACGTCCACAATGATGCACTTGGCCAAAAAGGGCGTATGCGTTTTTTCCTGAATATATTCAGGAAAAAACGCATACGCCCTTTTTGGCCAACCAAGCAAGCTTGCAAAGGAAATCTGCACTACAATGAAGTCTCACTTCCCCCCGGTCAAAAGGGCCATCTGAAAAAAGTGTAAAATCCAGAAAGGCAGGACAGGCCATGGAGAACTGGGAGCCTTGTTATGCTGATGGGCGGGATGTAAATTGCCAACAGACACTCGGGAGAAGTGTATGGTGTTTCCTGAAACATCTAAAAAACAAAGCAACAGAGCCTAGGGCACTGCCACTTATGGTCTTATAGCTTAGGGAAATTAAAATCAAAAAGACACAGCCACCCCAAAGTTTGGGACGCCTCTGTTTACAAGAACCTCGTTTACAGTACAAGTTCAACATCGCAGAAAGTGAAAAATGGATAAAGAAGTTGTGGTATTTACTTACAAAGCAATATCACTCAGCAATGAAATCTATGTCATCAGGCCCTTAGCATCACAATGAGTGGATTCAGGTATGATGATTCTAACTGAAATAAGTCACACAGAAAAAGAAACATAATAAAATATCAGTAATACACGGAATGTAAACTTGGCTACACAGGAACTGAATTACAGAACAGAACAGGGTCTCAAATTTAGAAAACCAACTTATGCTTGCTTAAGGGTAAAGGTGAGTTGGGGTGCTGCATAAAACCAGAGATTGAAATGAGCACAGATAAAGTTCCTTAAGTCAAATATGGAATAGACAAGAGCTACTCCTTGCTCAACGAAATGGACTCAACACCGCATATTAAACGCCTAAGAATGTACCTGACTAGTAAGTATCGTAAAACCTATGGATTGCTATGTCTCCAAAAGAGAATCAAGCATGTGTACAGGGGCATAAACGCAGCAGTGATAGGATTGGAGAGGTTCGGTGAGCAAATGAAGACCCTTTGAAGTCATATTGCATGGTACCCATTCCACGGGTCTCAACTCTCCAGGTTTAAGGTATTCTTCCTTCAGCTAAAACATGCATGTGGAACCCAAGTATGATCAACCATGTGAACGGGAGACGTGTTCAAATATGTCTCAGTTTTCCTCCCCTGGTACTCGGGTGCAACATTCCAGACGCTTTACTAACACTCTCCCCACTTGGAGAGTCAGCGCCTTTAACCTCCTGTTTGGCCCAGTTTGCAATTTCTGCGGAAGATGAACAGGAATAGCGAGAACAAATGAGAGGCTATCTGGAGGTGTCTGGACGGGCAAATTTAACTCTCATTTCCCACCAGGAAGAGGAAATAACCAAAGGCTCAGCGTGCCGTACCGGAACCAGATTAGGGCCTGAAGCCATCCTGCGGTGTTGCGGCCAGCTCAAAAGAAAGCGAGTTGAAGAAAGGAGCTCAGGGGCACTGTAATTCACAAACCTGCAGAGTTATAAATGACAGCTATCGTCCAAAAATAGACTGAAGTAAGGCTGCCAAGAGGACTTGAAAGCGGGGCAGAATTGCAGGAAACCGATTTCAGGAGGTAGACTGGAATTGCATTGAAAGCATAGGAAAAGAGGCAGAACGTCCACAATGATGCACTTGGCCAAAAAGGGCGTATGCGTTTTTTCCTGAATATATTCAGGAAAAAACGCATACGCCCTTTTTGGCCAACCAAGCAAGCTTGCAAAGGAAATCTGCACTACAATGAAGTCTCACTTCCCCCCGGTCAAAAGGGCCATCTGAAAAAAGTGTAAAATCCAGAAAGGCAGGACAGGCCATGGAGAACTGGGAGCCTTGTTATGCTGATGGGCGGGATGTAAATTGCCAACAGACACTCGGGAGAAGTGTATGGTGTTTCCTGAAACATCTAAAAAACAAAGCAACAGAGCCTAGGGCACTGCCACTTATGGTCTTATAGCTTAGGGAAATTAAAATCAAAAAGACACAGCCACCCCAAAGTTTGGGACGCCTCTGTTTACAAGAACCTCGTTTACAGTACAAGTTCAACATCGCAGAAAGTGAAAAATGGATAAAGAAGTTGTGGTATTTACTTACAAAGCAATATCACTCAGCAATGAAATCTATGTCATCAGGCCCTTAGCATCACAATGAGTGGATTCAGGTATGATGATTCTAACTGAAATAAGTCACACAGAAAAAGAAACATCATAAGATATCAGTAATACACGGAATGTAAACTTGGCTACACAGGAACTGAATTACAGAACAGAACAGGGTCTCAAATTTAGAAAACCAACTTATGCTTGCTTAAGGGTAAAGGTGAGTTGGGGTGCTGCATAAAACCAGAGATTGAAATGAGCACAGATAAAGTTCCTTAAGTCAAATATGGAATAGACAAGAGCTACTCCTTGCTCAACGAAATGGACTCAACACCGCATATTAAACGCCTAAGAATGTACCTGACTAGTAAGTATCGTAAAACCTATGGATTGCTATGTCTCCAAAAGAGAATCAAGCATGTGTACAGGGGCATAAACGCAGCAGTGATAGGATTGGAGAGGTTCGGTGAGCAAATGAAGACCCTTTGAAGTCATATTGCATGGTACCCATTCCACGGGTCTCAACTCTCCAGGTTTAAGGTATTCTTCCTTCAGCTAAAACATGCATGTGGAACCCAAGTATGATCAACCATGTGAACGGGAGACGTGTTCAAATATGTCTCAGTTTTCCTCCCCTGGTACTCGGGTGCAACATTCCAGACGCTTTACTAACACTCTCCCCACTTGGAGAGTCAGCGCCTTTAACCTCCTGTTTGGCCCAGTTTGCAATTTCTGTGGAAGATGAACAGGAATAGCGAGAACAAATGAGAGGCTAGCTGGAGGTGTCTGGACGGGCAAATTTAACTCTCATTTCCCACCAGGAAGAGGAAATAACCAAAGGCTCAGCGTGCCGTACCGGAACCAGATTAGGGCCTGAAGCCATCCTGCGGTGTTGCGGCCAGGTCACAAGAAAGCGAGTTGAAGAAAGGAACTCAGGGGCACTGTAATTCACAAACCTGCAGAGTTATAAATGACAGCTATCGTCCAAAAATAGACTGAAGTAAGGCTGCCAAGAGGACTTGAATGCGGGGCAGAATTGCAGGAAACCGATTTCAGGAGGTAGACTGGAATTGCATTGAAAGCATAGGAAAAGAGGCAGAACGTCCACAATGATGCACTTGGCCAAAAAGGGCGTATGCGTTTTTTCCTGAATATATTCAGGAAAAAACGCATACGCCCTTTTTGGCCAACGAAGCAAGCTTGCAAAGGAAATCTGCACTACAATGAAGTCTCACTTCCCCCCGGTCAAAAGGGCCATCTGAGAAAAGTGTAAAATCCAGAAAGGCAGGACAGGCCATGGAGAACTGGGAGCCTTGTTATGCTGATGGGCGGGATGTAAATTGCCAACAGACACTTGGGAGAAGTGTATGGTGTTTCCTGAAACATCTAAAAAACAAAGCAACAGAGCCTAGGGCACTGCCACTTATGGTCTTATAGCTTAGGGAAATTAAAATCAAAAAGACACAGCCACCCCAAAGTTTGGGACGCCTCTGTTTACAAGAACCTCGTTTACAGTACAAGTTCAACATCGCAGAAAGTGAAAAATGGATAAAGAAGTTGTGGTATTTACTTACAAAGCAATATCACTCAGCAATGAAATCTATGTCATCAGGCCCTTAGCAGCACAATGAGTGGATTCAGGTATGATGATTCTAACTGAAATAAGTCACACAGAAAAAGAAACATCATAAGATATCAGTAATACACGGAATGTAAACTTGGCTACACAGGAACTGAATTACAGAACAGAACAGGGTCTCAAATTTAGAAAACCAACTTATGCTTGCTTAAGGGTAAAGGTGAGTTGGGGTGCTGCATAAAACCAGAGATTGAAATGAGCACAGATAAAGTTCCTTAAGTCAAATATGGAATAGACAAGAGCTACTCCTTGCTCAACGAAATGGACTCAACACCGCATATTAAACGCCTAAGAATGTACCTGACTAGTAAGTATCGTAAAACCTATGGATTGCTATGTCTCCAAAAGAGAATCAAGCATGTGTACAGGGGCATAAACGCAGCAGTGATAGGATTGGAGAGGTTCGGTGAGCAAATGAAGACCCTTTGAAGTCATATTGCATGGTACCCATTCCACGGGTCTCAACTCTCCAGGTTTAAGGTATTCTTCCTTCAGCTAAAACATGCATGTGGAACCCAAGTATGATCAACCATGTGAACGGGAGACGTGTTCAAATATGTCTCAGTTTTCCTCCCCTGGTACTCGGGTGCAACATTCCAGACGCTTTACTAACACTCTCCCCACTTGGAGAGTCAGCGCCTTTAACTTATTGTTTGGCCCAGTTTGCAATTTCTGCGGAAGATGAACAGGAATAAAAAACGCATACGCCCTTTTTGGCCAACCAAGCAAGCTTGCAAAGGAAATCTGCACTACAATGAAGTCTCACTTCCCCCCGGTCAAAAGGGCCATCTGAAAAAAGTGTAAAATCCAGTAAGGCAGGACAGGCCATGGAGAACTGGGAGCCTTGTTATGCTGATGGGCGGGATGAAAATTGCCAACAACCACTCGGGAGAAGTGTATGGTGTTTCCTGAAACATCTAAAAAACAAAGCAACAGAACCTAGGGCACTTCCACTTATGGTCCTAGAGCTTAGGGAAATTAAAATCAAAAAGACACAGCCACCCCAAAGTTTGGAACGGCTCTGTTTACAAGAACCTCGTTTACAGTACAAGTTCAACATCGCAGAAAGTGAAAAATGGATAAAGAAGTTGTGGTATTTACTTACAAAGCAATATCACTCAGCAATGAAATCTGTGTCATCAGGCCCTTAGCAGCACAATGAGTGGATTCAGGTATGATGATTCTAACTGAAATAAGTCACACAGAAAAAGAAACATCATAAGATATCAGTAATACACGGAATGTAAACTTGGCTACACAGGAACTGAATTACAGAACAGAACAGGTTCTCAAATTTAGAAAACCAACTTTATTCTTGCTTAAGGGTAAAGGTGAGTTAGGGTGCAGCATAAAACCAGAGACTGAAATGAGCACAGATAAAGTTCCTTAAGCCAAATATGGAATAGACAAGAGCTACTCCTTGCTCAACGAAATGGACTCAACACCGCATATTAAACGCCTAAGAATGTACCTGACTAGTAAGTATCTTAAAACCTATGGATTGCTATGTCTCCAAAAGAGAATAAAGCATGTATACAGGGGCATAAACGCAACAGTGATAGGATTGGAGAGGTTCGGTGAGCAAATGAAGACCCTTTGAAGTCATATTGCATGGTACCCATTCCACGGGTTTCAACTACCCAGGTTTAAGGTATTCTTCCTTCAGCTAAAACATGCATGTGGAACCTAGAGTATGATCAACCATGTGATCGGGAGACGTGTTCAAATATGTCTCAGTTTTCCTCCCCTGGTACTCGGGTGCAACATTCCAGACGCTTTACTAACACTCTCCCCACTTGGAGAGTCAGTCCCTTTAACCTCCTGTTTGGCCCAGTTTGCAATTTCTGTGGAAGATGAACAGGAATAGCGAGAACCAATGAGAGGCTAGCTGGAGGTGTCTGGACGGGCAAATTTAACTCTCATTTCCCACCAGGAAGAGGAATTAACCAAAGGCTCAGCATGCCGGGCCGGAACCAGATTAGGGCCTGAAGCCATCCTGCGGTGTTGCGGCCAGGTCACAAGAAAGCGAGTTGAAGAAAGGAGCTCAGGGGCACTGTAATTCACAAACCTGCAGAGTTATAAATGACAGCTATCGTCCAAAAATAGACTGAAGTAAGGCTGCCAAGAGGACTTGAAAGCGGGGCAGAATTGCAGGAAACCGATTTCAGGAGGTAGACTGGAATTGCATTGAAAGCATAGGAAAAGAGGCAGAACGTCCACAATGATGCACTTGGCCAAAAAGGGCGTATGCGTTTTTTCCTGAATATATTCAGGAAAAAACGCATACGCCCTTTTTGGCCAACCAAGCAAGCTTGCAAAGGAAATCTGCACTACAATGAAGTCTCACTTCCCCCCGGTCAAAAGGGCCATCTGAAAAAAGTGTAAAATCCAGAAAGGCAGGACAGGCCATGGAGAACTGGGAGCCTTGTTATGCTGATGGGCGGGATGTAAATTGCCAACAGACACTCGGGAGAAGTGTATGGTGTTTCCTGAAACATCTAAAAAACAAAGCAACAGAGCCTAGGGCACTGCCACTTATGGTCTTATAGCTGAGGGAAATTAAAATCAAAAAGACACAGCCACCCCAAAGTTTGGGACGCCTCTGTTTACAAGAACCTCGTTTACAGTACAAGTTCAACATCGCAGAAAGTGAAAAATGGATAAAGAAGTTGTGGTATTTACTTACAAAGCAATATCACTCAGCAATGAAATCTATGTCATCAGGCCCTTAGCATCACAATGAGTGGATTCAGGTATGATGATTCTAACTGAAATAAGTCACACAGAAAAAGAAACATCAAAAGATATCACTAATACACGGAATGTAAACTTGGCTACACTGGAACTGCATTCCAAAACAGAACAGGGTCTCAAATTTAGAAAACCAACTTATGCTTGCTTAAGGGGAAAGGTGAGTTGGGGTGCTGCATAAAACCAGAGATTGAAATGAGCACAGATAAAGTTCCTTAAGCCAAATATGGAATAGACAAGAGCTACTCCTTGCTCAATGAAATGGACTCAACACCCCATATTAAACGCCTAAGAATGTACCTGACTAGTAAGTATCTTAAAACCTAGGGATTGCTATGTCTCCAAAAGAGAATCAAGCGTGTGTAGTGGGGCATAAATGCAGCAGTGATAGGATTGGAGAGGTTCGGTGAGCAAATGAAGACCCTTTGAAGTCATATTGCATGGTACCCATTCCACGGGTCTCAACTCTCCAGGTTTAAGGTATTCTTCCTTCAGCTAAAACATGCATGTGGAACCCAGAGTATGATCAACCGTGTGATCGGGAGATGTGTTCAAATATGTCTCAGTTTTCATACCCTGGCACTCGGTTGCAACATTCCAGACGCTTTACTAACACTCTCCCGACTTGGACAGTCAGTGCCTTTAACCTCCTGTTTGGCCCAGTTTGCAATTTCTGCGGAAGATGAACAGGAATAGGGAGAACCAATGAGAGACTAGCTGGAGGTGTCTGAACGGGCAAATTTAACTCTCATTTCCCACTAGGAAGAGGAATTAACCAAAGGCTCAGCGTGCCGTACCGGAACCAGATTAGGGCCTGAAGCCATCCTGCGGTGTTGCGGCCAGCTCACAAGAAAGTGAGTTGAAGAAAGGAGCTCAGTGGCTCTGTAATTCACAAACCTGCAGAGTTATAAATGACAGCTATCGTCCAAAAATAGACTGAAGTAAGGCTGCCAAGAGGACTTGAAAGCGGGGCAGAATTGCAGGAAACCGATTTCAGGAGGTAGACTGGAATTGCATTGAAAGTGTAGGAAAAGAGGCAGAACGTCCACAATGATGCACTTTGCCAAAAGGGCATATCCGTTTTTTCCTGAATATATTCAGGAAAAAACGCATACGCCCTTTTTGGCCAACCAAGTAAGCTTGCAAAGGAAATCTGCACTACAATGAAGTCTCACTTCCCCCCGGTCAAAAGGGCCATCAGAATAAAGTGTAAAATCCAGAAAGGCAGGACAGGCCATGGAGAACTGGGAGCCTTGTTATGCTGATGGGCGGGATGTAAATTGCCAACAGACACTCGGGACAAGTGTATGGTGTTTCCTGAAACATCTAAAAAACAAAGCAACAGAGCCTACGGCACTTCCACTTATGGTTCTATAGCTTAGGGAAATTAATATCAAAAAGACACAGCAACCCCAAAATTTGGGATGGCTCTTTTTACAGGAATCTCTTCTACGGCACAAGTTAAATATCCCAGAGAGCAAATAATGGATAAAGAAGTTGCGGTACTTATGTACAACAGAATACCACTCAGCAATGAAGTCTATGTCACCAGGCCCGTACCAGCATAATGAGTGGATTGAGGCACGATGATTCTAAGTGAAATAAGTCACACAGAAAAAGAAACATCATAAGGTATCACTAATACACGGAATGTGAACTTGGCTACACATGAACTGAATTACAAAACAGAACAGGGTCTCAAGTTTGGAAAACCAACTTATGCCTGCTTAAGGGGGAAGGTGAGTTGGGGTGCTGCATAAAAGCAGAGTTTGAAATTAGCACAGATACCGTTCCATAAGCCAAATATGTTATAGACAAGAGCTACCCCTTGCTCAACGAAATGGATTCAACAATGAGGTATCACCTCACACCTGGTAGAATAGGCATCATTGAAAATCTACAAACAAAAAATGCTGGAAAGGGTGTGGAGAAAAGGAACCCTCTCCCACTATTGTTGGGAATATAAATTGATACAGTCATTATGGAGAACAATATGGAATTTCTTAAGAAACTAACAATAGAATTACCATATGATACAGCAATCCCAGTACTGGACATATACCCAGACAAAACCATAAATCAAAAAGAGTCATTCACCGCAATGTTCAATGCATCACTATTTACAATATCGAGGTAATGGAAGCAACCTAAATGCCCACAGACAGACGAATGCATAAAGCTGTGGTACATATATAAAATGGAATATTACTAAGCCATGAAAAGGAATGAAATTGGGTCATTTGTAGAGACGTCGATGGATCTAGAGACTGTCATACAGAGTGAAGTAAGTCAGAAAGAGAAAAACAAATCTTGTATATTCATGCATATATGTGGAACCTAGAAAAACTGTACAGATTAACCATTTTGCAAGGCATAAATAGAGCAACTGATGTAGACAACAAACGTATGGACAACAAGGGGGGAAAGCTGTTGGGGGGTGGTGGTGGGAGGAGTTGAGAGACTGGGATTGGCATGTATACATTTATATGTATAAAATAGATAACCAATAAGAACCTGCTGTATAAAAATATAAAATAAAATTCAAAATTAAAAAGAAATAAAATTTAAAAAATAAAACAGAAAAAACAATTATTCCCTGCACATACATGTATTTATATGAATAAATTATTCCCATGCTTATATCTGTAAATACAAAAAAGAGGAATAAAATCTACCTTGAACCAAAAACGAAAAAGAGAAAAAAAACACAGAACCCACCAGTTACACAGAGGAAAACCGTATCAGGGCACTTGCTCCAGTTGTAAACAATTCTGAAGTTGGTCAGTGGTGGGGAATCGTCTCCCATTCAGCCAGCAGCCCCCACGCAACAAGCGTCCTCATTGCAAAGCTGGGGCACCGTGCCGAGGCATCTGTGAGTAAACGTGAGCTGAGCCCCAGGCCAGTTGCTGCTGAACTATTCCCACCCGTCCCAGGTAAAACACCTGAATATATACAAGGACTTGAAAGCCTAGAGGAAGGGCCATAGAGCCACACGAGTGACAGCATGCCGGCCGACTTGGTGCCTGCAGGCCAGCCAGGATGGTCCTGGCCCTGGGTGCTCTTCTGGAAGATTTCCATTTCCCTGCCTGAGATACCCGTCCTGTCCCTGCCCCCACTGCTTTTTTCCTTCCTCACCTCTGCCCAGGGAGAAATTCCAGCAGCAGGTATGGGTGACACATCCTCTTCTTTAGCAGGTGGCAGCCTGGCAACTGCTGCAGAAAGTCCAGCAGAGCCCCACTCACACTGGGCCACCCACAAAGCCGTGGCCTCTCACTCCCTCCCACCAGCCCAGCCCCGAGACTGCTGACAGGGCAGAGAAAATGGCGTCAGGCACGGCTGCAGGGGCTCTTGCTGCCTGGAGTGGTATTTATATTGATCTCAACCCAAGCACACCTGGGGAGGGCTGGCCAGCACGGTAAGGCTGCCCAGGTCAGCCAATCATCACCCCTCAGGGGCTCACAGTTGCAGAAAATGGAACTTGCTGAACCGGCCAGGTCCAAGGAACAGGTGTGGGCTCCTGAGAGTCAGGATAGACAAGGGGCTGCAGCTTTGGCTTGTTTTCTAATCATTTTATCTGGCCCATGAGTGGGAGACAACTTCAAGAAAACCCTCTCCTAATGAGAGGAACCCAGGAGTCAGGGAGAGGAGGGGTGGGTGGTGGTTGGAGACAGAGGCCTGGTGCCCCGGGTGCAGTGGAAGTCTCTGGAAGACCAGGTGGAGGGAGGCCTCACGGAGTGATGCCCAGGGTCACAGAGCTGTCGCAGCTGCTGTTTGTTAGTTCAAGTCCTGCTCTGAGGTGCTCTGTGTCAGCTCTGAGCGACAGGTGAGCTGGGGGTGCTCTGCAATGAGGGCTATGTGCACGGTTCCTGTGTGCCCAGCCCTGCCACGGTACCTGCAAGGGTAGCTCTGTATCCTGGAGGGGCCTGACCACGAGAGCCCCGTGGGCTGGGGTGGGGGTGGGGTACCTGCCCAGGTGAGCTCCATATTCTGGGATTGGTCTGACCACGAGAGCCCCATGGGCTGCTGGGGACCTGGTAAAGGATGTCAGGACAGTCAGTGAAGCCACCGAGGATATACCTCCAGTTGCTCCTAATTCCTACACCCTGCTGGTCATTCTACCAACCACCAGGACATGGTATTCTGTATTAGTCTTCAATGATGCCTTCTTTTGTATTCCATTAGTCCCAGAGTCACAAGAAATTTTGGCTTGTGAGTGGCAGGACTCAACATACAACTAAAACAATACTTCCGGGCCGTCTGGCCCCAAGGGTGCAAAAATTCCCACACCATCTTTGGGGAAAGCTTAGCTAAAGACCTAAAAGTTCTACCTCTGGAAAAGGAAACCCTCCTTCAATATGCAGACGACATTCTGATCACCAGCCCTACTAAGGAGGCCTCTGAACTACCAAGCCAATAAAGGATAGAAGTTGTCCAAGAAAAAGCTCAAATATCACAGACTGCGGTGACCTGCCTGGGCTTCATTCTCACAGAAGGTCAGAGAAGCCCATCCCAGGAAAGGGAAGAAACCATTTTCAGCCTTACCCCTTTCTAAAACTAGAAGACAGCTTAGGGGTTCCTGGGGAGGCCAGGGTTTGCTGCTTCTGGATCCCTAACTACAGTCTACTAGCTGGGCCTCTATATGAAACACTGAAAGGAAAAGATGATGATCCTTTTGAATAGAATCCAGAAGTGGCCTTTCAAGAATGGAAAGAGCAGTCAATTCAGACCCTTGCCCTGGAACTCCCTAATTTAGCTAAACCCTTTGACCTTTACATTCCCGGTGAAAGGTGAATCGCCATTGGAGAATTAGTGCAAAAACTGGGACCACTTGAAATGGAACAATGCAAGAATGCCATCCAGGTAGGATAAACTACGGTCACTAAGGGGCTTGGCCCACTGCCACATCTGGCCAAGATACTGGCGGTATCTAAAAACCTGGAAATCAGCAGCCCAAAAGGCCACCTCCCTCCTAAGGGAAAAGGAACCCACGTGGTGGTCCTAACCACCAACCATGCCCTGAAGTTGCAGGGTTCGCTCCGTGGGCACACTGACCTCGAGTGAGGAGGCCCTCCAACTCCAACATCCAGAGAGATAACCGGGGGCAACAGGGCACCATGACGACTCGTGTGAACATCACTTGACCTGGAGTTTCTCTCATAAAACAACAAGAGTGTGTCCCAAAAGAGTAGACTACTGCTTGCAGGACTTACTGCACCCAGAGGGGAGCTAATAATCTTGGTGGGGGAACAGTATACCACACTGTCACCATAGAAAAGCCTACAGACACCGTGATGATGGTGGCCAATAAGACCGGCTGGACTCCTGTTTACTTCAAAAGGCTGTTGACTCAGTAGCCATCATGGTCCTTGATCACCACTGACCCTGGACTGTCTGGGAGTTGAGCGGGCAGGGCTCTGACACCTGGTGCTGTTTGTACGTTAATTCAGGGGCCTAACTGAAGAAAGCGCAGACTACTGGTCAGAGCATCTAGGCTGGCAGAGACGGTCAGCCTAAGGTGGCCGAACAAATGTGGGGCGGGGTGAAACCGGCCCCCACAGCGTCTCTGCACACCTCTTTCCTGGACCCTTAAAGGTCATTAGAATCTATAACACTTCCAATGCTGGTGCTCAGGTGGACGAGCAGGGAGGCAGGGGTCCTGGGGACAATCAATGTCACCGGGAGGCTGCTGGGGAGAAGCTCTGACCCTCGCCCCAGGGTATGAGGGCTCCCAACTCAGCACTCAGCAGTTACAGAAGAAGGGTCTGCACCCTCAGCACTCCAAGAATGAGGAACGGGACAAAAGGCAGAGGAGGGGTTTGTCCCCAGCAAAGCCCATTAAAAATCCCTGGGAGATAAAAATAGAATCTGGGCAATAAAGTCAAGTCTAACCTTTTTTATCCTTTGTGCTTTGTCTAATTTCACGTGCTCCTAGGGTCCCGCATGCAGAGGTTCCACACCCGGCACTTCAGACCAGATTTCCTAGTGCAGAATGGCTGGGTCGACACCTCAGCTCCTGGGGCCCAGTGCAGACTCCACGATATAGAGCCTGAGCTACAGCCAACCCGGCCCTCGAGAGCTCCGCCACCTCCCTCCCTCCCACTGACTCTGACAGGATCTCTACACAGCAGCCCAGCCCACAGCCCACGGGGTAGTGCATGCTCTCACCTCTCCATTCTCTGATCAAAATATAAAGTTTCCTTTGCTTGTGAACCAAACTCAGTCTCGATCTGTTGGCCCCAATGACACTGGGCAGGGGGACACTTGTTGGGGTCCACTCTGGAGGATCAGTAACAGAAATTGAGACTATTGTAACCTCAATGAACAGATGTGTGAGCCAAACTGTAGTTAACATAGAACAGTGTATAAGGCTCGGGTAAAATAAGATGTTTTTAACACTTCCATTTGATATTTCCATCACTTTTTATAAGCAAGTTCAGTGAAAAGGTTTGTCTTATTTGTCAGGTCAATATTAGAGAAACGAAGTGATTTCTTTCCAAGGATGTACAGCTAATAATCTTGGTTAAACCTTCAATCTTGTTTTAAATGCTTTTCCATTGAAAATGATACCTCTCTTTCAGCTCCCCCATTTCTGAGAAGTATAAAATCTTATAATTTATTATTACCAAAGGGGAAAGGTGGGAGGAGGGATAAATTAACAGTTTGGAATGAACACATACACACTGCTATGTATAAAATAGATCATCAACAAGGAACTACTGTATAGCACAGGGAACTACACTCAACATTTTGCAATAACCTATAAGGGGAAATAATCTGAAAAAGAATAGATATTTTTATTGACATCATCTATCAATGACAGTTAAAGTGTAGCCTAAGGGAAGCTGGTGGTGAGTGCTTCTGACCCTGAAGACTTCAATCATCTAAAGTTTGGACTCTGCCTACTTCCCAAGGCCCTTAATGAACATATGTGTAGCTGTAGCTTAAAAAATTCCCCAGTTTGGGTTTCGGGGAGACACTGATTTTGAAAAAGCCCTGGTGTTCTCCTTACATGAATGGGACTCTTCCTACTGCTAAAACATGTCTGTCACACCCAGAGGATGGTATACCGTCTGATCGGGAAGAGTTTGGAAAAGGCATCTCATCTCCTCATCTCCTGGTGCTCGGGTTCACCCCTCCAGCGTCTTTACTAACAGTCTCCCCACTTGGAGATGTCAGCACTGTCAACATCCTGTTGCGTACAGTTTGGAATTTGTCCAGAGGATGAAGCGGAAGGATGAGGAACAATGAGAGACAAGTCCTAGGTGTTCAGACAGGCACATGTCACTCTAATTTCCAATCAGGAAGATGAATTGACCAAAAGCTAGGGTTGCCCATGGAAACAGTATAGGGCTTGAGGAAATCCCGCTGCTTTGTGGCCAGTTCCCATAAACACGAGTTGAACAATGGAACTCAGGGGCAGTAAAATTCACAAAACTGCAGAGTTGAAAATATCCATCACTGAAAAATGTCTTGAGGAAAGTCAGAGAAAAGGACTTGTAAGCAAGGGAGAATGGCAGGAAAGGGATTTGAGGAGGTAGAAAGGACTCGCCATTAAGCACAAGAAAAGGAGCTGAACATTGCCAACATTGCAGTTGGCCAAAAAGGGTGTATGCGTTCTTTTCTGTATATATTCAAGAAAAGGGCATACACTTTTTTAGCCAACCAAACAGGTGGGCACTGGAAGTCAATACTACAAAAGATATCACTTCGCATCAGTCAGAAGAGCCATCCTCATAAAGCGTAAACAACAGAAATGCAGGACAGGGCAACGAGAAGAGGGAGCCCTGTGAGACTTATAGTGGAAATGTATATTGCCAACGGCCATTCTGGAGAAGTGTATTGTGTTTACTAAAGCATCTAAAAAATGAGCTACAGAGCATAGGGCACTTGCACTCATGGGCGTATATCTTGGGAAAAACAAAAATCGAGAGGACACAGGCACCCCAATGTTTACCCCCTCTCTGTTTAAAAGATCCTCGACTAGGATATAACTCAAATGTCTCTGGAGGGAAAAAATGGATAGAGATGTGGTACTTAGGTAGAGTGGAATATTATTCAGCCTGGAAATCAATGAAATATGGCCAGTTGTAACAACTCCGGAGGAGTTACGTATGATCATTCTAAGTGACAGAATTCAAAAAGAAAAAGACACATATCATAAGATATCACTTAAAGGTGGAATCCAAAATGGCTACACATGAAATAAATTACAAAACAAAAACATAGTCAAATATGTAGAAAACACGCATAAGGCTGCTAAACGGGAAAGGTGGGGAGGGGTGAGGCATCATCCAGGAGGTTGAAATTAGCAAAGATACCATACCAAATACCAAACTGATAATCAACAAGGCCTACACGGTAGCTAAAAGAACTGCACTCAGCACACTCAAGTCACCGGAAAAGAATATATACGACTGGTAAGAATCTGAAAAAGAATTTATTGATGTCTCTCTGTACGTGAATCAAGTGGATGTACAGCAGCAAGAAACAGAGCTTTGAAAATCAGCTGTAACCAATATAGTAATAAATTGAAAAAAATAAACGACAGAGAGACAGAGAAAACCTCTTACAACTTTTCCTCAGGGACGGTGATGCAACATGGATTGAACACATCTAGACCCACAGCAGGATGAGACATAAGGCTGGAAACTGTTTGCGCTAAGAGAAATGTGAGGTTGGGTGAGGAAATGCACACCCTTTAAAGTAATACTACCTGGTACCCATTCAATGGGTCCCAAATCTGCAGGTTCAAGGGATCTTCCTACAGCTAAAACATGCATGGAAAACCCAGAGGACTGTACACCATGTGATCGGGAGATGTGTCTAAAATGCACCTCATTTATCCTCTCCTGGTGCTCCTGTTCACCATTCCAGCCACGCTACTTAGAATCTCCCCACTTGGAGAATCAGCACATTTAAACTTCTGTTTCACACATTTTGCAAATTGTGAGGAGGATGAACGGGAAGAGGGGGAACCAATGAGAGAAGAGTTGTAGGGGTTTGGACGGGCACATATCACTCTAATTTCCCATTAAGAATAAGAATTAAAGAAAGGCTCAGCCTGCCTCGCCGGAGCCAAAATAGGGCCTGAAGCAATCCTGCGGGTTTGAGGCCAGCTCACAAAAGAGCAACTTAAAAAATGGAGCTCAGGGTCACTGCAATTCACAAACCTGCAGAGTTATAAATGAAAACTAACGTCCAAAAATATGTTGAGGTAAGGCAAAGAAGAGGATCTGAATGCAAGACAGAATTGCAAGAAACAGATTTCAAGAGATAGATTGGACTCGTCTTTAATGCACATGAAAAGCGGCAGAATTTCGACAATGATGCAGTTGGCCCAAAAGGGCGTATGCGTTTTTTCCTGATTATATCCAGGAAAAAACGCATACGCACTTTATGGGCAACAAAGCAAGCAAGCAATGCAAATGTGCACAACAAAGAAGTCTCACTTCCCACCGGTCAAAAGGGCCATCCTAAAAAATTGTAAAAACCAGAAATGCAGGACAGGCCATGGAGAACAGGGAGCCTTTATACGCTGATGGGCAGTGTGTGAACTGCCGAGAGCCACTCTGGAGAAGTGTATGGTGGTTCCTAAATCATCTAAAAAACAGAGCTACAGAGCATAGGACACTTCCAATCATGGGAGTATATCTAGGGAAGTCTAAAAATCAACAAGACACAAGCACACCACAGTTTAGGGCTACTCTGTTTACAAGAACCTCAACTTCAGTACACCTTAAATACCCCAAGAAAGAGAACAATGGATAAAGAAGATGTGGTACTTATGTACAATGGAATATCTCTTCACCATGAAATCAATGTAATAAGGCTAGTAGAAGGATAAAGAGTGGATTTAGGTCCGATAATACTACTTGAAATAAGTCAAACAGAAAAAGAAACATATCATAAGATATCACTTATAGAGGGAGGGTAAATATGGCTGCACAAGAAATGAATTACAGAACAGAACAGTGTCTCACATTTAGAAAACACACTTATGTCAGCTTAAGGGGAAAGGAGAGGTGGGGTGATGCATAAAACCAGAGTTTGAAATTAGCACAGATACCGTTCAATAAACCAAATAGGTATTAGACAAGATCTACACCTTGCTCAATGAACTGGCCTCAACACACCCTATACACCGCAGAGAAATATATCTGAGTAATAAGAATCTTAAAACCCATGTATTGATATATCTCCATAAGGGAATCAAGTGTGTGCAGAGCGGCACAAACACAGCAGTGAAAAGGAGCTAAACCCCATTATAGAAATAAATTTTAAAAACAAAACGCTGAAACAATGAAAGAGAGAAAAATTCTTACAAAATTCGCTCAGGGGCTGTGATGCAACCTGGATTGACCACATATAAACCCACAGCTGGATAAGACATAAGGCTGGACACTTGGGGCTGACAGGATTGGTGAGCTTTGGTGAGCAACTGCCGAAAGTTTAATGCAATACTTCATGCTACTCAGTCCAAGGGTCCCAACACTCCAGGTTGAAGGGAATCTTCCTACAGCTAAACCATGCTTGGGAAACCCAGCGACTGGTATACCATATGATCGGGAAAGGTTTCTAAAACGCACCTCATTTTTCCTCTCCTGGGGCTCCGGATCGACATTCCAGCCGCTTTACTAACAACATCCACACATGGAGTCAATGCCTTTAAGTTCTGGTATCGCACAGTCTGCAGTTAGTGCAGAGGATGAATGGGAATAGGGGGAACCAGTGAGAAACTAGCTGTAGCGGTTTCAATGGGCACATGTCACTCTAATATCACATCAGTAAGAAGAATTAACCAAAGGCACAGCAAGGTGCCCCAGAAGAAAAATAGGGCTTCAAGGAATCCTGTGGTTACGGGGCAAGACCACAAAAATAAGAGCAAAAAAATGGAGCTAAGGGCCACTGCAATTCAAAAACCTGCAGAGTTATAAAGGCCAACGATTTTTAAAAAATATATTGAGGTAAGGCTATGAAGAGGCATTGAAAGCAAGGCAGAATTGCAGGAAACCGATTTCAGGAGGTAGACTGGAATTGCACTGAAAACATATGAAGAGAGTCAGAAACTCGACAATGATGCACTTGCCCAAAAAGGGCGTATGTGTTTTTTCCTGAATATATTCAGGAAAAAACGCATACGCACTTTTTGGCCAACCAAGCAAGCTTGCAAAGGAAATTTGCACTACAATGAAGTCTCACTTCCACCTGGTCAAAACGGCCATCTGAAAAAAGTGTAAAATCCATAAAGGCATGACAGGCCATGGAGAACTGGGAGCCTTATTATGCTGATGGGCGGGATGTAAATTGCCAACAGCCACTCTGGAGAAGAGTATGGTGTTTCCTGAAACATCTAAAAAACAAAGCAACAGAGCCTAGGGCACTTCCACTTATGGTCCTATAGCTTAGGGAAATTAAAATCAAAAAGACACAGCCACCCCAAAGTTTGGGACGGCTCTGTTTACAAGAACCTCATTTACGGTACAAGTTCAATATTGCAGAAAGTGAAAAATGGATAAAGAACTTGTGGTACTTACGTACAATGCAATATCACTCAGCAATGAAATCTATGTCATCAGGCCCGTAGCAGCATAATGAGTGGATTCAGGTATGATGATTCGAACTGAAAAAAGTCACACAGAAAAGAAACATCATAAGGTATCACTAATACACAGAATGTGAACTTGGCTACACATGAACAGAATTACAAAACAGAACAGTGTCTCAAGTTTAGAAAACCAACTTACGCTTGCTTAACGGGGAAGGTGAGTTGGGGTGCTGCATAAAACCAGAGATTGAAATGAGCACAGATAAAGTTCCTTAAGCCAAATATGGAATAGACAAGAGCTACTCCTTGCTCAACGAAATGGACTCAACACCCCATATTAAACGCCTAAGAATGTACCTGACTAGTAAGTATCTTAAAACCTATGGATTGCTATGTCTCCAAAAGAGAATCAAGCGTGTGTACAGGGGCATAAACGCAGCAGTGATAGGATTGGAGAGGTTCGGTGAGCAAATGAAGACCCTTTGAAGTCATATTGCATGGTACCCATTACACAGGTCTCAACTCTCCAGGTTTAAGGTATTCTTTCTTCAGCTAAAACATGCACGTGGAACCCAGAGTATGATCAACGATGT
Organism: Stenella coeruleoalba; assembly: GCF_951394435.1. NCBI lineage: Eukaryota > Metazoa > Chordata > Mammalia > Artiodactyla > Delphinidae > Stenella > Stenella coeruleoalba. Next base: position 22,558,015 of record NC_137151.1, read on the forward strand.
GAAAGGGAGACGTGTTCAAATATGTCTCAGTTTTCCTCCCCTGGTACTCGGGTGCAACATTCCAGACGCTTTACTAACACTCTCCCCACTTGGAGAGTCAGCGCCTTTAACCTCCTGTTTGGCCCAGTTTGCAATTTCTGCGGAAGATGAACAGGAATAGCGAGAACCAATGAGAGACTAGCTGGAGGTGTCTGGACGGGCAAATTTAACTCTCATTTCCCACCAGGAAGAGGAAATAACCAAAGGCTCAGCGTGCCGTACCGGAACCAGATTAGGGCCTGAAGCCATCCTGCGGTGTTGCAGCCAGGTCACAAGAAAGCGAGTTGAAGAAAGGAGCTCAGGGGCACTGTAATTCACGAACCTGCAGAGTTATAAATGACAGCTATCGTCCAAAAATAGACTGAAGTAAGGCTGCCAAGAGGACTTGAAAGCGGGGCAGAATTGCAGGAAACCGATTTCAGGAGGTAGACTGGAATTGCATTGAAAGCATAGGAAAAGAGGCAGAACGTCCACAATGATGCACTTGGCCAAAAAGGGCGTATGCGTTTTTTCCTGAATATATTCAGGAAAAAACGCATACGCCCTTTTTGGCCAACCAAGCAAGCTTGCAAAGGAAATCTGCACTACAATGAAGTCTCACTTCCCACCGGTCAAAAGGGCCATCTGAAAAAAGTGTAAAATCCAGAAAGGCAGGACAGGCCATGGAGAACTGGGAGCCTTGTTATGCTGATGGGCGGGATGAAAATTGCCAACAACCACTCGGGAGAAGTGTATGGTGTTTCCTGAAACATCTAAAAAACAAAGCAACAGAACCTAGGGCACTTCCACTTATGGTCCTATAGCTTAGGGAAATTAAAATCAAAAAGACACAGCCACCCCAAAGTTTGGAACGGCTCTGTTTACAAGAACCTCGTTTACAGTACAAGTTCAACATCGCAGAAAGTGAAAAATGGATAAAGAAGTTGTGGTATTTACTTACAAAGCAATATCACTCAGCAATGAAATCTGTGTCATCAGGCCCTTAGCAGCACAATGAGTGGATTCAGGTATGATGATTCTAACTGAAATAAGTCACACAGAAAAAGAAAAATCATAAGATATCAGTAATACACGGAATGTAAACTTGGCTACACAGGAACTGAATTACAGAACAGAACAGGTTCTCAAATTTAGAAAACCAACTTTATTCTTGCTTAAGGGTAAAGGTGAGTTAGGGTGCAGCATAAAACCAGAGACTGAAATGAGCACAGATAAAGTTCCTTAAGCCAAATATGGAATAGACAAGAGCTACTCCTTGCTCAACGAAATGGACTCAACACCGCATATTAAACGCCTAAGAATGTACCTGACTAGTAAGTATCTTAAAACCTATGGATTGCTATGTCTCCAAAAGAGAATAAAGCATGTATACAGGGGCATAAACGCAGCAGTGATAGGATTGGAGAGGTTCGGTGAGCAAATGAAGACCCTTTGAAGTCATATTGCATGGTACCCATTCCACGGGTTTCAACTACCCAGGTTTAAGGTATTCTTCCTTCAGCTAAAACATGCATGTGGAACCTAGAGTATGATCAACCATGTGATCGGGAGACGTGTTCAAATATGTCTCAGTTTTCCTCCCCTGGTACTCGGGTGCAACATTCCAGACGCTTTACTAACACTCTCCCCACTTGGAGAGTCAGTCCCTTTAACCTCCTGTTTGGCACAGTTTGCAATTTCTGTGGAAGATGAACAGGAATAGCGAGAACCAATGAGAGGCTAGCTGGAGGTGTCTGGACGGGCAAATTTAACTCTCATTTCCCACCAGGAAGAGGAATTAACCAAAGGCTCAGCATGCCGGGCCGGAACCAGATTAGGGCCTGAAGCCATCCTGCGGTGTTGCGGCCAGGTCACAAGAAAGCGAGTTGAAGAAAGGAGCTCAGGGGCACTGTAATTCACAAACCTGCAGAGTTATAAATGACAGCTATCGTCCAAAAATAGACTGAAGTAAGGCTGCCAAGAGGACTTGAAAGCGGGGCAGAATTGCAGGAAACCGATTTCAGGAGGTAGACTGGAATTGCATTGAAAGCATAGGAAAAGAGGCAGAACGTCCACAATGATGCACTTGGCCAAAAAGGGCGTATGCGTTTTTTCCTGAATATATTCAGGAAAAAACGCATACGCCCTTTTTGGCCAACCAAGCAAGCTTGCAAAGGAAATCTGCACTACAATGAAGTCTCACTTCCCCCCGGTCAAAAGGGCCATCTGAAAAAAGTGTAAAATCCAGAAAGGCAGGACAGGCCATGGAGAACTGGGAGCCTTGTTATGCTGATGGGCGGGATGTAAATTGCCAACAGACACTTGGGAGAAGTGTATGGTGTTTCCTGAAACATCTAAAAAACAAAGCAACAGAGCCTAGGGCACTGCCACTTATGGTCTTATAGCTGAGGGAAATTAAAATCAAAAAGACACAGCCACCCCAAAGTTTGGGACGCCTCTGTTTACAAGAACCTCGTTTACAGTACAAGTTCAACATCGCAGAAAGTGAAAAATGGATAAAGAAGTTGTGGTATTTACTTACAAAGCAATATCACTCAGCAATGAAATCTGTGTCATCAGGCCCTTAGCAGCACAATGAGTGGATTCAGGTATGATGATTCTAACTGAAATAAGTCACACAGAAAAAGAAACATCATAAGATATCAGTAATACACGGAATGGAAACTTGGCTACACAGGAACTGAATTACAGAACAGAACAGGGTCTCAAATTTAGAAAACCAACTTATGCTTGCTTAAGGGTAAAGGTGAGTTGGGGTGCTGCATAAAACCAGAGATTGAAATGAGCACAGATAAAGTTCCTTAAGTCAAATATGGAATAGACAAGAGCTACTCCTTGCTCAACGAAATGGATTCAACACCGCATATTAAACGCCTAAGAATGTACCTGACTAGTAAGTATCGTAAAACCTATGGATTGCTATGTCTCCAAAAGAGAATCAAGCATGTTTACAGGGGCATAAACGCAGCAGTGATAGGATTGGAGAGGTTCGGTGAGCAAATGAAGACCCTTTGAAGTCATATTGCATGGTACCCATTCCACGGGTCTCAACACTCCAGGTTTAAGGTATTCTTCCTTCAGCTAAAACATGCATGTGGAACCCAAGTATGATCAACCATGTGAACGGGAGACGTGTTCAAATATGTCTCAGTTTTCCTCCCCTGGTACTCGGGTGCAACATTCCAGACGCTTTACTAACACTCTCCCCACTTGGAGAGTCAGCGCCTTTAACCTCCTGTTTGGCCCAGTTTGCAATTTCTGCGGAAGATGAACAGGAATAGCGAGAACCAATGAGAGGCTAGCTGGAGGTGTCTGGACGGGCAAATTTAACTCTCATTTCCCACCAGGAAGAGGAAATAACCAAAGGCTCAGCGTGCCGTACCGGACCCAGATTAGGGCCTGAAGCCATCCTGCGGTGTTGCAGCCAGGTCACAAGAAAGCGAGTTGAAGAAAGGAGCTCAGGGGCACTGTAATTCACAAACCTGCAGGGTTATAAATGACAGCTATCGTCCAAAAATAGACTGAAGTAAGGCTGCCAAGAGGACTTGAAAGCGGGGCAGAATTGCAGGAAACCGATTTCAGGAGGTAGACTGGAATTGCATTGAAAACATAGGAAAAGAGGCAGAACGTCCACAATGATGCACTTGGGCAAAAAGGGCGTATGCGTTTTTTCCTGAATATATTCAGGAAAAAACGCATACGCCCTTTTTGGCCAACCAAGCAAGCTTGCAAAGGAAATCTGCACTACAATGAACTCTCACTTCCCCCCGGTCAAAAGGGCCATCTGAAAAAAGTGTAAAATCCAGAAAGGCAGGACAGGCCATGGAGAACTGGGAGCCTTGTTATGCTGATGGGCGGGATGTAAATTGCCAACAACCACTCGGGAGAAGTGTATGGTGTTTCCTGAAACATCTAAAAAACAAAGCAACAGAGCCTAGGGCACTGCCACTTATGGTCTTATAGCTTAGGGAAATTAAAATCAAAAAGACACAGCCACCCCAAAGTTTGGAACGGCTCTGTTTAAGAGAACCTCGTTTACAGTACAAGTTCAACATCGCAGAAAGTGAAAAATGGATAAAGAAGTTGTGGTATTTACTTACAAAGCAATATCACTCAGCAATGAAATCTATGTCATCAGGCCCTTAGCATCACAATGAGTGGATTCAGGTATGATGATTCTAACTGAAATAAGTCACACAGAAAAAGAAACATCATAAGATATCAGTAATACACGGAATGTAAACTTGGCTACACAGGAACTGAATTACAGAACAGAACAGGGTCTCAAATTTAGAAAACCAACTTATGCTTGCTTAAGGGTAAAGGTGAATTGGGGTGCTGCATAAAACCAGAGATTGAAATGAGCACAGATAAAGTTCCTTAAGTCAAATATGGAATAGACAAGAGCTACTCCTTGCTCAACGAAATGGACTCAACACCGCATATTAAACGCCTAAGAATGTACCTGACTAGTAAGTATCGTAAAACTTATGGATTGCTATGTCTCCGAAAGAGAATCAAGCATGTGTACAGGGGCATAAACGCAGCAGTGATAGGATTGGAGAGGTTCGGTGAGCAAATGAAGACCCTTTGAAGTCATATTGCATGGTACCCATTCCACGGGTCTCAACTCTCCAGGTTTAAGGTATTCTTCCTTCAGCTAAAACATGCATGTGGAACCGAAGTATGATCAACCATGTGAACGGGAGACGTGTTCAAATATGTCTCAGTTTTCCTCCCCTGGTACTCGGGTGCAACATTCCAGACGCTTTACTAACACTCTCCTCACTTGGAGAGTCAGCGCCTTTAACCTACTGTTTGGCCCAGTTTGCAATTTCTGCGGAAGATGAACAGGAATAAAAAACGCATACGCCCTTTTTGGCCAACCAAGCAAGCTTGCAAAGGAAATCTGCACTACAATGAAGTCTCACTTCCCCCCGGTCAAAAGGGCCATCTGAAAAAAGTGTAAAATCCAGAAAGGCAGGACAGGCCATGGAGAACTGGGAGCCTTGTTATGCTGATGGGTGGGATGTAAATTGCCAACAGACACTCGGGAGAAGTGTATGGTGTTTCCTGAAACATCTAAAAAACAAAGCAACAGAACCTAGGGCACTTCCACTTATGGTCCTAGAGCTTAGGGAAATTAAAATCAAAAAGACACAGCCACCCCAAAGTTTGGAACGGCTCTGTTTACAAGAACCTCGTTTACAGTACAAGTTCAACATCGCAGAAAGTGAAAAATGGATAAAGAAGTTGTGGTATTTACTTACAAAGCAATATCACTCAGCAATGAAATCTGTGTCATCAGGCCCTTAGCAGCACAATGAGTGGATTCAGGTATGATGATTCTAACTGAAGTAAGTCACACAGAAAAAGAAACATCATAAGATATCAGTAATACACGGAATGTAAACTTGGCTACACAGGAACTGAATTACAGAACAGAACAGGGTCTCAAATTTAGAAAACCAACTATGCTTGCTTAAGGGTAAAGGTGAGTTGGAGTGCTGCATAAAACCAGAGATTGAAATGAGCACAGATAAAGTTCCTTAAGTCAAATATGGAATAGACAAGAGCTACTCCTTGCTCAACGAAATGGACTCAACACCGCATATTAAACGCCTAAGAATGTGCCTGACTAGTAAGTATCTTAAAACCTATGGATTGCTATCTCTCCGAAAGAGAATCAAGCATGTGTACAGGGGCATAAACGCAGCAGTGATAGGATTGGAGAGGTTCGGTGAGCAAATGAAGACCCTTTGAAGTCATATTGCATGGTACCCATTCCACGGGTCTCAACTCTCCATGTTTAAGGTATTCTTCCTTCAGCTAAAACATGCATGTGGAACCCAAGTATGATCAACCATGTGAACGGGAGACGTGTTCAAATATGTCTCAGTTTTCCTCCCCTGGTACTCGGGTGCAACATTCCAGACGCTTTACTAACACTCTCCCCACTTGGAGAGTCAGCGCCTTTAACCTCCTGTTTGGCCCAGTTTGCAATTTCTGCGGAAGATGAACAGGAATAGCGAGAACCAATGAGAGACTAGCTGGAGGTGTCTGGACGGCCAAATTTAACTCTCATTTCCCACCAGGAAGAGGAAATAACCAAAGGCTCAGCGTGCCGTGCCGGAACCAGATTAGGGCCTGAAGCCATCCTGCGGTGTTGCGGCCAGGTCACAAGAAAGCAAGTTGAAGAAAGGAGCTCAGGGGCACTGTAATTCTGAAACCTGCAGAGTTATAAATGACAGCTATCGTCCAAAAATAGACTGAAGTAAGGCTGCCAAGAGGACTTGAAAGCGGGGCAGAATTGCAGGAAATCGATTTCAGGAGGTAGACTGGAATTGCATTGAAAGCATAGGAAAAGAGGCAGAACGTCCACAATGATGCACTTGGCCAAAAAGGGCGTATGCGTTTTTTCCTGAATATATTCAGGAAAAAACGCATACGCCCTTTTTGGCCAACCAAGCAAGCTTGCAAAGGAAATCTGCACTACAATGAAGTCTCACTTCCCCCCGGTCAAAAGGGCCATCTGAAAAAAGTGTAAAATCCAGAAAGGCAGGACAGGCCATGGAGAACTGGGAGCCTTGTTATGCTGATGGGCGGGATGTAAATTGCCAACAACCACTCGGGAGAAGTGTATGGTGTTTCCTGAAACATCTAAAAAACAAAGCAACAGAACCTAGGGCACTTCCACTTATGGTCCTATAGCTTAGGGAAATTAAAATCAAAAAGACACAGCCACCCCAAAGTTTGGAACGGCTCTGTTTACAAGAACCTCGTTTACAGTACAAGTTCAACATCGCAGAAAGTGAAAAATGGATAAAGAAGTTGTGGTATTCACTTACAAAGCAATATCACACAGCAATGAAATCTGTGTCATCAGGCCCTTAGCAGCACAATGAGTGGATTCAGGTATGATGATTCTAACTGAAATAAGTCACACAGAAAAAGAAACATCATAAGATATCAGTAATACACGGAATGTAAACTTGGCTACACAGGAACTGAATTACAGAACAGAACAGGGTCTCAAATTTAGAAAACCAACTTATCCTTACTTAAGGGTAAAGGTGAGTTGGGGTGCTGCATAAAACCAGAGATTGAAATGAGCACAGATAAAGTTCCTTAAGCCAAATATGGAATAGACAAGAGCTACTCCTTGCTCAACGAAATGGACTCAACACCCCATATTAAACGCCTAAGAATGTACCTGACTAGTAAGTATCTTAAAACCTATGGATTGCTATGTCTCCAAAAGAGAATCAAGCATGTGTACAGGGGCATAAACGCAGCAGTGATAGGATTGGAGAGGTTCGGTGAGCAAATGAAGACCCTTTGAATTCATATTGCATGGTACCCATTCCACGGGTTTCAACTACCCAGGTTTAAGGTATTCTTCCTTCAGCTAAAACATGCATGTGGAACCTAGAGTATGATCAACCATGTGATCGGGAGACGTGTTCAAATATGTCTCAGTTTTCCTCCCCTGGTACTCGGGTGCAACATTCCAGACGCTTTACTAACACTCTCCCCACTTGGAGAGTCAGTCCCTTTAACCTCCTGTTTGGCCCAGTTTGCAATTTCTGCGGAAGATGAACAGGAATAGCGAGAACCAATGAGAGGCTAGCTGGAGGTGTCTGGTCGGGCAAATTTAACTCTCATTTCCCACCAGGAAGAGGAATTAACCAAAGGCTCAGCATGCCGGGCCGGAAACAGTTTAGGGCCTGAAGCCATCCTGTGGTGTTGCGGCCAGGTCACAAGAAAGCGAGTTGAAGAAAGGAGCTCATGGGCACTGTAATTCACAAACCTGCAGAGTTATAAATGACAGCTATCGTCCAAAAATAGACTGAAGTAAGGCTGCCAAGAGGACTTGAAAGCGGGGCAGAATTGCAGGAAACCGATTTCAGGAGGTAGACTGGAATTGCATTGAAAGCATAGGAAAAGAGGCAGAACGTCCACAATGATGCACTTGGCCAAAAAGGGCGTATGCGTTTTTTCCTGAATATATTCAGGAAAAAACGCATACGCCCTTTTTGGCCAACCAAGCAAGCTTGCAAAGGAAATCTGCACTACAATGAAGTCTCACTTCCCCCCGGTCAAAAGGGCCATCTGAAAAAAGTGTAAAATCCAGAAAGGCAACAGGCCATTGAGAACTGGGAGCCTTGTTATGCTGATGGGCGGGATGTAAATTGCCAACAACCACTTGGGAGAAGTGTATGGTGTTTCCTGAAACATCTAAAAAACAAAGCAACAGAGCCTAGGGCACTTCCACTTATGGTCCTATAGCTTAGGGAAATTAAAATCAAAAAGACACAGCCACCCCAAAGTTTGGAACGGCTCTGTTTACAAGAACCTCGTTTACAGTACAAGTTCAACATCGCAGAAAGTGAAAAATGGATAAAGAAGTTGTGGTATTTACTTACAAAGCAATATCACGCAGCAATGAAATCTGTGTCATCAGGCCCTTAGCAGCACAATGAGTGGATTCAGATATGATGATTCTAACTGAAGTAAGTCACACAGAAAAAGAAACATCATAAGATATCAGTAATACACGGAATGTAAACTTGGCTACACAGGAACTGAATTACACAACAGAACAGGGTCTCAAATTTAGAAAACCAACTATGCTTGCTTAAGGGTAAAGGTGAGTTGGGGTGCTGCATAAAACCAGAGATTGAAATGAGCACAGATAAAGTTCCTTAAGTCAAATATGGAATAGACAAGAGCTACTCCTTGCTCAACGAAATGGACTCAACACCGCATATTAAACGCCTAAGAATGTACCTGACTAGTAAGTATCTTAAAACCTATGGATTGCTATGTCTCCGAAAGAGAATCAAGCATGTGTACAGGGGCATAAACGCAGCAGTGATAGGATTGGAGAGGTTCGGTGAGCAAATGAAGACCCTTTGAAGTCATATTGCATGGTACCCATTCCACGGGTCTTAACTCTCCAGGTTTAAGGTATTCTTCCTTCAGCTAAAACATGCATGTGGAACCCAAGTATGATCAACCATGTGAACGGGAGACGTGTTCAAATATGTCTCAGTTTACCTCCCCTGGTACTCGGGTGCAACATTCCAGACGCTTTACTAACACTCTCCCCACTTGGAGAGTCAGCGCCTTTAACCTCCTGTTTGGCCCAGTTTGCAATTTCTGCGGAATATGAACAGGAATAGTGAGAACCAATGAGAGACTAGCTGGAGGTGTCTGGACGGGCAAATTTAACTCTCATTTCCCACCAGGAAGAGGAAATAACCAAAGGCTCAGCGTGCCGTGCCGGAACCAGATTAGGGCCTGAAGCCATCATGCGGTGTTGCGGCCAGGTCACAAGAAAGCAAGTTGAAGAAAGGAGCTCAGGGGCACTGTAATTCTCAAACCTGCAGAGTTATAAATGACAGCTATCGTCCAAAAATAGACTGAAGTAAGGCTGCCAAGAGGACTTGAAAGCGGGGCAGAATTGCAGGAAACCGATTTCAGGAGGTAGACTGGAATTGCATTGAAAGCATAGGAAAAGAGGCAGAACGTCCACAATGATGCACTTGGCCAAAAAGGGCGTATGCGTTTTTTCCTGAATATATTCAGGAAAAAACGCATACGCCATTTTTGGCCAACCAAGCAAGCTTGCAAAGGAAATCTGCACTACAATGAAGTCTCACTTCCCCCTGGTCAAAAGGGCCATCTGAAAAAAGTGTAAAATCCAGAAAGGCAGGACAGGCCATGGAAAACTGGGAGCCTTGTTATGCTGATGGGCGGGATGTAAATTGCCAACAGACACTGGGGAGAAGTGTATGGTGTTTCCTGAAACATCTATAAAACAAAGCAACAGAACCTAGGGCACTTCCACTTATGGTCCTATAGCTTAGGGAAATTAAAATCAAAAAGACACAGCCACCCCAAAGTTTGGGACGCCTCTGTTAACAAGAACCTCGTTTACAGTACAAGTTCAACATCGCAGAAAGTGAAAAATGGATAAAGAAGTTGTGGTATTTACTTACAAAGCAATATCACTCAGCAATGAAATCTGTGTCATCAGGCCCTTAGCAGCACAATGAGTGGATTCAGGTATGATGATTCTAACTGAAGTAAGTCACACAGAAAAAGAAACATCATAAGATATCAGTAATACACGGAATGTAAACTTGGCTACACAGGAACTGAATTACAGAACAGAACAGGGTCTCAAATTTAGAAAACCAACTATGCTTGCTTAAGGGTAAAGGTGAGTTGGGGTGCTGCATAAAACCAGAGATTGAAATGAGCACAGATAAAGTTCCTTAAGTCAAATATGGAATAGACAAGAGCTACTCCTTGCTCAACGAAATGGACTCAACACCGCATATTAAACGCCTAAGAATGTACCTGACTACTAAGTATCGTAAAACCTATGGATTGCTATGTCTCCAAAAGAGAATCAAGCATGTGTACAGGGGCATAAACGCAGCAGTGATAGGATTGGAGAGGTTCGGTGAGCAAATGAAGACCCTTTGAATTCATATTGCATGGTACCCATTACACGGGTCTCAACTCTCCAGGTTTAAGGTATTCTTCCTTCAGCTAAAACATGCATGTGGAACCCAAGTATGATCAACCATGTGAACGGGAGACGTGTTCAAATATGTCTCAGTTTTCCTCCCCTGGTACTCGGGTGCAACATTCCAGACGCTTTACTAACACTCTCCCCACTTGGAGAGTCAGTGCTTTAACCTCCTGTTTGGCCCAGTTTGCAATTTCTGCGGAAGATGAACAGGAATAGCGAGAACCAATGAGAGGCTAGCTGGAGGTGTCTGGACGGGCAAATTTACCTCTCATTTCCCACCAGGAAGAGGAAATAACCAAAGGCTCAGCGTGCCGTACCGGAACCAGATTAGGGCCTGAAGCCATCCTGCGGTGTTGCGGCCAGCTCAAAAGAAAGCGAGTTGAAGAAAGGAGCTCAGGGGCACTGTAATTCACAAACCTGCAGAGTTATAAATGACAGCTATCGTCCAAAAATATACTGAAGTAAGGCTGCCAAGAGGACTTGAAAGCGGGGCAGAATTGCAGGAAACCGATTTCAGGAGGTAGACTGGAATTGCATTGAAAGCATAGGAAAAGAGGCAGAACGTCCACAATGATGCACTTGGCCAAAAAGGGCGTATGCGTTTTTTCCTGAATATATTCAGGAAAAAACGCATACGCCCTTTTTGGCCAACCAAGCAAGCTTGCAAAGGAAATCTGCACTACAATGAAGTCTCACTTCCCCCTGGTCAAAAGGGCCATCTGAAAAAAATGTAAAATCCAGAAAGGCAGGACAGGCCATGGAGAACTGGGAGCCTTGTTATGCTGATGGGCGGGATGTAAATTGCCAACAACCACTTGGGAGAAGTGTATGGTGTTTCCTAAAACATCTAAAAAACAAAGCAACAGAACCTAGGGCACTTCCACTTATGGTCCTATAGCTTAGGGATATTAAAATCAAAAAGACACAGCCACCCCAAAGTTTGGGACGCCTCTGTTTACAAGAACCTCGTTTACAGTACAAGTTCAACATCGCAGAAAGTGAAAAATGGATAAAGAAGTTGTGGTATTTACTTACAAAGCAATATCACTCAGCAATGAAATCTGTGTCATCAGGCCCTTAGCAGCACAATGAGTGGATTCAGGTATGATGATTCTAACTGAAGTAAGTCACACAGAAAAAGAAACATCATAAGATATCAGTAATACACGGAATGTAAACTTGGCTACACAGGAACTGAATTACAGAACAGAACAGGGTCTCAAATTTAGAAAACCAACTTATGCTTGCTTAAGGGTAAAGGTGAGTTGGGGTGCTGCATAAAACCAGAGATTGAAATGAGCACAGATAAAGTTCCTTAAGTCAAATATGGAATAGACAAGAGCTACTCCTTGCTCAACGAAATGGACTCAACACCGCATATTAAACGCCTAAGAATGTACCTGACTAGTAAGTATCTTAAAACCTATGGATTGCTATGTCTCCGAAAGAGAATCAAGCATGTGTACAGGGGCATAAACGCAGCAGTGATAGGATTGGAGAGGTTCGGTGAGCAAATGAAGACCCTTTGAAGTCATATTGCATGGTATCCATTACACGGGTCTTAACTCTCCAGGTTTAAGGTATTCTTCCTTCAGCTAAAACATGCATGTGGAACCCAAGAATGATCAACCATGTGAACGGGAGACGTGTTCAAATATGTCTCAGTTTTCCTCCCCTGGTACTCGGGTGCAACATTCCAGACGCTTTACTAACACTCTCCCCACTTGGAGAGTCAGCGCCTTTAACCTCCTGTTTGGCCCAGTTTGCAATTTCTGCGGAAGATGAACAGGAATAGCGAGAACCAATGAGAGACTAGCTGGAGGTGTTTGGACGGGCAAATTTAACTCTCATTTCCCACCAGGAAGAGGAAATAACCAAAGGCTCAGCGTGCCGTGCCGGAACCAGATTAGGGCCTGAAGCCATCCTGCGGTGTTGCGGCCAGGTCACAAGAAAGCAAGTTGAAGAAAGGAGCTCAGGGGCACTGTAATTCACAAACCTGCAGAGTTATAAATGACAGCTATCGTCCAAAAATAGACTGAAGTAAGGCTGCCAAGAGGACTTGAAATCGGGGCAGAATTGCAGGAAACCGATTTCAGGAGGTAGACTGGAATTGCATTGAAAGCATAGGAAAAGAGGCAGAACGTCCACAATGATGCACTTGGCCAAAAAGGGCGTATGCGTTTTTTCCTGAATATATTCAGGAAAAAACGCATACGCCCTTTTTGGCCAACCAAGCAAGCTTGCAAAGGAAATCTGCACTACAATGAAGTCTCACTTCCCCCCGGTCAAAAGGGCCATCTGAAAAAAGTGTAAAATCCAGAAAGGCAGGACAGGCCATGGAGAACTGGGAGCCTTGTTATGCTGATGGGCGGGATGTAAATTGCCAACAACCACTCGGGAGAAGTGTATGGTGTTTCCTGAAACATCTAAAAAACAAAGCAACAGAACCTAGGGCACTTCCACTTATGGTCCTATAGCTTAGGGAAATTAAAATCAAAAAGACACAGCCACCCCAAAGTTTGGAACGGCTCTGTTTACAAGAACCTCGTTTACAGTACAAGTTCAACATCGCAGAAAGTGAAAAATGGATAAAGAAGTTGTGGTATTCACTTACAAAGCAATATCACTCAGCAATGAAATCTATGTCATCAGGCCCTTAGCAGCACAATGAGTGGATTCAGGTATGATGATTCTAACTGAAATAAGTCACACAGAAAAAGAAACATCATAAGATATCAGTAATACACGGAATGGAAACTTGGCTACACAGGAACTGAATTACAGAACAGAACTGGGTCACAAATTTAGAAAAACAACTTATGCTTGCTTAAGGGTAAAGGTGAGTTGGGGTGCTGCATAAAACCAGAGATTGAAATGAGCACAGATAAAGTTCCTTAAGCCAAATATGGAATAGACAAGAGCTACTCCTTGCTCAACGAAATGGACTCAACACCGCATATTAAACGCCTAAGAATGTACCTGACTTGTAAGTATCTTAAAACCTATGGATTGCTATGTCTCCGAAAGAGAATCAAGCATGTGTACAGGGGCATAAACGCAGCAGTGATAGGATTGGAGAGGTTCGGTGAGCAAATGAAGACCCTTTGAAGTCATATTGCATGGTACCCATTCCACGGGTTTCAACTACCCAGGTTTAAGGTATTCTTCCTTCTGCTAAAACATGCATGTGGAACCTAGAGTATGATCAACCATGTGATCGGGAGACGTGTTCAAATATGTCTCAGTTTTCCTCCCCTGGTACTCGGGTGCAACATTCCAGACGCTTTACTAACACTCTCCCCACTTGGAGAGTCAGTCCCTTTAACCTCCTGTTTGGCCCAGTTTGCAATTTCTGCGGAAGATGAACAGGAATAGCAAGAACCAATGAGAGGCTAGCTGGAGGTGTCTGGACGGGCAAATTTAACTCTCATTTCCCACCAGGAAGAGGAAATAACCAAAGGCTCAGCGTGCCGTGCCGGAACCAGATTAGGGCCTGAAGCCATCCTGCGGTGTTGCGGCCAGGTCACAAGAAAGCAAGTTGAAGAAAGGAGCTCAGGGGCACTGTAATTCACAAACCTGCAGAGTTATAAATGACAGCTATCGTCCAAAAATAGACTGAAGTAAGGCTGCCAACAGGACTTGAAAGCGGGGCAGAATTGCAGGAAACCGATTTCAGGAGGTAGACTGGAATTGCATTGAAAGCATAGGAAAAGAGGCAGAACGTCCACAATGATGCACTTGGCCAAAAAGGGCGTATGCGTTTTTTCCTGAATATATTCAGGAAAAAACGCATACGCCCTTTTTGGCCAACCAAGCAAGCTTGCAAAGGAAATCTGCACTACAATGAAGTCTCACTTCCCCCCGGTCAAAAGGGCCATCTGAAAAAAGTGTAAAATCCAGAAAGGCAGGACAGGCCATGGAGAACTGGGAGCCTTGTTATGCTGATGGGCGGGATGTAAATTGCCAACAGACACTCGGGAGAAGTGTATGGTGTTTCCTGAAACATCTAAAAAACAAAGCAACAGAGCCTAGGGCACTTCCACTTATGGTCCTATAGCTTAGGGAAATTAAAATCAAAAAGACACACCCACCCCAAAGTTTGGGACGCCTCTGTTTACAAGAACCTCGTTTACAGTACAAGTTCAACATCGCAGAAAGTGAAAAATGGATAAAGAAGTTGTGGTATTCACTTACAAAGCAATATCACTCAGCAATGAAATCTATGTCATCAGGCCCTTAGCAGCACAATGAGTGGATTCAGGTATGATGATTCTAACTGAAATAAGTCACACAGAAAAAGAAACATCATAAGATATCAGTAATACACAGAATGGAAACTTGGCTACACAGGAACTGAATTACAGAACAGAACAGGGTCTCAAATTTAGAAAACCAACTTATGCTTGCTTAAGGGTAAAGGTGAGTTGGGGTGCTGCATAAAACCAGAGATTGAAATGAGCACAGATAAAGTTCCTTAAGTCAAATATGGAATAGACAAGAGCTACTCCTTGCTCAACGAAATGGACTCAACACCGCATATTAAACGCCTAAGAATGTACCTGACTAGTAAGTATCGTAAAACCTATGGATTGCTATGTCTCCGAAAGAGAATCAAGCATGTGTACAGGGGCATAAACGCAGCAGTGATAGGATTGGAGAGGTTCGGTGAGCAAATGAAGACCCTTTGAATTCATATTGCATGGTACCCATTACACGGGTCTCAACTCTCCAGGTTTAAGGTATTCTTCCTTCAGCTAAAACATGCATGTGGAACCGAAGTATGATCAACCATGTGAACGGGAGACGTGTTCAAATATGTCTCAGTTTTCCTCCCCTGGTACTCGGGTGCAACATTCCAGACGCTTTACTAACACTCTCCCCACTTGGAGAGTCAGTGCTTTAACCTCCTGTTTGGCCCAGTTTGCAATTTCTGCAGAAGATGAACAGGAATAGCGAGAACCAATGAGAGGCTAGCTGGAGGTGTCTGGACGGGCAAATTTACCTCTCATTTCCCACCAGGAAGAGGAAATAACCAAAGGCTCAGCGTGCCGTACCGGAACCAGATTAGGGCCTGAAGCCATCCTGCGGTGTTGCGGCCAGCTCAAAAGAAAGCGAGTTGAAGAAAGGAGCTCAGGGGCACTGTAATTCACAAACCTGCAGAGTTATAAATGACAGCTATCGTCCAAAAATATACTGAAGTAAGGCTGCCAAGAGGACTTGAAAGCGGGGCAGAATTGCAGGAAACCGATTTCAGGAGGTAGACTGGAATTGCATTGAAAGCATAGGAAAAGAGGCAGAACGTCCACAATGATGCACTTGGCCAAAAAGGGCGTATGCGTTTTTTCCTGAATATATTCAGGAAAAAACGCATACGCCCTTTTTGGCCAACCAAGCAAGCTTGCAAAGGAAATCTGCACTACAATGAAGTCTCACTTCCCCCCGGTCAAAAGGGCCATCTGAAAAAAATGTAAAATCCAGAAAGGCAGGACAGGCCATGGAGAACTGGGAGCCTTGTTATGCTGATGGGCGGGATGTAAATTGCCAACAACCACTTGGGAGAAGTGTATGGTGTTTCCTAAAACATCTAAAAAACAAAGCAACAGAACCTAGGGCACTTCCACTTATGGTCCTATAGCTTAGGGATATTAAAATCAAAAAGACACAGCCACCCCAAAGTTTGGAACGGCTCTGTTTACAAGAACCTCGTTTACAGTACAAGTTCAACATCGCAGAAAGTGAAAAATGGATAAAGAAGTTGTGGTATTTACTTACAAAGCAATATCACTCAGCAATGAAATCTGTGTCATCAGGCCCTTAGCAGCACAATGAGTGGATTCAGGTATGATGATTCTAACTGAAGTAAGTCACACAGAAAAAGAAACATCATAAGATATCAGTAATACACGGAATGTAAACTTGGCTACACAGGAACTGAATTACAGAACAGAACAGGGTCTCAAATTTAGAAAACCAACTTATGCTTGCTTAAGGGTAAAGGTGAGTTGGGGTGCTGCATAAAACCAGAGATTGAAATGAGCACAGATAAAGTTCCTTAAGTCAAATATGGAATAGACAAGAGCTACTCCTTGCTCAACGAAATGGACTCAACACCGCATATTAAACGCCTAAGAATGTACCTGACTAGTAAGTATCTTAAAACCTATGGATTGCTATGTCTCCGAAAGAGAATCAAGCATGTGTACAGGGGCATAAACGCAGCAGTGATAGGATTGGAGAGGTTCGGTGAGCAAATGAAGACCCTTTGAAGTCATATTGCATGGTATCCATTACACGGGTCTTAACTCTCCAGGTTTAAGGTATTCTTCCTTCAGCTAAAACATGCATGTGGAACCCAAGAATGATCAACCATGTGAACGGGAGACGTGTTCAAATATGTCTCAGTTTTCCTCCCCTGGTACTCGGGTGCAACATTCCAGACGCTTTACTAACACTCTCCCCACTTGGAGAGTCAGCGCCTTTAACCTCCTGTTTGGCCCAGTTTGCAATTTCTGCGGAAGATGAACAGGAATAGCGAGAACCAATGAGAGACTAGCTGGAGGTGTCTGGACGGGCAAATTTAACTCTCATTTCCCACCAGGAAGAGGAAATAACCAAAGGCTCAGCGTGCCGTGCCGGAACCAGATTAGGGCCTGAAGCCATCCTGCGGTGTTGCAGCCAGGTCACAAGAAAGCAAGTTGAAGAAAGGAGCTCAAGGGCACTGTAATTCACAAACCTGCAGAGTTATAAATGACAGCTATCGTCCAAAAATAGACTGAAGTAAGGCTGCCAAGAGGACTTGAAAGCGGGGCAGAATTGCAGGAAACCGATTTCAGGAGGTAGACTGGAATTGCATTGAAAGCATAGGAAAAGAGGCAGAACGTCCACAATGATGCACTTGGCCAAAAAGTGTGTATGCGTTTTTTCCTGAATATATTCAGGAAAAAACGCATACGCCCTTTTTGGCCAACCAAGCAAGCTTGCAAAGGAAATCTGCACTACAATGAAGTCTCACTTCCCCCTGGTCAAAAGGGCCATCTGAAAAAAGTGTAAAATCCAGAAAGGCAGGACAGGCCATGGAGAACTGGGAGCCTTGTTATGCTGATGGGCGGGATGTAAATTGCCAACAACCACTGGGGAGAAGTGTATGGTGTTTCCTGAAACATCTAAAAAACAAAGCAACAGAGCCTAGGGCACTTCCACTTATGGTCCTATAGCTTAGGGAAATTAAAATCAAAAAGACACAGCCACCCCAAAGTTTGGAACGGCTCTGTTTACAAGAACCTCGTTTACAGTACAAGTTCAACATCGCAGAAAGTGAAAAATGGATAAAGAAGTTGTGGTATTCACTTACAAAGCAATATCACTCAGCAATGAAATCTATGTCATCAGGCCCTTAGCAGCACAATGAGTGGATTCAGGTATGATGATTCTAACTGAAATAAGTCACACAGAAAAAGAAACATCATAAGATATCAGTAATACACAGAATGGAAACTTGGCTACACAGGAACTGAATTACAGAACAGAACAGGGTCTCAAATTTAGAAAACCAACTTATGCTTGCTTAAGGGGAAAGGTGAGTTGGGGTGCTGCATAAAACCAGAGATTGAAATGAGCACAGATAAAGTTCCTTAAGCCAAATATGGAATAGACAAGAGCTACTCCTTGCTCAACGAAATGGACTCAACACCGCATATTAAACGTCTAAGAATGTACCTGACTAGTAAGTATCTTAAAACCTATGGATTGCTATGTCTCCGAAAGAGAATCAAGCATGTGTACAGGGGCATAAACGCAGCAGTGATAGGATTGGAGAGGTTCGGTGAGCAAATGAAGACCCTTTGAAGTCATATTGCATGGTACCCATTACACGGGTCTTAACTCTCCAGGTTTAAGGTATTCTTCCTTCAGCTAAAACATGCATGTGGAACCCAAGTATGATCAACCATGTGAACGGGAGACGTGTTCAAATATGTCTCAGTTTTCCTCCCCTGGTACTCGGGTGCAACATTCCAGACGCTTTACTAACACTCTCCCCACTTGGAGAGTCAGCGCCTTTAACCTCCTGTTTGGCCCAGTTTGCAATTTCTGCGGAAGATGAACAGGAATAGCGAGAACCAATGAGAGACTAGCTGGAGGTGTTTGGACGGGCAAATTTAACTCTCATTTCCCACCAGGAAGAGGAAATAACCAAAGGCTCAGCGTGCCGTGCCGGAACCAGATTAGGGCCTGAAGCCATCCTGCGGTGTTGCGGCCAGGTCACAAGAAAGCAAGTTGAAGAAAGGAGCTCAGGGGCACTGTAATTCACAAACCTGCAGAGTTATAAATGACAGCTATCGTCCAAAAATAGACTGAAGTAAGGCTGCCAAGAGGACTTGAAATCGGGGCAGAATTGCAGGAAACCGATTTCAGGAGGTAGACTGGAATTGCATTGAAAGCATAGGAAAAGAGGCAGAACGTCCACAATGATGCACTTGGCCAAAAAGGGCGTATGCGTTTTTTCCTGAATATATTCAGGAAAAAACGCATACGCCCTTTTTGGCCAACCAAGCAAGCTTGCAAAGGAAATCTGCACTACAATGAAGTCTCACTTCCCCCCGGTCAAAAGGGCCATCTGAAAAAAGTGTAAAATCCAGAAAGGCAGGACAGGCCATGGAGAACTGGGAGCCTTGTTATGCTGATGGGCGGGATGTAAATTGCCAACAACCACTCGGGAGAAGTGTATGGTGTTTCCTGAAACATCTAAAAAACAAAGCAACAGAACCTAGGGCACTTCCACTTATGGTCCTATAGCTTAGGGAAATTAAAATCAAAAAGACACAGCCACCCCAAAGTTTGGAACGGCTCTGTTTACAAGAACCTCGTTTACAGTACAAGTTCAACATCGCAGAAAGTGAAAAATGGATAAAGAAGTTGTGGTATTCACTTACAAAGCAATATCACTCAGCAATGAAATCTATGTCATCAGGCCCTTAGCAGCACAATGAGTGGATTCAGGTATGATGATTCTAACTGAAATAAGTCACACAGAAAAAGAAACATCATAAGATATCAGTAATACACGGAATGGAAACTTGGCTACACAGGAACTGAATTACAGAACAGAACTGGGTCACAAATTTAGAAAAACAACTTATGCTTGCTTAAGGGTAAAGGTGAGTTGGGGTGCTGCATAAAACCAGAGATTGAAATGAGCACAGATAAAGTTCCTTAAGCCAAATATGGAATAGACAAGAGCTACTCCTTGCTCAACGAAATGGACTCAACACCGCATATTAAACGCCTAAGAATGTACCTGACTTGTAAGTATCTTAAAACCTATGGATTGCTATGTCTCCGAAAGAGAATCAAGCATGTGTACAGGGGCATAAACGCAGCAGTGATAGGATTGGAGAGGTTCGGTGAGCAAATGAAGACCCTTTGAAGTCATATTGCATGGTACCCATTCCACGGGTTTCAACTACCCAGGTTTAAGGTATTCTTCCTTCAGCTAAAACATGCATGTGGAACCTAGAGTATGATCAACCATGTGATCGGGAGACGTGTTCAAATATGTCTCAGTTTTCCTCCCCTGGTACTCGGGTGCAACATTCCAGACGCTTTACTAACACTCTCCCCACTTGGAGAGTCAGTCCCTTTAACCTCCTGTTTGGCCCAGTTTGCAATTTCTGCGGAAGATGAACAGGAATAGCAAGAACCAATGAGAGGCTAGCTGGAGGTGTCTGGACGGGCAAATTTAACTCTCATTTCCCACCAGGAAGAGGAAATAACCAAAGGCTCAGCGTGCCGTGCCGGAACCAGATTAGGGCCTGAAGCCATCCTGCGGTGTTGCGGCCAGGTCACAAGAAAGCAAGTTGAAGAAAGGAGCTCAGGGGCACTGTAATTCACAAACCTGCAGAGTTATAAATGACAGCTATCGTCCAAAAATAGACTGAAGTAAGGCTGCCAACAGGACTTGAAAGCGGGGCAGAATTGCAGGAAACCGATTTCAGGAGGTAGACTGGAATTGCATTGAAAGCATAGGAAAAGAGGCAGAACGTCCACAATGATGCACTTGGCCAAAAAGGGCGTATGCGTTTTTTCCTGAATATATTCAGGAAAAAACGCATACGCCCTTTTTGGCCAACCAAGCAAGCTTGCAAAGGAAATCTGCACTACAATGAAGTCTCACTTCCCCCCGGTCAAAAGGGCCATCTGAAAAAAGTGTAAAATCCAGAAAGGCAGGACAGGCCATGGAGAACTGGGAGCCTTGTTATGCTGATGGGCGGGATGTAAATTGCCAACAGACACTCGGGAGAAGTGTATGGTGTTTCCTGAAACATCTAAAAAACAAAGCAACAGAGCCTAGGGCACTTCCACTTATGGTCCTATAGCTTAGGGAAATTAAAATCAAAAAGACACAGCCACCCCAAAGTTTGGGACGCCTCTGTTTACAAGAACCTCGTTTACAGTACAAGTTCAACATCGCAGAAAGTGAAAAATGGATAAAGAAGTTGTGGTATTCACTTACAAAGCAATATCACTCAGCAATGAAATCTATGTCATCAGGCCCTTAGCAGCACAATGAGTGGATTCAGGTATGATGATTCTAACTGAAATAAGTCACACAGAAAAAGAAACATCATAAGATATCAGTAATACACAGAATGGAAACTTGGCTACACAGGAACTGAATTACAGAACAGAACAGGGTCTCAAATTTAGAAAAACAACTTATGCTTGCTTAAGGGTAAAGGTGAGATGGGGTGCTGCATAAAACCAGAGATTGAAATGAGCACAGATAAAGTTCCTTAAGCCAAATATGGAATAGACAAGAGCTACTCCTTGCTCAACGAAATGGACTCAACACCGCATATTAAACGCCTAAGAATGTGCCTGACTTGTAAGTATCTTAAAACCTATGGATTGCTATGTCTCCGAAAGAGAATCAAGCATGTGTACAGGGGCATAAACGCAGCAGTGATAGGATTGGAGAGGTTCGGTGAGCAAATGAAGACCCTTTGAAGTCATATTGCATGGTACCCATTCCACGGGTTTCAACTACCCAGGTTTAAGGTATTCTTCCTTCAGCTAAAACATGCATGTGGAACCTAGAGTATGATCAACCATGTGATCAGGAGACGTGTTCAAATATGTCTCAGTTTTCCTCCCCTGGTACTCGGGTGCAACATTCCAGACGCTTTACTAACACTCTCCCCACTTGGAGAGTCAGTCCCTTTAACCTCCTGTTTGGCCCAGTTTGCAATTTCTGCGGAAGATGAACAGGAATAGCAAGAACCAATGAGAGGCTAGCTGGAGGTGTCTGGACGGGCAAATTTAACTCTCATTTCCCACCAGGAAGAGGAAATAACCAAAGGCTCAGCGTGCCGTGCCGGAACCAGATTAGGGCCTGAAGCCATCCTGCGGTGTTGCGGCCAGGTCACAAGAAAGCAAGTTGAAGAAAGGAGCTCAGGGGCACTGTAATTCACAAACCTGCAGAGTTATAAATGACAGCTATCGTCCAAAAATAGACTGAAGTAAGGCTGCCAACAGGACTTGAAAGCGGGGCAGAATTGCAGGAAACCGATTTCAGGAGGTAGACTGGAATTGCATTGAAAGCATAGGAAAAGAGGCAGAACGTCCACAATGATGCACTTGGCCAAAAAGGGCGTATGCGTTTTTTCCTGAATATATTCAGGAAAAAACGCATACACCCTTTTTGGCCAACCAAGCAAGCTTGCAAAGGAAATCTGCACTACAATGAAGTCTCACTTCCCCCCGGTCAAAAGGGCCATCTGAAAAAAGTGTAAAATCCAGAAAGGCAGGACAGGCCATGGAGAACTGGGAGCCTTGTTATGCTGATGGGCGGGATGTAAATTGCCAACAACCACTTGGGAGAAGTGTATGGTGTTTCCTGAAACATCTAAAAAACAAAGCAACAGAGCCTAAGGCACTTCCACTTATGGTCCTATAGCTTAGGGAAATTAAAATCAAAAAGACACAGCCACCCCAAAGTTTGGAACGGCTCTGTTTACAAGAACCTCGTTTACAGTACAAGTTCAACATCGCAGAAAGTGAAAAATGGATAAAGAAGTTGTGGTATTCACTTACAAAGCAATATCACTCAGCAATGAAATCTCTGTCATCAGGCCCTTAGCAGCACAATGAGTGGATTCAGGTATGATGATTCTAACTGAAATAAGTCACACAGAAAAGGAAACATCATAAGATATCAGTAATACACGGAATGTAAACTTGGCTACACAGGAACTGAATTACAGAACAGAACAGGGTCTCAAATTTAGAAAACCAACTTATGCTTGCTTAAGGGTAAAGGTGAGTTGGGGTGCTGCATAAAACCAGAGATTGAAATGAGCAGAGATAAAGTTCCTTAAGCCAAATATGGAATAGACAAGAGCTACTCCTTGCTCAACGAAATGGACTCAACACCGCATATTAAACGCCTAAGAATGTACCTGACTTGTAAGTATCTTAAAACCTATGGATTGCTATGTCTCTGAAAGAGAATCAAGCATGTGTACAGGGGCATAAACGCAGCAGTGATAGGATTGGAGAGGTTCGGTGAGCAAATGAAGACCCTTTGAAGTCATATTCATGGTACCCATTCCACGGGTTTCAACTACCCAGGTTTTAGGTATTCTTCCTTCAGCTAAAACATGCATGTGGAACCTAGAGTATGATCAACCATGTGATCGGGAGACGTGTTCAAATATGTCTCAGTTTTCCTCCCCTGGTACTCGGGTGCAACATTCCAGACGCTTTACTAACACTCTCCCCACTTGGAGAGTCAGCGCCTTTAACCTCCTGTTTGGCCCAGTTTGCAATTTCTGTGGAAGATGAACAGGAATAGCGAGAACCAATGAGAGACTAGCTGGAGGTGTCTGGATGGGCAAATTTAACTCTCATTTCCCCCCAGTAAGAGGAATTAACCAAAGCCTCAGCATGCCGTGCCAGAACCACATTAGGGCCTGAAGACATCCTGCGGTGTTGCGGCCAGGTCACAAGAAAGCGAGTTGAAGAAAGGAGCCTAGGGGCACTGTAATTCACAAACCTGCAGACTTATAAATGACAGCTGTCATCCAAAAATAGACTGAAGTAAGGCTGCCAAGAGGACTTGAAAGCGGGGCAGAATTGCAGGAAACCGATTTCAGGAGGTAGACTGGAATTGCATTGAAAGCATAGGAAAAGAGGCAGAACGTCCACAATGATGCACTTGGCCAAAAAGGGCGTATGCGTTTTTTCCTGAATATATTCAGGAAAAAACGCATACGCCCTTTTTGGCCAACCAAGCAAGCTTGCAAAGGAAATCTGCACTACAATGAAGTCTCACTTGCCCCCGGTCAAAAGGGCCATCTGAAAAAAGTGTAAAATCCAGAAAGGCAGGACAGGCCATGGAGAACTGGGAGCCTTGTTATGCTGATGGGCGGGATGTAAATTGCCAACAGACACTCGGGAGAAGTGTATGGTGTTTCCTGAAACATCTAAAAAACAAAGCAACAGAGCCTAGGGCACTTCCACTTATGGTCCTATAGCTTAGGGAAATTAAAATCAAAAAGACACAGCCACCCCAAAGTTTGGGACGTCTCTGTTTACAAGAACCTCGTTTACCGTACAAGTTCAATATCGCAGAAAGTGAAAAATGGATAAAGAAGTTGTGGTACTTACGAACAATGCAGTATCAATCAGCAATGAAATCTATGTCATCAGGCCCGTACCAGCATAATGAGTGGATTCAGGTACGATGATTCTAACTGAAATAAGTCACACAGAAAAAGAAACATCATAAGATATCACTAATACACGGAATGTAAACTGGCTACACAGGAACTGAATTCCAAAACAGAACAGGGTCTCAAATTTAGAAAACCAACTTATGCTTGCTTAAGGGGAAAGGTGAGTTGGGGTGCTGCATAAAACCAGAGATTGAAATGAGCACAGATAAAGTTCCTTAAGCCAAATATGGAATAGACAAGAGCTACTCCTTGCTCAACGAAATGGACTCAACACCGCATATTAAACGCCTAAGAATGTACCTGACTAGTAAGTATCTTAAAACCTATGGATTGCTATGTCTCCGAAAGAGAATCAGGCATGTGTACAGGGGCATAAACGCAGCAGTGATAGGATTGGAGAGGTTCGGTGAGCAAATGAAGACCCTTTGAAGTCATATTGCATGGTACCCATTCCACGGGTTTCAACTACCCAGGTTTAAGGTATTCTTCCTTCAGCTAAAACATGCATGTGGAACCTAGAGTATGATCAACCATGTGATCGGGAGACGTGTTCAAATATGTCTCAGTTTTCGTACCCTGGTACTCGGGTGCAACATTCCAAACGCTTTACTAACACTCTCCCGACTTGGAGAGTCAGTCCCTTTAACCTCCTGTTTGGCCCAGTTTGCAATTTCTGCGGAAGATGAACAGGAATAGCGAGAACCAATGAGAGACTAGCTGGAGGTGTCTGGACCGGCAAATTTAACTCTCATTTCCCACCAGGAAGAGGAAATAACCAAAGGCTCAGCGTGCCGTACCGGAACCAGATTAGGGCCTGAAGCCATCCTGCGGTGTTGCGGCCAGCTCAAAAGAAAGCGAGTTGAAGAAAGGGGCTCAGGGGCACTGTAATTCACAAACCTGCAGAGTTATAAATGACAGCTATCGTCCAAAAATAGACTGAAGTAAGGCTGCCAAGAGGACTTGAAAGCGGGGCAGAATTGCAGGATACCGATTTCAGGATGTAGACTGGAATTGCATTGAAAGCGTAGGAAAAGAGGCAGAACGTCCACAATGATGCACTTTGCCAAAAGGGCATATGCATTTTTTCCTGAATATATTCAGGAAAAAACGCATACGCCCTTTTTGGCCAACCAAGCAAGCTTGCAAAGGAAATCTGCACTACAATGAAGTCTCACTTCCCCCCGGTCAAAAGGGCCATCAGAATAAAGTGTAAAATCCAGAAAGGCAGGACAGGCCATGGAGAACTGGGAGCCTTGTTATGCTGATGGGCGGGATGTAAATTGCCAACAGCCACTCTGGAGAAGTGTATGGTGTTTCCTGAAACATCTAAAAAACAAAGCAACAGAGCCTAGGGCACTTCCACTTATGGTCCTATAGCTTAGGGAAATTAATATCAAAAACACACAGCAACCCCAAAATTTGGGACGGCTCTTTTTACAGGAATCTCTTCTACGGCACAAATTAAATATCCCAGAGAGCAAATAATGGATAAAGAAGTTGCGGTACTTATGTACAACAGAATACCACTCTGCAATGAAATCTATGTCACCAGGCCCGTACCAGCATAATGAGTGGATTGAGGCACGATGATTCTAAGTGAAATAAGTCACACAGAAAAAGAAACATCATAAGGTATCACTAATACACGGAATGTGAACTTGGCTACACATGAACTGAATTACAAAACAGAACAGGGTCTCAAGTTTAGAAAACCAACTTATGCCTGCTTAAGGGGGAAGGTGAGTTGGGGTGCTGCATAAAAGCAGAGTTTGAAATTAGCACAGATACCGTTCCATAAGCCAAATATGTAATAGACAATAGCTACCCCTTGCTCAACGAAATGGATTCAACAATGAGGTATCACCTCACACCTGGTAGAATAGACATCATTGAAAATCTACAAACAAAAAATGCTGGAAAGGGTGTGGAGAAAAGGAACCCTCTCCCACTATTGTTGGGAATATAAATTGATACAGTCATTATGGAGAACAATATGGAATTTCTTAAGAAACTAACAATAGAATTACCATATGATACAGCAATCCCAGTACTGGACATATACCCAGACAAAACCATAAATCAAAAAGAGTCATTCACCGCAATATTCATTGCATCACTATTTACAATATCGAGGTAATGGAAGCAACCTAAATGCCCACAGACAGACGAATGCATAAAGCTGCGGTACATATATAAAATGGAATATTACTAAGCCATGAAAAGGAATGAAATTGGGACATTTGTAGAGACGTCGATGGATCTAGAGACTGTCATACAGAGTGAAGTAAGTCAGAAAGAGAAAAACAAATCTTGTATATTCATGCATATATGTGGAAGCTAGAAAAACTGTACAGATTAACCATTTTGCAAGGCATAAATAGAGCAACAGATGTAGACAACAAACGTATGGACAACAAGGGGGGAAAGCTGTTGGGGGGTGGTGGTGGGAGGAGTTGAGAGACTGGGATTGGCATGTATACATTTATATGTATAAAATAGATAACCAATAAGAACCTGCTGTATAAAAATATAAAATAAAATTCAAAATTAAAAAGAAATAAAATTTAAAAAATAAAACAGAAAAAACAATTATTCCCTGCACACACATGTATTTATATGAATAAATTATTTCCATGCTTATATCTGTAAATACAAAAAAGAGGAATAAAATCTACCTTGAACCAAAAATGAAAAAGAGAAAAAAAACACAGAACCCACCAGTTACACAGAGGAAAACCGTATCAGTGCACTTGCTCCAGTTGTAAACAATTCTGAAGTTGGTCAGTGGTGGGGAATCGTCTCCCATTCAGCCAGCAGCCCCCACGCAACAAGCGTCCTCATTGCAAAGCTGGGGCACCGTGCCGAGGCATCTGTGAGTAAACGTGAGCTGAGCCCCAGGCCAGTTGCTGCTGAACTATTCCCACCCGTCCCAGGTAAAACACCTGAATATATACAAGGACTTGAAAGCCTAGAGGAAGGGCCATAGAGCCACACGAGTGACAGCATGCCGGCCGACTTGGTGCCTGCAGGCCAGCCAGGATGGTCCTGGCCCTGGGTGCTCTTCTGGAAGATTTCCATTTCCCTGCCTGAGATACCCGTCCTGTCCCTGCCCCCACTGCTTTTTTCCTTCCTCACCTCTGCCCAGGGAGAAATTCCAGCAGCAGGTATGGGTGACACATCCTCTTCTTTAGCAGGTGGCAGCCTGGCAACTGCTGCAGAAAGTCCAGCAGAGCCCCACTCACACTGGGCCACCCACAAAGCCGTGGCCTCTCACTCCCTCCCACCAGCCCAGCCCCGAGACTGCTGACAGGGCAGAGAAAATGGCGTCAGGCACGGCTGCAGGGGCTCTTGCTGCCTGGAGTGGTATTTATATTGATCTCAACCCAGGCACACCTGGGGAGGGCTGGCCGGCACGGTAAGGCTGCCCAGGTCAGCCAATCATCACCCCTCAGGGGCTCACAGTTGCAGAAAATGGAACTTGCTGAACCGGCCAGGTCCAAGGAACAGGTGTGGGCTCCTGAGAGTCAGGATAGACAAGGGGCTGCAGCTTTGGCTTGTTTTCTAATCATTTTATCTGGCCCATGAGTGGGAGACAACTTCAAGAAAACCCTCTCCTAATGAGAGGAACCCAGGAGTCAGGGAGAGGAGGGGTGGGTGGTGGTTGGAGACAGAGGCCTGGTGCCCCGGGTGCAGTGGAAGTCTCTGGAAGACCAGGTGGAGGGAGGCCTCACGGAGTGATGCCCAGGGTCACAGAGCTGTCGCAGCTGCTGTTTGTTAGTTCAAGTCCTGCTCTGAGGTGCTCTGTGTCAGCTCTGAGCGACAGGTGAGCTGGGGGTGCTCTGCAATGAGGGCTATGTGCACGGTTCCTGTGTGCCCAGCCCTGCCACGGTACCTGCAAGGGTAGCTCTGTATCCTGGGAGGGGCCTGACCATGAGAGCCCCGTGGGCTGGGGTGGGGGTGGGGTACCTGCCCAGGTGAGCTCCATATTCTGGGATTGGTCTGACCACGAGAGCCCCATGGGCTGCTGGGGACCTGGTAAAGGATGTCAGGACAGTCAGTGAAGCCACCGAGGATATACCTCCAGTTGCTCCTAATTCCTACACCCTGCTGGTCATTCTACCAACCACCAGGACATGGTATTCTGTATTAGTCTTCAATGATGCCTTCTTTTGTATTCCATTAGTCCCAGAGTCACAAGAAATTTTGGCTTGTGAGTGGCAGGACTCAACATACAACTAAAACAATACTTCCGGGCCGTCTGGCCCCAAGGGTGCAAAAATTCCCACACCATCTTTGGGGAAAGCTTAGCTAAAGACCTAAAAGTTCTACCTCTGGAAAAGGAAACCCTCCTTCAATATGCAGACGACATTCTGATCACCAGCCCTACTAAGGAGGCCTCTGAACTACCAAGCCAATAAAGGATAGAAGTTGTCCAAGAAAAAGCTCAAATATCACAGACTGCGGTGACCTGCCTGGGCTTCATTCTCACAGAAGGTCAGAGAAGCCCATCCCAGGAAAGGGAAGAAACCATTTTCAGCCTTACCCCTTTCTAAAACTAGAAGACAGCTTAGGGGTTCCTGGGGAGGCCAGGGTTTGCTGCTTCTGGATCCCTAGCTACAGTCTACTAGCTGGGCCTCTATATGAAACACTGAAAGGAAAAGATGATGATCCTTTTGAATAGAATCCAGAAGTGGCCTTTCAAGAATGGAAAGAGCAGTCAATTCAGACCCTTGCCCTGGAACTCCCCAATTTAGCTAAACCCTTTGACCTTTACATTCCCGGTGAAAGGTGAATCGCCATTGGAGAATTAGTGCAAAAACTGGGACCACTTGAAATGGAACAATGCAAGAATGCCATCCAGGTAGGATAAACTACGGTCACTAAGGGGCTTGGCCCACTGCCACATCTGGCCAAGATACTGGCGGTATCTAAAAACCTGGAAATCAGCAGCCCAAAAGGCCACCTCCCTCCTAAGGGAAAAGGACCCCACGTGGTGATCCTAACCACCAACCATGCCCTGAAGTTGCAGGGTTCGCTCCGTGGGCACACCGACCTCGAGTGAGGAGGCCCTCCAACTCCAACATCCAGAGAGATAACCGGGGGCAACAGGGCACCATGACGACTCGTGTGAACATCACTTGACCTGGAGTTTCTCTCATAAAACAACAAGAGTGTGTCCCAAAAGAGTAGACTACTGCTTGCAGGACTTACTGCACCCAGAGGGGAGCTAATAATCTTGGCGGGGGAACAGTATACCACACTGTCACCATAGAAAAGCCTACAGACACCGTGATGATGGTGGCCAATAAGACCGGCTGGACTCCTGTTTACTTCAAAAGGCTGTTGACTCAGTAGCCATCATGGTCCTTGATCACCACTGACCCTGGACTGTCTGGGAGTTGAGCGGGCAGGGCTCTGACACCTGGTGCTGTTTGTACGTTAATTCAGGGGCCTAACTGAAGAAAGCGCAGACTACTGGTCAGAGCATCTAGGCTGGCAGAGACGGTCAGCCTAAGGTGGCCGAACAAATGTGGGGCGGGGTGAAACCGGCCCCCACAGCGTCTCTGCACATCTCTTTCCTGGACCCTTAAAGGTCATTAGAATCTATAACACTTCCAATGCTGGTGCTCAGGTGGACGAGCAGGGAGGCAGGGGTCCTGGGGACAATCAACGTCACCGGGAGGCTGCTGGGGAGAAGCTCTGACCCTCGCCCCAGGGTATGAGGGCTCCCAACTCAGCACTCAGCAGTTACAGAAGAAGGGTCTGCACCCTCAGCACTCCAAGAATGAGGAACGGGACAAAAGGCAGAGGAGGGGTTTGTCCCCAGCAAAGCCCATTAAAAATCCCTGGGAGATAAAAATAGAATCTGGGCAATAAAGTCAAGTCTAACCTTTTTTATCCTTTGTGCTTTGTCTAATTTCACGTGCTCCTAGGGTCCCGCATGCAGAGGTTCCACACCCGGCACTTCAGACCAGATTTCCTAGTGCAGAATGGCTGGGTCGACACCTCAGCTCCTGGGGCCCAGTGCAGACTCCACGATATAGAGCCTGAGCTACAGCCAACCCGGCCCTCGAGAGCTCCGCCGCCTCCCTCCCTCCCACTGACTCTGACAGGATCTCTACACAGCAGCCCAGCCCACAGCCCACGGGGTAGTGCATGCTCTCACCTCTCCATTCTCTGATCAAAATATAAAGTTTCCTTTGCTTGTGAACCAAACTCAGTCTCGATCTGTTGGCCCCAATGACACTGGGCAGGGGGACACTTGTTGGGGTCCACTCTGGAGGATCAGTAACAGAAATTGAGACTATTGTAACCTCAATGAACAGATGTGTGAGCCAAACTGTAGTTAACATAGAACAGTGTATCAGGCTCGGGTAAAATAAGATGTTTTTAACACTTCCATTTGATATTTCCATCACTTTTTATAAGCAAGTTCAGTGAAAAGGTTTGTCTTATTTGTCAGGTCAATATTAGAGAAACGAAGTGATTTCTTTCCAAGGATGTACAGCTAATAATCTTGGTTAAACCTTCAATCTTGTTTTAAATGCTTTTCCATTGAAAATGATACCTCTCTTTCAGCTCCCCCATTTCTGAGAAATATAAAATCTTATAATTTATTATTACCAAAGGGGAAAGGTGGGAGGAGGGATAAATTAACAGTTTGGAATGAACACATACACACTGCTATGTATAAAATAGATCATCAACAAGGAACTACTGTATAGCACAGGGAACTACACTCAACATTTTGCAATAACCTATAAGGGGAAATAATCTGAAAAAGAATAGATATTTTTATTGACATCATCTATCAATGACAGTTAAAGTGTAGCCTAAGGGAAGCTGGTGGTGAGTGCTTCTGACCCTGAAGACTTCAATCATCTAAAGTTTGGACTCTGCCTACTTCCCAAGGCCCTTAATGAACATATGTGTAGCTGTAGCTTAAAAAATTCCCCAGTTTGGGTTTCGGGGAGACACTGATTTTGAAAAAGCCCTGGTGTTCTCCTTACATGAATGGGACTCTTCCTACTGCTAAAACATGTCTGTCACACCCAGAGGATGGTATACCGTCTGATCGGGAAGAGTTTGGAAAAGGCATCTCATCTCCTCATCTCCTGGTGCTCGGGTTCACCCCTCCAGCGTCTTTACTAACAGTCTCCCCACTTGGAGATGTCAGCACTGTCAACATCCTGTTGCGTACAGTTTGGAATTTGTCCAGAGGATGAAGCGGAAGGATGAGGAACAATGAGAGACAAGTCCTAGGTGTTCAGACAGGCACATGTCACTCTAATTTCCAATCAGGAAGACGAATTGACCAAAGGCTAGGGTTGCCCATGGAAACAGTATAGGGCTTGAGGAAATCCCGCTGCTTTGTGGCCAGTTCCCATAAACACGAGTTGAACAATGGAACTCAGGGGCAGTAAAATTCACAAAACTGCAGAGTTGAAAATATCCATCACTGAAAAATGTCTTGAGGAGAGTCAGAGAAAAGGACTTGTAAGCAAGGGAGAATGGCAGGAAAGGGATTTGAGGAGGTAGAAAGGACTCGCCATTAAGCACAAGAAAAGGAGCTGAACATTGCCAACATTGCAGTTGGCCAAAAAGGGTGTATGCGTTCTTTTCTGTATATATTCAAGAAAAGGGCATACACTTTTTTAGCCAACCAAACAGGTGGGCACTGGAAGTCAATACTACAAAAGATATCACTTCGCATCAGTCAGAAGAGCCATCCTCATAAAGCGTAAACAACAGAAATGCAGGACAGGGCAACGAGAAGAGGGAGCCCTGTGAGACTTATAGTGGAAATGTATATTGCCAACGGCCATTCTGGAGAAGTGTATTGTGTTTACTAAAGCATCTAAAAAATGAGCTACAGAGCATAGGGCACTTGCACTCATGGGCGTATATCTTGGGAAAAACAAAAATCGAGAGGACACAGGCACCCCAATGTTTACCCCCTCTCTGTTTAAAAGATCCTCGACTAGGATATAACTTAAATGTCTCTGGAGGGAAAAAATGGATAGAGATGTGGTACTTAGGTAGAGTGGAATATTATTCAGCCTGGAAATCAATGAAATATGGCCAGTTGTAACAACTCCGGAGGAGTTACGTATGATCATTCTAAGTGACAGAATTCAAAAAGAAAAAGACACATATCATAAGATATCACTTAAAGGTGGAATCCAAAATGGCTACACATGAAATAAATTACAAAACAAAAACATAGTCAAATATGTAGAAAACACGCATAAGGCTGCTAAACGGGAAAGGTGGGGAGGGGTGAGGCATCATCCAGGAGGTTGAAATTAGCAAAGATACCATTCCAAATACCAAACTGATAATCAACAAGGCCTACACGGTAGCTAAAAGAACTGCACTCAGCACACTCAAGTCACCGGAAAAGAATATATACGACTGGTAAGAATCTGAAAAAGAATTTATTGATGTCTCTCTGTACGTGAATCAAGTGGATGTACAGCAGCAAGAAACAGAGCTTTGAAAATCAGCTGTAACCAATATAGTAATAAATTGAAAAAAATAAACGACAGAGAGACAGAGAAAACCTCTTACAACTTTTCCTCAGGGACGGTGATGCAACATGGATTGAACACATCTAGACCCACAGCAGGATGAGACATAAGGCTGGAAACTGTTTGCGCTAAGAGAAATGTGAGGTTGGGTGAGGAAATGCACACCCTTTAAAGTAATACTACCTGGTACCCATTCAATGGGTCCCAAATCTGCAGGTTCAAGGGATCTTCCTACAGCTAAAACATGCATGGAAAACCCAGAGGACTGTACACCATGTGATCGGGAGATGTGTCTAAAATGCACCTCATTTATCCTCTCCTGGTGCTCCTGTTCACCATTCCAGCCACGCTACTTAGAATCTCCCCACTTGGAGAATCAGCACATTTAAACTTCTGTTTCACACATTTTGCAAATTGTGAGGAGGATGAACGGGAAGAGGGGGAACCAATGAGAGAAGAGTTGTAGGGGTTTGGACGGGCACATATCACTCTAATTTCCCATTAAGAATAAGAATTAAAGAAAGGCTCAGCCTGCCTCGCCGGAGCCAAAATAGGGCCTGAAGCAATCCTGCGGGTTTGAGGCCAGCTCACAAAAGAGCAACTTAAAAAATGGAGCTCAGGGTCACTGCAATTCACAAACCTGCAGAGTTATAAATGAAAACTAACGTCCAAAAATATGTTGAGGTAAGGCAAAGAAGAGGATCTGAATGCAAGACAGAATTGCAAGAAACAGATTTCAAGAGATAGATTGGACTCGGCTTTAACGCACATGAAAAGCGGCAGAATTTCGACAATGATGCAGTTGGCCCAAAAGGGCGTATGCGTTTTTTCCTGATTATATCCAGGAAAAAACGCATACGCACTTTATGGGCAACGAAGCAAGCAAGCAATGCAAATGTGCACAACAAAGAAGTCTCACTTCCCACCGGTCAAAAGGGCCATCCTAAAAAATTGTAAAAACCAGAAATGCAGGACAGACCATGGAGAACAGGGAGCCTTTATACGCTGATGGGCAGTGTGTGAACTGCCGAGAGCCACTCTGGAGAAGTGTATGGTGGTTCCTAAATCATCTAAAAAACAGAGCTACAGAGCATAGGACACTTCCAATCATGGGAGTATATCTAGGGAAGTCTAAAAATCAACAAGACACAAGCACACCACAGTTTAGGGCTACTCTGTTTACAAGAACCTCAACTTCAGTACACCTTAAATATCCCAGGAAAGAGAACAATGGATAAAGAAGATGTGGTACTTATGTACAATGGAATATCTCTTCACCATGAAATCAATGTAATAAGGCTAGTAGAAGGATAAAGAGTGGATTTAGGTCCGATAATACTACTTGAAATAAGTCAAACAGAAAAAGAAACATATCATAAGATATCACTTATAGAGGGAGGGTAAATATGGCTGCACAAGAAATGAATTACAGAACAGAACAGTGTCTCACATTTAGAAAACACACTTATGTCAGCTTAAGGGGAAAGGAGAGGTGGGGTGATGCATAAAACCAGAGTTTGAAATTAGCACAGATACCGTTCAATAAACCAAATAGGTATTAGACAAGATCTACACCTTGCTCAATGAACTGGCCTCAACACACCCTATACACTGCAGAGAAATATATCTGAGTAATAAGAATCTTAAAACCCATGTATTGATATATCTCCATAAGGGAATCAAGTGTGTGCAGAGCGGCACAAACACAGCAGTGAAAATGAGCTAAACCCCATTATAGAAATAAATTTTAAAAACAAAACGCTGAAACAATGAAAGAGAGAAAAATTCTTACAAAATTCGCTCAGGGGCTGTGATGCA
Source organism: Stenella coeruleoalba (assembly GCF_951394435.1). Taxonomy (NCBI): domain Eukaryota; kingdom Metazoa; phylum Chordata; class Mammalia; order Artiodactyla; family Delphinidae; genus Stenella; species Stenella coeruleoalba. The sequence continues at coordinate 22,592,682 of NC_137151.1, forward strand.
ACCTGGATTGACCACATATAAACCCACAGCTGGATAAGACATAAGGCTGGACACTTGGGGCTGACAGGATTGGTGAGCTTTGGTGAGCAACTGCCGAAAGTTTAATGCAATACTTCATGCTACTCAGTCCAAGGGTCCCAACACTCCAGGTTGAAGGGAATCTTCCTACAGCTAAACCATGCTTGGGAAACCCAGCGACTGGTATACCATATGATCGGGAAAGGTTTCTAAAACGCACCTCATTTTTCCTCTCCTGGGGCTCCGGATCGACATTCCAGCCGCTTTACTAACAACATCCCCACATGGAGTCAATGCCTTTAAGTTCTGGTATCGCACAGTCTGCAGTTAGTGCAGAGGATGAATGGGAATAGGGGGAACCAGTGAGAAACTAGCTGTAGCGGTTTCAATGGGCACATGTCACTCTAATATCACATCAGTAAGAAGAATTAACCAAAGGCACAGCAAGGTGCCCCAGAAGAAAAATAGGGCTTCAAGGAATCCTGTGGTTATGGGGCAAGACCACAAAAATAAGAGCTAAAAAATGGAGCTAAGGGCCACTGCAATTCAAAAACCTGCAGAGTTATAAAGGCCAACTATTTTTAAAAAATATATTGAGGTAAGGCTATGAAGAGGCATTGAAAGCAAGGCAGAATTGCAGGAAACCGATTTCAGGAGGTAGACTGGAATTGCATTGAAAACATATGAAGAGAGTCAGAAACTCGACAATGATGCACATGGCCAAAAAGGGCGTATGTGTTTTTTCCTGAATATATTCAGGAAAAAACGCATACGCACTTTTTGGCCAACCAAGCAAGCTTGCAAAGGAAATCTGCACTACAATGAAGTCTCACTTCCACCTGGTCAAAAGGGCCATCTGAAAAAAGTGTAAAATCCATAAAGGCACGACAGGCCATGGAGAACTGGGAGCCTTCTTATGCTGATGGGCGGGATGTAAATTGCCAACAGCCACTCTGGAGAAGTGTATGGTGTTTCCTGAAACATCTAAAAAAAAAAGCAACAGAACCTAGGGCACTTCCACTTATGGTCCTATAGCTTAGGGAAATTAAAATCAAAAAGACACAGCCACCCCAAAGTTTGGGACGGCTCTGTTTACAAGAACCTCGTTAACGGTACAAGTTCAATATCGCAGAAAGTGAAAAATGGATAAAGAACTTGTGGTACTTACGTACAATGCAATATCACTCAGCAATGAAATCTATGTCATCAGGCCTGTAGCAGCATAATGAGTGGATTCAGGTATGATGATTCGAACTGAAATAAGTCACACAGAAAAGAAACATCATAAGGTATCACTAATACACAGAATGTGAACTTGGCTACACATGAACTGAATTACAAAACAGAACAGTGTCTCAAGTTTAGAAAACCAACTTACGCTTGCTTAACGGGGAAGGTGAGTTGGGGTGCTGCATAAAACCAGAGATTGAAATGAGCACAGATAAAGTTCCTTAAGCCAAATATGGAATAGACAAGAGCTACTCCTTGCTCAACGAAATGGACTCAACACCGCATATTAAACGCCTAAGAATGTACCTGACTAGTAAGTATCTTAAAACCTATGGATTGCTATGTCTCCGAAAGAGAATCAAGCATGTGTACAGGGGCATAAACGCAGCAGTGATAGGATTGGAGAGGATCGGTGAGCAAATGAAGACCCTTTGAAGTCATATTGCATGGTACCCATTCCACGGGATTCAACTACCCAGGTTTAAGGTATTCTTCCTTCAGCTAAAACATGCATGTGGAACCTAGAGTATGATCAATCATGTGATCGGGAGACGTGTTCAAATATGTCTCAGATTTCGTACCCTGGTCCTCGGGTGCAACATTCCAGATGCTTTACTAACACTCTCCCGACTTGGAGAGTCATTCCCTTTAACCTCATGTTTGGCCCAGTTTGCAATTTCTGCGGAAGATGAACAGGAATAGCGAGAACCAATGGAGACTAGCTGGAGGTGTCTGGACGGGCAAATTTAACTCTCATTTCCTATCAGGAAGAGGAATTAACCAAAGGCTCAGCGTGCCATGCCAGAACCAGATTAGGGCTTGAAGCCATCCTGCGGTGTTGCGGCCAGGTCACAAGAAAGCGAGTTGAAGAAAGGAGCTCAGGGGCACTGTAATTCACAAACCTGCAGAGTTATAAATGACAGCTATCGTCCAAAAATAGACTGAAGTAAGGCTGCCAAGAGGACTTGAAAGCGGGGCAGAATTGCAGGAAACCGATTTCAGGAGGTAGACTGGAATTACATTGAAAGCATAGGAAAAGAGGCAGAACGTCCACAATGATGCACTTGGCCAAAAAGGGCGTATGCGTTTTTTCCTGAATATATTCAGGAAAAAACGCATACGCCCTTTTTGGCCAACCAAGCAAGCTTGCAAAGGAAATCTGCACTACAATGAAGTCTCACTTCCCCCCGGTCAAAAGGGCCATCTGAAAAAAGTGTAAAATCCAGAAAGGCAGGACAGGCCATGGAGAACTGGGAGCCTTGTTATGCTGATGGGCGGGATGTAAATTGCCAACAACCACTCTGGAGAAGTGTATGGTGTTTCCTGAAACATCTAAAAAACAAAGCAACAGAGCCTAGGGCACTTCCACTTATGGTCCTATAGCTTAGGGAAATTAAAATCAAAAAGGCACAGCCACCCCAAAGTTTGGGACGTCTCTGTTTACAAGAACCTCGTTTACAGTACAAGTTCAACATCGCAGAAAGTGAAAAATGGAGAAAGAAGTTGTGGTATTTACTTACAAAGCAATATCACTCAGCAATGAAATCTGTGTCATCAGGCCCTTAGCAGCACAATGAGTGGATTCAGGTATGATGACTCTAACTGAAATAAGTCACACAGAAAAAGAAACATCATAAGATATCAGTAATACACGGAATGTAAACTTGGCTACACAGGAACTGAATTACAGAACAGAACAGGGTCTCAAATTTAGAAAACCAACTTATGCTTGCTTAAGGGTAAAGGTGAGTTGGGGTGCTGCATAAAACCAGAGATTGAAATGAGCACAGATAAATTTCCTTAAGTCAAATATGGAATAGACAAGAGCTACTCCTTGCTCAACGAAATGGACTCAACACCGCATATTAAACGCCTAAGAATGTACCTGACTAGTAAGTATCGTAAAACCTATGGATTGCTATGTCTCCAAAAGAGAATCAAGCGTGTGTACAGGGGCATAAACACAGCAGTGATAGGATTGGAGAGGTTCGGTGAGCAAATGAAGACCCTTTGAAGTCATATTGCATGGTACCCATTCCACGGGTTTCAACTACCCATGTTTTAGGTATTCTTCCTTCAGCTAAAACATGCATGTGGAACCCAGAGTATGATCAATCATGTGATCGGGAGACGTGTTCAAATATGTCTCAGTTTTCCTCCCCTGGTACTCGGGTGCAACATTCCAGACGCTTTACTAACACTCTCCCCACTTGGAGAGTCAGCGCCTTTAACCTCCTGTTTGGCCCAGTTTGCAATTTCTGCGGAAGATGAACAGGAATAGCAAGAACCAATGAGAGGCTAGCTGGAGGTGTCTGGACGGGCAAATTTAACTCTCATTTCCCACCAGGAAGAGGAAATAACCAAAGGCTCAGCATGCCGTACCGAAACCAGATTAGGGCCTGAAGCCATCCTGCGGTGTTGCGGCCAGCTCAAAAGAAAGCGAGTTGAAGAAAGGAGCTCAGGGGCACTGTAATTCACAAACCTGCAGAGTTATAAATGACAGCTATCGTCCAAAAATAGACTGAAGTAAGGCTGCCAAGAGGACTTGAAAGCGGGGCAGAATTGCAGGATACCGATTTCAGGAGGTAGACTGGAATTGCATTGAAAGCGTAGGAAAAGAGGCAGAACGTCCACAATGATGCACTTTGCCAAAAGGGCATATGCGTTTTTTCCTGAATATATTCAGGAAAAAACGCATACGCCCTTTTTGGCCAACCAAGCAAGCTTGCAAAGGAAATCTGCACTACAATGAAGTGTCACTTCCCCCCGGTCAAAAGGGCCATCAGAATAAAGTGTAAAATCCAGAAAGGCAGGACAGGCCATGGAGAACTGGGAGCCTTGTTATGCTGATGGGCGGGATGTAAATTGCCAACAGACACTCGGGAGAAGTGTATGGTGTTTCCTGAAACATCTAAAAAACAAAGCAACAGAGCCTAGGGCACTTCCACTTATGGTCCTTTAGCTTAGGGAAATTAATATCAAAAAGACACAGCAACCCCAAAATTTGGGACGGCTATTTTACAGGAATCTCTTCTACGGCACAAGTTAAATATCCCAGAGAGCAAATAATGGATAAAGAAGTTGCGGTACTTATGTACAACAGAATACCACTCAGCAATGAAATCTATGTCACCAGGCCCGTACCAGCATAATGAGTGGATTGAGGCACGATGATTCTAAGTGAAATAAGTCACACAGAAAAAGAAACATCATAAGGTATCACTAATACACGGAATGTGAACTTGGCTACACATGAACTGAATTACAAAACAGAACAGGGTCTCAAGTTTAGAAAACCAACTTATGCCTGCTTAAGGGGGAAGGTGAGTTGGGGTGCTGCATAAAAGCAGAGTTTGAAATTAGCACAGATACCGTTCCATAAGCCAAATATGTAATAGACAAGAGCTACCCCTTGCTCAACGAAATGGATTCAACAATGAGGTATCACCTCACACCTGGTAGAATAGGCATCATTGAAAATCTACAAACAGAAAATGCTGGAAAGGGTGTGGAGAAAAGGAACCCTCTCCCACTATTGTTGGGAATATAAATTGATACAGTCATTTTGGAGAACAATATGGAATTTCTTAAGAAACTAACAATAGAATTACCATATGATACAGCAATCCCAGTACTGGACATATACCCAGACAAAACCATAAATCAAAAAGAGTCATTCACCGCAATGTTCATTGCATCACTATTTACAATATCGAGGTAATGGAAGCAACCTAAATGCCCACAGACAGACGAATGCATAAAGCTGTGGTACATATATAAAATGGAATATTACTAAGCCATGAAAAGGAATGAAATTGGGTCATTTGTAGAGACATCGATGGATCTAGAGACTGTCATACAGAGTGAAGTAAGTCAGAAAGAGAAAAACAAATCTTGTATATTCATGCATATATGTGGAACCTAGAAAAACTGTACAGATTAACCATTTTGCAAGGCATAAATAGAGCAACAGATGTAGACAACAAACGTATGGACAACAAGGGGGGAAAGCTGTTGGGGGGTGGTGGTGGGAGGAGTTGAGAGACTGGGATTGGCATGTATACATTTATATGTATAAAATAGATAACCAATAAGAACCTGCTGTATAAAAATATAAAATAAAATTCAAAATTAAAAAGAAATAAAATTTAAAAAATAAAACAGAAAAAACAATTATTCCCTGCACATACATGTATTTATATGAATAAATTATTCCCATGCTTATATCTGTAAATACAAAAAAGAGGAATAAAATCTACCTTGAACCAAAAACGAAAAAGAGAAAAAAAACACAGAACCCACCAGTTACACAGAGGAAAACCGTATCAGGGCACTTGCTCCAGTTGTAAACAATTCTGAAGTTGGTCAGTGGTGGGGAATCGTCTCCCATTCAGCCAGCAGCCCCCACGCAACAAGCGTCCTCATTGCAAAGCTGGGGCACCGTGCCGAGGCATCTGTGAGTAAACGTGAGCTGAGCCCCAGGCCAGTTGCTGCTGAACTATTCCCACCCGTCCCAGGTAAAACACCTGAATATATACAAGGACTTGAAAGCCTAGAGGAAGGGCCATAGAGCCACACGAGTGACAGCATGCCGGCCGACTTGGTGCCTGCAGGCCAGCCAGGATGGTCCTGGCCCTGGGTGCTCTTCTGGAAGATTTCCATTTCCCTGCCTGAGATACCCGTCCTGTCCCTGCCCCCACTGCTTTTTTCCTTCCTCACCTCTGCCCAGGGAGAAATTCCAGCAGCAGGTATGGGTGACACATCCTCTTCTTTAGCAGGTGGCAGCCTGGCAACTGCTGCAGAAAGTCCAGCAGAGCCCCACTCACACTGGGCCACCCACAAAGCCGTGGCCTCTCACTCCCTCCCACCAGCCCAGCCCCGAGACTGCTGACAGGGCAGAGAAAATGGCGTCAGGCACGGCTGCAGGGGCTCTTGCTGCCTGGAGTGGTATTTATATTGATCTCAACCCAGGCACACCTGGGGAGGGCTGGCCGGCACGGTAAGGCTGCCCAGGTCAGCCAATCATCACCCCTCAGGGGCTCACAGTTGCAGAAAATGGAACTTGCTGAACCGGCCAGGTCCAAGGAACAGGTGTGGGCTCCTGAGAGTCAGGATAGACAAGGGGCTGCAGCTTTGGCTTGTTTTCTAATCATTTTATCTGGCCCATGAGTGGGAGACAACTTCAAGAAAACCCTCTCCTAATGAGAGGAACCCAGGAGTCAGGGAGAGGAGGGGTGGGTGGTGGTTGGAGACAGAGGCCTGGTGCCCCGGGTGCAGTGGAAGTCTCTGGAAGACCAGGTGGAGGGAGGCCTCACAGAGTGATGCCCAGGGTCACAGACCTGTCGCAGCTGCTGTTTGTTAGTTCAAGTCCTGCTCTGAGGTGCTCTGTGTCAGCTCTGAGCGACAGGTGAGCTGGGGGTGCTCTGCAATGAGGGCTATGTGCACGGTTCCTGTGTGCCCAGCCCTGCCACGGTACCTGCAAGGGTAGCTCTGTATCCTGGGAGGGGCCTGACCACGAGAGCCCCGTGGGCTGGGGTGGGGGTGGGGTACCTGCCCAGGTGAGCTCCATATTCTGGGATTGGTCTGACCACGAGAGCCCCATGGGCTGCTGGGGACCTGGTAAAGGATGTCAGGACAGTCAGTGAAGCCACCGAGGATATACCTCCAGTTGCTCCTAATTCCTACACCCTGCTGGTCATTCTACCAACCACCAGGACATGGTATTCTGTATTAGTCTTCAATGATGCCTTCTTTTGTATTCCATTAGTCCCAGAGTCACAAGAAATTTTGGCTTGTGAGTGGCAGGACTCAACATACAACTAAAACAATACTTCCGGGCCGTCTGGCCCCAAGGGTGCAAAAAATTCCCACACCATCTTTGGGGAAAGCTTAGCTAAAGACCTAAAAGTTCTACCTCTGGAAAAGGAAACCCTCCTTCAATATGCAGACGACATTCTGATCACCAGCCCTACTAAGGAGGCCTCTGAACTACCAAGCCAATAAAGGATAGAAGTTGTCCAAGAAAAAGCTCAAATATCACAGACTGCGGTGACCTGCCTGGGCTTCATTCTCACAGAAGGTCAGAGAAGCCCATCCCAGGAAAGGGAAGAAACCATTTTCAGCCTTACCCCTTTCTAAAACTAGAAGACAGCTTAGGGGTTCCTGGGGAGGCCAGGGTTTGCTGCTTCTGGATCCCTAACTACAGTCTACTAGCTGGGCCTCTATATGAAACACTGAAAGGAAAAGATGATGATCCTTTTGAATAGAATCCAGAAGTGGCCTTTCAAGAATGGAAAGAGCAGTCAATTCAGACCCTTACCCTGGAACTCCCTAATTTAGCTAAACCCTTTGACCTTTACATTCCCGGTGAAAGGTGAATCGCCATTGGAGAATTAGTGCAAAAACTGGGACCACTTGAAATGGAACAATGCAAGAATGCCATCCAGGTAGGATAAACTACGGTCACTAAGGGGCTTGGCCCACTGCCACATCTGGCCAAGATACTGGCGGTATCTAAAAACCTGGAAATCAGCAGCCGAAAAGGCCACCTCCCTCCTAAGGGAAAAGGACCCCACGTGGTGATCTTAACCACCAACCATGCCCTGAAGTTGCAGGGTTCGCTCCGTGGGCACACCGACCTCGAGTGAGGAGGCCCTCCAACTCCAACATCCAGAGAGATAACCGGGGGCAACAGGGCACCATGACGACTCGTGTGAACATCACTTGACCTGGAGTTTCTCTCATAAAACAACAAGAGTGTGTCCCAAAAGAGTAGACTACTGCTTGCAGGACTTACTGCACCCAGAGGGGAGCTAATAATCTTGGCGGGGGAACAGTATACCACACTGTCACCATAGAAAAGCCTACAGACACCGTGATGATGGTGACCAATAAGACCGGCTGGACTCCTGTTTACTTCAAAAGGCTGTTGACTCAGTAGCCATCATGGTCCTTGATCACCACTGACCCTGGACTGTCTGGGAGTTGAGCGGGCAGGGCTCTGACACCTGGTGCTGTTTGTACGTTAATTCAGGGGCCTAATTGAAGAAAGCGCAGACTACTGGTCAGAGCATCTAGGCTGGCAGAGACGGTCAGCCTAAGGTGGCCGAACAAATGTGGGGCGGGGTGAAACCGGCCCCCACAGCGTCTCTGCACATCTCTTTCCTGGACCCTTAAAGGTCATTAGAATCTATAACACTTCCAATGCTGGTGCTCAGGTGGACGAGCAGGGAGGCAGGGGTCCTGGGGACAATCAACGTCACCGGGAGGCTGCTGGGGAGAAGCTCTGACCCTCACCCCAGGGTATGAGGGCTCCCAACTCAGCACTCAGCAGTTACAGAAGAAGGGTCTGCACCCTCAGCACTCCAAGAATGAGGAACGGGACAAAAGGCAGAGGAGGGGTTTGTCCCCAGCAAAGCCCATTAAAAATCCCTGGGAGATAAAAATAGAATCTGGGCAATAAAGTCAAGTCTAACCTTTTTTATCCTTTGTGCTTTGTCTAATTTCATGTGCTCCTAGGGTCCCGCATGCAGAGGTTCCACACCCGGCACTTCAGACCAGATTTCCTAGTGCAGAATGGCTGGGTCGACACCTCAGCTCCTGGGGCCCAGTGCAGACTCCACGATATAGAGCCTGAGCTACAGCCAACCCGGCCCTCGAGAGCTCCGCCGCCTCCCTCCCTCCCACTGACTCTGACAGGATCTCTACACAGCAGCCCAGCCCACAGCCCACGGGGTAGTGCATGCTCTCACCTCTCCATTCTCTGATCAAAATATAAAGTTTCCTTTGCTTGTGAACCAAACTCAGTCTCGATCTGTTGGCCCCAATGACACTGGGCAGGGGGACACTTGTTGGGGTCCACTCTGGAGGATCAGTAACAGAAATTGAGACTATTGTAACCTCAATGAACAGATGTGTGAGCCAAACTGTAGTTAACATAGAACAGTGTATCAGGCTCGGGTAAAATAAGATGTTTTTAACACTTCCATTTGATATTTCCATCACTTTTTATAAGCAAGTTCAGTGAAAAGGTTTGTCTTATTTGTCAGGTCAATATTAGAGAAACGAAGTGATTTCTTTCCAAGGATGTACAGCTAATAATCTTGGTTAAACCTTCAATCTTGTTTTAAATGCTTTTCCATTGAAAATGATACCTCTCTTTCAGCTCCCCCATTTCTGAGAAGTATAAAATCTTATAATTTATTATTACCAAAGGGGAAAGGTGGGAGGAGGGATAAATTAACAGTTTGGAATGAACACATACACACTGCTATGTATAAAATAGATCATCAACAAGGAACTACTGTATAGCACAGGGAACTACACTCAACATTTTGCAATAACCTATAAGGGGAAATAATCTGAAAAAGAATAGATATTTTTATTGACATCATCTATCAATGACAGTTAAAGTGTAGCCTAAGGGAAGCTGGTGGTGAGTGCTTCTGACCCTGAAGACTTCAATCATCTAAAGTTTGGACTCTGCCTACTTCCCAAGGCCCTTAATGAACATATGTGTAGCTGTAGCTTAAAAAATTCCCCAGTTTGGGTTTCGGGGAGACACTGATTTTGAAAAAGCCCTGGTGTTCTCCTTACATGAATGGGACTCTTCCTACTGCTAAAACATGTCTGTCACACCCAGAGGATGGTATACCGTCTGATCGGGAAGAGTTTGGAAAAGGCATCTCATCTCCTCATCTCCTGGTGCTCGGGTTCACCCCTCCAGCGTCTTTACTAACAGTCTCCCCACTTGGAGATGTCAGCACTGTCAACATCCTGTTGCGTACAGTTTGGAATTTGTCCAGAGGATGAAGCGGAAGGATGAGGAACAATGAGAGACAAGTCCTAGGTGTTCAGACAGGCACATGTCACTCTAATTTCCAATCAGGAAGACGAATTGACCAAAGGCTAGGGTTGCCCATGGAAACAGTATAGGGCTTGAGGAAATCCCGCTGCTTTGTGGCCAGTTCCCATAAACACGAGTTGAACAATGGAACTCAGGGGCAGTAAAATTCACAAAACTGCAGAGTTGAAAATATCCATCACTGAAAAATGTCTTGAGGAGAGTCAGAGAAAAGGACTTGTAAGCAAGGGAGAATGGCAGGAAAGGGATTTGAGGAGGTAGAAAGGACTCGCCATTAAGCACAAGAAAAGGAGCTGAACATTGCCAACATTGCAGTTGGCCAAAAAGGGTGTATGCGTTCTTTTCTGTATATATTCAAGAAAAGGGCATACACTTTTTTAGCCAACCAAACAGGTGGGCACTGGAAGTCAATACTACAAAAGATATCACTTCGCATCAGTCAGAAGAGCCATCCTCATAAAGCGTAAACAACAGAAATGCAGGACAGGGCAACGAGAAGAGGGAGCCCTGTGAGACTTATAGTGGAAATGTATATTGCCAACGGCCATTCTGGAGAAGTGTATTGTGTTTACTAAAGCATCTAAAAAATGAGCTACAGAGCATAGGGCACTTGCACTCATGGGCGTATATCTTGGGAAAAACAAAAATCGAGAGGACACAGGCACCCCAATGTTTACCCCCTCTCTGTTTAAAAGATCCTCGACTAGGATATAACTCAAATGTCTCTGGAGGGAAAAAATGGATAGAGATGTGGTACTTAGGTAGAGTGGAATATTATTCAGCCTGGAAATCAATGAAATATGGCCAGTTGTAACAACTCCGGAGGAGTTACGTATGATCATTCTAAGTGACAGAATTCAAAAAGAAAAAGACACATATCATAAGATATCACTTAAAGGTGGAATCCAAAATGGCTACACATGAAATAAATTACAAAACAAAAACATAGTCAAATATGTAGAAAACACGCATAAGGCTGCTAAACGGGAAAGGTGGGGAGGGGTGAGGCATCATCCAGGAGGTTGAAATTAGCAAAGATACCATTCCAAATACCAAACTGATAATCAACAAGGCCTACACGGTAGCTAAAAGAACTGCACTCAGCACACTCAAGTCACCGGAAAAGAATATATACGACTGGTAAGAATCTGAAAAAGAATTTATTGATGTCTCTCTGTACGTGAATCAAGTGGATGTACAGCAGCAAGAAACAGAGCTTTGAAAATCAGCTGTAACCAATATAGTAATAAATTGAAAAAAATAAACGACAGAGAGACAGAGAAAACCTCTTACAACTTTTCCTCAGGGACGGTGATGCAACATGGATTGAACACATCTAGACCCACAGCAGGATGAGACATAAGGCTGGAAACTGTTTGCGCTAAGAGAAATGTGAGGTTGGGTGAGGAAATGCACACCCTTTAAAGTAATACTACCTGGTACCCATTCAATGGGTCCCAAATCTGCAGGTTCAAGGGATCTTCCTACAGCTAAAACATGCATGGAAAACCCAGAGGACTGTACACCATGTGATCGGGAGATGTGTCTAAAATGCACCTCATTTATCCTCTCCTGGTGCTCCTGTTCACCATTCCAGCCACGCTACTTAGAATCTCCCCACTTGGAGAATCAGCACATTTAAACTTCTGTTTCACACATTTTGCAAATTGTGAGGAGGATGAACGGGAAGAGGGGGAACCAATGAGAGAAGAGTTGTAGGGGTTTGGACGGGCACATATCACTCTAATTTCCCATTAAGAATAAGAATTAAAGAAAGGCTCAGCCTGCCTCGCCGGAGCCAAAATAGGGCCTGAAGCAATCCTGCGGGTTTGAGGCCAGCTCACAAAAGAGCAACTTAAAAAATGGAGCTCAGGGTCACTGCAATTCACAAACCTGCAGAGTTATAAATGAAAACTAACGTCCAAAAATATGTTGAGGTAAGGCAAAGAAGAGGATCTGAATGCAAGACAGAATTGCAAGAAACAGATTTCAAGAGATAGATTGGACTCGGCTTTAACGCACATGAAAAGCGGCAGAATTTCGACAATGATGCAGTTGGCCCAAAAGGGCGTATGCGTTTTTTCCTGATTATATCCAGGAAAAAACGCATACGCACTTTATGGGCAACGAAGCAAGCAAGCAATGCAAATGTGCACAACAAAGAAGTCTCACTTCCCACCGGTCAAAAGGGCCATCCTAAAAAATTGTAAAAACCAGAAATGCAGGACAGACCATGGAGAACAGGGAGCCTTTATACGCTGATGGGCAGTGTGTGAACTGCCGAGAGCCACTCTGGAGAAGTGTATGGTGGTTCCTAAATCATCTAAAAAACAGAGCTACAGAGCATAGGACACTTCCAATCATGGGAGTATATCTAGGGAAGTCTAAAAATCAACAAGACACAAGCACACCACAGTTTAGGGCTACTCTGTTTACAAGAACCTCAACTTCAGTACACCTTAAATATCCCAGGAAAGAGAACAATGGATAAAGAAGATGTGGTACTTATGTACAATGGAATATCTCTTCACCATGAAATCAATGTAATAAGGCTAGTAGAAGGATAAAGAGTGGATTTAGGTCCGATAATACTACTTGAAATAAGTCAAACAGAAAAAGAAACATATCATAAGATATCACTTATAGAGGGAGGGTAAATATGGCTGCACAAGAAATGAATTACAGAACAGAACAGTGTCTCACATTTAGAAAACACACTTATGTCAGCTTAAGGGGAAAGGAGAGGTGGGGTGATGCATAAAACCAGAGTTTGAAATTAGCACAGATACCGTTCAATAAACCAAATAGGTATTAGACAAGATCTACACCTTGCTCAATGAACTGGCCTCAACACACCCTATACACTGCAGAGAAATATATCTGAGTAATAAGAATCTTAAAACCCATGTATTGATATATCTCCATAAGGGAATCAAGTGTGTGCAGAGCGGCACAAACACAGCAGTGAAAATGAGCTAAACCCCATTATAGAAATAAATTTTAAAAACAAAACGCTGAAACAATGAAAGAGAGAAAAATTCTTACAAAATTCGCTCAGGGGCTGTGATGCAACCTGGATTGACCACATATAAACCCACAGCTGGATAAGACATAAGGCTGGACACTTGGGGCTGACAGGATTGGTGAGCTTTGGTGAGCAACTGCCGAAAGTTTAATGCAATACTTCATGCTACTCAGTCCAAGGGTCCCAACACTCCAGGTTGAAGGGAATCTTCCTACAGCTAAACCATGCTTGGGAAACCCAGCGACTGGTATACCATATGATCGGGAAAGGTTTCTAAAACGCACCTCATTTTTCCTCTCCTGGGGCTCCGGATCGACATTCCAGCCGCTTTACTAACAACATCCCCACATGGAGTCAATGCCTTTAAGTTCTGGTATCGCACAGTCTGCAGTTAGTGCAGAGGATGAATGGGAATAGGGGGAACCAGTGAGAAACTAGCTGTAGCGGTTTCAATGGGCACATGTCACTCTAATATCACATCAGTAAGAAGAATTAACCAAAGGCACAGCAAGGTGCCCCAGAAGAAAAATAGGGCTTCAAGGAATCCTGTGGTTATGGGGCAAGACCACAAAAATAAGAGCTAAAAAATGGAGCTAAGGGCCACTGCAATTCAAAAACCTGCAGAGTTATAAAGGCCAACTATTTTTAAAAAATATATTGAGGTAAGGCTATGAAGAGGCATTGAAAGCAAGGCAGAATTGCAGGAAACCGATTTCAGGAGGTAGACTGGAATTGCATTGAAAACATATGAAGAGAGTCAGAAACTCGACAATGATGCACATGGCCAAAAAGGGCGTATGTGTTTTTTCCTGAATATATTCAGGAAAAAACGCATACGCACTTTTTGGCCAACCAAGCAAGCTTGCAAAGGAAATCTGCACTACAATGAAGTCTCACTTCCACCTGGTCAAAAGGGCCATCTGAAAAAAGTGTAAAATCCATAAAGGCACGACAGGCCATGGAGAACTGGGAGCCTTCTTATGCTGATGGGCGGGATGTAAATTGCCAACAGCCACTCTGGAGAAGTGTATGGTGTTTCCTGAAACATCTAAAAAAAAAAGCAACAGAACCTAGGGCACTTCCACTTATGGTCCTATAGCTTAGGGAAATTAAAATCAAAAAGACACAGCCACCCCAAAGTTTGGGACGGCTCTGTTTACAAGAACCTCGTTAACGGTACAAGTTCAATATCGCAGAAAGTGAAAAATGGATAAAGAACTTGTGGTACTTACG